>NC_077228.1:256882326-258147326 GCF_027887165.1 Monodelphis domestica
CCTCCTTCATGTTGTCTGGAGGAGAGGTTCCTCCTGCCTCTAAATGTATGTGGACGCTTCTTAGACAATTAAGATTTATCAAGCTCCTACGAAGCGCCTGGCACTGTGCTGAGGCAGTCAGCCTGCAGTTGTTAAGAGCTATGATATATGCTAGATAGGCTATACAAATAGATATACAAATATAAATATGCAAGATAAAGAGAAAAGCCGAAATAGCCTCGCCTTCGAAGAACTCATAATCTACTTGGGAGAGAAAGAGCATGATAACTATATATACACAAGCAATATACAGGATAAATTGGAAGTAGTCAATAGAAGAAAGGCTTTAAAATTAAGGGGGTTGTTAGTTGGAATTTTATCTGGGATTTGAAGGAAAGTCGGAGAGGGAATTCCAGGTAAGTGGGACAGCTGATGAAAAAAATCAGAATAGGGAGATGGGGAGTCATATTCCAGCGACAGCAAGGAGGCTGGTGTCACTGAATTACAGGTAGGGAGAGGGTAGGATAAAGTGTAAGAAAACTGGAAAGGTAGGAAAGGGTCAAGTCATGAAGGGTTTTGATAGTTAAACAGAGATTTTTATCTTTGTTTCTGGAGGTTACTAGGGAACCACTGGACTTTTGTGTTAAGAATAATAATAAAAGCTAATAATTTAGTGCTTACTAGGTGCCAGGCACTGTGCTAAGTACTTTACAATTATTGTCTCATTTGATTCTCCCAGCAACCCTGGTAGGTAAGTGCATTTTTATTATACACATTTTACAAATGAGGAAGATCAATTTGAAAGCTGAGGAGCTGAGGGAGGATGGATTTGGAGTGGGGGGTGGGGCAGGATAAGGGGAGTGGAGAGTCAGAAGTGGAATACAGAGTAATCATATTGGAGCATCTATGTGTTAACCTTAACACTGCACACATTTCCCCCACATTCAATGAGTTGCTGAGTCCTGTAGATTCCCTTTGTATTATCTCTCAGACTCCCTTCTCTGCTTTGATGCTGCCACTACCCTAGTATAAGTCTTCATTACCTTACATTTGGATTATTGCTAGTCTCCCTACTTTACGAATCTCTCCACTCTAATCCATACTCCCCCCCCCCCATCGAAGTCTAAACATGTTATAATCCTTTACTTACCACCACCACCCTCCATAAAGTCCAGTAACTTCCTATTCCTTCAAGGATCAAATATAAAAAATCCTTTGTCCTTTAAAAGACTTTCATAATTTGGCCCCTTCTTACCTTTCCAGATTTCTTACACTTTATTTGTGTACATGTACTTTATAATGACACTGGCCTCTTTGCTATTTCTCCTGCAAGACACTATCACCCAATTTCCATATATTTTCTCTGGCTGTTCCCTATGCCTGGAATTCTCTTCCTCCTCGTCTCATGACTTCCTTTAAATATCAACTAAAATTTCATCTTCTGGAAAAAAAAAGCCTTTGCCAATTCCTCTTAATGCTTATGCTTTCTTCTAAAATTTAGTTTTCCAGCATATATCTGGTTTGTATATGGTTGTTTGTGTGTTGTCTCTCTCATTATATTGTGAGCTTCCTGAGGGCAGAAACTGGAACAGTATCTGACACAGCAGGTACTTTAAAAAATGCTTGTTGACTTCACTTGATGACTGCTAACAACTGAAGTAAATTTTAAATATATAATTTGAATTAGCTGATACATTATTTATCTTTTATACAACAAAATACAATTTAAAAAAAACAATTTTGATTGTTTTTCACTTGCCTTTTATGAAAACCTTAATGTGCCAATAAAATGCAAAGTAACAAAATGTTGCTAGGACTGTATTAGAAACCCTTTCCAGCAGAGGAGGATCTTGTAGAGTTTATGTTTCACTGTCATAACCTTTTGATATCCAGTCATATCCATGGTATGATAAGGCATTAGAGAAGGAAAAGATAAGACTTTAAAGTACATAATAAAGATAGCTTTTCATCTTTTAAAAATTTTAATATCTGTATTTTTCAAAATCAAATGTTTTACTTTGTACAGAAAATGTAGTATAAAAGAATTATTTCATTTTTTTAATAGAAAGATCACACTTATGAACCGAACTTTAAGTTATTCAGTGGATAATCTATCTCAATTTGGACCCAACCTACACTGCAGTCTTGGCAGAAATAGACAAGTAGCGTGTTTGCTTAGCCCTGCTACTGCCTATCAGGTGATGCTTTGAGCTCTAGGGAATGGACTTTAAAGCCCTATACTATTTAGTAAGTAAGTGCTTACTAGGTTCCAGGCACGGTGCTAGGTGTTCATTTTTTTTTTCATGATTAAAGGTCATGGAAACATTTCTTCACAGGAGACTCAGGATGATTCTAAAAGTTCTTATGCCATTAAAGAAGTTCATACATTTTGTGATGTTCTCTTTATACCTTTTCTGCCATAGTATTACATTTATATTATCATGATACAGAGAAAGGCAAAAATATCATCTCTGTCCTCAAACACCTCACATTCCTACTGGATCTGAGACAATCCTTAATCTTTGCCAATGTGTGCTTTGTGCCTTCTTCATTAGAGGGAGAAGTCAAATTGGTCCTGGAAAAATATGAAAGGAGTAAAGACTGTAGAATGAAGAGTGGAGGTGAGCAAGGATTAAGAAAAAAACAGAGATGGGACAGAGAAGTTGCATGGAACTTTTAAATAGGAGCCGAAAAAAAAAGTGATGAGAAGGCAAGCATTATTTAACAACAATCTCTATGCCAGTAACATGTCAAAGTCAGAGATTATTGCTTGATAATATGGAATGTGTCACAAAAAGAAGAATTAATGTATAATTTTCTTCTGTTCAATATCTTGACAATAAGAGACATTAGTATGGTGGGTGAACTAGCAGTCATTTAAAATCACAAAACAACCATTTTGAATAGTGCATATCTAACTATATCACATAATACAATTCCATATGAAAAAGATTGAACATATATTTTAGGAACCTTCCTTTAATCAGCCTCCAAAAGAGTGGCAACTTCGTCTTATATTGCTTTCTCCCTTCATGTCTAGTACAAGGCTTTGTACATGGTAGATATTCAATGTTGTTTGATAATTTGTGATCGGTGAGAAGATTCCTCTTTTAAAAAATTTGATTCACATATTTAAAATCAATTAAGAAATTATATAAAAAAGCATCCAAAGATCCAACTTCAGTATTCTAATTTCTGAATTCTAGTGGCTTTAAGAGTAAAATTGACATTAATTATCTAAAGTTCAAAGACTGCAAGTTAAGAATCCTTGGACTAGATCTCTAAATTCCCTTCCAGGTATTTGACAAAAAATAGAGTTTACCTTTTCGTGAATATAACAGATTGTTATGCCAGAACCTTAGTGATCATTTAAAAAGGCAATGCTGATGTCACTCAGGATTATGAAAAACCATCATGATGATTGTGATGACAAAGGAAACTATAAGCAAGCTACAGTCCCACCTAAAGAATCTGGAGATGCTAGAGTATAAGCTGATATTCTAAGTCATCTATGCAGGTATATGCAGTAGAGAAGTTATGACTATTCAATGAACAGCTAAAATATATTTTCCATACTTCTGAGTGCTGATTAATTTAATTCTATGGAGGAGAGCCCATTGTGCCCCCCCCTCCATTTTTTTGAGGATATGTTTCAATATTAGCAGATAGGAATAGAATTAGGCCAATAACACTAAAGTATTTTTGGTTTTTCAGTTGTTTTTTTTACAAAGCAGATTAACTAACCTTCGACAAAGCACTGTGCTTAAGTGAAATGTTAAAATTGACTGAGAAACATAATGGTTGAAGAGAACCTTGAGAATATCATGCAGATAAGCAAATATGATTGATATCCATTTTGGGTTGCCCATAGTACATTATAACTGACTATATATATACAATATGACTATACTGGAAGCAGTACCCTGACTGTTATCAATGTAGCATTTTGAATTCCCTTAAGAATGTGGCTCTCCTCGAGGCTGTACCACAGCAATAGGCCATTAGCAAAGGCTTCCAGAATTCTCAGTCACCATCTGGTAAAGAGGGTTGGACAACTATGCAGAAGACTATAGGTGTTCCTTTGCAGGATAGAAGTTCAAGACTTTTGTTGCATTGCTCATATGCAGAACCAGGTCACAATCCTAGGGTGCAGTTGCAGAGTAAGGGGAAGCACTAGCATACACCAGCACTTGTAGACACAGGGGAGCAGAGGACTCTGGCTACAGTTCCAAAGGGTAAAAGAGTGCTTAGGATTGTTCATACACCAGAACAGAGGCCAGAAGACTATTAAACACACCTCTCCTTATATCACCTTGGAAGAACTGAAAACAGATAGACCCCCAGAGCCAGTTCTAAAGGCAGCTGCACAAAGAACCTGAAGTTTGGAAGAGTGTTCCTTTGACCATAGTTACAGAGTCTGTTAGCAGTTTTCTAAACTAAAAGAAAAGAAAAAGGCAGGAAAAGGAGCAAACAACAAAAAAATAAACTCAACACAGAAAATTATTTTAGTGACAGGGAAGACTCAAACTCAGAAGAAGACAATAAAGTATAATTGAATACTGCATCCAAAGCCTCCAAGGGAAATATTAATTGCTATCAGACCCAAAAAGAATTAATAGAGGAGCTCAAAAAGGATTTTAAAAAATAAGAGGTAGAAGACAAAATGGGAAAAGAAATGAGAGTGACAATCATGAAAAAATAGTCAACAGTTTGGTAAAGGAGACACAAAAAATTACAAATAAATTAATATCTTAAAAAACAGAATAGCATGTAATACCCAGTAGAATTGCGCATGGGATACAGGAAGGTAGGGGTAGGACAGGGAGGGATAGAATATGATTCTTGTAACCAAGGAATAATGTTCTAAATTGAATAAATAAAATTTTTAAAAAATAGAATAGGCAATTGGAAAAAGATGCACAAAAATCTAATGTAGGGGGGAAAAAAGCTTCTTTAAAAGCAGAATTGACCAAATGGGAAAAGATATACAAAAATGCACAAAAGAGAACTTCCTAAAAGGCAGAATTGGCTACATGTGGGAAAAAACTACAAAAATTCACTGGCCAAATGGAAAAGGAAGTACAAAAGCTCACTAGAGAAAAATCATGCCTTAAATCATAATTAGGTTAGAAGCTAATGATTCCATGAGATATCAAGAAACAATCCAAGTCAAAAGAATGACAAAATAGAAGAAAATGCAAAATATCTCATTGGAAAAACAATTGCATGGAAAATAAATCCTGTAGAGATCATTTAAGAATTACTGGGTTACCAGAAAGCTTAGACACAAACATACTGTTGGGAGAGTTGTGAACTGATTCAATCATTCAAGAGAGCAATTTGGACCTATGTCCAAAGGGCAATAAAACAGTACATATCATTGCTAGCTTTGTATCCCAAATAGATAAGAAAACAAAAAGAGGAAGGATCTATATGTACAAAAATATTTAAAGCAGCTCTTTTGGGGGACAAAGAATTGTAAAGTAACAAGATACCCATCAATTGGGAAATGGCTGAGTAAGTTATGATATATGATTGCAATAGAATATGATTATGCTATAAGAAAAGCCAAATAGGAGGAGCTGAGAAAAACTTAGAAAGACTTACATGACATGAAGCAGAGAGAAATAAGCAGAATCAGGAAAACGTACACATTTACAGGAATACTGTATAATGAACAACTGTGAATAACAGCTATTCTCAGCAATACAGTGATACAAAACTATTTTATAATAAAAATGCTATCTGCTTTCAGAGGATAAAATCTGATAGTTTGAATCTTGACCGAAGCAAACTTTTTTCACTCCTTTTCTTAATTTTTTCTATTTCAGTTCCTTCCACAAAAGTATTAATATGGAAAATATTTTACATGATTACACATGTAAAATCTATATGAGGTTGCTTACCATCTCAATGGAGGTGAGGTTAGGGAGGGAGAGAATTCAGGATTCAACAGTCTTTGAAAAATGTGGGAAACTGTTTTTACATGTAATTGTGAAAAAATAAAATTTAATACCAAAAAAGTGGCTCCTCTTAAGAGTTTATTATGTTATTAAATAACCATTTACACTATTTAATACATTGTTTAAAATAAGTACCTATCTCAGAGAAATTTTAGGTATCTCCACTAGTTTTCCTGGAAGAATATCATACTAAAAAGTTAAACACAGTTAATATCCTCTCATTATGATGTTTAAAGGAGGGTAAAATAAAGAAATTATTCACCAGATAAAATGCCTATTCTTGTGTCTATACATTTCACCCTACTTATTGCACAACAGGGTGGACTTAAGAGCTCACCTTATGATTAAGAAGACCTAGGTTAAGGTCCTACTTTTGACACACACTGGTTTTGTGACTCTTCACAAGACCCTTAACCTCAGTGTCCTTGAACAATGCTCTAAAGCTATTAAGTGCCAAACTGTATTAGTAGTCGCCTTCTCTGGGAGTTCCCTGTAACAAAGAAATGCCCCCCCCCCCCCAAAGGAGCTAGTTTGGCTCGACCACTATGTGAATTTTCTGATGTTGAATAAGGTTGCAGTGATAGATGAAATTCTTTCCACACTCATCACATTGATAAGGTCTTTCTCCAGTGTGAATTCGCTGATGTTTTATAAGGACTGAGCGCCGGCTAAAACTTTTATTACACTGATTACAATGATAGGGTTTTTCTCCTGTGTGGATTCTGAGATGATGAAAAAGTCCCGCATTCTGACTGAAGGCTTTGCCACACACATTACAGTGATATCGTTTCTCTCCAGTGTGGAGTCTCTGATGTTGGAAAAGGCCAGACCGCTGACTGAAGGCTCTCCCACACTCATCACATTCATAAGGTTTCTCTCCAGTGTGGGTTCTTTGATGTTCAATGAGAATGGAGTTCTGGGTAAAATTTTTCCCACATTCATTGCATATATAAGGTCTTTCCACTACAGGGTTCCTCCATTGTCTTTCTGATTTGCCTTCTTGTTCATACAAGTCTCCACATTCAGGACCCTGGAGAATATCACAATTCAATTTGTCAATTCTATCCATTCCAGCAGAAGTTTCCTGCTTTGAAGCTAGCTCTCCATTCTCAGTGGTGATCTTGCCATCTAAAATAAAAAATAAATTATGTGCATATCAGCTGCTCTCCAGCCCTGAAACAAGGCTTCCGAGAATGGGAGGTGGGATAAAGAGGATATTTTAACTGAATCCAATTTTATTGATACACAATTTGAATATGTCTACAAAAAATGTTCTAAGAGGTTCAAGCAGGCACAAGTCTATAGGAAGACAGAAATTAGTAATGTGTGGTATACATAGGCCAGATGAAAAGAGCAAAAATAAAAGGAGCCTGACAGATGATCACAGTACAAGATGATGATTAATTTTTAATATGATGAATACCCTGAAAGCTACTTTTATTCTATTCCATCCATAATGCCAGGAAGAAATGTAGACATATTCCTTGTTTATTATTTTAGTTGGGTTAATTTTTATTTAATTTTCAAACAAAAATCAGCTTTCTTTGCCTCCCAATTATCTTGCTGCCACTATTCCCTTTTTCTACCATTGAGAAAGCAAGGAGATTTAAAAAAAAACAAACATTAAATACATGTATAGTCAAGCAAAACAAAATTTCTCTCTAAGCCATGTCTAAAAAAGGTACATTCCAAACTTCACTCTGACTTTATCACCTCTGTCAGAAGGTAGGCATCATGAGTCCTAAGGATCTGCAGTTGGTCAGTGTTGATCAGAGTTCCTAAGTTTTGTGCTTTTTCTTTTAATATTTTGCGTTAGTCAGCCAAGATCCACATTTTCACCCTCCCAACCCAATGCTGCTACTGTTGTTGCTCTTGCTGCTGGCAGCTTTTGATTTTCCTCCCTTTCTCATAGCTCAGGCCTCTTTTCAGGAAACTCTACTGCCAATGTATCCCTTTCCCATTGGATTTTCAACCAGGACTGGATAGCTGCCAACAAAGCTGCTTGTTAATGCCCTAGTATGGGCTTTAGGGTGATTTGTATGGTTCTGAAACTTCCTCTTGCCCTGGTATACAGCTTTTCCCTTGGTACTAGAGTGTTTCACTCATACAGCTTACTCTTGGCCCAAATGTATCTTTATTGTCCACTGACTTTCCTTTCTGTCTTCATATACTGAGCAAGCTTGGCTAGATAGGGAAGCCTAGGAAAAAGTTATTGTGTTGTGATGATTTTAAGAGAATAGAAAGAAAGAAGAAATAACTGAAGAGTAGAAAGGAAAAGAAGGTATGGGAAAAGTATCTCACTAATCAGAGTATTCAAGTAGATATCTACAGAAAGAAAGAGGAGAGGATGGGGATGGAATAGTTGACACTTGAATTTCACAATCATCTCAACAGATCAAAGGAGGAAAGAATACACATATATATACCCACATACTTACAGTTGAGTATAAAAATATACTCATTAGAGAAATAAGAGGAAAAAAGGAAGAGGGGGAATTAGAGGGAAACCAGATGAAGGAAAAGATTTATCCTAAGCAAAACAAACTCTAAGGATGTAAAAAAATATTTATAGTTCTTTCTGAGGTGGCAAAGAATGGGAATCTGAAGAGGTGCCCACAAATTGGAGCATGGATAGATAAGTTATGGCATATAAATATGATGGAATACTATTCTGCTGAACTCATATTAATAACCATGATTCCAAAGGACTAGATAAAACATTTTATCCATTTCTTGATAGAGATGAAAAACTTAAAATGCAGAATGAGATATTCTTTTTTTTAACATGATCAATGTGGAAAATTGTTTTGACTATACAAGTTTGTTATAAGTTTTGTTTTCAGTGTGTTCACACTTAGAGATGTAGGGTGGGGAAAGAAGGAAAAAGTGAAGGAGGAGAAGGAAGATATTAGCTGACTAAAACAAAAAAAAAACATTTTTTTAAACAATACCACAAATTTTGTGCTAAAGAAAGCAATTATGCCACAAGGTCATTTACTGTTAAGAGATCAACAGTTTTATTTATGAGCATTCACTTGGTCATATAGAGCACTGTTATTATAAGGGCAGTCTTTATACTGGTATTTTGCCTGTATACTTTTTTATTTTGGGGTGGAGGGTTATATAAACGATTTTCTAATACTATTTAAACTTGGGCCAATTTAACCAGTAAGGTTATTTTTGAGTCCCTAACATATGTGACTGAAGCACCTTACTGGGAAAGTTAAAATCTACGAGGGGAAGTAGAGAACTGTTATTATACAGACAATCTTTATAATGGTATTTTACCTGTATCATATTTCAAGGTTGGAAGCAATATTTGTCTCACAAATCAAGTCATGTTTATTCTGTTCAATTTCCCTGCATATAATGTACACAATACAAGCTACAGAAAGAATATCTCTGTAGAGCCACTTTTCCAAAAGTACTTGAAGAATATCAACATCTAAAGGGCTTCCAGATGAAATTTTGCTTCTTACCATTTTCCTTAAGAGGATGCATCTCTTGGGATTTACATTGGATCTGTGTTCCCAAGGGCTGGAACTGAACATTTAGTGACTCCTGTGTCATTTCCAGAGGCACTATCTGCTCCAAGAACATTTCCTGTGTATGAGCATGAGCTGGAACCTGGGGGCAATGAAATACAACCAGTTTTGGGAAGCAATAACCAAGAACCAGAACTGCAATATCAGAAATTAGAATACAAGGAACTTTCCTCTAGTGGTTCAGGGCAGGAAAGGAACAACAAGGGTCTGATTTAATTCCTTAGGGGCTTGGAAAGCAAGAAATAGGGAAAACATGAAAATACACAGAACAGACTGAACCATATCTACTAGAGAAATTATCCTTGTTATCACTGTTCCTTCTTGTTCCTGCTACTTGGTTCAAACCCTCATTCTCCCCAAACAGCTCACACTTCCATTTCCCACCTGCTCTCCTGAATCATCAAGTTCCCTCTCCAAATCCTCCAGGACAGTCACTGCTTCCTCTCCATTCACTGGACGATGGTCCCACACCCAGGTTTGGAGCTCCTCGGGGAGGATGTTGAGAAACTGCTCAAGCACCAGTAAGTCCAGAATCTGCTCCTTTGTGTGCACTTCTGGTCTCAGCCACTGAAGACAAAGTTCTCTAAGCCTTCGAAGAGCTTCACGAGGCCCAGGGGTTTCCTGGTAACAGAATTGCCTGAACCGCCTCCGGAATATCTCGCTAGTATAAGGGTTACTCCTCTGCAGGCCAGTTTCCTGCACCCACATGTGATCCTCCTCCTCCACTTTCACTGTCAGAAATTCCTCCTGCTCCTCAGGAGCTGAGAGAGTCAGAGCTGCAGCCATTTTAAACTTGTAAGTTTAGGTGGAGGTTTACTTCCCAGTAGGTAGGGTGTGTTTTTTCATTATTTTCCCTTGGTCATTTCTTTGGGGTCAGTTCAGGAATCTAAGGAATAAATTGTTAACGTAGAGAAAGTATAAACATACTAAAAATCTAATAAAACCTAACACTGGTATAATTAATTAAAAGTAATAAAGCTCATTATCAGGAAAAAACACCAAACAAAAGATTATTCCATATGATGAAGATAATAGAGGATAAATGACCTGTCCTAAGACAGAAAAGAAATGTTAGCATTTGTACAAAAATATTCACAGCCACACTTTTTGAGGTAGCAAAGTGGAAACAAAGTTGGTACTCATTAACTAGGGAATTGTTGAACAAATATGTAGTAGATTATTATAGTGGCATAAGAAATAACAAATATGTGCAAATATGAGTAATATGAAAATAGGTTTTGAGCAATGACACATGTAACCCAGTGGAATTGCTTGTCAGCTCTGGGATGGGGGAGGGAACAGGAGAGGGAAAGAACATGAATCATGTAGCCATGGAAAAGTATTCTAAATAAATGAATTTTTTTAAAAAATAAATAAATATGAAGGTTTCTGAGAAACTAGATGAATGAAAATAAAGAGCATTTATTAAGTACTTAATATGTCAGGCACTGTAAGTATTGGAGATACAAAAACAAAACAAAAACAGGCCCTGTCTGGAGTTTACATTCTAACAGAATAAAGACATACATAGAGCAGTGGCCACAGGGAGAAGAATTTTGGTCTCCAAGTTATAGGGATAATGAGTACAGTCATAGGAGAATAGATTAATAGTCTATTCCAGGAAATGTGGTAGTAGGTTTGATCATGGTTCATAGTTACAGAAGGGAGTGAAGTGAAGCTCCATTAGGGCTTTCCTAAAAGTAATTACTAATCAGGACAGTGACATCCTAGGGTAGAAACTTTACCAAGCCATGGTGAAGTTAAGGTGGTCTACCAGCCCTTGGAGGAGTATTAGCCTCCAGGGCTAATTCCTGAACTACCACAGAACTGCCTGGTTAGCCTCCAGAGGGCAGCTGAATACTTCTAGGGATAAAGCTAAGTGATAGAATTTCTAGAATTGTCATGAGCATCCATTGGTAGACTCACCATTGATGATCAAAGTTAATTAGCTTTTTAAAAGGCTATTTACTAAATAGCTATAGCAAGGATGGGGCAATTATGTGGCACAGGGACTTACGAGTACCAGGTCTAGATCAATAAGACTTGTCTTCCTGAGTTCAAATCCAGTCTCAAACATTTACTTGCTGTGACCTCAGACAAGTCATTTCACTCTGTCAATTCCTCATCTGTAAAATAAGGTGGAAAAGGAAATGGCAAAACAGTCCAGTATCTTTGCCAAGAAAACTCCAAATAGGGGACAGCTGATAGCTCAGTGGATTGAGAGCCAGGTCCAGAAATGGGAAGTCCTAGGTTCAGATCTGCCCTCAGACACTTCCTAGCTATGTGACCCTGGGCAAGTCACTTAACCCCCATTGCTTAGTGTAAGTGTTAAAAATTATGGTTGGACTAAATATAAGAAAACATAGTTGCCAAAATTAATATATCTCAAGTCAAATGACTATTTAGCAAATTTATTTACAAAATAGAGAGAAAAAGTAAAGTAGAGAAATGTGAAAGTGGATAGAGAAGGTATCTATCTTATCACATTAGATAATTACTCTGGTCCTGTTTGAACCAGGCAGGGCTCATTAACTCTCCACCAGAGGACCCTGAGCCATGGTGGTGAATAACCAAGCAGCCTCCCCAAGAAAGGGAGGCCTCTCTGGAAACTAATCTCTCCAGAAGCCAGGAAAGGAGTCAGCCTTTTCACTCACCTACGTGGTAGTCTGAAGGGGAAAATCCAAAAGCAATCTTACCAGAAGCAGTCCAAGCCAAGGTCCCCAAGCTGGTTCTCCTCCAAGGCCAAGTTCGAAGGAGAAAACGTATTTGGACAGGAAGTTCAGGGTTTTTATAGTGCTTTTTCCACATCACTTCCTGTCCCTTCCTCCACATTACAGGGACTAATTGCTGTCCATAATTTTGCTTAGGACTGCCCAGGGGGCAGTCAGTCATTACTGAGTTGTGACCCACTTTAGCAAGTGGATTGTGGACCTCCCCCACTTAGGCATTAAGTAGGGTGCATACACTTCTGGTGATTAAATTTAAAAGTAGATGAAGGGAGAGCTAATCCCATCTTCACATTAGCCCTTACTGCTCTTCTCCTAAGGGTTTTTAAAAAAAGAAAGAAAAAAGAAAACTCCAAATGAGATCATGATGAGTTTGATGACTGAATAACAACAAAATATATCAAGGATAGTTGTTTCAGAAGATAACTCCCACTGCCCAAATTGGGGGCACAATATTCCAAGGGAAAGTGGACTCCCACTTGGAAAAAACATGTAGAGAACATACTCATACTTCCAGGAAGTCCTTTTCTTCATGGAATTCTCATGACATTCTTGGGAAAGTTAAGTGAATGACTAGAGGGAGAGAATGAGGCCCAAGACAAAACTTTTTGAGACAATAAATAAATTGCATTGGACAAAAGCATTCTTGGCATGTTGACTGTTACTGGGGAGATAAATTCATTCAAAGATCAAAAGAGTCTAGAGAGGTCAATAAAAAGATTTATTAATTATAATTTATTATTATTAAGAATATTTTAATGCTGCCTTCTCCATTATATTCATAACTCAGAGAGAGAAGGCTATGATAAAATAAGATTATCTTCAAGGCCATCTTGAAAAAAGCATTACGAGAGTTTACACTTATATAGTGTTCAATGGTTACCAAGTATATTCATTATTTTACTTGACACTTAAATTAACTTTGTGAAATAGAGCTTTAAAATAAGTAGTTTATATAAAACTTAACAACTGGAGAAAGGGATTTCAGAGATCATGTCAGTATAATGTAAGCTCTGTAAATCTTGAAATTTCTCAGACTTGTGAATGTTAAAAATTTCCACATTGAGGAATCCTCCATTGGAACAAATTCCCTACTGGGAAACATTCCCCATGATGTGAGAACTCGCCAGGATCAGAAATGGAAGGACCTCTACTCCACCCCTACTTAAGACTGCTTTAGGGGAGAAAAATCCTTGCTATGGGAGGACCTCTACTCCACCCGTACTTAAGACTGCTTTCGGGGAGAAAACTCCTTGCTAAACAATGAAAGTACTTGGACCCATGCTTATAATAAGGCAAGGAGTTCTTTGAGCCATGCCTGTTTTTTAGCATTGATACAATGAGATGCTAGGTACCTAAAAGGGTCGGGCAAGTTTTCTCTTAATGAGATTAGTTGACTCAGCTGTGTTTTCACTGGTTCAGATTTACTGAGGAGATTAGTCGACACAGCAGCATTTTTTCTGGTTCAGACTTACTGAGGAGATTAGTCGACTTAGCAGGAATTCAGATGGGCAGTCCTTTGGAAAACGTCTACAGTGATTGGTAGATGTAAGGACTTAGGGGAGGTGACATAGGAGAAAAACCCCTATATAAGAAAAAGCAGAATCTCTTGAAAAAAAAATCCTTTTGGAGGATCTCTGATGAGGATTGCTTGGGAAGAATCTCTTGAGAGAAGCTCTGGAGAAGGGAAGCTCTTGGAGGACAATCTCTAAGGAGGTCTCGCTGGAGCTCCTCTGAGAGGACTCTGTCCCTCTGGAGGCTCTGGAGAAAGGCCCTTTGGAACAGTCTCTGGCTGGAAGGCTCTTTAAGGAGGACTCTGGCTGGAACTCTCTCTGGTGAAGTCAGCTGAGATAGAAGCTGGCCTGGTGTCACTAGAATCCTTGCTTAGGCAGACCTTGTGGTGAGTGTTAAAAGACTGACTGACTGATCTCTCTCTCTTAAGACTCAGGTCTAGGCCATGTTGGCTTAAGGCCCTTCATACTTATTTCCTTTTTCTCTCTTTCTCTCTTTTCTTTAATTCCACATTTGTATTAATTAAAATCTCTATAAAACCCAGTTGACTTGGGTATTTGAATAATTGGGAATATTTCCCTGGCGACCACCTTATATTTGATTTAAAAACCAAGACACTGTAGTGAAACATATTTTCTGCGGTCAAATTTACTCACCCTCTCTTATATCTATCACAATTTATATCTTCCACCATTTTAACTCACTACAGTTTACAACATCACTCTTTTAACTTACAGTTTAAGGCCTTCAACCATTTTAAATCTAACAGCTCCTTGGAAACAGGGAATTTCATTCTTTGTATTATATCACCAGTGCCTTGTATAGTGTCTGCCACAGAAGAAATGCCTGTGCATTTGCTGACTGATACAAATAGAATGCTTCTGTGTGATGGCAAAATCTAAGATTTACCAGCCCAGGATGTGGTGTAGAAATCTTTATGAGATTTGAGTAGATTGAGGAACTAGGAATTTAGGATATTAGAGAGGACTTTAATATTTAATGTGTATGTTGAAATCTTCAAGTAGGAATTGGCATGGAGAAGGAAACCATGAATTCAGAACTTACTAAAACTATGAACTAAACCTACTAAAAAGGAAAGCAAGTGTCCTGGGAATTGGTAGAGCAGGTAACAACTAGGAAGGTGAACTTTATGCTCCCACCAGCTAGGTGATCTGAGAGACATGAATTCCTCCTCCAAATAATTCACAACCTTGTCCCAATTTTTCTTCTTGAGAGGTACCCAACTCTCTCCATGAAAACTACAGGGCAGCATGCTCAGAGATCTAGCATAAAATCCATTTTAAAAATAACGTGAAGAAATTTGGAGCAGTCTAAACTACATACATTTAAAGTAAGTTGACAGTATGTAGTCTCGAGGTACTCAATTCAAATGAGCAATATAGTAGAATGGAAAAGTTTAAATCCCATTCTACCACTTAATACAAGTGTGGCCCTGGAGAAATCACTTAACTTCTTTAGTGGGCTTATTTCCTTAACTTTAAAATAAGGAGGTTGCAGATTGAATCACCTGCCATTCCCAAGAAAGGGGAGGACAGACTAAGTTAAATCATATAACTTAGGAAAACTTGCATGGAAATTTGTTATTACATGTAACTGGTTAAAAAATATTTTTAATATGTCATTATTGTAAAGAATATGGATATGGAGTAGATGATAATAATAAAAATATATAAAGTAAGAACCATATATCTAGCTGGAAATTATTATAACCATGGTAGTAGTAATAGTTGCAGTGGTGGTGGGACTGCAATAACATATGGCATTTAGACAGTATTTTAAAGTTTGCAAAGCACTTTCTACATTTCAGTTGATAGTCACAACAACCTTCTAAGGTAGGTGCTATTGTTATCCCCATTTCACAGATGAGGAATCTGAAGCTGAGAGAAGAAAAGTAACTCACCCCCATGATTAAATGTTGATATGGTAGGATGTCTCCAATGGAGTACTTCAGGGATCCATGTGGCCCTGTGCTGTTTAACAGTTTCACCAATGACTTGGATAAAAGCATTGATGGCATGCATGCTTCTCAAATCTGGAGATGAGACAAACCTGAGAAGGTTGGCTAACACATTGGATAACAGTCTGGACGCAAAAACATCTTGATAGGCTAGAACCGTGATGGTGAACCTATGGCACACATGCCAAAGATGGCACACAGAGACCTCTCTGTGGGTATGTGCTCCATCCCTGGCAGAATTAGTTACTAGAAAAGCAGAGGAACTCAGACAAAAAAGTCCCCTTCCCCCTCTCCATCATGTCTTTGCCCAGAAGACCAATGGAAGTGCTTACTCCCTCCCCTGAATGGAGCACCCAGGCCACTCCCCTCTCTCCTCCCATCTGGGGTAAAGGGATTCAGTCTCTTGGGTGGGGGGGGGATGGCACCTGGTTCCCCATCACTGGGCTAGAGTATTGGGCAAAATCTAATCTGAATAGGGACAAAAATTCAACTTCTCAAGTTCTGGATAGGAGAATCATTTTGTCTAAAAAAAGATCTGGGAGTTTTAATGGAATACAAGCTCAATTCCTCCTTAAGCCTCTCCCCATTCCAAACTACTTCCAAAGTAATATTCCTAAAATTCTGATCATATTACCGGGTCCCTATTTACTTTTTAAAAAAACTCTTACCTCCTGTCTTAGAATTGATATTAAGTGACTTGTCTAGAGTCACACAGTCAAGAAGCACCTAAAATCAATTTGACCCCAGGACCTCCTATCTACAGGCCTGGCTCTCAATCTACTGAAACAACTAGCTTTCCCTCTTTATTTACTGCTAAAATCAAATTTAACCTCCTTTGTTTGACATTTAAATCTCTTCACAACCTGACCCATTCCTATATTTTCATTCTTCTTACACACTGCTCTTCTCCTCACACTCTATGATCTAACCATACTGGCCTGCTCACTGGACTGTATATATGACACTCCAAGCTCCTACCTCCATGCCTATGTCCCTATATGTCACCTTTTACCTGAAGCTCTTCCTGACTACCCACACCGAGTTACTAGTTCCCTCCCCTCTCCAAAACTAATATGTGTGTATATTGTCTTCCTCGTTAGAATATTAGTTCCTTGAGGGCAAAAATAACTTTATTTTTCTCTTTTATTTCCTTAGCACTTAACATAATGCCTGGCACACAGTAAATGCCTATTGAATGAGTTAGTGGTGGGAGCCAAAAAAAGTTAATATAAAAAAAATTAAAATTAAAAAAAAATTTTTTAAGGTAATGAGATTTTGGGCTGCATAAAGAAGCACAGGTATCAGGAATCAGGAAGTAACAGTCTTATATTCTGCCCTGGTTAGACTTTATCTGGCATACTATGTTCAATTCTGGGCAACACAGTTTTAAAAAGACGTCAATAAGCTGAAAATTATCCAGAGGAAGGCAACCAGGATGAGCAGGGCCTTAGGTCTATGTGATATAAAGTTTGGTGGAAAGAATTAAGGTTACTTAGCTTAGAGAAGATGCAGGACATGCCAGCTGCTTTTAGTATGTGAAGAGCTGTCTTGTGAAGGAAAGATTTTTTTCTTTGGTCCTAGTAGCCAGAAGCAAGAAAAAACAGTAGAAGTTGCAGAAAGGCAAATTTAGGCTTTATATTAGAATAAAACTTCCTAACATAAACTGTCTGAGGGTAGAACAGCTTGCCTCTAGAAGAGGTGGATTTCCTCTAAAAAATCTTGAAAGGATGGATATTATGGTAGGGATTCCTTTCAGGTATGAATTGGAATAGATGGCCACTGGATTCCCTTGCTAGTATCAAATTTGGTAACTATATTCCTATTCCTGTCTATAAAGTTTTTCTAAAAGACCAGACACCAAAGATTTTCAAATCATTTCAATTTTTTTTCTCTACAAACTCAGACTATGTCCAAAAGCTACATGTAGTACTACTATCTGAGTTACAACTATTCCTATCATAGATATTCTACAAAAGATCACCACATCCCTAGACTCTTATATATTTCATACCCACCAGATACACAATTAGCAAATTACAAAAGAAAAGACATTCTTAATACATGTATATTTTAGCTTCAGTTAAATTTCCCTAGTTACAGTCAAACTGAAGCTCCTCATATCCATTGTAACTCTAACAGACTACTCTGAATCACACAAAATAACATACATCTAAAAATACTTTCATCAGTTCAAATTCCAGCTCAAGAACCTCAATGGCTTCTTAATATTTAATAATTATAGAATCAAAACTCCACAGCTTGGTAGTCCAAGTCCTTCACAATCTGGCCCCAATCTGTTTCTGGGATGCTCTCCAACTGCTCCCATACACAAGTTCTTAGCCCAGGTCACAGTAATATTCTTGCTGTACCCTGTACTGGCAAAATGCAATGGAAAGAATTTTGAAAAAGAACTTGACTCTTGCTCTAGCCTTGAACTCAGGCTGATAATTAGCTGGCTGAGTAACTGTGGGCAAGTTACTTATAACTTTTAGTCTCAGTTTCCTTCTCTGTAAAATAAGATTATTGGACTAGATATCTAATGTCCTCTTACTGCCAAGCATCTCTTCATTTTTGCTCAATGCTATTTCCTTTTTCTCTACTTATCCATATCTTATTTATCTTCAGATGTGAGGCTCAGTTTAAGGTTCTCCTTTGTGAAGACTTCCCTAATTATTTGAGCCCACAATTTACTATTTCACTAGGGGGTAAAGTAGATAGAATGCTGGGCCCGGAGACAGGAAGGCTCATCCTCCTGAGTATCTGGGCTCAGACAATTTATTAGCTCTGTGACCCTGGACAAGTCACTTAACCCTGCTTGCCTGTTCTGTTAAATGAGTTAGAGAAGGAAACGGCAAACCACTCCAGTGTCTTTGCCAAGAAAATCTCAAAGAGTGGGACACAACTAAATAACAACAAAATTATTACTTAGCTTTTTCTGTGGGTTTTTTTTTTTTGCCTTATCTGCCACCTGCTTCAAAATATAGCTGTGGTGAAGCCTTTCCAAATTTTAAGGTGTCATATAATTGTGAGTTACCATTACTACACCCCCAACTAGACTGTAAACTCTAGCCAATATAATCATCTCTTATATTCCATAGCACCTAATCTAGTAGCATGTAAACATATATGGTGTCCAAAAAAATTCAAATATTACAGTAGGTTTGAAGATTCAAAAATATGCACTCAGTTATGGATCTTCTTTACTATTAAATCCTAACCTGACTGAAAGTTGAATAAATACCCATACATAGTAGCAAAGAGTATGTAATCAGAGGTAATCCAATTAGATATTAAAAGATGGAAAAATTTGAGGGATTAATTGAAAAAGATACTAATTCATAGCACTGAATAATTATAAAGACCAAGATAAGCTTCAGGGAAAAGTTTACCTCTTTCATTAGTTGAGAAGGGGAGAGAGTTATAGGTGTAGAATATTTCATATACCTTCTCGTTAAAAAATCTTTGTTAACATACTTGTGGATGTATTTGTTTTGCTGAATGCCTATGGAAAGCAAAGATTCACTAAGAGGGAAGTGTATATTTGAAACTGCACATAATATTTAAAAATTATTATTAAAAGTTCATAAAACAAAACTGGGGCGGAGGTAAATGACCAGGATTATAATCTTACCCCTGCTAGAAATTTACTGTTATTTTGGGCAAATCAATTTGTTGTACCTATCTTGCCTTGTTTTCTCATCTGTCAAATGAAGGAGTTGGCCTAGAATATCTCTAAATTCCCTTATAGCTCTTATACCCTATGATTTTATGAATACTTATTTCATATTTATGGAATACCTGTCATTAATGTTCCTTCTTGCCACTGATAGAGTGGAAACCTTAAAAAGTCTTTTTGAGGTGCTTTGATTGAAAACTCATCAGCAGGTGCCTAACTTCTGGGTAACCTCTGCGCACTTACCTAAATGGGTCCTTCATACACACAAATACTTTACCTGCCCATACCTGAAATCTTAAAAGAACTTTGAAGAGTTCATATTCTGCTGACATACCCTACCTTTCCCCAGACTCAGGCACCTCTAACTTACAATGAGACATCACAGTAAAAACTTTAGTAGAGGTAATTTATTAAACCACATTCAAACTAGCTTTAAAAAATTCTCTGCTTCAAATTAGGCCTGTTTACAATGTAAAATTAAACACTTAGTAGAGCGGTGGGAACAGCCAGGCGATTAGACCTAAAGATACAAAAATGGGAAACTGTTTCCATTCCACCTGAAATTCTACCGGGAGCTTCTCCAGTAAAGTGTAAGGCCCACTTGGAGACTCGGTTCACTGGCATTCCTGGGTTTCCAGCGCCCTCAACAACCCAGGCTTCCTACGAGGATGCACAAAACCGGGGGGCGCCACTACCACTCCCCCAACCACGACCCAGGGCCGCAGCCCAACTTCCTCCGCCTGAGGACGCTGGGACTAAAGGCGTGGCCGCCACTTCCACAGAGGGGCCTCCGCCCCTTCACCCGCCCGGCCCCACCTGGGCAGCTTCCGGCTGTTGGGGGAAGAGGGACGGAAAGAGGAGAGTCCTCGAAACCTTGGAACCTGGGACGGTCTGGAGGAACCCCATCCCACTTACCGCGAGCTTCCAGGATATTTGGGGAAAATTCAGCCCTGGAGAAGGAGGAACCCCCGAACAGAAACAGACCATGAGCCTCCGAAACATGACAACCATGACTCCGGAAGTAAACCATGAAGGCCAGCACCTCACTCTAAGTCGGCTACTCTAGGATACCTGGAGGCCTCCTCATATCGGTGATCTTCCCCCCCCCCCCCCCCCA
This sequence comes from Monodelphis domestica, assembly GCF_027887165.1. Lineage (NCBI taxonomy): Eukaryota > Metazoa > Chordata > Mammalia > Didelphimorphia > Didelphidae > Monodelphis > Monodelphis domestica. The sequence continues at coordinate 256,902,823 of NC_077228.1, forward strand.
GTCCTCCCAGCTGCCCTTCACAGGTGGATCCCATTAAGCCACAGTTTGATGCCCTTCATACAACTCAAGTGAAAATATCCACGAACTCCCCTGGGGCACTTTTGTTAAAAGTTCTGGGTCCCCAGCAACCTGGATTCTATCTTAGAGGCTTTACAATCATTTGACTTCTGATCTCACTCAAGGTTTCACCTTGGAACATAAAAATACGGCTAATTTTATTTCCACCCTAGTTTTCCAATGGGCATGCTGGAATTTGGCCATTTGAAGAAGCAGTCCTCAGTTTCCATTCGAGGGAAGCAGGAGTGATCAGGGAACTCCTAATTTCTGAGTCTGGGTCACCTCCACCATAGAGCTGGACGTGTAGTGTTATCACCCTTTGCTGAAGGCTTGGAAGAAATAGGAAACCCCTCTGATTGGTCCCCATTGACTAGAGCTATTTCTTGATAGTTAACTAAATCTGAGGATGATGAACTTTACCTTTTTTGGACTGTATTTCCAATGACATCAAGCCATCATGATGGAGTGCAGGTTGAGAGGAGAGAGATGCCCTCACGTTCCCCCTCATCTTCAGGCTACCCTGCTTTCTGGAAGTCCCACTAATAGAAAGTGCTTAAGAAGAGCCACAAAGGAGGGAAACTGACATGTTCTTTGACTCTTGTCCCTTCTCCTGAGCCTTGGGCAGGAGACAGATTCAGTCATTAAGGACCAATCAGAAGAACTTGATATGTTCTTCCAATAAGGCACATGTTCCCTAGCAAGGAGTCCTGGCACATGTCCAGTTCCATGGAAGATGCTTCAGTCTAGCAAGTCAGGAGGCCCTCTAATTATCCTTGTTATAAAAGCACTCAGGCTAATAGTATATCAAATATAGTAGTTATTTATTAATTTTTCATTAATCTGATGAAGAAAATATAAAGAACTTGCCCTGGAACTCATAATTCAGACTCCTCACTTCTACTTTCTTGTGGGCTTCTGCCTTACCTAAGATTTGTGATCTGAATTTATAATGCTACCCTGAGTGGGGTTCACTTGAGCAGTAGTATTCAAAATTTGGGGATTATATTACTGTAGCTGAAATTTTTTTGAGCATGCACTCCCAAATATCTATAAATTACATGAGCTACTTCATTATTATTTAGGATAAAGCATACACAAAAATAGAAACTTAAAAGGATGTGATAAAGATGAAATATTTTAAAACCTTTTTCATTTTGTTTTAATAATACACAATCTTTTTTTGCTATCCCTAAAAATTGTTACTATGTAGCTTTGGACACTATATTGCTAATATTATAATTATTAACATTCTTACTATGTAGCCTTTCTTAAGACTGAGGAAAATTAAAAAGAAATTGAGAGTTCATATGACAACAAATGGAAAACTAGATGTTTTTTCTGATACTCAATACCTCTCAAACCTCTCCAAAACAGAAATTATGTGCCAAAAATAAAGCAACTTCAACTGTCTCCAAGGTCCCACCCAGAACCCAAAAGGTGGTTAAAAAAAGATCTTAGGAATTGATGCCTATCGTGAGTTTACACTGCATCTCCTCATCAATCTCCCACCATGTTACTGACAGAAAGGTAGTACTAACCAATCTGATTTTCAGGTTTGCAACAAAACCCAGCCCCACACTAAAATCTCTCCTCCTTCTTGCCAATGTCCTAGAGATTTGGGCTCCAGGCTTTAGAAGTTTGGAGGCCTCAGCATTGCTATAAAAAATTTCTGCAGGAGATCAGAGGAACATAGGGTAAGTGTCAGGAAAGGTGTCTAACTTTGAAAGAGAGTTCAACTTTATACCTTTCTTCTCTCAGAAACTAGGAGACATATATTTCAAATAACAAAAATCACCCCTGGCCATAGGAATTCTAGAGTGTCAATGCTCTGAACTGTCAGACCAAAGAACTGAGGGACAGAGAGAACAGAATAAGACATAGCATAAGCTAGCAGGTGCTCTTGGGCACCTGGGGAAGGGGGAAGGTGGTAGTGTGCCACTTCACTAAATCTAAGAGAAAAAACCTAGTATCCAGTTGAGGCAGTTTATTCCTCTAAAGACACTTGAGGCAAAGACTTAGTTCCCTAAGGGACAGCTAAGTGACACAGAGGATAGAAATCTAAGCCTGGAGTCAAGAGGACTTAGGTTCATTTCTGCCTCAGACACTTCCTGTGTGACTCTGGACATTTAACCCTATTTGCCTGGCCTTTGCCCTTTTGTCCTAGAGTTGTTACTAGATAGAAAGTAAAGGTTAAAAAAAAATAGTCCAATGAATCTATGAGAAGAGGCTGGGAAGATTTGAAATGTAACCCCAAACAAATCCACTATCAAAGGGCAAGGAGTTAGAAAATGAGCAATAGAGGAAAATAAGGGGCTGGGAAGGTGGGGGTGTGGTGTGGAATGGGCATTGCAATTAGCAAATATCTCAGGAAAACAAAAACTTGAAGACCTTGAACATAAGCAGACAAATCAACATTAACAACAAAAGGGAATATGCCCTCCAGATCTAGTGAAGAAATTCAGATATCCCAAAATAAAAGAAACACTTGATGAAACAAAAAACCTATAGAATTTGAGGAAAATATGGAAATACAATACATTGCTCCAAAGTAGTTTAAAAGAGAAATGAGAATTATGAGTGCAGAATTTATAGTCTGAAAAAAGTCATTGGCAAAACTGAAAAACTTGAATTTTGCAATGGCAAGGCTCCCCAATGAAAGAGATATCAACTGGGAATGCAAATAATCAGAAATAAAGGACAATGATGAAGAAAAGCAAAAAAATAATATTAAAAGAAAATATGCAGTGAGACACATGCGAATCTTAATGTAACCAACAAGCAAATAAATTTTTAAAAAGAAAAAGAAAAATCGACCAGGCAAAAACCTTAGACTGAGTTCCTGTAAATAGAAATGCATACATGGTTTGCAGCAACTGGAATGGGGAAAAGAACCTATAGCAAGATTACACATTAAACTTTCCCAAAATGCTTCATCCATGGAAGATGACATTTATCCTTTACCCTGTGTTAATTAGGTAGTAACATTTAAATTTGAGCTTTATAAGAGCATGAGAAATATTTCCATTTCCAAAGTTTCAAATTTTGCAAATAAAAATTCATTTTCATTAAAAAAAAAAAGAAAGAAAATATGCTCATTAGCCAAACAAAACATCCTGGTCTCTAGAGAGGAAGCATAGAAGTAACTCCCAGATCATGACAAGTAAAAATACCTGAGCATCATAATGCCAGAAATAATACAAAGAAGAATTTCCTGAGATCACAAAGACTTTGCAGAATGTCTGTAATGCTTAGGGGTGGCCAATGGGACAGGCCCAAAGCGACCCTGACCTTGTCCAGGGACAATGTGGCCCCAAATTGAAGATCCTGGAGTTTGAGAGTGAGAGAGAATATGGATCTTCCCTTGATCTTTCCCCTCTACTCTTACTCCTTCTCACAGAAGAAGGAGGGCAGGACCCAGCATCTAAAAAAGAGAGACAACTTTGACTCTTTTTTGTCTTTACTTACCTCTCTCTAGAATGTGCAGCATGTAAGATATCTTCTTCAGGAGATCTTTTAAGGGACAGGGGAGGGGTGGATACCTTTTCTGACCTTGGTAGCATGGTAGCTGCTACCATGTATCTGTATACAAATGTTCTGAATAGGTAAGCTTTAGCCTAGGCCTTGGCCTCTAACTTCCTCTTCTATATTGTGTTTCTTTCCTGAGTATGTACTGATCAGCAATCCTGAGATGGACATGTCCATGAGGCAGCTTCATGAATCTGAAAGGTGCGAGGATCTCCAGTCCCTCAGACTGAGCTAACAGGCAGCAAGTGAAGTGTTCTGCAACTACATTCTTCTCAGGGAATATGATTGCCTAAAGGAAAATGACTGAAAGTCCTGACATATTTTGTTAGAAAACATGGACCTAGAGGGATTTATTTGGACAGTGCAAAGAAAAGTAAAGGTGAAAAGACAATTTAAAAGTCCCATAATATGTTTCATTTTTCTGATGTGTTGTCTCAATCTTTTGAGTATCATAGCAGTTATAAGCTACTGCTATTTATTGAAATCCTTGTTAATGTAAGTCTCTACGGTCATTTTTGTGTGAAGGAAATGGTTGTCCTATACATGACTTTCATTTTACATTGAATACTTTTTGAAATGGAAATAATAACTAAAATAACCACATGTTGGTTTTAACGAATTATAGGAGTGCTGTAGCTTGCTGAGTCAGTACAACATAAAACATGAAGAAACAGCCTTTACTATTATTCCATTTCCCATAAATATTTCTTTGCTGCAGTTAATTGCATGTACCACATATCACATATATATTATTTGTGCAGATGTCTCATTAGCTATACATAATTGATTCCACAATATATTATATATCTTAAAACAGCTGTTTCTTACCAGTGTTTGTTTTTCTGTACTCCTATGTTTTCCTGTACCTTGTCAGTATAAATTTAATAAATCAAAAGAGCAAACATTTTCTTTGATTTTGTGGCTTTTCTGAAAAAAAAATGAAGCATTTTAGTAAAATCTAATTGAGTTAGATCCCAGATATCATTTCTTTGTGCAGCTCCCTTGCTTGCAATTTAAAAACTTATTCTCAAGCAACTGGTTTTTTGGAGTTTTTTGTTTTTTAAATTTTCATCATACTTTCTACTCCCCGTTTTTGAGAAGATCTTAGACATGAATTGGACCCAACCTTTAAGTAGCTTCCTCCAGGGCTCCAAGGCTCTGGTGTGAGCCAAAGAGTTGGAAGAAAAGAACACAACCACTATTCTAAGGAGCTTGAGGAGTGAATTGGGTCTGTGGTTAGTTGTGTTGTTATACTAGGATAACATTAAATAATTCACCTAAGATCACAGGCACCTGCTTTGTAATTAAAAAAAAATTATAACAAATTTCCATATAAGTTTTCCGAAGTTATATGATCCACATAATCTCCTTCCCCACTCCCAGAGCTGGCAAGCAATTCAGTCTGGGCCATACATGTATTATCATGCTAAATATATAACTATATTATTCATTTTTGTAAGTGAATAATCTTAAAAAACCAAAACCCCAAAACATATCACAGGTAACTTCTCGAAACTATTAAGATTGTTTGGACTAGAGTGTTCATAAGTATTCAAGAGGCTGTTTTTGTGGATGTTCCAATAAGATATTCTTATATGAAAAGAACTTCTATCCAGGTATGGAATGCCTAAGGAGGAGAATTGATGAGAGAGAGCAAAATGCAAGTGGATGAGCACATGGACTTCATTAAAAAAAATTTTTTTTTTTTTAAGAAAAACCTTATCTTCCATCTTGGAGTCAATATTGTGTATTAGCTCCAAGGCAGAAGAGTGGTAAGGGCTAGGCAATGGGGGTTAAGTGACTTGCCCAGGGTCACACATCTAGAAAGTGTCTGAGGCCAGATTTTAACCTAAGACCTCCCATCTCTGGGCCTAGCTCTCAATCCACTGAGCTACCCAGCTGCCCCCCACTTACAAATTTTAATTGTATTTTATGTCATTTAATACTGTTAATAAATAACAGTGATATATATGTAAACCTATTTTTATAATTCAATATTGAAAGAGGAGAAGTATGACATGGCAAAAGAGATTTTCTTGGTTTTTCTCTATGATGAGAGCCTATTACATAAAGTTCCTGAAATTCTGCAAATTTCTGATAATATTCTAAACTAAAGTATACCCATTTGAGACTACCCTTAAGCCCATAAAAAGAAAATGAATAAGGACATGATCCAGTAACAGATAAGAAGAATGGAATTGGTATAGTTATCTTCAAATACACCTGAGAGATACCGACATTACATGCTGATATCCCACAATAATAATAATAATAATTTAGCGAGTGAATATGCTTCATTATTTTTTAAAATCTTGATTTAACATTTTGTTATATAGAAACTAGAAGATCTGATTTGAAGTTTTAATAGCTATCATAGCCAAAAAAAATCCTCACAAAGATACATAAATTCATATGGAAGAAATTTATCATTTGCTATGCTCACTAAAACATGTCATTTTTCAATCCCATCCAATAATTATACAATGTTTTTTGCTGAAATCTGGTTAGTAAATTTCCATATATTGGTTTTGTATAATTTACATTTTCTATTGTATATCTTCCTTTACCATCCCTTAGAAATGGGGGAAAACTCCACAAAACTTACCAATATATCAAAAAAGTCTGAATTTCCTTCTCTCTCCTTCCCTCCCTCTCTCTCTTTCATCATATTAACTCTCAGCTACCTTTTTCCCCCCAGTTATCTTTAAGCAAATGAATTGCCTATAAACCATTATTAGATTAAACAGTTTTATCTTAATCTTAAAGTCTTGATAGAAAAGCGAAATAGGTTTTAATTAGAGATTTTTGTTTTTAAATAGAGTTTTTGATCTCTGATATACTTACAGAAGGGAAAAGGAAGAGGAACATCTGCTTTGACCTTCTTGGCAAACAAAGACAGCTTCAGGCTTTCTGCTGTGGCTCTAGCATCCTATTGCCAGGTCTGTCCAGAGGCAGAGGTGATAACATTTACTCTAAGGTCCTTGGCCATCTGTGTGCCTGTACATTTCTTACCTCTTCTGAGATTTCAATTCTTCTATTTTTTCAGGACAAGGAGAGAGCTATCGTCTTTTCCCAGGCAGTCTCAGCCCTCAAAGATCCTTGGATAATGTGAGATTTAAAATGGTTGAGGTCTTAAACTGTAGTGGTTAAAATAGTGGAAGATATAAATTGTGATAGATATAAGAGAGGGTGAATAAAATTTGACTGCAGAAATATGTTTCACTACAATGTCTTGGGTTTAAAATCAAATATAAGGTGGTTGCCAGGGAAATATTCCCAATTATTCAATTACCCAAGTCAATTGGGTTTTATAGAGATTTTAATTAACAATACAATGAGTAATCAAAGAAAGAGAGAGAGTAAGAAAGGAATAAGTATGAAGGGCCTCAAGCCAATATGGCCTAGACCTGAGTCTTAAAAGAGTAATCAATCAGTTTTTTTATAACTCACCATAAGATCTGTCTAAGTAAGGATTTCTAATGACACAGGCCAGCAGCATCTCAGCTGCTTTCACCAGCTCCCTCCTCCATCTGAATGTTTCAGAATCAGTCTCCTCAGAATGAGTCTCTCCAATCTGAATGTTTCAGAATGACTTCCCAGCTCTTCCCTGAGCTCTTATTTTTAAGGGCAAAATCTCCTCTGTCACCTCCCCTAAGTCCTTACATCTACCAATCACTGTAGATGTTTCTAAAGGACTGCCCATTCTTAGTCCACACCTAAGAAGGTGTGGATTTTTGAGTAATTCACACCAGGAAAGCTCTGAGTAAGTTTTCCAGTTCTTTGTTCCTTGTAAATTCACAAGTTGCTTGACCTTTATAAGTATTTTGCTTAAGAAAAGTATGGGTTTAAGTACTTTTCATTGTTCAGAAAAGAGTTTACAATTTTATCTTCCTCTAGGGCAGACCCAAGTAGATAAAGTAGAATTCTCACATTCCTGCTTTAAGTAGAGTTCACTGCCCAAATGGGGAATGGACTTAATCCAATCTTATAAAGTAGGGTCTGGGAAATTTTAAGGTTTACAATAAGAATATACTGGATCATTTCTATTCTATCCTGCAGGAATACAACTTAGCTGTATTCTAACTTCTTGGTAAAAGGGAAGCCTTAGGTTAAAAAAATGCTTTGTTATAGTAGAAGAGATTTGAAGTCGGAAGACCTAAGTTCCATTCCTTGTTTTTTAATTTATTTAACATATATAATCTCAATTTGTCATCTGTAAGAGAAGTTAGACTAGATGACCTCTAAACTCTTTTCAGGGGACACCATTTGAACAGTAGAGGCAGTTGCCTCAACTCAGAGATCTTCAAAGAAGAAAAAAGGCAAGTGCTTTAAAGGAAAATCTTGCAAGGGATCTTCCCAGTCTGCTTGAAAGGTATTTTTTAAAATCATTTTTGCCAATGAAGTCCTAGGAATTTTGCTTATGCTATTTATCTTTAAAATAGGTTGGTTTCTCTGTTGGCTTCCAGTGATTCAATCTAGTTCCAGGCTGAATCAGAGTCTCTATCCCCAGAACTATAATGAATTGTTTTAAGGATGAAGTTCAGCTCTTGGGAAGTCTTGAGAGAAAAAAAAAAAGTAGTGGAGTTAGTTTCTGAATCCTATTTTGCAGCTTTCAGTTACCACTTACTGACCAGTCTATTCATATTGACATATAAAATCAGACACATTAGATTGATTAGATACCGATTATTTTGTTGGAAAGGGAAAAGAGAGACTATGAAGGAGCCCCAAGCAGGGAGCTGCTTGGTCAGTACAGCACATATCACTATAGAACATCTGACCAACAGACCCCTGTCAGGGAACCTAAATGTGCCGACGCCCAAAACATAGATTCCAGGAAAAACTTGTACTGACACCCAAAACATAGATTCCAGGAGAAACTTGTGGGCCACGTATGGTGGCTAGTGATATGCTGTCAGGCTTCGGGTATAAAAGACTCTGCACTCCCAACTGCAGGCGGAACTCTTGTGCTGAGCTTCCCCTGGTATATACCAGAATAAAGGACCCTCCTGCTTGATTGCATTGTCTGTGGGTTTTTCCTTGGTGGTGGGTGACAAACTGGACCCTAACATTTGGGGGCTCGCCAGTACCCCTCCACCTTGGAACCCCCCCAGACAGGAGGGCCTAAGGCACTGCCTTGGACCAGACCTTCAGGTGAGCTGAGTGTTGTATGGCTGTGGGTGCGAATGGTGACCGAATGTGTATGGGGGAGATGAGAACCCCTGATAAGCATAAGGCTCAGTGGGGTATTCGTTCTTGTGGTTTAAACAAGAGCCTCTATACCAAGCCCCAGGGCCCGCCTTTTTCTAAGGCGAGAGGCTTAGCCTCGCGGCATCAGTCCGACCCTCCCACCTGTTTCTGAGTGCGGACTTGGGATTACCGCATTTCTGTATCCTTCGAGAGAAGGCCAGTCGGGAAACTGAGGAAGCGTCTGTGATCTGCAGTGGGGAAAAGGATACGGTCCAGGGCAGGTGCCGAGATCGGAACTTCCAGGTGGTTAGAGGCCCCTGAGGACAGAGGTCTGACTCTGCCATACGGAGTTAAAGTCTCCGTCAGGTCTGGCTCTGTCGTACAGAGTTAAAGTCTCCGTCAGGTTGAGAGAACCCTGAGCGCGGAGCACCGTGTCTCTGCCAGGTGGACACTGCTCTCAACTGGTTTGAAGGGAAAAGGGTTCGAGTCCCCTTTTGGGAAGATATTGCACCCCTAGGAGAGACTGGGGGATGCCCCACGATCTCTAGGTGATTTTTAGATACACTGAGGTTTTTTGCCACAGAGGGGGATCAGGTGGCCAGCCGCTGGCTGCTTGCCCCTGACAGATAGCCGGAGGCAGCCGAAGGAAGCTGGAAACAGCCAAAAGGGAGCTGGCCACTGATGAGTAATTGAGGGTATCAGGTTTCTTTCCTGATTAAAACTAGCTGCTTTAGGCATTTGTTAACCCTTTCCTTGCAACTTCTTGGTCTCAATAATAGGAAATCAGGCTGTTTGTCAAACAGCTTGCTCAAGGTTTTACGGTCCTTACAAGTACATGCCAAGAAATGAGATCTTAAGATAAGCTCCTAGGATTGGGGAGTTTACATGTCCATGTCTCTGTTATTTGTCTTCTGGCTTTTGCTGTTTGTCTTGTGTGTCTTTCTGTATTTGGACGCAAGTATGTGGATGTGTGGGAGAGGGTGTCCTATAGGGTTCTTTGAGTCTTTGTTGTGGCTGGATTAAAGGGAAATAAAAAAAGGGGGGGGGGAGTTTGGGATGCAGGGTTACAAAAGAGAATAGATTTTGAACCCCTGCTCCCTCTGCCTGCGTTCCAACCAGGCAAGCTATGATAAAGTAACACTGTGACAGGCTTCAGGGCGGGAGAGAGCGCAATTACCCATTCAATGATTTTTCCCTCCTTCTCCCTTTGGATGGGCCCCCAAAGGAGCGGAAGAGAGAAAATTCTGAGCAGAAAAGGGAGATTCTTACTCCACAGTTAGAAACTTTCTCTTAAAATTAATTCTCAAACTGGGTGGATTGCTAATGATTTTGATACAGTACAAATGTAATGTATTGTAGTTACTGTTTGTCAAATGTGAAATGTTGCCAGATTTTTATTGAAAAACAAAACTCCTGATTAGAAGTTTGCTTTGTTAAACCTTGCAATGCATAATGATTTCAGTGAATTTGAGAATTGTGTAAATGTGATTGATAGCAAGTCTGATGCAGAGAGGAAAGTTTATTCTGTATAGACAGAAAATTGTACTACTTTATAAATGAAAAAGTCATTCAGAAAAACTTGTGTTGTTGAAAAGAACTTATTCTAGAATTTGAATTTGGGAATCCTTCAAATCACATTTATTTAATATATGTGCTGTCAGAAATAGCAGCAAGAAATTATATTACACACACAAGAAGTTTGTTTTTTTTTTCAAAGTGGTTAATCTGTGCATGGCATTAATGAGATAAATGCTAAGAATTGATGTTTTACAAAAGAGGAAATTTTTAAATAATGTTTTTAATCAAGGTTATATGAATTGTTTTTAAATGTGCAAAATGCAAAATGCATAGGAAGGAATTTGTAATCTAGATGCCAAATGCTGGAAATTAGTAATGCTGAGTGAATGCTAAATATGTATGCATTATATTATGAAGAGGATTAAGTTTCCCACCTAAATAGGTTAAGGGTATATGACACAACCTGTGTGCCCTTAACAAGATAAATTCAACCAGCCCTGTAATCGAGAGGGCTTGTCATGAGGATTAAATACAGTCTAGCTTCAGATATATCAGAGAGGTCAGGCTGGGATGCCAGGTAACATGAAGCTAAGTAGGGAAAAGTGATTAAGTACATGTGAAGGGAAATAACTTTATGTCTTATAACCTATCTATATAAGTTAATAATTGAATTTTGGGGTGTCTGGATTCATTTTATGAAGTGCTCCACTTCAATAAGAGTAATGAATAGAGATACTAATTGATATTATGAATTCTAGTGTGAAATAGACACAACAAATTATAAATTGGAATAATGTTGATGGACTTAAATTAGGAATGTAGCAATGTTTTGAGCTAGAAAGAGACTAAACTGGAGGTTCTATTCTACTTTAGACAGGTTTGAGAGAAGTACAGGTAAATGCTTTGCACCTCAGTTTGGTTACACTGAAACACTGCTAAAGGACTTAATCAGAGTTATTTGGAAGTGTGGAGTTCAAATTGAAATCCACTGAGACTAAATTATTATGAAGGGGGTTTGATACATTCAAACTTTTACATTATAGTGAGCTTACTGGTTAGGGAAGGATGGGCCAAGGTTGCTAAGTAATAAAATCTAAGTCAAGGCCAGCAGCCTTGGGATAAACTTGCTCAGAAGCTATTAACCCCTTCCTTGCACCCAGGAAGGAGAAAGAAGTGCTTATAACATTATGAACTGACATAGGGGCTTCAAAGAGTTAACAACCACTGTGTGATAGAACTTAAAGATGAGTATATCTTAATTGTAGAAACGGAGGTTTTAAGGTGCTCCAGCAAGCAAATATTGCCAGCCCTGTCTGACCCAAAAAAAAAAAAAAGGCTTGTTTGCAGCTGTGGAATCTCACTACAAACATTCCAGGTCCAGAATGATAAAATGAGTTGAGTGATATGTAATTGATGAAGTTACCTCATACGAGTTCTGGGGATTGTTGGTTGATATTTTGATTACATTTTGATCTGTATAAGGATATATGTGACAAACAATAGCCAAAGAATAGGTAGGGTGTTAAAAATGGCATATATGTGAAAATGCTTGCTCAGAAATTTATGATTGTTATGTGAGTGGCTGCTAAAATGTGTTTAAGTATCGTTTGGATATTAAAAAAAAAAACACCTCACTGTAAATCTGACTCAACCATATAGTTTGTTACCTCAGTCTACCAATTTGTACTATGAACTGAAATTTATAATGGTTGAGCTCTATGCTAAAGACTGTTCAATGATGTAATCTTTTTAAACCAGAATTCTTTGGGGTTACCGATTAGCAATTGAAGTGATACCAGGGGGCTGGTTGTTTGACTTATGATAGTAAAAGCATGTTAGAGAAAGTGAGGAGGTATGTTGGGTTTGAATTTGGAAGAAAGGGACTTTGATTTAAAGTCCATAAAGCTTTAGTATGTGGGTTTGTAAAGGAAGAATGGACGGTGTGTTCTGCTTTTAAGCAGAGGGTTTTGGAGGAACAGAAAGGGAGAGAGAAGGTGAAAGGGAACAGATGAATGTTCTGCTCTCATAATTGGCTCTTTAACTTAGGGATAATATATAAAGTAATGTATGTGGGAAAATCACACATGATTCTTTGGACAGTTACCCTGAAGTGATTCCTGCATGACCTTGTCTTAGTCTCTCAGATGGCTTAGGTCCAGGAGATGATACAGCCCTGGTTTATAGGGAACTACTTAATTCAGCACTCATGTGACTGCACCTGATGTGTAAATACATGAAAATAATTGCGTGATCAGCCTTGGATGTTAAAGGCTTGTTTGGGGGTGTGGAGATTTGTTTCTGGATTGCTGATAAGCAAATTTCTCTGAGCTGTTAATGGGTGAGACTTGTCCTTTAAGGAAAAGAAGGCCTCTGGCATCCAGTGGCAAGTGCTCTAAGGAGAGAAAAAGTCCTAGGATGGCTATAGAGAAGGCAGCCCAAGGCTCACTTTGGACTGACTTTTCCCAACCATCCTCGAGTGGAACAACAATGGCAAGTGACAGCCTTACTTGGTGGGTCTTTTGTGACTTGGAGATATTTCCCTTTCAGGGCCGTCTTCCTTCGTGACAATTCCCATGATCAACACATAATGCAAATTGTGATATTAAAGTTTCCATTTCCTCAAACAACCCTAATAATTGGGAATTCTCAAATTGTTAGGAACATGCTTTGAGAAATAGATGGAGTTTATTCCTAGATGGCATGTATTTGTAGCCTTAATTTACCACAGTTGAGGTTTGGTTCTTGAGCTTGGAAAGATAGCTCACAGCCTTCTTGGTTTCCCCAGCCTCTGGGTAAGGAAATACATCTGTAAGATATTGTTACTCCAGTGTTTTTAGATGTTATAGTTAATGTGTATTTTGCAATAGGATATTCTTTAACAGAAATATCACATACCAGCTCTGCAAACAACTCAGGAAGGGATCTGTTCCTGTCAGAAGATGATTTCTGAGGATGAAGTCTGTTGGTTAAGATACCCAAATGCAAATGTGTGATGTTCATTGCTATTGTATTAATGTCCTGTTCCTATCTGCTATTTGCCCCAGTACACTTCTCTCTTAGGGGCTGACTTCCCCTTGTGACCAGTCTGCCAATCGAGGGAAGGAATGACAGGACACCCTTCAGATCTCCAGGCAGTTCTCCACCTGAGACCCTGGAATCCACTGAGGACGTGCCCCTAAAGACACTGTCTGCAGCCTTCCCTCCCCCTCTTATTCCCCTCCCTCTCTCTCCTACACATAGGTAGGGACAGCTCTACACCCAGGCTCAACACTGAAGAAACTACAGAAGATTTGGACCTCCGCCCTTTTTCCCTTAGACATTTGGAGAGGGGAGGGGATGGGATGGCAGGGGGCACTGAACCAGGTGGGGCCTGAGATTCTGGCCCTCCAGGAGGCTGTGTGGTTCCCCTATGGATGGCTGGGCTGGCCAGATGGCAGGACTCACTAGAAGCAGTGGGGAGACAGCTAGCAAAAGGAATACATGACCCACTCGCTTCCATTACTTCACTTTCTCCCCCACCTCTTGGCTTCCCCCTCCCTTGTCACAGAGTATCCCTCAATCAGGAGATACCTTATCCCACCCGCAGGAGCTCACTGGCTGTGCCCCCGTTCTGGCCTACAGCCCTGTGTCTCCCCTAGCTCCCTCACTGCCCGCTGCACCCCCTCACAATAGTACCCCGAGTGACCTACTATGCCAAGCAGGACCTCCTCTTCCTTAAGGAGGGGGCCTCTGTGCAGCCTTGGGTGAGGAATGTTGCTTCTATGTTAACCACTCAGGGATTATTAGGGACTCCCTGAGCAAGCTATGAGGTCTAGAAGCCCTGACTGAAGGAGAGGGAAACTGCCGGTCCCTGGTACGCCCACCTTTTCAATTCTTCTCCCTAGTCATGTCCCTCATAGGACCCCCTCATAATCTTAACCCTACTCTTGACATTTGGCCCCTGTATCTTTAACCGCCTTGTTCGGTTCATGAAAGGCGGGCTGGGTGCCACCCAGGTGTTGGCCCTCCGACAACAGTACCGACCCCTAGCGAGCCCTGGGCTGAAAGCCACAAGCTGCCTCAGTGGACAGGCACCCGCTCTGCTCCCTAAGAGAAAAAGGAGTTGGGAATGAAGGAGCCCCAAGCAGGGAGCTACTTGGTCAGTACAGCACATATCACTATAGAACATCTGACCAACAGACCCTGTCAGGGAACCTAAATGTGCCGACGCCCAAAACATAGATTCCAGGAAAAACTTGTACTGACGCCCAAAACATAGATTCCAGGAGAACTTGTAGGCCACGTATGGTGGCTAGTGATATGCTGTCAGGCTTCGGGTATAAAAGACTCTGCACTCCCAACTGCAGGCGGAACTCTTGTGCTGAGCTTCCCCTGGTATATACCAGAATAAAGGACCCTTCTGCTTGATTGCATTGTCTGTGGGTTTTTCCTTGGTGGTGGGCGACGCACTGGACCCTAACAACTACAGAACATGGGGTTCACAATATGTGGAATGAATTCGGTGTGTAATTCTCAAGAGTAGTATTTGGCTTTGTAGCCCCAGTTTTCAAGACCCCTAGTATTACTAGTTTTCTTGACCTATTTTCAAAAACCTTGAAAAGAGTTTATCTATAGCCTGGGAAACTTGCCAACTTCAGGAAAAGGAGAAAGATAAAAAAGAACAGGGAGTTTCAAAAGTATCTTTATTGTCCTAGGCTGAAAATCCCATGATAGTCACAGGTTTTTTGATCATGGGAGTCTTTAAGAATACGTATTGGTGAAAATCACCTGCTCAAGACTGTGAGTGTCATAATACCCACCCCAACCCCATAGGACTAAACTTAAGGAAAGAGGAGAATCTTGCATCAGGATTATTATAAAAGTCTGTGATTTTTCCTTGGAGAATAGAGGACATTTTTGCCCTGAGCAAGCAACTCAGGTGGGCAGAGTCCTTTTTCCTTCTTTTTCCCTCCTCCTCTTCCCTTTTTCCAGCTATCCACTGTTTTCTCCAAATAAAGTCACTTTTTCCTTTGCCAGCATCTTATCAAGTCTCCTGTCTGCTCATTAGAGTGATTTCTGGGTATACATGCCTCACCAAAATTCCACTCCACACAACTGCAACCCTTAGTCCTGATCTGGGTAGTAGTCAAAGGAGACAGATAGGGACAGAGTCCCTATCACTAAGCACAGAGATTAAGATTTGAGTAATAGCTTCCAGTGTCCAGTAGCTATTCAGCCTTGGACAATGGTTTCTAAGAGTTTCCTGTGAGTGTCAAAGAGATAAGAAATCAAGAAGTAAGCCAACAAAAGAATTTAGTTTGGCTTTTCAAACAAAAAATGGAAGGGGAAATGATTCTTACTTGCTCTTTGAAGTGAGAAAATAAGCCAGTCACCACAGGAGATAGGTTATTAAAATTTTACCTCATATACTTTCTATTTGTCCTGAGTAGTAGCAAACTCAGCCACTTTTCTGTGGAGTCTCAATTATCCCACCATTGATACCAAACTGTCTCCTCCCATGAGAGCCCGGGAAGAATCTCTTCCACTATAATAAAGGTCTTTGAAACTTGAGTGTCAAGGAAATATATTTATTAGGGCATTTCTTGGACCAGAAGCAGCTTCATTTTTTTAAATGGTAGACATTGGTTTTATATGGCTTATTAGCCTTAGAGTACAAGCTAATCAGAACGGGAAAGGGGAAAAGGTGCATGTCCCAAGTGGAGGGTATAGTCATAGGAGCTGTTAAAGGTCAGGTTTGTTCTGTGGATAATACATTTTTCTGTG
Organism: Monodelphis domestica; assembly: GCF_027887165.1. Taxonomy (NCBI): domain Eukaryota; kingdom Metazoa; phylum Chordata; class Mammalia; order Didelphimorphia; family Didelphidae; genus Monodelphis; species Monodelphis domestica. Next base: position 256,918,876 of record NC_077228.1, read on the forward strand.
GCTAATTTTGTTGGTAAAAAAATGTTTTTTGGCAGTAAATCTCTAAGAGGTGGAGGTTCCTTTAAAAATGTTGTTGCAAATCTCACAGTTCTATTTCTTTGATCTCAGAAGTTATTTAATCTGGTGTGTGGAGTGGAATTTTGGGGAGGCTTGTACCCCCCAGAAATCACTCTAATGAGCAGACAGGAGACTTGATAAGATGCTGTCAGAAAAAGCGGCTTTGGAGAAAATAGCTGACAGCAGGGAGATTGGGGGGAGGGGGACAGGAGGAAAATAGATTCTGCCCACACAAGTGGCTTGCTCAGGGCAAAAATGTCCTCTCTTCTTCTAGGTATCATCACAGGCTTTTATAATAATCCTGATGCAAGATTCTCCTCCTCCCCTCTATCCAATCCCACAAGGGTGGGTGGGAGGTGGGAGTGGGGGTGGGGGTATGATATTTATAGTTTTGAGCAGGTGATTTTCAACATTACATACCCTAAAGACCCCTATGATCCAGAAAAACCTGGGACTATCATGGAATTCCCAGCCTAGGACAAAGATATTTTTGAAACTCACTGTACTTTCCTTCCTTCAGCTTATTTTATAGTTTGGATTTCTTCCCAGGATACAGATAAACTCTTCTCAAAGTTTTTAACAATAGGTCAGGAAAACTAAAAGTTTTATGGAGGCAGGGGCAGCTCTACTCCAAGGAATAGTAATACAAAGGGGTCTTGAAAATTGGGGTTACAAGCCAAATAGTACTCTGAAAATTATACACTGAAGCTCATCCCACACAGTCCTCCCTCAGTTTCCCCTAATAACATGAATTAAGCATAATTGTACACTTCGTCTTCATCATCAGAGATCTTCATCTTCATCTTCAGAAATCATTTTCTGACAGCCAGGGATAGATAGGTCTTCTCAGGAAACTTTCTCCCTCTGCTCCAAGTTGCTTGCAGAATCTCTTGGTAGGGGAGGGAGGTCCTCCTACCAACAAGAATTTTTTTGCAAAACAAACATTTTATGAAATAAATCCTTCTACTTCAGGTTCTGTAGGAGATCCAGAAATTCCTGGGAAAATCTCACTTGTCTAGAGCTATCACTTAACCAATTCTAACCTTTCTTCTACTAGTCAACTTGCTTGATTGGAAGATAAAAACTTCTCATCTTACAATTTGCATCTTGTGTTGAATTTGTCACAAAAGAAAAAGCAGGGGGAGAAATCTTTTAACTGTTGTTGTGGTTCTTTCAAGGACACAGAATGAGTAGGTCAACACTATTTGACTTCATATATAGGTCAGAGATATCACTGGCTCATGCCATAACTGTTTTCCTCAGGGGCCACCAGAATCCAGTGTGCCTTACCAAATCAGAAGGATCCTACCTCAATTTCAGAGTGAAATTGTCCTCTTGACTTCCTATATGGACTTTAACTTGTCCTCTGAGTATCTTCGTGTTCTCAACAGTATCACTGATGAATCAATTATCAGACAGCCATACTTGAATTATAAGTTCACAGTAATATTAGGTGTGATTAACATAAACCTTTTGTCTTAAATGGCAAAAATTCTACTCATTACAGTTGAGAGAAAACCTTTTCTCTTAGTGTTCCAATTTCATTAATTTTCCATAATTTCAAGCAAGCTTCCTGATCACTTGTTTACTTATTCTAAAGCTTTTTAAAATTCCTCCTTCAAATTTATCTAAAGTAAATGTTCTTCTCCTTTAACTTCTTCATACAGTAAATGCCAATTCTATATTCTCTTTATTTGATATCTTATTTATATTTGCCTTTTCAAAAGACTTTATCTTACTTTATCATAAACTTCCTCAGTCTCTAAACATCCACTCTTTTCCCCTTCAAACCTCTACTTCAAGCAGAATCCAAATTCTCTATTTTCCCTTCTAACACCTTCACATACATTGTTCCTACAGCATGTCTATCTTCTGGCTAATAAAGAGGCCCAATATTTCATTAAAGTCTCCTACACCTTATGTCTTTCATATGCTTATCCCACATCTCTTCTGTGACTTGCCTTTGCCATCACTCAACTTAACTTCCACCAGATATTGTCCACCTGATATTAGTGGCTCAGAAGAGCCCTGATTATCATTCTTCTTATCAATTGCATCATTTACATATTCTATCTTTACATATTATCTTATCCAATTCACCTCAGAAATTAATTTTCTTCACAGTACAAATTCAAACATCATTTGTGTTCACCCAAAAGTATATTCTATATACAAATAGATTACATTTAAATCCATATTTACATTTAGTAATACAATCATTTTTTCCTAAGGCATATATATCACTATCAGTTACAACAAATGTTTACAAATTCAGAAATCCTTTTTGCAATATTCCAAACTCTGATTACATGTTTCCATTCCAAATTTCAAATTTCTCCTTCCCCAATATTCATTACATTTTCACTTGTTGCTTAATTCAGTAGTACATATACTAGAATAACACTTTCACATTCTCATTTGTCTATCCAAAATTTAGATCATACAGAATCTTCTCCATATTACATCATATCACCTTCTTCTAAGCTGGTACTAAATTCTTATACACTTTACAATCATTTTACTTAAATTCATTAAGCAGCCAGCACAGCACTTATCAGGAATTTGCTTCTTTAAAGTAAAAATCCCCTTTCTGCTTCAGGCTGGCCATTAATTACATTCAATCAATTCTCAAATTCAGTTGACTCAAATAATAAACATTCAAATCTCTAACTATTGTTCATTTCAAATCTCAGTGAGAACTAACAGTTCTCTGATCATTAAGTTCAGAATCAGTCTTATTTAGAATCTCATACAACTGATAGACAATTTTCAGCTCTGAATCACTTTACAATCATTTCACACAATTCCACAGGTACATTTCAGAATTATTTGTGATTTTCCAAAATCATATATATCAATCTTAAAAATTATTCCTAATTAAAATTCCAATCAAATTATGGGATTAAAATCTGCCTTCTCTTGTTCTAATCTACCCTTTTACCCTTTTACCTTTTACTGAGGTAGGACTCAGTAGCCAGCTGAAAAAGGGGGAAAGGAAAAATATTGAACAGATCTTTTTGCCTTTTTCCTTGGTTAAGTGTATAGGGAAAAGTTCCTTTTTTACTTTGATAGATAGTCTTAAAGTTTAAGAGGTCCCAAAATTCACATTTCTTTTTGAATTTCTCAAATACATTTTCTGGTCTGTATGCTCTCCCACTTTCTAGAATAATGGGGGTACAGAAAGTAAGAGATTTATTTCAAAATCACTTAGAGGTTTCTTTTCCCAACCTTCCTTTTTGTATGTGTGTATACATGATGACACAGGGTCACAAACAACAAAAACAGATAACAAACAGTTAACATAAACTCTGAAAGCATGTTTCATCAGTGATCTCAGGAATAGAAGGCTTTACAGCCTCACTCAGCAATTCTCTCACAATTGTATCTTCAGGCTTCAGTGACTTAGGAGGACAAGCTATTGTCTCTCAAGGCTTTGTCCTTATCTTTAATAAGATCATAGCATAGTAAATTGTTTTCTAAGCTCTTGATTCATTCTCCCTACCTTCCCCATGGAAGGAGGATACCATGGGATATGCAAATCCCAGTCAATGTCTAAAGTTCTTGCTAATCCTAGCAATATCTTGGATGTAAAATGAATCTCATTCTCAGAATCAGTATTCTTGATGAGTCCATATTTCAGCACAAAGTGCTCAAGTAAAATTCTGATAGCTGTCTAAGTAATAGTTTGGCTGACTCCTGCCAACTGTTCTGGCCTCAGTAAGTTCTTTAGCACTCAATTTAGTAACTCCACATGAACTAATTCTTTTCCTTTGCTAGAAATCAGGCCTCTCTCTTCTAGCATCTTCAAAGCCTGGTTGAAATGCATATAATTCACAGGTTTGGGCTGACCAGGCCCAAGGAGGATAGTCTCTATCCATTAGAGCCTGTGTAGATAGAAAACCTCTCTCTTTAAGTTTGTCCTACCCCACATCCCATTTTACGTGCCTACTCTGCAGGATGGAGGGGGACAGAAGTAAAAAGGTATGGTGCATGAGGGAAAGTCTCTCTCTCTGGGTTAACCCTGCAGTGGAAGACTGTACTCAAGGGTTTTTTGTAGACTTTGGTGGGTTTCCCAATTCAGCAAGGTGAAAATTTCTGTCCCTTTCCTACATTTCTCTTTTTTTCTATTTCTCCATTTTTATTAAAAAACATAATTGTTAAGAGCTACTAACAGACTCCTGACTTGAGAGTTAATTTTATAAAGAGCAATCACACTCTTTTAAAAAAATTAATATTACATTTAATAATTTTACTTTCATTTATTACAAGCTTTTTTGCTTCCCTCAATTACAGCATGTTAATTCCTTCCTTTTCCTTCTAAGACTCTTGAGGACTCATCTACAAATAGGTTCACTTCTCTAGGTAGGGGAGACTCTTGCAAATTCTTCCTCACTTTAGTCTGGTCTATCACTTCCATCTCTATTTCCTTTTGCTCTTTTTGATTTCCTTTCCTAGTTCCCCACAAAAACTTTGCTGGTTTCAAATTGTAATCTGATATCAGAACTAGGTTATCTTTCTCTAACACAATGGCCTCATATTTCAACATCCTTGAGTCTTCTGTTTCAGTGTGAGAGAGAATCTCCTGCTCCCTGTTTGGAACAATTCTCTTTCAAGTGGTCTATCTTTCCATAGCTATGACATATAGCCTCTGGAGGCCTTCCAAATTGATTGCTCCAGCCTTCCTTTCTAGGAATCTGTCCAGGAGCTCTCTTAATGGATTATTCACCCAATTTTCCATTTTCTGGAGCTTTCTACTACTGTCTGGCCAGAGATTAACAGTTACATCTAGGCCAGAGTTCAGAAAAAATCAGTGGAGGTTTCCTCTTTCTCCTGTTTGACTTCATAAATCTCATTCAGGTTCGGGTTCTGAGGCACATCTGTTCTCATGCCCTAAACAACATCCTCCTGAGGGACTAGAGTGTTCTGTTCTTGAGAGAAGCATTTCTGTTCATCCTCTCACTCTGCTTCCGAGAGTAGGTCTTATGCGCTCTCTCTCTAATTGAGGGCAGTTCCTTTTAATATGTCCCTCCTCACCACAGTTGTAGCATATTAAAGGAGATCTTACTTTCTCTGGAGACTTTCCTGTCCCTTCATCTCATCTTTCTAAGATCTCTCATATTCGTTTGATGGGTGGGCTCATTGTTATCCCAGTGGGAATCTCTTATTGGATATTTGGCCTCACCATTAGAACCTCCTTTGGATGTTTATATTCCCATGATCTCATAGCTGCTCTTCTAATCTGGCCTCTTTCTTTCTTGGTGAATAACCGCTTCAGAATTGCCATTAGCTCTGGCCATGAATATAAATTTGACCCTAAGAACTGATCAACTTGCTCAGCAACACCCACAGGATATTCTAACAGAATTTTCATGTCTCTTAAATTTCTGAACCTCAGAGGCACTGAGGGGGAGCACTAACACATCCTAGTCCCTGTCCTACTGGTACTTCTCTGAATGGATACTGCTTAGTAGGTCCTCCAAAAGGGAAATTCATCAGGTCCTCTAATAACCTCTTAATTTCTCTGTTTACCTGTTCAAAGAGGTTTGGCAGAGGAATAGCTGGCAGTGGGGGAGCCAATGGAACTATAGGTGCCACAGTCCTGGGACTGGTTCTGGCTTTAGTTCTTTTGGGGATGCTGGTACTGGCACAGGAGGAATAGGAGGAGAAGGTGGTGAAACTGCAGATTCCACTGCTCTATTTTCCTCTTCTCTTTCTCTCATCACCAAAGTTTCTACATCTGGCCACCATAATGTGGCATAGGTTATCTCCTCATCACTTTTAATTTTCTCTTATTAACAGTTGTATTTAGGCTCTCATAAACTGTATTATCACTGGATTCAAATTTTGGCCATAGGGTGTGTCAATTTCTAGACCTGCCCACTGAAAACAATAAAATTCTATGAGCATTTTTTAATCAAAGTTTTCATATCAAGGGGAATTTTTCCAAGCTTTCAACTTAACCCCTAAAGAACTATCCCTAGGAATTCTGTTCTGGGGATCGATTTCCTCTACTATGGCCCTCTGATGTTTCTTCTGAGCTGATGCTTTCTGCCCCATGTTTCTGTATTGAAATTTCTAATCTTGCTTTCTTTTTAGACACAGTTTAACTTGGCAAACTGCCAGAAGCTTTCTCTCTTACCGTTGTTGTTTGTTTTTCTGCTTGTCTTCAAAAATTTAAAAAAGGCTTTTTATTTTTTTCTCCCTAAGAGTCTCAAGTTATCTGGCTTCCCTACCTCAACTAGCTCACTGCTTAAACCAGACCAGGACTTCTTCTATCCTTCTAATCTTAAGCACCTCAGAATGAAGAGGCTCTGTGTTATACAAAGCTTTACCTTTGCATCACCTTTACCTTGATGATTAATTCAGATCCAGCAATTATTGATTTCCACTGGCCACATCAGCTCACATCAATACTCCTTTCTGGATCACAACCTCACTAACCAACTCAGATGCAGCTTTAAGCTGTCTTGTATCTTTAGAGGAAACTGAGGACTACTTCTGTTTTCCATGCTGAAAACTATCCTACAGCATGACCATACACAGGACACAGATAAGATCTCCAGCTCAGATGACCTAATCATTCTTGCTGAATCTTTCTACCTGGCATTTGTAGCTGAAGGATGTTCTGCTTTATTAGTATGAAGCACAACTTTATTCTCTTACCCCACTATTCTTATTATTCCTTCTACTTACATCTCAAACTCCCTAATTAGAAATCCCCTTTCTCCTGACTCCTCTCTTTTTCTCATTTATCTCTTTTTCTTTGTCACACACATACACAAGCACTGCACTGCTTTCTACTCAGCTGCTTTTCTCTGACCTTCATTCACACAAGCTTAAAGTGGGATTGTGATATCGAAAATCACTTTAAAAGACTGATATATATTAATTTAAGGTCGCCAAGGAATTCAGCTATGTAATCCCTAAATGAAAACTCAGCTGCCAACTTTTTTTTGGTGTTTTAATTACAAACAGGAGGAAGAAAGTATTAGAGGGAGAGAGAGGGAAAGGGGAGAGAAGGAAATAGGGCTTAAATACCCACTCTGCTTAGGCTGAGCCAAAGCGGGCCCAAGGCCCTGGATAGCCAAGGCAAAGAAAGAGATCAGTCCCTATCACTCACGTAACCAAAATGGAGAAAACAGTCTGTGGGCTCCTCCAACTCCAAGCACCAGGTTCCCACAACCTCTTTCTCTCCTCACAGGAAGTCACTCGACCTCACTTCCTGTGTCTCCCCTGTGCCAATGGTGGCTCTAGCTTGACCTAGGATGGCCCAGAGGTCTGTCCTTTTTGCACATGCCTGTTGAAGGCCATATACTCAAATAATTAAATCTTGAGTTTTGCTGCAGCCCTTCCTAATCTTGTTACCCTGAGTAGGGACCTGATTCTGTTATTCCAAGTATCTCTATTGTATCAGGAAATAGCTAAATCCCATCTTCTAAAGAATGGTCTGAATAGGGTTGAGTAGTTTTGAAATTCACAAGATGCACCTTCCCACTCTCCCTGATACTCATACAGTCTCCATGGATGTTGGCTTGAATCTTTTCTCTTGCTTCTATCAGTCCTTATCTGCTCTCTTGCTAGTAAGGGTTTTTTTTTTAAAGCATACAGAAGGCTTCAGATTTGCCCAGATTGAGTAAACTGAGGCACTCCTATTGTTCTAGAATCCTGGGAAGGCTCCCATCTGTGTGGGGTGGAATTCTGGGGAGGGGGGTTTGTTCCCCTATGAATCACTCTAATGAGCAGACATGAGACTTGGTAAGATGCTGGCAGAGCTTATGTGGCTTTATTCAGGGGTGGGGGTGGGGCAAAGGGGGAGGCATAGAGTGAGGGAGCACTGTCTGGAGAGACCACTCAGGAGCAGTGGCCATTGATGCTCAAATTCACTCAGCATTTATAGGGATTCAACACAATACCTTCCCCTCTTTCCCATCATCTGTGTGACATAATGCTTTTGTATGTTATATTTCTTTATCTTGTTCTATCCTCCTTAAGTTTTCCCAATGCTTCCAAACCTATGGGAATATTCCTTAAATTTGCAATTTTTCAGTGGGTTCAAAATTTAGACCTTTCCAAGGTTTTTCAGGCTGAAACATTTAGGACACTTGTAAAGATTATAACTTGTAAGTTTTAAGATTTCTCTCATTTGAATTAGGACACCCCAAAATCTTTCCCATAGGAATCAAAAGGGGGGGGCATCTCTTAGCCACATTAGAAAAGAGTATATTAAAGACCTATATTTATATATTAATATATATGAAGCTGTTTGGGGAGGGAGATTACTCTTCATAAGGAGAGATTGGTATCTGCCTAGTGAAGGACACCTAATCAATGTATGCTGGGGAATAATGCACAATTTCATCCGATACATCTGAGGTCAAGGTGTTTCCCCAAAACTCACTAGACCTAGGTCATGCCCTTCTTCCATCATGTGCACAAAAATATTACATGTATACAAAATACAAGTGATCCACAATTATAGTTCTTTACTCATAAATAACATACTAATGAACTCAACTACACAGGGGAAACAAGCCAGCAACACGTTTAAACCCAACTAATGAAAAAACACTGAATATCACTTAGACTTTCTGAACCTGAATTTTCCTATCTGTAAAATGAGATGAGCTAGGCTACATGGCCTCTGGCGTCTCTTCCATCTTGGCTTAGTTTTTTGAGTCCGAATTTCATTCCACCCCGCTGCCTATAAACAGGGAGTGGTTTTTGTCTCCCTCCAGGTTCTGGAGCCTTTTCCCCAAAGATTCAGAAGAGTTGGGGGGAGGGGAGAAGAAAGACCGAGGTGGGAGGGGGGAGAAAAAGAGTGATTTCTCTTCCGGAAGTGTACCTCTCCTTCCCTTGCCCATCAGTTTAACTGTCCCGAAGAAGCGGTTGCGTTAGCCCTGCCTGGCCCCGCCCCCAACTTGTGCCCGATGAGAGGCGATCCGTAGAGTTCCAGCCAGAGGCCACGGGACCCGCCCACTGAGATATGACCCCGCCCCCCGAAGGTTCTAAGCCAATGGGGACGCTAGTATGTAGGAAAAGGCCGCACCTTGCTCTCGAGGAACCCTGCTGGTGGGGGCGCGTCTGTCCTTGAGCCCGAGGCTGGCTCTCCCGGGGGTCTCCCGGGGGCAGGTGACTAGGAAGGACTGTGACTGGAAGGGTCAGCCCTCGTCGTCCCTGCCTCAGCCCCATCTCACTCCCGGGAGAATGCTACCATCCACCTCTGCCGATCCCACTTGCGGTTTCCATTGTTCACAACTCTTCTCCCCTGAAGCCGGGAAGACTAGTAAAGGGCTGAAGCGGGGGCGGCGGCGGCGGCGGCGGCGGCGGCCCCGGGGATGGAGATCCCCTTGGAAGAATGGCCCCATGAAGGGAAAGAAGAATGGGAGATTCAGGAGCTGGAAAAACTAGAAAAGGTGACCGGAGGGGTTGTAGAGACCTTTGGCTAGGAACTTCGCCTCCCTCTCTATCATGTTGGGAGGGGGGAGAGGAAGAGGTCTGGGAGAGTCTCGTCTGCTTCTGGACAATTACGGGTGTAATCTTGTGTCCCGACGACGTGGCTGCTGCCTTAAACTCTGTTTGAGAGGTTTTAAAAAACAGGACTACAGCTCCTCCAGAATGGTTTAAAACGTTAAAAAAAAAAAAAAGAGGCAGCATGGTGATCTCTGAGTCAAGAAGACTGGCTTCAAGTCCCACCTCTGACCCTCGTGTGACCCTGGGCTAGTCACTTCATTTCAGGTGCTCCAGGCAGCTCTCTGACACTATGGTTGGGTTGGTTTTCTCACTGGGAGTTGTCCGTAGGAATGAAATCAGCTACCAAAAAAAAAAAAAGTATGAAAATTTATACTTACTGTTAAGTTGGAAACATTTCTTAAAGCCACTCAAGCATTTTTCACAGGAAATATCTGACCTTTAGCAATAATCCCCCCTCCCCCCCCAAGAGGGCTTGCACACTTTCCCCATTTCTGTTCTGCTGTGGAATGCATTAATTAGCTGTGTACTCTCAGGCTTTTTAAAGTAGATTCTGGGTATGTAATGCTAGAACCATTAAATGGTAGGCAAAGGTGCAGGAGTAAGGATAAGGGTGCCAGGACAGTGAAGAATATAGTTGTCATAGATCTTTGGATGCCCCTAACATGTAGGTTACATAATCTTGAAATAGTGTAGCTAGGAGGGATCTGAAAAGTCATAACCCCCATATTTTGATGGGAAACCAAGGACCAGAAAGGTTCAGTTAAGCCCTGGACAGATGTAATGATTTATCTAAAGTCACATATGCCGTGGCTTTACCATAATCTGAAACTCGGTTCTCTTGATTCCCAAGGGAATATTGTGGTCAAGGAAAACTTGGGATCTGGATTTCTGTCTCAGCCTCTTCTCACACTGGACAATCCTGGGTTCACTAGCGAAGGTCCCTGCCCCAGCTGACTTTTGGGTGTTCTGAATTGGCTGGGTGCAGTGCATGGTGACCTGCCCCATTCCCTCTGTTTTTCAATTCTCTGACTTAGCCTCAGGCAGTTCAGGACTAGCACTGGTGCTCTCTGGTTGCTTCCCCTGCAAGGTTTTTTTGCTCCTAAAGGGATAATGACCAAGGTATCTGTGAGAGCCCCGAGCAAATTTCCCATAACCTGAAGCTGAGGAAGAGGGGGGGAAAGTAGGATTTGGGAGTGGGTTTTAGTAGTGCAGCCCTTATGCTAGTAGCATGAGAAAAAGGGTAAGTGGTGCTGAGTGAGCTCAAGGTTAGTGAGCAATATCTCCTGGTTTTTTGGTTTTTTTTAACCTTTTAGATTCTAGAAGTCAGACCACAGAGACAGCTGCCACCGTTTTATCTTTGGTGCATTATTTGTTTTGGAGAGGTATAAAAGGTCATAGTGATCATAAGAAATGTCTAGTCCACCATCTTGGTAACCTAGAAATTGGGTAATATTTTTCCTACTCAGATGAAATTGTTCTTTCCGTCACAGTAATCTCATAATTGCCCAATCTAATGACTTTTTCTCAATCCTCATACTTATTGACCTCTCTGTAGTCTTTGACTATCATCTTCTTCTCCTCTTAGATCTTGTTCTATTGGTTTTCTTGACATTCCCCTCCCCTGATTATCCTCCTACCCATTTGTCTCGTTTGTTGGATCATTAGGTCATACCCACTGACTGTGGGTGCCCCATAAGCCTTTGTCCTGGGCCCTCTTCTCTTTTCTCAAAATACGGTCTTGCTTGGTAAGCTCATCATTTCTTATGGCATTAATTATCATCCATATATCTAGGTGTTCCCAGATTTCTATATCCAGCCCTAATATGTCTCCTGAGTTCTAATGTCTCATCACCAGTTTTTCAGTCATCTTTAACTTTAACAAAGTCCCTTTGGTACTTCAAATTCAACACATCTAAAACAAAACTTATTATCTTTTCTCCAATACTTTTTTCTCTTTTGAATTTCCATTTTGTTATTGAAAACACTACCATACTCCAGCTCCCCAGGTTTTCACTCACCTCACATATCCAATCTCTTATCAAATGTTGCCATAGCTTTGCTAGTATGTTTTCTTCTCTCCGTTCACACAGCTCTAGTACAGGCCCTTATTACCTCTTTCCTAGACTTTGGCAGTAGACTTTTAATTTGTCTTCCAGGATGAAGTTTCTCTGCTTCAATCCATTCTCCATTCATTTGCCAAAGTTATTTTCCTAAGGTACAAGTCTGACTGATCATCTCCTACATTCTACATTCAATAAATTCCAGTGGCTCCCTGTTATCTCCAGATCAAATGTAAACATCCTTTGGCATTTTAAGTTGTAAACACCTTGGCTCCTTCCTACCTTTCCAGTAGTATTTGATTCTTCTCCACACTACAATTAAGCTCCAGTGGCCTTGCTATTCCTCATACAGAACACTCCATCTCCCACCTCCTTCCCCAGGCCTTGAGTGGGTTCCATCCCCACCTCTGACTCATTTCTTTAACTTCTTTCAAGACTGAGCTAAAATCCCATCTCCAGGAATTCCTTCCTGATTCTCCTAGCTGTTGGTGTAAACCCTATGAAATATGATTCCATTAAAATGTATATATTTCATATGTATATACAGTAGGATATATATTATATTTGCATGTTGTCTCCCCTATGCTGTTTGAAGGCAGGTATATTCTTAGTATTCCTACTATTTAGAATGGTTCCTGGTACATAATAAGGACTTAATAAAACTTATTAAATTACTTTCCACTAGGGGAAATTGCCAGTCTGCCATTCATCTGCCCAACCCTTGATGGGAGCCTTCTCCATAGCATCTTTTATAGGGTGGGGAAAACCCTACTACTGACCTTGAAAAAGTGGAATTGATGACCTTTTGCTCTACTTTTCCCAATGTTAGCGACAAAAGAGTGGTTGCCATAAACTGTGACTGTGAAAATGTGGGTTTCAAGACTTTGAATTGCCAAAAACTGTAAAGATAATTTTTAATGTCTTGATTTAAATGAAAAATAAGTGGTCGCCATGGGAAAATTCCCAAATATGAAATACCCAAGTCAGCTGGGTTTTATGGAGATTTTAATTAATACAAATGAAGAAATTAAAGAAAAAGGAGAGAGAATAAGAGAAATATAATATGAAGGGTCTAGGCCAAAATGGCCTAGGCCTGAGCCTTAAGGGAAACTAGTCAGTCTTTTATCACTCACCACAAGATCTTTCCAAGCAAAACTCTAGTGTTCAGAGAGACCCTCCAGTTCAGCTCCTCAGCTTAACTAAGTTCCACCACCAAGCCCTCCAATTCAGCTTTGGCAAGCTGCCCCCTTCAGAGGCCTTTCTGACCTCCTTTTAAAGAGAGTTTTCTCCTATGTCACCTCCCCTGAGTTCTCACATCTACCAATCACAGTAAACATTTTCACAGGACTAACCATTCTTAATTCACACCTGAGTAGACTAAACTTTTGAGTAAGTTCACACCTCTTTGCCCTTTGCAAGTTTGCAAGTTGCCTGACCTTTTAGTGATTAATTTGACCTTCATAGGTACTTAGCACCCTTTTGTATTAGATCTAAAAATAGACCTAGCTTAAGGGTTTTAGCTTTTACTTTAAGTATGGGTTGAGTACTTTTCATTGTTCAGTAAGGAGTTTACAACTTTATCTTCCCCTAAAGTATGCGTAAGTATGGGTGGAGTAGTGTTAGAGTTCTCACATTCCTGATCAAGTACCTTCATTGTATAAAATGGGAAATGGTCTTAACCAAATGTTCTAAGGTCTGAGAAATTTTAAGATTCACACCAAACCAGCAGATGTAAGAAGGAAGTTGGGAAAGATCCTTCATAGAGAAATCCTCATGGTCAAGCTAGTATCTGGCTCTTTCTTCCTTTATCATCCCTTCTTTGGCTAAAGTGATTAAAAATTTAAAAAGGCCTGTAAAACATGAAAAAAATAGACAGGCTTCAGACTCAGCAGGTTCTATTAGATCAGTAACTAATCTCTATTTTTTGGTAGGAAGCGGCCATTGTACTCAATTATAGAAAGACAAAGACCTTTTCACTCATTCCCAGAATATTGGAAATATAGGGACCAATTCTCTTACCAATTGGCCTTCTGTTAGATGCTTCTGACTTCTTCAGCTGACTGGAAGGTATATATAGAGAGAGTTCCTGAGTAATAAGGAAGCTTCAATATGAAAAGTTGGGTTTTGTTTTTTTGTTTGTTTTTGTTTTTTCAATCTGAAAAATCAAGGCTCAACATTATTTGTAGTGAAGAAATACCAAAAATCTTTTTTCTATTAAAAAACAGTACCAAAGCATGGATGCCTATTGTTGCCACCTGTGTTTGACTTGTTTTAGAAATGTTAGCAGCTGAAAGAAAATGTGAAAAAAAAATTTGAGGAATAAATATTGGTGAGGGTGAAAATTTAAATCCTGCTATTTGCAGATAATACGATCATGTAGCAAAAAATCCCAGGAAATCTAAAACACAAAAGTAAAGAACTGAAATAAGTAGTAGGATATAAAATAAACTCACAAAAATTTGACTGCTATGCATCTTTTATGAACTAGTAGGAACAATGAAAAAAATTATTCCATTTAGAAAAACAATAGAAACATTGCATATTTGGAAAAACAAAGATGAAAAAGGGATAGGATGAAGTTAAGAAAAGATAGGGGTCTGGTAAACATGTGAATTGTTAGATGCTAGATTTATTAACATAATAGGATGGGAATGGTGGGTTACTGAGGAATAGTTTTCCCAAGGAAGACTGGAAAATGGACTTCTATACCCAGAATCATGAAGGAAGGATAATTAAAATGTAGTGGTTTTCTACCTTTCCATTTTTAGACCACTTGGATGGACAAAAGGCCCCAGATACTAACCCTCCCATTTTTCTTTGCTCTTTGAAATTAAAAGTAAAAGAAAGGAACTATCATATATTTCACACCAGAAACATAAGTAGAGATGTTTTAATGTTGTTAGTATCATTTTAACTGACCACAGACCACCCAGAAAATTCTTATAAACCATATGGTTCTAATCCTGCCTTGTTTACTACATTGAAATCACACCCATGGGAGACTGGGAAAGGAAGGTTAAAGCACAGCTCCAAGGCAGAGAATTTTACATTACCTCAATTCTATGAAAGTTTAACACATGTCCAATAAATGTAAATAAAATTCAATTAATTAAGTGCAATGATTATGGAACTTTTCTTCAAATGAAATGAAGTTACTTTTATGAAAAAATTTAAACCAGATTCCTCATCACTCGGTTCCCTTATGGTTTTAAAGAAAATCATAATGGCATTGTAGTGAAGTACATTGTACTAGGTATCAGGCTATCTTATTATTAGCTGTATTTTGTATATATTCAACTTTATAATAAAAATTCAACTTAAACATGTTAGAATTAGTGACAAATTAACAATATCTAATAATTTTAAATCCTTATATTGGATATATTTATATATTATATATACATATTAGATGTTTATTTGTAGTCAATGTTATAAAGTATTCTTAGTTACTTTTAATAACATATATTTCTTTAAAATTTTTGTTAGTATATATATTTTTAAACCCTTACCTTCTATAAGAATCAATACTAAATATTGGTTCCAAGGCAGAAGAGTGCTAAGACCAGATTTGAACCCAGGACCTCTCATCTCTGGGCCTGGCTCTCAATCCACTGATTCACCCCTTTTTTGTTTTTATATCACCTTTATTTCAGAATCTATCTTTTCCTCCATCCTGATCCAAAAATCTATCCCTTGTAACCAAGAAAAATAAAACCAAAGCAGTTCAGCAAAACTGACCATAACAACTAAGTCTGACTATATGCATTGTTCCATATAGTTCTCCACCTCTGCATGGGGAGGCAGATACATTTTATCATTCTCTTTTTAGGGACAAGTTGGACATTATTTCATTTAGTTTGGGGGTGAGGAGGTTGGTTTTTTTTCCGATCCCAGTGTTGTAGTCATTATGTTTTACTGTTTTCCTGGTTCTACTTCACTCTATATCATTTCATAAGAGTCTTCTCATGTTTCTCTCAATTCATCACATTCTTCATTTCTTATGACTTAGTAACACTTGAATACATTCATGTATCTCAATGTGCTTGGCCATTGTGCAATTGACAGATATCATCTTTGTTTCCAAGTTGACTTTCCCAAAAATTTCTGTTATGGCTATTTTGTCTTTGAACATTTATTCATGTATTCCAAATTGTTTTCCATAATGTTTGGACAAATTCAGTTCCACCTACAGTGTATTATTGATGTGTCTGACTTTCTACTCATCCTTATGAGTTTTCTAGGTATAAGGTGAAAACTCAGAGTTGTTTTTCTTATAAAACAACTTTTCACACGATTATTAATAGCTTATAATTCTTTTGAGAATTGTTTGACTAGTCACCCATTGTAGAATGGCTTTTGGTCTTACATATTTGTATTAGTTCCTTATATGTCTTAGATATTAGACCCTTATAATATATAATTGAGGCAAAACTTTTTCTGCAATTGACAACTTCTTTTCTTATCCTAGTTACTTGCATTATTTTTAATGATTTCTCCACATTTTATATTCTTCACATTTATCATTTTATTTCTACACTAAAATTCCATTTAATTGACTATCATCTATGAGCCATATATGTTGTTTCCAGTGTTCTGCTATTTCATGTATTCTAGCAATATCTTAATATACATTTTTAATTTTTTATTATTTACTTAGGATATATTGGTTGTGGGATTACCAAGTCAAAACCAGTCTTATTGTTGTTTCAGAAAGATTGCACCAATCCTGAGCTTGAAGAGGAATAGGTTTGATCAGATCTCTTGTAACTTTCTGATATTTCTGATGGTACACATCAGTATTTCTAGGCAATGAATGATGCAAATAACACTTTTGAGGAACTCGAGGTGAATATTGTAGGACCCCAAGACCCTGCAATGTTGAATAGTGGTTGAAGGGAACAGGATCAAGGAGGGGAATTATAAAAGGGAATCTCAAGAGATTATTTGGAATGAAAATCAAGGAAATTAGGAAAAGATCTTAGCGCTTGGGTGGCTTGAGATATCTTACGCCCAGTTTTTTCAACAGCATTCTTATTATTAGTAGTATTTTTTGTTTTATTATTATTATCAGCAACAAAGTTTATATTTGTATTATACTTTACAAAGTTCCTTCCTCAAATAATTCTGTGGGGTAGATAGTACAAGTATTACTATCTCACAGTCAATAAGTGAAAGAACCAAGACTCAGACCTAGTTCAGGCCCTCATCAACTCTTGGCAGGGTTCATTCCACTAGAAGGTAAGCTCCTTGAGGGCATGGACTGTTCTTTCTAAATTCTAAGTATCTAGTACAGTGCTTCCTATGTAGTAGATGCTTAGAACAAGCATAGTGAGGGGCAGCTAGCTGGCTTAATGGGTAGAGTCAAAACTGGAGGTCCTGAGTTCAAATCTTGCTTCAGACACTTCCTAGCTGTGTAACTCTAGGCAAGTCACTTAACTCCAATTGCCTAGCCCTTACCAGCCTTTTGCCTTGGAACAGATAGTATTGTTTCTAAGACAGAAGGTGAGGGTTAAAAAAAAAAAGTATGTGACTGAATTAAGTGTGAAAGAAAGTTATCAGATGTTGGGTGTGGGAAGACAGGAGAATTCTTTTGTATAAATTACTGCTAAAAATGGCAATTAAAAATCAGGACCAATTCATGACAACTGATTGTTATGAAGATAATTCACATATACATTGAGGAAATTCTGAATGAAGAGAAAGGAACAAATAAAGTTTTGTGAACAATATTCTGTTAGCATACTGTATTTTTACAATTGTGTAACTGACTAAAAAGATAAAAAGAATGTAAGATCCTACTGTTAAGACAACCTTAGAGGCTTTCCTCCAACAAACTCTCTCTGAATATGTCAAAATCATGCAAAATTCCATGTAAGGTGCAACAATAAATAACTTTGTTTGAAAATCTATGTTTAAATCTAGTAAAGCATAAAAGAGGGAGACAGATGCTTTATCAAAGGCATTTTGCAATGATCGTAGAGGAATGTCCTATTCACTGACCAAATGGAAGAAAGATTTCTGTGAGTTGTGAGGGTCCTTATTTGCAGATGGCAATATTGATTTCATCAAGCTCCAGAACACTGAAGGAACCTACTGAGCTCCAAAATATCTCAAGATTTCAGCCTTACTAATCCAAACAGTATTACATGCAAAAAAAATTCTTATTGTCTAAATTGTGATATGCTATTAGGTAAGCAGACCATTGAACTGGTCCATCAGTATGTATATTTCAATAAACAAAGTTTGTGGATAACAGATTTGGAACCAGAACTGAAAGAAAAAGAGAACAGGCAGAACTGCATTTGGGTAAATCCACAGGATTTTTTTTTAAACCCTTACCTTCCATTTTGGAGTTAATACTGTGTATTGGTTCCAAGGCAAAAGAGTGGTAAGGGCTAGACAATGGGGGTTAAGTGACTTGCCCAGGGTCACACAGCTGGGAAGTGTCTGAGGCCAGATTTTAACCTAAGACCTCCCATCACAGAGCTACCCAGCTGCCCCCAAATCCACAGGATTTTTGATGACTCTCTTTTCTCAGGAAAAATATCATCTTTTTAATATTTTTCCACTGATAATTTATGACTCTGAAGTGGGCCACTATAAGAAATAAGCAATTTTTTGAAAAATTTATATTGAAAGATATGCTGAACAAAGGTGTCATTATCTGTCTCCCTTACCCTACTCTTTTTCCCTCTACCTCTCTTCCTCTTTCACCTTCCTTCCCTCCCTCTCATTCTCTTTGTTATATTTCCTCATATACAGCACCTTGTTAGCCAGTGACCCCTAGCCTAACCCATCAGGCAGTATTCCCTCATTTGTAATATCCAAGATGTCAAGCCATTGGACAAATCTAGGCAGCTAGGTGACAGTGTATGGAGCTCTGGGTTTGTAGTTAAGAAGACCTGAGTTCAAATTTGGTCTGAGACAACTTACTAGTTGTGTCAGCCTGGATAAATCACTTAACCTCTGCCTCAGTTTCCTCAACTGTAAAATAGGAATAATAATACTTCCCAAGGTTGTTGTAAAGATTAATAATGCTGGTTTCTTTCCCAATGATAGTCATCTAGCTCTGCAACTGCCTACATTATCTACATGATTCTCTAGGTTGCATACCTAAGAGCAATCTAAACTGATTTCATATAAAAGAGACTGCCCTAATTGGCTTATCCTGATGGAGCCTACACAGGGATCTTCCTATGACTTCCTCTGGCTGCCCAATTAATGTTTTTCTAGCACTTTTTTTTTTAACCCTTCTGTCTTAGAGTAGATACAAACTATCTATTCCAAGGCAGAAGAGCAGTAAGGGTGAGACAATGGAGGTTAAGTGACTTGTTCAGGGTCACACAGCTAGGACGTGTCTGAGTCACATTTGAATCCGAGACCTCCCATCTCCAGGCCTGTTTAGTACTTTTAATACAATTCTTTTTGCTTTTTGTTGTGGTTCTCATTGCCCTGGTGCCCTAAGGCAATAGTCACCTAGAGAGCAATGGAGACATTCATAGTAGTGAGATGGCAGCAGCATAACACCAGCCAAAAATTATTTAGGATAAGGGGCATATAAGATATAAAAGATGTATGCCTGGAAAAGAAGGCAGGTTAATCATCTATGGAGAGTGAGAGATAATATGTATGCTCCATAGTATCCACATAAACTCAAGATACCTAAAAGCTAACATATTTGGTGGACTCTTTGTTGGGGATTTATAGGATAATATGGATTAAAAAGGCATTGAATGAGAAGGCACTGATAAGTATCACCAGTGGGAACTAAACACATAAGTAATATAGCAAAGGCAACTTGGAGGTAAGAGTGGTGGGTTATAGGCCTCTGTCTCCATCCTTTTCTGTTCAACAGCCTAAATCAAAACTTATCAAGTTTGTAAATAATAAAAAGATAAGAAGAGTGATCTACAGAATCAAGATCTGAAAAAGTTCTTGATTTGCTGGAAGAATGAATTAAATTTATTAAGGATAAATGGAAAGTTTTGCCTTATGTTCAAATAATTGTACAAATACAAATTAGGGGATATCTGATTTAAATAATTCACATGAAAAGAGCTAGTGTTTTTAATTGATATAAGTTCAATATAAATTGTGTATTATGGCTATGGAGAAAGTAATTCAATCTTTGGCTGCATTAATAGATTGCTCAGAATAAGGGAAGTGATGGTCTCTTGTTGATTAGATCATATCTAGAATACTGTATTTATTTCTGAGTGCCATATTTTAAGAATTACTGAACAAACTGAGAAATGTCCACAGAATTGTAACCAGTACAGAGAAGGAATTTCCAAAGCAGAATGACAGATTTTGAGATAGAAGAGACCTTAGACACCAATTACATCCAAACTCATTTTATAGAGGAGGAATTGAAAGCCCAAACAGATTGAATGATGTGCCCAAGGTCACACAGCAAATAACAGAGGCAGGATTTGAACCCATGTGCACTGACTCCAAATCCAGTGCTCTTTGCACAATACCATGCTGCCTTCATATCACAAGACTTTAAACTATGTCATATGATAATTGGTTGAGTATAAGGATACTGGGGAAGAAAAGGCTTGTGGGCAGAAGGGAAAGACTGACTTCTGTCTTCAAATGTTTGAAATTTTTCTGTATCAAAAAGAATTCGATTTACTGAGTTCAGTCCTGGAGGATAAAGCATGGAAATTACAAGGAAGATTTTAGTTCAACAAAAAAAGAAGGATTTGTGTAACAGTTAAAGTTGTCTAAAAGTGAAATAGTATGCAAATAGAAGTAGTTTGTTCCCATCCCAAGAGGTCATAGGATTAGGGACCCACACTTGAAAGGGCTAGAGCTTAGAGTTTATCTACTCCAACCCCCTCATTTTATATGTAATGATAACTCCCCCACCATGGGGCATGTAGTGGAGGAGCCTGAGACCCAGAGGTTAAGTGACTTGTCTATAGTCATAGTAATCAGCAGTGGCAGGATGTAAACCCAAGTTTTCCCACTTTAAATCCATTGTTCTTTGTATTACACTAGAAGTTAGATGACCAACTCTAATGTTTAAAGGTGGGGTTAGCACCTCTTTAGTCCTTTAAGATTTGATAAAGTATGAAATCTCATCAGGTCTTGTGGATTTGATAGGGAAATCTCACGTTTTGAACCAGGTTGTAAATGATATATAGATTGTTAGAAGGAATGGTTGAGGACACTTAAAATGGAGGAAATGGCTTGTATCAAAAAAAGAAGAGAAAATATATACACTTTGTGTGTGTGTGTGTGTGTGTGTGTGTGTGTGTGTGTGTGTGTGTTGTCTAACCTTACTGAAGTGTTGGGAAGTTAGAGAATAGTGAAATAGGGGAATATTGGTGTTATGGGGGAGGGTATTTAATAGAGAGTTGGAGGTGGCCAGGATGAAAATTATATAAAGGGTAAGGGACCACCCTGGGCTAGATCTTGTTTAAAATATTTTAGAGAAAACAGACTTCCAATCTCATTATACCTCACATATACTAGTAGAACTAGATAGAACAAATCCTATGCTGGGAGGGAGAGTGACAAAGGAATATATGCAGTTATGCACAAGTCCCATCAATATCTCTTTCCCTCACTAGGGAAAATATATCTTTTCGATCACTGATCTAAAGGACCTGTGTCGGGTTGGGACTCTGGCTGTCAACCTCATGAGCTCTCTCATGCTAACATGGGCCACCATCTCCCCTCACTGGGCACAACTCTCATACAAGGACAAAGTGGTGTTCAGTAGCCTTTGGGAGACCTGTGTCGAAGCAGCATGCTGGAAAACAGGAGACCCAGAAGGTAGTAAGCAGGGTTCTGTACAGGGTTTGGTTTCTCCTTTGCCACAGGCTTTATCCCTTGAGGAGGCTAGTGATTATTGCATAAAGTGGCATGAATTGGTGGCTTGGGGGTGGAAGAGACCTGTCTAAGGAAAACAAAGTTTAATACAAAACAAGCAGCTCAAATGCTGGCCTGGTAGAAGAGCAAGATGAGCTGTGTCCCAAAGTAAAAAATCCCCATGATCCTTCCCCAGTACCCAGATGTGTTCACTTTCCATAGACTTCCTTTCCTGGCCTAGTCACTTGGGGTTCTATCCTTGTTCTTATCATAACCTGCCTCTCTTAGCCCTGGCCAGTCATTGACCTCTCCCTCCTAGCTGTTATTCTTCTTTGAAGCCTGGGGGTAAGCCTGAGGGAGGGAAGAGTGACCCATTTGCCCCCAGCCCAGCTTCTCACTTCCCCCTACAGGATACTTGCTTTATGGACGATGCTTTATTGTCTTCGCTACTGTCTTCTCATTCTTCCTGAATTGCGCGTTGCTAGGCTTCTTCTTCCAGTTCTGCCCTACTATTTCCCAGGAGTATCTCCTTTTTGCCATCTTGGACACCATTGCAGGTATGGGATGGGGAAACTGGTTCCCTTGGCTTTGAAATATCTCTAGTTTAGGGGGTGGGGCAATTGTGACAAATTGAATAAGAAATGTGAAACTGTGTTGTGATCCAGGGAACCTTCCCTCATCTGCTGTACTAGGCCATCTCTGAAGGAAAGAAGTAATTTATCAAGCACTTAACTTTGGAGGGCAAGGAAGTAGGGCATGAAGCTGAGCATGAGAATGGACTTGGGGGAGAGACATGCTCTGGTTCAATAGTGAGGACTAGTGTTAAAATAACATAGCAATTTCTTGTTGATCAGTAGAACTGATTAATTAATAATTAAATAATAATCAAAGATTATTGTTGACTGAGCCAGGAAGAACTGCCCATTTAGTAGGTTATAAGAACTGAGGAAAAACAGCTTTTCTTTCCCTCTCTTTAGGTCATGTCAGTAAGGATTCAGATAGCCTCTCACTTGGACTTCTAACAAGGGGCTAGAATATCTTTTTACCATTTCCACTCTTAGCAATGGTGCTTAAAGCACATGACAGTGCAGAGATATGCTTGCCTAGCTTGGGATGAGACTGGACCTTAAGTCCCTAGGTTCATTTTCTACTTATGTTTATTTCCCTGAGCACAAATAACTTATTAATGATCCTGAGATGGATGTTTCAAGCCTTCACAGGTACCTCATGAGTTGTAAAGTTCTAGAGTTGAGTCTATGACTATCAGTAGAATCCTAAAGCTGAAGGGCAGGCCATTCTTTAGCTTGCTAGAAATTCTGAACCTTGGATATTAAATTGCTGCTTGAACAAGGCTGGGAGGAAAGTGAAATCTCTTGAGTGATCCCACAAGTCCACTAAAGATGCTAGTTTCTTCTTACAAGCACTGTAGTTTTAAGAATTGCCACCCTTAGCCATCAGTATCTGATTCTGGAACTCCTGAACTTTCTATTTCCTGAGGTAGATGCCAAGACTATCTCAGAATAATTGTTCACTTATTATTGTTCAGGGAAAGAAAGAAATAGCTGAAAAGGTTACCAGGGACTTCAAAGTCTAGACTCACCCTCACATAAACAAATACTTGTCCTGATTGCCATGTAGTGTAATTGCCAGTGGTAGAAGGGAGAGGCTTTGGCCCTTTCCCACCTTGCTAAAAGGTGAAAGTCCTCCTGAATCCCTAAGCAGAAACAAATTCTCCTCGGCCACTTTTTGGAATACACTGCTTAGGGTTTCTCCATAATTTTATAGCTGCCTGACAGTACGGTTCTTCTCCTGACTCAGTTACCAATGTCTTTGATGTAGTCCCACAGTCACAGAGACCAATAAGGAATTGCTCAATCATCTCAAAACACAAGTCTTTCAGTCAGAACCTGTTTCTTTCCTTGGACCCAGAATATATACTCCCAAATCCTTGGAAAGTACCCAGTATAGCAGATCAGACTCCATCAGTCATCCATTATAGAAATATTACCTATTGTCCATGAAGTGGTATATTTCATTTCCCTGTCCCTATTTTCTGTTAAGCTTTGGAAAGAGAACTATAACTGACATTCT
This sequence comes from Monodelphis domestica, assembly GCF_027887165.1. Classification (NCBI taxonomy): domain Eukaryota; kingdom Metazoa; phylum Chordata; class Mammalia; order Didelphimorphia; family Didelphidae; genus Monodelphis; species Monodelphis domestica. Next base: position 256,942,377 of record NC_077228.1, read on the forward strand.
AAAATAAGTGTTTTGTGGGCTTGACATATATAATAAATAATATAGTTCTATATATAAATAATATAAAAAAACAATAAATATAGATGAGTTGGGAAGGAAAACATTAGACAAAGTTTGAAGTTAGATGGGAAAGAGTAAGATTTGGCAGAGAGCTTTAATTTGAAGTGACTGAGTAATGTACAAGAGAGTAGACTTGTGGGAAACATAAGGATTTGAGGAGCTATGTTTGTGGAGAAGGGAAATACATCTTCATGGACAGTGAATTCAGGAGTTTTGTAGGGATTGGTAGGCACTGAATAATGGAAGAGGGCTTGGGTGGGATGGGGGGGAGGTGAGGTTATAAAGACTGGTTAGACTTCCCCTAGGAAGAATAAAATGGACAGATAGCAACTACTAGAATGACTGATGAGTCCATTAGTACAGCTTCCATTCTAAAGGAATTCTGCCAAACACCATGATATTTGTCTGATCTACTCATGATTGATGTTTTCAAAGGATCCTTGGTGCTGCTTCTCCTCAGTTAGTGCTTTTGTCAAAAGCTTTCATTTGCCTCAATATATATAATTGCATAGAGCTCCCGCTCTTATCAAGCCATTCTTGGGTGGCAGTTATATATGTGAGCTTCATTGCCAAATTGAGAACTGAGAATGGTGGTGAGAGGAAGTTTTTGTGTGGTGTTTGTATGTTTTTATTAAACCATTAAGCAAAGTTAGAGGTACCTTTGACTCTTCATGTTCCTTGAGATCCAAGATTGGACTAAAAGAGGAGAGTCCCTAAGGACTCCACCTAAGTGGGAGACCTTAGGTTGGGTAGTGTATTTGAAGTTCTATTAGGCAAGATTTTTGAGTCAGTGACTTCTAGGTGTCAGATGTGGTACATTTTGAGGGAAGAGTTCACAATTAAAGGAAAAGAATGAGATTCAGAGAGATATGAGTAAGTTTAGGTGGGGAGATGAGGTCAAGCAAAAACAGATGTATTCTAAGGGAAAGGATAAACATGATTTAGAAGCGTTTGTTTAGGAAGGGTGGGTGAATTAAAGAGTTATAGAGGGAATTAAATTTTGTCATGGGTTTGAGATAGGAACAAGAGTTTAAGGTGGGGTTGGTGGATTAGTGCTTTTTGAAATATGCTGGAAATTTTTCAGAGAACTCTTGAGACAAAATTAGGTGCTGAACAGACCTCACCTCTTTCCACAGGTGATTAGCTTAAGTTTTGGCTTTAATAGATACCAATTTTGGCACCTATATGCATGTGCCACCCTTTAGGACATGCACCAAAATACAGATGGACTGATGGACAGAATTCCAGCCATAAGCAATGGTGAGAGTCAGGTGGGACTGCCCCAGAGACTATAGTGGTCTGGGGAGGGGAGGGATCAAATAGTTGAAAACTCTTTAGTTTATCACCATGATGAGATATGCCCTCCCCAAGTTGGAAGTTACTGGTTTCAGGAACAGTCTGAGTTAGAGGGACCATATAATTTACAACTGGAAGAGACCTGAAAAATCATCTAGACTAATCCCCCTATTCTATGGATGAGGAAACAGGGCCTAGGAGGGTGAATGAAGTATACTCTGTGCTTATAGTTGGTTACTGACATCATGTTGCTGAGAGCCCATTTTAGTTCCAGTCAAAATGAGTCAGTAAGTTGTTTTGGATACACCTACTGGCTCACACTAATCTAGTTACACAAGTGCCTATGGATAAAGCACTATCCATAGACAGAAAGAGCTGAGAAATATAACTTGCTGCCTTTCTGGTGAAGATAGAGAGCTCAGCACGGACATATAAACTGCCAGTCTGAGTATGGAGACCCCTAGAGAGTGGCTATCAGCATCACTTGGTAGTTAAATTGGTTGAGGAAGCAGGTCTAGAGAGGTTAAATGACCCTCTTTTTCTGTTTGGGTGACAGGTATAGCTGTATTCATTGGTTTGCTAATGCATATGCTACAGATGAAGAACTATGAAGCAAAAGGCCCAAGGGTCACCTATTTGTGGCCTTATTTCATCCTCTTTATCTGCTTCATTTTGTTCCTATATTCTGGTGAGTATCCCTAGACCTCTGGGCATGGCCAGATTTGAACTAAACTATCATTAGAAGACACCCTTCCAGCCCACTGTTCCATTTATTCCCCCTATATATATATATATATATATATATATTCATACAAATCCATATATTTTCACCAAACTGATCCCTGTCCTGTGTATCTACTAATATAATTTGTTCCATAGCTGTATGTTGTCTTTCCGGCTAAATTGTAAGCCCTTCAGGGGTAGAAAATACATCTTCTATTTCTTTTCTATTTTCTCATTGGTACCTAAGATGCTACTCTTTAAAAAACAGGCACTAAATGAACCACACTAAGCACTGGGGACACAAATAAGGGGAAAAAAACAGTCACTGCATTCAAGAAGTTTACAAGACAACACACAAAAGGAAGCTAGAAAGTGGGAAGTAGAGGAGACATCACGGGCATCCTGTTCTGTGGAGATCAAACCAAGAAGAGCTGAAGATGACAAGTGGAGAGTGCAACTATCTTCTTTCACTGTCTTCTTTTTTTTTGTCTGCTTCTCCTCTTTTATCTTCTTTTTTTCCCTCCTTTGTTATTTCTTTCTCCTTGTCTCTGAACCTGATTATGTCTCTCCATTAGATTCACATTACAACAGAAATAAGTTGAAGTAATGACTCTGAACAGAGGGATAAAAGCTTAGGGAGATAATTATGGGAAACTTTTTTGGAAGGGGATAGTTGAATCTGTGTCATATTTTGGGAACAGCTAGGGTTTCACCGGTTCCTGACATCTCTAATAATAATTCCCTCTCCTCTCATGCTAGATCATCATTACCTGAGTTTCATTCAAGCCTTTCTTTTCTTCCCAGCAATCCTCTTCATCCTCATCCACAAGGAATTCTGTCACGCTAAGTGTCTGAGATCTTCCCATGTGGCTCCCAAGAACTCAAACTTGGAGGGAGAGGAGGTGAATTTGGAGCCCCTGGAATCTCACTTGTAGACCAGCACATTGCTCATACAACCTTCTTGAGTCCAGATACCTCCCAGTTTCTAGCACACTTTAGCTAGAATGCTAATAGTGGATAGTAGAGAAGGCAAGGATATAAAGAGGAGGCTGAGCCCAGTTATGAGGGCAGAACTGAGATGCTAGTCTGGGGAAAAAGATGAAAACATCAGCCTTCCTCCTTCTTTTGCCTAAAATGGGATTGGGTCCCTGCTGGTGTTCAGGGATTTTGCTGGGCAGTGATTTGAACCCTGAAGCTTGCCATTTTTGAGATGTGCTGCTTCATCTCTCTTTCCCCACTTCTAAGTATTTTCTGACATTATGGTATTTGGGGATATTGGTTACTGAAAATTCAAAAGTTCCTTGTATGGAGTTTTGAGCCTTTGGAAGGAAAGTGTAATATAAATCCATAAAATAAATAAATATAACTGAAGGATTCCCCCTGCAAAGCATTGTCTCTGAGTTGGGAAAGGGACAGTTCAAGCAATCGATGCTACTACATGTTACTATATAGGTGCTATGATAGATATAAATAAGTATAAGGCAGCATCCCAGGCCTCAAGAAACTTATAATCAAATTAAAAAGACAATCAAACTTAAAAACAAATTTAAAAGTGTTAAACACATGAGAGCTTAAAAAAAAAGATTAAAAGTACAGATAGACGGAACCAAAACCTGAGAGGACATGTTGAGCTTTGACCCTTGGTAAATTTGGGGTAAGGGTAGGGCATAAAATTTGCCAAAACACATATAATTAAAAATTTTTTTTTCTATTTTTGGTTTTTTATACAACCATCAATTTTCTAACATCACTGTCCTTAAATACCTTTCTCTTGCAAAGTCATTTTTTAAAAAATCAAAACCGTGATTATACCTCTCAGAAGTATAGCACAATATAGGCTTTTTTTGCTACAACAACTAAGATTAGGCTTTTCTGATAGCACTAAAGTAACTCATTCTTCCTTCTGCTCAAAAAATGTAAACTTTGCCTTCTTTAAAGTTTATGGAAGCTGATTTCTTCAATCTTTGTGGTTTTTTATGTGAGAGCTGTCATGAAAATTTAGGGTTACAGCATGTATTCTAAGAAATTAAGGGGAACAGAGGGAAAGAGGCTCAAATTGCAGAAGGATAGCAAAAGAAAGTGCCAACAGTATACAGAGTGGGCTCATTCTATATAGACTATCTCCCAAACAGACCTCTTCAATAGTGTCCTCAATAGAAGATGAAAACAGAACAGTCTTGAAACTAAGTGACTTCAGTATTATGAATGAAATCAAATTACAAAATCCAAACTTCAGTACTAAGCTAAAATATGTCTATTAGAGGGGAAGAAAGGAAATCCTTTGTGTTATTTGAATCTATATCTGACATGTAAATCACAGAAATAATTTATCAATAACACATCATAGATGATATTTTAGAAGCCCAAATGAACCATTCAGTCTTTAACTAGAAATTCCTTTTGGCCTAAGACAATGAAATAAGAATTACACCTATCATCTCTAATAAACAAAGCAAAGTTTTCAACTTTAGGGAATCCCCCATGGCAAGCTGGACATAAAGTTTCTTTGAGGTTTAATGAGGATGATAGACCACATGCAAATATTCTTTCTCTGGTTCTCATTTATTTAAAGTAGGCTCCATGCCTGCTTCTAGTCACAGGGTGAGAAAAAATGCAAAGAGAAAATAAATGCTTGCTAATTTACAAATTGAAAAAAAATTATTTTAACAGCTTAGGCAGTAACAAATAATTTAGTCAGATTTGTATCCTGTTTCATACTAGGATGAATTTGGAATTCAACTTCTATAAGTCTAGCAATTCTATCTTTTGGGGTGGGCTAGTTCAAAAGACTTGATTTTTTTGTTTTTGCTGACTTAATCAGGTAACTTTGATATCTAGCTTGAAAACAATTTTGAAAGGGCATAGATTGATACATGGTGAATATTGGAAGTTATTGCAGTTATCCCCTTACATAAATTAACTATAGAAGCCCATTGAATTTTGAATGGTATAATACTAAATGTTCTGCTCCAGAATTCAGGAACTGTGGTTTGATAACATTTTACAAAGCAACTACAATTTTTTTAAGTGCATCATCTATATGGAATGAAATTCTTAGCCAACTTGATGAAATAGCCCAAACCTTGCAAGGTAAAAATATTTAATTGTTTCAAGGGAATAGAATGATACTTTGCAAGAAATTTGAGAAAATCATTAAGAATTACATACTGAAATCATATGATTTAGAGTTGTGAAGTACTTTTCAAGTCATCAAGTGCAACTCCTTCAGGTTTATTATTTTTTTTAATAGATAAGGAAATTAAGGCCCAAATGGATTAAGCGATTTATCCAACATCACTCAGAGAGTAAATGGCTAAAAGTTTGGAGATGTATTCAAAATCCATTGGGAATCATGCAGAAAGTTAAAATGGATTACAAGATGGAATTTTTAGCCAAACAGATAGATAAGTCTAAAATTTTTAAATGGATTTTTTAATTTATTATTTTATATATATAATACATATATAAATATATAATATAAATAAATTAATTTAAGATTATGGATGCAGTTTTGTTTTAATTTGATTGTAATTAATAATTCTGAATTTGTTAGCATTTTTCAAATTCTATAGATAGGTTAACCAGTTGCTGTATGTGTATAGATAACATGTGTTATATGTGAGTGTTTGTAGCACAGTTGGTAAAGTGCCAGACTTGGAGTCAGGAAGACTCATCTTATTGAGTTAAAATCTAGCCTCAGATATTTACTGTGTGACCCAGGGCATCACTTAACCTTGTTTACTTCATTTTCCTCATCTATAAAATGAGCTGGAGAGGGAAATAGCGAACCATTTCAGTGTCTCTGCCAAGAACCCCCCCCCCAAATATATATATATATATTCTCCAGATAGGTGTACACATACACCTGTCTGGAGAATATATTTCATATGTTTAATTAGGAATAGAATGATTTAAAGTTTAGATATTATTAAACCTTCCACTTCTAGAGTCTGCAACATTAAACATACTGAACATAAGAAAATAGAATTGCTAAATCTTACTCAAATCTAGAAAAATTACAAATTACAACTTTCAACAAAGTAAAATCAATAAAAATATACTTAAGTGCTCTCACCCAAGAATATTCAAAATGGCCATCCTCTCAATATGTACATATATACATATTTTAACAATTACCAAAAAATCCTTTTTGACCAAGTAATAATTCAGCTACTAGCTAGAAGAATTAATTTATGAGAAATTAAGAATAAATTTGTTTTTTCTTTTCATAATTTTGTATGTTCTTCATAATGTGAAATTTGTCATTTGTTGGAAATGAGAAATATAAATGATCAACAAGTAACTGAAGTATAATCTTGAAAGCAATTCAACAATATGGAAAAAATTAAAGGATTCTCATTTTTCTTACTAATTTGTCATTTCTTATTTAGCTATACTAAATTATCATTTCACTGGTGCCTGTATTCTTGTTCATTTTAGTCATATACAAAATGCCTTTTTTACATTTTTGCATTGATTTAAATGTTGTTCAAATTAAATATTTAAAAGATAAGATTATATTTTCCTTTAATTACTTTTGTATTATTTTCACATCATGAATTACAAAATTGATGTGAATAAATATTTGCTACTTCTTATCCCAAATTCCTCATTATGACTGACTCAAGGTCCTAAATCTGCCTGCTTGAATCCTTATTTTTCCCCTGTAGAAGCCCCAGGACAAATTGTTTCATTCCTTTTATTTATAATTATAGGGCCTAACACAGTGCCTGGCAATAATACTCTGCACTTTATAAATGTTTATTAATTGATATTATTTTTTCCTGACATTTTGCATTTAAGAATTTGCTAGAGAAATAGTAATTTCCAAACAAAATTAATTCCTAATATACAGGTGTAGATATATTTAAATGAAGCTAGGTTTGGATAATGGCATAACGGATAGAGACTAGTCCTGGAGTCAGGAAGACCCAAGTTCAGATGCAGCCTCTGATACTTCCTACCTGCATGACTCCAGGCAAGTCACTTAACACTGCCCACCTCAGTTTCCTCAGCTATAAAATGGGCTGAAGAAAGGGATTACAAAATATTCCAGTATCTTTTTTTTTTAACCCTTACCTTTTGATTTAGTAGCAACACTAGATAATTGGGGTTAAGTCAGGGTCACAGCTAGGAAATATCTGAGCCCATATTTGAACCCAGACCTGGCACTCTACCCACTGTACCACCTAGTATTCCAGTATCTTTGCCAAGAAAACCTCAAATGGAGTCATAAAGAGTCAGACATCACAGAAAAACAATTGAACAAGTCAAAAATATATTTAAAGAGTAGCATCATATACAATGTCTACACACACACAATCCTAAAACATTTGAAATCACATTTGCCTGTATGGTGTTAGCAAATCCATCAAACATTATGTAAGCTCCAAAGAAATGGAGCCAGTACTTATAGTTTGATTTCCCTTTTCCCAGCATTCCATGGTGGGAGGATAAAAAATGTTTACCATTTATTTCTCCCCATGTCCACACTACAATGAAATGATCCTCTGGCTTTATCATATTTCATATAAGTTGTTGTATGACAAAAAAAACCCTACGAACTAATGGATATTTGTCACAATTTTTTACAGATGTAGCAAATCTTTCAACCTGGACAAATATATTTTTAAACAAAGTAAAACTTATTTGGGTCTAGGACATCACCCAGAAATCTAGATTGTTCTGGGGGAAATAAATTAAACTGAAGAATTTTGCAGGAGCTCTTTTTGGCTTCCTGCTTCATAGAAACACTTTGGTAGGAACATTTCTTTGTTTCTCTACCTTTAATACAACATTCTTTATAATATAAATATTTTTTAAAATCATCCATTCAGAAACCACTAGTTAATTAAAATTATTTCTGAAGACCCCTTAGAATTACCATTTACAGACTTCTGGTCAAGATGGCGGCTTAGAGAAAGCTAAAGTTCAGATCTCTGGAAACCCTTCCCTACCGATCTCAAACTATATGATCCTAGGGCGCCGAAATTCAAAATGATCAACACCATAGACCCTGGGAATCCTCCTCCTGGACCTGGACCTGGATCAAAAGGTATGGCCCCCCTCAAAAGCCAGAACCCGAGATCACTCGGACCTAAGGGGTAGGAGCGCTGAGTCCAAGGCTACAGAGGGAAACTTAGAGCCAAGATTGTAACCCCCTGGCCGGATCCTTCCATCCAAGTCTCAGTGAAAGTCACTGCCCTCGGAGCTCCGGGAAGCCACGGCCCCTCCCCCCTCAGAGAGCAGGGTCGTCTGAAACAACAGTAACTCTCAGGGCTGGCAAGACAACCTCACAGCCAGCTATTCTGAAGGCAGCTTCTGGAAAGCAACCCAACCCAGTCGAGGGGGCACCTTAACAGCAAGGAAACAGAGAGAGCCGGGGGAGAGTGTAACCCCCTGGCCGGATCCTTCCATTCCAGTTCCAGTGAAAGTCACTGCCTTAAGGCATACTCAGTTCAACCCAGGGAAAGCTCATAGAATGGACAATCTGCCCAGGACTAAAACCTCTGAACACCAGACAGAGATAAGAAAAGCTAATCCTCCCCATTCAGAGATGGCAAACTTCACAGAAGCACAGAAGCCCCAAAATCCCAAGAAAAATAAGAAGAAAGGGGCGACTTTGGACACATTCTATGGAGCCAAAATACAAAATACAGAGGAGATAGAAGACGATACACAAGAAAATGCTCCGAAACCTTCCAAAGGAAATGGAAACTCTCCACAAACCCATGAAGAATTTGAATCAGAAATGACCAAAAAGATGGAAGCCTTCTGGGAGGAAAAGTGGGAAATAATGCAAAAGAAATTCACGCATCTACAAAACCGGTGGGACCAAACTGAAAAGGAAAACCAGGCTTTAAAGGTCAGAATCAGGCAACTGGAAGACAACAATCGTGTAAAAGAGCAAGAATTAATAAAGCAAAGCCAAAATACCAAGAAATTAGAAGAGAACATAAAATATCTCACTGACAAGGTGACAAATCTGGAAAATAGAGGGAGAAGAGATAATTTAAGAATAATTGGACTTCCAGAAAAGCCAGAAATAAACACCAAACTCGACATCATGATACAAGATATAATCAAAGAAAATTGCCCAGAGATTCTAGAACAAGGGGGTAATACAGCCACTGACAGAGCTCACAGAACACCTTCTACACTAAACCCCCAAAAAACTCCCGGGAATGTAATTGCCAAATTCCAAAGCTCTCAAACAAAAGAAAAAAATCCTACAGGAAGCCAGAAAAAGACAATTTAGATATAAAGGAATGCCAATCAGGGTCACACAAGACCTTGCAAGTTCTACTCTGAATGATCATAAGGCATGGAACATGATCTTCAGAAAGGCAAGAGAGCTGGGTCTTCAACCAAGAATCAGCTACCCAGCAAAACTGACTATATACTTCCAAGGGAAAGTATGGGCATTCAACAAAATAGAAGATTTCCAACTTTTTGCAAAGAAAAGACCAGAGCTCTGTGGAAAGTTTGATACCAAAAAACAAAGAGCAAGGAATACCTGAAAAGGTAAATATTAAGGAAAGGGGAAAGGAGAAAAATGTTATCTTCTTTTATTCAAATTCTCTTCTATAAGGACTACATTTCTATCAATCTATGTATACTAACATGTGGGGAAAATGTAATGTATAAATAGGGGGTAAAGAAAGACCAAATAGAATAATCTTTCTCACACAAAGATTCACATGGGAAGGGGAGGGGAAGAAAACTCCTATAAGAAGAGGAGGAAGAGAGGGGTTTTTACTTAAACCTTAATCTCAGGGAAATCAACTCTGAGAGGGAAAAGCATCCAGATCCATTGGGATCTTGAATTCTATCTTACCCAACAAGGGTAGGGAGAAGGGAAAACCAAGGGGGGGAGGGGGAGAGGGAAAACAAAAAGGGAGGGAAAGAGAGGGGGGAGGGGGAGGAAACAAAAAGGGAGGGACTAAAAAGGGAAACATCAAGGGAGGGGACAAGGGGGACTGATTCAAAGTAAATCATTGGACTAAAAGGTAGAGCCGAAGAAGAAAAGGTTAGAATTAGGGAAGGATATCAAAATGCCAGGGAGTCCACAAATGACAATCATAACTTTGAACGTGAATGGGATGAACTCACCCATAAAACGTAGACGAATAGCAGAATGGATTAGAATCCAAAACCCTACCATATGTTGTCTTCAAGAAACACACATGAGGTGGGTTGACATCCACAAGGTCAGAATTAAAGGATGGAGTAAGAGCTTCTGGGCCTCAACTGACAGAAAGAAGGCAGGAGTGGTAATCATGATATCTGATAAAGCCAAAGCAAAAATAGACCTGATCAAAAGGGATAGGGAAGGTAATTATATTTTGTTAAAAGGGACTCTAGACAATGAGGAAATATCATTAATCAACATGTATGCACCAAATAATATAGCACCCAAATTTCTAATGGAGAAACTAGGAGAATTGAAGGAAGAAATACAGTAAAACCCATTATCAAATTTAGATAAATCAAATTTAAAAATAAATAAGAAAGAGGTTAAAGAAGTGAATGAAATCTTAGAAAAATTTGAATTAATAGACATATGGAGAAAAATAAATAGGGATAAAAAGGAATACACCTTCTCAGCACCACATGGCACATTCAGAAAAATTGACCATACATTAGGTCACAGAAACATAGTACACAAATGCAGAAAAGCAGAAATAATGAATGCAGCCTTCTCAGATCACATGGCAATAAAAATAATGATTAGTAATGGTACATGGAAAACCAAATAAAAAACTAATTGGAATTTAAACAATATGATACTCCAAAATCGTTTAGTTAAAGAAGAAATCATAGAAACAATAATTTCATCGAGGAAAATGACAATGGCGAGACATCCTTTCAAACCTTTTGGGATGCAGCCAAAGCGGTAATCAGAGGTAAATTCATATCCCTGAATGCTTATATTAACAAACTAGGGAGAGCAGAGATCAATCAATTGGAAATGCAAATGAAAAAACTCAAAAGCGATCAAATTAAAGCCCCCCCAGCAGAAAACCAAACTAGAAATCCTAAAAATTAAGGGAGAAATTAATAAAATCAAAAGTGATAGAACTATTGATTTAATAAATAAGACAAGAAACTGGTACTTTGAAAAAACAAACAAAATAGACAAAGTACTGGTCAATCTAATTTAAAAAAGGTACGAAGAAAAGCAAATTAACAGCATCAAAGATGTAAAGGGGGACAGCACCTCTGATGAAGAGGAAATTAAGGCAATCATTAAAAATTACTTTGCCCAATTATATGGCAATAAATACACCAATTTAGGAGAAATGGATGAATATATACAAAAATACAAACTGCCTAGACTAACAGAAGAAGAAATAGAATTCTTAAATAATCCCATATCAGAAAAAGAAATCCAACAGGCCATCAAAGAACTTCCTAAGAAAAAATCCCCAGGGCCTGATGGATTCACCAGTGAATTCTATCAAACATTCAGAGAACAGTTAATCCCAATACTATACAAACCATTTGACATAATAAGCAAAGAGGGAGTTCTACCAAAACTCCTTTTACGACACAAACATGGTATTGATTCCAAAACCAGGCAGGTCAAAAACAGAGAAAACTATAGACCAATCTCCCTAATGAATATAGATGCAAAAATCTTAAATAGGATACTAGCAAAAAGACCCCAGCAAGTGATCAGAAGGATCATTCATCATGATCAAGTAGGATTTATATCAGGGATGCAGGGCTGGTTCAATATTAGGAAAACCATCCACATAATTGACCACATCAACAAGCAAACTAGCAAGAACCACATGATTATCTCAATAGATGCCGAAAAAGCCTTTGATAAAATACAACACCCATTCCTATTAAAAGCACTAGAAAGCATAGGAATAGAAGGATCATTCCTAAAAATAATAAACAGTATATATCTAAAACCATCAGCTAATATCATCTGCAATGGGGATAAACTAGATGCATTCCCAATAAGTTCAGGAGTGAAACAAGGATGCCCATTATCACCTCTACTATTTGACATTGTACTAGAAACACTAGCAGTAGCAATTAGAGAAGAAAAAGAAATTGAAGGCATCAAAATAGGCAAGGAGGAGACCAAGTTATCACTCTTTGCAGATGACATGATGGTCTACTTCAAGAATCCTAGAGATTCAACCAAAAAGCTAATTGAAATAATCAACAACTTTAGCAAAGTTGCAGGATACAAAATAAACCCACACAAATCATCAGCTTTTCTATATATCTCCAACACAGCTCAGCAGCAAGAACTAGAAAGAGAAATCCCATTCAAAATCACCTTAGACAAAATAAAATACCTAGGAATCTACCTCCCGAGACAAACACAGGAACTATATGAACACAACTACAAAACACTCTCCACACAACTAAAACTAGACTTGAGCAATTGGAAAAACATTAACTGCTCAAGGATAGGAAGAGCCAATATAATAAAAATGACCATCCTACCCAAACTTATTAATCTATTTAGTGCCATACCCATTGAACTCCCAAAATACTTCTTCACTGATTTAGAAAAAAACATAACAAAGTTCATTTGGAAGAACAAAAGATCAAGGATATCCAGGGAAATAATGAAAAAAACCACATATGATGGGGGCCTTGCAGTCCCTGACCTTAAACTATATTACAAAGCAGCAGTCATCAAAACAATTTGGTACTGGCTAAGAAACAGAAAGGAAGATGAGTGGAATAGACTGGGGGCAAGAGACCTCAGCAAGACAGTATCTCAGCTTTTGGGACAAAAATCCACTATTCGATAAAAACTGCTGGGAAAATTGGAAGACAGTATGGGAGAGATTAGGAATAGATCAACACCTCACACCCTACACCAAGATAAATTCAAAATGGGTGAGTGACTTAAACATAAAGAAGGAAACCATAAGTAAATTGGGTAAACACAGAATAGTATACATGTCAGACCTTTGGGAGGGGAAAGGCTTTAAAACCAAGCAAGACATAGAAAGAATCACAAAATGTAAAATAAATAATTTTGACTACATCAAATTAAAAGGCTTTTGCACAAACAAAACCAATGTAACTAAAATCAGAAGGGAAACAACAAACTGGGAAAAAATCTTCATTGAAACCTCTGACAAAGGTTTAATTACTCAAATTTATAAAGAACTAAATCAACTGTACAAAAAATCAAGCCATTCTCCAATTGATAAATGGACAAGGGACATGGATAGGCAGTTCTCAGATAAAGAAATCAAAACTATTAATAAGCACATGAAGAAGTGTTCTAAATCTCTTATAATCAGAGAGATGCAAATAAAAACAACTCTGAGGTATCACCTCACACCAAGTAGATTGGCTAACATGATAGCAAAGGAAAGTAATGAATGCTGGAGGGGATGTGGCGAAGTAGGGACATTAATTCATTACTGGTGGAGTTGTGAACTGATCCAACCATTCTGGAGGGCAATTTGGAACTATGCCCAAAGGGCGACAAAAGAATATCTACCCTTTGACCCAGCCATAGCACTGCTGGGTCTGTACCCCAAAGAGATAATGGACAAAAAGACGTACAAAAAATATTCATAGCTGCGCTCTTTGTGGTGGCCAAAAACTGTAAAACGAGGGGATGCCCATCAATTGGGGAATGGCTGAGCAAATTGTGGTATATGTTGGTGATGGAATACTATTGTGCTAAAAGGAATAATAAAGTGGAGGAGTTCCATGGAGACTGGAACAACCTCCAGGAAGTGATGCAGAGCGAGAGGAGCAGAACCAGGAGAACGTTGTACACAGAGACTAATACCCTGTGGTATAATTGAACGTAATGGACTTCTCCATTAGTGGTGGTGTAATGTCCCTGAACAATTTGCAGGGATCTAGGAGAAAAAAACACCATTCATAAGCAGAGGATAAACTGTGGGAGTAGAAACACCGAGGAAAAGCAACTGCCTGAATACAGTGGTTTAGGGGACATGACAGAGGAGAGACTCTAAATGAGCACTCTAATGCAAATATTATCAACATAGCAATGGGTTCAAATCAAGAAAACATGTAATGCCCAGTGGATTTACGCGTCAGCTATGGGGGTGGGGGGGAGGAAAAGAAAATGATCTATGTCTTTAATGAATAATGCTTGGAAGTGATCAAATAAAATATTTAAAAAAATTACCATTTACATTCTTAGCTCATTAAAGTTTTCAAAGGTTGTTAGCCAGGTTGAATCCATCCATCATCTATGTGACAACTAACAAATGCAAAATGGAAAAAAAAAAAGTTGTTTATGGACTTTTACGATTTTGTTAAGTAGTCATAGGGGAAAGGTAACAGAATATATCTAGTAGTTAAAACACAGTAGATTAAAATGGTCCAGTGTAACAATAGTATTGATCAGATTAATATATGAACTTAAAACAACAGAATGAAATCTTAAAGCAATCAGCAAAATACAATAAAATACAGAGACTTTCATAAAACAATGGAGTCTGAAGAGGCTTAAAATTTTCACCTCCAGGCTCTTTAAAGTTCCTTTCTCTATCTGTTCAGATTCCTTTTGTCAGAACTATAAGATTTCCCATAGCAAGGGAGAACATGGTTTTGAGGAATCCCAAATTAGATGAATCTTAGAGATTGGGCAGGCCCAAGTGGCAAAGGGTTGTAGGGAGATGAATTTCTCCCCTGAATCTAAGGCAAGATAATTGAAAGGATCAGTGGTAGAAAGAAAAAACATCCTAAAACTAGAAGCTGTTTGAAATAGGCAAGGTACTGCTCTTTCAGAGAATGTACCATGTTTGCAATTTTAACTTCCTGTTTGGAAGATTAAACTTCTTTCCCCTTCCCCCCCTGAAGTCCCTTGCCATGTGGAGGCTAGTTATTGCCTAAGGAAAATACACTCTGGTTTTTACCAGCTAATTTGTGATTCTGAAGACACAGAGGCAGCTACCAGCAGCCTGGGAGCAGGGCTGGGTCTGGGTCTGAGGCTGGAGCAGGAGGAGGATCAATCAAGATCAAGAAGGTCAGGAGCAGGATGCCTGGGACAACCCAGGAGGCTGGATCGGCAGCAGGAGCAGGAGCAGAAGTGGTCTGCTGGGATTTAGCAGCAGGAGTGAGGAGGATCAGGGGCAGCAATGACAGAGGCAGCAGTGAGGAACTGAGGAACATGGGCTCAGGGACATGGCCGAGAGAAGCAGTTTATCTCTTCTTCACCAAGAGTCCCCTGGCTAAAAGTAGCCTAGCCAGTAGGGAGAGCAACCGGGCAAAAAGTAGGAAAAGAAAAGGGCAGCAGCTCCAAAGAGAGTTCGGAGTTTTCTTGAAGTTTGCGAGGGTGGGTGGATGGGTGGGGAGGACAAAAAACCTCGGCAGGAGAAACACTTAAAAATTTATCTACACTATCTTAAAAAGATTGAGAATTCCTTTCTCCAAGTGGTTGCCATCAAAGTAAAACAAAATTAAATCTTAATAATAAAAATATATTTTAGGAGATTTATTAAATGATAATTGGAAATTAAGGAATAAAGAGGATACAAAATAAAGACCATGTGCCCATGGTTGATCAGCCAGTTCAAATGCCCACCTTACCACCACCAAGCTTGGGACAGGAAGTAAAGAGGCAGGACCCTCCATGTTCCTGACTAATATCCCCTATCTACAGGAGGTACGTAATAACAGGAAGTCAGTGGGCTCCTGGGAAATGTTCTTTTTTAGGGTAACAGATTTTCAATTATACACCTTTCAATTTATAGATAAGGAAACAAACTCATGGAGATTAAGTGATTTGTTCAAGTTCCTAAGAATGGTAAGCATCAGAAATAAGATTTGAATCTAGATCCTCTGACAGTACCCCATTGTATTTTTTTTTAAACCCTTACCTTCTGCCTTGGAATCAATACTGTGTATTGGCTCCAAGGCAGAAGAGTGGTAAGGGCTAGGCAATGGGGGTCAAGTGATTTGCCCAGGGTCACACAGCTGGGAAGTGTCTGAGGCCAGATTTGAACCTAGGACTTCCGGTCTCTAGGCCTGGCTCTCAATCCACTGAGCTACCCAGCTGCCCCCTCCCCATTGTATTTTACTGCTTCATCTTGTTCCACATGGTATAGAGGCCTAGAAAAAGACCAAGTGAAGAATTCAAGGTTGTAAATTCTAGGCAGAATTCTTTACAAGGATTCAGGACACAAATCAGCTTTGTAGTTAACTTAGAATTCCAAGATTCCCAAATGAGATATACATCAGGTTTTGCCAACCAGGAGGATCTCTCCCTAGGACGATGACCCAACATTAAGTACTTTATCATTTTGGGGGGGCCAAAGGATTTTATATGGGGAGGTGATGATGGAAAAATATAGCTCACCCATGTAATGCTAAGGGTTACGAATGTAACCCTTATTTTGATTGATTTAAATTGATTCTTATTTTGATTTGATTTAAATTGATTCTTTTTGGTTCAAGATTTGCTCCTACAATAAAACATTCTCCACAGCAATTTTAAGTTAAAAGGTGTTTGTTTTTTTTAAGGTTTATTTTTATGCAAAGATCCAGCAACTTAGCTTGCAGCAGAAAACACAATATAGAGATCAGAACAACATCAATAATAATAAGAGAGATAGAAAAGAAAGATAACATCACATCACTGATTCTGGGGAAAACACCAACACCTGAATATTCCAGCTGGGGTGTCCCATGATACAGCATTCAGGGTCTGGTTTAGGGAAGTCCCAGGCAGAGCATCCTCTCCAAGGGTGAGACTCCAAAGTCTTATTGGGCTTCAAACAAAGCTTTTTGCCAATTGTAGTTTGCATAACTGCTTCAGGGCCTAAGTGATTTGATCAAGGTCCTACAGATAAAACATTTCTCAAAATTTAATCAAAAGTCATGAAGAAAACAGAAGGATGCTTATCTAAGAGCTCATAGAGACCTGGGGAATCTGCTAAGAGCGCTGGCCAAAAGCCCAAAGCAGTTCAAGTTTCTGCTGGTAAATACAAGGCCTATCACATAAAACAGGGGAGAGTTATTAAAATTTATTTTAACCCTTCAACCTATCAATTGGGAAATGGCTGAACAAGCTATGATATCTGAATGTGATAGGAAATAGTTTCAGAAAAACCTAGGAAGATACATATGAAGCGATACAAAGTAGAGTGAGCAAAACCAGGAGAAAGAATTACATAGTATCTATTATTGATACTCAACTGTGAAAGTTGT
This sequence comes from Monodelphis domestica, assembly GCF_027887165.1. Lineage (NCBI taxonomy): Eukaryota > Metazoa > Chordata > Mammalia > Didelphimorphia > Didelphidae > Monodelphis > Monodelphis domestica. The sequence continues at coordinate 256,959,633 of NC_077228.1, forward strand.
AACTGATCAACATAATGACCCACCTACAGTTCCAAAGGATCTATGATGAAAAATTCTAGCCACAAGAAGAAGCTAGGTGACTCAGTGGATGGAGAGCCAAGGTTGAAAGATGAGATGTCCTAGATTGAAATGTAGCCTCAGACACTTCTATCTGTGTGACCCTGGGCAAATCACTCCAAATTGCTTAGCCTTTACTGTCCTTCTGCTTTGGAACCAGTACTTAGTATCAATTCCAAGATGGAAGGTAAGGATTTAAAAAAATGCTGGCCATCTCCAGATATAAAAATGAGGGTCTTGGGGTAGCTGATTTTTAAAAAAACATGGTTAGTGCAGAAATTTGTTTTGTATGACTTCATATTTGTAATAGGTTTTGCATCTATTGCCTTCTCTATGGATAGGAAAAGAGAGGGAGAGAGAATTTGGTACTAAAAGTAAAATTGAATAAAAAAAATTATAGCTCAATTGTTCTTTGACTTAAGCTAGAATTTTCCCCTCATGATAAGGCTTGCTTCTCTCTTCTCACTTTGTCCCTACCTTCCTAATCACCTATCACTACAAACTTTCAATATTTCTGTCACCTAATGTACTTCAACTCTATCAGTGCATTTTTCTTTTATTTATAAATAATATATTTAATAAATATATTACGTTAAATATATTAAGATATATTTTATATACAATATAGTCAGAACAATAATGATATTATTATAAATTCTAACCTTTCTGCCAATTATTCTGAAGTTCTAATTCTAAAAAGCATTATTAATTCATTACTATTCATCACAAAGCCTGAAGAATAGAGATGGAAAATATCCTTATTTGTCAAAGGTCAGAAACAGTGAACTTGGCAAAATACAGGCTGATCAGCTTGATATCAACTTCTGGTAATCAATCAGTTACTTTGTCAACAAATATTTGTTCAGGGGCAGGTGGTGGTGAGTAGAGTGTTGCCCTTGAAGTCTAGGAAGATGTCAGTTCAAGTTTTGCCTCAAATGTTTACCAGCTGTGTAACTCTGGGCAAGACTCTTAACTTCCCTCAGGCTCAACTTACTAACCTCTAAAATAAGGAGAAAATACCACCTACCTTTCAGGGTTGTTTTGAGGATTAAATGAGATCATATAAGTAAAATACTTTGGTAATCTTAAAGCATTATATAAAAGCTAGCTATTATTATTATCACAATAATAAAATATACCCAGGGCAGTGGCATATTGCCAAAGCCTGGAATCAGGAGCTGTGGGTTCAGATCTGACCCCAGACTTCCTAGCTATGTGACCCTGGACAAGTCACTTAATCCTGTTTGCCTAGTCCTTGATCTTCTATTTTAGATGGTTACTAAGCCAGAAGGTAAGGATTTAAAATAATAATATTAATATAATTAATAATTAATAATACCCTGCCAGACATTTTGCTAATTACTAGGGATAAAAAGAAAAAAAAACAGTTGAATTCTCTTATTGGGGGGGGAATATATGTTAATTAGAAAATACAAAATAAGTACAGAACAGGTGGAAGGCAGCCCTAGAAGGGAAGGTAGGCATATAGGAAATGCCTCCTAGAGGAAACAGCACTTGAGCTGAGTTTTAAAGGAAGCTAGGAATTCTGAAGTTCAGAAGTTGGGAGGGAAAACATTCTAGACAGTGTAAAGGCACTAGGATGACAGGAGTGTGTGTATAAGGAATAGCAAGTAGGTCAGTATGGTTGTATTATAGTGTATGGAAGGGAGTAGAATATAAGAAGATTGGAAAATTAGTAGCAATCAGGTTGAGCAAAGTTTTAAAGGCCAAAGGATTTTTTAAAAACCCTTACTTTCTTAGTATCAATCCTAAAACAGAAGAGCAAGGGTTAGTCAAATGGAATTAAGTGACTTGTCCAGGATCATATAGCTAGGAAGTATCTGAGAGCAGATTTGAACATGGATCAACCCAACTCCAGGCCTGGCTTTCTATCCACTATGCTACCTGGCTGCTCCAGATCTTTATATTTGTTGCTGGAGGTAGTAGGGAGCCACTGAAGTATACTGAATGGGGAATAATAGTCAAATTTCTGCAGGGGTATGCCAGAGCCAGCTCTGAGAACTGGTAAGAGAAGGCAGGAGTTAATCAGATTGATTTTGGACATATTGAAGGTGAGATGTTCAAGGAACATATTAGTTAATATGTTGGCTATGAAGAACTAGCACTAAAGAGTTGAGATTAATTTTATTCAATCTATATTTGGGAGCCATTTGCATTGAGAGAATAATTTCAACTATGGGATAAAATGTTGTTACCAAGGTAGAGAATGTTAAAAAAGAAGACACTGTAGAGCTTTCTGTTACACCACTCTGAATGGACCATCTGACTGTAGAACAGAACCATAAGCTCCAAAACTTCTCTGGAAGGGAAGGGAGTGGGTGGGTGGATGGAGTCTTCTCCCTGTTTCCCACTAGTTGCACTGCTTTTGGATTTCTTTGGACTTTTCCATCATGACCTACTCTGAGTACCTTCTTCCTCCTTCCATTTTTCAACTTCCTTTTATGTATTATCTTCCCCATTAGCCTGTAAGCTCCTTGAGCCAAGATGACAGAGAAAAGACCTTAACTTTCCCCAATTCTCCTCTAAACTTTGAAATAACTCCTCAAAACAAATTCTAGAGCAGTTGAACCCACAAAAGGTAAAACAATTTTCCATACCAAAACAAATTAGAAAATCAGCAGGAAAGATCTGTTGCTTCAGAGTAAGAATCGCACAATCTAGCAAAGGCAATGCCAGGGCTATTCTCACCTAAGCAAACTGGCAACAAGTCTTAGGGCAATGATGGCAAACCTTTTAGAGACTGAGTGCCCAAACTGCAACTCTCATGCCATATGTGAACCTCAGACAAAGGAGGGAGGAAGAGCTCTCATTGGGCTGCTGGGCAAAGGGGAAGGTGATGGGAGCAATGTCCTCAGGTATGCATGGAGAAGGGGAAGGGAGTAGCCCCCTCCAATATGCTCTAGCATGTGTGCTATAAGTTCACCAACATGGCCTTAGGGACAACTGAATCAGTATCAGTGGCTTCTAGAGCTCTTAGCCCAGACAGTCAAGGGGGTAGGACAACTGGTTAGGAGATTGCAAGGATCCCTTTGCTGGCCATTGATGCATAGATCCAAGTCACAAGTCCTAGGGCAAGGAGGAGTACATCAGAATTTATAGCCACAGGGGATTGAAGACCCTGGTCACAGTTCCAGAGTGGAAAAGAGTGCTTGTGATTCCTCACAGACCAGAGCAAAGGCTAGGAGACTAGTAAATACCTATTTCCTTTGATCATATCACCTTAGAATACTGAAAACTTACAGACTCAAGAACTAGCTCTGAAAGGAATTACATAAAAAACCTGAAGTTGGGAACAGTGCCCTCTCCATCCTAGAAGTAGGACCCAACTTGAATAGGATTTTTGTTGGTTTGTTTTAAGTTAAAAGACAAAAGGCTGGAAAAATGAGCAAACAAGCAAAAAAAGAACTGGACCACAGAATGTTTCTGTGGTGACAGGGAAGATCAAAACACAAACTCGGATGACAATAGTCAAAACTGCTTTCTACAAAGCTTCAAAGAAAATGTCAATTGGTCTCAGACCCAAAACAAATTCCTGGAAGAATTTTTAATAAAGATTTAAAAAGTCAAATAACAGAGGTAGAGGAAAAATTGGGAAAAGAAATGGAAACAATGCAAGAAAATAATGAAAATAGAGTCAACAGCTTAGTAAAGGAGACACAAAAATATTGAAGAAAATACTGCTTTTGTCAGCTACAGGGGCAAGGGGGAGGGAAAGAACATGAATCATGTAACCATGGAAAATACTCTAAATTAATTAAATAAAAATTTTCAATTAAAAAATTGCCTTAAAAAAACAGAATAAGCTAAATGGTAAATATAGGAGTAGGGGGCTGGCCCGCAGCCCTCCCACGAAAGGAAAGATAGAAGGTTGGCCTTGGGGGAAGGATTGGAGCCAAGGAGATGGGTGAGAAGCAGGCAGACACACACGTAATATTTAATAATCGAGCTCCACAGAATAAGCTCAGCTACTTAGCTTTCACTAGGACCCGAACCAGTTAAATAGCTTCAAACTAACATATGGGAGTAAGCAATGAACATGGAGACCAGCTGAAAGAAAAGCCAGGATCCCTTACAGCCTGGGCTGCAGGTATGGATCAGTCCGGCTTGAGGGGAAGAGATCAAGAAAGAAATCACCAGTTCCTTAGAGCTGGTACTCTAAGCACGAACCACTCCAGGATAAGAGACTGAGGAGGAAAGGTCTTTCAGAGAAATAGAGAGAGAGAGAGAGAGAGAGAGAGAGAGAGAAAGAGAGAGAGAGAGAGAGAGAGAGAGAGAGAGAGAGAGAGAGAGAGAGAGAGAGAGAGAGAGAGAGAGAGAGAGAGAGAGAGAGAAAGTTAAAGTGAAGGTTGGCCAGAGGCCAAGCTCCAGGAAAGACAGAGACAGGTGAGGGATGATAAGGTAAAGAGAGCTGGCTCTCTGTGGACGCTCCTATTTAATATTATTGAGATGCAAATGTACACAATACATATGGATGAATACATAGTGGATTGCCATTGGTCAATTGTAAATTACAACAAGGTATAGGTGTGGTTTGTCTCAGCCATGTGAGCACAAAGAAACCTGATTTCGAGCCTAAACTGGGGGACACTGGGATCAAGGGTCAAAGGCTTTACTTGCCATGCGCAGGACTGAGCATGCGCTCTCCTAAGACAATCTTTACATTTTAACTATTTCCCTTGACCATAGATAGGTGTGGACTGCTACAGTAAAGGAGACACAAAAGAACTGGAACGACCTCCAGGAATTGATGCAGAGTTGGAGCTGACCAGGAGAACATTGTACATAGAGACTGATACATTGTGGCACAATCAAACATAATGGACTTCTCTAGTAGCAGCAATGCAATTATCCAGGACAATTCTGAGGGACTTAAGAGAAAGAATGCTATCCATATCGAGAGAAAGAACTGTAGGAGTAGAAACACAAAAGAAAAACAACTGCTTGATTACATAGGTCAATGGGGATATGATTGGGGACAACGACTCTAAACAATCACCATAGTGCAAATATCAATAATATGGAAATAGATCTTGACCAATGGAACATGTAAAACCCAGTGGAATTGCGAGTTGGCTATGGGAGGGGGGTGGGAGGAGAGGGAAAGAACATGAATCATGTAACCATGGAAATTTTTTCTTAATCAGTTAAATAAAATTTTTTAAAAAGAAAGACACAAAAATCCAATGAAGAAAAGATTTTTAAAAAATAGAATTGACCAAATAGAAAAATATATACAAAAATTCACTAAGAGCACTTTAAAGATGTATAAAAATTCACTGAGGAAAAGAATATTCTAAAAAGTAGAGTTGGCCAAGTGGAAAAAGATATAAGAAATCAATGAAGAAAATTTCTTAAAAATAAGAAGGGGGGGCAGCTGGGTAGCTCAGTAGATTGAGAGCCAGGCCTAGAGATGGAAGGTCCTGGGTTCAAATCTGGCTACAGACACTTCCTAGCTATGTGACCCTGGGCAAATCACTTGACCCCCATTGCCTAGCCCTTACCACTCTTCTGTCTTGGAATCAATACACAGTATTGATTGATTCCAAGGCAGAAGGTAAGGGTTTAAAAAGAAAAAATAAGAAGTGGGCAAGTAGAAGGTAATGATTCCTCCATAAGACATCAAGAAGCAATAAAACAAAATCAAAATAATGAAAAAAAAATAGAAGAAACTATGAAATCTCATTGGAAAAACAATTGACTTAGAAAATAAATTGAGGAGAGAAAATTTAAGAATTATTAAAATATCTGAAAGCCATGATCAAAATAAAAGCATAGATAGCATTGTTCAAGAAATTATCAAGGAAAACTGCCCTGATATTCTAGAAACAGGGTAAAACAGAAATTGAAAGAATCTACCACTCACCTCCTGAAAAAGATCCCAAAAAGAAAACTCCCAGAAATATTATAGCCAATTTCCAGAGCTCCTGGGTCAAGGAGAAAACATTATAAATAGCCAAAAAGAATTCAAATATCATGAACCTACAGTCAAGATCACACAAGATTTAGCAGCTTTTACATTAATTGATTAATTGTACTGATTTTTTTGGTCTTAAAAATACTACTAGTTACATGAATGGACATAAAAACTTTTTTTTTTAAAGAAATAAATCATCTTCAGAGAAGATAGGGTAGAGGTTGTATAAGAGACTTGAGAAGAATGGAGATTTGATTCCTTTTGAATCTTGAATAGAATCACTCAAGGAAAAAGTAAAATGTTGGTTGCATTGTTGTGTACCCATTTATGGTTATCTGCTATGAATTTGTAGTGAACCCCATCATTGCAGTTTTGCATGATTTTTTTGCAGTAGCATTTAGCAAACACAGGAATAGTAGTGGAGAAGATGGATGCTAATAAACAGACCAACATTTGGGGACTGGCAGGGCATGGTCAGTAGAACAAGGTGGCAAAGGATTCAAGGACGGGATAGCATATAATTAAATAAGTTACCTATGGTGTCACAATGGGAAAGGAGTCTTCTGTTGCCTAATGAAGGCTAAAGAATGGATGATTCAGGAACAATGAGAACCATAAATATGTTTAAGAGGTTCCAACCAGTGAGAGAAAAGAATAGAAATTATAATCAGAGAGTGGATTGGAGTTATTCTTTCATGATCTTGGATGAAGGAGTGTTCTAAGAATGGAGTTCCCAGGCAACTGAGGGAATCCTTTTAAGCTGTAAGAGATCCCATTGGCAACCAGTCAGTAGCAGAATCCCTGCTAAAGTGGTAGTGATCAGTCCCAGAGGAAGTGCAAGGCTATATTGGTATAAACTGCATTGGTAAGGGGGCAATTGGGTGGCTCAGTGAATTGAGAGCCAGGCCTAGAGATGGGAGGTCATAGGTTCAAATTTGACTCAGATACTTCCTAGCTGTGTGACCCTGGGCAAGTCACTTAACCCTCATTGCCTACTTCTTACTGCTCTTCTGCCTTGGAACAAATTGCAGTATTGATTCTAAAACAGAAGGTGAAGGTTTTATTAAATAAACAAGCAAATAAATTGTGTTGGTAAAACAGCTCATACTGGTTTTCCAGAGCCAATTGTTATGTTTTTAGGTGAACATTTACACCTCAGAAATTAGCAAATGCTACAAATCAGATTTTGCTTTATTGTTTTGTCAATTGTCCAAACTAGGAAATAAAGGATAGCTAAGAAGTACAATGGATAGAGTGCCTGGAGTCAGCTACCTGAGTTTAAATTTGGCCCTGGACACTAGCTGTGACCCTGAGCAAGCCACTTAGCCCTGTTTGCCTAAGTTTTATTATATGTAAAATGAACCAGAGAAGCAAATGGCAAACCACTTCAATACTTTTGCCAAGAAAACCCCAAAATGGGGTAACAAAGGGTCAGACGGGACTGAAAAACAAAACAACAAATGATGGAGAAAATCTAAATAATAAAGATTTAAAAAGGTTTGTCATGTAGGCATTCTCTTTCTTCCCCCCAGCTCCCCAAGCTGGTTGTTAAATATTTGCCAAAATATCCCTGAAGAGCCAGTTGACAAGGTATAAAAACAGTCCCCTAAGAAGTATGGCAACTTTAGAGATCGTGACAGGGCGAAAATACTGACTATGGACTCAAGAAAGACACCAATCTTGAGAACCCAGCAGAGACCGAAGCCTGAGGAGAACCAAATGAAGAATTCTACAAAGGAAGAAAGTCCTCGCAGAGCTAGAAGTTTTGAGGTCCCCTCCACCTACATGTAGTTCTGATTGATAATGAGGAGCACAGTAGTAGAGGCGACAGTAGTAGAAATGCTAATCCCTTAGATTTACTTTGAGAATTGAGGGACCTCTAGCTGCTAGTTCCCGGAAGAGTTGAGTATGGAGGAGGCGCTACAACAGGATCTTAGTGTTACAACTAGATAATGCTACATGGCCACCTTGTTTACTTTATAAATAAGATTCATTAAAGTTAAAACGATGTGTCCAAGGTTAGACCTATCCGCCGTGGGATTTAAACCTAGGGCGCAAAGCAGCCCTGAGCCCTCCCAGGATAAAGAAAGAGCAAGATTTGTAGCCTCAGGAGTGGGCGAATTTTACCCTATTTGCATTTTGAGAGTTTGGGTCTGTACTAGACCACGAGCATCAGCCACATACTCCAGGTCTGCACCAGCCCTAGGCTGAGAGTGGTACTGAGAGCTTCTCAGCTAGATTCAAAGCTCTGTGTCCCCCAAGCCCTGACACATCCCCCAAGGAGAGAGATAAGGACAGCCAACCACTCAAACCACCGAGGTACCAATCCCTCCCGGCTAGCTAGAGAGGTCACCAGCTAGAATTGGATGACACACTTCCGCCGAGCTGTAGGCGTCCGTTATCCAGGGGGAGGGGGGCCACGTGTCAGGGGGCGGTGGTGAGGCAAGGCCCCTGGATTGTGGAAAAGGTGTCCAGACACCTAATACTCCTAGGAGGTGGGCAGAGGAACCCTAGTGCGGACCTCTGGGAACTCAGCCTCTCGGAAGACTGAGATCAAAGCGGGAGAGTGAGAACGGCCCGCAATGTCGGGCTCGGATCAGGGATTCTTCTTGGTGGGGTTCGCTTGTACTTTACAAATCTCCGAGGAATCTGGCCTAAATCGCGGGCCCCAGGATCTCTCGACCCTGTCTAAAACCCGGCTCCAGTTTCTTGTGTGCCTTTTTCTGAGCCCCAGGGCTGTCGGGATTGTTGGATTCTGAGCCGGCAGGTCCTGGTTTGTTGTTGTTGTCGTCCTCCTGGTTTGTTGTTATTGTTGGTTTGGTTTGGTTTTTTTCTGTTTGTTTGTTTTTTCCGCTTTGCGGTTAATTTTGGAAAATAAAGGGTTGGCTGGACACACATGTATTGACAAGTCATAGTGTTTAGGACTCTAAAACCATCCAGAAAGTCTTTTTTTGTTTTGTTTTGTTTTGTTTTGTTTTGTTTTGTTTTGTTTTACATGCCCCAAAACAAGTGAGTGCCAAACCTTCCTGTTCTATTCTGAAGCAGAAACATTTTGGAATTTGAATTAGTATTTCTTTTGGAGTTCTCAATTCCTGTTATAGTTTTGCTTTGCTTTCAGCAAACAATTCTTAGAGTTCAACTAAGGTCTGGGATTCCAAACTCTTAGAAGCTTTGATAATTTGTCCAAGTTAATAGTGAATCCTATAGTAGGACTGCCTCTGAAAGAAGAAACAGTCCAACCAGAGCATCTCAGGTAGAATGAACCTTCTATGTTGTAGATTAGAATGGCTCAGCTGAAGGAGGTTGAAACTCTAGTTTTCCAAACTTCTAAGGAGCAGGAAAAAACCTTTGACAGTGAAAATCAAGGAGGAAAAAGACCTTATTTGTAAGGAGGAATCTCAGCTGCGAAAAGACAATTTCCCTGACCTAGAAATCTGTCAACTTTTTAGACAGTTCTGCTATCAGGAGACCTCTAGGCCTTGGCAGGCTCTAGGCCAACTCCAGAAACTCTGCCATCACTGGCTGAAGCCAGAGATACACATAGAGGAGCAGATTCTGTACCATTTGGTGTTGGAGCAATTCCTGATCATCCTGCCTGAGAAACTCCAGTCTTGGATGAAAGAATACCATCCCTTGAGTGGAGATGTTAAGACCATGTTGGAGGATGTGGAAATTGAACAGTAGGTGAGAATGTGAAGTGTAATCTGTTACAGGAGAGCAAGAGGAATATTATAGGAGAGTGAAAGGAACTTCAGCAAGCAGAACTAGAAGAGTATAGTTTACAGTCTTCCATTTCTAACAGACTTTATTAGTTATTCCTGTTTTTTTTCCATATCAACTAAAATGTGCCAGGTGCTGTGCTAAGTGCTAGGGGGAATACACAAAAGCAAAAGATAGAGTTGGCCCTCTAGAAGTTTACAATCTAATAGGTGAGGCAGCATGTAAACCAATATATACAAAATAACCTATGTACAGGATAAATAGGACATAATTAACAGAGACTAGAATTAAGGGCCTAGAATTAAGAGGAATTGAGGAATGCTTCCTATAGAAAATGGGATTTAAAGGAAGCCAGGAATGTCAAGTAGTTGGATGAGTTGTTATTTACTTTTGGGGTGTGGAATGAAACTCCAGTTCTAACTTTCCTTGTCCCACTCACTAAATGTATATTCTTTGTGGTTTCTTCTCTGAAGTTTAAACTATAATACCAATAGTGACTTTTCTGAAGTACAACTATATCTGATTTCCCTTAGGTCTCAGTCTATGCACAAGGTTTGGAAGGGTTGTTGAAGGAAGTGGTACCTTTGGAAGCAACACAAGAGTTATTGAGCATCCAGCTGCAACTTATGTAGACTTAGCTCAAATGTGAATCCTCAACATTCCACCCCCTCCAGGGAATAGGTAAGTAGTTGAAAATAATCTAAGGAAGCAGGTGGAAAGTAAGGTAGTAATGAGTTTCTTATTATTATTATTATGGATGTAAATTGCAATATGCTAATCATTTCAATGACTGATATTTTTTCTTTTTCTTTTTATACTAGTCACTGTACTCTATAGCTATGCCAAGTAAGGTATGATCTAGGAAAGGCAGTGTGATTCTGTGGGTAGAGTGCTAGAATTCCAGTCAGGAAGATGTGGGTTCAAATTCTGATTCAGACACATTTGGCAAGTTATGTGATCCTTCTGGGCCTCAGTTTCCTCATCTGAAAATGGTGATAATAATAGCCACTACCTTATAGAGTTGTTGTAAAGATTAAATCACATAATGCATGTAAAGCACAGTATATTAAAGCTCTATAAAAATGATAGCTATTATTATTATCAATTTTAGTGATGTACATAAGAGGGAAAGTACAAAAATAAGAATAGTCCCTGCCCTACAGTAGTTTACATTCCACTGGGAGAGATCTAATATGTACATAGATAAATCCAAAGTAATTTCAAAAGAGAAAGAGAGAGTACACTGACATTTGGAGAAATTGGGAAAAGCCTTGTATAGTTTGTTTCATCTGAGATTTTTAAATAAAACAGGGATTCTAAGAGGCAGAGATGAGAAGGGATAGTGCATTTGAGCATGTGATATACACATATGCAAAAGTATGGATGCAAAGATGAACTGTAAATAGCCAATAAGCCAGTTTAGATGAAATCCATGAACTGAATCAAATAAGATTGGAAAAGTACATAGGAGATAGATTATGGAGGACTTTAAGTGCCAAGTTGAGAATTTCATATTTTATATCAGAGGCATTAAGGAGCCAGTTAAGGTTTTGATCAGGAAAGCAACACCCATGATTAGTGGTCATGACATGAAGAACCAGTAAAGGAAACTGAAGAGTAATCAAATAGGAGGAGAACTAGGCAAGAGCAGTATCACAAAAAACAAAAGAGAAAATAATATCTAGCACAGTCAGATGCTTTATCAAAATCAAAAAGAATGAAGGCAATTAAGTGCTTAATAAATGCTTTTTTTTTCACTCAATCTAGGATGTTATAAACAAGAATTTTAAAGCAAGATTTTTCTACCAGAGTTGAGAGCATCACCATCCTTCAAGTCACTGAGGTTTACAACCACAGAGTCATCCTTAACTAATTCCTCTCCTCATACTCTTATCCAGTCAGCTGACAGATATTGTTGATGCTGCCACTATATCTCTCACATATGTCTCCTTCCCTCCACTAACATAGTTACTATTCTAATTCTGGACCTGATCATGCCTAAATTGAACTACTGTAAAAGCCTCCCATTTGATCAACCTCCCTGCTTTCCAGCCTCCCTTTCTGATCTGTCTTCTACACAGCTGCCAAATTGCTATACCTAAAAAAATCCATTGCTGGTTCTCCTCCTTTCTGATTACTCTTTAGTCTCCCTTTGCTGGTTCTTCATTCATATCATGACCACTAATCATATGTCTTGCCTGAGGTTCTATCCTGGACCCTCTATGGTATCTTCACTTTGTGATATCAGCTACCCTTGGGTTCAGTTATTATTTTATAAATGACTCCTAGATTTATAAATCCAGCCCTAGTCTTCCTCACAAGCTACAGTCCTAAATCTCAAACTGCTTTTTGTGTATTTGAACTATATAACTTGTAAGCCCTTCCAACTCAACATATCCAAGAGATCTACTACCTCAAACTCTTCCCCTCTCCCAAACTTCTTGGTTCATAGCCCTTTATGTGTGGAGTAAACAAGGACAATAAAGATTGAGAAAGTCTGTTGAATTATGCAATTAATAGATGATCACTTTTATTCTTTTAGCAAGCAAATTCATTCTATGGCAACAGAAGCCATGTTGCAGTTTTAGGAAATGCTGGTTGGTGATGATCCACAGGCGATAGATGTAGATCATTCTTTAGGCATTTTGCAGTAAAGAGGAAGAGAGACATGCTGGAAGAAAATTGAATTTTTATTAATTTAGGGAGATTTGAGCATTTTTGTTAACATCAGGAAAGGAACCACACATAGGACAAAGTAATTGGGGGAGTTAGTTCCCTAAAAAGATGACAACTTGGAGGGATTATCTTTGATTCTTTTTTTTTTTTAACCCTTACCTTCTGCCTTGGAATCAATACTGTGTATTGGCTCCAAGGCAGTAGAGTGGTAAGGGCTAGGCAATGGGGGTCAAGTGACTTGTCCAGGGTCACACAGCTGGGAAGTGTCTGAGGCCATATTTGAACCCAGGTTCTCTTGACTCCAGGCCTGGCTCTCAATCCACTGAGCCACCCAGCTGCCCCCTTTGATTCATTTTTATATAATCCAGACTTTCCAGAAGAGATTAAGGATCAGGGGGAGGTCTATTTATAATAAGTAAATTTGAAGATTCCAGAAGGCTTCCTAGAAAGGGAGGCTGAGGCTGTGGGTAGGGATAGATTTGCTTTGGGAAAGGTTGTGACTGAACTTGATAGGAATGAGAGAATTGGGGAATGAATCTGGTCTGAGTCTAGGTGGGGCCACAAAGTATAACAGTGCAACAATCAGAAAATAAACTGTAGGGGCTTACCTATAGGAGATTATTAATGTAGAGTAGGCAGAAGTAGCTATTAAAGGTTAATGGAAGCTCACATGCTGAGTAATTAGTTTCTTTATAAGAAAAGAACAAGGTAGCTAACATTAGATTTCTGCTTTTGGGCCAGATCTTCTGGAAACTTATCTGTGATTCTCCTTATTCAGTTCAATTAAACCTAACAAATATTAAGTGCTGAGGAAACACTTGCATATGCCAATTTAGTTATTATACATAGCTCAAAAGTTTCACCTGCTTTGCTTTTCTTTCCTTCTGATCATAACAGATGTAATGATTGAGTTTATTTTTGTGAATAATTCCATGCAACTCTATAGAAATCTTGTCCCATTTTCTTCCCCTTGAGTAGTATTTCAAGTTTTCCCACCTGCTCTACTAGTCCTGAAAATCAGAACTATGAGAAGACAAAATCCCTGAGAGGCAAATGATAGAAGTTATCATCATCATCATCATCATCATCATAATTTAATATTTGCAGAGCACTTCATATGTTATCTTACTCGAGTTTCACATCAATCCTGTGAGGTAGATTCTATTAATATTTCCATACATGAGGAAACTGAGGCCATGAGAGGTTAAGCCCAATGTCACACATCTAGTAAATTTCTGATTCATTATTTGAAGTCAGTTCTATGCTATATCCATGACACTAATTCATACAGACTTTGTATTCTGATGTTTAGAGCTCTTCCTAGTCTTGCTATTGTCTACCTTTTCAGATTTATTTCACTTTGTTTTCCTGAAGATTCCTTCTGTTCCAACCAAGCCAAGTTCCTGGAAATCATCATTCTGTCTCCCACTTGTTCTTCTGCACAGGCTATCCTGGAATATCTTCTTTCCTCATTTCTTTCACCTAGACTCCTTAATTTCCTTCAAGTTTCAGTTTAAGTGTCACCTCCTACACAAAAGTATATACCTAATCTAACTAGTTTTTAGTGTTCCCTTCCTCTTCACATTATCTTGTTTTTATTTATCTGTTTAGCTTTTAAATTCCTTCTTTTTCCCTTCCCCCCCACCCCAAGTAGAATGGAAATTTGTTTGACAACAGGAACTATTTTCATTTTTGCCTTTGGGTTCCTAGCAGCAACCACAATCTTTTTCATGTAGTTAGCATTTAATGTTCATTGAATTGAATAAAGCTTCTTAGCAGTTTATTTGTAGCATAGGTACTTAGTGACATTTGTGTTCTATGTGTTATTTCAGATGATGAGTCTAGCCCTGAGAATGAGAAGTTGATTTTAAAACCTGAAATTTCTTTAGTGAAACCTCCCTCAGTGCTCTTGAGAAGAGTCATCGTGGCTGCTCCACAGAAGCCTGAATCTGAACAAATTTGTGAAACTGAGAGCAGGTTAGAAGGGTATCAGGAAACCCCTAAAATGGAGAGATGGGAAAAAGCACCTTCCCAGGATAGAGTTTCCAAGGATATCAGAAGGATCATTCATAAAAAACTTCCCATAGAAGGAGAGAAAGATCATAAATGTGATGAATGTGGAAAATCCTTTACTAAGAACTCAAATCTTATTCAACATCAAAGAATACACACTGGAGAAGAACTGTATAAATGTAAAGAATGTGGGAAGGCTTTTAGTGGAAGTACTAGCCTTTGTCTACATCAGAGAATCCATACTGGGGAGAAACCTTATATATGTGATGAATGTGGAAAAGCCTTTAGTGTGAGTTCTAATTTGATTCTTCATTATAGAATCTACACATTAGATAGACCTTATGAATGTGATAAATGTGGTAAAGCCTTCAACTGGAGTTCAGACCTTGTTAAACATCAAAGGATCCGCACTGGAGAGAGACCCTATGAATGTAATTATTGTGGGAAAGCTTTTAATCAGAGCTCTGACCTTATTAAACATCAAAGAATACACACTGGAGAGAAGCCCTACAACTGTAATGAATGTGGGAAAGCCTTCAATCAAAGCTCACTACTTATTAAACATCAGAGAATCCACACTGGGGAGAAGCCATATCACTGTAATGAATGTGGGAAAGGCTTTAGTCAAAATTCAGGTCTTATATCACATCTGAGACTCCATACAGGAGAAAAACCTTATGAATGTAGTGAGTGTGGAAAAGCTTTCAGTGAGAATTCACATCTTATTAAACATCACAGAACTCACACAGGGGAGAAACTTTATTATTGTACCAAATGTGGAAAAAGGTTTAGTCAGAATGAAGGTCTTATTTCACATAAGAGAATCCACACTGGGGAGAAACCCTATAAATGTGATGAATAATAATAATAATAGTTCAAACCTTTCTAGACATAAGAAAATTCACATTAGAGAGAGAAAAACCCTATAAAACCAATAAAGGTGGGTAAAACTTTTAGGCCATGTTCCTGTATAGCCATCAAAAAGTAGACAGTTGAGGACATGCACCATAATTGCAATGTAATGCATTTAAGGGGACTTTTTTTTTAAAAGCACTTAATATTAATAATGCTCAGTCACTGAGCTTAGAAAAAGCTTTTGACAGCCAAGAAACTATACTTGTGTTCCAAGAATCATCAATAAGTAGGGTTCAAAATTTAATTCAAAACTCTGCAAAGAAATTTGGAACTATGCCCAAAAGTTACTAAATTGTGCATACCCTTCAATTTAGCCATATTACTATATTGCAAAAAGATCAAAGAAGGAGAAAAAGATCTACAAAATATAGAAGCTATTTTTGTAGAAGCAAAGAACAGGGAATTAAGGAGGATTCTCCATATATATAAATTATGGTGTGTGGACATAATGGAATCCCATATTATTCTGTTAGAAATAATGACAAGGACAGTTTTGTGAAAACTGGGAAGTCTTGTATTAACTGATGCAGAGTGAAATGAGCAGAACAAGGAAAATAGTTTATACAGTAACAGCAGTTTCAGTAACTGAAAAAACAACTTTGAAAGCTTTAAGACCTCTATCATGACAATGATCAACTGTGATTCCAGAAGACTGATAATGTAGTATGTTGCCCAACTTCTAACAAAGAGGTGTTAGACTTGGGGTGCAGAATGAGACATGTTTTGGACATGGCCAATAGGGGGAAATTGTTTTGCTTGACTATGCATATTTGTTAAAAAGCCTTTTGCCTTTTTTGTTCTCACTACCACCACCCATTAGGAGAAAATGGAAGGCAAAGAATGATTTTTATTAATTGAAAATTTTTAAATTAAAAAATTAGCCTGGGGTCTGGAAGAATTTGGGTATTGTGTCATTAAACAATATCTAAGTATTCATTTCCTACAGTGCTGACCTTTGTTAATAATGCCGTTTGTTAATGATGCTCCAAATTCCTTGTCTCTTGTAAGACCTAGGGATTACTATAAACACTACCTTATTTGCTTCAGTCAAAAAGACATAGAAAGCCAGTCTTGGCAGTACATGCCTGTTATCCCTGCTAAGGGGGAGGCTCAGGCTGGTGGATCTCTTGAGTTCAAGAGTTCTAGACTATCTGTATGGTATGTCACCAGAAATAGGGGATAGAAATGACAGGAGATATCACCCTGGCTTTGTCAAGAACCTGGAATACTATGTTTATTTCTGGTTGTCAGATCTTAAAAGAAATACAAGGGATTGGAGAAAGGATAAGCAAGAAAAAGGAATGGGCATTGGTTGCCTCAGAAGACAAGAAATTATCATTCTGGAAAACCAGATATAGGGGTCAATTAAATCTACAGAGTTGTGAATAGAATGAATATGGATATCTTGACAACCTATAGTTCTATGTGATCTATGTGATCCCATTTGGAGCTTTCTTAGCAAATATATTGGAGTTGTTTGTCATTTTCTTCAACTCATTTTACAGATGAGGGTAACACAGCTAGTAAGTCTCTGAGGCCAGATTTAAACTCAGGAAGATGAATCTTTTTCACTCTAGGCCTAGTACTCTATCCATTGTGCTACTATACCTAAAGAATATCCCATAAACCTTGAAAGAACTAAATGTAAAATAAATATATGTATGTGTATATATATAAAACATATGTGTATATATAATATAAATAAATCAGTACTATATCAGTAGTAAGTATAAAATTTTCAAGAAGTTTGATACAGACTGAAAATTAACTTCAAAAATAATTTAAATATGTTTCAAGATATTGGATCTAAATTATCAAAGCTTGTGTTTGAGATATATATATATATATATATAAGTTGATATTCAAGAAAACAGTCATAATCACCTATCAGATATTATACTAGACTAAATTAACCTTGTGGACCTAGAAGAACAGATTATGTTGGTAAATACATAAGTTGTATTATGACATATGGTATCCAGACTTACTACAGTTTACAGGTTGTTTCTGAAATGATTCATTTTTTCCTTGGTTTCTTCTTCTGCCCTAATATCCTTTCTCTGTTCTTCATTAACTGATTTCAACAAACTTATTAAGCTCTTTTCAATGGAGTAAGTGCTTAGGGAAGTGCAAAAATAAATTATTTGATAGGTCTGTGATCTCACTGATGAGTGGAATAGGTCTAGTAGTGTAACTTACAATTCATTCTTATCTTCCCAACCTGTGCAATTCTTTTTTTTTTTAAACCCTTACCTTCCATCTTAGAATCAATACTGGGTATTGGTTCTAAGGCAGAAAAGTGGTATGGGCTAGACAATGGGGGTTAAGTGACTTGCCCAGGGTCACACAGCTGTCTGAGGCCAGATTTGAACCCAGGACCTCCCATCTCTGTATCTGACTCTCAATCCACTGAATCACCCAGCTGCTCCTCTGTGCAACTCTTGATCACATATTCTCATAAATCCTTGGCTGGGAATCCATCTCATGATTTGAGTGCCATCTAAATCTCTTGACATTTTGTGAATACCAGTGGAGGACATGGACCCATTGGTTGTTTCTTGCTTTTGCTATGTGACCAACTCTTTGGTTATAGTTCTTTCCTGCCACTTCTCCCATATAATTCTTTATTGGTAGTAGCAGGTAGGTGGCACAGTGGATGAGTGCCAGGCCTGGAGTAGCAAGGACCTGAGTTCAAATATGACCTCAGACGCTTCCTAATTGTGTGAACCTGGACAAGTCATTTAATTCCATTTGCCTAGCTCTTGCCCTTCTGTCTTAGAGTTGAAACTAAGACAGAAAGTAAGGGTTTAAAAAAATTCTTAATTGGTAATAACAGAGTAGCCTTTTATCTCTTCTTTTTTTGCTGACTTGTAACATTTAATTATTTATAGATTGTGTTAGTCTGGGAATGTTATTTTCTTTAAATAGACCTTTGTTTCATAAAGAATCTTGAGACTATCAAAAGCATTGTGCAATTTTCCAAAGGCAATCTAGCCTTGCTCTCTTAATTTGCAGTCTAGTTCAGATGAACTAGTCCTATGGCTTGTCCATCCAAATATGTGTCATGATGTAAAGAATATAGGTATTCTTTATCCATTTAGGTTTTTTTTAAGCATCGGCCAAACTATTTTAGGTAATTATGGATCCTATTTTATTTATTTATAATTTTTTAAATTAAATTTTATAATTTATAATTTTTATATTATATATATTATAAAATTAAATTTTATAATGAATATATTAATTTAGGTAATTATGCCTTACTATGTGTGAGACATTGTGCTAAATACTAAAAGGATGGAAAAGGTTAGGAGGGTTGGGCAAAAGTGGTACTAGTTAGGTCCTTTAGAGCTGTAGGTGAAGACTGAAAGACTACTTGCTGGGGATAATGTAAAAGAGAGTCCTGTGCATTATGAGTTGTATTGGCTTCTGGGGTCCTTTCCATCTGTAAAGATTATGTGAGATGTGGTTCTCATTTAGTTTTGGATCTCTTTAAATTGAATTTGGTGGGCCTAGATGTAGCTGCTAAGAATGAAGCAGAATAAATAAAATAAGAGCAAATAACAAGTCTATTTTTTTAGTATATCTGAGGTGATAAGGCCAAAGTACTTTTAACTGTATAGTTATTAAAGTATCATTTTTTTCCTTTCAAATGCCTTTACAATGGTTTTTTCCTTTGTCCAATAAACCACTACATATACATATACAAGATTTCACTGTGCCTTTTTGACATAAAAAGCATTTAGTTCAGTAGGCTAACTACTGGGACAACCAATCAGAATGAATCCCTTGGGATAATTACTGGAACTCCTCAAGGACTAACATACTTCCATACCAATATCCTCTGTCCATCCCAGTGATTCTGAACCCGTAGTTCTCCTTGCAAAAAATCCATTCTCCATCTTCTACTTACCACTCCTATATTCCCATCTCCCTTTACCAATACCATTCATCTTCTATTCTACCCAGCACTTCTCTTCCCTCTTTCTGAAATGCTTGTTCCATAAATAACAAACTAGATTTCATCCAGATTCTACTTTCACTACCATCATCTGTCTTTCTAAGAGGTTTTCTCGATCCATATTCATCACACAATCTGGAAATTGTCTACACCCCTCCAGGACATTCTTTTTTTCTTCTCTAATGAGTTCAGTGCCTAGTTCATAGTCTTTCTCTTATCTGCAACTCCAGCTCTCATAAATTCTTATTGATATCCCCTCAAATACTTTAACCTTCCAATTCCTCAGTTTATTCATTTCCCTTGACCTACTCTTACAACCTGCCTCCAGTTACACACAGATCTTACCATCACCCAAGGATTTTTCCGCATTCATGTTCACAAACTCTGAAATTCCTTAATTTTTTAAAACATTTTTTATTTGATCAATTTCAAACATTATTCCTTGGTTACAAACATCATTTTCGGTTCCTCCCTCCCCTCCCCTTGTCCCTCCCATAGCTGATATGCAATTCCACTGGATATTATATGTGTCCATGATCAGAACCCATTTCCATGTTGTTGGTATTTGCACTAGTATGTTCATTTAGAGTCTACATCCTCAATCAAATCTCCCTCGAACCATGTCATCAAGCAGTTGTTTTTCTTTGGTGTTTTTACAACCACAGTTTTTCCTCTGAATGTGGATAGTGTTCTTTCTCATAGATCCCTCTGGGTTGTTCAGGGACATTGCATTGCCACTAATGGAGGAGTCCATTACATTCGATTGTGCCACAGTATCAGTCTCTGTGTACATTGGTCTCCTGGTTCTGCTCCTTTCACTCTGCATCACTTCCTGAAGGTTGTTCCAGTTCCCATGGAATTCCTCTACTTTATTATTCCTTTGAGCACAATAATATTCCATCACCAACATATACCACAATTTGTTCAGCCATTCCCCAATTGAAGGACATGCCCTCATTTTCCAATTTTTGGCCACCACAAAGAGCACAGCTATGAATATTCTTGTACCAGTCTTTTTCCTTATTATCTCTTTGGGGGTACAAACCCAGCAGTGCTATGGCTGGATCAAAGGGCAGGCAGTCTTTTATCGCCCTTTGGGCATAGTTCCAAATGGCTCTCCAGAATGGTTGGATCAATTCACAACTCCACCAGCAATGAATTAATGTCCCTACTTTTCCACATCCCCTCCAGCATTCATTACTTTCCTTTGCTATAATGTTAGCCAATCTGCTAGGTGTGAGGTGATACCTCAGAGTTGTTTTAATTCCCATCTCTGATTATAAGAGATTTAGAACACCTTTTCATGTGCTTGTTAATGGTTTTGATTTCTTTAACTGAAAATTGCCTATTCATGTACCATGTCCATTTATCAATTGGAGAATGGCTTGATTTTTTTGTATAATTGATTTAGCTCTTTGTAAATTTGAGTAATTAGACCTTTCTCAGAGGTTTTTGTTATGAAGATTGTTTCCCAGTTTGTTATTTCCCTTCTGATTTTGGTTATATTGGTTCTGTTTGTACAAAACCTTTTTAATTTGATGTAGTCAAAATTATTGATTTTACATTTTGTGACTCATTCTAAGTCTTGCTTGGTTTTAAAATCTTTCCCTTCCCAAAGGTCTGACATGTATACTATTCTGTGTTCACATAATTTACTTATAGTTTCCTTCTTAATGTTCATCCCTTCTGAGTTTATCTTGGTGTAGGGTGTGAGGTGTTGATCCAAGCCTAATCTCTCCCACAGTCTTCCAATTTTCCCATCAGTTTTTATCAAATAGTGGATTTTTGTCCCAAAAGCTGGGATCTTTGGGATTGTCATAGACTGTCTTGCTGAGGTCATTTACGCCAAGTCTATTCCACTGATCCTCCTTTCTGTCTCTTAGCCAGTACCAAATTGTTTTGATGACCACTGCTTTATAAATATAGTTTGAGATCTGATACTGCAAGGCCACCTTCCTTTGCATTATTTTTCATGATTTCCCTGGATATCCTTGATCTTTTGTGCCTCCAAATGAACTTTGTTATGATTTTTTTCTAATTCAGTAAAAAAGTTTTTTGGAAGTTTGATGGGTATGGCACTAAATAAATAGATAAGTTTGGGTAGGGTGGTCGTTTTTATTATGTTAGCTCATCCTACTCATGAGCAATTGATGTTTTTCCAATTGGTCAGATCTAGTTTTAGTTGTGTGGAAAGTGTTTTGTAGTTGTATTCATATAGTTCCTGTGTTTGTCTCAGCATATAGATTCCTAAGTATTTTATATTGTCTAAGGTGATTTTGAATGGAACTTCTCTTTCTAATTCCTACTGCTGAGATGTGTTGGAGATATAGAGAAATTCTGATGACTTATGCAAGTTTATTTTGTATTCTGCAACTTTGCTAAAGTTGTTGATTATTTCCACTAGCTTTTTAGTTGATTCTCTAGGATTTTTTAAGTAGACATTCATATCATCCTCAAAGAGTGATAGCTTTGTCTCTTCATTGCCAATTTTAATACCTTCAATGTCTTTTTCTTCTCTAATTGCTACTGCTAGGGTTTCTAGTGTGATGTTAAATAATAGAGGTGATAATGCACATCCTTGTTTCACTCCTGATCTTATTGGGAATGCATCTAGTTTATCCCCATGGCAGATGATGTTGGCTGATGGTTTTAGATAAGTACTATTTATTATTTTTAGGAAAGACCCTTCTATTCCTATTCTTTCCAGTGTTTTCAATAGGAATGAATGTTGTATTTTGTCAGAGGCTTTTTCGGCATCTATTGAGATAATCATGTGATTTTTGTTGGTTTGCTTGTTATTATGGTCAATTATGTGGATAGTTTTCCTGATATTGAACCACCCTTGCATTCCTGGTATAATTCCCACCTGATCATAGAGAATAACCCTTGTGATGACTTGTTGGAGTCTTTTTGCTAGTATCCTAATTAAGATTTTTGCATCTATGTTCATTAAGGAGTTTGATCTATAGTTTCCTTTTCCATTTTTGACCTGCCTGGCTTTGGAATCAGTATCATATTTGAATCATAAAAGGAACTTGGTAGAACTCCTCTTTGCTTACTATGTCAACTAATTTGTATAGTATTGGGATTAGCTGTTCTTTGAATGTTTGATAGAATACACTTGTGAATCCATCAGTCCCTGGGGATTTTTTCTTAGGGACTTCTTTGATGACTTGTTCAATTTCTTTTTCTGATATGGGATTATTTAAGAATTTTATTTCTTCTGTTAATCTAGGCATTTTATATTTTTGTAAATATTCATCCATATCACCTAGATTGGATATTTATTGCCATATAATTGGGCAAAATAGTTTTTAATGATTGCCTTAATTTTCTCTTCATTGGAGGTAAGTTCTCTCTTTTCATTTATGATATTGTTAATTTGATTTTCTTCTTTACTTTTTTTATTAGATTGATCAGTACTTTGTCTATTTTGTTTGTTTTTTCAAAATACCAGCTTCTAGTCTTATTTATTAGTTCAATAGTTCTATCACTTTCAATTTTATTAATTTCTCCCTTAATTTTTAGGATCTCTAATTGGGTTTTGTGGGGGTTTTTAATTTGTTCTCTTTCAAGTTTTTTCATTTGCATGTCCAATTCACTGACATCTGCCCTCCTTAATTTGTTAATATATGAACTCAAGGATATAAATTTTCCCCTGAGTACTGCTTTGGCTGCATCCCATAGAGTTTGAAAGGATGTCTCATCATTGTCATTTTCTTCAATGAAATTATTGTTTCTATGATTTGTTCTCTGACCAACCAATTTTGGAGAATCATATTATTTAAGTTCCAATTAATTTTTTATTTGGCTCTCCATGTAACCTTACTGATCATTATTTATATTCTTATGATCTGAAAAGGTTGCATTTATTATTTCTACTTTCCTGCATTTGTATGCCATGTTTTTATGACCTAGTACCCGGTCAATCTTTGTGAATGTACCAAGTGCTGCTGAAAAGGTGTATTCCTTTTTGTCCCTATTTATTTTTCTTCAGATATCTATTAACTCTAATTTTTCTAAGATTTCATTCACATCTTTTACCTCTTTCACATTTATTTTTTGATTTGATTTATCTAAATTTGATAGTGGTAGGTTCAGGTCTCCCTGATAGTTTTACTATCTATTTCCTCCTTCAGTTCTACTAGTTTATCCATTAGAAATTTGGGTGCTATACCATTTGGTGCATACATGTTTATTAGTGATATTTCCTCATTATCTATACTCCCTTTTATCAGGATGTATTTACCTTCCCTATTCCTTTTAATCAGGTCTATTTTAACTTTGGCTTTGTCAGATGTCATAATTGCAACTCCTGCCTTCTTTCTGTCAGTTGAGGCCCAACAGGTCTTGCTCCAACCTTTAATTCTGACCTTGTGAGTATCTACCTGCCTCATGTGTGTTTCTTCTAGACAATATATGGTAGGATTTTGGATTCTAATAAATTGTCCTTTTTGTCTATGTTTTATGAGTGAGTTCATCCCACTCATGTTCAAAGTTATGATTGTCACTTGTGAATTCCCTAGCATTTTGATATCCTCTGCTAGTTCTGTCCTTTTTTCTTTTGCTATATCCTTTTAAACTAGTGGTTTACTTTTAATCAATCCCCCTAATCCCTTCCCTTGATATGTTTTCCTTTCTGGTCCCTCCCTTTTTGTTCCCTTCTTGTTTTTTTTAGGGTCTATTAAGTTCCCTCTCCCTCTCCTTCCCTCCCTTTTGGTACTCTCTTCCCCCTACCCCCTTTAGTTTTCCCTTCTCCCTTACCCTGTAGGATAAGATAGAATTTAAGATCCCAATGGATCTAGATGCTCTTCCCTCTCAGAGTTGCTTTCATTGATAGTAAGGTTTAAGTATTACCTATTAGTACCCTCTTCCTCTCCTTATAAGAGTGTTCTTTCCCTCCCCTTCCCATGTATATCTGTGTGAAAAAGATTATTCTATTTATTTTATTTCTTCAAGTCTCTCTTGGTACCATCATTGATTCCCCCCAACACTTTTTCTTTTTTTGCATATCATCTTATCTTCTAATTACTATAATAATGAATAGTTTTTGAGTTACAAATAACATTTTCTCCATTATGTTAATATATATAATTTGATCCAATTGTAGCCCTTAAAGAAGAAAGTTTGAATAAAAAAAACATTTTTCTCCTTTTCCCCTCTCTTTCATATTTACCTTTTCATGTTTCTCTTGATCTTTGTGTTTGGGTATCAAACTTTCTACTTAGTTCTGGTCTTTTTTTTTTTTTACAAATGCTTGGAAATCTATTTTGTTGAATGCCCATACTTTCCCCTGGAAGTATATAGTCAGTTTTGATGGATAGGTGATCCTTGGTTGAAGACCTAGTTCTGTTTTCTTTCTGAATATCGTGTTCCAGGCCTTTTGGTCCTTTAGTGTGGAAGCTGCCAGGTCTTGTGTGATCCTGATTGGTGCTCCTTGGTATCTGAATTGTCTCTTTTTGGCTTGTTGTAGAATTTTCTCCTGAGCTTGAGAACTCTGGAATTCGGCAATTACATTCCTGGGAGTTGTCTTTTGGGGATTTAGTATAGAGGGTGTTTTATGAACTCTTTCAATGTCTATTTTCCCCCCCTGTTCAAGAACATCAGGGCAGATTTCTTGGATGATTTCTTGTTGTATGATGTCAAGATTTCTGTTTATTTCTGGTTTTTCAGGTTGACCAATGATTCTCAAATTGTCTCTCCTTCCTCTGTTTTCCTGATCTTGTCACCTTGTCAGTGAGATATTTTATGTTTTCTTCTATTTTGTCAGTCTTTTGACTTTGCTTTATTAATCTTGTTGTTTTGCAAGATCATTGGCTTCCTATTGCCTAATTCTGGTCTTCAAAGACTGATTTTCCTTTTTGGTTTGGTCTATCCTGCTTTTCGTGGCTTCCAGCTATTTCTCGAATTGGGAGTTCTCATCCTTTAGACTATTATTTTCTCTTTGAACTATTTCCCACTTCTCTTGCCAGAAGGCTTCCATCTTTTTAATAAGCTCCAATTTAAATTCTTCCAGAGCTTGTGGACAATTTTCATTTTTAAAGAAGGTTTCATCTTTGTTTGAATTTCCTCCTATAATTCCTCTGTAAAAATTTTCGAGGGTCACTGCCTTTTTTTGCTTTTATTGTAGGGAGTTTGGGGCTCCTGTGTGCAATTAGCCATCACTAGGAGGTTTTTCCTTCCCTTTTTAGTCAGAAATCTGAGTGAGCTGGGCAGGTTCTCTGCATATTGTAATAATTAAAATAGTGGAAGACATAAACTGTTGCAGATAAAGAGTTGGAGCCTTAAATTGTGACTGCAGAAAATATTTTTAAAAGACAGTGTCTTGTTTTAAATCAAATCTAAGGTGGTTGCCAGGGAAATATTCTCAATTATGAAATATACCCAAGTCAACTGGGTTTTATAGAGATTTTTAATTCATACAAATGAGGAATTAAAGAAAGGGAGAGAGAGAGAAAAAGGAAATAATGAGAAAAGTATAGGCCGGCCCAGGCCAGCCCTGGCCAACCCAGGCGCAAGCCCTAATATCCACTCACCACAAGATTTGTCCAATCAAAGATTCTAGTGTTCAGAGAGGCACCAGTTCAGCCAGCTCCATCTCCAGAGAGAGATTCTTCTGACACCCCTGAGACTGTCTTGAGCCTCTCCTTTTAAAGGGAATTTTCTCCTATGTCACCTCCCCTAAGTTCTCACAGCAACCAAACACAGTAGACGTTTTCCAAAGGACAGACCATTCTTAATTCACACCTAAGTAGGCTTAAATTTTTTATTAAGTTCACACCAGAAAACCTTTGAGTAAGTTCTCACCTCTTTGCTCCTTGTAAATTCACAAGTTGCCTGACCTTTATAGGTACTTAGCACCCTTTTTTATTAGATCTAAAAATAGGCACAGCTAAAGAACTTTTGCCTTACTATAAGTATGGGTTTTAGTATTTTTCATTGTTCAGCAAGTAGTTTACAACTTTATCCTCCCCTAAAGTATGCTTAAGTAGGTGTGGAGTAGAGGTCTCACATTCCTGATCTAAATCCCTTCATTGTTTAAATGGGGAATGGTCTTATGAAGTAGGGTCTGAGAATTTTTTAAGGTTCACAGTATGGAGTTAAGGAGCAAGGATTTTGCCTGAGGTAAGTTTTCAAAACTCTGCAGTTGTTTGCAGCTCTCCTCTGTGCTGCCTCCCCAGGGTCGAACATGGTCTGTGCTACCCTGTCTGCCAGGGGTTTCAGGTGTAGCTGCTCTCAGGGGTAGGTCTTTGGTGGTCTTAGTTCCCAAGGACCTAGAGGTGCCCCTTACTCTAGAGGTGCCCCTTGCTCACTTGTGGATTCTGGCGTGCGCTGGCTCTGACTCTGGCTGTTTAATGCTGCGCCCTATTGTAGAGTCCCTCCATTCTTCTGAAAATGGTTTTTATGGTCTTTTGAGGTAGTCTATGTCAGTGGGTGCTGGGGAGAGGAAGCATCCTATGTCTAGAATGCCGCTATGCTTACAGGGAAGACATGAAATTCCTTAATTTTTACATAATCTATTGTCATTTCCCCTTTCCCTCTCCCTTGCAAATTCAATTCCTTTGTCCTCGACATAACTTCCAAAGTTTTACCTATCAGTTCTTTCCCAAGCCATCACCCCAGCCCTCCTTCTTTATGATGCCCAGCTGAATAAATTCAACTCTACTCTGTCCTCTTCTCTTGAGTCACTTGCCCCTTTATCCTATCAATGATATTGCCCTTTCATACCTCAGTCTTGTATTACTCCCACCATTCACTACCGTTGCTCCTACTCATTTACTGCTTAATGAAGTTGGAGAAAATCTCAAACTATGTTGACTGGGTCCACTAAAATTTTGTGTTATATAATCTCAGCAGGGGCCTCACTGTAATAAAGTGGTCCCTTATTGATTTACTTATCTCATCACAGTGTTTTTTCCAAACTTGTTCATCCCTCCTCAAGCTTCCACAGTTTGCTTCATCCCAGATTCAACTCAGTTGAGAATCATGCTTTATTTTTTACAAAAAAAAAAAATTGAGGCCATTTTCTAAGAATTCTCTCTTCTCTCAAGACATTAAATCCATGGCTATCCTTTTCTAATAATGGATATATTGTCATAAATACCCTCTGATCATGTTAGTGGAGTCAGAAATATTCCATTGCTTTTCATTGCAACATCCAGTCTCCCCCTTCCATCATCATTTAGTAATCTCTCTTCCCTGTGCTTTGTTGCCCATACAGGTGATGTGTCCATATGGGTCTGTCTAGATGTGGCTCACAGAAGGGCACAAATACTTATTTCTAGAGTATCCCCCCCCCCCCCATCTTTCTCCATGGGAGTCTTGGATCCCTGCCAGGATGGAAGTCAGGAGTTTGGAGACAGAGATTGACTACCCTGATCTCTTCAATGAAATTAAAGTTATATGTATCCACACTCCCTACCCTATCATAAGCATCATTCCCCTTCTCCTCAAATGTGCCCCTTTTAATACTTAGCCCCATGATAATCCAGCCAGAAATCTCTTTCTTGCAGTATTAATTTGGGTTGTAATTTGGGGGGACCAATCTTATTCATTCTTATTCATTTTTTATTTTTATTTGTTCTTATTCATTTCCTAATACCACTACTACCATTCAAGTGAACAGGACTGGCACAGATTCAAGGGACCATCTGGATTTTAATACATAGGCACTCACACTGAGAAGATTCTTTTAAAAATTGTTTTCTAAAAACCAGTTTCATAAGGAGCCATGGTCTACTGCCATAAGTTCTGGGAATGGAATCAAGAACAATTATCTCACACCACCACCTAGTAAAATCTAAAAATAGACATGAGTTACAATTTAAATCTTTACAATCAGGAAAAAGCCAAGTACCTTCATTGTTACAATCAGGGGAGAGCCAAATCTAGTCTTCACAGAATTCAAAACAAATTGTCCAAATACTCATTCATACACTTCTGTAGTAAAGTGAGGCATTATTCCTTTATAGAAACTATTTTTTCTTTTTCCTAATAGGTAACCCTTTCCACCCTGTGTAGAAGATAGATTTTATCAACTCAGTTATTGAGCATTATCACTCAAGCTCTCTGGGCTCCATTTTCTTCATCTGTAAAATGAAAACGTTGGCACAAAGATTCTGAAAAAAAGAGAATGAAATATATCTCTTCCCTTACAATAGAGAGGGAGAACTATTGGGATAAAATATTTTATGTGTTGTCAGACATAAGTCTTTCTTTAGGACCTTTTTACTTACTAGTTTTTCTTTATCATGTTTAATCTGGAGAGGGGATGGAAAAAGACTGATGGACAAAAGGTAACAAAAAAATTTTTTTTAAATGAGAAGGTTGGTTTCTATAAACTTTAAGATACCTTTCAGTTCAGTGAATTCAATATCACTGATTTTTTACTTGTGAGTAAAAGAAGTGGATAATACTTGGTTTTGGCTAACAAAGCTAATCTGAGTTTGGCCACTTCAGTTTTGACTGATTTTGCCTATGACAGTGATCAGATTAAGATTCTCCAGATAAAAGTTAAGATGGACTCATATAGTTGGCTCCATAAGTTGACATTTCTATTCACTCTATGCCCCCAGTACCAAAAAGTGATACATCCTGATACTTCCATTGTAAAAGTCTACATTGGGCAAAGTTTGTTATTCTCTTGTCTTGCTTTCCACTATCTTTGATGATTTATTAAAAATAATTCTCTGAGGGATATTTCTTGGGATCTCTTCTGTGCTCCAGTTACTATAAAAATTTCTTCACAAGCCCAAGTATGCCTAATTATCCTTAGGTCCTAGGAGGTGCTCATGGACAGGAAGTGATCTTGGAGGAAATAGTACCCCTGGAAGAAGACCAGGAACCTTCAAGTGCCCAGGTCCAACCCATGGAGGCCAGTCTGGAATGTGAATCTCCAGAGCCACACTCTACAAGACAATGGTGAGTCATAGATTTCTTCTGGGGAAAAGGATGGAAATTAGTTGGGGAAAATGCTTAATCAAGAAGTGAATGTCAGACCTCCACTCCACATATTTTCTTCTGTAAATAATGATAATGTTAGAAAAATCAAGTGGTAAAATAAGAGACAGACAAAAGATTTTCTTCTTATTATTATTGTTAATTTAATATACCTGCGAACTAATCTAGAACAGTGGTTCTCAAAGTGAGACGCTTTCAGGGACCTACAAGGTCAAAACCATTTTCATTATAATACTAAGATTTAAAATTTTCTAATATTGTAAATATTGATAGATATAACTCACATAACCAAAAGCTCTCAGCTAGGGAGGGGGAGGTCCTCAATTTATAAGAATGTAAGAATGTAATTTATAAGAATATAAGAATATTGGACTTCCGGTCAAGATGGGGGCTTAGAGAAAGCTAAAGTTCAGATCTCCAGAAAACCCTTCCCGACCGATCTCAAACTATAAGCTCCTAAGGCGCCAAAATTCAAGACGATCAACAGCATAGACCCTGGGAACCCTCCTCCTGGACCTGGACCCGGATCAAAAGGTACGGCCCCCCTCAAAAGCCAGAACCTGAGATCACTCGGACCTAAGGGGTAGGAGCGCAGAGTCCAAGGCTCCGGGAAGCCGCAGCCCCGCCCCGCTCAGAGAGCAGGGTAGTCTGAAACAACAATAACCCTCAGGGCCTTCTATCTGAGGCCCAGTGAAAGTCACTGCCCTCCCGAGGCAGAGAGCAAGGTCAAAACAACAGCAACCCTCAGGGCGAGCAAGACAGCCTCACAGGCTGGATCCTGCTATCCAAGTCTCAGTGAAAGTCCCTGCCCTCAGAGCTTGGGGAAACCGCAGCCCATCCACCCGCAGGCTGACGAAACAGCCTCACGGCCAGCTATTCTGAAGGCAACTTCTGGAAAACAACCCGACCCAGAGAGCCCGGGGGAGAATGTGGCCTCCTGGTCCGACCCTTCCATTCCAGTTCCAGTGAGGCATATTCAGTTTAACCCAGGGAAAGCTCATAGAACCGACAATCTGCCCAGGACTAAAGCCTCTGAACACCAGATAGAGATAAGAAAAACTAATCCTCCACATTCAGAGATGGCAAACTCCACAAAAGCACAGAAGCCCCAAAATACCAAGAAAAATAAGAAGAAAGGGGTGACTTTGGACACATTCTATGGAGCCAAAATACAAAATACAGAGGAGATAGAAGATATACAAGAAAATGCTCCAAAATCTTCCAAAGGAAATGGAAACTCACCACAAACCCATGAAGAATTTGAATCAGAAATGACCAAAAAGATGGAAGCCTTCTGGGAGGAAAAGTTGGAAATAATGCAAAAGAAATTCACGCATCTACAAAACCGGTGTGATGAAACTGAAAAGGAAAACCAGGCTTTAAAGGCCAGAATCAGGCAGCTGGAAGACAACGATCGTGTAAAAGAGCAAGAATTAATAAAGCAAAGCCAAAATACCAAGAAATTAGAAGAGAACATAAAATATCTCACCGACAAGATGACAGATCTGGAAAATAGAGGGAGAAGAGATAATTTAAGAATAATTGGACTCCCAGAAAAGCCAGAAATAAACACCAAACTGGACATGGTGATACAAGATATAATCAAAGAAAATTGCCCAGAGATTCTAGAACAAGGGGGCAATACAGCCACTGACAGAGCTCACAGAACACCTTCTACACTAAACCCCCAAAAGACAACTCCCAGGAATGTAATTGCCAAATTCCAAAGCTATCAAACAAAAGAAAAAATCCTACAGGAAACCAGAAAAAGACAATTTAGATATAAAGGAATGCCAATCAGGGTCACACAAGACCTTGCAAGTTCTACTCTGAATGATCATAAGGCATGGAACATGATCTTCAGAAAGGCAAGAGAGCTGGGTCTTCAACCAAGAATCAACTACCCAGCAAAACTGACTATATACTTCCAAGGGAAAGTATGGGCATTCAACAAAATAGAAGACTTCCAACTTTTTGCAAAGAAAAGACCAGAGCTCTGTGGAAAGTTTGATACCGAAAATCAAAGAGCAAGGAATACCTGAAAAAGTAAATATTAAGGAAAGGGGAAAAATGTTATCTTCTTCTTTTACTCAAACTCTCTTCTATAAGGACTACATTTATATCAATCTATGTATACTAATATGTGGGGAAAATGTAATGTATAAATAGGGGGTAAAGAAAGACCAAATAGAATAATTGTTCTCACACAAAGATTCACACAGGAAGGGGAGGGGAAGAAAACTCCTATAAGAAGGAGAGAAAGAGAGGGGGGGGGCCTTTTTACTTAAACCTCAATCTCAGGGAAATCAACTCTGAGAGGGAAAAACATCCAGATCCATTGGGATCTTGAATTCTATCTTGCCCAACAAGGGTAGGGAGAAGGGAAAACCAAGGGGGGGAGGGGGAGATGGAGAACAAAAAGGGAGGGAAAGAGAGGGGGGAAGGGGAGGAAACAAAAAGGGAGGGACTAAAAAGGGAAACATCAAGGGAGGGGACAAGGGGGACTGATTCAAAGTAAATCACTGGACTAAAAGGTAGAGCCGAAAAAGAAAAGGTTAGAATTAGGGAAGGCTATCAAAATGCCAGGGAGTCCACAAATGACAATCATAACTTTGAACGTGAATGGGATGAACTCACCCATAAAACGTAGACGAATAGCAGAATGGATTAGAATCCAAAACCCTACCATATGTTGTCTTCAAGAAACACACATGAGGTGGGTTGACACCCACAAGGTCAGAATTAAAGGATGGAGTAAGAGCTTCTGGGCCTCAACTGATAGAAAGAAGGCAGGAGTGGTAATCATGATATCTGATAAAGCCAAAGCAAAAATAGACCTGATCAAAAGGGATAGGGAAGGTAATTATATTTTGTTAAAAGGGACTCTAGACAATGAGGAAATATCATTAATCAACATGTATGCACCAAATAATATAGCACCCAAATTTCTAATAGAGAAACTAGGAGAATTGAAGGAAGAAATAGACAATAAAACCATACTAGTGGGAGACTTAAACCAACCATTATCAAATTTAGATAAATCAAATCAAAAAATAAATGAGAAAGAGGTAAAAGAAGTGAATGAAATCTTAGAAAAATTAGAATTAATAGACATATGGAGAAAAATAAATAGGGATAAAAAGGAATACACCTTCTTCTCAACACCACATGGCACATTCACAAAGATTGACCATACACTAGATCACAGAAACATAGCACACAAATGCAGAAAAGCAGAAATAATGAATGCAGCCTTCTCAGATCACAAGGCAATAAAAATAATGATTAGTAATGGTACATGGAAAACCAAATCTAAAACCAATTGGAAATTAAACAATATGATACTCCAAAACTGTTTAGTTAAAGAAGAAATCATAGAAACAATTAATAATTTCATCGAGGAAAATGACAATGGCGAAACATCCTTTCAAACCTTTTGGGATGCAGCCAAAGCGGTAATCAGAGGTAAATTCATATCCCTGAATGCTTATATTAACAAACAAGGGAGAGCAGAGATCAATCAATTGGAAATGCAAATGAAAAAATTCGAAAGCGATCAAATTAAAACCCCCCAGCAGAAAACCAAACTAGAAATCCTAAAAATTAAGGGAGAAATTAATAAAATCGAAAGTGATAGAACTATTGATTTAATAAATAAGACAAGAAGCTGGTACTTTGAAAAAACAAACAAAATAGACAAAGTACTGGTCAATCTAATTAAAAAAAGGAAGGAAGAAAAGCAAATTAACAGCATTAAAGATGAAAAGGGGGACAGCACCTCCGATGAAGATGAAATTAAGGCAATCATTAGAAATTACTTTGCCCAATTATATGGCAATAAATACACCAATTTAGGAGAAATGGATGAATATATACAAAAATACAAACTGCCTAGACTAAGAGGAGGAAATAGAATTCTTAAATAATCCCATATCAGAAATTGAAATCCAACAAGCCATCAAAGAACTTCCTAAGAAAAAATCCCCAGGGCCTGATGGATTCACCAGTGAATTCTATCAAACATTCAGAGAACAGTTAATCCCAATACTATACAAACTATTTGACATAATAAGCAAAGAGGGAGTTCTACCAAACTTCTTTTACGACACAAACATGGTACTGATTCCAAAACCAGGCAGGTCAAAAACAGAGAAAGAAAACTATAGGCCAATCTCCCTAATGAATATAGATGCAAAAATCTTAAATAGGATACTAGCAAAAAGACTCCAGCAAGTGATCAGAAGGATCATTCACCATGATCAAGTAGGATTCATACCAGGGATGCAGGGCTGGTTCAACATTAGGAAAACCATCCACATAATTGACCACATCAACAAGCAAACTAGCAAGAACCACATGATTATCTCAATAGATGCAGAAAAAGCCTTTGATAAAATACAACACCCATTCCTATTAAAAACACTAGAAAGCATAGGAATAGAAGGATCATTCCTAAAAATAATAAACAGTATATATCTAAAACCATCAGCTAATATCATCTGCAATGGGGATAAACTAGATGCATTCCCAATAAGATCAGGAGTGAAACAAGGATGCCCATTATCACCTCTACTATTTGACATTGTACTAGAAACACTAGCAGTAGCAATTAGAGAAGATAAAGGAATTGAAGGCATCAAAATAGGCAAGGAGGAGACCAAGTTATCACTCTTTGCGGATGACATGATGGTCTACTTAAAGAATCCTAGAGATTCAACCAAAAAGCTAATTGAAATAATCAACAACTTTAGCAAAGTTGCAGGATACAAAATAAACACACATAAATCATCAGCTTTTCTATATATCTCCAACACAGCTCAGCAGCAAGAACTAGAAAAAGAAATCCCATTCAAAATCACCTTAGACAAAATAAAATACCTAGGAATCTACCTCCCAAGACAAACTCAGGAACTATATGAACACAACTACAAAACACTCGCCACACAACTAAAACTAGACTTGAGCAAATGGAAAAACATTAACTGCTCATGGATAGGACGAGCCAATATAATAAAAATGACCATCCTACCCAAACTTATCTATTTAGTGCCATACCCATTGAACTCCCAAAATACTTCTTCACTGATTTAGAAAAAAACATAACAAAGTTCATTTGGAAGAACAAAAGATCAAGGATATCCAGGGAAATAATGAAAAAAACCACATATGATGGGGGCCTTGCAGTCCCTGACCTAAAACTATATTACAAAGCAGCAGTCATCAAAACAATTTGGTACTAGCTAAGAAACAGAAAGGAAGATCAGTGGAATAGACTGGGGGAAAGCGACCTCAGCAAGACAGTATACAATAAACCCAAAGATCCCAGCTTTTGGGACAAAAATCCATTATTCAATAAAAACTGTTGGGAAAGTTGGAAGACAGTGTGGGAGAGACTAGGAATAGATTAACACCTCACACCCTACACCAAGATAAATTCAAAATGGGTGAGTGACTTAAACATAAAGAAGGAAACCATAAGTAAATTGGGTAAACACAGAATAGTATACATGTCAGACCTTTGGGAGGGGAAAGGCTTTAAAACCAAGCAAGATATAGAAAGAATCACAAAATGTAAAATAAATAATTTTGACTACATCAAACTAAAAAGCTTTTGTACAAACAAAACCAATGTAACTAAAATCAGAAGGGAAACAACAAATTGGGAAAAAATCTTCATAGAAACCTCTGACAAAGGTTTAATTACTCATATTTATAAAGAGCTAAATCAATTGTACAAAAAATCAAGCCATTCTCCAATTGATAAATGGGCAAGGGACATGGATAGGCAGTTCTCAGATAAAGAAATCAAAACTATTAACAAGTTAACAATTAGAAGTGTTCTAAATCTCTTATAATCAGAGAGATGCAAATTAAAACAACTCTGAGGTATCACCTCACACCTAGCAGATTGACTAACATAACAGCAAAGGAAAGTAATGAATGCTGGAGGGGATGTGGCGAAGTAGGGACATTAATTCATTGCTGGTGGAGTTGTGAACTGATCCAACCATTCTGGAGGGCAATTTGGAACTATGCCCAAAGGGCGACAAAAGAATATCTACCCTTTGACCCAGCCATAGCACTGCTGGGTCTGTACCCCAAAGAGATAATGGACACAAAGACTTGTACAAAAATATTCATAGCTGCGCTCTTTGTGGTGGCCAAAAACTGGAAAACGAGGGGATGCCCATCAATTGGGGAATGGCTGAACAAACTGTGGTATATGTTGGTGATGGAATACTATTGTGCTAAAAGGAATAATAAAGTGGAGGAGTTCCATGGAGACTGGAACAACCTCCAGGAAGTGATGCAGAGCGAGAGGAGCAGAACCAGGGGAACATTGTACACAGAGACTAATACACTGTGGTATAATCGAACGTAATGGACTTCTCCATTAGTGGCGGTGTAATGTCCCTGAACAATTTGCAGGGATCCAGGAGAAAAAAAAACACCATTCATAAGCAAAGGATAAACTATGGGAGTGGAAACACCGAGGAAAAGCAACTGCCTGAATATAGAGGTTGAGGGGACATGACAAAGGAGAGACTCTAAATGAATACTCTAATGCAAATACTATCAACAAAGCAATGGGTTCAAATCAAGAAAACATCTAATGCCCAGTAGACTTACGCGTCGGCTATGGGGGGTTTGGGGGGAGGAAAAGAAAATGATCTATGTCTTTAATGAATAATGCTTGGAAATGATAAAATAAAATATATTTAAAAAAAAGAATATAAGAATATTCTGGGGCCAAAAAGTTTGAAAAACACTGGACTAGAGAATATATATCCTAAACTCAATCAGTAACCTTTTGACAGTGTAGGCATTGCTAAATGAAGTGGTGGTGACTTTAAAATCCTGTTAGATCAGTGCCCTCATCTGACTCCTTAACTTATCGGTCTCTTATTATGACAAATGCCATACATTTGAATACAAAAGAAAATGTTTACTTTAAAGCAGCCATCTTCTCTTATCCATTATTTATTTCATTTCTTATTTGGGTACAAAAATTGTGATAGAGTAAATATTTCTTCTTTTCCTTGTCACATATCCTCAGTTCTTCAGCCTTCTCTTTACAGCTCCATCCCTCCATTGATGCTTCAGTTCACTTATTTCGGAATCTCACCATCCATTTCTTTCTTTTTTTTCTTGACTAAGAGACCGTTTGGTATCTCCTCAGTCATTATTTTCCATCCCATTGTCACCTGTGTGCATTCTTTATAGTGTTGATCATCTAGTCTAGATACCTGTCAGTAACATGCTCCTTTTTATACTTCCTTTCCCTTATTGCATCATCAAAAGCATTTATGTGCCCATTATTCTGTGTTAAATATATAAAAGCCACATAGCCACAATCTGTTAGCTTTTAATCTATGTTGCATAAACTGAATATAACATGTAGGCAATATATTACAATAAAATTCACTACATAGGGGTTCAGGCAAACTGTACTTAAACAGCAGTTTAAGTGTAGGTCATTACATGTAAATGTATAGGAAAAATCACCAAAAATATTGTCCTCCATTTTAAAGTCAGTCAGCAACTGAATATAATTCTTTGCTAAGTTCTGTGAGAAATATAAGGAAGTATAATATAGGATCCATTCCTTTGAGAAGGCTGCATTGTTATTGGGGGAGGGGGGCAGTTAACTCATAAATACTAAACCATTAGAGAAAAAAGAGATGTCTGCACTGGAGTCATCAGAAGATGACTTCTTGGAAGAGTTCAATCTCATATATTATACACAATTGTTAATTTATGAACATTGGATTGGAGGCTCATTAAAATTTTGACTTTAGAAGAGTTTGGTTCATAAAATAATAGTCATTACAATATTTTTGTTTTTATTTATTTTTTTAAACTTTTACCTTCTATCTCGGAATCAATACTGTGTATTGATTTTAAGGCAGAAGAGCTGTAAGGACTAAACAATGGGGATTAAATGACTTGTCCAGGGTACACAGCTAGGAAGTATGGTGCCAGATTTGAACCCAGTACCTCACTTCTCTAGGCCTGCCTCTCAATTTACTGAGCCATCTAGCTGACTAAATCTTTAAAAATTGACATAACTATCAGCCAGCTCTTTTTAGTCACTTATAAGTAACTTACATAGTAGAATTTATTTGATAATTTTGAATTGGTCCTATCTTTCCATTAAAAATAGCTTCCAAAAGACCTTTATTTAACAATGCATTCTAAGTATAGTTTTAATTACATACTTGACAATAATAAACTTAATGGACTATGATTCAGTTAATTAACTTCTATGTTAATTTGTACCTTCCTCTAATTTGTACTGACTTACCACACTCCTCCCATTAATTTATTAACAATAAATGGTGTCATCATAAATGAAAAGGGAGAACTCACCTCCAATGAAGAGGAAATTAAGGCAACCATTAAAAACTATTTTGCCCAATTATATGGCAATAAATAAGACAATCTAGGTGATATGGATGAATATTTACTAAAAATAAACTGCCTAGATTAACAGAAGAAGAAATAGAATTCTTAAATAATCCCACATCAGAAAAAGAAATTTAACAAGCCATCAAAGAACTCCCTAAGAAAAAATCCCCAGGGCCTGATGGATTCACAAGTGAATTCTATCAAATATTCAAAGAACAGTTAATCCCAATACTATACAAACTAGTTGACAGTTCTACCAAATTCCTTTTATGACTCAAATATGGTACTGATTCCAAAGCCAGGCAGGTCAAAAATGTAAAAAGAAACTATAGACTGTAGTGATTAAAATAGTGGGAGTTATAAACTGCGGCAGATAAAAGAGTATTTGGCTTAAATTGTGACCACAGAAAATATGGTTTCAAGACAGGGTCTTGTTTTAAATCAAAATATAAAGTGGTCGCCAGGGGAAAAAATTCCCAAATATGAAATATACCCAAGTCAGCTGAGTTTTATAGAGATTTTAATTAATACAAATGAGGAATTAAAGAAAGAGAGAGAGAGAAAAAAAGGGAATAATGAGAAAAAAGGGCTATACCAGTCTAGGCCAGCATGAGCCAGCCTAAGCTGAAAACCCTAAGAGAGAGATCAATCAGTCTTTTATCCACTTATCACAAGATTTGTCCAAGCAAGATTCTAGTGTTCAGAGAGACACCAGCTGCCTCCTCCAATTCAGCTTTTCCCAGCTGAATCTCCCGAGAGAGACCACTTCTCTCAGCTTCTAACCTCTTTTTAAAGGGAATTTTCTCCTATGTCACCTCCCCTAAGTTCTCACATCTACAAATCACAGTAGACGTTTTCTAAAGGACAGACCATTCTTAATTCACACCTAAGAAGGCTTATACTTTGATTAAGTTCACACCTGAAAAAATCTCTAAGTAAGTTCTCACCTCTTTGCTCCTTGTAAATTCACAAGTTGCCTGACCTTTATAGGTACTTAGCACCCTTTTGTATTAGATCTAAAAATAGGCACAGCTAAAGAACTTTTGCCTTACTATAAGTATGGGTTTTAGTATTTTTCATTGTTCAGCAAGGAGTTTCTTCCCCTAAAGTATACTTAAGTAGGGGTGGAGTAGAGGTCTCACATTCCTGATCTAAGTCCCTTCATTGTTTAAATGGGGAATGGTCTCAACCAAACCTTATGAAGTAGGGTCTGAGAATTTTTTAAGGTTCACAAGGCCAATCTCTTTAATGAACATAGATGCAAAAATCTTAAATAGGATACTAGCAAAAAGACTCCAGCAAGTCATCACAAGGGTTATTCTCTATGATCAGGTGGGATTTATACCAGGAATGCAAGGGTGGTTCAATATCAGGAAAACCATCCACATAATTGACCATAATAACAAGCAAACCAACAAAAATCACATGATTATGTCAATAGATGCAGAAAAAGCCTCTGACAAAATACAACACTCATTCCTATTAAAAACACTAGAAAGTATAGGAATAGAAGGGTCTATCCTGAAAATAATAAACTATCTATCTAAAACCATCAACCAACATCATCTGCCATGGGGATAAACTAGATGCATTCCCAATAAGATCAGGAGTGAAACAAGGATGTGCATTATCACCTCTATTATTTAACATCATACTAGAAACACTAGCAGTAGCAATTAGAGAAGAAAAAGACATTGAAGGTATTAAAATTGGCAATGAAGAGACAAAGCTATCACTCTTTGAGGATGATATGAATGTCTACTTAAAAAATCCTAGAGAATCAACTAAAAAGCTAGTGGAAATAATCAACAATTTTAGCAAAGTTGCAGAATACAAAATAAACCCATATTAGTCATCAGCATTTCTATATATTTCCAACACAGCTCAGCAGCAAGAATTAGTAAGAAATCCCATTCAAAATCACCTTCGACAAAATAAAATACTTAGGAATCTATCTCCTGAGACAAATACAGGAACTATATGAACACAACTACAAAACACTTTCCACACAACTAAAATTAGACTTGAGCAATTGGAAAAACATTAACTACCCATGTGTATGATGAGCCAATATAATAAAAATGACCATCCTACCCAAACTTATCTATCTATTTAGTGCTATACCCATTGAACTTCCAAAAAATTTTTTTAATGAATTAGAAAAAAACATAACAAAGTTCATTTGGAAGAAGAAAGAATCAAGGATATCCAGGGAAATAATGAAAAAAAAAAAGAAAGGAAGGTGGCCTTGCAGCACCAGATCTCAAATTATCTTATAAAGCAGTGGTCATCAAAACAATTTGATACTGGCTAAGAGACAGAAAGGAGGATCAGTGGAATAGAAGTGGGGTAAGTGACCTCAGCAAGACAGTCCATGACAAACTCAAAGACCCCAGCTTTTGGGACAAAAATCCACTATTTGACAAAAACTGCTGGGAAAACTGGAAGACAGAATGGGAGAGATTAGGTTTGGATCAACACCTCACACCCTACACCAAGATAAACTCAGAATGGGTGAATGACTTGAACATAAAGAAGGAACCTATAAGTTAACTAGGTGAACACAGAATAGTATACATGTCAGACCTGTGGGAAAAGAAAGACTTTAAAATCAAGCAAGACATAGAAAGAGTCACAAAATGTAAAATAAACAATTTTGATTACATCAATTTAAAAATGTTTTGTACAAACAAAACCAATGTAACCAAAATTAGAAGGGAAGCAACAAATTGAGAAACAATTTTCATAACAAATACCTCTGACAAACATGTAATTACTCAAATTTATAAAGAGCTAAATCAATTGTACAAAAAATCAAGCCATTCTCCAATTGATAAATGGGCAAGGGACATGAACAGGCAGTTTCCAGCCAAAGAAATCAAAACTATTAATAACCACATGAAAAAATGCTCTTAATCTCTGATAATCAGAGATATGCAAATCAAAACAACTCTGAGGTATCACCTCACATCTAGCAGATTGGCTAACATGGCAGCAAAGGAAAGTAATGAATGTTGGAGGGGATGTGGCAAAGTAGGGACACTAATTCATTGCTGGTGGAGTTGTGAATTGATCCAACCATTCTGAAGGGCTATTTGGAACTGTGCCCAAAGGGAGATAAAAGACTGTCTGCCCTTTTACCCAGTCATGGCACTGCTGGGTTTGTACCCTAAAGAGATAATAAGGAAAAAGACTTGTACAAAAACATTCATAGCTGTGCTCCTTGTGGTGGCAAAAAATTAGAAAATGAGGGGATGCCCTTCAGTTGGGGAATGGCTGAGTAAATTGTGGTAAATGTTGGTGATAGAATACTATTGTGCTCAAAGGAATAATAAAGTGGAGGAATTCCATGAGGACTGGAAAATCCTCCAGGAATTGATGCAGAGTGAGAGGAGCAGAACCAGGAAAACATTGTACACAGAAACTGACACACTGTGGTACAATCTAATGTAATGGACTTCTCCATTAGTGGCAATGCAATGACCCTGAACGATTCGGAGGAACCTATGAGAAAAACCACTATCCACATCCAGAGGAAACACTGAGGGAGTGAAAACACCAAAGAAAAACAACTCCCTTAATAAATGGGTTGAAGGCATATTGTTGGGGATGTAGACTCTAAATGTACATCCTAGTGTAAACAACAACATGGAAATGGGTTCTGATCAAGGACACATGTAATACCCAATTAAATTGCATGTTGGCTGCGGGAAGAGTGGGTGGAGAGGAAGGAGGGAAACAATGTAATTATTGTAAGCAAGGAATAATGTTCTAAATTCACTGAATAAACTTATTCAAATTAAAAAAAAAACACCTCATACCCTACACCAAGGTAATCTCAGAATGGGTGAATGACCTGAATATAAAGAAGGAAAATATAAGTAAATTAGGCAAATACAGAATAGTATATTTGTCAGATCTTTGGGAAAGGCAAGACTTTAAAACCAAGCAAGAGCTAGAAAAAAATCACAAAATGTAAAATCAATAATTTTGGTTACATCAAATTAAAAAAGGTTTTGTACAAACAAAACTAATGCATCCAAAATTAGAAGGGAAGCAACAAATTGGGAAACAATCTTCATTACAAAAACATCTGACAAATGTCTAATTACTCAAATTTATAAAGAGCTAAATCAATTGTACAAAAAATCAAGCCATTCTCCAATCGATAAATGAGCATGGGACATGAATAGGCAATTTTCAGTTAAAGAAATCAAAACTATTAATAAGCACATGAAAAATGTGCTAAATCTCTTATAATCAGAGAAATGCAAATCAAAACAACTCTGAGGTATCACCTCACATCTAGTGGATTGGCTAACATGGCAGCAAAGGAAAGTAATGAATGTTGGAGGGGATGTGGCAAAGTCAGGACATTAATTCATTGCTGGTGGAGTTGTGAATTGATCCAACCATTCTGGAGGGCAATTTGGAACTATGCCCAAATGGCAATAAAAGACTGTCTGCCCTTTGATGCAGCCATAGCACTGCTGGGTTTGTACCCCAAAGAGATAATAAGGAA
Organism: Monodelphis domestica; assembly: GCF_027887165.1. NCBI lineage: Eukaryota > Metazoa > Chordata > Mammalia > Didelphimorphia > Didelphidae > Monodelphis > Monodelphis domestica. The sequence goes on from NC_077228.1 coordinate 257,001,801, forward strand.
AAAGGCTTGTTCAAAAATATTCATAGCTGCACTCTTTGTGGTGGCAAGAAATTGGAAAATGAAGGGATGCCCTTCAGTTGAGGAATGGCTGAACAAATTGTGGTATATGTTGGTGATGGAATATTATTGTGCTTAAAGGAATAATAAAATGGAGGTATTCCATGGGAACTGGAGCAACCTCCAGGAATTGATGCAGAGTGAGAGGAGCAGAACCAGGAGAACATTGTACACAGAGACTGATACACTGTGGTACAATTGAATGTAATGGACTTCTCCATTAGTGACAGTGCAGTGATCCTGAACAACTTTGAGGAATCTACAAGAAAAACCACTATCCACATTCAGAGGAAACACTGTGGGAGTAAAAACATCGAAGAAAAACAATTGCTTGAATACTTGATCAAGGGGATATGGTTGGGGATGTAGATTAAATGAACATCTGAGTGCAAACATCAACAACATGGAAATAGGTTCTGATCAAGGACACAAGTAATACCCAATGAAATAGTACGTCAGCTGTGTGAAGGATGGGTGAAGAGGAGAGAGGAAAATAAAGTGATTATTGTAACCAAGGGGAAAAAATAAATAAATAAATAAATAAATAAATATATAAATCTTGTCCATCTTTAAAAAAAAAAGAAAAAAAGAGTATGATGATGTCTTGGATGCAAATGAACAACTCTTTTCACTGGTCTGAAGGTCTTTGGTTCATTCAAATGATGAAAAATTGGCCCTTTCAAAGAAACATGCAGAATACACCATGTGAAGTTATATTTGACCAGGAAAACAAAGTTGGTCTTTCTGCTTCTTGCTTAGCTGAAGACATTGTCCATTTGAACATGGAAGGTGAGGACCTGATCTGCCAATCAAGGTTAAGATTCCAAAATAGAATGTTCCCAGGAAAGGCAGTTGGAGCCTGATGAGAGGAGATGAACTGAGGAACTTCTCTGGGGTTTCTGATCAAGGGAGACTGGCTTCATCTGTCCTAGGTTGAAGGACCTTTGGGGGGGCTTCTGCAATCTGAGAATAATCTGAGAAGAAATTAAGTTTTGTTGGTGGTTTTGTGTAATTGGAAGAAGAAAGAAGATTTAACAGTTGTCCTCCATCTCTCTGTCTCTGAGTCACAGTTGTGACAGGACTGATATTTTCCATAATCCTCCTAATTCTCCTCATAGATTAGGGACACACCTCATCCCTCTCACCTCAGTTCTCCATCCTGTTGTTCCCAATAAACCCCCTTACTTGAGAAAGGGAAAGAAAGGAGTTTTTCCTCATAAATCTCACAGTCCACTCAGTGGGAGATAGGCGAAGCCAAAAGGCTTCAAGAAGAGGGTGGTTAAGGGAGGTGAAGGGAGGAAGAGGGTAGGAAATATCTTGATCTATTAGCCATCAATAGTGATCAATAGGCAACCCCAGAGTAACCCCTCTAGCAGCATCTCTCTATCTGAAGCAATATTTCTATCTCTATTATAACTAGGCACTCACAGGTTCCCCTAGCATCTCTCTAATCAAGCCAGAGTATATCATTCACTACAACCAGAAATAGTTCCACAGATTAGCCTCCTTTATTACAAAGGTTATTTAGAACAGTCAGAAAAAAACAAACAAACCAAAAAGTATTCTGAAAGTTAATGAGAATGGAACTGACAGTAGTGATGTGGAAGAGGACCCTAATATAACAACTCCTAAAGTAGTTGAATTCACTTCTCCTCGGGGCAGCTTAAATTTTTTATCCTGTGTGGTTTGTGAAAAAGAATTGTTTAGGGCTTGGTATATACTGTGTAACAGGGATGTCCATGCAATCTGTCCTGGGATGTCCATGCATATCCTCCTGGGATGAGGTAGAGGAGCCAAAAGTCACATGCATTTTTTTGCTGTGGGACTGATATAATGAAAAGGAGGCATACTGAGACACATGGAAGTTTGCCTACCAAAACATCCAAAATGCTGAAACAATCAGAGTCCAAATTTTCACCAGCCAAAGTAGGAGATTGGGTGAGAGTTTGAATATCTAATATAGGTTGAAGATTTTTTTTATTTTAACTGTGATCTTGATAATGTGTCAAGTTGTACAAACTTGACTTAGAGCATATTTGATTTAAACAGAGTTCTTTGAAATTCTAGCCCCTGAAAAGTCAATATTTGCATAGAAAAACTAATGATTTTGAATGATGTTTATAAAGAACAAAGTCCCATTCCTATTATTGACCTGCCATTGTGGATTTTAGATCTGTGGTTCATTTTTGGCCTAAGGTACTGGGAAGAGCTAAGAAACAAGGGTTCAAAGATGAGTGTGTGTGTGTGTGTGTGTTTATTTTTGTGTGTATGTGTAGTTATGTAATACAGGGATGAAGATAAGATTTTGGAAAGTTATAATAGGTAAATGAGTGTGAATTTATGTGTGAATTTGGATAGGAAGGTCATGTGGGAGAGGGTATAGAACTGTAGTGGGAAATGTGAGGTGAGGAGAAGACAGGTAATTTTGGAGGGCAAGAATTGAATTCAGAAAGAACATAACATTTTAGATTTATGTTCTTGGTATGAAGTTAGAAGAGAGTTGAAGTGAGACAGTGGTCTTTGAAACTAGGCAGGGACTGTGTGCACAGGTGCACAAGTGCACAACTTTTGAGGTCATTAAAGTAAGCTTGGCTAACTTAGGGGGGGAAGGGCTAAAATCAGAGAGATAGGTGGTTTCTTTTAGGATGGAAAGTTCAATCAAGTAGAGATGATGAATTTAGTTAGTAAGAGATTAATTTAAGCAGGGAATTTGAGAGATGAGCCAGGGTGTTTAAGCTGGAGGTTAAAGATAGTTTACCATAGGAGTTGATCACTTTGAGGTGAAGTAACTTGTGTGCCAGGTGGTGACATGAATTCAAGCACAAGGTTTCAGGTTCTGAGGACAGTATCTTGGTCAGGATGATGAGTTGAAAGTAGGAGAATAGTTTTTAGAATGGGTCAGAACTTAGCCATGGTTGGGCATCCCTGTCATCCTGCCTGGACCCTACAGACTGTTATTTTTTGGAAATGATCAGGAAAAGCATTACACAGAGACAAGCGTTCAAATACACAGAATGTCAGGTCACAAAAAAGCATCAGATGTCCAGTGAAGGAGCAAGGATTTAGGTGTTTGGTAGAGTTGGGTGTATAAAACTTGCCAAAATCATTTTAGAAAATGAGATTCAGGTAATGTGATGCTGAAAGAGACAGGTAAAACTAAGAATTTTTAAATGTAAAATGCCATTAATACTTTAGACTTTTTTATAGAAATGTGAAAACTGACAGTGGGCTAGAATCCCAAACTGAATACAGTTATGTTATACATTTTGTTGTATTTTGATTTTAATAAAGCCTGATAGCTTTTATAAAAAAAAAATTTGTAGGGATTTAATTTAACTTTCTTCCTTTATAGAGCTCATTTATATTGCTACCTCTTTCCCTTAATTGGTCGTAACTTGGAACTGAAGTCTTTGTTTTTTAATCAATTGTTTTTATTGAATAAAAGTTTATGTTCTTTATTTTAAAATATTTTTTAAGTGTGGAGATTAACATAGGTTTCTAAGTACACACATATATGTATACTCTCTCAAACTGGTGAAATAGAATGCCAACCTGGCAAACAGAGACCCTTGTCCCTAACCTAGGTTCTTCAAGTTTGGGACAAATCACTTATTCTCAATGGGCCCCAGTTTCTTCATCATTAAAATAAGAAAGTTAGACTAGATGGTTACCAAGGCTACTTTCAACTATAATGTGCTAATGCAAACAACTATGAATGAACTAGATAAGGGATCGAATAGAGATAATCTATCCAGGAAAGGCACTAGCATTAGGGAGGATCAGGAAAAAGTTTCTTGAAGAAGGACAGATTTTATTTGGGACTTGAAGGAAGTCAGGAGACAAGATGAGAACAAATAGCCTGCCATATCTGGGGGACAGCCAGCCAAACTGCCCAGTCAGGAGAGAGGAGTGTCTGGTTTAAGGAACAGTAAGAAGGTCAGTGTCACTGAAGGGAGGATAAGAAGACTGGAAAGGTAGGAGAGGATCAGGTTATAAAGGAATTTGAATGCCAAATAGAGAAGTTTATATTTGATCCTGGATGAAGCTAAGGAGTATCTAGGGTTAATTGAATAGGGCAGTAATGGTAAACCCTTTAAAGACAGTGTGGCCCTGCCCCAATCCCACCCTCCAGACCTAGTGCCTTGCTAGCCCCCCTTCCCCCACCAACTGTTCCCCCTTCACACATACCCAGATCAGGGAGGGAGGAAGTACAACATTGGAAGGTTGGCCAGAGCACTCTGCTTCCCTCCATCTCTGTTCCTCTCTAGCTTTGTGCCATGCTGTGAGCTATGCTCCCCCACCATGGGAATCAACTTCGCCATAGACTCAACAAGTTGACCTCTGAGTTGCATCCTCGCACAGCATATGAGCACCACCCCCAACACCTTACCCCAGACAGAAAAAGAAGGAAGCACTCCCATTGGGCTGCTGGGCAGAGGGGTGAGGGAAGTGAGGAATATCCTCAGTTGTATGGAGTGGGGTAAGGGAACAGCTCTACCCTGAGTCCCTCTGGCTTTTTAGTGCCAAAGTCTGTGGAGGGTGGTGCTTGTGTCCACAGAGAGCACTCTGCGTGCCATCTTTGGCACCTGTGCCATATGTTCACCATCACTGGAATAGGGGATAACATAATTGAACCTTTGATTTAGGAAGATTCATTTGACAGCTGAGGTGGGAAGAGACTTGATATAGGGAAGCCAACCAGCAGAATATTGCAATAGAACAGGCATGAAGTGAGGAAAGGCTGCACCAGGGTGATAGATAGTATTATCAAAGATTATGAAGGTAAAATTGGTAGGCTACAGAAGACAGTCTTGGAAAGGCATGGAGACAGTGGAATATCATGTGCGAAGAAGAACAAGTAGGTCAGTTTAACTGGACTATGGAGTACATAAAGGGAAATAATTTTTAACAAGTCTGAAAATGTAGGCTGGAGCCAGTTGTAGAATGACTTGACTTATAGAGCAAGGAAAAGTCACAGAAGTTTTCAGAGCAGTAGAATGACATAACCAGACCTCTGCTTTAAGAGTATTTCTACTAATTTCTTTGTTGGATGTGGTTGTTCAGTCATGTTCAACTCTCTCTGACCTCATTTTTAGGTTTTATTGTTCAAGATACTAGAGTAATTTGTCATTTTCTTCTTCAGCTTATTTTACAGATGAGGAAATGAAGCAAACAGAGTTAAGTGACTTGCCTGAGGTCACACAGCTATTACATGTCTGAGGATAGATTTCAAGTCATGCAAATGAGTCTTCTTGATTCCAAGCCCAGTGTTCTATTCCCTATACCTCCTACCTGCTCCACTAACTTCTTTACCAATTTAATTTGGGTCTGACTATAGAGATTGATTTTTCCCTATCTAGACTCTTTCTACATTTTGAATTCCTACATCTGGCTTCTGCCAGTGGCAACTGCAGATTTCCTACCACTGAAATTTTAACTTCCCTTTTCTATCTGCCTATTTTGGGGTCCAGTTTTATTTTGGATTCACTTTAAGCAATGCATACATTTCTTATGTGTATACATATAATATATGTATGTATGTGACTACAAGTGAATATATATGGTGTATGTGTTCATCTCTGGGAAGTATGAATAAAATGTTACTTAATTTTGTGTGTCTAGATACAGACATGTAAATTCATTCAACAAATGTTAGGCACTATTCCAAGTGCTGTAGGAGAATACAAAAACGTATAACATGGGTTTTCCCTCAATGATCTCAATACTCAAGTAGAGTAGGACAAATACAAAATAGAAAGGCATCATGGCAAAGTAAAGTAAATTCAATGAATTTGGAGTCAGATGATCTGGGTTCAAATTCCAACTCTTCTACTTACTGTGTGACTTACTTCATGTAAATCATTTAATCTCTCTGGGCCTAGGTTTTTCTATCTATAAAACGGGGAGGTGAGAGTAGATGATTTCTAAAATTCATTCCATCTCTAAATAAATTCCATCTAAAATTATCTTGTATCATATGAATGGACAGAAAATAAAAATGTTAAAGGATTCTAGAGAAGGAACCAGCTTGTGGAAGGTTTCAGTGATAATTTTTACTATCTGATTTTTCTGTCCCAACAGTTATAAACCTGACTGGAGTTTCCAATTAATTATGTTAACCAAAAAATTACGAATGCTAACAAATGTTAATATTCCCGTTCCATTCTTTTAGACCGCTTTATACTTTTCAAAGCTCTTACACATTATCACAGTTCCAAGCATGCCTCCCATTTTATTGGCAAGACACAGAGGGATGACGAGAAAGAATCCAGGGGGAGGAGAAGGGATAGGCTAGAATGGGAGAGAGAAGAAACTGAACTGGTTGCCGTGGCTTTATCGGTAAAGAAATTCGCCCTAGCATTTGCTCCTCCTCCCACAATCAATTAAAGAAACTCACCCTGCACATGCTCAGTATTATCCTGCGGACTTAGGGGTAAGGATGCACGCAAGGACTGGGGAGCCCGGAATTAGATGGTTGTAACTAAGGAGGTTAAGTTCTCTAAATTCACTGAGATTGGAGTTTAGGAGAAACTGAGTTTTGGAAGCCCGGAGGCCTCTGGGAAATGTAGTCCAGAGTTTGGCGCAAGCGCACTACTTTTCAAAGCTTGCAGACGTGCTCCCTGCCCCTGTCCCTGCACCGGAAGCGACTGCGCGGAATCGATAAAGCTTTTGAGGTGAGTCCATTTTAGCAGACCCAGTGGTCCAGGCTATTGGTCTCCACAGCCCTCCCCGCCCTTGCCTCCGGTTAGGGAGGCCATCCTAGCGGGTCAGGAAGACCGGGAGATGGGCTTGGATTCCCACTTTTAATGTGAAGTTAGGGGTTGGTGGGGGAGGAGGTGTTCCACGGTGACCATGGTAACAGCCTTTGCGCCTGACGTCATTCCTCGCGCTGTTTGCCTGGGCGGGGATGAGGGAGAAAGGGAAGAGAAAGGTTTGGGAGTGGGGGAAGAACCTCTCTAAAGGACAAGATCTTGCAGTCATCCCTGGCGAAAGGCCATTAAGGATATCTTACCTTCCTGTGTCCCTAAAAGGAAAGAAAAGGGTCTCCGAAGCCTGTTGCTTTGAAAGCAAGTTGTCTACGAAGGAATTATCCATCAATGACCCAACAGGTAGTCATTACACAGTTCCCCACACACGTCTCATCTTTCTCATTTACAGCAGATCACCTTTTTTATTTGAAAGCATCTGAGAAACAAGAAACCTATTGTCATAAAATATGAAAACTGACAGTTAAATATAAACTTCTTGAAGGCAGGAACTTTACATTTTTGTCTTGATCTCCAGTGCTGAGTATATACCCCGATTATTTGAGGGGAAACAAAGAGCAGTTCAGAAATGGTGACTGGACCCCTCAGCACTATATGCCATGCACAATGCTAAACCTGGTGATGCAAAGAAAAGCAAAACTCAGTCCCAAGGATCTCACACAGTCTAAAGGGGGAGACAACAGGAAAACAACTATGTACAATAAAGCTCTATACAGAATATATAGGAAATAACATCACTATAATTAGGGGAATTCAGAAAAAGGCTTCCTGTTTAATAACAATAATATATATCACCTATTATGTACTAGGTAGAGGCATGTAGGTGGCTGAATAGATAGAGCCCTGAGCCTAGACTCAGGAAGACCTGAATTCATATGTGGCCTCAGACACATTAGGTGTATGTACCTAGGCAAGTCACTTAACCTCTGTTTGCCTTAATCTACTGGAGAAGGAAATGGCAAAACACTCCAGTATCTTTGCTAAGAAAATCCTATGGATTGAATGATACAGATTCAGACACAGCTGAAAATGAACACAGGCACCAGGTGCTTTACAATTGTTATTTAATTTGGTCCTTACATAGGGGCTATTATTATTATTATCCCCATTTTACACACGAGGAAACTGAAGCAAACAGAGGTTAAATGACTTGCTCAGGATCACAAAATTAACAAGTGTCTGAGTCCAGAACCTAGGAGGCAGGAATAAGAAAGGAGGGCATTCTATGCATGAGGAACAACAAATAAAAATGACCAAAGTTGGGAGATGGAATGTTTTGTGAGAAAAACAGCAGAGAGGTCAGAGTCACTAGATCCCAGAGGATTGTAATATGTAAAATATTTGAAAAATGAGGAGTGGAAGAACAAGTTATAAAGGACTTTAAATGCCAAAAGGAAGATTTTATATTTGATCCTCTAAGTAATAAAATAAAATAAGCCACTGGAGTTTATTATGAAGGGAGTGACATGGTCAGACTTGCAGTTTAGAAAGATCACTATGATAATTAACTGGAGGTTGTCCTGGAGATAGGAAAGACTTGTAGGGAGACTAAGCAGTTGGCTATAGCAATGATCAAGGAAGGCATAAGGTCAGAAGGCTTGCACCAGGGTGGTGGCAGTTTCACATGAGAAAAAAGGACATATACGAGAATTGTTACAAAGATAAAATCAGTTGACTTATAACAGATTGGATTTGGGAGGTGAGAGATGGTAAGAAGTCACGGATAACACCTAGATTGTGATCCTGTATGACTAGGAGGATAATGGTATATTCAATAGAGTAATAAGGAAAAGGTTTAGGCAGAAAAATAATGAGGTCAGTTTTAGATATGTTATATCTATGGGACATAAAGTTGGATTTGTGATGAATGTGCTTTCCCTGAACCCCCCCAAAAAAACAAATAACTGAATCAATGTATTAGGTCCATTACTAAGATGGTGGGAGTGGAAATATGAAGGAAGAGCAGATAAAAATGATATCCTAAATCAACTGGATTTATTAACTAAAACAAGGGTTTTGGAGGGAAAGTATCTTCCACATAGAGGGTGGCATGGAAGGCAAGTTTAGTTAACATCAAAGTTTTTGCACTTAACTAGTTAAATTGTAAGAGACAGATAATAGAAGTAGGAGTTGGCTTTGGGAGAAGCATAAATTATGTTTTGAGCACGTGTAATTTGAGAGGCAGGGCAGATTGATAGAGATGTAGTCCTTATAGAAGAGAGTTTGAGTAAAAGAAGAAGATAACATTTTTCCCCTTTCCTTAATATTTACCTTTTCAGGTATTCCTTGCTCTTTGTTTTTCGGTATCAAACTTTCCACAGAGCTCTGGTCTTTTCTTTGCAAAAAGTTGGAAGTCTTCTATTTTGTTGAATGCCCATACTTTCCCTTGGAAGTATATAGTCAGTTTTGCTGGGTAGCTGATTCTTGGTTGAAGACCCAGCTCTCTTGCCTTTCTGAAGATCATGTTCCATGCCTTACGATCATTCAGAGTAGAACTTGCAAGGTCTTGTGTGATCCTGATTGGCATTCCTTTATATCTAAATTGTCTTTTTCTGGTTTCCTGTAGGATTTTTTCTTTTGTTTGAGAGCTTTGGAATTTGGCAATTACATTCCTGGGAGTTGTCTTTTGGGGGTTTAGTGTAGAAGGTGTTCTGTGAGCTCTGTCAGTGGCTGTATTACCCCCTTGTTCTAGATAGTGTGGATAGTGTGCTGGGTCTGGAATCAGGAAACCTCATCTTCCTGAGTTAAAATCTGGACTCAGACACTTACTAGCTGGGTGACCTTGGGCAAATCACTAAACACTGTTTGCTTCAGCTTCCTCATCTGCAAAATGAGCCAGAGAAGGAAATGTCAAACCATTTATCTTTGTCAAGTAAACCCTAAATAGGGTCACGAAGAATCAGACTACTGAAATGACTCAACCACATTTTAAGAGGCATCCTCGCATAGTGGAAGCCAGGAAGACCTGGCTTCAAATCACACTTCTGATTGTCTTTGTCACCCTGGACAAATGACCACATCTTTTTGCCTAAACAAAGCCAGCCTTCATTGGTAGGAGTTCCCTCATCTGGTAGTTCTCCATACGAATTATAATGAAATCATAGGTGCAGTCATTTAATCCTTGTGGCATTAGGTTTCTTACCTGTTATATGTGTGTGCTGTCCACTCTTTCCCTTTAAAAGCATAGTAGTGAAAATGAGTGGGATCATTACAAATTATAGTGGTTGGGCAGGATTTATTATGTCTTAGGTAGCCTTTCTCAAGACCAGTTACTCAGTGTGACAGACTTAGATACCAGATTATTATTTTACCCATTCATGAAAGAGATATTTGGAAACATATACAAGAATTCCAATTTTTAAAATTTATAATGGGAAGGAAATTGGCACCTAAGAAAAGAAGCCAGACTGAACACTCGTACCTGTGAAATGTTCTAGAATCAAGACACTTAGGATCTGTTGGGGCTATCATGGCAAAATACAGTGTGTCTTGCTTATGAAGTTACCTTTGGAGGTTGCAGTTCAGCTAGTCTCTAGGAAATCTGCAGGAATCCTGACTATGTGAAGAAAAGTATTATAATGACATTTTCTGATTTAGTTGTTCATTTTTCTGAACACTAATATTCATTTCTTATACCTTAGAAAGTCCCTTGGAGATCATCTCTTCCTAATACCTGGGCCCCAGTTGGAGTGACGTTTCTTCTAGCTTATTTCAACACAGGATGTCATCAGAATATAGTAGGACTTTTCCTCTGCAAGAACAAGAGGGGCTTTGTACAGTGAAGGTAGAAGATGAGGAGGATAATGCTTGGGAACAAGAATCCTGCATACAAGGAAATAATTCTCCCCGTCAGGAGATCTTCCGTCAACGTTTTAGACAGTTTGCCTACCACTATACCCCTGGGCCTCGTGAGGCTCTTAGTAGACTCCGGGAACTCTGCCATCAATGGCTGAGGCCAGAGATGCACACAAAAGAACAAATTTTAGAGCTGTTAGTTCTGGAACAGTTCCTGACTATATTGCCTGAGGAACTTCAGACTTGGGTGCAGGAGCGTTGTCCAGGGAGTGGAGAAGAGGCAGTGACTGTGCTGGAAGACTTAGAGAAAGAACTTGATGAACCAGGCCAGCAGGTAGGAAGGGAATTGATGTGATCTGTTATGAGAAAGCAAGGTCACAAAACATTAGAGAATGAAATACACTTTATTCTTTTTGGAAGAAAGATGGAACACTGGATATTGTTATAAGGGTGATTTAGGGATGGGACCAGATGGATAGGTTTGGGCCAGTATCAGAAGATTAACAGGTTTTGGGAAGGCCTACAAACCTAGTCAGGCACACACATACCACTCAAATAAAATGAGAAGTAGGTTTAATACAAGAATAAGGTAAAAGGTTATGGGACAACCTATAGTTAATTTGTCCAACTAATAATCCAGGATCTAATATCTCTTCACAGAGATTTCTTCAGAGTGATTTTTCCCTACTTTGATCCTCCCTAACTGCCTAAATCCTCAGTCCCTGACCTTGACTAAACTAAACCTAAAACCCCCTTAGCTGGTATTAAGGAAAGGGTCTGTGTATGCTTGATAGGCCCCAGGGAAGGTCCTAGATCCAAAAGGACTCAGGCCTGGTCTCACAATCAGATGAGAGATGGTTCAGGATCACCAGGAACTGCAGATAAAACCGATCAGCAAAGCAGATGGCATCAGAGTAGCAGAGCGGTTGGGCAGCTGGACAGCAAAACAGAATGGGAATTCAGGGTAATATAGGGTAGTATCAGCCACTAAGGAAAAGCAGCCTGTCTCTCCAAGTCAAACTAGAGAAAGACCCCTAAGCCTCAGTTAACTGTCTCTCCCTTACTTTCCCATTCTAGAATTCTCTCCCTGTTAACCTCATTCCTCTGCAATTTGCTCTAACCTTCTCTTGCTTATAATAATATGAAGTGTTGCTTATGTCATCAGATGAGTTTCTTTTGTCTATCAATTTTACTTACCTGTTTTTCCTTTGTTCACTGTTGAAGGGAAAGGAGTAGAGGACGTGATTATTAGGGAATGACTGGTATAAGAAACAAAAAATATAACATGGAAATGGGTTTGAATCAAGAACACATGTGATACCCAGTTGGCTGTGGGAGAGGTGGTGGGAGGGGGGGAGGGAAGAAAAGAAAATGATCTTTGTTTCCAATGAATAATGTTTGGAAGTGACCAAATAAAAATTAAAAAAAAAAAAGAAAGAAACAAAAAATATAAATAAAACTTTTTAAAAAGAAAAGTAAGAAATCAAGGTCATGGTCCTCTGAACCGGAACAAGAGCATATCTTCATGGCAGAGAATTATTAATTTTAAGTCTATAGTAGACATAGCTAAAGTTATTAATCCTTGTGTTGGTTTTCTCCCTAGGTTTCCCTCTGTCTTGTTCCCACATATCTTAAGAAAAAAATACTCGTTTCTTTCTTCTATCCTCTTGCTTTTGATTATATGTTCTATTGTAAGAGGTTTTAGCTTCATTTTCCCTAATTAATCCAACTAAAACCAAGTAGAACCTAATTATTTCCAGGTTCAGAACCATGAACATGAACAAGGAGTAGTCTGGAATGAGATGACACCCCTGAGAACATCGAAGCAATCATGGAATATACAACCCATTGAAACCCAGCTCAAGTGTGAATCTAAGGAACCTTATCACCTACAAAATGGTAAGGAGTGGCATTCTATCTGGGAAGAACAAAGAAGGAGAAGAATATAATTAGAGGTATTAGCTTATCAAGAGTTTTCATGATTTTTGTCCAGGAGCTCTTTTTGCTTTTCTGTTATTGTTTCTAATTTGCTACCTGACATCTGTAAAAATGGAGCCTTGAACCCCGGACTCCAATCCCAGAAGTCCTTGCTCTAGTTCCCTAGATGCCCTCTAATCTCACTGAGATTCTCATCTGGGCCGAGAACAAATTATTATTTAAAGAGTCTCTGCCTACGGTTCTTCCTCTCTTTCCTACTTCCGCCAACAAGCAGACACGTCTCTCATGAGGTAGGTGAGGTTGAATGGGCCTCTCGGCCCACCTAAGGCATGTGCTTTCTTACTTGTACTTTCTTAAATTCTTAATCTTAAATAAACCTCTAAAATATAATACTTCTAGAGTAAAACTAATTTCTATCTGCCACAGTTTGGCCTAAATTTTAACTTTAACACATCCTTCTTAATATTTAGAAAGATGTGGTCCATTTGTGCTAGCAATTGTCAGACATAGTCCAAGCAGGATGAGTTGAGATTTGTTACAGTCAGTAGGATGAAATGTATTCCTTTTTTAAACTTGTTTTTTTCAGTGGCTCTTCATTTTCTCACCAAGATTTATTGATATCTACTCCATTCATTACCCTGTGTTTCTCTTCTTCCTCCCCATTTATTTCTGTTTATTCACCTCCTGTCTCCTCTTTTGTTTCTTTTTTAGAAATGATAGGATTTATGACTGAAGAGTTAGACTAGAAAGGCAAAGGTCATTTAAGAAAGATGAGAGAATGTAGGAAGCATTATTGTATTGTATATCAGAAATAAAGGTATGTATGTGTATGTATATGCCTTTGCTAATTAGTTTCACACTACGTTCTGGTAGTTATGGAAGTCTTTCACTACTGGGAAAAGTATGATCCACTGGTTTGTTTCTCAGGCAGATATGCAGGCAAATTTTAGAATTGTGTTGGAGACATTGGGTTAGTGCAGGAGAATCAACTAGAGAAGATACTGATTTAATTCTTGCCATTAGGGAGGATTAATTGAGGTAGGTAGAAAACTTGGAGAGAACCATTTAACCATTTAACAATGGTTAAATTAACTATTTAACAATGGTTAAAATCAAAGTCCTTAAGAATTCAAAGGGAAGTAAGATAAAAATCATGAACTTTAAAAAAAGTTAAATGTACTAAGGACACAAATAGTAAAAATCAAGTCCAACTAATTTTAAGAACGGGTGGCTAATTAAAAAGCTGTTCCTGAAGGATTAGATAAGCTTGATTCCCATATAAACTTGTCTCCTGTACAAAGTGTTACAGATAAAAGAGTGGTTGCCTTAAACTGTGACCGCGAAAATATGGTTTCAAGACAGTGTCTTGAGTTAAATCAAAAATAAGGTGGTCGCCATGGGAAAAATTCCCAAATATGAAATACGCAAGTCAGCTGGGTTTTATGGAGATTTTAATTAATACAAATTAAGGAATTAATGAAAGGGAGAGAGAGAGTAAGAGGAAATAATGAGAAAAGGGCTAGGCCAGCCTAGGCTTAGGCCTTAAGCGAGAGACTAAGTCAGTCTTTTATCAACTCACCATAATATCCTTCCAAGCAAAACTCTAGTGTTCAGAGAGACCCTCCAGTATAGCTCAGGAAGCTGAACTAAGTTCAGCCACCGAGACAGAGACCAGCCTCCAATTCAGCTCCATAGCTGAATCACCTTCAGAGGCCTTTCTGACCTCCTTTTAAAGAGAATTTTCTCCTATCTCACCTCCCCTAAGTTTTCACATCTACCAATCATAGTAGACATTTTCACAGGACTGACCATTCTTAATTCACACCTGAGTAGACTAAACTTTTGAGTAATTCACACCTGAGTAGACTAAAACCTCACACCTCTTGCTAAGCTTGCTTGAACTTTTAGTGATTACTTTCACCTTCATAGGTACTTAGCACCTTTTTGTATTAGATCTAAAAATAGACCCAGCTTAAGGGTTTTAGCTTTACTTTAAGTATTAGTTAAGTACTTTTCATTGTTCAGTAAGGAGTTTACAACTTTATCTTCCCCTAAAGCACTGTCTGAGTGTGGGTGGAGTAATGTTAAAGTTCCCAATACATTCCTGACCAAGTACCTTCATTGTTTAAATGGGGAATAGCCTTAACCAAATGTTTTGAAGTAGAGGCTGAAAAATTTTAAGATTCACAATTCTGAGAAATTTTTAAGATTCACAAAAGAAAAGATATAGGGATGGGATCTTAATGAAGGATGATAATAGGGTAGAAAGAGAGTAGAATATAATGGAGGGAACACCATGCTTGGGAATACAAAAAGAACTGAGTTCAGATCCTCCTCTGACACTTACTGGCTCTGACCACATTACTTCATCTTTCTGAGCTTGAGTTTCATGATCTGTAAAATGTAGCTAATAATGCTTATAATAACCCTTATGGGACTGTTTAGGGGGGATCAAATGAAATTGATGAAATAAAATGCTTTGCAAATTTTAAAATAGTATAGAAATGTGACGATTATTATGAGAGGCTTTTGTAAAAATTCAATTATAATCTCTAATAATAAAAATATTATATTTTATGAAGGTTTATTAAAGGTCATTAGAAATCAGGGAATAAAGAGGAAACAAAATAGAAACCACGTGCCCATGGCTGGTTAGCCATTTTCAAAATCCCCACTCACCACCATCACTGCTGATTCTACATCAGAGAGGAGGAGCCTCAACACCCACTCCCTTTATCTGTCTACAGGAAACATGTAATGACAGGAAGTCAGAGGGTACTTGGGATATATAGTTCTTTTTTTTAGGGTAACAGATTTTCAATTATACACTTTCCAGATGTGAATGGTTCACTGAAATGTGATAAACCAAAGGATGAAAAACCAAACTAAAAATGGATCATCTTTGATATATAATACTGCTAATGCATTATTGGGGTAGCTAAGTGAAGTAGTGGACAGGTCTGGACAGCAAGATTTATCTTCCTGAGTTCAAATCTGGCCTCAAAAATTGCCTAGCTCTGTGACTCTGGACAAGCCACTTAATTTTGTTTGCCTCAATTACTTATGTTTAAAATGAGCTAGAAATAGAAAACCACTATTATTTTTACCAAGAAAACCCCAAATGGGGTCACAAAGAGTTGGACATAACTAAAAAGCTACTGAACAATAAGGCACTACCAGTAGCCTTTTGATTTTCCAATATTAGGGATAGGTTTTTGTTGGTTGTTTTATATTTTCTTTCTTCATAATCCATGAGATGAACAATTTATATTTTCAATAAACCTGGAGTTAGATGTTCATTGCTACCTGGTTTATATGTGCATCAAATCTTGCCTTGCCATCATTAGTACTACATGTTTTAATTAGCTGAGCTGAAAAACTAATATTAATACTAAAATGGAAAAAGTAATAAAGAATATTTTTAAAACCTGAATATATTTAACATGAACTCTAGGATATTTAACAAATTCTGCAGAATTTCTAATATTTTTTTTAATTTCATGAAGGACAAGAGGATGATTCTAGAAATTCCTGAATTTTAACAATGAAACACATAAAGGTACTAGGAACAAATAATCCATAAATTTGCAGCTGTATTATAACTGCAACAAATATACAGCAGACATACAGTGCTTACTATATAGAGAACATAATGCCAGGCTCTGGGAGAACTTTCAAGAATACTAAGGAGTGGGACAGTTCATTGCACAGTGGATAGAGTACCAAGCCTGGAATGAGGAGGACCTGGGTTCAAATGTGACCTCAGACACTTCCTACTTGTGTGACCTTAGGCAAATCACTTAAACCCCATGGCCTAGCCCTTGCTGCTCTTGTGTCTTAGAATTGATACTAAGACTGAAGGGTTTTAGAGGAGAAAAAAAATATTCTTCGTGTCCTTTAGGGGAAGCTGTTTATGGAATTTCAATCTCTGGATAACTCAACAAAAATTTTAAAAATGTCTTCAAATTTATTTAGGCATTCATTTATTTAAGTCAAAGGGCTGGATCAGATGATCTTTTGAGACCTTTTTTAGCTCAAAGATTCTGTAATTCTTTTTTTATTGCCTACCTCCTTCCCCATTTGCAATTCTTTTTAGTGATTTGAAGCATTCTTTCTTATGGTAAACAGTTCACAATACTTTCAAGAACTATTTGCTATCTTTTAAGGAATGGTATTTGGTGATATTATGTGTGTATGTATATATATATATATATATTATCTATCTTAGAAACTAAAACTTTATCAGAAAAATTTGATAAAACTTTTTTTCCTTCCATTTGCCACTTCTTAGCATAGGTGCATTAATTTTATTTGTATGGAAGCTTTTCATTTTCATGTAATCAATTTCTCTATTTTATCTTCTGTAGTTGCCTCTTTCCTTGCTTAGTTAAGAATACATCTACTATGTACTCTTGTGAAAGGTATACGATCTGCTTCTTTTCTGACTTTTTTTTTGGTATGATCTCTAATGTTAATGTTGCATGTCCATTTAGAATCTACTTTGGAAGAGACTGAAAGGCATTAATCCAAGTATGTTTTCTACCATATTACTTTCTAGTTTTCCTAACACCTTTTATCAAATAGGGAGTTCTTTCCTAAGTATTTTAGGTTTTTTGGTTTACTGACCACCAAGTTATTGAATCGTATTTCTCATTATTGATTTACCTATTTTTTTATTCAATACCAGATGGTTTTGGTGATTGTTGTTTTATACTAGTTTGAGGTCTAGAGTGCTATTTATCTATTGTTATCATTATTAGTATTACAAAATTACCTCTTTTCATTATTCCCAGGTGATACTAATCTCAAAATGAGATTATACTGAGAACAGAGAATTTTTTGTCTACATTATAGGAAACAAATAACATCTGGCATTTTTTATTTATTATTTCAGGTTATCAGAGTGAGAATAAGAAAAAGTGTCCAGCTTATAAACAGAAAATATCTGAAGTAGAATCACTGAGGGCAACATCAGAAAAACCTCAAAAATGCACAACCCAGGGACTTGATTACAAAAAAGTCTATGGGTGTGAAGACACCTTAGAAAAACATTCTAGAAGTCCTATAGGGGAAAGACTGAATGGTTCTGATTTGCAGGAGCAAGATTTCATGCAAGTGACTGTCACTCACAGCATCATCCCCCCAGTTAAAAGAGATTTTGAGCAGAAAGAGTGTGAAAGAAGCTGTAGTGTAGGCTCAGCCCATGTTATACATCAAAGAGAAAGACTTCATAGATGTGATACATGTGGCCAAACCTTCAAACAAAATTCAGCCCTTATTCAACATCAGAGAATTCACAATGGAAGGAAATCGTATGACTGTCTTGAATGTGGAAAAGCCTTCAGGTGGAGCTCACACCTTGTTCAACATCAAAGGATTCACACTGGAGAGAAACCTTATGGATGTAATGAATGTGGTAAAGCCTTCAGGGGGAGCTCAGATCTTATTCAGCATCGGAGAATTCACACTGGAGAGAAACCTTATGAATGTAATGAATGTGGGAAGGCTTTCAGCCAGAGTTCAAAGCTTATTAGACATCAGAGAATTCATAGTGGAGAGAAACCATATGAATGTAATGAATGTGGAAAGTCTTTTAGTCAAATCTCAGTGCTTATTAGACATCAGAGAATACACACAGGAGAAAATCCCTATGCATGTAATGAATGTGGAAAAGCTTTCAATCAGAGCTCAGCCCTTACTCAGCATCAAAGAATTCACACTGGAGAGAAACCCTATGAATGTAATGAATGTAGGAAAACCTTTAGGCATAGGTCAGGCCTTATTCAACACCAGAGAATTCACACTAGAAAGTAACCTGAATGTAAGGAATATAGAAATTTTCTATGGAGATTTATACTTTGGTTAATCCCAGAGGAGGCATGCCGAGACCAAATTTCATTAAAGATAAACTTTTTGCCTGCAGCTTCATGTTTGTTTTATATATATATATATATATATATATATATATATATATATATATATATATATATATATATTAAGGTATGTCTATCCAAGAAAATTATTAATTTAAGTTTAATGTATAAGCATTTCTAGTTTACAGAACTGTCTACCCCACCCCTGAACATGCTCTCAAACATGTCCCTAACCCAAGACAATCTGAGATAACATTTATAGGGTCTTAAATAAAGAAAATGTCATAATATGTTAAAATATAGTTTGGAGTTAATATTCTTGTTAAAAAACAAACCATTTAATCATCAACAGGAAATTCTCAAATTCTTCATTGACCACTTCCCTTAAGAACTGAATGGATCTCCCTATGGATCAATTTCTTAATCCTTTCTGAATGAAGAAGGTATTTCCCTTTGATGGGCCAGCTACTTCAGGGGATGGAGAAAAGCAATGAACTAAACTAGTCAAAAGGTGTTTTTATCCCAAATTGGGTTTCTTCTGTTAATCTAGTCTCTGTAAAAAAGGCCTTTTGTTCTTAATCTAACTCATATTCTGAATGGCACAAGTCTGGAAAGTATTTTAAGTTAAAGAAGTATTTTTTAATATTTTGAGGGAAACTGAAAAGCTTTTAATATACATCCCTATCTAAATATTACTGTAATCAAGAAACAATTTTTATTAGAATATTAAATTCAGATATTCTTCATTGAGAGAAATACAAACTCTAGTAGAGTCTCCTCAATGCCTTCATACGTCTTTTTAACATGACAATTTGAAGTAATAATTTTTTTTTAAATCCTTTACCTTCCATCTTGGAATCAATACTGTATATTGGTTCCAAGGCAGAAGATTGGTAAGGGCTAGGCAAAGGGGGTTAAGTGACTTGCCCAGGGTCACACAGCTGGGAAGTATCTGAGCCCAGATTTGAACCCAGGCTCTCTCTTCTCTAGGCCTGGCTCTCAATCCCCTGAGCTACCCAGCTGCCCCCTTGAAGTAACATTTTAAAGGCATCTTGAATAAGGAAAATGTCACAATATGATAAAATATAGTTTTGCATTTATAGTATGCTCTATCTAATAAAATGATAATCACAATCATTCTGAGAGGCCCTGAACAATATTCCTTCTAAAACCATTCATCCTTGTTGACCACTCCTCTCAAGAGCTCTTCCCTCAGTTGGTCATAGGTGAACTAAAGTAATTAAGGGGGATTTCTTCCCTCTGATCAATACCCTAATGCCTTAGGGGAAAGCAGTAATCTTTTAGAAAAATTATTTCTCATTCTAAGTTTGATTGCTCCATTTTCCATGGCCTCAGATTTTATTCTTGACCTTTTACACACTTCATAAGAGAGAGGGGTTAGAACTAGAAAAAAAGTAAGACATTGTTTCTTGAGAAGTTTTAAATTGTAATGAATTTTCCTTCCCTCAGATTAATCTGGAAAGAACTTTAAACTGAAGAAATTCCAGTTGAACTAAGAAGGAAGTTTTTAATATGCTTCTATATTTTTCTTTGTCATAGGTGTCCCAATGCTATGTGCATGTTGGTCCATAGGAAATTTAAGATATTTGTCTTTGTGTTAATGTAAAAGAATAAAAATTATAATATGGGACCAGATCCCTAGACCAGAACTATTTCTGAATGTAGCACCAAGTGGTACTTCCTGTAAAAGAATAGAGATTTCCCCTATGGCGTTGAATTCATGCAGTAGATATTCTTCATGGTTCTCTATGAAGTTATAAGGTAGGATGATAATGCTGGAGATTTCTTCTTAAAGAACTAAAATAAAGAGAGCTTCTGAGAGTAAGTAGCCTCTTTCCCACAAGAGATTTAGGGCATTCTTCTAACCTGCCCTCTGTGATCTTCATGAAAATGTCCTTACTTTCTTTTCATCCTGTGAAGAGGACGAATCTAAACTCTATAGAGGGAATTGGTCACATAAGAGACAGCTCCAGGCCCTGTCATTGAATCTTCCTCAGTCATTTCTTTTTGCTCCATCTTTCCTAATATAACCAAAAAAATTCATGAAACTATTGCCAAACTTAAGGCATTTTATTTATTTGTTTATATTTATTTATTTATTTTGCTAGCTGTGTGATTGTGGGCAAATAACTCAATGTTAAGGCATTTTTAAAGAAGTTCATCAGTTTACTCCTTTGTGAACAGTGGCCATAAGGAACATACTGCTGCTTCCTTATTCTTTGGGATCAGCCTTTCCACATTACCTCAGGCCCATTCTGCTCCCAGTCTATGTGAGGAATTGACCTGTTTATGAGGCAGATGCCCCTCTAGAGATTAAGAGGATCCAGGAATTCTTGCTTTTGAGCTTGGTTTAGGGTGGGAAAGAAAAGAAAAAAGAGAATATTCCCTCAGTTGCAAAATGTCTGAAATGCAAAATCAAAATGTTTTTATGTCTCAGACCAGTCTGGGTCTCTTAGGCTTTTCAATTTTGATTCTCATGGGTGCGATTGTTATGATAGATTGCCCAAATTCAATAACTTAGGAAAAGGAGCTAGGAACAAACAAAATAATTTTCTCTGTCTGATTTCATACTCATAGAATTAAGTGACACATAAGATCAACACCTGGCCTGAATGCAATAATAAAAGTTTATGAATTAGGCATGGAAATTAAAAAATTAGAAAGTTAACAAATTAAAAAACCTCAGATAAAAACTAAATTAGAAATGCTAAAAATCAAAGGATAAATTAATAAAATTGAAAGTCAAATAACTATTAATTTAATAAATAAGACTAGAAGCTGGTACTTTGAAAAAACAAATAAAATAGACAAAGTACTGGTCAATCTAAATTATAAAAGGAAAGAAGAAAACCAAATTAACAGTATCATAGATGAAAAGGGAGACCTCGCCTTTAATGAAGAAGAAATTAAGGCAATCATTAAAAACTATTATGCCCAATTACATGGCAATAAATATGGTAATCTAGGTGATATGGATGAATATCAACAAAAATATAAATTCCCTAGATTAACAGAAGAAATGGAATACCTAAACAATCCCATATCAGAAAAAGAAATTGAACAAGCCATCAAAGAACTCTCTAAGAAAAAATCCCCAGATCCAGATGGGTTCATAAATGAATTCTATCAAACATTCAAAGAACAACTAATACCAATATTATACAAATTATTTGACAGAATAAGCAAAGAAGGAGTTCTACCAAATTCCTTTTATGTCACAAATATGGTACTGATTCCAAAGTGAGGCAGGTCAAAATCATAGAAAGAAAACTACAGACCAATCTCCTTAATGAACATAGATGCAAAAATCTTAAATAGAATACTAGCAAAAAGACTCCAGCAAGTCATCACAAAGGTTATTCATTATGACCATATAGGATTCAAAAGAGGAATGCAAGGATGGTTCAATATTAGGGAAACCATCCATATAATTGACCATATTAACAAGCAAACCGACAAAAATCACATGATTATCTCAATAGATTCAGAAAAAGCTTTTGACAAAATACAACTTTTTTGTTGTATTTTTTTTTAAAACATTAGAAAGCATAGGAATAGAAGGGCCTTTCCTAAAAATAATAAACCATATATATCTAAACCATCAGCAAACATCACCTGCAATGGGAATAAACTAGAAGCCTTCCCAATAAGATCAGGAGTGAAACAAGGATGCCCATTATCACCTCTATTATTTAGCATTGTATTAGAAACACTAACAGTAGCAATTAGAGAAGAAAAAGAAATTGAAGGTATTAAAATAGGCAATGAGGAGACCAAGCTATCACTCTTTGCAGATATGATGGTCTACTTAAAGAATCCTAGAGAATCAACTAAAAAGCTAGTGGAAATAATCAGCAGGGGGAAGTTGGGTGGCTTAGTGGATTGAGAGACAGGCCTAGAGACCAGAGGTCCTAGGTTCAAATCTGGCCTCAGAAACTTCCCAGTTGTGTGACCATGGGCAAGTCACTTAACCCCCTTTGCCTAGTCCTTACCACTCTTCTGCCTTGGAACCAATTGGTTCCAAGACATAAAGTAATGATTTTGTTTTGTTTTTTAAAGAAATAATCAACAACTTTAGCAAAGTTGCAGGATACAAAATAAACCCACATAAGTCATCAGCATTTCTACATATTTCCAACACATTTCAAAATCACCCTAGACAAGATAAAATACTTGGGAATCTCTCTGCTGAGACAAACACAGGAACTATATGAATACAACTACAAAACACTCTCCACACAATTAAAACTAGATCTAAACAATTGGAAAAACATTGATTGCTCATGCCCAAAGGCTTTTGGGATGAAAATCCACTATTTGATAAAAACTGCTTGGAAAATTGGAAGACAGTGTGGGAGAGATTAGGTTTGGATCAATACCTCACACCCTACACCAAGATAAACTCAGAATGGGTGAATGACTTGAATATAAAGAAGGAAACTATAAGTAAATTAGGTGAACACAGAATAGTATACATGTCAGATCTTTGGGAAAGGAAAGACTGTAAAACCAAGCAAGAGTTAGAAAAAATCAGAAAATGTAAAATAAATAGAAAAAGAAATTGGACTATAAATGAGCTTCCAAGAAAAAAAAGCATCAGGATCAAATGGATTTATAAGTGAGTTCTACCAAACATTTAAAGACCAAACAATTTTTTTACAATAATAAGCAAAAGGGAGTCCTACCAACTCTTTTTATGAAACAGATATGGTTCTGATGTCTAAATTAGGAAGAACAAAAATAGAGAAAAAAATTATATTCACTAATGAATATTGATGCAAAAATCCTAAATAAAATACTAACCAGGCAATTATAGAAATTATATCACAAAGATTAAATGTTGTGACTAAGTGGGATTACCAGAAGTTCAGAGCAAGTTAGATATAAAGAAAATTCGATTATGGGTAAATTACCTCAGCAATCTAGTGTTCAATAAACCCAAAGATCCCAGCATTTTGGATAAAAACTCACTATCTGACAAAATCTTCTAGGAAAATTGGAAAACAGTATGGCAAAAATTAAATATAGATCAATATCTTACACTGTATACCAAGATAAAGTCAAAATGGATATATGATTTAGACATAAAGGATGATATTATAAGTAAATTAGGGGAACATAGAATAGTTTACCTATCAGATCTATGGAGAAGGGAAGAATTTATGACCAAACAAGAGATACAGAACATTACAAAATGTAATATGAATAATTTTGTTTATATTACATTTAAAAGGTGTTATACAAGCAAAACCAATGCAACCAAAATTAGAAAGGAAATAAACTAGGAAAAAAATTTTTATTACATATTTCTCTGATAAAGGTCTCATTTCTCAAATATATAAAAAACTAGATCAAGTTTATAAGAATACAAGTCATTTACCCATTGACAAACAACTCTGAAATAACACCTCATAGCTATCAGGTTAGCCAATATGACAGTAAAGGAAAATGACAAATATTGGAGGGAATGTGACAAAATTGGGACTGTAATGCATTGCTGGTGGAGTTGTGAACTGATACAACCATTCTGGAGGGCAATTTGGAATTGTGCCCAAACCACTTAAGTAGGTCTGTATCCCAAAAAGATAACAAAAAGGAGTGAGAGACCTACTATTCAAAGCTCCTCTTTTTGTGGTGGCAAAGAATTAAAAATTGAAGGGATGCTCATCATTTGGGGAATGGTTGAACAAATTGTGGTAAATGTTGGTGATGGAATGCTATTGTGTTTGAGGAATGATGAACAGGAAAAAGAGCTGGAAAGACTTACTCTGAATTGATGCAGAGTGAAATAAGCAAAGCAGAAAAACATAGTACATAGTAGCAGTAATATTGTGGAATGATCAAATGTGATAGACTTAGCTATTTTCAACAATACAACGGTCCAGGATAATTCTGAGGAACTTATGACAAAGAATGCTATCCACCTCCAGAGAAAGAACTTGTTGGAGTTGAAATACTGATGAAAGCATGCAATTTTTCACTTGTTCATTTGGGTATATGTTTTGGGGTTTTGGTTTTATAAAATTATTCACTTACAAAAATGAACAATATGGAAATAAAATAAAATTTAACATTAAAAGATAAAATAAACGTAACATATTTCCCCCCAAATATAAAGGGAACTATTAATATAATTGATTATATCAATGACAAAAGAAACACAAAAATCATATGATTCTATCAAGAGACACAGAAAAAGTTTTTGACAAAATACAACTCACTTTTATGAAAGTCATGTGAAAGCATAGGTATAAATTAATTTTTCCTTAAAATGATAAAAAATCATCTACCTAAAATGATCAGGAAGCATTATCTGTTAGGAGAATAAGCTAGAAACCTACCCAATAAGATCAGGACTGAACTATGGATGCTCATTGTAATATTCAATATAGTAGAGAAAAGCTAACAATAGCAATATGAGAAGAAAAAGAAACTGAAGGAATCAAAATGGACAATGAGGAAATAAAACTATCTCTTTTTGCAGATGATATGATAGTATATGTAAGGCTCAGCACCAAGGTCGGCCAGCCCTGTGTGACCTTACATGGGGTAACGAAATGAAGAGTAACGAATGGACGCTATATGAAAATGAACAGCGACAAAGCTTTATTGGGTTCACACAAAGCATATATATTTTGACATACAGGAAGATATGATGTTACCGCCCAGCAACAGCAGGAACTAATAATTGGGCAGATTCATAGGAATTCATGACGTTACCTACCAGGCATAAGGAAGAACCGAGAGGATTCCAAACAAAGACAGAGAAGCAAGTTTCCCACAGTCTCTCACAATTTCTCACAAACCTTATCAATCCTCCCTCTGCTGACTACTCCAACCTTGCAGTTTCTTTCTCACAAACCTTATCAATCCTCCCTCTACTGACCATTCCAACCTTGAGCATGCAGCTGGGCAGGTATACACAGTTCAACCCACGACCTTGACTATGCAGCCCAAGCGGGGAGAAGAGGAGGGCTTTAACCCTTACGGCTCTGTCTCGACTACAAGTATACTAGGAAAATCCTAGAGATTTAAATAAAAAATAGTTGAAATAATTAATAATTTTAGTAAAGTAGCAGGAAATAAAATAAACTCATAAATCATTAGCATTTCTTTTTATCACAAATAAAATCTTGTAAGATGAGATAGTAAGAGATATTTCATCTAACATAACTATAGACAACATAAAATACCTGGGAGTATACTTGCCAAGACAAGCCCAGGAACTTCTATGAACATAATTATAAAACACTATTTATATGAATAAAGCCAAATGTAAATAATTAGAGACATATTAGTTGTTCATGAATGGGACAGGCCAATACACTAAAAATGACAATTCTGCATAAACTATTCTGCTAATTCAGTGCCTTTACAATTATACTACCAAAAATTATTTTACTAAACTAGAAAAAAATAAAATTCACTTGGAAGAACAAAAGGTCAAGAATATCAAAGAAATTAGTGGAAAAAAATGTAAAAGAAGATGTTTAGCAATACCAGATGTTAAATTTTGTTATGAGGCTGTAATTATTAAAACTATGTGGTACTGGCTAAGAAATAGAATGGATCAGTGGAATAGAGTAGGAATACAATACACAGTAGTAAATTATTATAGTAATCTTATGTTTGATAAACATAAAGATCTAAGTTTGGGGGATAAGAACTCATTTTTTTGGTAAAAATTGCTGGAAAAAACTGCAAAGCAGTCTGGCAGAAACTAGGTTTAAACCTATATCTTATACCATTTACCAAGATAAGATCAAAATAGATACATGGCCTAGAAATAAAGGGAGCTATCATAAATAAATTAGGAGAACATGGAACATGTTACCTATCAGATATATGGATAGGAAAAGAATTTATTAATAAACAAAAGATAGTATTGTGGGAAACAAAATGGATAATTTTTATTACATTAAATCAAAAAGGGTTTGTACAGATAAAGCCAATGAAGCCAAGATTAGAAGGAAAGTAGAAAATTGCAGCTGGGAAGTGGGGGGAGGAAGTTTGAATAAACAATTTCTCAGATAAAGACATCATATCTCAAATATATAGAGAATTGAAGATATTAACAAGGACTTTTAGGAAGAAATCAAACCTATATATACTCACATGAAGAAGTGCTCTAAATTATTTTTAATTAGAGATATACAAATTAAAACAATTTTAAGATGCCATCTTATATCTATCAGATTGGCTAAAATGAAAAAAGTTGAAAATAACAAATGGAGGGAATGTGGGAAAATTAGGACACTAATGCATGTTGTTGGAATGTGAACTATTCTAATCATTTTGGAGAGCAATCTGGAATTATGCCCAAAGAGTTAGTTATAAAACTGTGTATATATTTTGAATCAGGATTACCAGTGTTAGGTCTGTTCCCAGGAAAAAAAGGAAAAAAAAATCTATATGTTCTAAAATATTTATAGCTACTCTTATGATGGGATACTACTGTGCTATAAGAAATGATGAGAGCAAGGAATTTAGGAAAACACAGAAATAATTGCATTAAATAATGCAGAATGAAATAAATAGGACTGTATATAGTACATTGTATATAGTAAGCAATATTCACAGTAACTGAATGAATAACTAAGCTATTTTGAATGATATGAACATTCAGATTAACTACAAAGGACTTAGAAAATACTATACACTTTCAGAGAAAGAACTGATGTAGAACAGATTTAGAATATGATTCCATATATGTAGATATAGATATATAGATAAAATGTTGACCTTCTATAATTTGAGATGGGGATGAAGGAAGACAACTTGATGCTTAAAATGTAACCAAAGAAAATTACGTTTAAAAAAAGAGAGAGATAATTTAAGAATCTTTAGGCTAGAATCATCAGTCTTCAATGAACTCCCAAATCTATATCATATAGCATAATAAACTCCAAACATATATGGGATTTAGATACAAAAAATTATATAAAAAACAAATTAGAGAAGCAATGAAAGTGTTATCTTCCATCTCTTGATGAAAGTAGAAATATTGACTAAATAAGGTATAAAGGGGATCACATGAGAGAAATTTTGATTATGTAAAATTGAAAATTTTTTTATAATAAATAAAATGTGAAAATTAAAAGGCAAATAGTTAAGTGGCAAAAAAAAAATCTTTGAAGCAAATTTCTGTAATAAAGACCTGATATATCCAAGATATATAAGGGATTGATGCAAATATTATAATAAGACCCATTTTCCATAAATAAAAAGATCAAGGATATGAATAAGCAGTTCTCAAAAGAAAAAA
The DNA here is from genome assembly GCF_027887165.1 of Monodelphis domestica. NCBI lineage: Eukaryota > Metazoa > Chordata > Mammalia > Didelphimorphia > Didelphidae > Monodelphis > Monodelphis domestica. The sequence goes on from NC_077228.1 coordinate 257,029,517, forward strand.
AAAGACTAGCTATCAAAAGCTACATGAAAAAAGTCCTAATAACTAATAAGAGAAATATAAATTAAGACAATTTTGAAGGTTCTACACTCATTACTCTCATTAGCTTAGCAAAGATAACAAAGAAGGAAAAAAGATATTTATTGCAGAGCTTATAGGACAGGAATTCTTGGTGGAGTTATCAGTTAGTGCAGTTATACTGGGAAGCCTATACTATAATCCAAAATTCACCCAACTGTGCATATTCTCCGAAGTGATGAAAGAGGGAAATGTAAAAAAGCAATTCTTTTTTTGCAGTAGTGAAGAACTGGAAACAAAGTTGGTTTGCATTAATTAGTCAATAAACATTTATTAGGCTCCCTGCTATGTGCTAAGCACTGTGTTAATTGCTGGTAGTGCAAAAAAAAAAATAGGTGAGATGGTCTCTACTTTCTAATGGGGAAGACGACATGTAAATAACTATGCACAAACTATGTAGTTAGAAAATATCTGAGCAAATTGATCACTAAGTACCAAAAAAGGGAAACACTCAAGAGACACCTAGGATTACTAGGTTGATTACTAGTATGAGCTGATGCTGAGTAAAATGAGCCGGAATATAATTGATACAATGACTAATCACTACACCAGGTAATCAGGAAATGGATTTGAGTTACAGAATCAGATATACATTTTAATAGACTGGCAGTATGTGGCTCTATTTTACTCTATTATACTTGTTAAAAGACTAGGTTTTTATAGGGAGGAGGGGAGGAAGTGGTGGAATAACGATAGTAATACTAAAAAGATGAAAAGAAAGAAAGAAAAAATAAAAAATGTAAATATACAAAAGTGCAGAATACTTGGAAGGGGATACAGACAACTAGAGCAAGGTGTAAACGGTGTTATATTCTTTAAAATAGCTGTAATAGGAGTGGCTTAATTCAGTCAACCTCTTTTTGCTTCAGTTTCCTCAACTGTAAAATGGGGATAAAAATAGCACCTACCTTCCAGTGTTGTCAGGATCACATGAATTTGTAAAGCAGTCACATATTAAGCACTATAGAAATCTTGGTTATTATTATTATCAACTGAGATAATGATTTTAAAGCGCTTAGCACCGTGCTTGGCACATAGTAATTGCTGTATAAATGTTAGCTATTACTGCAGCTTGCTGCTACTGAACTATTAAATCCTTTTCCTGTTTTTTGTATATGGAAATGTTCGTGTTGATGTTTGCCAAGTTTATAACAGAATATTTTTAAATTTTGAGAAATGAATTAGAAGTTGCTAGATATGGTTTGGTCTAAATAACAACATTTAAAAATTAAATCAATCATACCTAACATAGCAAGCATTTTGTTACTGACATGGGAGTCATTCATCAGCCCACTCTAGAGGCTGATGAATGACTATAATATAATATAATATATATAAATTATATATTATATAACACAGTTATAACACAGTTGCTAAGTAGAGCGAAGGTCAAAAGAGGTAAGGGGGTCAGGTTTGGTTAAATGAATTGTGTTTTCATTTGGGCTCTTTTGCTATCTCGTGACTCAGAAAGAGTCACTTAAAGCAACCTCTCGCTTTTCCCTTCGGTTAGCTACTGAAACCAGCGATACGCGGAGGACTCCCAGATTCCCAGAGAGGCACCGGAAATGCGACTAGGGGATAGATCCTTTCAGCCGTTGGAACACAAACACTACCCCCCCACTTCCTGTCTGAGTGCCTTTCTCGGTGCACGTGGCTTGTGTGCAGAATTACGGATTGAGTCCGCTTCCAGGGACCAAGTAGGAAGTAAACTGTAGCCGCTGGGGGCGGGTCTGAGGGCGGGCGCTCTGGTTGAAAGTCCCGGGAGTGGGAGTTAAGGGTGGGGTGGCCGCTTGGCCCAGGGGTCCCCCGGAGTTCCAGGGAAGGTAACCCCTGACCCAAGGGAGGAAGCTTTCCCGGTTACTGCAGGCGGGGAACTGAGGGGGCGGGTTGGGAAAGGGCCGGAGCACGTGACTTAAAGACCTCGCTAGGCAGCTAAGGAATCTCCAGCATCTGTGAACACCTTTGACACTGTTCCCAATGGAGCTCTTCCTTTTACGAATGAAAACTAAATCTCTGCCTCTCAAAGTCAAGGTTGGCTTTTCCAACGTAGTCACACCCTTAAATTTCCAGTTCCTTCCGCTGGCCTCTGACTGGGGTCATCCCTAACCTTTCTGTCTTTGGGCTATCCCTCCTTTTGTAGCTGATGACTTCCAGGTGGAATTCTCCTGTCAAGGTGGTGATAAGGATACGCTTCCCAAGCCATGTCTCCATGGCAGTTCCGAACAAAGTTCTTGAGCCATGTCTTCATGACAATTCCGGGCATAGTTTTTGAGCCTTTACTGCAAAGCCTTGTGTGAGGTACCCCACCCCCAGAAGACAAACAGTTTGTTTATTACACCCTAACAAGGGAAAATTGGGGTGATCAGAGGGATGAAAACATGAAGGTATGTATGTATGTATGTATCTGTCTGTCTGTCTCTGTGACAGTCTTATTAATACACTTATCTCTCTCTAATCTCTAGCACATTTGGAAACTCCAGGATAAAAAGGTGGGGAGACTTCAGTTGATTTCCCTCAACACAAACGCCAAGCCAGGACAGGCTTAATGGCTACGAATTCAAGGGAAGTGGCAGCTCTAGTTCCCCAAACCTTGGATCCAGAGAAGGATGAAATCTATCAGGTGTGGTCCTTTGTTAGATGGTGTATGGCTTTTGCTATTTAAGCCATTTTTCTCTTTATTCCTCTTGTTTTGGAAATAGCTCAGATGGATGGGGAAAATGGCCATGGAACATACTAACTTCCCAACTGAAATATAGCATCATAGGTGACTTTGTTGAGTATATGTGCATGGGCTTGTGGATATCAAAGTTTAATTTCTGATGAAGTCCAATAAATTACTAGAGAGTACATACCCTCTGTTAACTCGATTCTGGAGCTATGGGGGAACCAAAGTAATATTATTAATTATTAATAATGAAACAAGACAACACATAAAACAGGTGCAATATTTTATATAGCCCTTTGCCAAACTGAGTAACAGACAATAAAGACCACTAGAATTTCAGAGATTGGAGAGAATATTGTGAGCTAGCTCCTTGGATGGATCCAGAAAAAAAAATAAACAAACACAAGTCCAGAAATAACTATAATTATGGTGATTTTTGTGATACAGTGAGGAAATAGGCCTGGAGGTGTCTGTTGAGTAAGGAGTAGTATCTGTTAAGGTGGACTGGGAGGCCAGATTTTCTTTTAGGGCCCCAAATTGAGGAATGTAGACATCCTATAAGTATTTTGGGAGTTATTAAAAGTTTGTGTTGAGTGATGTGAAAGCAGTGGTAGAATGTGCACTGGATTAAAGAGAGGCAGGGAGACTGGTTTAAGATATAATAGGGGAATCTAGGAATGAAATTACCATGATGGCTATAGAAATGGAAGAGGAGTAGGAGAGAGCTATGCTTAACAAAGCTCAGAGGATGGAGACAGTGAAAAGTTGGGATGAACCAAAGTTGATTTCAAGTTATCAGTGCACCATATGTTTTAGTCATTGGTCAGAAATCTCTAAGTAGGACTGGAAATTTCAAGTTTTTTTCTTGCCTGTAAAATAAGGAAGTAGTTTATTTTTCTTCTAATATCATTCCACACATTAATCTCTTAATTGGTACCTTGTTAGAGAGGTCTAGGGATTTTTGTATTATTTTATCTTCCTATTACTCTGGGAAACAGACCAAATTTCAGACTCTTCTTGATTCTGTCTTCAAAAAACAAATTCAAGAACAAATGCTCTGCAAAGCACTGGGAGGAACCAGGCACATGATCTGTGCTCTCAAGGATCTATTAATCTCTTAGAGATGGAAGACATACCCAACCATGGAGTTACAATCTGTTGGATTGTAAGATTTATAGCTAGAGGGATACCTCAGGTTCAATCCCCTCATTTTACTGGTGAGGAAGCTGAGATCCAAAGGTAAAAATGGCTTGCTTAAGGTCAGTGGCCCGAATGAGGCCTTCTGTTGACAAATCCATCACATTCCCAAGTACCCAAGATTGTTATGAAATTTCTGAGTGCATATAATACTTTGAATCTTGTTGGTGTTTCTTAATTTTAAGCTTCCATAGCAATTGCCAACCAAACTCAACTTAGTTTGACTATAACGTTAATTGTTCACAGACCTTGACCCTGACACCCAGACAAGAGATTTTGACTCGGACAGAATGGAAGCCAAAGAGGTTCCAGCTCCAGTCTGTGACAGATGAGACTGATTGTGTAACCCCAGAGCCCCACCTACTGCTACAGAATGGTGAGAAGTAGACTTTGTTCTATTGGGTTTTCCTCTCCTGTCTGCTTCTCTCTATATATAGATACAGTATACGTTGAACTTTGTTTCTAGTAGGTTTTAGACCAGATCACATACCCTTTAATATGCAACAGCCCTTTGTGTGAACAACTTTGTGGTTGACATTTAGGTAATACATAACTTTTAACTTAAAATTCTGCTATTATTAATTAGGAGTAACTCATTGTTTCTCATAACATTTGTTTTCAAAGCTAATGAAGATAATATTTAAGGTTTTATTTATTTTGGCTAAAAAGAGACAGCCTGGGTAGTGGGTGAAAAGTTGGCCCCTTAATAAGGAAGATCTGGGATCAAGTGTTGCTTCTGATACATAATTGACTTTGTGACTTTGGGCAATCATTTAATTTCTCAGTGTCCCAGGCAACTCTAATAGATTATAAATTTCATCACATTTGCTGACATGTATTTGTAGAGAAAATTTCCTCACTGTCATTTCCTCATACTGTTGAAATCAAATATTCTTTGTGGGGTATGCAGGCCTTTATACCTCCCTCCCTTTTAACTAAATTATGAATTCATGTTGGATGGAAGTTTGTAAACAAAAATTAATGTGCTTGAATAGTTTTAAATTCTGGATCATTTCATTTCTACTTCCCAGTCAGTATGTTATTCAGAAATAGTAACTCACGTTGATATAACACTCAAGGTTTAATAATTGCTTTCTTCACAAGAAACCTATGAAAAAGAACATAGTAGTATTCTCTTTTTACATATTAACTCAACAGGCATTTAAATGGCTCCTATAAGTATTGTACTAGGTGATAGGGATGCTAAGATCAAGTAGAAAATGATCCCTACTCTTAAAGAGATGAGGATACAATATGTAAACTAATAAATCAGTACAAGATATTTTGAGGAAAGAAAATTCTAATGAAGGGCATTGGGAAAGGCTTCACAGAGGAGGTGAGACAGTATGCAGCATTATGAATATAGAATCTCAGAGAAGGGGTCAAGAAGATCAGGGAGAGGGCCTCAAATCCTACTATTGAATTTTTTTAGCTGTGTGACCATAGGTGGGTCACTTAACATCTGAGGTTCAATTTCCTAATCCATGAAGTGGGACAGCTAGGTGGCACAGTGGATAGAATGCCACTCAGGAATCAAGAAGACCTGAGTTTAGATCTGACCTCAGACCCTAGCTGAGAGACCTTGGCAGGTTGCTTAACCCCTATTTGCCTCAGTTCCTCATCAGTAAAATGGGGACACATTGGAGAAGGAAATGGCAAACCACTCTAGTATTTTTGTCAATATAATTTTTTGGACATTATTTTATTTGGATGTCTGAACAACAACAATCTATAAAATGGGAGGTAATGATAACTGCAGTTCCTACTTTCAAGGTTATTTAGAGATTCAAATGAGATCTTTGTAGTGTGCTTTGTACACTTTAAAATTCTATATAAATGTATATAAATGTAGTTATTGTTATTATTGAAAGATTTTAAAGCTTCTTAAGAAGCAAAGGTGAAGAGAAAGATAAGATATCCTGGGCATTTTGCAAAGCCTGTGCAAAGCTTTGAAGGTAGGAGATGGAATTAGGAGCTGCACATAGGGCTAGTCTGTGTGTGATGTAGCATTGGGGAATAATATGAATCAATGAAAACATGGCTGGAGAGAGATTGTGAAGAACTTTGAATTACAAGCTATTCTAATGGCAATAGAGAACTGTTGCAGATTCTCAAGCAGGGGAGTGGCATGGTCAGACTTGTACTTTAAGATGATTTTGGCAGTATCTGGAGGGGGGGATGAAAAAGGGAAGAGACTAGAAGTATAGAGACCTATGAGGAGGCTATCCAGGAGTCCAGGCAAGAGATGAAGACCCAAAATAGGGTGGTAGTTTGGGAGTGGAAAGGAGATGGAAGGGATGGATGTTGTGGAGTTAGAATAAAAAAAACCTTGATAGTTTATTGGTTATTGGGGATGGTCAATTGAGATGAGGAAGAATCATGAGTGATTCCTAAGTTTCAGACTTGGGTGATTGGAAATATGGTGATTTTTTTTTTTTAACAAAAATAGAGGTATAGAAGGAGGAGGAGTTTAACTGGGGGAAGATAACAAACATCCTGTTTTAGCCATGTTGGGTTTGAGATACTCACAAGGTATCTAGATGAAGATACTCATACTCAGAAGCTAATTGATGGTGACTGGAGCTCAGGAGAGAGTTCATAGAAATTTGAGAAAGCTGCAACATAGAGATTGGAAGTGATGAGATTGCTAAAATGGTAGGATGAGAGAAGTAGACTCAAGACAGGCTTGGTGGGTGATAATGCACCCAGATAAGTGGCAGGACATCCAGCAGCAGATAATGAATGGCAATCAGGTAGGAGGAAAACCAGAATAAGAGTAATTTTACAAAGACTCATTAAAGAGAGAATATTTAGAATGATTAGAGAAGGGTCAAAAGTTGCAGAGAGAACTTTGTACCATTTGAATAAGGATTCTGCTCTCTACTCCATGATGCTAAAGGGTAATGAGAAAAGGAGGAAAGAAAGAAAAGAAAAAAAGAAACATTTATTAAATGCTAAGGGCTTTTAAAAATATTATCATTTGATTCTCACCTCTTCCAGGGAGGTAGATGCTATTATTATCCCCACTATGGGAACCAGCAACTTCTTACCCCCAGAGACATCCACATCCCCTTAGGAACTGGACACGAGTACCCTAACTTTGCCCCAAAGAGACAATCCAAATTATCTAATCCCAGACCATCACCCTATAAAAGATTTTCCTCTTCTCCACCCCAGTGGAGACCCCTATCCTTTTACAGACTATGGGGCTCCTCCCTTGTTCTCCTTACTTAATCCCCTATTCCACTGCCATTGGCCTCCCATCCCCCTCCTTTCATCCAATAAAACCTAGCTATGTTACTCAATCTCTCTGTCTCATTAGTCTTGGTTTGGACCCCTATCTGACACATGAAGATAGCTGCTACCTTGGGATCTGGAGTATCCATGGGTGGCTACTTTTAAGAGTACAAGAGTTCCCATCGATAAAGCTTCCCATTAATACAGCCATGTGACACAATGAGCTCTTGGTAAACACATTGAAGTAGAGGAATTAAAAAAAAAATAGAAGTTAAAAGCCTAATTTTCTAACTAAAGTAAGACTATGTGTGTAAATTCTCCTGCCTGGCTGAAAGCCAGGTTCAGCAGCCATGTTCAAGGAAAGAGAGAGAGACAGAGGCAGAGTCCCTACATTAGCATGTAGCGTAAATAAGCCCTCACAAAGCTCAGTGCATTGCCAGGGCTAGCTCTTTTGTGCATACTGCTAGCTCTCTTCTCTGTTGTTAAGGATACTTCTTTTTGAAGCTACTTCTATCCTTGAGTGACTACCTTTCTGTCTCTGTCTGAAGAATCTTTGCTACCTCCACTGGGCCTTAAGTGCTTTTGAACTCATTCTTCAGCTGCTAAATGGAGTTTCTTCTTTTGGAAGAGTAACTCTGTTCCTTGATGTCACAGCAAAGAAATTAGAACTGACTATATGGGTATAGGGACCTACTAAGTATAGGAGATGTAACAATTCAAATTAAGGTAAACTGAGACACAAAATTATAAGCTGTTAAAGTTAAATGAAAAACTCCTGCTTCTTAGTTTCCATAAAGTTTATTAATATTTACTTGAAATAGAGAGCATAGAGATAGAGGGAGATTTAAGCCTTTTCTAATTCTATTCTAATCTTGCCACATGGTGCTATGCCTCGTGGCTCCCAGCCAGTGTCTTGCAATGTCACCATACAAGGGAATAGAGTGAGAGCACTCCCTCAAACCCCCTCTTTTATCCTTTCCTTTACTCTGGATCATAACCTTTAGTTCTGGGTCATGTCCTTAGGATCTGCGACATATGTTTGGACGTTCACATGATGTCCAGCTAGCAGTCTGGGGGCACAGGTAGGATGATCCCAGTACATGTTACTGAGGGAGAGGAGTTCCTTTACTCCTCTTTGATTCTTTGGGAGACCAGCATGTTAAAATCTCCTCCCTTGGGGTTTCTAGATTAACATATCAGGTCTCCTCAAAAATCATTCCACATATGTAACTTATACCTCTAAAGCTTCTCTTCCTTGAGGTGCATAAAACATTGAACTTTACAAAGAGGAAATTATAACATTTTGGGGATAAGAGGGAAGAAAAAAAGTAAAAGGAAACAAAAAATGATTGATAGATGCATTGACAAAATAACAGTTAGGGAGCATTCCCCTTTGGTATAAGAGTTTACATTCAGAATAAATAATATGTTCAGCCCTCTTCATTCAGTTCATTATATTCCAAAGTTCACTCTGGATCTTTTGATGTAGTGTGTGGTTCTGTAGGCATCCTTATGGCACCTTCTCCAAAAAGATCTGCTTTCTTGATTCGGGGTGTTGGCAATTTTCTGTTCCTAAAATTGCTTTAAAAGATCTTAAACCTTGGATTTTAGGATAATTATATAATCCCCCCAAGGAGGATGTTGATCAATACTAGAATCAACCGGGGATACATGGCTGAGTTATGAGGTATGTGAATTAATTCTCAAAAGAAAACCAACAACCCTCAAAAAAAAAAACCCAATAGAAGAGAAAAAAAATAAATTCTCGATAAAAAAATATATCTCAAAATCTTATATGTATAAAATTATGAGTAAAAAAAATCTATAACGGGTCCTTAAATCACCAGCAAAGCCTAATTAAAGTGATCAATCTCCTACAAGCCTGCAAGGACAATTGCAGCAATATTGCACTTACCCAAGAAGGGACTACATTTTAAGATAAAAGGAAAGTATGATTCCCTGGTCTGATTTTAACTCCAATCTCAGGGATAGGGGAGCCAGAATGAAAGCCAAACTAAGGTACTTGTAGGAATCTGGCATGGGGAAGTCCAGCATCTGAAGCTGTCAAACAGCTGCTTCCTCAAACCTCAAAACAAGCCCTTTGTCTTGGTGTAGATCCTTAGCAATCTGACAGGGTTTTTTGGTCTCTTTGACCTTGTGCTTCTTTACGCTGTGCAGTAGATCTTTTGTGATCCCTTCTTCTGAAATCATACAAAAGTATTAGTTAAAGTCCCATAATACTTAACAATCAATGGCAGGTTTCTATAGTCTAAAGGTTTTAGGTATGCATTGGTACTAGGGCTAATAGATATTGTAAACTTATCCTTCAAAATAAAAAACATTAATACTGGTCCATGTACTCAAGTCCAAAAAAAAAGAAGAAAAATCAAATATCCTATTGTAAATATAAAGAAGAACAATAATAACAATTCACATTCCATGTGACAATGAGTCAACCAAAGAGAGCCACAACACAAAGGTTTCTCACTCAAAAGCGAGTTCTATTTCTTTTCTAACTTGGCCATGATCCATGGTGTGAGTGTACATAATTTTTTCACTAGGTAAAAGTTTGTTATAAACAATAGTACAACAGCTAATACAGATTCTAAGAAGTACCACAATCTCTAAAATTATAAACTATGGACTTTTATAATGGTATTATCTCCAAACCAATCATAGGAGGAGGGTACAAATAAAACAGGTGTAACAGAACATATAACTAATAGCCAAAACATAGTAACTGAATATGTAAACCTAAAAGCAAAATTAAATCTTAAAACAAATAAGCAGCAAATACAATATATGTGACACGGTGTAGTTAATCAGTGTCAATAGAAGGTACCCGTTTTACATGTTGAGCAATGAATCCAAAAGTCCTTTTCTATAATTTTGATAGCTTTTGGAGTAGTTCTCTGGAAATGATATAGACCTTATCTCCTGGGTGTAGATCTGTATTTAAAATTGCGTTATACTTCTTCACTATGGAGAGGGAAACAAACTGAAACAGTTAACATCAATGAGGCAGTAGAGTCTGAAAGGGCTTAAAATTCACCTCCAGACTCTTTGAGGTCCTTTTCCCCTCCCAAGTACCATCATTCTTCTAAATTCCTTTGGACATGCCTCTGGCCATTTTGATGATTTCTCGGTAGTACCTCATAGTGATAACAGATTCCTTTGCATGGTGCATTATGGTCTGAGTTATAATTCATCCTATTACCAGCACTGATCATGTTAGAGGGTCTATTATTATTGTTGTTGTTATTATTTCTCAAGCTTCTGTTTCTGTTTTCTTGGTTCCTATTTCTACGATCTATAGCTACTTGGCCTTCCTTCCCACACATACACACACACAAAAAGTCATTGGTTGCCTCTTGTGTTCCTTTAAAAGAGCTATGACCTCTGTCTTATAGCTCCTTATTTTACATGTTCCTTTAATTCAGCTATTTCTTTCCTTAATTTCTCCTCTGATTCATTTTTATCCTTCTTTAATCTCTCCTTTAATTCAGCTTCCTCTCTATCTTCCTTTTCATGGCCATTAAAGACGTAAACCACTACTCTCTTTATTGTACTGAGGTCCATAAGGACTAGTCAGGGCATTTAGTCATAAAATATTTCCTAACAACCCTGCAGCAGTGTTTTGTTTTGTTTTTTTTACAAATTGTCTTCTTATTTGTCTCACATCTTTTTCTAGAAAGATCTATGCCCAGAAAGCTGCATCCCAGTTCAACAAGGCAATCCATGAACTGAGATGGTTTTTCATTTTCCTCCAGTGTCAAGTCTTTGAATTAGTTCAAGTACCTGGCCTGTCAGAACAAGCTCTCATTGCTTTTAGTAATGTATTCCTAACCTGATATAGATGCAAGTAATCTTCCTCTGAATTTGGGTCTCATTTAGGGTCTTCAGTGGCCCAGTGAATTGCACCTTTTCCTTGGGCCTGATTGACAAGAGAAAGAACTTTACTGCTCTCTCTCTCTCTCTTTCTGTTAGCAGGGTGTGGAGCAAATCATTCACATCAATCCAGTTAGGATTGTAATTTTGGTAAATGCTTTCAAACTTATTCATGACTACAATGGGTTCATCTTCAGATTACGGTTTTTTATTTCTTTGAATCTCTCAGTTTCTTGTAGAGAGAAATGTATAGGATGTCTAATTACTAAGTTCCCTTGTCTATCATAGGTGGGAACATCCCTTAGTGGGAATAAACCTTTATTTGGGTTGCCTATGGTTACTGGAGTCTGATTTGATGTTCAGGTTGGAGTTGAGTGGGTGGGGGGAAGGTGGAGTGATTGAGTGGGGAGGGAAGGACTGATCAGGAGGTGGGGAGGCAGGGCAAAAGGGGTAGGGGAGAGGAAGAGAGGGGGAAGAGATCAGGGCTAGGGCAGGGAGGAGAGGAGGAGAATGGGTGAGTTGGGAGGGCAAAGGAAGACTGAGTGGGGACAGGGAGGAAAGGAAGAGATCAGGTAAGATAGGTGGTATAAAAGTTAAAATTAAATCTCAATAATAAAAATATTATATTTTATAGGTTTATTAAATGATCATTAGAAATCAAGGAATAAAGAGGATAAAAAATAAAGACCACGTGCCCATGGCTGATCAGCCAGTTCAAAACACCTGCCTTACCACCACCAAGCTCGGGACTGGAAGTGGTAGGATCCTTAATGTCCTTGCTTAATATCACCTGTCTATAGGAAGTATGGAAGGACAGGAAGTCAGTGGGCTCCTGGAAAAAGTAGTTCTTTTTTTAGGGTAACAGATTTTCAATTATACAGTGGGGTCAGTCAGAGAAAGGAGGGTAGGGAAAGGAATGGCAGAGATGGGGAGGGGGTGAGTGGGGAAGAAGAGAAGGATGGTTAGGAGGTGGAAGAGAGTAGGCAGAGGAAAGATGGGTGGAGACTGGTAATTTTTCCTGATTTCCTCTGATTTGTTGCACTATTTCCCATAGTATCTAGTTTTTTTATCCTGAATTTAGGAGAAAAAATTCTAGCCTTTCTATTCTAATCTGGTTATTACTGTCAGGGCTCAGTAAGGAGCTGTTCTGACTATTGCTGAATAGTGGCAATTCAAACAATGAAAGGATCCCAAAACATTAAAAAAAAATTTGAGACACAACTTCCTTTAATTTAATTTTATTGTAGAAAGCTACTAGACTAGAGTAGGGTTAAATAAGAAACTAATGCAAGGCACTAGTAACTATTGCAAGGCAATAGTACCAATAATAAATACATTTATAATAATCATTATTACTGTTTTTGAAAAATTATTATGATGATGTTTGAAATAATGATCACTGAATTAGTATATTTAATTAATATTGTATTGGATTAGTTTGGCTTAATTTGGTTTTGTTCAATTTTATTAATTTGAATTTATTTAATTTAAATCAATGTTACTAATTTTAAATTATTAATAATTCATTTATTCAAGTTTTATTTAAGTTTATGGAAGCCTGCAGTTCTCCACAGGGGGTGGGGAGTGGGGGGAGTGCTGGCAGCCACACCACAGGCAGGGAGCCAGGGAATAGAAGCTGGTAGAGGCCCCTCTCACCAGGTGGAGTTGGCAATGGAGGGCTGTGAGGCTCAGGTAATTGTTGCTAAAAGCCCAGCTCACCAGGCAGCAGTAAGGTGATGGGTCAGGGTTGGCAACTCAACTATTCCCAGTCACTAGACAGCCCTGAGCTGGTTGGGGGGAGGGGGGAGAGGTTATCTCATATGTTAGCCCAGCTCCTGGGAATCAGCAGTGGGTGGGAGGCCTCAGTGGCAGCAGTGACTGGTAAAGAGTTGGTGATGACAGCTTATCAGTAGAAGAAAGGCAGTCATTTCGGCAGGGATGGCAGCAAAAAACAAACCAAAAAAAAACAAGTTTTGCAGCAGGGGCAGGAGCAAAACTGACCTATTCTCTATCCTATATACTAAAAGGCTTTTAAAAAAATGAGGATTCTTTTTCCAAGACTTTAGGTTGCCATCTGTTAAAGTTAAATGGAAAACTCCTGGTTCTTAGTTTATTAATATTTACTTGAAATAGAGAACATAGAGATAGGGGGAGATTTAAGCCTTTTCTAATCTTATTCTAATCTTGTCATATGGCGCTCCGCCTCATGGCTCCCAGCCAGCATCTTGCAATGTTGCCATCCAAGGGAATAGAGCGAGAGTACCTCCTTTAACCCCCTCTTTTATCCTCTTCTTTACTTTGGGTAATAACCTTTAGTTCCAGATTGTGTCCCTAGGACTCTTCATCTGTGACTTATGTTTAGAGAGGTCCCATGATATCCAATCATGACATCAAACTAGCAGTTCGGGGCACGAATGGTATAAACACAGTACATGATACTAGGGGACGGGAGTAGATTTACCAATAAATGAGCTAAAACCCACAGTGAGATGGGGAGTGTTGTTTTTTGTTTTTTTTTTTAATAGCTTTGGGAAGTACAGAACAAAGAACAGGCTTTTGTAGGTGTGGAACAAGATATGATTAATTAAAAGAGCTCAACATCAAGAATGATGAAATCAGTATGATTGGTTATAGAGGTAAGGCATAGGTGACAATATGATTGATTGGAAATTGGAGATGAGGGGCTAACAACAGTCTCCTTCCCTCCTGGGACCAGGAAGTGTTCATTATCTGAGTCCCCCTGTGAGGCTTGAGGGACTGGACCAGACTTCTTTGAATAACAAACCAAGCATCTTTGTTTTTTTTTCCTTTTTTTTTAATTTTTATTTGGTCATTTCCAAACATTATTCATTGGAAACAAAGATCATTTTCTTTTCTTCCCTCCCCCCCTCCCTCCACCTCTCCCACAGCTGACACGCAATTCCACTGGGTATCACATGTATTCTTGATTCAAACCCATTTCCATGTTGGTATTTGCATTAGAGTGTTCATTTAGAGTCTCTCCTCAGTCATATCCCCTCCACCCCTGTAGTCAAACAGTTGCTTTTCGTTGGTGTTTTTACTCCCACAGTTTATCCTCTGCTTGTGGATAGTGTTTTTTAGATCCCTGCAGATTGTTCAGGGACATTGCATTGACACTAATGGAGAAGTCCATTACCTTCGATTGTACCACAATGTATCAGTCTCTGTGTACAATGTTTTCCTGGTTCTGCTCCTTTCGCTCTGCATCACTTCCTGGAGGTTGTTCCAGTCTCCATGGAGTTCCTCCACTTTATTATTCCTTTTAGCACAATAGTATTCCATCACCAACATATACCACAATTTGTTCAGCCATTCTCCAATTGAAGGGTATCCCTTCATTTTCCAATTTTTGGCCACCACAAAGAGTGCTGCTATGAATATTCTTGTACAAGTCTTTTTCCTTATTATCTCTTTGGGGTATAAGCCCAGTAGTGTTATGGCTGGATCAAAGGGCAGACAGTCTTTTAGCATCCTTGGGGCATAGTTCCAAATTGCCCTCCAGAATGGTTGGATTAATTCACAGTTCCACCAGCAATGAATTAGTGTCCCTACTTTGCCACATCCCCTCCAGCATTCACTACTTTCTGTAGCTGTTATGTTAGCCAATCTGCTAGGTGGGAGGTGATACCTCAGAATTGTTTTGATTTGCATCTCTCTGATTATAAGAGATTTAGAACACTTTTTCATGTGCTTATTAATAGTTTTGATTTCTTTGGCTGAGAACTGCCTGTTCATGTCCCTTGCCCATTTATCAATTGGAGAATGGTTCAAACCAAGCATCTTTGAAGGAGAGCTTGGTGGTATATAGATAACTGAAGCAGACACCCTTGTGTCTACCCACTTCCCTCAAAGAAAGTTTAAGGCAAAAATAGAAAAGTGATTAGCAGAAGAACTAGGTTTCTAAATTTAACTTAGAGGTTAGCTGAATTTATGAATAAAGTTCAAAGACAAACCATGATTTAAGCAGTTATAAGATAAAATCAATTAATTATAAATAAGATCAATTAATAGATGCTAAAAAATCAAGATGATATTTCAGTGATAACAGATAGTGTAGGAAAAGAAGAAAATAGGGCTTAGAATAAATCCTTACCTTCTGTCTTGGTATCAATTCTAAGACATAAAAATGGCAAGGGCCAGGTAAGGTCCCACAGCTAGGAAGTATCTGAGGCCAGATTTGAGCACAGTACCTACTAGCTCCAGACCTGGTGTTCTATTCATTGTGCTACTTAGTTGCCTCTAGAATATACTATTTTTTCCTCCAGTTTTATATAGAAATCTGACATTTTGCAATTCATATTCTCTCTCCCCACCTCTTCCTGGGGTGGTAAATAGTCTAATATAGGCCATACTAGGGCTGTCAAGCAATATATATTTCCATATAGAATATAGTCTTGAGAGAGCCACTTCTGCTCAAGTAAAGAAATCTAGATGATGAACCATTTTTCACTAGACTGCTTGAAATCAAGAAAGGTTCTTAAATGTTTTTATTTTCCTTCTAAAAAGCTTCTAGAAATTAAGACCCTTTTCTGTTTCTTACAGACACAGTTCACAAACTTTTTAGTTTAATGCTGGCTTTGACTACTGTTACAGGCTAACCACTTTTCTTGTACCCTTTTAACTTCTTGAAGATAAGAACCATATCTTATTCATCTTTAGTCTCTTGCCCTTTAATAACACATAAAGGGAAATTAGTAAATCATTATTGGTTGAATGGATATTCTTTCCAGAACTTGTTTACTTCTTTCTTTCCCTTCTTGAAAACTGGGAAAATTACTTTTTTTATATAATCAATGAATCAAAACAATTGTAAGGGAAATGCTGCCATCTTATTCTTCACATCTTTTTATTTGATATTTTCTCTGCTTTGTCAAGATTTCCTTTTGTATGGAGTGGAATTTGGGGGGAGCTAGTACCCCCAGAAATCACTTTAATGAGTTGCAGCCTTTATTACTAATTGAGAAAAGCCCTCTTTAGTTGTCAACAGTGTTTTTAAGTTTATACAGTAGCTATATGCTTTATTTGCCTCATTTTTTTGTTCTAAGAGTATTTTATCAGAGATCATGGAATTTTAGAGTTGGAATGAGTCTTAGTCTAAGCGCTGCTTTTTTGCAGATGAAGAAATCAAGGCTCAGATACCTTGAGTATTTTGCCTAGGTATCCAATTCTCAGTTTCTAGTCTAGTCATCTTTCCCCTTGACCAAAGTGGTAAACCTGCTAAGTAGTCAGAATGCTCCTGCTTTCCTTTATGTGACCTAATGACACATAGTTTAGATGTGGCATTTTTGCTCCTGTTTACATGGGGCTTATATCGACTGTGCCAGAATTCATGGTGTATTACCCTATTGCAGCCTTATAGGCTGTAATAGGCTGGAAGGCACAGAGATGTCATGTGAGAGATCATTTAGCCCAACTCCTTTGAGAAATTGAGTTTTAAGACAGCTGAATGACTTGCCTAATGTCCCTTAGTCACTTATTTGCTGAGCTAGGAGCTGGAGCCCTGTTCTCCTGACTTCCAGTTCACTGTTCTTTTTTTACTGTTTTGCCTTATGAGTTTTTATAATATATGAGTTTGAGACTCTCTGGGTTCTGTGATGTCTTTCTTTAGATATTTTCCTTTTACCATAGGGTAAACATATTACCTCTAATAAATGTGAATACTTAAAGGATCTGTGAATCCATTAGAATAGGAAACTCCTTCTACCAGTCTATGATTTAGTATGTGTATATATGTATATACGTATATATGTGTAGATATTTGTGTGTGTGTGTGTATATATGTATATATATAAAAATGTGTGTATGTATGGAAGTTTTCTGAAGTTAAATTACCTGCCTAAGGTTGGTTACACAGCTAATATCAGAGGCAGGACTTGAATTTAGATCTTTCTGGCTCTAAACACAGAACTCTTTCCACTATATACCACACTATCTCTTTGAAAATGAAATATGGGTAAAATAACATTATAACAGAATCCTATAGAGGCTTCTAAATGCTTGTAATAAAACTTTTTTTATGGTGTTTATAGCTAGGAATAAGAATTCAGCACCAGGAGAAAAGAAAAAGAGAGAGCTGATATCCTGACTCTTTTTAAAGGTCTTTGGGTTTGTATGAATATAAGACTTGCATTACTTGCGCCACATGCAATCCCTTAGAGTATAGAGTGCCTGAGAAACTTATTCTCAGAAGGGAAGCATCCAGTGATCTGGGCCCATATTTTCCTCATTCCATCCCTCTCCCAGATGCAAACATGAGCTGCTGAGATTAGTATAAGCTCAGATAGACATAGGTGACAGACAACTCAGCTCCTTTGATACTTGTCCCTAGGAATGGTCAATCAGTGAAGTATCAGTGGTATATTCAGGTCCTCAGATGTGACTGCATCTCTGTCTACAACGTACATGGCATTGTAGAGCTAATTCTGGGCTTGGAGTCAGAGAGAACCTAGTTTAAACTATACTCTGAAATTTACTAGTTGTATGCATTATTCTATGTGCCTAGGCAATTCCTTAGGACTTAAATACTAGGTCTTGAGACAGTTAATTGCATTCTGTTCAGTAGAGAGAATCTGTTTGTTCCCTCTGCTGCTGAAATCCCACCAGCAGCATTAATTCTGTTTGCCCTAAATACCTTGCCTGCTGGAACAGTGGGAGAACTACAGTCAATTGACCTTGCCCCAGCTGCTATCAGTAGTAGTTACCCTGTGAATGTTTGTTTTTTTTTTTTCTGTGAATTTAATTCTACACATATTTGCATATTTTGCTGCTGTAACTCTTAAGAACTGTCAGTATGCCAGGATGTGTTTGAAATCTGGAATTCCTTCTCTCATCTTCCCCACATTCCATCAATTACCAATCTTTATCAATTATCAGTCTTTATCACCTTATTCTCTCTGATATCTATTCCTTCTCCTCCTATTCCTACCATACCAGTCCAAGTTCTCATTATCATCTTCCTACACCATTAAAAGGGGCAATTAGATGATACAGTGGATAGAGCACTAGGCTTGGAGTTAGGAAGACTAACCGAAGTTCAAATCTGGCCTCAGCCATTTCCTAGCTTTGTGACTGAGCAAGTAAGTCATTTACCCTCATTTTCCTCATCTATAAAATGAGCTGGAAAAGGAATGGCAAACTGTTCCAGTATCTTTTTTTTTTTTAATTAAAAAAAATACTGTAATGATTCCAAGGCAGAAGAGTTGTAAAGCTAGGCAATGAGAATTAATTTTGATTTGCCCATAGCTAGAATATGAGGCCAGATTTGAACCCTGGAACTCCTGTCTCTAGACCTTGCTCTCTATCTGCTGAGCCACCTAGCTGCCCCCCATTTCAGTATCTTTTTCAAGAAAACTCCAAGTGGGGTCATGGAGAGTCAGACATCATCTATAATAACCATTAAAAAACTTTTATTGTTGCTTTTAAAAGGTTTTGTTGATCCAGTCATCTTTATATTGTAGCCATTAGAACCTTCCTTAAAACAATAATGATTAAACAAAAATATCTAATACAAAGATAGATGTTTTGTATTGTATAAATAATCTATCCTATAGGCTATGAAGGAATAGAAATGTTGCATTATAACTTTTCTGAGACCCATATTATTTTTGTTTTTGTACCACAGTTCTTCCCTTAAAGTTAAACCTTTCTGTGTAACAAAGTAAATGATCTAAGCAGAGCTAGCCTACTCTCATCTAACTGTGCTACATCCCATAGCTATAGTCCCAACCTATTTACTGGGAGCAGGGAAATGTTTTAAGTTTTTTTGGACTGAGATTATTAAAATTCATCAGTGTTTGCCTTGGAAGATGTCATTTATTTTTTGGAAATCTTATAATCTCTTGGTTCTGCTTTCTTCCCTTTGTTCCACTCTTTTATGAGTCTTCATCTCTGGAAATGTATTTCTTATGGCACAGTATATCACATATTCATATATCACAAGCCATTCTCCAGTAGATGGATACCCATTTTGTTTGCAGATTTTAGCTACTATAAAGAATGCTTTTGTGACTTTTGTGTGTGATATGTGTATGATGTGTGCATATGGTTTACTTGGGGATTTATGCCTTGTAATGAGATAAATTAATGGGTGTAAGGAGATTTTGATTTTGGGTATAATTTAACATTGATTTATAGAATTTTTAAAATTGGACCAATTGCTATGGAAATCAAAGTATGATTCTTGCTGTAGTTCTCATGTGTGCTTTGTTCTACTTATTTTGTTTCACAATGCTGGGATTAATAGTTTTATCAGATAAAAAGAAATTATTTGAATCATGAATCAGGAAATAACTCTGAGAAAATCTCAATATTACCCCACTTTTTGGTTAACTTCCCTAAATATGTCTATATTTGACCTCAGAGGAGAGTTTGGAAAGTTTAAGTATGTTTTTGAAGGACAACTAATTGATATTTTTGAGGTGGGGATTGAAGTACAAGTGAAGAGTCACAGGCTCAGCTGAGGTTTTCTCTTTCTTGTCCTACTTACAGTATGAATTTACAGATTTGATCAAATAGATACTGGCAATACAAAGGAGAAATCCTGAACTGGTAGATTAGCATCTGCCAGAAGACCTATAACACATATCTCTTAGGTTTTTAAACTTCTCAATAGAGAATGGAACATATTAAAAAGTTAGGCTTTCTCTCAGCCAGTTTATTTATTAGAATAGTGTCCTATTAATTCATTTATTTGCACCCCAAAATGTCTTCTTTTTTCATTTGATTTTGAAATTCTTCTTTGCATTTTGCTTATTCTCACATTTGTAGTTTGTTTTCCATAAATACGATGTTTTTGCGGTTCTGTCAATGATCTCCTCCACCTTCAATAATCTCTTCCACCTTTCCTCCCCCACCCCAGCCCTCCAGCTCAGAGCTGTAAAGGATCCCAGAGGGTTCAGTACTTGCACTGTTGGCCAAATTTTAGGGAAACTGAGTAAGGAAGGAGGGTTGTGAAGGACTTTATAGTTACTGCCAGCAATCAGGGCCTGTTAAGTATCACAACTGTGTACAGGTTGGCAGTCATAAGTAAATTGAGTAAAATAGAGTCAAGCTTTTTCCATTTTAGGAAGTCTTAAGAGATTCTCAGGGCTTGGTATCAGAGTTCATCTACTGAATTTAGCCTTTTTCTCCTCCTATTCCTAGAGATGTTTGTATTTTCTTTCTAGTGTCCCCTTCTTTATACCCTTTTCAACCTAAATTTTCCCTAACCTTCTCAGGTCCCATGAAGAAGCAGGATCTCTCATCTGGTTCCCTCATTTTTACTACCAGTTTTGTTTTCTTGAGTGTCTGAACAGCAGGTATAACCTTGTCCCCAATTCCTGGAGAAAGTCTGTCAACCAATTCACTTTCCCCTTTTCCTTGCTTTTGTTTGTTGCCCATTGAGAAGCCCAAGTTTCTTTATCTTTTCTTGAGTTAGAGCACAGCATATTCTTTGGACTCAGATTACCTTTATCATATTGCATACCATCCTTTAACGCTAAAGTATTCTTCTGCCTAAAGCAGAGATCTCTACAGCAAGGCATATTTATTGTATTCTTCAGTTCTGGCACCATATTTTAGGGAGGATGTTGGCAAGCTGGCCAGAGGAAGCCAACCAGGTTGGTGAAGACTGGAGATGAGTTGAAGAAACTTGGGGTGCTTAGCCTGGAGAAGAGGTAGGGGAGTATAGCTGTCTTTAATCTTGACTCTGCCACTTATTCCCTATAAAACTTCGGGAAATTCATTTACTATCTCTGGACCTCAGGGTGTTCTTCTATAAAATGAGGGGGGGGGGGTGGACTAGATGACTTCCAAGGACTCCTCCAGCTCTACATCTATTATTTTGTGTTTGGTAGAGCTGCTGGTAGCATGGGAAAGTGGTATGGGAAGTTCTGTGGGGTTCCTGAAGAAATTTTGGATGATAGGTGGTATGTTTATAGCTACTTTAAGTAGCTTTACCTATATGTGGCTATCAAATAAAGGTGAAAACTGTGCGTTCTGTGGCCACTAATGGACAAAGTAAGAGGTCTATGATACAAGCTAGATCGAGGTTAAGATTCAAAAGACTTCTTTGGCTATCCATACAGATTATGAGTTGGTTTTGGGTCATATTCACATTTACATGTGAACTATACTCTTGTTCCTTCTTTCATTTCCTTTATTTTAGCATAAGAATTAGGTTACATTTGCATTTTCTGTTTATTATGTCAGGTGGTGAGACCAGGACCAGGAACGAAGAGACAACTATGAAGCAGGAAATTTTAGATGATGATTATCAATTATTACACACAGAAGAACAACCTCCCATGTTTAATGAGTATGGGAATTCTTTCAGTCACAACTCAGCCCTAGTTGGACTTAAAGTATTCCAAACTAAAGAAGAAGCTTATGATTGTCAGAAGTGTGGAGAAAGCTTTATTTCCATGGCCCATCTTACTCAACACCAGAGCCTCCACACTGGACTGGGTCGCTATGAATGCTATGAATGTGGGAAGAGGTTTAACCGTAGTTATGACCTGATCCGACATCAAGTCATTCATACTGGAGAGAGACCCTTTTCCTGTAATGAATGTGGAAAAACCTTCAAACGAAAATCAACACTTATTGAACACCAAAATATTCATACTGGAGAGAAACCTTATAGATGTAACAAATGTGGAAGAGCCTTCCGGCAGAACACAGGCCTAATTGAACATCAGAAAATTCATACCGTTGAGAAACCCTACAAATGCAATGAATGTGAAAAGACTTTCAGTAATAGTTCAAGCCTTCTTCAGCATCAGATTGCACACACTGGAGAAAAACCCTACAAATGTGATGAATGTGGGAAAGCTTTCATAAATAGCTCTAGTCTCCTTCGACATCATAATATTCACAAAGGAGGAAAACTCTGTAAATGTGAGGAATGTGGGAAAACTTTGAGTAACAGCTTGAGCTTTTTTCAGCATTTGAAAATACATACTGGAGAGAAACCATATAAATGTAATGACTGTGGGAAAGGCTTTATATGTAATTCATATCTTGTTGAGCACAAAAGAATTCATACTGGAGAGAGACCATATGTATGTAAAGAATGTGGAAAAGCTTTCAGGCGGTCCTGGAACCTTACTGAGCATCAGAGAAGTCATAACTCGGAGAAATCCTATAGATGTACCGAGTGTGGGAAAGCTTTCAAGAATAGCTCAAGTCTTTTTCATCATCAAAGAATCCATAGTGGAGGGAAACCCTTTGACTGTAATGAATGTGGTATGGCTTTTAGGCGCAAGTCACGCCTTATTGACCACCAAAGGGTTCATACTGGAGAAAAACCATATGAATGTGATAAATGTATGAAGAGTTTTAGTCACCGTTCACAACTTCTTGAACATATGAGAACTCACACTGGAGAAAAACACTATGAATGTAATCAGTGTGGGAAGTCCTTTACTAGAAATTCAGGCCTTTTACGTCACCAGAAAATACACACTGGAGAAAAACCATATGAATGTAATCAGTGTGGGAAAGCATTTAGCAATAGCTCATGCCTAATTGAACATGAGAGAATCCATACCACAGAGAAACCTTATAAATGTAGTGAATGTGGGAAAGCTTTCTGTAAGAAATCATACCTCACTGGACATCAGGTAATTCACTCTAAAGAGAAACCCTACAGATGTAATGAATGTGGGAAATCGTACAGTCGACGGTTCCGTCTTGTTGAACATCAGAGAATTCATACTGGAGAGAAACCCTATGAATGTAGTGAATGTGGGAAAACTTTTAGTCGAAGTGCACTTTTTATTAAACATCAGATAATTCATACCAAAGAGAAGCCCTATATATGTGATCAATGTGGCAAAGCTTTTAGTCTGAGAAAACATCTTGTTCAACATCAGAGAATCCATACTGAAGAGAAACCTTTCAAATGCAATGAATGTGGGAAAGCCTTCAGGCACAAGTCAACTTTTCATGACCATCAGAAAACACACACTGGAGATAAACCCTGTAAATGTAATGAATGTGGGAAATCTTTCAATCGAATCTTTCACCTTATTGAACATCAGCGAACTCATACTAAAGAAAAACCTTATGAGTGTAGTGAATGTGGGAAATCTTTCAGTCGAAGCTCAGTCTTTATTAAGCACCAGAAAATTCATGCTAAGGAGAAATTAGATTCATGTAATTAATATGGGAAAGCTTCTAATTTAATACCAAATTTTGTTCAGTATTGAACAATTTACCTGGGGAAAAAATGAATATATAGAAAGCCTTCAATAAGAGTTCATGATTCAACACAACTGAATTTACATGATACAAAACAGTTATTTTAAGAAATGGAAATTTCAGTCCTCTCAAACAATGTTTCATATTTTTTAAATGGCATTGACTGAGTATTGTCACTCATCTCCATAGAATAGAGCTATAGACTCAGAAATAAAGGGAACTGTATTCTTGCAGATCAATTCACTGCTTCTTGTCTAGACTCTTGCAGTGGTCTCTAATTGGGCCCCCTGCATCTAGACTCTCCTTTCAAATCTAACATTTTGCCAAGTCAATATTCCTAAAACACACATCTGACCATTTTACTCCTCTATTCAAAAATCTTCCCCTATTGCCTCTAGAATAAAATGGTAAATTCTTTGTTCAACATTTAAAGTTCAACACAATCAGACTCCCATTTATCTTTCTGGTTTTTTTTTTTGAAATTACTTCCCTCATAGTAAAACTGACTTCTGGCTGCCCTCTATATATATCATTTCTTCTCTTTCCATGCCAATTCACAGGTCCCCCTATCCCCTACCATGACTAGAATGTGATTCCTCTTCCTCTCTTGCCTCTTAGATTTTCTATTTTCCTTCAAGGCTCAGTTTAGGTTCTTTATAAGATAAGGCCTTTTCTGTTCTCCCCAGTTGGTGGGCTCTCCTGAAATTGTTTGGTATTTACTTTGTATATAAATTGTATTTACTGATCTTTGTATATGTTTTCACCCCCAGAACAATGTAAGCTCCTTGAGGGCAGGATTATTTTGATTTTTTATTTGTTTCCTTAGTGCCTAACAATGTTTTGCACATCCCGAGGCACTTGATAAATATTTGTTGACCTGAATTAGACCAAGATGTAAACCCTAGAGCTGGCTACTCTTCCTGGAAAGCATTTTACTCCATTGTTTTCTTTATGCCAAATAATCTGACATTTGTTAATAGGTTATTATATTAATACAGAATAGTGGAAGAAAAGGTACTTGAAGTAGTAATAGGTTAATAAAAAACTAACATATAAGAGATATTGCCTCAGTGTCTTTGAAGAAACCACTTGTCAAAGAAGCAGATGGAATTCAAGGAGAGAAAATAAGAAGTTGAACATCAAGCCAGTTTTTCTTTATTTGATACTTTCAGTGATGACAGGGATTTTCTGTTTGTTAGTTACTCTTGTCAGGAGGGTGTCTTCCCTGTACAAAGAAGTTAACTCCAGAGAAAAGTAAGGACTGACATAAGATCTCAAATTATAACATGGCCAGTGACCCTTTTCTAGATCTATAGGGAAAGAACACAAAGCTATTGATGGGTACCTCTGAAGAATCAGAGCAAATACTTCTGGGATTGTTTAGAGTGAGAAGAATCTAGTACTTCTCATACAGTCTTGAATTTTCATGGGCCAGAACCAGATGGAGGGAAATTATTGGTTTTGACTTCTGTCCCACTGTTGTAAAATTTTTTTTTCTCTGACCTCTGAGCCAAAAACATAAATACTAACCAAACAGTGGGCAGGAAAATCCTTGTGTAGAAGTGTTCACAGTGGTACCTTGGGTTATAATAGCTAGCTCCAACTTCCTGCTCACTTTTTCATAGAATCTTAGAGCTCTAAAAAGAATTAGGTATTATCTAATCTGGCCCCTTCATTTTACAGATAAGAAAATGAATCCACAGAGGGGAAGTGACTCTTACTTTTATAGATTGTTGGAGTTTCCATAGTGCCAGGTCATGTATTAGGTGAAAGTTATAGACATCCAGCCTTTGACAATGTTATTGAGATTCAAAGTGAATCAAATCAATCTTAATAGGATGAATTGTAGTGGGGACAAATGTAAAATCTTTCCCTTGGATTGAAAAAAACACCTAGTACATGTGAAAACATGGGAAATACTGGCTGGGCACCCTTTGATGGACTGACAAATAAAAAGGAATGAACAGTGTGATATTGCAGACCAAAAAAAGCTAATGTAATCTTAATAAATAATAAGTGCATGACATCCACATGACAATAATAAAATATGACATCCAGAATGAAGGAGATAGTCATTCTGCTGTTCTCTTTGTTGATTGGATTGTATGATAAAAGGTATTGGAAAGCTGAACCTCATATAGAGAAGTAAAATTTAGATGGTGAGAGGATTAGAAAACATGCCATATTATGATCATTTTAAGAATCTGGGAGTATTTATCTTGGAAATAACACTTAGGACAAGGATCCTTAATCACTTTTGTGTTGTGGATCCCTTTAGCAGTCTGGTGAAGCCTAGGGACCCACTACTTGGAATAATATTTATAAAATACATAGGATTACAAAGGAAACCCTACAAAGAACATAACTGCAGAGAAAAGTAAGAACTGACATAAGTTCTTATTGTATCAAATTGTTATAAACATTAAAAAATTGTATTAAGTATCAAATTGTTATAAACATTAAAAAAACCTCGGACATATAAAGAAAAACTCAGACATTATAAAGAAAAACTCAAAACTGCCCAGAAGTGTATTGAGTTGCCTCAGGAGATAGAGAGTTCATATCTCAAGAGGTCTTTGAGTAAAAGATGATGACAACTTCTTGGGAGCTGTATAGATTTCTGCTTTCAGATAGGGATAGAATTGTATTACTTCTGATGTGCCTTCCAACTCTTTAGTCAGGCATTGTAGTTTTGAAAATTTGACTCCATTGTCCTTCTGTAGGCTTAACTTCTGTTACACTGCTGTCCTTTTCCCAATGCCTTTTGATCTACTTTGTCAGATCTGGATATGCCTTATGTTTTTCTTGTTTCCATGTACTTGCTTTTTACCTTCATTAGCTTTATGCAATCCTAGTTTAAATCTTATCTATTCTCTACCATAAAACTTTCTTACCCCATACTGATCATTTCCTTATCAGAATTCTTAGAACTCTTTTGACATTTATGTATTACTGTGAAAACACTGGTCTCCACACTTATCCTCCTTGGTCTTCTTAAATTGAACCCTCTGAAATGTTCATCTTTTTGTTAAGACTCCTCTGTCTTCCCTTCTATCTTTGGAAATTTTTTAGATATCAAGCTTAAATGTCTCTTTGCAACTTCTTTTAAGTATTCTACTGTTCCTTAAACTTTACCCTCAGATTTGTGAAACTTTGACAAGTAGACATCCTTAAAAACACTCAGCCTGCCAAATTCATCAACCTGAATTGTCTCATGTAAAAAAATAGACTCGAATACAGGACTACAATCCCCATGAGCCTTTGCTCCACTTCCCCAGAATGCCTTGTAATCTCACCTGGGCTGAGATCGAGAAGGTATTTAAGCTGATTCAAAGGCTTTTGAGGGGCTCTTGGCTCTTTTGGACTTCCGTTTTGGAGCAGGCTCGTCTCTTGCGAGATGTGAGGTTATTTTGTCTAGGCCTCTGGCCTAGGCACATGTTTCTTACTTGTATATTCTTTAATCTTTAACCTTTAATAAACCTCTAAAAAATATAATACTTCTTGCAGAGAGAAACTAATTTCTACCTGCCTCAGTCTCCCCATCTCCCCTAAATTTTAACTGTTACACTCATGAACTACAATTTCATTCCATCTCAGCTATATAGAGGGATAACCATACCTTTGATCTCACCATTCGTTCCCACAAGTTTTCTATTTCTGCAATCAAAAAGTATGAAATTGCAATCAAAAAATATGAAATAATTTGAGATCTTATGTCAGTCCTTACTTTTCTCTGGAGTTTACTTCTTTGTACAGGGAAGACACCCTCCTGACAAGAGTAACTAAGTTCAGACTTCTAAACATTTAACCTCTTCTACTACTAAACCTATACTTCATGCTCACTGCAACTGGACTCCAACTGCATACCTCCCAGCTTTTTCAATCTATCACTTCTTCTCTAGACTCATTCATCTCCTTTACAGTGCTGATCCTGCAGATAATTAGTTCAACCAAAGAATGTCTTCTTTTTTCCCCTTTGTTCTTTTGCTGTTGATGGTTTGAGGTATGCAGTATGAGGCTAATTCTTCTACTGGTACTTAACTTCCATGTCCTCTCATCTCCTCTGGGAGCTTGTGCCTCCCATCGTCATCCTCCCATAGCCCCATCCTAAGTATCTCACATTCTTAGTTTTTCACAGAAACATAGAATTTGAGGTTTGAACGAGGTCCATTGTAGTATAGCTGACAAGTTCCTCCAAGGAACCTACCACTTCTTGTAGTGGGTCCTTCCACTTTTGGACTGTCTATTGTTAGGAAAATTTTCCTAAAACAGCTTAAAATACACTTCTTTGCAACTTCCACCCAATGTAGAATTCAACTGGTTCATTCTGTCTTGCCTACAAATATATCAGGTACACTTTGTCCTTAAAATCATTGTTCCTTACCTTTCCTTCCTTTCATGGCCTAGTTAAGATCATTTGCCTTCATTATCTCTGCTTCTTCACATCTATCACTTCTCAACCTTTTGCAATATCTGCTTTCCAAAACAAGGTTACTAACAATCTCTTAACCACTGAATACATTAGACATAACCAACCACTCCTCCCTTGGTTTTCATGATACCCTCTCGGTTCTCCTACTTTCTGAGTATGTACTTCAGGTTCTTTTTCATGATTTTCATCCATTTGCTCTAAGCCTTCTCTTTTTCTCTGTCTCTCTTAGGATTAGGATGTCTCAGTGAAATAATCTTCCATGACTTTAAGATAATCTCCTTTATGATATGTAGAGTTGATTCTTGTCATTTGTGATAGATATATTTTATAAAGTCACTGTGAACACTGAATTAGTAAATACTGAAAAGTTGCTCCTAGAGAAAATAGGTTAGGTTCCTATAAGCCTTTGGTCACAATGCTTGCTTTAACACTTTCTGGAGTGGCCTTATATACAGATCTAGATTGGTGAATTTCTTCTTTTTCTGGATGTACCATATGGTTGGTTCATTAGCATTGAACTCAAAGCCAATAACACTATAACTCATTCATGAATGCAATTTATCTCGTGCACATATTTTCTCTCTAAGGTACAACCTTCATGTTCTTAGGAACTCTAAAACACTTCCAACACTACACTTGGGGCTATTTTAAGCAGTGAAATCACCAACCCAAGACACAAAAATCTGAAAAACATGGCATTAAATAGATGTCAAACAGAACACTTGTTTATACTATGAGAGCATAAACAAGGTAGAACATCTTTTTTGACTTCAGCTTGGAACTAGTGCATGGACTCTCAAATTTTTTGCTTCTTTCCATGTTTGTGAATGACCACAAAATAAGCATTTGTAAATATTGATTTTGAGATTATAGATACATTTTATCAGGAAGGCAAATTTGTAAATACAAATCAATTTTATGATACTTTTTATGATACTCTTTTGAGGGTACCACCATCTTTTCAGTCATTCAGGTTCCTAACATTGAAGTCATTCTCAATTTTCACCTTCAACTTGCTCCATAACCAGTTATTTGCCCAGGCAATTAATTCAATATCCACATCTCTTAAATTTATCCCTTTCTCTTAACACTTAGATGTGTCAACTTGGAAAAACACAGAACCACTAAAGTAGTCATGAAACCAAATCTTTAATCAGGAAAAGAGACAAGTACTTAATAATTAGCCATCATACAAAGCCAAGCCCTACACTGAGTCTAGGGCTCTGGGGACAGTGTCTCTGAGAGAATCACTTGGGGACTTATATACCTTTTGGGGAATATAGTACAAAGAATATACACTGACCAGTTACAAGCAGGCTTGAGAAAGAGGCTGTAGCTAGAGGCTGGGGTATCATGGAGTGGCCTGATTTACAATAGATACAAAAAGATGGTTCCTGCCAGGTGTTGGTCTTCTTGGGAATGGATCTCTGATACAATGGGGGAAACTTCTAAGACAAAAAGGATAATTGAGGATTTGACCATTTTTATCACTCCTATTCAGGACACTTAATGGATGCTTGGTGATCCCTTGTTCAGTCTAAGACAAGATCAGTTTGGGAGTTCCCCTCGAGACAAGTTCCCAAGGGACAGAGGCAAACTCGGGGCTCCCAAAAACCCAGTTGACCTATATCATCCAACTTCAGGCCCTTAAATACTTCTTTTCTACCTGTACCTGGCCTCTCCCCTCTCTGATCCACATCATTGATAAAGCCATCTTAAAGTATAAGGCTGACCATGACATTCTGCTGTCTAAGGATATTATGTGAATCCTTTATTGCCTCTAGAATAAAATATAAACTCAGATGGTGTTTTAAAGTGCTTCACAGTTGCTCTTCTTTTTCTTATTTGTACCTCAATGCCTGCCTGGCACATGTTTATTGTGTGTCTGACTCTAGTCTATTTTACTATTCCAGATAGAACTTCACCTTATTTCCCTTCACACACTCTATTTCCAGTCTTAAGGAACCTACTTGCTCTTCATGCTTTTTGCATAGCCAGTTTAGCCTACCTGAAGTTGATTCCCTCTTCAAATTCTCCAAGGCTTAACTAAGGCACCACCATGACCAGAAAACTTTTCATACTACTATTTTGCATTTGGGCTCTTAAATTATGCAGTATTTATCCTTCTCTGTCAATATTGTCTCCTCCATCCATTCATCTGGTTTTTATTTGAATTCCCAGTGCTTAAACAGTGCCTTGATGTAAATAAGTGCTTTGTAATGCTTATTGAATTGAATTTTATCTTCTGTTTGTGGCTGGGACAACAGGTGTCACCATAGGGGATGATTACCCAGTGGCAAATGCAATAGGCTTTTAGTAGCCATTGTTGTCTTGATACAAAACTGCCTCTAAGCCATCTCTGTTCAACCTAGAGAGCTGGCTGGGTTCTGCAAAAGCCAATAATTTTATATATGTGATGCAATCCAAGACCTTAAAGACCAGATGACATTTCTTATACTAGTAATTTCTAAAGATGTCTGGAATCTTGTCTAGAGTGTCACTTTTTGCTTCAGTGCTTCTGGGTCTCAACATTATATAAGGGGAGACTTGGAATCTTTGAAGTATTCACCAACCCCCCTAAAACACTTTCAACTCTCATGATAGTCCAGAAATCTCCTTTTTGGGGGATATATATGATCTTCTCAAATAGGCTGCTTCTGTTCTAGACAAATTCCTTATTCTCGCCTAGTCCCTCCTACCACTTATATAAAATTCTGCAACACCCTCATATCTGTACTCTTTCATGTTAGAAACTTCCAGTCCCGGGTTGTACTCAACTGGACTTTGATTACCTATCCTTGGCACCTTTCTGTTTGGGACATAAAAAATGAAAAGCCAATTGGATATGTCTGAGCAAAAACTTGACTCCTTCTTACAAATCCCCTGACACTTACATATTTCACCAAGTTCCCTCATTTGTGAAGAATAATAAGAGTGGGTATTCAAGCATCCCATCAAGCAAGGAGGAATGATGAAAGCATAGTATAATATTTGGAAGATAGACTCTTGTACAGGGGTCCCCAAATTACAGTCCTTAGGCCATATGCAGCCCCCTGAGGCCATTTATCTGGCCCCCACAGCACTTCTGGAAGAGGCACCTCTTTCATTGGTGGTCAGTGAGAGTGAGCCTAGTAACATAATACTTTTTATGGCGCCTTGGAGGCATACACAAAGGATTATGTGGCTGCACCATGGAAGACATCAGCATGGTGAGTGGTGATCTGGGGGGAGGGGATTCCACACTGTGTATACTGCTGTCCAGTATAGTGGTGTTGGTGATGAGCCTGTGCAAGGTGTGACAGGCCCATCACAGCCAGCACTGCAGCCTTCGCTATCCCAAACAGCGGTATACAGATTTGTTCATAGTTTGTTTTTTTTTTATAGTCCAGCCCTCCAGTGGTCTGAGGGACAGTGAATTGACCCCCTGTGTAAAAAGTTTGGGTACCCCTGCTCTTGTAGGACCATTCTGATACCTGTTTCTACTGTTTCTGGAAGATCATTGTGTTTGAGGTTCTGGCAACCTCCCTAATAAAACTCAGCTACTTCTATCCAAATCCAGTGTCTCATGTGTGTCATTCCTTCTCTTTATATGAATTTAAATGCTCATAATATCTTGCTTACAGTTTTTATCCTTTGACATTCTTGCCTCTTAAGTGAAGACTGAAGTAGTGCACTTCACAAAGTGAGTCCAAACACCCAGAATTTCAGTTATTTGAACCATGATTTATTAATAAAGAACAAATAAAGAATCTACCAGCTGGGACAGCCTTCCCTAGTGGAAACTGCTTCCATCTAACATTTTGGAACAGTTTATATAAGGGTTATAAGATACAAAGTTATTTCTTTTTACATATAGGTTCTTAATCAATCAAACAAACCTTATCACCGACCCAGGAATGTGGGGTTGGAGATGAGGAGACAATCCTCAGATTTATGTGGGGGCTATTATTTAGGGGCTGTTTATTTTCATATCCATTAAGTCACCTAGCCCTATTTAGCCATATGTTATCTTGCTTCCATCCTGACCTCTTTGATAGTCCTGAAATTCCTTTGTCTTCCTGCCCTTTCTAATTCTCACCCCCAAGCCAAATAGAGACTGGTCTGCTGTCTGCATAAACAGCTTGACTTCATGGGGGAGGGAAGCCAGGTCTGTTCCCTAAAAAATGCTATCAGGGTTTTTTATCTGTTTTATCTACTTCAATTTTTTTATCTTCCCTTATTAGGACTACTTCAAAGACCTTTAAGTCTCACTATAATAGCCTGGAGCAGTTCTCAGCCTTGACCAAATGAGGGCTTCCACATTCTTTGGGTTTGTTGTTTATATGAGAACTATATGAATTGTGTATTTCATGGAGACTCAGTAAACTTAGCATTTGTCAGGCGACAGCTTTAGGCAGGTAGGCCAGCTTATCTAACACTTAGTCATCTTTTTCTCCCGTATTATTAATGGCAAATGTATCTATTTTCTCCATGATGTAAATTGAACATTTATAGAACATCTGCTTTTCCTTGACAGTTTTATTCCAGCTAAAGAGTTTAGACAGCCTTTTAAAATAAATATCTTTGAAGTTATCTGTTTTACAGTCATATTCTTTAGTAAATATCTTAAAGGGAAGAAAAGAAACATGGTTTTGTTGTACTTAGAGAATTGCAAATTGCAAAAGTGATACCTAAAATAGTTAACAAAAGATAGTGAAGGAGTATACTGAAGTCATAATGCGTATCTTTTCTTCAGTCATCCTACTTCTTGGATTAATATGTGTTAATATGCCCCCATCATTATGAAGGCATTGTAACAAATGGAATTCATAGGGAGCTATAGATGAGCCCCTAGGGTTCAGGATAGGTACCCTTTGCAAGAATGCAAGACTCCAAAACTTAGCTTAAAAATAAAAAGAGAAATTTATTAATTTAGAAGGTAACGTTGAATGGTTGGGAGGCTCAAATGTGTAGACTGCCCCTTTGAAGGGATAAATTCTGGGGTTTTTATACTTTATTTATAGCAAGTGCTATATGACTTGAGGAGGGTATGAATTCAAGCAAAAATCAGGGGGTTGGTCACCTGACTGGGATCAGAGTGGTGTCTTAAGTCCTGAAGACATAGGGTTTGGCTGGGTATAGTTTAGGAGGCAAGTAGATATCCTAGATTATTACTATCAATGGTATTTAGACATAACCAAATTATGTATATCTATGTTCATCTCAAAACCTAGGGGAGAATCCAAGGGGGATAATTCTCTCAAGGGTCTTTTCCTTTTGATGTCCAGGATCTTATCGTGAGTCTTTGATGTTTAGGGTTAGTATTAATAAGAATGCAAGGAAGCAAAAAAATTTTCCAGCTTACAGTTTGGCCTGAAGGACTTTTATAATTTGGGGGTACAATGTCCCATACCATTGAGAGGTGGAATTTCTTAATTTTAAGTTAACATATTAATCTACTACTCTAGAACATCTAAAACAGCCAGTAGACACCCTCTGCAATTTGAATAGGCAGGGCAAAAAAAAAAATTCCTCTGGTGCTTGGCTTACATACTCCTTGTAATCTCATCACTCAATCCTTTCTCTGGACATCCCAAGATATCTCTGATTGGTACATAGATATCCAACTCTTCCATCATTACTTCATAGGAAGAGATGGGTCTTAAGGATATCAACAACAAGCCTTTTCTTCTCTCTCAGGTGGGCTGGCCAGTGCAATCCAACATGGTGACCAGAGCTCACTGACTTTTGGTTACCCTGCCCATAACAAAACCCAGCCAAGTGAGATGCTTTAAGGCCTGGAAGTAAATTACTTGGAAGCTAGATTGTTATGGTGGGTGAAGAGGTACACCCTTTGGTTTCAGGAAGGATACCTTTCTGCAAGAATGCAAGACTCTGAAACTTAGCTTAAAAATAAAAAGAGAAATTTATTAATTTAGAAAGTAATGTTGAGAATGGCCAGGAGGATAGTACAGGTGGAACAGCAAGATGAAAGGCTGTTCCTTGGGAAGACAGCAGGGATAGAAAAGCTGTCCCCCTGGGAGGACAACATGGATGGAAAAGCTGTCCCCCAGATGACATCAATTCTGGGGATTTTATACTCTTTACAACAGATGCTGTGTCATGTTAAAGACATGACTCTAGAGTGGTAAACCCTCAGGCATTTGGTCAGGGGTTTGGTCATCTGACTGGGGTCTGCCTGGAGATATAGGGAATGACCCTCATAAAAGATTCTTTAGTTTTAGGGAACAGATGGATGTCTAAGATGGTATTGAGGTGTAGCCTGGAGGTGTACCTCTCTGTCCATCTTAAATCTAAAGGAGGATCAAAGAGGATAATCCTCTCAGTGTTCTACAGGGGTTATTAGATGTTTTAGGATAGGAGTCACAGGATGTAAGGGAGCAAAGGAATTTCCCTGATAATAGTTTGCCTGAGTTTCTGGGGGTACAATGCCCATGCCAAGATGACCTTCAAAACTCAAGGTTTAAAAAGATTTCATATATGAATTATAACAATTCAGCATTAATTTTCCACACCTTATGGATTTGTCTATTGTAGGAAGAGTGACCCAGTAGAGCCTTAGGAAGGGCATTAGGTAGGAAAAAAAATAATATTTCTTCATTTTTTTAGCCATTTTCTCCATGAATCACTAAAAAGTGGCAGGTGCCATTTTAGTCCTCTGAATTATATTCTCATATCAGTAGAATTCTACTGTTTAGATGAAACCTCTCTTTTTATTATCCTGTTATGAGTGCTATTCACTATTCAGATCTGAAACTGGAACTCTACCTTATAACTAGTTCAAGGCCTTTTGAATTCAAGAGCATGGGGGTCTGCTGATCCACAGTAACTATTTAAATTCATGCATATTCTGATCTTCCCAGTTTTTTCATAGCATCAGTATGGATGAGGCATATGGACTCTTGGACTCTATAATAATATCATTGAATCTCCATTAAGTGGTTTCTGAATTCCTTCATTTCTGAGAGTTGTGGGACCATTTAAAAAGGTAGGAGTTATTCACATAGCAGGAGACATGAGGTAAGAGGGGGAAAGCCTGAGGGCTGGTATTTCCTATACACCTCTTGGGCCATTTGGTGTAGACTCTGGGAGTACCAGTTCTGAGAATCAAGGAGCATATGCTGGCTTTCCCTTATATTCCTGCAGTTCCATGGGCTTCCTCCTAATAGTTCAACACCTGTACTTTATCTTTTTTCTCCCCATTTCTCTTTCCTCCTCTCTCCCAGAAGTTCCTTTGCCAATTTATTTTTTCCAGTATCACAGGGATTTCCTTTAGGGAAGCATCAAACAATCCTGGGAATGGAGCCATCTCTTGTCTTAGGCAAATAAGTCAAAATGGAAGTGTCCAGGTGATCATATGAGTTTCAAAAGGTCTGCAAGTCTGTGATTGCAGGGGTAATGTGATCCCCTAGCATAGTGATAACATTGGTATCCTCTGGCATGGCAATGACTGAGAGCCAAGTAAAGAGATGGCATTGAGGAGTTCAGCTGATGTCAGAGGAGAAGCTTAGGATGACTTTTTACCATCAGAGCTGATCAAACAATACCAAGCTGAGATGAAATACAAAATAGCTCATTTTTAGTATTGTAAAGCTATTTTATGTTCTTATAAAGATTTACTATGACCCTTCTGGCTAATTAATTATAAGTAGCTGTGAGCTAATATATTGAATCCTTGTGTGAATGGAAGCTGAAACGGGTCCAACTTGGGCATAGTGAATTCTTCCCAAATCTGGTCTGTGAAAGTCATTGTTGGGATGTTTTTTTCTTTTAAAATATGTTTTCTTTAGCAGCTTTGGTATGTCACCTCACTTGCTATGTCTTCACTTGCCAAATAAACCTTCTCTTTTACAGTTTTTTTCTTAATATGCATGTGTCTTGCTCTAGTCTGCTCTGATTTTTCATTGAGTTGGTCACATGATGCATTGTTTTTGTTGAAAAACTCTCTTGGGGTTAGCCCCACCAACCACCTTTGAACTTTGGGTGCCCAGAGGGGCATCTACTCTGTTCAAGGTTCTAAAAGGTAAAAGGTAAACTGGTGGGTAGTTAATCTTACTAGTATATTTCCTGAGTCTCCTCTGAGCTGGACCCTGGATTCTCTCTGGGTAGATCTCTCTTATCTTGGGCCTCTGCCAGGGTATCAGCCTCTGCTGTCCTGTCATGGTCTCACCTGAGCAATTGTTTACCTTATTGGGCAGAATGGGGATTTAGCTTAGAGAAACATTTAACACCAATAATTACTGGCATTATATAATACCTTATAGTTAAAAAGTATTTCATGTACATAATCTAATTTGAGCCTCGCAGCAGCCAAGAATGATAAACAGTATAAATATGATTATCCCCATTTGACAGACAAGGAAACTGAGACACAGAGACCACAGACCTAGAAAGTACCATGGGGTTGGGTGGATGTGGAGTCAGTTTCCCCTGAAGGACCTCAGGTTTTGTATCTACCTTGAATAAATATTCAGACTAAGAAATGGTTGTGGCTCCCTCTATCTTCCTTACACAGAAAGGCTTGTCCTGGTTCCTGATAGCAGCAGAGTCTCACCAGGTCAGAAAAGCAGCATCCTTCTCTGACATTGCTTTCATCTCCCATGGCTGAATCTCATATCATCTTGGAGAGAAATTTACTTAAATTAATTTATCTATTCAGTGCCATACCAATTAAACTATCAAAATTATTTTATAAAACTGGAAAAAAAAATAAAATTCATCTGGAATAACTGAAGATTAAGAATATCAAGGGAACTAATGAACTAATGAACAAAAATGTGGAGATTTTAAATTGTATTATAAAGTATTAATCATCAAAACATACTGGTATTGGCGAAGAAATGAATAGTAGATCAATGGAATAGATTAGGAGTAAAAGACCTTAGCAATATACTGTTTGATAAACCCCCCAACCCAAGCTTTTGGGATAAGAATTCACTATTTAGCAAAAAGTGTTGGGAATATTGGAAAACACTATGGCAGAAACTAGGTGTATACCAATATCTTACATCCTAAACTGTAAAAATAATAGGCAGTGAATGATTATTGATTATAAACTGATTTGACACTCTGCTTGCTGGGCTTACAAAGTATCTTCAGTTTGTATCAGTGAAGTGAACCTCATAAGTGAACTTCTCTTCAGGACCAGGTGCAAGGATGCTAAGGAGATTCTTGTTATATAAAAAGGAACTATTCTTTGAAAATATAAGGATAAAAAAGGATTTCTAACTCTAAGGGATTCTAACTACACCCAAACAAATAAAACCCCCTGGTTCCATAGGCTACACTGATCTTTCCTGATCTGACCCAAATTTTCACTATTCTACAATAAACTAAACACTATTATCCTTATGCAAAGTATATAACTCTTAACTTTGTCTCCAAGTTATAAAAATAACAAAGGCTGGCTGGCTGAGCCTCAGCAAGAACCAAGTTAGGACTTGTGCCTTAACAGAGTCCAAACCAAAGACCAAGTCTTTCTTTAGTCTTCTCAGATATAAAAAAACAATCTATGAAACAACAATAGACAGTCACTAGTGTTTCCCATGTTGAAAAAGGGAAGTCACTTAGCTCCTTCAGGTTTTTCCCTTCTTTCCTTTTACCTCAGACAGGGAGGGGAGAGAGAGAGAGAGAAAAGATGTCCCCTGCTCCCAGAATTCTGAGAGAACGTAACTCTCACTCTCAGAGAACAACTGCCACAGAAAAACTGTTACCCCTCCCACACACACTGTCAACATTTGAAACTGACACTGTCTCAACTCTTTTCCAACTCTAATTTGTTCTCAAGCCAGCTTCTCTACTTCTTTAAACTAATATAACAAGACTTAATTTCTAATAATTTAGAAATAACTTAATTTCTAATAATTCCTTATAATTTTAAGATAAGGTCAAAATGGATATGATTTAGATATAAAGGGTGATACCAGAAATAAATTAGGGAAACAGAATAGTTTACCTATTAGATCAGTGGAGAAGGAAGAATTTATGAACAAACAAAAGATAGAGAACTTTTTAAGATATAAAATGAATAATTTTGACTATATTAAATCAAAAAGATTTTACACAGACAAAACCAATACAACCAAGATTAGAAAACAAACTGGGAAAAATTTTTATAACATTTCTCTGGTAAAGATCACATTTCTCAAATATGTAGAGAACTAAGTCAAATTTATAAGAACTACAAATTGTCAAAGGATGTAAATGCTTGTTTTCAAATGAAGAAATCTAAGCTATCAATAATCACATGAAAAATGTTCTAAATCATTCATTAGAGAAATGCAAACTAAAAAATAACTCTGAGGTACCACTTCATACTAGTCAGATTGGCCAATATGCCAGTAAAGGAAAGTGATAAATGCTGGAGAGGATGTGGCAAAATTGGGGCATTAATGCATTGTTGCTGGAGTTGTGAACTGATCCAACTATCCTGGAAGGCAATTTGGAACTATACCCAAAGGGCTATAAAACTGTGCAAATCCTTTGATCCAGTAATATCACTACTAGTTCTGTATTCCAAAGAATTTTTTTTAAAGGGAGAAAGGACCTACTTGTACAAAAATATTTATAGCAGCCTTTTAAAAAATGTATTTATTTATTTTCAACTAAAAGGGAATTTTGTTGATATCACTGGCCCCATTAAACCTAGTTACAAGGCTTTGTTACAACAGAGTACTAAATGTCACTTCAGTCATGGGGGCCAAACAAAAACTGGGTCCCGAGGCTGCTTCTTTATTTGACCTTCTTCTTGGGGCACAGATAGTTGGTGTGGCCCCACTTCTTCTTATGGCAGTTTACA
The DNA here is from genome assembly GCF_027887165.1 of Monodelphis domestica. NCBI lineage: Eukaryota > Metazoa > Chordata > Mammalia > Didelphimorphia > Didelphidae > Monodelphis > Monodelphis domestica. The sequence continues at coordinate 257,068,010 of NC_077228.1, forward strand.
GTGTAGGGGTGCAGGTGGGCATAACATTTGTGGCAGATCATCTTGTCACAGTTGTACTTCTGGGCCAGCTGGCGAAGGGAAGGTTCAATGATGCCCCCTCGAAGACGCAGCACCAGGTGGAAAGTGGACTCTTTCTGGATGTTGTAGTCAGAGAGAGTCTGGTCATCTTCTAGCTGTTTTCCAGCAAAAATCAAATGTTGTTGATCTAGTGGGATACCTTCCTTGTCCTGGATTTTGACTTTGATGTTTTTGATAGTATCAACTGGGCTCTATATCAAGAGTGATAGTCTTGCCTGTCAGGGTCTTCACAAAGATCTGCATCTCTGCAACGTTGCACCCACCACTTAGCTGCCTTGCTGGAAAGAAAGACAAAAAATGTATTTATTTAATTAATTAATTTAGAATATTTTTTCATAGTTGCATGATTCATGTACTTTCCCTCCCCACTCCTGTAGCCAACAAGCAATTCCACTGGGTTTTACATGTATCATTATCAAGACCTATTTTCATATTATTAATATTTGCAATAGAGTAGTCATTTAGAGTCTACATCTACAGCAGCCTTTTTTGTGACGGCAAAAAATTGGAAATTAAGGGGATGTCCATCAATTGGGGAATGGTTGAACAAATTGTGGCATATGATGTTGATGGAATACTATTGTGCTGTAAGGAATGGTGAACAACATGATTTCAGAAAGAGATGGAAAGACCTACATGATACAGAGTGAAATAAGCAGACCCAGGAGACCATTGTATACAATAATTGTACACACATTGTATACACAGCAATATTGAGAAATGATCAACTGTGACAGACTTGCTCAACAATGCAATGATCCAGGACAATTCTGAAGGACTTATGACAAAAAAATGCTATCCACCTCCAGGGAAAAAACTGTTAGAATTGGAACACATATCAAAGCATACTATTTTTCACTTTAGTTTATCTGGGTTTTTATTTGGGGGTTTTGGTTTTGTATGATTATTCTCTTACAAAAATGAACAATATGGAAATGTTTTGCATGATAATACATGTATACCCAGATCAAATTGCTTACCTTCTCCAGGAAACAGGAAGGAAAGGAGGGAGAGAAATAATTTGGATCATATAACTTCAGAAAATTTATGTGGAAAGTTGTTATTACATGTTATTGATAAAACAAAATATCTTTAAAAAGAAAAAAACTTAGAACTGGAATCCCTTGGAGCCTGAGGGACCTGAAATTACAGGTTAGTGGCCTGGTGTATTCCTGGGCCTCCTACAGGCCAAAGTTAGCTCCACCCCCAAAGGTGACAATTAGAACTTAGAAGCCGTTACCTTGTCAACAGGTGGGTCAGTGTTCTGCCAGGAATAGTCAGCTGCCGCAAGTTAGTGGTCATGCTGATATGGGTCCTGTGCACTTCTCCACCCCAGGTTCTTCTCTGTGGGCATCTCTGCCCTGCCTAGGTCTTGGCCTTGGATTGAGGCTCTGCTCTGCTTCCTCAACCTAAAAGTGGGACAGTTTTCTGCAGGGGGCTGCTGTTAGCATCCTGCCATCTCTACTCCTAGTGAGGGGCACCGAAATAATGAGTGCCAACCCACAGTGGGATATCAGCAAGGCCTTGATGGTGGCTCGGTTCTTTCACCTTCTGTGTGGTGCCAGAGATGCTTGTGTGACCCCCTTCCTAACTCTCTACCTGAGGCAGATGGGCCTTATTGCCCCCTGGGTAGGTATCTTAATGGGCACTAAGCACTTGATTGCCACCACCTGGGCCCCAATATGCTCCTTCCTGGCCAAGAACTATCAGAAGAGGCAGCTACTCCTGATAGGGTCACTGCTGGGTTCAGCGGCTGCTGGTCTGCTTCTGACTCTCATAAGTCCCCTGGACAAAGCTTTGGTGTATCGGTTTTGTAATGGCAGCAGCAGCCTGATGCTCCCTATCAACACAACCCTGGAAAAAGAATTGGCTCCAAACCATTCAGCTGGGATAAAGAACTTTACAATAAGAGTCAGGAGCCCTGGGCAAGAGTTGGTCTCTGGCTTCTTCATTAGTCCTCTCGGAAATGACCAAGAAACTGTCCTTACAAAGGAACAATTCACAGCTCTGTCTGCTCTTCCAGGAGCCTACTTTGAGAAAGCTAGGATAACTGTCCAGGCCACTACCCCTCTGATGAACAAAGAGCGTGAAATGGAAACCTCCCCCAGTCAGACAAAAAGGAGTCAAGTAAACTCAAGAGTGATGATGGGGAAAGGTAACCCCCAGCGCAGCATGTTTGAAACAACAGACTCTAGTCTACCTCTACTTCATGTTGGCTCTGAACTAAAAACTCCAGGTACTCTGGTGAATCTGTCACTGGCTGAGAGGACAAGAGCTCAGGACAGGAGCTTGGCCCTCTCCTTAGGGGAGCATTGGCTCTTTCTTCTTTCTATGATGGCAGTGATGTTCTGGGAACTCCTGTCTGCCCCTCTGGGGCCTGCTGCTGCCGATAGCCTCTATGAATATCTGGATTTTGTAGATGCCACTGACTGCTACAGAAGGCTCTGGGTTTGGAAATTGCTGGGCATGTCTATAGGAGTGTGCAGTGTCCCAGTCTTGGTGGTTCAACTCGACTGTTTCCTGGCAGAGGACACTCCCAGAGCGGCAGTACACTTCTATGGCTACACTGCGTTCAGTATACTGGCCTTGCCTGTCTGCTTTGCTATTCCTATTCCTAACTTCAAGAGGAGGGAGCCTGGCCACAAAGCCATCAAAGCACTGAGCCTAATTGGAAATGACTGCCTCCTTTTCCTATTGGCTGTCACAGTTTTCTTGACTGGGGCTACAGTGGCTAACATAGAGAATTTCCTCTTCTGGCAGATGCAAGACCAAGGCAGCAGTGAGTTGAGCATGGGGCTTTCTGTCACCCTCAGTTTGGTGGGTGAGATTCTATTGCATCCCTTCAAAGCTAAAATACTTAAGAATCTGTCTAGTTTGGGTACCCTGGGGCTGGGGCTGGGCTGCCTTTCTGGGCAGCTTCTCTATTACTCTTTACTTTGGAACTGGTGGGCAATATTTCCTGCTCAAATCTTTGGTGCCATCAGTAATGGGGCCCTGTGGTGGGCAGTGGATGCATTAGTGGAAGACCTGGTGATTCCTGGCACAGAAAGGTCTCTGAGTGTGATGTTGAGAGGCCTCTTTTATGGGAATGGGGCAAGCCTAGGCAGCTTTATAGGGGGCTTTGTGGTGCTTCATTATAGTCTGGCTGTTCTATATAAAACTCACTGTGTAGTTCTGTCCCTTTGGTTAGTTTTATTCATCGCTATCCAGTCAAAGCTTCCCCAACATAGAAAAATCAATTACTCAAAGCTATTGGCCGTGGATACTGCTGATGCCAGTGATTCTGAGGAAGGGGCTGAACGGGACTGGCTTATAAAAGCTATGAGGGATGAACATTTGACAGGAAGGGCTAAAAACAAATATTAAATCTAGCTAAGATGCCTTACCCAGGAAAAGGACCAGTTTGCTGCTGCTTAAAATTAACTGTTGGCAGGCAAAATTAAAGAGGATTGTCTTGGGTTGTAGATAGCTAAAGGAGATCAGATAACAGTTTTGTGCCAGTGGGTTGATATGATCATCTTATTTTCTATTATATAATTTCATTAAAATACATTTATAGCAAATAAATGAGATCTAAGTTTTTGTTTAATTATTTTAGTGATAAAATTCAAATCAGAAGAGTTTGACTAAAAATCCTGGCATCAATCCTTATTTGGTCTGAGTGGCATGTTGCCAGTCTCTCTAAGTTCCTTCCCAGGATCTTTTGGTATGGAAAAGACTGCTGGGACTAGGTAATGAAAAGGTAATCCTAGGATTCCTCTTCTTCAAAGAACCGAGAATGAATGAATAAATCAGTTAATCATGAATGAATGAATGAACAAACAAATAAAAAGCATATGTCAAACACTTTTGTGTCAAGAGAACTGAGAAGTAGCAATGGAATAAAAATACAAAAGCAAGGCAGTTCCTATTCTCAAGAAGCTTACATTCTAGTAAGATAATGTAAGTAAGAGAATAGGAGTAGGGAAAGATGTTTTGTTTTCCAAAATTACAGGGATGATGTGTAGGGAGTCACAGGGAAGTCAATTGATACATCTCTTCCAAAAGTGTAGCATTGATTTGACTACTATTCCCAGAACAAGGGGATTAAGTCATACCAAGTATGGATTTTGAGGGAGCTGTGACAGAACAGATGGCCAAGGAGATGGCCAAGATAGATTATCTGATGGGATGTGCATTTGTGCATTTGCATTGACTGACTTAAAATGAAAATGGCATTTGTTAAGTGCCTAAGGTGTGCCAAGCAATCTACTCAATCCACAAGCATTTATTAAACTCCTAGGCCTCTGCTATTTAGGTATTAGTGATACTAAGACAAAGGTGAAACAGTCCCTGCCCTTGGGAAACTTACAGTCTAGTTGGGAAAGGCAACATATACATAATAAGTATATGTAAAAATGTTAATGGGGTGAGGACAGCTGAATTGATCAAGAAAAGGTTCATATAGAAGATATTTCTTGAGCTAAGCCTTAAAGGAAAGTAAGAATTTTAAAAGGCAGAGGTAGAGGCAATGCATTCCAGCCAGTGCAAAGGCAAAAGTGACTAGAAATGGAACAATAAAGCAACCAGTTTGGCTGAACCATAGTCATAGTGTTCATGAAGGAGATGTGTACTAAGGCTAGATAGAAGGTTAAGTTAGAGTAAAGTTGTGAATATCTTTAAAGACCAAACAGAGAAGTTTATATTTGACCTTAGAGGTAATAAGAAGTCACTGGAGTTTATTGGGTAGAGGAATAATAGATTGCTCCTTCTTCAATCCATCTTTCACATAACCACCAATTAGGAACCTCTGGGACATAGTCAATGAGAGTGGAAATGAAGACCTAAATTCAGCAAGTGGCTGTGTGAGTGAAGAGAAGTGGATGGATGCTAGAAAGATGTTGTGAGGGGAAAAAAAATCAAGAGTTGGCAATTGGAGGACACCTGGGTGACTCAGTGGATTGAGAGCCAGGCCTAGAGATAGGAGATCCTGGGTTCAAATCTGGCCTCAGACACTTCCTAGCTGTGTGACCCTGAGCAAGTCACTTAAACCCCCATTGCCTAGCCCTTACTGCTTCTCTGCCTTAGTACCAATACACATTGTTAATTCTAAGACAGAAAGTAAGGGTTAGAAAAAAAAAAGAGTTGGCAATTGATTGGATATGTGGGGTAAGAGAGAGGAATTGAGAATGATTGGAAGAAGAGTGATAATTTGGACTGAAATAGAGAAGATTAGAAGATAGAGTAGGTTTCTAGGAAAAGTTAATAAATTTTGTTTGAGATATGAGTTTGAGGTGCTATGAGATACGAGATCCAGTTCAAAATGCCCAAGAGAAATATAGTTATGTAGGACTAGAACTCAGGAACAACACTAGGGCTGGATATGTAGATCTGTGAGTCTTCTGCAAGGAGATAATTATTATAACCATGTGAGCTTATGAGTCTGTCAAGAGAGAATGTACAGATTCTTTATAGCTGAGAAGTCCTTCCTACTTGTACCACCACTGGTGGTTACAGAGACAGATCTATGGAATTCTATGTCATGTAGTTGAAAAGTAGTGGGTTGGTGAATCCCACAAAATAGAGTGGTTTCCAGTTTTTGCAAGGAGTTGTTTTAGAAATGTATTGGTCTGAGGGCAGCTATGTGACTCAGTGGATTGAGAGCCAGGCCTAGTGTTGGGAGATTCTGGGTTCAAATCTGATCTTAGATACTTCTCAGCTATGTGACCTTGGGCAAGTAACTCCATTGCCTAGCCCTTACTGATTTTCCTTAGAACCAATACATAGTATTGATGCTAAGATGGAAGGTTAGGGTTTTTTGAAAAATGGATTGAACTTCTGTGAATAATGGGGTAGTACTCTTTAGAAAGCAATTAATTTTCAGAGAATGTTTCCTTAGTTTTTCTTTTTAAAAAATGATTTTAGAGATTCAACCTTTATTTGGTAGCAGCTTATGTTCAGATTGATGTAGTAGTAAATAGGAAATGAATAATACAAATGGGGGGTCCTATAAGGTATTAGGAAGAGGAGGATGATTTCATAGGTATTAAGGAAGAGCTTTTCAGAAGAGCTGAAACTAAATGGGAGTTTGAAAAAAGATTAGGCCTTAAGCAAAGAGGAAGTAAGGAGGAGATAAAGGAAAGAGAAATAGCATATTTAAATTTGCAGGTATGAACTTGGACAGACTTTGGGAGATAGTGGAAGATCGAAGGGCCTAGTGTGGTATGGTCCATAGGGTCACGAAGAATTGAACACAACTGAACAAATGAATAAGTTTGGAGGTGAGGTGGGCACTGGAGAAACAAGTAGGCAAGTTTGGTAAAGAGAGGGAAGTAAGGGTATAGAGAGACATTGACTATCCGTGTTAGAGGAGTTTCATGCTAAACTAAGAAGTCTAAACTTTATTTTATGGGTGATAGGGAAAACCACTGGACATCTTTTGCATCATGGAATTTCACACCCAAAATGAAGTTTTAGAAAGATTAACCTGGCAAGAGAGTATAGAATGCATTGAATGTGTGAGATTTAAAATGGTTGAGGTTTTAAACTGTAGTGAGTTAAAATGGTGGAAGATATAAATTGTGTTAAATATAAGAGAGGGTGAGTAAATTTTGACCGCAGAAATATGTTTCACTACAGTGTCTTGGGTTTAAATCAAATATAAGGTGGTCGCCAGGGAAATATTCCCAATTATTCAAATACCCAAGTCAATTGGGTTTTATAGAGATTTTAATTAACAATACAATGAGTAATCAAAGAAAGAGAGAGAGAGTAAGAAAGGAATAAGTATGAAGGGCCTCAAGCCAATATGGCCTAGACCTCAGTCTTAAAAGAGAAATCAGTCAGTTTTTTAACACTCACCACAAGGTCTGACTAAACAAGGATTCTAGTAACACCAGGCCAGTTCCATCTCAGCTGACTTCACCAGAGAGCCTTCCAGCCAGAGACTGTTCCAATGGGCCTCTCTCCAGAGCCTCCAGAGGGACAGAGTTCCCTTAGAGGAGCTCCAGGGAGACCTCCTTAGAGATTGTCCTCCAAGAGCTTCCCTTCTCCAGAGCCTCTCTCAAGAGATTCTTCCCAAGCGGTCCTCATCAGAGATTCTCCAAAAGGATTTCTCCAAAAGAAAGGATTCTGCTTTTTCTTATATAGGGGCTTTTCTCCCATGTCACCTCCCCTAAGTCCCTACATCTACCAATCACTGTAGAAGCTTTCCAAAGGACTGCCCATCTGAATTCCTGCTAAGTCGACTAATCTCCTCAGTAAGTCTGAATCAGAAAAAATGCTGCTGTGTCGACCAAGATCCTCAGTAAGTCTGAATGAGAAAAAACACAGCTGAGTCAACTAATCTCATCAAGAGAAAACTTGCCCGACCCTTTTAGGTACCTAGCATCTCATTGTATCAATTCTAAAAACAGGCCTGGCTCAAAGAACTCCTTGCCCCACCATAAGCATGGATCCAAGTACTTTCTTTGTTTAGCAATGAGTTTTCTCCCCTAAAGCAGTCTTAAGTATGGGTAGAGTAGAGGTCCTCCCATTTCTGATCCTGGCGAGTTCTCACATCAAAATGGGAAATGTTTCTCAGTAGGGAATTTGTTCCAATTAAGAATTCCCTGATGGGGAAATTTTTAACATTCACAAGTCTGAGAGATTTCAAGATTTACAAATGTGAGAGATGGACACAGGGAAATCAATTTAGGAGAATATCATATAAATTGTGACTTATGTTATCATAGGAAACAAATTTGGAGTGACACAAACTCAAATCCATACCTTGGAAGATTTCCAGTATTTTGTGATCTTTAGAATTTTCACAGTCAGGCTTCCCGTACCATCAGAATATGATTTCTTTCTTTCACAGGCAAATTCAACTTTTGCAAGTAACAAGGCCACTAAGACATTAATAAAAATAGATTTATTAAAATGCATTTTGTTCTGTTCCAGAGTGTAATAGTTTTATTTTACCCTCATGGGTGAGTACCATTTTTTACTAAGATAATTTGATCTTAGACCCTGGCAGAAGACTCACAATATCAATAGTCTCAATAGCCCAAGTGGACTAATGAATTGGATCTCAAGGCTCCCATCCTGCCCCATCACCTTTTGGGGGTCAGCACTCAGCACTACATTGGCTCCAGGGTTCATAGTCAGATAATGATCATCTTTATCTCAGTTCTAGGAGGTTCTGTTTCACACCTTCCACCATCATCTATCCTAGTTTTCTGGCTTTCCCATTAGTCAGGCAGACTTTAACTGTAGTCTACACACTTGCCTATTCTTGGAGGTTCCATATCCCTCTCTTCCTTGTGGTTCTTTTAGCCCATGGCATTATGGTAAATCAATTCTTTCCCATAAATATCCTTTTATCCCTCTGTTAGGGACAGAGAAGGGGGAAGAAGTAACTGCCAGCTACTCTTGAGTATGATTGCACAATTGCAGTAGTTATAGGATTAGATTCTTTAGTTTCCTTCAGGATTCCACTCAAGTGCCACCATCTACATGAAGTTTTTTCTTCTCCCCACAACTACCAGTATCTTCCCCCTAGTAGTCAGTCAACAGGCATTTATAATATGCCAGACACTATGCAAAGCATGTTAGATATAAATTTAGGGTTAAAGACAATATATTAATTATAGGTCGCCAACTTATAAAAATCCTAAATGAAACACTCAAGTCAGAATGGAGTTTTATGGTAATTTAATTACAACAGGAGAAAGAAATTATGAAAGGGAGAGAAGGGAAGGAGTTTAACTCAGAACCATTCTGGCTCAGGCTGAGCCAAAGCGGGAGTTAAGGCCTTGGAAAGCCAAGGCAGAGACGGGAGTCAGTCCTTATCACTCACATGACCGATCTGAAGAGAAGCTGTCTGCGGGGCTCCTCCAAGCTTGAGCTTCAGGATAGAACTGGCATCCCGCCTTCTCCACAGGAAGTGACAAGAACCCCAGAGGCTGTTCTCTACCTCACTTCCTACCTCTCACATGTGCCAAGGGGTAGCTCAAACTTGGCTTAGGACAGCCCAAGGGAGGCAGTTAGATGTTTCTGATTTGTCATTAGCTAGCACATGCCCATGTAGTGTGGGTGTGTACATTCTCAGGTGCTAGACCAAGCAAGATGGAGGAAATTTAAAAATCACAAGCACCAGGAACAGAAATATAATAATGATGATGATAGTTGGCATTTATATAGCACCTACTTTATATGCCAGACATTGTGCTATACAAATAATATCTCATTACATCATCATAACAACCTTTTGAGGTTGGTACTATTATTATGCTCATTTTATGGTTGAAGAAATGGAGGCAAACAGAGGGTAAATGACTTGCCCAAGGTCACACAACTTAGTAAGTGTCCAAGGCTAGAGCTGAACTCCAGGCTCAGCACTCTATCACTATGCCACCTAGAAAGAAGAAAGACAATCCCTGTCTTTGGGGAGCTTTCTTTCTAATGGGGTGGGGGGTGGAGGGATATGTAAGAGGAAACCAAAGGGGAGAGTGCGGGGGGGGGGGGGGGGAAGGGGGGAAAAGAGAAAGAAAGAACCTGGTTTGAGAGCATTATGGAGAAGTCCTGAGTAGTAAAGCATGATGGGAAATAAAGAGATGGTTGACTATCTGACTGTCCTCCTTAAATGAAGGCATTAGGAGAATTTGCCCCAATCAGAGGAAAGGGGCAGATGGTATATTTTACATATGTTTCTTATATATGTATATTTATATATTTATACTATATACCTTATATACAGATATAGATATTTGCACATATATACACATATTACAGTTGACAAAAATCAATAGACATAAACACTTTGAATTACAAAGAGAAGAAAAAGGGTTGTATATGGAACTGTAAATGATATATAGTTTATTTTTTTAAAGTATGTAATAAATTCAATATGTTAGTTTCAAAGCTCTCTGGCGTAGTCGTATCTTCCTCTGAATTTTCTTCTGTTCTCTTTTGTTAATTTTTAGAAAAAGAGAATTGATTGTATAGGAAGCCATGAATATATATACATATATATATCTTACATTTTTAAAATAATGTAATAAATTCATTGTTTTGTTTCAAACTTTTCATGCATGTCTGTGTTTTTTTAATTCTGTTGTCTTCTGTATTTTAAAAACAGTTTAATTGATCCTCCCCCCTCATCATTTTAATTGGCTCCTCTTCCCCCAAACTGAAGCATAACAAATACACATGAACTGCAGTCTTTTTACACATTTTTAAAAGTTTTGAACTTCAACTCAAAGTGAGCAAATTCATTTTTTAAAACGTAGATCAGAAAAAGAGGATTGTGCATTTATTTTCTAAGTTTTATTATATGCAGCTTTTTTACACATATGAGTATACAATACCTTTTCAAAGTATACAATAAATACAACATGTAATGAGCAAAGCTTATCTATTTCCTTTTGGCCTTCATTCTGGACTCCTCTGTGCATTAAAAACAAATTAAAACAAAACAAAAAAGCTTTAATGAGCCTCTTTTTTTTGTGGCAACCTTTTCACTTTTCTCCTCTCCTTGCCACTCCCACAACTGAAAAACAAAACAAATTCCATCTCACAAATCTTCATATTCAAGCAAAACAAATTTTCACATTAGCCATGTCCAAAAAGTTATCTATCATTCTTCTTTCTCTATCAATCGCCTATCTATCAGCAGGTGGCTATCATGCTTCATCAGGAGTTCTCTAGAATCCTGTTTGATCATTGTATTAAACTGAGTTCCTGAGTTTTTCAGAGTTGTTTTTCTTTATAATGTTGTTATTTTATAAGTTATTCTTATGGTTCTGCTCAATTTATTCTGCATCAGTTCATATAAGTCTGCTTAAGTTTCTTTGAAATTATTTTTCCCATTTCTTATATAATAATAACATGTTACACCAATATATGTTTCTTATATAAAGCATTATATTCATATGCTTTGCTCAGCTATTCCCTAATTGATGGGCAGCCCCTAGTTTCTAGGTCTTTGCAGCCACAAAAAGTTGCCATAAATATTTTTGTATATATAAGTCCTTTTCTTTTTTTCTATGATATCTTTTAGGTATATACCTAATTGTGGGATCACTAGACCAGAAAATAAGTATAGTTTAGTAGCTTACTTTGGGGCTATAAATCCAAATTGATTGCCAGAATGGCTAGATCAAGTCCCAGTTCCACCAGTAGCACGTAGAGTGATTTTATCTTCCTAATCCTCTCCAATAACTCTCATTTTTCCTTTTTTGTTATCTTTGCCATTGGATAAGTGTGAGAGGGGATCTTAATATTGCTTTAATGTGCATTCCTTTTATTATTAGTGATCAAGAGCATTTTTAAAAATATGCTTATTGATAACTTGGATTTATTCCCTGGAGAACATATCCTTTCACCATTTCATCTGTTGGGAATAATTTTTTGATGATACTGCCAAAATTATTTTTTATTAACTCAGTGCCATTTAAGTCAAACTACCAAAGAATTATTTTTATAGAGCTAGAAAAAATAAACCAATTCATCTGAAGGAAAAAAGTTAAGAATAGCAAGGCAACAAAGAGATAATGGACACAAAGACTTGTACAAAAATATTCATAGCTGCGCTCTTTGTGGTGGCCCAAAACTGGAAAACGAGGGGATGCCCATCAATTGGGGAATGGCTGAACAAACTGTGGTATATGTTGGTGATGGAATACTATTGTGCTAAAAGGAATAATAAAGTGGAGAAGTTCCATGGAGACTGGAACAACCTCCAGGAAGTGATGCAGAGCGAGAGGAGCAGAACCAGGAGAACATTGTACACAGAGACTAATACACTGTGGTATAATCGAACGTAATGGACTTCTCCATTAGTGGCGGTGTAATGTCCCTGAACAACTTGCAGGGATCCAGGAGAAAAAAACACCATTCATAAGCAAAGGATAAACTATGGGAGTGGAAACACCGAGAAAAAGCAACTGCCTGAATACAGAGGTTGAGGGGACATGACAGAGGATAGACTCTAAATGAACACTCTAATGCAAATACTATCAACAAAGCAATGGGTTCAAATCAAGAAAACATCTAATGCCCAGTGGACTTACGCGTCGGCTATGGGGGGTGGGGGGGGGAGGAAAAGAAAATGATCTATGTCTTTAACGAATAATGCTTGGAAATGATCAAATAAAATATATTTAAAAAAATAAAATAAATAAATAAAAAAGAATAGCAAGGCAAAAAATGGAGGGAACCAGCTCTCAAACTATACTAGAAAGCTGTAATCATCAAATTAAAGTACTAGATAAGAAATAGAGTAGTTGGTCAAAGGAACAGATTAAGTATACCATATCCAGAAACAAATGAGCACAGTAACCTAGTACTTAATACACCCAAAGATCCTAATTATCAAGGCAAGAACTCACTAATAAAATTTTTTTAGGATAACTGTATTCTGGCAGAAACTAGGCCCAGACCAACATTTCACACCTCATACCAACATAAGTTAAAAATGAGCACATGATTTAGACATGAAGGAAAATATCATAAATGAATTAGTGGGGCATGGAAGAAATTACTTGTCAGATTTAAATTCATGACCAAAGAGAGTTTCATAGGGAATAAAACAGATAATTACATAAAAATTAAAAGCTTTTACATAAACCTAATACAGCCAAAAGGGAGGAAACTGGAGGAGTGGGGGGGGTTCTTTTCAACAAATTTCTCTGATAAAAAAGTCTTATTTCTCAAATAGACAAGGAACTGAGCAAAAATTATAACAAAATTAGCATTCCCAATTGATAAATGATCACGAGATATGAATAGGCAATTTTCAGAGGAAGGAATTAAAGTTATCAATAGTCATATGAAAAAATGTTCTAACTCACTAATAACTAGAGAAATGTAAATTAAAACAACTCTTGAGTTACCACCTCACACCGAGCAGATTGGCTAAGATGCCAGAAAAGAAAATGATAAATGTTGGAGATGTGGGAAAATAGGTACACTAATGCATTGTTGATGAAGCCATGACCATTCGGGAGAAGAATTTGGAACTCTGCCCCCAAAGCTATAAAACTGTACACTCTTTGACCTGACAATGAAGTTACTAGGTCTATAACCCAGAGATTCAAGAAAAAGGTAAATGACTCATTTGTACCAAAATATTTATTTTATGGCAGCAAAGAAATGGAAACTAAGGGAATGCCCATCAACTGAGGAATGACCAAACAAATTATGATACATGAATGTGATGGAACTCTTGTGCTATGAAAAATGATAGAGTTTTTTAAAAAAAACAAAACAGTGAAGATTTATATGAACTGATGCAAAATTAAGTGAACAGAACCAGGAGAGCAATTTATACATTAACAGCAAACATAATTGTGATAGACTTAGTAACTCTGATCAATACAATTTCAATTTCACCACAATTTCAAAGAAAAGATGATGAAAAATGCTATCTACCTTCAGATAGAAAACTGATGGATTTAGAGTACACATTAAAGCATTTTTTCTCCTTTTTTAAAACATGAATAATGTGAATCTTGAAATTTCTCAGACTTGTGAATGTTAAAAAAGGGAATTTTTTATTGGGACAATTCCCTATTGGGACTATTCCCCATTTTAAACAGTGAGGCTACTTAGATCTAAAATGTGAGAACTCTACTTAGATAAAAAATGGGAAGACCTCTACTCCACCAGTACTTAAAACTGCTTTAGGGGAGAAAACTCCTTGCTGAACAATGAAAAATACTTACACCCATACTTAAGCCATGCCTATTTTTTAGAATTAATACAAAGGGGTGCTAAGTACCTATAAAGGTCAGGCAACTTGTGAATTTACAAGGAACAAAGAACTGGGAAACTTACTCAGAGCTTTTCTGGTGTGAATTACTCAAAAATCCACACCTTCTTAGGTGTGGACTAAGAATGGGCTGTCCTTTGGAAAACATCTATTGTGATTGGTAGATGGAAGAACTTAAGGGAGGTGACATAGGAGAAAACCCCCTATATAAGAAAAGGACAGGCTGTTAGAAAGGGATCTCTGGAACTCTCAAAGGCAGTCTCTAAGGAGGTTGTTGAGAGAAGGACAATCTCTAAGGAGGTCTCTCAAGGGAGGCTGACTCTGGCTGGAACTCCCTCTGGGGAGACTCTGTCCCTCTGAATCCTTACTTGAACAGATCTTGTGGTGAGTAATTAAGGACTGACTGATACTTTCTCTTAGGGCTTAGGCCTGGGTTGGCCAGGACTGGCCAGGGCCGGCTTATCCCTTTCTCATTATTCCCTCTTTTTTTCTCTCTCTTTCTTTGATTCCTCATTGTATTATTAATTAAATTCTCTATAAAACCCAGTTGACTTGGGTATATTCGTAATTGGGAATATTTCCCTGGCAACCACCTTATATATTGATTTAAAAACAAGACACTGTAGTGAAAACATATTTCCTGCGGTCACAACTTACTCATCCACTCTTTATATCTATCACAATTTATATCTTCCACCATTTTAACTCTTACAGTTTATGGCCTTCAACTATTTTAAATATTATAATAATGAAGAAATATATTTTACATAACTACATTTATGTAGTGGGTATTGTATTTCTCAAAGGGTAGGGGAATGAGCGGGAAAGGGAAAGAATTTGAAACTGAAAAAATTAAATTAAAAAGTGGGAAAAATTGCCAGAGAATAATAAAAATATAACTAAGAATTCTATTCAGGTCTGAAACTTTTGAAACTTCTTTCTTATTTATATTCTTGTTAGATTGGTCTGTGTCCTTAAGGGACACATTGATATTCCTATTTTAGTATTTCTGGCTACTTCTCCCGAAATTAAATGAACTTTTCGTTATACATTTCTATGTTAAATTATTCAGCACACATACATATATAGCATATTAAATATTTATATTATTTCATTTTCCATGATGTCTTTTAGCATAATGTAAATTTCTTTATTCACTTATTTTAACCATGACTGTTTATATTGTTTCCTTGTCTGAGATCATGGCTGCTACCTCTACTCTTTTGAATTTTTCTAAAGCACAATAAATTCTCCTCCAGTCCCTCATTTTAATTTGTGAATTTTTAGTTGTGATTTTTTTCTGTTTCAGGTAAACAACAAGTAGTTGAATTCTACTTTCTAATGATCTTTTCTGTGATTCTCTTCTGTTTTATGGTAGGTTCATCTCATTCACATTCCCAGTGCAAGGAAATGGAGTGTTCTGTGTGAAGTACAGAAAGGCCATTTTGGATGGATTATAGTATAAATCCTTTGAGAGTAATGTATAATAAGGCTGTAATGTTAAACTGGAACTAGTTGTTGAGAACTTTCATTGCCAAAGAGAAATATTTGTAATTAGTTGTAGAGGTAATAAAGGATTCCTGAATGGAGAGTAGTGAATCAGAGGAGTGATATGGTCAGACATGTACATTTAAGAATGTCACACCTTCTGGCAGCTCTGTGTAGGGTGGATTAGAAAAGGAATAGGCAGAAGACAGAGAGACTAATTAGGAGACTCTTAAAATAGACTGAGAAATGCTTCTGGGCATGGAATTGTGTGGTTGTTGTGAGAATAGAGAGGTTTTGATCCAAGAGGTTTTGTGGAGGTAAAATTGAAAAGCTTAGCAAATGATTGATTGGCTAAGTGAGGTGAAAAAGAGTGAGGAGTCAAGAAGCTGTGAATATATGGATGAGTGGAAGGATGGTAGCATTGCCCTAAATAAAAACAGAAGATGGGTAAGTTTTCTTAGGGAAAGTGTTTTTGGTTTTGGACATGTTGATTTGAGATGCCTATGTGATATCCAGTTCAAAATATCCAATAGGCAGTTGGTAACTAGGGATTGGAGCTTAGGCATGAGACTTTAGATCTCAGAGTCATCTACATGGAGGTGATAATTAAAACAGATGAGATGATTAAATCCATGGGAACTAATGAGGTCAGCAAAAGAAAGTGTATTGAGAGAAAAGAGTGCCTAAGGCAGGGACTTTGGTTGTATCCATAATTTGGATGATCTAGAAAAGGGAGTTTAGAAAGGATAGTCATACAGGTGAGAGAACCAAGGGAGAGCTCTATTAGGAAAACACCAGAGAACAGAAGGTATCCAGAAAACAGAGAGATGATCAGCAATTTCACATGCTGCAGAGGGGTCCCAAAAAATGAGAATTGAGAAGAGACTATTGGATTTAGCATCAAGGAGATCAGACATGAGTGAGAATTCCCTAGTTAGTTTGTTCAAATGATCTGAGGCAAATCAGTTCTCATCATTGAGGCTCAGTTCTAATTTATAAAATAATGAATTGAATGAGATGACCTCCCAAGTTTCCCTTCATTTCTAAATTCTATTATGCTATAAAGTTGTTATTGGGAGTTGAGAGCAATGACCAGAGGCAGGGAACCTTGTATTGAAGGTCTGTCTGTCTGTCTTAGAATGAGTAGAAGGAGAGAGAGAAGTCTAGGAGATTTGGAAATAGCAACACCATATCAATGTCTAAAATTCCAGATTCCCTTTTCCCCTCCTCTCAACTATTCCTTAGCTATGGGCATTGATGATCTTTCTACATATCACAAAAAAGTGTCTGGGACTTGGCCCCACTTTTATTTAGGATTAGGGGTTCATCTTCTGAAGACTAACAAAACCAACTAAGCCTCTTGCTGCCCTCTCACATGGAAGAGGGGAGGAACTAGAACTAGAAAGGATTGAGGGACAGTGATGGCACAATCATATTACTTCCACCAGAGGGCACCAAAGTCATTGGAAATCTGTTAGTCTGCACTCGGTCCTGATTCAAAGTGCAATTTTGAACAGCATCATCTTCATGTGAACTTGTCAAGGCGCCATTAGTTCTAGTCAGATAATCACTCCTCATATCCTTTTATCAATCCAAAAATAATTAGTCACACCTAAAAATATGAATGGGAGTTTTCCCACTCTCCCTTAGGGACCATTACTTTTCCTGACTATCCTAACTTAGGGCTATTTCAAGTCAAGAAATAACCAAACGTCTGAAACAGTGAGGTGTGGAGGAGCTAGTATGATGGAGAGACAGAATACCAGCCCCAATATATATTCCTGTAGCCTACCAAATGACCAACAACTAATTTGGTCAAAAGTAAGCACCTATATTAGGCATTTAGAGAATAGCTTTGGTATATATATATATATATATAGTATAGTGGTAGTCTCTCGGTGACCGAGAATGACTATTGTCTTTGTGCAGTTTCATCTATAGTGTACCCTCATGTGGCTTTGGAGTCCAAAGACTGAGGCGCAAAGTTTGTGGCACATGGGGCATGGAATGCCATTTGTTACGGGAGGTGCGGTTGTGGCCTTGTGTCGGCATTCACGCGCAGCAGTAAGACATTGATGTTCATCTTCAAAGGTGGTGGCGGCATGGTTAATGTGGGTTCACCAGCTGCTTCTGTCAGAGGCAGCGAGTTCTAGTTGCTTTGGTGTAATGCCAGCCCACTTCAAGTTTGACTTTAGCTAATCCTTGAATCTTTTCTTTGGTCGGCCTTGTTTCCTGAGTCCAGCTGACAGTTCACCATAGAATACCTGTCTTGGTATTTGCTGTGGGTCCATGTGGATGACGTGTCCAGACCATCGTAGCTGGGTTTTGAGGACCATGACTTCGATGCTGGTGGAGTAGGCTCTGTCAAGGACTTTCTGGTTGGTGATTCTGTCCTGCCATCGAATCCTCATGATTGACCGGAGAGAGCGTTGGTGGAATTGCTCGAGCTGTTTCATGTGTTTCCTGTACAGTGTCCATGTCTCGCAACCGTATAGGAGCGAGCTGAGGACCACTGCGTTATACACTTTGAGTTTCGTTGCAGTGCTTACACCGCTGTGTTGGAGGACTTTGCAGCGCAGCCACCCAAGTGCCTGGCTGGCCTTTTGGATCCTGGCATTAATCTCGTGGTCTAGGGACCTGCAGTTGGTGATGGTGCTGCCCAGGTACTTGAAAGTGTTGACGTTAGAAAGCTGAGTGCAGTCGATTGTAATTCACGGCTGGTTAGTTGGCTTCCCTGGTGCAGGTTGGAACAGCACCTCTGTTTTGCTGAGGCTGATAGTCAGGCCAAACAGTTTTGTTGCTGTGGAGAACCTGTCCACAATGGTTTGAAGATGATTTTCTTGGTGGGCCATGAGAGCACAGTCATCTGCAAAGAGAGCTTCCAGGATGAGTCTCTCTGTTGTCTTTGTTTTTGCAGTCAGGCAGCGAAGGTCGAATAGTGAGCCATCCAGTCGGTAATTGATGTAGACACCCAGGCCTAGATCCATCACAGCATGTCGTAATACTTGGGTGAAAAATAGGTTGAATAGTACTGGAGCAAGGACACAGCCTTGTTTCACGCCATTGGAGATGTTGAAGCGATCGGAAGTCTTTCCACCAGATAGGACTTCCCCTCTCATGTCAACATGAAAGAGCTAGATCAGTTTGATGAATTTTGCTGGGCAACCGAGCTTGCTGAGGATCACCCACAATGCGACCCTGTTCACTGTGTCGAAAGCCTTTGTCAGGTCTATGAAGACAATGTAGAGACTCAGGTTCTGCTCAAGGCATTTTTCCTGCATTTGCCTCACCGTGAAGACCATGTTGATGGTGCTGCGATCTAGTCGGAAGCCACATTGTGATTCAGGCAGGTTCTGCTCTGAAACAGATGACAGGAGACTGTTGAGTATAACATGGGCGAGGATCTTTCCAGCAGTAGAGAGTAGTGAGATGTCTCTGTAGTTGTCACAAGCTGCTCGTGAGCCTTTGTTCTTGTATAGGGCTACGATGGAGGCATCTCTGAGTTCTAGGGGCATGTCTTCCTCTTCCCATATGCTGGTCAGCACTATGTGGAATGCCTGGAGCGCCTTTCCATTTAAGGCCTTGTACACCTAGGTTGGGATCCCGTCTTTACCGGGTGCCTTCCCTGCACTCATTTATTTAATGGCTTTTTGGACGTCCTCTATTGAAGGAGGGACGTCAAGTTGTTCAATGGTGCAGTTTTGGGGGATCTGGTCAAGGGCGCTTTGGTCGACTGAAGAGGGTCGGTTGAGAAGCTGACTATATATATATATTTTTTTTTTTTTTTCAATATATTGATTGGTTGGAGGTGCTGAGTATATAGTTGTCCTGGATGTTCTAGGTAGTAAGGGAGAAGGGGGCTGTGTTTTTCTCTGGCATTGGAAGTAGAAGATGTGCTGCTGTTATTATGAGTTGTGGCTGCCAGCAGCCACAAATTAATATTTTTGTGAGTGAACACTCAGAAGGGAGGTTGAAGACTGGGGGAGAATGGATGAGGGAAAAGGAGAGGGGAAACAATAAAGGAAGAAAGACTCAGAACTTCAACAACCCAGGCTCCAGCACATGTGCTTCTCTGATGGTGATAAGAGAGAGGAACACAATAAAGAAAGACTCTGAGACAAGAGAATAGTTGCAAAAGAGTAGGCCTTACAGCAAGTAGGCTCTGGGTAGAATTGAGCTCTGGTGATCAAGAGCTATGATGATCAAGAGCTTCCTCCTGTTCAGGCATACTCATTTTTATTAGGTTTACAAAAAGGAAGAGGGGAAGAGACAAAGGTGGTCAGCATGAGATAGATGTAGCTAATGCCCAAAATCAAGAGTGCATATGTCCTAAGGCATTTAAGCTTGTTTGATACAGATGTTAATTGATTG
The DNA here is from genome assembly GCF_027887165.1 of Monodelphis domestica. NCBI lineage: Eukaryota > Metazoa > Chordata > Mammalia > Didelphimorphia > Didelphidae > Monodelphis > Monodelphis domestica. The sequence continues at coordinate 257,087,679 of NC_077228.1, forward strand.
TTATTGGCATAACTAGGTGACTGAGATAACTGGCCAGTCTTCCAGAGTGTAGTCTCAGGGATGGGTTAGGAATTTGTCAAGGTCTAACTTAACTCAAGGTTAAAGAAACCAATCATTAGAAATATCATAAGAGTCAGCTTTTTGAGCACCCCTAAAATAATATGAAGATTAGTATATGTATGGACTCCTACATGAGTGAATTACGGGAGTCCCTCTCATGTAAATCCTTACCCACATGCATGTAGGGATAAATGATTATAGTCATCCCTACATTTATTGATGATGGTAATAATGTAAGGAAACCATTAATAGAAGATAGTACCAGTAAAGCATTAGAAAGGGGACTCATATGGTTCACATGACAATGAACCTCCACTCTTTCAAGGATATTTGGCTCGTCTTTTCCTCAAAGGGATTATTTCTCATATTTATGAAGTTTGGGTTCACTTTATTTTATTAGTTTCTCTGCACTTAAAATCTATTTTGCTTGTCAACTTGAACTGATTATTGAGAGAGACTATTGTGGATTGCTTCCAAATATTTGTGACTTCTGCAGGGAATTCACTACTTTTCCCACTTTTCTGTGCCCCCCACTAAAGTGGAATATGTCTCTTTTATTCTCTATCCAGAATCAAGTTTTCTCTTCAACCTTCTACTCACATCTGTATTAATTGTATGGCCAGCATTAGCAGTTATTAATTATTATCTCTTTATGTAAAGAATAAATAGTAGCAATGAAAGAAAAGAGAGGAGAAAAAGAGAGAGAGACCATGGATATGATATATTCGGCTACCAGTGTTAAGCCCTTCTAGCTACAATAGAAATTGGTTGCTTTAGAATTGTCATTCTTATGCAGATGATTCTTAGATTGTTCAGCCCTAAACTCTTTCCTTACCTCCAATCTTGTACCTCTAACCTCCTAATATACCTTTCATAATGGATATCATGGCACATCCAAAATTGAACTCAGTTTTCCCCAGAAAACTTTGTTTTCCTAACTTCCCTATTACTATCAAGGGTACCCATCCATCCTTGACTCCCCACAACAAAGTTGCCAAGTATTGTCATTTTGGCTTTCTTAGCATCTCTCCTATATATTCTTTTCTCTCTTCTGATGTTACTTCCTGTTTCAGGCCTTCATCACCTCACACCTGGACCATTGCAAAATGCTTCTAGTAGCAATTTGGAACTATGCTCAAAGGGCCCTAAAACTGGGCCCTTTGATCCAATAGTACCTCTATTAGGTTTGTATCCCAAAGAGATTTTTAAAAAAAACCCTTACCTTCCATCTTGGAGTCAATACTGTGTATTGGTTCCAAGGCAGAAGAGCAGTAAGGGCTAGGCAAAAGGGGTTAAGTGACTTGCCCAGGGTCACACAGCTGTGAAGTGTCTGAGGCCAGATTTGAACCTAGGACCTCCCGTCTCTAAGCCTGGCTCTCAATTCACTGAGCCACCCAGCTGTCCCCCAAAGAGATTTTTTTTAAAAAAGGGAATAGGACCTATTTGTACAAAAATATTTATTGCCGTTCTTTTTGTAGTAGCAGAGAATTAGAAATCAAGGAGCTATCAATTGGGGAATGGCTGAACAAGTTGTGACCTATGATTATAAAGGAATATTATTGTGCTATAAAAAAATGATGAACAGGATGTTTTCTGAAAAACTTGGACCTATATGAGCTGATGCAAAGTGAAATGAGCAGAACCAGAAGAACGTTGTATACAGCAACAGCAATATTTTTTGATGAACTATGAATGATCTAGTTATTCTCAGCAATATAGGGATCCAAGACAATTCCAGATATTCATGATGAAAAATACCAATCACTTCTAGAGAAAGCAGATGGAGGTCTGAATGCAGACCAATTCATATTTCTTCCTTCCTTCCTTCCTTCCTTCCTTCCTTCCTTCCTTCCTTCCTTCCTTCCTTCCTTCCTTCCTTCCTTCCTTCCTTCCTTCCTTCCTTCCTTCCTTCCTTCCTTCCTATTTCTTTTTTCCTCCTTCTTTCACTCAGCTATCAAATTGATCTTTTTAAAGTACAAATTAATTTCCGTAATTTCTAGTTATCTTCTTTATGCCTACAGGATCAAATGTAACAATCTCTGTTGGCTTTTAAAGTCTTCTATTACCTGTCCCCTTCCCACCTTTCCAATCTTCTTATCCATTACCTCCTTCCCCCCAGGTTCTCTGTAATCCAGTGACATCGTTGCTCTTCCCACTAGCACCCCATCTCCTGATTCTATGCATTTTTACAGGCTGACCCTGATGCTGGAAATTGGGAATAGTATCTCTCATATCCATTGCAATGCATGGAATACCTTCACAACCCCATTATACTTGCTACACTCTTGTTCTCTTGTTGCCATTCCCTAGAGTGAAAATTAAAATTAATATACATTAACTCAAATATTATATTTATAAGATTTATTAAAATAAAAACTAGAGTTAAAAAGGAGCTAACTCAAGCCATGGTCTCGAGAAAGAAAAGACAGAGGGACAAGTCACAGAAAGTTATAAACAATAATGTAAAAACACACTTAAAAGGGAAAGGATGCTGGGAAATGCAAAAGGAATTCTGGGGAATGTGGCCCTGGGGTTCAAGATTTCCACTTATACATTTTCCCCTGTGGTCCTTTTGGGAAACCAGTCAAAAAAGGGATCATTTTAAATATAACTAACTTATAAATTGCAATAATTTGTGGATAAAAGGAAAAAAGAAGAAAATCAATGATTGCTAGATGCATTGACAAAAAGCCAATTAGGGGGTAGTCCCCTTTGGCATAAGAGTATACATTCAAAACAAATGCATTCACCACCACCTCCCACCACCCCCAGTTCAAGTTCACCATATTTAAAGTTCACTCTGTATCTTCTGGTACAGTGTGTGGTCTCTGCAGACATCTTCATGACTCCTGCAAACAGTTCTTTTTCTGGATTCAGGGAGGTAACAAGTTTCTTATCCTAAAATTATCTCAAGAGAATTTAAACTTTGCATTATAGGATAACAATACAGTCTCCCCTTGAGGAGGATGGTGACAAACACAGGGATCACTCAGGGATGCATGGCTGAATTATGAGGAATATGAATCAATTGGCAAAAGAAAATCAACATCAAAAAATCCAAATAAAAGAGAAAAAATAACTTCTGGATGAAATTCAAACTATTAAAGTCTTATGTGTAAAAATTTTAGGTAAAGGAAAAACAAACCTATAACAGGTCCTTGAATCAGGGCCAAATTAAAGTGATTTAAGCAATTATGCACTTACCCAATCAGGAGCTACGACTACAGAAAGTGCCACACTATGAAAGACAGAAAAGGGACCAGATTATGGGAGCCAGGTAGGAGCCAAAGTGAGTTGCTTGATATAATAATGTAGGATGAGGAAGACCTGCCTCTGAAATGTCAAACAGCTGCAACCTGGAACACCAAATAAGTTCAAGTCCTCTTGTCTTGGCTCAAAATTTCATCAATCCCACTGAGATTGGTTGGTCTCTTTGACCTTTTGCTCTATTGGCACTATGCAGGTTGCTTTGTGCTTCTTTGGCACTATGCAGTGGCTCTTTTTGTATTCCCTTCTCCTGGAATCAGACAGAATCATTAAGCAAAAGTCCCATAATTTTTTAAGCAATCAATGGCATTATTTTTATAGTCTAAAGCTTTTTAGGTGTGCATTGACATTAAGGCAAATGTATTTTAAACATATTACTGCAAAATTTAAAAAAGTTTTTAAAAATCTCAATACTGGTGACATGTGCTTCAAATACAAAGAGGGAAAAAATTAAACTCATACTATATTGCACATGCAAGGAAAAACAATAATAAAAAAGTTTATAAATAAAAATATATAGATTATAATCAATGACACACTGTCAGCCAAGGAGAGATAGAATACAAAGGTTTCTGACCCCAAAATGAGATCCATTTCCTTTTTTATTTTTCCTTGTTAAATAGTTGTTTATTGGAAAAAGTGGGCCGAGGACAGTTTATTAGATTCAGCATAGAGCAACAATACCACACAAGTTAGGAGTAATGGGAGAGCACAAATCTCTGGGATCTCAGCCTCTTCCTGGACTTTGAGGGATGGCCTGGAGTGTTAGGACATACCCAGATGGAAGGTCTTGACTTAGTAGGCATGGTTAGAGACAAAGAGGGACTCGCTGACTGCAGCTCCTGAATTTCCAGACAACAGTCAGAACCTTCTCAGTGATATACTGACAATACTTCAGATCATGTTCTCTATCAGGAAGGATCTCTGGCTCCACAAAGGGGACAATGCCATTTTGCTGGCAAATGCTGGCAAATGCTGGCATATCGGGCTAGCACATTGGCATTCTCCATGATGGCAAGTGGAGAAGGTGTATTTTCCCCAATCAGACCCATCCTCCTTATACTGGGCACAGCACTCAGCTAGCCCATCCAGATCTTGGGTGGGAGTGTCTCCATTGGTCTCTGCCAGGGGCACTACACCTTTGTCCACTTTGATGCCCACAACACCACCCTTGACCTTTATGACTTTGGGAAAGGGACAACCATCATCAGCTTTCTGGTAAAGCATCTCATGGAAAAGGATGACACCTTCAATGCAGTCGTTCACTCTATCATCTGCTGTCAGAAATAACTGCCTATAAAAGCAGAGATTTTCTTCTGTGTTCTCAGTTCCAATGGACTGCAGCTGCTTTGAAATGTTGTCTTTATCTGTGGCCAGGATTCCCTTGCCTGGAACAACAATTCTGCAAAGTATTTCAGAGAGCTTTCTTTTCCTCCATTGGGACTTGGCAAGGCATGTTTTTTCTTTGGCTGAACTGGTAATTTCTTGGCCTCAGAGGTGAACTGCTGACCTTAATGGTGACTTTACCGGCAGGAAGACCACTTACAGTTGGGAGCTGAAGTTCTCCATTTCCTTTTTTTTGTTTGGTCAATTTCAAACATTATTCCTTAGTTACAAAAATCATATCCTATTCCTCCCTCCCCTCGCCCTACCCCTCCCATAGCCGATGCGCAATTCTACTGGGTACATGTGTCCTTGATCAGAATCCATTTCCATGTTGTTGGTGTTTTGCACATAGGATGTTCATTTAGAGTCTATATCCCCAGTCATATCCCCCTTGACCCATGTAGTTAAACAGTTGTTTTTCTTCGGTGTTTCTACTTCCAAAGTTTTTCCTCTGGATGTGGATAGTGGTCTTTCTCATAGATCCCTCTGCATTGTTCAGGATCACTGCATTGCCACTAATGGAGAAGTCCATTACATTCAATTGTACCATAGTGTCTCTGTGCACATTGTTCTCTTGGTTCTGCTTCTTTCGCTCTGCATCACTTCCTGGAGGTTGTTCCAGTTCCCATGTAATTCCCCTATTTTATTATTCCTTTGAGCACAATAGTATTCCATCACCAACATATACCACAATTTGTTCAGCCATTCCCCAATTGAAGGGCATCCCCTCATTTTCCAATTTTTGGCCACCACAAAGAGCACAGCTATGAATATTCTTGTACAAGTCTTTTTCCTTATTATCTCTTTGGGGTACAGACCCAGCAGTGCTATGACTGGGTCAAAGGTTAGACAGTCCTTTAGTGCCCTTTGGGCATAGTTCTAAATTGCCCTCCAGAATGGTTGGATCAATTCACAACTCCACCAGCAATGAATTAATGTCCCGACTTTGCCACATCCCCTCCAGCATTCATTACTTTCCTGTGCTGTCATGTTAGCCAATCTGCTAGGTGTGAGGTGGGACCTCAGAGTTGTTTTGGTTTGCATCTCTCTGATTATAAGAGATTTAGAACACTTTTTCGTGTGCTTATTAATAGTTTTGATTTCTTTGACTGAAAATTGCCTATTCATGCCCCTTGCCCATTTATCAATTGGAGAATAGCTTGATTTTTTTGTACAATTGATTTAGCTCCTTGTAAATTTGAGTAATTAGACCTTCGTCAGAGGTTTTTGTTATGAAGATTGATTCCAATTTGTTACTTACCTTCTAATTTTGGTTGCATTGGTTTTCTTTGTACAAAAACTTTTTAATTTGATGTAATCAAAATTATTTATTTTATGTTTTGTGACTCTTAAGTCTTGCTTAGTTTTAAAATCTGTCCCTTCGCAAAGGTTTGATATATATTCTATTCTGTGTTCACATAATTTACTTACTATTAACTTCTTTATGTTCAAGTCATTCACTCATTCTGAGTTTATCTTGGTGCAGAGTGTGAGGTGTTGATCCAAACCTAATCTCTCCCACACTGTCTTCCAGTTTTCCCAACAGTTTTTATCACATACTGGATTTTTGTCCCCAAAGCTGGGGTCTTTGGGTTTGTCATAGACTGTCTTGCTGAGGTCATTTACCCCAAGTCTATTCCACTGATCCTCCTTTCTGTCTCTTAGCCACTACCAAATTGTTTTGATGACCACTGCTTTATAGTATAGTTTGAGATCTGGTACTGCAAGGCCACCTTCCTTTGCATTTTTTTTTGTTATTTCCCTGGATAGCCTTGATATTTTATTCTTCCAAATGAACTTTGTTACAGTTTCTACTAATTCAGTAAAAAAGTTTTTTGGAAGTTCGATGGGTATGGCACTAACTATATAAATAAGTTTGGGTACAATGGTCATTTTTATTGTGTTAGCTCATCCTACACATGAGTAGTTAATGTTTTTCCATTTGCTCAGATCTAGTTTTAGTTGTGTGGAAAGTGTTTTGCAGTTGTGTTCATGTAGTTCCTGTGTTTGTCTCAGTAGATAGATTCCTAAGTATTTTATATTGTCTATGGTGATTTAAAATGGAATTTCTCTTTCTAATTCAGGGCGATTTTCTTGGATGATTTCTTGGAGTATGGTGTCAAGGTTTCTGTTTATTTCTGGCTTTTCAGGTAGACCAATGATTCTCAAATTGTCTCTCCTTCCTCTGTTTTTCTGATCTATCATCTTGTCAGTGCGGTATTTTATGTTTTCTTCTATTTTGTCAGTCTTTTTTTTTACTTTGCTTTATTGATTCTTGCTGTTTTGCAAGATCATTGGCTTCCAGTTGCCTAATTCTGGTTCTTAAGGCCTGGTTTTCTGCTTTAATTTTTTGATTTTCTGCTATATTTTTTTTTACTTTCTCTTTGAACTATTTTCCACTTTTCTTGTCAGAAGGCTTCCATCTTTTTGATGAGCTCCAATTTAAATTCTTCCAGAGCTTGTGGACAATTTCCAATTTTTTAGGAAGGTTTTGATTTTGTTTGAATTTCCTCCTCTACTTCCTCTGTAGCCTGGGTTTTTCCTCTGTAAAAATTTTCAAGGGTCAATGCCTTTTTTTGTTTTTCTTGGAGGGTATTTGTTGTTCCTATGCACAATTTGCCATTACTGTGGAGATTTTTCCTTCCCTTTTTAGTTAGTAATCTGAGTGATATGGGCAGGCTCTTTGTGTATGGAGTTAAGGAGCAAGGATTCTGCCTGAGGTAAGCTCTTGAATCTCTGCAGCCTCTGCTGTTCACTGCCGTTCTCTGCACTACCTTTCCAGGAGAGCCCTTGGTCCATGCTCCCCAGCCCATCGGGGTTTCAGGTGTAGCTGCTCTCAGGTGTAGGTGGTTTTAGTCAGCTCCCAAGGACCCCTTGATGGCTCACTGATTCTGGCAAGTGCTGGCTCTGACTCTGGTTCTGTAGGTGGGATGGAGGAGGGTGGATCAGGTCCCATTTTGGTGGGAGCTTTTTCACCCTCTTCTATTGTGGAAATGCCCAAATGTCACATGCCTTCAATGCTGTGCTGTACTGTAGAGTCCCTTTGTTCTTATGAATTTGGGTTTTTTGGTCTTTTGAGGTAGTTTATATTGGTGGGTGCTGAGGAAAGGAAGCATCCTGCGTCTAGACTGCCACCATGCTTACCCAGAAATCCCCTCCATTTCCTTTTTTAACTTGGCCATGAACCGTGTGAGTGCTTTGTGAAATTATTTTCACAGAGTAACAGCTTTATTGTCACACCTCTGGAGTTCCTCATACACACACTGGGCAGAATCTCCATTCTACATGTTGAGAATATTTAAAATTTTCAAAACTTTGTCAAAATATTACAGTGTGGTCTGAAATTCAAGCAGCCTAGCTTGTTGCTGCCTACTCTTAAGGAGAAGTAAATAAAATGGGAAATATGCAATGAAAATAAAAACTGCCAGTAAAAGAATTAAGTAGATCCAAACTGGACTTTTTAGCTCTACCAACACAATTGTTTCAGAGTTTCAAACACTCTTTGATATGGCATTATTCCTCAAAAAAAAAAAAAAGGCAGAATGGATTTTATTTACAGGATAAACAAAAGGGACCCTGGCTGGAAGGTAAAGGAATTAACTAGGAGGATTGGAAAAATATTGTTCTTTCACCTCCTCCCTAGAGGCAAAACTTTGAGGGAAAACAGTAACATTTGCATATGAGCAAAAGAATATTCTTTGGTGTTTTGAGTCAAAAATAAAAATCAAGCTTATTCCCCAAAATTCTGACTTCAAATACACTGATTTGGGATAACTACCCTCCCTGTGAAAAAACCTCAGTCGCAGCCCAGAGTCAGCTTTAAAACAAATCTGCTTGAAAACTAGAAGGGGGTGGGGCTGAATAGCATGGTTTTTTCTATTCCATGCTGTGGTCCCTTGCTGGAAAAAAAAAGGCTGGAACAGGCTGTAAACCCATGTTGGGGTAGGGCGGGAGGGGAAGGGATTTATACTGCACCCACTTCTTAAGAACTCCCAGGTTGTGTGTTGAAAAGACACAACACAGGGATCTGGTCTCAGGCAGGTGGAGGCTGCAGACTGGGCAGAGATTGCTCAGTGGCTGGGAGGCAGAACAGCAGCAACAGCAGGGGTAGGAGTGCAGTCGGCAGCAGGAGCCAAGGGCAGTGGTGCTGAGAGAATGCAGGGTGCATGGAAATAAAATGTGGCTTGCAAAATTTCTCTACTGTCTTCTTTCTCGAAGCCTTAATTTTTTTTTTTTAGAATTCTATTGGGATTTCCAGGTAAACATGGTGGCAGTCTAAACATAGGTCACTCCCTTTCCCCAGTACACACCGAAAAGGACTACCCCAAAAGACCTTAAGAATCATTTCCAGAGGAGCGGAGGAGCTACACAGTAGGGGGCAGCATAGAAGGTACATGGGATTGGGGCTTTTCCAGTCTGTAAGAGGGTGAAAGGGCTTCCACTGAAACGCAAACTGATACACCCTCCCCCACCCCCACCTACAGAGCCAGAGCCAGAGCCAGCGCACACCAAGATGAACAAGGGGCACCACTGGAGTGAACAAGGGACACTTCTGGGTCCTTGGGAGCTGGCTAGGACCGCAAGGGACCCACCCCTGAAAGCAGTGAGGTGGAAAACCCCAGCGTGTGAGGGAGCACAGAACTTAGGTGCCCGGAGCCAGCACGCCCGCCAGAGCCGGGGAGTGAGCAAACAGTAATTCTAGAGTGAGTAAGGGGCACTTCTAGGTCCTTGGGAGATGATAAGGACTGCCAGAGAACCACCTTGAAAGCAGCTAGACTGGAAAACCAGGCGGGCATGAGAGCACAGCCCCTGAGCGCCCCTGGGAAGATAGCACCAAGAAGGACTGCAGAGATTTGAGAGCTTGCCTAAGGCAAAATCCTTTTTCCTTAACTCCATACACAGAGAACTTGTCCAGCTGACTCAGATTTCTGACTAAAGAGGGAAGGGAAAACATCCACAAAATCATCCAGGAAAATGGCTAATTGCTCAGAGGAGCCTCAAAAAACTTCAAAAAAACAAAACAAAACAAAAAAGCAAAAAGAAGGCTGTGACCCTCGAGAATTCTTACAGAGGAAAAACCAAGGCTACAGAGGAAAAACTGGACAAAACTCAAACAAAGGCAACACCTAAAAAAACCCTAAAATTGTCCATAAGCCCTGAAAGAACCACAAATGGATCTTATAAAAAAGATGGAAGCCTTCTGGAGAGGGAAATGGGAAATGGTTCAAAAAAATTGAAGAAATAATAGCTGAATACCAAAAAATTAAAGCAGAAAACAGGTCTTAAGGACCAGAATTGGGCAACTGGAAACCAATGAACTTGTAAAATGGCAAGAATTAATAAAGCAAAGCCAAAAGACAGACAAAATAGAAGAAAACATAAAATATCTGTCTGACAAGGTGACAAGATCAGGAAAACAGAGGAAGGAGAGACAATTTGAGAATCTTTGGTCTACCTGAAAAGCCAGAAATAAACAGAAATCTTGACACCATACTACAAGAGATTATCCAAGAAAACTGCCCTGAAGTTCTTGAACAAGGGGGCCAAATAGACATTGAAAGAGTTCATAGAACACCCTCTACACTAAACCCCAAAAAAACAACTTCCAGAAATGTAATTGCCAAATTCCTGAGCTTTCATGCTAAGGAGAAAATCCTACAAGAAGCCAAAAAGAAACAATTCAGATACAAAGGAGCACCAATCAGGATGACACAAGATCTGGCAGCTACCACTCTAAAGGACCACAAGGCCTGGAACATGATATTCAGAAAGACAGGAGAACTAGGTCTTCAACCAAGAATCACCTATCCATCAAAACTGACTATGTACTTCCAGGTGAAAGTATGGGTATTCAACAAAATAGAGGATTTCCAAGTATTTGTAAGGAAAATACCAGAACTAAGTGGAAATTTTGATATCCAAACATAAAGATCAAGAGAAACATGAAAAGGTAAATATGAAAGATAGGGAAAAGGAGAGAAATATTTCTTTATTCAAACTCTCTTCTTTAAGGGATACAATTAGATCAAATTATATATGTTAATATGTGGGGAAAATGTTATCTGTAACTCTCAAAAATAGTAATTAGAAGAATCATTCATAGGAAAATATTGGGGCATTAAAGCCTATAAAATGATATACAAAAAAAAAGGATGAGGGGAATTGATGATGGTACTAAGAGATACTTGAAGAAATAAAATATATAGAATAATCTTTGTTACACAAAGATACACATAGGAAGGGGAGGGGAAGAATACTGTCATAAGAGGGAGAGGAAGAGAGTGCTAATAGGTAACACTCGAATATTACTCTCAGGGAAATCAATTCTGAGAGGGAAGAGCATCTATATCCATTGGGAGCTTGAAGTCTATCTTATCCTACAGTGTAAGGGAGAAGAGGAGACTAAGGGGGGTACGGGAGAGGAAGTTCAAAAAAAGGGAGGGAAGGAGAGGGGGAGGGAATTTAACAGACCCTAAAAAAAAACCAAGAAGGGAACAAAAAGTGAGGGGCCAGAAAGGGAAGCATATCAAGGGAGGGGAATAGGGGAATTGACTAAAAGTAAACCACTGGTTTAAATCCTTTTAAACCTTTTAATCCTTTTATAGCAAAAGAAGAAAGGTCAGAACTAGGAGAGGATATCAAAATGCTAGGGAACTCAAAAGTAACAATCATAACTTTGAATGTGAATGGGATGAACTCACCCATAAAACGTAGACTGATAGGAGAATGGATTAGAATCCAGAATCCTACCATATGTTGTCTACAAGAAACACACATGAGGTGAGTAGATACTCACAAGGTCAAAATTAAAGGTTGGAGCAAGACCTATTGGACGTCAACTGACAGAAAGAAGGCAGGAGTTGTAATCATGCTATCTGACAAAGCCAAAATAAAAATAGACCTGATTAAAAGTTATAGGAAAGGTAAATACATCCTTTTAAAAGGGATAGGGAAGGTAAATACATCCTTATAAAAGGGAGTATAGATAATGAGGAAATATCACTAATCAACATGTATGCACCAAATGGTATAGCACCCAAATTTCTAATGGATAAACAAGTGGAATTGAAGGAGGAAATAGATAGTAAAATTGTACTAGTGGGAGACCTGAACCTACCACTATCAAATTTAGATAAATCAAATAAAAAAAATAAATAAGAAAGAGGTAAAAGAGGTGAATGAAATCCTAGAAAAATTAGAGTTAGTAGATATATGGAGAAAAATAAATAGGGACAAAAAGGAATACACCTTTTCAGCAGCACATGGTACATTCACAAAGATTGACCACATACTAGGTCATAAAAACAACTGCAGAAAAGCAGAAATAATAAATAAAACCATTTGACTTAATAAGAAAAGAGAGAGTTCTATCAAATTCCTTTTATGACACAAACATGGTATTGATTCCAAAGCCAGGCAAGTCAAAAACAGAGAAAGAAAACTACAGACCAATCTCCTTAATGAACATAGATGCAAAAATCTTAAGCAGGATACTAGCAAAAAGACTCCAGCAAGTCATCACGAGGGTTATTTACTATGATCAGGTGGGATTTATACCAGTAATGCAAGGATGGGTCAGTATCAGGAAAACCATCCATATAATTGACCATATCAACAAGCAAACCAACAAAAAATCACATGATTATCTCAATAGACGCAGAAAAAGCCTTTGACAAAATACAACACCCATTCCTATTGAAAACACTAGAAAGTATAGAAATAGAAGGGTCTTTCCTAAAAATAATAAACAGTATCTATCTAAAACCATCAACCAACATCATCTGCAATGGGGATAAACTAGATGCATTCCCAATAAGATCAGGAGTGAAACAAGGATGCCCATTATCACCTCTACTATTTGACATTATACTAGAAACACTAGCTGTAGCAATTAGAGAAGAAAAAGAAATTGAAGGTATTAAAATTGGCAATGAGGAGACCAAGCTATCACTCTTTGCAGATGAGATGATGGTCTACTTAAAGAATCCTAGAGAATCAACTAAAAAGCTAGTGGAAATAATCAACAACTTTAGCAAAGTTGCGGGATACAAAATAAACCGACATAAGTCATCAGCATTTCCATATATCTCCAACACATCTCAGCAGTAGGAATTAGAAAGAGAAATTCCATTCAAAATCACCTTAGATAGTATAAAATACTTAGGAATCTATCTACTGAGACAAACGCCGGAACTATATGAACACAACTACAAAACTTTCCACACAACTAAAATTAGATTTGAGCAGTTGGAAAAACATTAACTGCTCATGTGTAGGACGAGCTAATATAATAAAAATGATGATCCTACCCAAACTTATCTATCTATTTAGTACCATACCCATCGAACGTCCAAAAAACTTTTTTACTGAATTAGAAAAAACCATAAGAAATTTCATTTGAAACAACAAAAGATCAAGGATATCCAGGGAAACAATGAAAAAAATATAAAGGAAGGTGGCCTTGCAGTCCCAGACCTCAAACTATATTATAATGCAGTGGTCATCAAAACAATTTGGTAGTGGCTAAGAGACAGAAAGGAGGATCAGTGGAATAGACTTGGGGTAAGTGACCTCAGCAAGACAGTCCATGAGAAACCCAAAGCTTTTGGGACAAAAAATCTACTATTTGAGAAAAACTTCTGGGAAAATTGGAAGACAGTGTGGGAGAGATTAGGCTTGGATCAACACCTCACACCCTACACCAAGATAAAATCAGAATGAGTGAACAATCTGAATATAAAGAAGGAAACAATAAGTAAATTATGTGAACATGGAATAGTATACATGTCAGACCTTTGGGAAGGGAAAGATTTTAAAACCAAGCAAGACTTAGAAAGAGTCACAAAATGTAAAATAAATAATTTTGATTACATCAAATTAAAAAGTTTTTGTACAAACAAAACCAATGTAACTAAAATCAGAAGGGCAGCAACAAACTTGGAAACAAACTTCATAGAAACCTCTGACAAAGGTTTAATTACTCAAATTTATAAAGAGCTACATCAATTGTACAAAAAATCAAGCCATTCTCCAATTGATAAATGGGCAAGGGACATGAATAGGCAATTTTCAGTCAAAGAAATCAAAACTATTAATAAGCACATGAAGAAGTGTTCTACATCTCTTATAATGAGAGAGATGCAAATCAAAACAACTCTGAGGTATCACCTCACACCTAGCAGATTGGCTAACATGACAGCACAGGAAAGTAATGAATGCTGGAGGGGATATGGCAAAGTCAGGACATTAATTCATTGCTGGTGGAGTTGTGAATTGATCCAACCATTCTGGAGGGCAATTTGGAACTATGCCCAAAGGGCTCTAAAGGACTGCCTACCTTTTGACCCAGTCATAGCACTGCTGGGTTTGTACCCCAAAGAGATAATAAGGAAAAAGACTTGTACAAGAATATTCATAGCTGTGCTCTTTGTGGTGGCAAAAAACTGGAAAATGAGGGGATGCCCATCAATTGGGGAATGGCTGAACAAATTGTGGTATATGTTGGTGATGGAATACTATTGTGCTCAAAGGAATAATAAAGTGGAGGAATTCCATGGGAACTGGAACAACCTCCAGGAAGTGATGCAGAGCAAAAAGGGCAGAACCAGGAGAACAATGTACACAGAGACTGATACACTGTGGTACAATCAAATGCAATGTCCCTGAACAACCTGCAGTGATCCATTAGAAAAAACACTATCCACAAGCAGAAGACAAACTGTGGGAGTAAAAACACCGAGGGAAGGCAACTGCTTGACTACAGGGGCCGAGGGGTATGATTGGGTACGTAGACTCTAAATGGACATCCTAAGTGAAAATACCAACATGGAAATGGGTTTGGATCAAGGACACATGTGATACTCAGTGGAATCGTGCATTGGCTATGGGAGGGTTGGCGGGAGGGTAGTGAGGAAAAGAAAATCATTTTTGTATTCAATGAATAATGTTTGAAATTTACCAAATAAAAATAATGTCTAAAATTTTTAAAAAAAGAATTCTATTGAAGAACCAGCTCCTATTCCCTACCTCTGACCCCCTTGCCACTAGAGCCCCTGCAGGAAAGTTAATGAAGAACCCAGTTACCACACCCTGGAATGTGCTAGGAATTGATATGGACCCTAACCCCAGGAGTTCCTGTCAAGTTGCTGTTCACTACCCCCACCCCAGGAATTCCTGTACACTCCCCCTACCACTCCAGTATAAAAGACTTGAAAGCCCCGGAATCAGCACTCAAGCCATTTTTAGAGTGCTCAGCCCAAGCTGCAGTTGGTTTAATAAACTCCCTACTGTGTGTTACATTGTTGGTTATCGTTTCATCTTTGGGATCGATTCACCAGGCACTTCACTATCTTTATGTGGTAAGCCAAATTGGAAGAATTAAAATTAATATACAATAACTCAAGTATTATGTTTATAAGATTTATTAAAATAAAAACTAGAGTTTAAAAGGAGCTAACTCACTCAAGTCGTGGTCTTGAGAAAGAAGAGACAGAGGGACAAGTCACAGAAATTTATAAACGATAATGTAAAGATGCATGTAAATGAAGGGAAATGGATCCTGTGAAATACAAATGGAATTCTGGGGAACATAGTCCTGGGGTTCAAGATTTCCACTTATACACTAGGTCAAAGTACTACTGTGACAAAAGAATTAAACTTTTTTTTTAATGTAATCAATAAGTAAAGTTTAATTTAATCAATCAGGAATTTGAAGTGCCCCTACTTTATACCTGGTAGGTCACTAGGCAAGAGAGTTCACAAGTCACTTACTAGAAGGGCCATAAGCACTGTCCCCCCCTTGGACAGTGCTAGGCAAATTGGAAGACTGTGATTGGTTCCTGTGAAGTGGGAGAGAGACAGGAAGTGAAATGGAAAAACGACTATAAAAGATGAGACTGAGGACAAGATTCACTCTTTCCTTCCATGGATCTTCAGCAAGGAGACCCTCTCTCTCTCGGTTGATGCTTTGGTGGGACACTCTCTTCAGCGTGAGCTGTGGTGAGATTCTTGGTAGTCTTAGCCTCGTGTGCACTGAAGATTCTCAGTGGACTTTTCAGCGTATCCTGGCTCTTCAGATTTCAGCTTCCTAATTAGGACTTTAGATTCTGGTGAGACTCGCTTTAGTATCTGCATTAGCGGTCTAGGATTTAGGGTATTTGTAGCTAGGTGACTTTTTTCTACCTCTTTCCTATATTTCATATCTCTACCCAGTTGTAAATAAAAGCTCCTTACAGTCATTTTGACTGGAGTAGTTAATTATTTTTATAAATGGCAACCACAATTCAATTATTTTAATTCATATATTTAGTCAAACCAATTCTAAATCTTACACTACTTATAGTAGAGTTAGCTCATTGATCCCACTTCAGTTTCAGTATCATTCCAGGGGAGGGGATATATATGTGTGTAGATGATGGAGAAGAAAGAAGAAATGACTACATGAAAAATGGTGAGAGAATACAGAGTAGTAGAGGATACAGTATTACCTAGGCACCTTTTTTCTATGGAAAGTCTTGGATTGGAGAAGGTAGATAGTTCAGTGGATAGACAGCCAGTCCTAGTGATCAGAGGTCCTGGGTTCAAATGTGACCTCAGATACTTCCTAGTTGTGTGACCCTGGACAGGTCATTTATCCTCAGTTGCCTGGACCATACCACTCTTCAGCCTTGGAACCAATGCACAGTATTGATTCTAAGATGGAAAGTAAAGATTAAAAACAACAACAACCATGAAGTCCTAGATCTAAATAACAGAGGTACCTAATGTTCCTGTCCTGAGGATAAAGATGTCTGTAAGGTTTAGAGATAGAGTTGGATAGGGCAAGCAGAAGTGTGCTGGGGCCAGTTTTAACCAGCCTATGAGAGCCATTGTTAATTATCAACAGATGATACAAATGAGGGCTTGATTTATTGTTTTGTTGATTGTCTAGCCTGAAGAAAGTGTTAAAATTCAAGTTAAACTTAAAAGTGTGTATGCATTTTTTTTACTCCATTTGTTAAATACTTACTATCACAACCCTATATTGCTTTATAAACATTGCTTGAGCTCAGCAGGAGTTCAGTAAAAGGCTCAGTAAATGAAGTCATTACCAGACTGGAGGCCTAGTGACTGGAGGCTAATAAATAATAATAATTTAAAAAATAACTGGCATTAATGTAGTTTGCAAAGTGCTTTATAGTCATTATCTCATCTAAGTCTCATAACACTCTTGGGGGCAATCCCTATGGTCAAGACAGAATGAGATCCCATTACAATTTAGAGAGGAAACTGCTGTTGTTCATTAACCAATCTAGCTTTTTCCCTTTCCCATTAACTGCTTGGTCAGTGAAGTAGAGTAGTTTCTTCTCCAGGGAATGAGTGGGAATTTGGAATTTATGGCCCACTAGGAGGATTAATGATAAGAATGGGGGCCCCTTCTATCTTTGTGTTAATAAAAGAGTATGGACCAAATAAATGGGGATCTTAATGTGCCTCACATTGTAAGGGTTAAATTTAATGGTTGGACAATAATTTTATGAAATTATGTGGTCACCAATATTTATTATACCTCGAGTCAGAAATTTGTTTACAAATAGAGAAGAAACAATAAAGAAGAGAAATGTGAGGGAGTTAGAGAGGTTATCTATCCTATCTTAATCCAGGTAGAAATTAATTAGCTCTCAACCAGGAAGGCCAGTAGTGAGTAACCACATGGCCTCCTCCAAGACTGAAGTTCTCTCACCCCATGAAGTTGTCCAGGAGTCAGAGTCCAAGTTGAAGCCGAGCTCCAAGCCCACAATCCAAGCCGTAGTCTCCAGTGAAGCTCCCCCAAAGACTCTCTTCAGTCAGGAGACTATCTCCACAAGAATCCCTCAAGCTGAAGTCATGGCTTTTATGGTGATTTTTTGTCCTTGCCCCTCTTCACTGGAGCCAATCACAGTTTCCAAATTTTCTAGCACTTCTGGGCAGTGCTTGTGGGAACCAGTTCTCACCTTCTGGAGGGGTTTTCATGAAGGGAACTCATCAAAAGGGTTCACCGATTCCTGGCTGAGTGATTTTCTGAGGGTGTAAATTCTGATCCTAGGATTCATAAGTTTGAGACTGAGTTAAAAAGATGGAGCTCTCTGAGTAAGTGACTTGTGAGTTCTCTAAATACCTTGCTAGCTTCTCACCTGGTACTAAGTAGGGTGTTCAATCTTTTGTTGATTCAGTTAAAAAGTAGACAAAGGAGAGTTAATCCTATCTTCTAAATCTAAGTAGGGGTACTTAAGTTAGTGTTAACTAAAATGTTATCTCAAAATAGACACAGGGAATAAAGAATTCCCTTTTACAAGTATAAACTCAGAAAGAGAACAAAGAATTCCCTTTCACAGCATCAATCTAAGACAATCAAAATCTGTTAGCAGTGACAGCAGTTACCATTTAATAATAGCAAGCATTTAGATAGCAAAGGGCTATAAGGTTTGAATAAACACTTTACAAATATCTCATTTTATCCTCATTTAGCTAGTAAGTGATTGAAGCTGGATTTGAAGGAATAAATAAAGCATTTATTCTTTGTTTATTATTTGCAAAGTACTATGCTATCACTGGAGATACAAAGGAAAAAAAAAAGGAAGAAAGTTCTTACTCTCAAGGAACTCACATTCTAATGGGAGAGACAACATTTATGGAAAATTTCAACTGCAAGTCAGATAGAAAGATTGTATGGTCCCTAAGGTATAGCAGCAAAGTAGATTGTAATGCCTCTTCTTTAATGTCATTTCCACTGATAAAATCATATCTGTTACTGATACTGAACCATTTGACAGTAACAAGGATTTTGGTGATAAAAACGTTCTTTTGTTGCGTCTTCAAAAGTTCAGACTGTAACTCTAGCAGGTAGAGTAGCCAGGCTGCCTCGCAGTGAGGGAGGTCTGAGCTGGGAATTGCCCAGCCTTGGAAGTTCAGCTAGGAGCTGCCTGGCTTTGGAAGTTCAGAACTACAGATCTGCCAAGGTCCCAGTTGCAGTGGGTAACAGATAAAAACTTAGAGGCTGGGGAAACCCCAGTAACATAAAAATGCCAATGTCCCAAGAATAGTATGTAACAGATAAAGGACTGTAGGGGGGCTATACATGCTGAAGAGTATTTAAGACTGAGTCTTCAGGAGGGAACTCGGAACTCTGGTGGCAGAGTTTCCACTGGTGCACACCAGTCCCATAATAAACGGCCCTTTTGCCTGATTGCATTGTCTACGGGTCTTCCTTGGTGGTGGGCAAAAACCCAGACCCTAACAACAGTAGGATAGCTATGGGGAAACTTGGCTGGAAATGATTCTTGGGTTCAGGGTCCTGGGTTGATGGGATGTGAAGGAAAATGGTGGTCAAGGTGGTGGTGGTAATAGTTTGATGGTTAAGCATTTGAATGAAAAACAAGCCTACAAGTTTGTTGTAGAAAGTTCTGCTTAACAGTAGCAATTGGAAAAAGAAGGGAGAAAATGGCCGAGAGATATCTAAATGGGAAGGGAGTGAAAAATCCTCTTGTTTAGTTGGGGATTGACTCTCTAGGTCTCATTTAAAAGTTCAGAATTCATTTATCAAGCATTAATTCAATGACTACTATGTGCTAGTCACTGTCACATGTGATATGCAGGTATAAACTTCCCCTTGACACCCCAAACCCCCAAAGGTGTCCTAAGACACAGAGATTACATAAAGAATTCATTTTCCTTTGAATTCCTGTTATGTAGAGAGAAGGTGACTTTAAGCAACAAAAGCCAAACTGAGAGTGACACTCCCTTGATTTCTCCCTTCATTCTTGATGAGCACAGATTGGCACCTCTGTTTGCTGCTTCTGATAAGCATTTGTTTTATATACCAGATATCTGATTATCACCTAAACTGGACAGTTTACCCCCTCTTGACTTTGAGGCATAGGAGCATAACCACATGAACCATCTCAGGTCCCAGAGCCCCAAAAGACGTGTCATCCTACCATCATCCCATCTCTAGTTACATAGGCCCTGTTGTCAAGAGAGTATAAGTATCCCAAACTCTACCTCCTTGGGAGGCAGTATTACACCCACTCTTGCCTCCTGGCCATTTGATAATTACTCAACTTAATTACTCAACTCACATTCAATTAATAAATCTTTTTATGTTTAAGCTAACTTTTGGAGTCCGTCATTCCTGACAAAGGTACCTGGCCAGAGCCAGGGTTTTACTTCAAAGCCCTCCCACATCAAGATTCTAGGAGAAAAAAATTAAAAGTGAGACTTAATTTAATTTAAAAGTTATCTCAAAGAGCTAACATTCTATTGGAGGGAAAAAACCCACACACAGATAAGTAAAGATAAATTTTATGCAAGGTTAATACAAAGCAATTAATTAATACAAAGGCATCTGGGGTAAGAGGATCAGGACAGTTCCCTTAGTTCCCTGTTAGGCTTGCCTGGGCATGTCTAGATCACCCACAGTTGAGAAAAGTGAGGTAAACAGACAAAAGTCTAGTGAATTAATTTCCTAAGACCACATACCTAGTAAGTATTGAAGTGCCCCGGTGAATTGATCCCCAAAATGAAACAATAACCAACAATGTAACACACAAGAGGGATTTTATTAAAGCAAACGGCACTTCGGGCTCAGCCCCAAAAATGGCTGGCCCCAAGTCTGGGGCTTGCAGGCTTTTTATACACTTTTGTAGTAGAGGGAGTGCAGAGGAATTCCGGGGGTTGGGGGAGTGAACAGGAACTCCTAGGGCTGAGGTATTATCAGTTTCTGGCATATGTCAGGAGTGGGAGGGACAAGAACTCCTGGGGTTAGGGTCTTTATGGCTCCTGCCATATGTTAGGAGGGGGAGGGACAGGTACTCCTGGAGTTAGGGGTCAGGGAGAGGAAAGAAGGGGTTTGGGAGCTGGCTCTTCAGTATCTGATGTCACATTTGAACCCAGGTCTTCCTGACTCTAGGACTAGTGCTCTATCCATTGCATCACCTAGCTGCCTCTTAGAGGTTTCCTTCATAGTACTTTTCCCCTCTCATAGAATTATGACACCAGACATAGGATTTTGCTGTGGTTTTCCTGTGTTCCAAGGAGTCCATGGCCAGATTCTGCCTTTGCAAAGCAATCTTTGCAGGCCAATTCTGTTCCTATAGGCTAGAGCCATGGTCTACCTTCAGATGTTCAAGTTTTTGATGCTAGTACAGGCTTATAACATGCATGTTCAGAATGCTGACTTGTTTCAGGTCCATTTATGGGAGATGGTTTTTCCTCTTCTCTCCACCTTTATTGGCTTCCAATGAAGTCACCAGAGTCACATCAATTTTCCTAGCAGGACTTTCTTTTGGCCTCTGCATCTTCTATATTTTCCTGAACTGATGCTGACTTTGCTGATTTGACCACTTTACCCTTCTTAACAGTTATGAGAGCAATATGCTAGTCTCATGTAGGTTAGACTAGTTTTTCTTTAAAAGATAATGAAAGGGGGCAGCTAGGTGACTCAGTGGTTTGAGACCCAGGCTTTAGAGACAGGAGGTCCTAGGTTCAAATCTGGTCTCAGATACTTCCTAGCTGTGTGACCCTGGGCAAGTCACACTTTTCTGCCTTGGAACCAATATTTAGTATTCATTCTAAGATAGAAGGTAAGGTTTATTAAAAAAAAAAAAAGATAGTGAAGCTGACCCATAAATTTAATTGGTTCAGGGTTCTAATGCATAGGCCATTGGTAGCTTCCTACCTGGCTGCCAGGACACAAAAGGCTCTTCCTCTTCCTTAGGTTTCTAACTATAGACCATCAACAGGAATGCTGTGCTTTGCTGACTCTATGAATATCCTTTCTTTCCCTGAACATCCTTCCCCTGCTATGGATAAACTTCCTTTTGTTAACTGTTAGATGTACTGGTAATATCTCATTTCATTCCAATCTTGACCCTGAGGTGCCAGGCCCAAGCTACTACATCCACCCTCTTCTTATCTTTTTGTATAGTTCTGAACCAGATGGCAGGATTTTTCTTTTGGAAGGTTTCTATGGGAAAGCTATGTTGCCATTTTAACCAGAATTCTCAACTATGGTCTGCTCTACATGAACTTTCTCTGCTCTGTAAGGCATTTGAAATATCCTCTCAGTCTTTTATCCTTGCTTCTGGGCCGAAACCACCAGTAAGAAAAAGAAGAACCAGGCAACAAAGCATTTTTATGGATTTCTATCTATGCTTAAGTATCCCCCTTCTACCTCCCACCTCCCACACCCCATCAGGAAAGTTACCTTGGTGACCAAGTTACTAAATCACTCAGCTAACTTCCTCTCCTTCCTTTTCAGTGACTAATTAACATGGAGAAGTTGCTTTTAATCCTTTCCCAAAGTAAACATATATTTTCTACCTTTTTTGAATTTGAAACCATTCCTTATAAAAGCAATTGTACGGTGGTTTCCTCCCATCCCTCCCCATGGTAAGTCACTGATAGGAACTAAACTATATCAATAGTGTAAAGTGAGATGATGGGATAATCTTTGTTTTGTTGATCTAGGGTTTGCCTCACACAGTATGCCAGATGGACATACATTTTGCCATGCAGAGGTGCTTGTGCTTGCCAGGATGCAACCAACTCAGCAGATGTATGTGCCTCAGAAAAAAGATAATATATGTCCAGTTCAATGGGACGGTTTTTGTATGTGAACAAATTGGCTGCTGAAAAGATCAGAAAAAGAATATTTGTGTTTTTAAAAAAAAGTTTTGGGGGCAGCTGGGTAGCTCAGTGGATTGAAAGCCAGGCCTAGAGATGGGAGGTCCTAGGTTCAAATCCGGCCTCAGACACTTCCCAGCTGTGTGACCCTGGGCAAGTCACTTGACCCCCATTGCCTAGCCCTTACCACTCTTCTGCCTTGGAGCCAATACACAGTATTGACTCCAAGACGGAAGGTAAGGGTTTATTAAAAAAAAAATTGATGTTTTAAAATATTACAAACATTTCCAGATTGCCCCTCTTGTAACAAAGTAAAAACAATTTAGCAAAACTAACAATATAGTGGCCTCATTTGAAAGTGCATGCAACATTTCACATCTGCAGCATCACCCAGACCTCTCTCTTTTAAAAGCATTTAAAAAAATTAAAATGTTTTGCTTTTCTCTCCTACTCCTAACCATAGTAACCATAGTGGGTGGGGAAAGGAAAACAAATTTCTTGTAAAAAATATATAGTCAAACAAAAATGTCCTCATTGGCTAATATAGATAAATGAACAGAGAGAGATCCTATTCTATACCCTAAATCAATCATGTCTTTTAGGGGGTGGGTAGTATATTTCGTCATCATTTCTTTGGAATCATGAACAGTCATTGTATTGATGGTAGTTCTTATGGTTTTCAAAGCTATTTGTCTTTTTGATGTTATTGTTATTATATAAGTTGTTTTCCTGAGTTTGTTCATTTTATTCTTCACCAGTTTATAAGTTAAAAAAATGTTCTTGTTTTTATAATTTTGATAATGTAATATGTTATTTTGCTTACTTCGCTCTCTCTCAGTTCATTTAAGTGCCTTTTTAAAATTATATTTTCTCATTTCCCCATAGCACAATAGCATTACATCATATTCACATACCCCAATTGGTTCAGCTATTCCTCAATTGATAGTTATCCCTTTAGTTTCTCTTTTTTTATGCCACCACAGAAAGAGCTGATAAAACACTTTAATTAAAAAAACCTTTACAAGTTTCCACCTTAGAATCACTACTGTTTATTGGTTCCAAGGCCTTGGAAATGGGGGTTAAGTGACTTGCCCAGGGTCACAGCTAAGATGTGTCTGTGATATGAGCACTTTTATACATATAAGTCTTTTTTCCCCTATTTGAACAGTCTGTATCTCTTCTCAACATTTAATCTAAGAGACTGATTCTTCACAAGTGAATTTTTAAAAAATCAATTTTCCTTATAAAAATATCCCCTTTCTGCTCCTTTCAGAAAAAAAGAATATTTGTGTAAGAAAACAGATAAAAATAAATTGATGAGGAACAATCTCTCAGATAAAACATTGAGAGGTGACACAGACTATTCAGCAAATCAGCTAGAGAACTGCCCCTTAGATCAATAGGATCTGTCTGAAAACAGAGCAACAACTGAGGTAATAATGACTGTGAGGCATTGTGTTCCTTTTCATGTGATTACTTTTGGAGTTTTAAAAGTTATGACTAAAAAAATTACAAATCAAATCACTTTAGGAACTGTGGGAAGATTACATAAGAACAGTTGGACTGATACCTGACAAAAAGGTACAATCCTTGAGTTTTTCCTCTTAAGATAAAAATGAGTCACTAACCCCCAAATGTCTCTGATTCAAGGCATTGGATAATAATAGTAAACCAGAAAGAGGATAGAAGACAGAGAAAAAACTCTAGGAAGAAACTAACAGAAAAAGACAAAGGCACAGAAGCTGAGCACAGAAGGTGCTGAAGACAGAAAGTATAGTAGATTACAAGAAAAGAAAGCCAGAATACCAGAAGCTGATATGAATTGACAGGAAGGCTTTGCCGCTTTTTTTCTTCTTCTGGGAGCCATGCTGTTTGGAAGATAGGCATTGATTGCAGGTTGGTTAGAGAAGGTCTAGGCTGGCTGAGATTGCTGCTATGATGACTATAGGAGAGTTGAATCCTGCTGCTATATTCGAACCTCATTTATTGCTCTCTAGTGCTATCTACAGTAGTAGTTATGAGAATATCTGAGAATATAAGTATATGGAGAATGGGGCAGGGAAAACCTCTCAGGGGTGCCTGATTGCCTTCAATTTCCTCCTATTATTTGAGAGAGAAACAAGAGGCAAAGACTGGCTTTACATCCATTTATTTTGCAGAAAGTGCTTATTAGAGAAGAGGTTTTACTTTGCTAGAAGTTGATTGGAAAAAGCAAATCATATAGTGTGAAAATCTGGCTAGTTTCAGCTACATTGCCCCAAAGGCCAAGCTGGGAGGTTTGTTAGGTCTCTGGCATAAGGGACCTGCTTTTATCTAAAAAAGTATAATATTGATTTTTGTTGTTAAAAGAGTATAATCCTTTTGTCAATATCCTGTTAGTATATCTGTGAGCGAAAAAGATTTGTCAGTGCTTCATTAGCTTGAGAGCAGAAGAGAAGAGGTTTTGCCCACCAGAAGAACAGCAAAGACCAGAAGGGTAGAAGCTGGCAGAAAAATGGATTTCTGTAGTACATATTGTTCCTGGAGGGACCAAAAACACCAAAACCTATAGTTGAGAATTGTTAGTTGCTTTGTGCATATGGTTTTCCCCACTCAGTGACTACTCATTATAAGGAAAATTGTTCATTATTCAAAAGATTTTGAAGACCAATGAGTGACCACAATGAGTGGTGTCTTTGACTTGTGCATGAATTCGATTTTAATGGGGCAGAGTTTCTTGAAATTCTCAGTCTCTTCTCTTCCAGAAACATCAAAGACAAAAGTCAGGACAATTGGTAACAGCCTGTGATGCACCTTGACAACTCTGTGTTTAACACTTACTTTAGCCAACCATTGAAATAAATTGTTCTCTTCAGGCTGTTCCTCCAGGGAGGTAGAGGAGAGATCCCCTTTCATTACCAATAGATTTAAAGCCTATTGGGTACCCCTCAACCTGGTTTAACACATTTCCCAAGATTGTACTAAGGTTGGCTGTTGCACATGCTACAGCTTCTTGGAGCCACAGGTAAGAATTAGGTGATAGATGGACTGCAAAGGTCAGTATTGTTATAGTGAAATCACTTTTGAAGATTGATATAATATTAATTTATGGTCACCAAGGAATTTACTTATGAAATTCCTAAAATGAAACACTCAAGTCAGAATGGAGTTTATGGTGGTTTAATTACAAAGGGAGTGGGAGAGAAGTAAAGAGGGGGGAAAGGAAAAAGGTTAACTCAACCTTCTGGCAGAGCCAGAGGGAGTTTAGGCCCAAAGGCCAAGGTAGAAAGGAGAATCAGTCCTTGACTCACATGACCAATCTGAAGGAAAGCTGTCTGCAGGCCTCCTCTCTGCTCAAGTTCCTAGCACCAACTGGTGCCTAGCTCTGTCCCCAGGAAGTGAGCGAACTCCAGAGGCTGCTCTCTACATCACTTCCTCTGCCTCACAAGTGCCAATGATGGCTCAAGCTTGGCTTAGGACAGACCAGGTGGGCAGTTAGTTATTTCTGATCTGTCATTGACTGGCACATGCCTGTGTAGTGTGGGTGTGCACAATTTTGGGTGCTAGACCAAGCAAGATGGAGATTTTAAAAATCCCCAACTGATCACTAAACATAAGCATCCTGTACCCCAAAAAATTCTAACTGCAAGTGTATACAAAATTTTACCCTCTAAGAGGAAAACTACAATAGTTATAGATTAGGGGAAATAGGAGAGAGAGAGAGAGAGAGAGACAGCAAAACCAATGTTTTGCTGGGCGCATTGACAAAAGCCAATTAGGGGGCAGTCCCTTTTGGCATAAGAGTGTATATTCAGAAAAATGTTCAATCAACTGCACTCTAATGTTCATTCCAGATCTTCCTATAGTGAAAGAGTTTTAGGTATCTTTCTGCAAACAGTTCATTCTCTGGATTCAGTTAGTTAGCAAGCTTCTTCTCTGAAGATCTATCTTGAACAAAATTTAAATCTTGGATTTTATGAAGATACAATCCCCTCTGAAGAAAGTGTTGAAAAAACACCGAGTCCAGCTGAGGATACAAGGTTTAGTTGGGGGGGGGGGGTGTGAGTTAATTCAAAAGGAAAACAAAACTAAAAATGAAAACAAAATCAAAAAACAAAAAAAAAAAGGGAAAAATTAAGGGAAAAAATATATAAAGCCTTTATATGTGTGTATATATATATATATATACATACATATATATTTACATTAAAGAAGAATTCAAAATCAGTATCAAAATATCAAAAATCTATGTATACAAAATTTTGAGAAAGCAAGAATAAATTTTTTTCACAGGCCCCTGTATTAGGGTCCAGTTAAGTAATTTCTAATCCCACAAGTCTGTAGGACAGAATGCAGTAAATTTCACTTACCCATTTGCAGCCAAGGCTACAGGAAGTTGCCATACTATAGGAGAGAAAAAAAGGACCAGATTCTTATTTTTATAGGGAAGTGTCATTCCCTCGTCTGATTTTACCTTCATTCTCAGGGATGGAGGGAGCCAGGATGACAGCCAACCTTTGGTACTTGTCTGTAGGTATTTTCACGAAGAGTGTGGATACAAGGAAGGCCAACATCTTAACTTTTGTCAAGTGTCACAACCCCGAGTCTCACACTAGGTTCAAGTCCTTAGTATTGGCTTAGAAGTGCATCAATCCTACCTGGATTGGTTTTTGATTTTTAGACCTGTGAGCTCTTTTGGCATTATCCAGATAATCTCTGTGCTCCTTTTTTGATCCGGTTCCTAGAATCAGACAGAAACATTAATCACAGTCCCATAACAATTATCAATAAATGGCAGGTTCCTGTAGTCTAAAGCTGTGTGGGTATGTATTAATAATATAGCAAGTATATATTTAAACTAATATTATTGTGGAATAAAATTAATATTGATTGTATGTACCTTGAGTACATAGAAATGAGAAAAGGGAAAAATAAATATTTTAATAAAAAAATAATAAAATAAGGAAAAAGATAAAAGGGGGAAAAACAAATTCAGGAATTCAATGTGTTAAAAACAAAATAAAACAGTTCCACTTGTCAATGGGTAGTTATCTCCAATGCATATATAGGATACAGTCAATCAGTCTCAATAGAAGATGCTCTCTTTACATGTGAGCAATGAATCCAAGAGTCCTTTTCCCCAACCTTTATAGATGTTGGAGTAGTTAACAATATTTGGAATGGTCCTTCCCAGGAAGGCTGAGTTGCTCCCGTACACTGGAAGTTCTTTATATACACATTGTCTCCTGGGTCATGAAGTGAGAAGTCTAGTGGTCCAGCTTGTACTGCAGCTCTGGATTCATGTAGCTCATGCAGTTCGTGCTGTAATTCCTGTATGTAGGAAGCAATAGTAATATCTCCCCCTAATAGCGATGTATAAGCCGGGGAGAAAGGCTTAGCCTGTAGAGGTGGATGTCCAAAAAACATTTCAAATGGTGAAATATGTACGTCTCCTCTAGGCCTGCTTCTAAGATAAAATAAGGCCAGAGGGAGAATTTCAGGCTATTTTAAATGGGTCTCAGTGCATAATTTGCCAATCATAGTTTTAAGTTCTTTATTCATCCTTTCAACCTGGCCTGAACTCTGGGGATGATATGGAACATGGAATTTTGGAGTTATCCCCAAGCAAGAATATATCTGATTTAGAACAGATTCAGTAAAATGACTTCCCCTATTGGAATCAATACGTGCTGGCAGGCCAAAGAGAGGAATAATTTCTTTTAAAAGCACCTATGCAACAAAAGCTGTTGTGGCTTGGGCTGCGGGAAATGCTTCCGAGTATCTATGGCTAGACTAAATTTATATTGTTCAGCTTTTGGCATTGTTATGAAATTTATCTGTAGATGCTAAAAAGGTGTGTAAGCCAGAGGATGCCCACCAAAGGCTTTGCCACAAAAGGCATGTTGGTTATATGCTTGGCAGATAGAGCAGGCTGTACACACTTTAGAGGTTATAGTAGTTATACCAGGGGCTATCCATACTTTCTTAACAGAATCCATGATGCCCTGGGTGCCAAAATGACCATTTTTATGAATAGATTGGCAAATTTGGTGATAAAAACTTCTAGGGAGCAGGGGTTTTCCTTCAGATGACACCCATACTCCATTGATCTGTTTTGCTTTGAATTTTTGCTTCCATTTTCCACTTCCTTTTCATTATAGGAAAGTGATGAATTTAAGTCATCAGTGGTTGTTAATGTTAAAATTAATTCAGGCCCTTCTATGGCTGCTAGCTTTGCAGCAGCATCCTCTCGGTCATTTCCCCTAGAGACAGGGTCAGTGCCACCTGTATGGGCAGAGCAATGAACTACAGTTAGGGCTTCAGGCAGCTGTAGAGCAGAAAGAACTTCATTAATAGTTTCTGCATTAGCTATGGATTTTCCAGTTGAGGTTAAAAATCCTCTCTGGAGCCATAGCATCCCAACTGAGTGACAAATGCCAAAAGCATATCTAGAATCCATATAAACTGTTGCCTTTTTATCCTTGGCAATTATACAGGAGTGTTTCAGAGCTGTGAGTTCTGCCCCTTGAGCGCTAATATTAGAGGGCAGCGAAGCTGACCACTCAGTGGCAAATTCTGTGACTACAGCAGCTCCAGCATAGCATATGCCAGCCCTCATAAAAGAGGAACCATCAATAAATAAGACCAGATCTGGATTGTCTAAGGGAGTGTCCAAGACATATCTTGAGGCTTTTCTGCCATGGACACTAGTGTTTCACAATTGTGTAATGTTTCTCCTGAAGTTGGTAAATCTGGAAGCAAGGTGGCAGGGTTAAGGGTTGTACAGCATTTTAAAGTAATGTTTTCGTTATTTAACAAAGTTATTTCATACCTTGTAATTCGTTGATCCAAGAATGTCTGTGTTCTATGCCTTAGTAATAATGCTTCTACCTCATGTGGGCATATAATTCATGTTCATGGGAATCCCAATACTAGATCAACAGTTTTTGTCACTAGTAAGGCTCTAGCAGTTACTCCTCTAAGACATGGTGGTGCTCCTGATGCTACTGCGTCCCATTGGGCAGAATAATAAGCAATTGGGTGCTGAGAAGGTCCCAAAGTCTGAGTTAAAACACCTGAGGCTACCCCTCTTTGCTCATGTACATACAAAGTAAATGGCTTGTTGTAATCTGGGATGCCTAGAGCAGAGGCAGATAGGATAGCCTGTTTTAGATCTGATAGAGCTGACAAGTGTTCTGGCTCTAATTTGAAGGGTTCAGGGACTGAATCCGTTGTTAGTGCTATAAGGGGTTTAGTAATTTCCCCATAGCAAGGAATTCACTGTCTATAAAATCCTGTTGCTCCTAAAATTACTCTCAACTGTTTCTTAGTGGTAGAAGTGCTTAAATTTTGAATATTTTCAATTCGTTTGGGAGAAATAAAGTGGGCACCCACAGTCAGGATGAACCCTAAATATTCTACTTTAGGGAGACACCACTGACCTTTATCCTTTGAGATCTTATGTCCTCTTTTGTGCAATTCCAAAAGAAGGTGTTTACTATCTTCCTGACATGCTTCTGCATCTGTTGAAGCCAAGAGCAGATCATCTACATATTTGATTAATTTACTATTTTTAAATGTTATATTATCTCTGTCTTGGCTCAAAATTTGTGCAAATAAACTCGGGCTTTCTACGTAACCCTGGGGCAGACAACTCCATGTGTTCTGAGAGCCCTTCCAGGTGAAAACAAAAATATGCCTGGAGTTCTCATGTATGGATATGGAAAAGAAGGCTGAGCACAAGTCTACTATAGTAAAGTATGTAGCTGTACTAGGAATACAAGAAATAATCATATGTATGTTGGAAACTATGGAGTATCTCTTTATATTGTGGTTGTTCATAGCCCTCAGATCCTGTACAAATATATAGAGGTCTTTGCCATTGGGCCCCCTTTTTGTTTTTTTAATGGTCAGGATGGGTGTGTTGTATTCAGATTTACAAGGGATTATTATTCCCTGTTTAATTAATGAGTGCCTCTTTTGAGAGGGGATACTGAGGAATGGAAGGAGGTGGGCTAGATTTAGTTTTTATCTGCACAGTAACAGCAGATTTTAGTAAGCCCACATCGGAAGAAGATGTGGCCCAAAGAGAGTCCGGTATATCTGCAGGTATTACAAAGGTGGGATGCTCTTTCCCCTCCTGACTCTCTGAGAGAATTATAGGGAGTAAATTTAAAGATATCTCAGGTACTTCCAATGATTAGGAACCATCTGGGGAGCAAGTTATTGTGGCTCTGAGTTTGCATAGAAGGTCCCTCCCCAGCAAATTTAAAGGGGAGTCAGGCATCAAAAGGAAGGAATGTTGCACCTCTAGGGGTACATTCTAGGGGAAAGTTTTTCAACTCTTTGGGGTATTCCTGATACTCCCATTACACTCTCTGAGTCAATGGAATAACAATGTAAATCAGGTGTACTCTTTAATACAGACCTGGAAGCTCCAGGGTCTAAAAGACAATCATAATAGGTGTTACCCACCTTTAAGGTAACATGGAGTTCATTAGTATGGGGGGGGCAGTGAGTAGGGACAACAGATAGTAGGACATCAGGGTCCAGAAAATCAAAGGTTGTATCCTCTGATTCCTGTGCCCCAGTCCCCCCTCCCAAACACCTTCATTGTATTTGGGAAGTTTCTTGGGCACCCCCCCCCGAAGTGTACCCCCCCAGGGGGATTAGAACCTCAAGTATTTTTTGGATGAGCACCACTTAAGTTATATTGTTGTGTAGTCATTTGGTTTGAATTATCATTTACCCAATATCTATTCCTATAGTTATCATTCCTAAAGTTGTGGTTTCCATTATCATTATTATAGTTATTTCTATAATTATCACTTCTAAAGTTGTTATTAAACTTCAGATTCCTTCTGAGTGCCTTGAGTAAAGTTCTACACTCTACCATTCTGTGGCCCTTCTTCTCACAGAATTGACAGGTAACGGATTGATAATTAGATTCCTGGAGAGGGGCAAGTGCCATTGGTTGAGTATCATGTGCACTGTTCAGTTTAGTAATCATATCTTTTAAATATCTCAATTCTTTCTTCATTTCCTCCATAAGATTATTATTTTCTTCCTCCTTTTCTTTGTTTCCCTTTGAAACATATAAAGCTGTTTTCTGCAATCCTTCAAGGTCCATCTCTAGCCATCCTTGGCAATGTGTTCTAAAATAATCCCTAATCACTTTGCAAGAGTTATTGACAAAGTGCCTTCTAACTTATCTTATGCAATTTTCTTTAGATAGGTCAAAATCCAGGTATTTAACCCCAAACTCAATTATTCTCTCCATGAATCTGGAGGGTGTCTCTTCCTCATTTTGTTTAATTCTTTCAAATTCTTTCCACTTGTCTGTACTGTCTGCACACTCTCTCATTGCTGTTAAGACTGCCTCTCTACAACCGTATAGTTGTAGATGATCCTCAGAGTAGTTATAGTCCCATTCGGGATCCTGAGATGGCCAGTGTGCTGCATTGTACCCCCAGGTTTTGTTGACATGAGCAATTATTTTATTTTTCTCACATTCAGTTAAAAAAAGCCTGTCGCAGGTTCTCAACATCTTTGTAAGATGGATTATATTGAAAAAATATGTCTGTCATCTTTTTTTTTTGTTAACAGAAAGGCATCTTGTTCATATGTGGGAATATTTTGTGTAAATTCATTTATTTCTTGGGGAGTAAATGGTATATTGTGCCTTAAATTAAGTAGAAACAAGAGAAATAAAAATGTTTTATACTCATCAGATCTCGCAGCTGTGTTTCAAACTGTTTAAAAGGCTGACTTGAGTAAGTAATAAAGAAAGAAAGGAAAGAGATTTCACAGAAATTTGAGGGTCCTGGTCACATTCCTTCATGGTCACCAGACTGTCACATAATTTTAAGTTTGTGACTTTAAATCTAGATTTAAATGGTCGACAAATAAAATTCCCAAGTCAGTCTGGAAATTTATGATAATTTAATTAATATAGAGGGAAGGAATTTAAGGAGAAAGAGGGTGGAGGATATAGGATTTCTCCTACCTGGCCTATGCCAGGGGGAGTTTTAAACTCCCCACCTCTAGAAATCTCTGAAGAAGATTAGATGCTTCTGAGAGGAAAAAGTTGGGAAGGAAAGAAGGAAAATTCAGCCAGAAACACACCACCAAACCGGACAATACCTTGTAGCCACACTAAGATGCCAAAAGGCTCAGCACTCAGCTCTCAGCTAACTCTCCACCGCCAATCAGGGAAAGAGAGAGAGTGTGTCCTTGAGGGATGAAAAATCTCATATATATTGGCCTTTCATCCTTGTGTCTCCTCCTCTAAATTTTCACATCTACCAATCACATTAAAGGCTTTTTCTCCAGGACTGCCCATACTTTTAGTTCTCACCTTCTTTAATTTGATTATATCTTTAGAGTTACTTAACACTTCTTTGTTAAGTTCACCTTTTGTGAGTTACTTGACCTTTTTGTGATTAATTTAACCTTTATAGTTATTTAACACCTTTTTGTATTAGATCTAAAAATAGACTTAGCTTAAAGTTCTAGCTTCACTATAAGGTGAGAACTAAGTACCTTCATTATTCAATCAGGAGATTACAACTTTATCTTCCCCCAAAGTGCAGTCTAAGTAGGGTGGAGTAGTTTTTAAAGTTCATAGCATATAATTGAAAAAAGTAAATTGATAAATTTGTTTTTAAAAAGTGATAAAGAAAAGAAGTAGTAAAGAACTCAAGAGGATAATGTAGAGTTGATCTGAACTGATTTATTAATAAAAATGTAGCTAGAATATGGGTGATGTTTGGATAGAGGAATTTGAGGTCATATGTGATAATATATGATGTGATGATGAAGAGTAGGTTTAAGAGACATAAGGAAAGTTGGAAAATTAAAAGGTTATAACCACATAAAGAAATTCTCTAATGTTTCTTAAATTCTTTAAAGTTCTTAAACTTGGAAGTGGAACACTTGTATATGACAAAGGTGTGATCAATCCTGTGTGTGTCTGAAGTAGAGTGAAAGAATATGTCATGGACGTTGAGTAGAGAAGCTACCAGGTTAGGGCATTTCAGGGAATATCAACATGTATGTTAAAGCCCTTTGGAATTATTGCTGGAGTAGAAAGAAAGACTGTGAGCACTAAGTCCCATGTATGAGAAAGCAGAGACAATGTCTTGGGGGCAGTAGATAAAAACTACTAGAACCTATATTTAACCTATGATAAATTTAGATGAGATTAATCTCAAAGAAAGATGCTAAGTAATGTCATGAAGAGAATCTGCTTAGAAGAGGCAATAGGGGGCAACAAATTAGAATGAACTTCACCACTATGTCCAGTGAGTATGTGTGTTGAAGGTTGGAGGGTAATAGGGTATGAATCAAAAGAGATGTAGTGTCACCATGAAGGAGCTAGGATTCAATGAGTAAGTGACAAAAGAAAGGAGTGAGAAAAGAAGTTTAATATGAGAGCAATTAGGGAGTCAGCATTCTAGAAAACACATAGAAAGAAGTGGTCAGTCCTTTAGTGAGATATTGGTAGGGAGCAAGGGGAGAGGGATAAAAATAAGGTAGTGGACCACTGAGGCTGGAGAGAAGGGTGACACTGAAGAAGAAAGAATAATGGTGATGTTCACTGATGAAGGCAAGTAATTGGGAATTTCAAGATCAACAATATGTGTTGCCATAGCTCTAAACTACCTAACCTGCAATGTTGCTATGAATTAGGGAAATTCTAGAAGTTATATGGCCCTAGTCTCATTGTTCATTGTTTTTTGGGAAGTCTAGTGAAGAGTAGAAGCAGGAAGTATAGTCTGGAAGTTCCACAGAACAGGATTTGACTGTGTTCTGTCCCATTTGGAATTCTATCCAAAAAAAAAAAGGCAGAAAGCAGAGGGCAGCTAGGTAGCTCAGTGGATTTAGAGCCAAGTCTATAAATGGGAGATCATGGGTTCAAATCTGACCTCATACACTTAGTTCTGTGATCCTAGGCAAATCGCTTTATCCCCATTGCCTAGCCTTCACCACTGTTTTGCCTTGGAACCACTACACAGTATTGATTCTAAGATAGAAGGTAATGGTTTAAAAAAAAAAAAAGATAGTGAAGCTGTCCTATAAATTTAATTGGTTCAGGGTTCTAATGCATAGGCCATTGGTAGCTTCTAACAAACGAACAAACCTCCTGCATTTCCTCTGTAGCCTGGATTTTTCCTCCATAAAAATTTTTGAGGGTCACTGTCTTATTTTTGTTTGTTTTTGGAAGGATTTTGAGGCTCCTGTGCTTAATTATCCATCACTATGAATGTTTTACTTTCCCTTATTAGTCAGAAATCTGAATAAGCTGGGCAGGTTCTCTGTGTATGGAGTTAAGTAACAAGGATTTTGCCTGAGGCAAGCTCTTGAATCTCCACAGTCCTTTGCAGCTCTTCTCTGCGCTACCTTCCCAGGGTCGCCCAAGGTCTGTGCTCCCCTGCCTGCCTGGGTTTCTGGTCTAGCTGCTTTCAGGGGTAGGTCCCTGGCGGTCCTAGTCAGCTCCAAAGGACCTAGAAGTGCCCCTTGCTCACTCTAGAGGTGCCTCTCACTCCCTGGTTCTGGCGTGCACTGGCTCTAAGCACTTAAGGTCTGCGCTCCCTTACGCGCCTGGGTTTCCAGTCTAGCTGCTTTCAGGGGTAGGTCCCCAGCAGTCCTAGTCAGCTCCCAAGGACCTAGAGGTGCCCTTTGCTCACTCTAGAGGTGCCCTTCACTCACTCGCTGGCTCTGGCTCCGTAGGTGGGGTTGGGAAGGGTAGATGTGGAAGTTTTTTCACCCTCTTATAGTGTGAAAATGCCCAAATCCCATGTACCTTTAATGCTGCGCCCTACTGTACAGTTCCTCCATTCTTCTGAATTTAAGGACTTTTGAGGTAGTCTATATCGGTGTGTTCTGGGGAAGGGAAGTGTCCCGCATCTAGACTGCCGCCATGCTTACCTGGAAATCCCCCGAAATAAGTGGTTTCTAATGTCCCTTCCAGCAATAAAACTAAGTCTGAGATCCCTTTCTGTCTCTGACATGATTCTATGAAATTAAAGTCTTGGGTAAGTTCTAACCACTATACTAAGGGCCCAGCAAGGCAGAAACTTTAAACCCAAGGAGATTCAAGCCCTGCATAGAAGGTGCCATAGTCAGTAATGAGCAGATAAAGTAGGGATACCATTGCATCTGGCAAGCAACTAGTCAGGAAGAATAAGATGTTCAGACTCAGAAATGCCACCTCAGCAAAGAACAGGCCTACTTTGAGAACAACACAAAGATTTTGTTCTGCAGAGCCAGAGGTAGGTTTCTATCTGACATTCTCTGTGTGGTTCCCTTGTGCCCACTCACACATGATCCCTGCATATATCATTGTACCTCCAAAACTATAGGAATGTTTCAGGCAAACTGTAAGTATGGAAAATCCTTTGTTCCCTCACATTCTCGTGACCTCTAACCCAAAACATCTGATAACTCCTGTAAGACCCTGAGAGGATTATCCTCTGTGCATCATACTTAAGATTCCAGTTAGATAGAGAGATACACCTACAGGCTATGCCTTGTGTAAATCTTGAAATTTCTCAGACTTGTGAATGTTAAAAATTTCTACATTGAGGAATCCTCCATTGGAACAAATTCCCTACCGGGAACATTCCCCATTTTGATGTAAGAACTCACCAGGATCAGAAATGGGAGGACTCTACTCCACAGGTACTTAAGACTGCTTTAGGGGAGAAAACTCCTTGCTAAACAATGAAAGTACTTGGACCCATGCTTATGATGAGGCAGGGAGTTCTTTGAGCCATGCCTATTTTTAGAATTGATACAATGGGATGCTAAGTACCTATAAAGGTCGGGCAACTTGTAAACTTACCAGGAGCAAAGAGGTGAAAACTTACTTAGAGGTTTTCTCTTGAGGGGATTAGTCGACCCAGCAGTGTTTTTAGAATGGGTTGTCCTTTGGAAAACGTCTACTGTGATTGTTAGATGTAAGGACTTAGGGGAGGTGACATAGGAGAAAAACCCCTATATAAGAAAAAGCAGAATCTCTTGAAAGAGAATCTTTTTGGAGAAATCGCTCTGATGAGGATCGCTTGGGAAGAATCTCTTGAGAGAGGCTCTGGAGAAGGGAAGCTCTTGGAGGACAATCTCTAAGGAGTTCTTGCTGGAGCTCCTCTGAGGGGACTCTGTCCTTCTGGAGGCTCTGGAGAGAGGCCCTTTGAAACAGTCTCTGGCTGGAAGGCTCTTTGAGGAAGACTCTGGCTGGAACTCTCTCTGATGATGAAGTCAGCTGAGATGGAGCTGGCCTGGTGTCACTAGAATCCGTGCTTAGACAGACCTTGTGGTGAGTGATAAAAGACTGACTGACTGATCTCTCTCTCTTAAGACTCAGGTCTAGGCCATGTTGTCTTAAGGCCCTTTATACTTATTTCCTTTTTCTCTCTTTCTCTCTTTTCTTTAATTCCACATTTGTATTAATTAAAATCTCTATAAAACCCAGTTGACTTGGGTATTTGAATAATTGGGAATATTTCCCTGGCGACCACCTTATATTTTGATTTAAAACCAAGACACTGTAGTGAAACATATTTTCTGCGGTCAAATTTACTCACCCACTCTTATATCTATCACAATTTGTATCTTCTACTATTTTACTCACTACAGTTTACAACCTCAACTATTTTAACTCTTACAGTTTATAGCATTAACTATTTTAATTATTACAGTTTATGGCAGACAACTATTTTAAATGTAACACTTGATACCATCAGGTTGTATCTAAGACAACTGTCATGTCCCCTAAACTATGAAGGTCACCCCCTATGTCTTAAGGTAGACTTTGGTCAGATGACCAACCCCCCTTGCCCATGCCTCAGTGCACACCACTCTAAAGTCACATCTTCAGTGTGGCACAAAGTCACTGTCATAAAAAGTATAAAGACTTCAGAAATCATGTCATCTGGGAGAACAGCTTTCCATCCATGCTGTTTTCCTTAGGAGGCAGTCTTCCTGGCCATATTCAACATTACCTTTTAAATTAATAAATCTCTCTTTTTATTTTTAAGCTTAGTTTCAGAGTCTTGCATCCTTGCAAAAGGTACCCTTCCTGAAACCTCGGGGAGGTTCACTTCAAGCCACAAGCACAACACATACACTGACTCTCCCTCCTGATCCCATGTAAGTTTATACAAGGGTGTTCAGGGGAACATTGTTCAGTTGCAAATTTTCTAATTGTTATTTAATTACATATCTTTGCTGTGGGTTAATTATGTTCTCTGACTAAAGAAAAAATGGGAAAAAGAAAGAATCAGTGAGAGCTTTTAAACTAGCATTTTAAGTGAATGTGCACCCACAGAACACTTTGAACCTAGAGTAACTCTTCTGGAAACCTCATTTTTGAGAGGAGGAGGCCGTAAGTGCTAGATGAGAAATGAAGGGGTTGGAAAAGTTGATTTTGAAGTGGTGCACTTTACAAAGTGTGTTCAAACACCCAGAATTCAATTATTGGTTTATTAATAAGAGAACAACAACAAAAAAAAATCCACCAGCTGGGACAGCCTTCCCTAGTGGAAGGTCTAACAATTTGGATAGCTTATAACCCATCTATGGCTTCCCTTAAGCCATTCAAGACTACTCTTACCCCAAAGGGGCCAGAAATCACCACTCTAAGAAAATGGTTTTATAAGGGCAAAGAGGAATTAAGTAGGGATGTATCAAAGAAGCACACATTTGGTCCCATGGAATAATTCAAGAACAGAGTATTGGGAAAGAGACCTTGCAGAGATGGTATTTCTGGGTGACTATGTATGACTTCAGCACTTCTTTCTTCCTTCCTTCCTTCCTTCCTTCCTTCCTTCCTTCCTTCCTTCCTTCCTTCCTTTCTTTTCCTTCCTTCCTTCCTCCCTTCCTCCCTTCCTCCCTTCCTCCCTTCCTCCCTTCCTCCCTTCCTCCCTTCCTCCCTTCCTTCCTTCCTTCCTTCCTTCCTTGAATCTAGAAACTGTCCTGATGACCTTGCCCCCCCCCCCCCAGTTTAGTTAGCTAGAAGGTGAAGATCTCAAGTTTGACTTTGTCACATGAGTTTCTCCCCTGAGGGAAAAGCCCAAATTCACAGTCTCTGCACTAACAATAGATCTTAAAGTAGTTTAAATTGAGCTAGCTAATCCCATCAAGTGTTTAATTCCTTTTTTGTCCCAATGGTTTCTCTTCTTAGGCCAAAGTCCTTTACCTAGGTAGCTCAGCCCTTGACCCGCATCATTCTCTTTTGTGTCCACAGGAAAGCATCAATCTCCCCCCCATCCCCAACCCCAATTGGTCTGGGATTCCTCATTTTCTTTGTAGCCATTGTAAAGACAATCAACTACATTCTCCAGTCCCCAGTTCCCAGTTTCCCTAAAAGGGTATATAAGCTTCCCAATTTTCATGGCTCTTTGGAGTTGTCATCTAGCCCAGTGCCACTTGCAGGGGTCAGTGGCCAGAGCAACCTGAGTCTCAAGACTCTGTTTGGGTTTGTAGTGTAGTGTAGTCTGTGTGAAGACCTTGAGGAAAGCACTGAACTCCTTTCCTTTGTAACAGTTAAAATTTTGGGGGAAACTGAGGCAAGGTAGGAATTTGTTTCTCTCTGCAAGGAATATTATATTTTTAGAGGTTTATTAAAGGTTGAGAATTTAAGAAAAATACAAGTAAGAAAGGCACCTGCCAGGTGGGCCAAGAGGCCCAATTCAATTTTACTCACATTATGAGACATGTCTGCTTGCCAGCTGAGACAGGAAGAGAAAGAGACCCTGCCTATGGCAGAGACCCTTTATATCATAATTTGCTCTTGGCCCAGGTGATAATTCAGTGAGATTACAAAGCATTCTGGGGAAGTGGAGCAAGGACTTCTGGAGATTGAAGTCCTGGATTCAAGTCTCCATTTTTATACCTTAATTAGAGTGATTTTTCTGACTATTTAATTGTTCTGTTTTTTCCAGTTTCCTCTTTCCTTCTTTCCTTTCTTCCTTCCTTCTTCCCTATCTTCCTCCCTCCCTTTCTCTCTCTCTTTCTCTCTCTCTCTCTCTTTCTCTGTCTGTCTTTCTCCCTTACCTTCTGTCTCAAAATCAATTCTAAGGCAGAAGGTTGGCAATGACGGGCAATCAGGGTTAAGTGACTTGCCCAAGTCACACATAGAACTCAGATCCCCCTAACTCCAGGACTGGTACTCTACCTAGCTGTCCCACCCCCTTTTTAGCACAATTTTCATAATGTTAGGATACTGCTTTTGGCAGAAAAGAATTGAAAACCCTGCCCCTATTAATGTTTGCTTTTTCTAATATAAATTTGCCCTTTATTCCTTCCAAATGGATTTTCCTTGCATCTTCAAAATGTAGATTAGGCTCACCATGGCAATAGCATCTTCCTGACATTGATACAGTTATACTGTTGATTAGCATAGGGAAAATGTCTGAGTCATAGCTGGAAGAACAGGGAAGAGTGTGTCCTTGAATCACTGCTTTTTGGGGAGGAGGGGGTTGGTGAATTCTCTATTTTCAATTCCTCTAAGACAAGAGCAGCAAGAGCTAGGCAACTGAGATTAAGTGATTTGCTCAGGGTCACATAGTTGGGGGAAGTATCTGAGATCAGATTTGTTGTGTGTGTTTTTTTTAACATGTCAATATAATTATTTTCTGATATTTTATGATCCATTTTCTCTCTCTCCCTCTTATCTCTTCCTGCTCCCCAAGAGGTCAATGTGAGCTGAGACTAGACTTGAATTCAGGTTCTTACACTCCAGGTCTAGCTTTCTATCAACTTGCTACTTACTAGACAAGGTTCTTAACCTGGCACCTCTGAATTTTTTTTTAATTGCTAACTCACTATTATCAGGCTTCCTTTGTAATTAATTCTATTTATGTTATGTTATGTTATGTTATGTTATGTTATGTTATGTTATGTTATGTTATGTTATGTTATGTTATATAGAAATATCCCAAGAACAGTCTATAGGTTTCACGAGATTGCTAGAAGGGTCTATGGGACAAAATAGGTTCAAAACCTCTGGATAGGGAGCAGCTAGGTAGCACAGTGAATTGACCCCAAAGATAAAACGATAACCAACAATGTAACACACAGGAGGGAGTTTATTAAACCAACTGCAGCTTGGGCTTGGCACTCTAAAAATAGCCTGACCGCCAATTCCGGGGTTTGCAGGTCTTTTATACTGGAGTGGTAGGGGGAGTGCACAAGAATTCCTGGGATGGAGGGAGTGAACAAGAACTTGACAGGAACTCCTGGGGTTGGGATCCTTATCAGTTCCTAACACATTCCAGGGTGTGGTTCTTTATTAACTTTCCTGCAGGGGCTCTAGGGGTAAGGGGGTCAGAGGTAGGGAATAGGAGCTGGTTCTTCAATAGAGCACCAGGCTTGGCCTAGGTTCAAATCTAGCCTCAGACATTTTCTAGCTGTGTGACCTTAGACAAGGCACTTAACCCTGATTTCCTAGCCCTCACTGTTCTTCTGATTTTAGAATTGATACTAAGACAGAAGGTAAAGGTTTAAAAAATTAAA
This sequence comes from Monodelphis domestica, assembly GCF_027887165.1. NCBI lineage: Eukaryota > Metazoa > Chordata > Mammalia > Didelphimorphia > Didelphidae > Monodelphis > Monodelphis domestica. The sequence continues at coordinate 257,128,527 of NC_077228.1, forward strand.
CAAACAGAACCCTGTGGGCTAGAAGAGACTTTTGACCTGATCTGAAGAAGTGATCTCTTAGGAAGAACTCTGCCAGGGGCTACTCTTTGTTAACTTAGTACCAAAAGTGAGGAAATCAAGTTGTAACTGGATGTCCAAAATATGTTCTGTTTACTTATGCTGATGATGCCGACCTACCACAAGCTCTCCTCCTTGGGTCTAGCTAGCCTGGTACTTTATATTTCTTCTCCTAATCACAGTCAAACTACTAGAAAAAAAAGTAGGGGCATGGCTCATAAAACTTTAACCTCTGCAATAATCATTTCAGTTATGTCTGATCTCTGCAGTTTTCTATTTTTTTCCATTTTGTGGATAAAGCTATGGCCTTATGGCTCTTAGAATTTTGTAACTCCAAGTGTTCTACTTCCTCATACATACTTACATTTATATCTTGTAATATTAATAAATAAGGACTTAATAGGATCATATAAGGTAGCTAAATAGAACCAGACCTGGAGTCAGGAAGACCTGATTTCTAATATGTCTCAGATACTTCCTACCTGGGTGACCCTGGGCAAGTCACTTTAATCCAATTGGTCCAAAATCCTCATCTGTAAAATGAACTGGAGAAGGAAATGGCAAACCAGTCCCAGTGACTTTGCTGAGAGGACCTCAAACAGGATCATGAAAAGTTGAGCAAGATTGAAACACTGAACAACATATCAGAAGTTAATTCCTCCTCACTTATGGCATGGGATTAGCATTTTACATATAGAATCTCAAGGTGGGGATAGAGGGAAGCAGGACAGGAATGCTTCTAGAAAGCCCTTGATTGTTCCCTTGAGAAAATAATCCAAAGCCATTTTCTTGACACCAATCAGATATTTGGAATGCATACTATAAGTGTGAACTGTCCTTTTTTGTATGTTTTTTTTTGCTTTCATCTCTAAAAATAGCTGGTCTACCCTTCCATATAAACAGCAGAACAGAACAGAAGAGGTACCTTTTCTTTCTCTGGCCCGTTTTTTTCTTTTTTAATAAATAGTTATAAATTAATATAAGGTCTCCAGAGAATTTTATAAATTTATATATATTTATAATATAAATAATTAAATATAAATAGTTATAAATTAATATAAGGTCTCCAGAGAATTTTAATCATAACACCTTCAAACCCCTCAGGGTGCCTGAGAACACGATTAAAACATATTTTATATAAATAATTTTGTACATACATATTCCTTCTTTGATCTCTCTGATATACAGGGCTAGCAAGGATGTATGCAGTTCAGTGATTGATGGAGTAGGGGTGGGGGGGTTGGGGGAGAGGTGCTCATTGCTTTCTAGAATGGCTGAACCATTCAATGTTCCATCAACAATGCTTTAGAGTGCCATGGCCCCCATGGCTCCTCCAACAGTTATGATTTTCTTTTTTTGGTCACCTTTGCCCATATGATGTATGTGAAGCAGAACCTCCAAATTGTTTTAACTTGGATTTCTCTAATTATTAGTAATTCCAAGCTTTAAATATATTTATATAAATATATTAAATATTTAACAAATATATATTGTGTACATATGCATATTTAATAAATATTTATTTTATATATCAATACATGTATATTTTATATATAAATAAATGTGTATACCTGTTAATAGTTTGCATTTCTTCCTTCAAAAACTGTCTCCTCATATCCTTTTACTGTTTACCCACTGAGAAATTATTCGTCATCATACATTTGAATCAGTTCCTTATATATCCTAGATATGAGATTTCATCAGAAAATTTATTGCAAAGATATTTTCTCAGTTACCATTTTCTTCAACTGGATTAGTTTGTTTGTGTCAAGCACTTTAAATTTAATGTAATCAGAATTATTCAGTTAGCTTGTCTTAATCTCTTTCTCTTTTTTAGTCATGAACTTTCTCCCTTTCCATAGATTTAAAATGTAGTTCTTCCTTGTTCCTTTAATTGATTTTTTCTGTTGCTTTTTATCTATTGGGAATTTATCTTGGAATGCAGGGTGAGATGTTGGCCTATACCTAACTTCTGTCGGACTTTTTTCCAGTTTCCTCAGCAGTTTTTCTTGAATAGTGAGTCATTTGCCCAGGAATTGATTTCTATGGCTTTATCAAACCCTATGCATCTGTTTTCATTTGGTTCTGTATGTTGTGTATCTAATCAATTGCACTGATGGAACTCTATTTTTTAACCAGCACTACGAAATTTTGATGATTACTACATTGTGGTATAATTTGAGATTAGGAACCATTACACCTTCCTCCTACTTTTTTCTCCATTGTTTCTCTTTGGATTCTTCCCTTTTTGATTTTTCAGATGAAATGATGAATTCCACTACTGTTTTTTTCAAGCTCTATAAAGTATCCTCTTGGTAGTTGGACTGAAATGACACAAAATAGATAACAGTTTAAGTGGCATCATCATTATAATAAAATATTTGCATGGTCTAACCACAATAACCACAAGCAATTCATTTCTCTACAAATATTTAGATTGTCTTTATTTCTGTCAATAGTGTTTTATGGTTGTATTCATAGAGTTCCTATATGTGTCTTGGTAAAATATTTTTATATCCTATAGTTATTTTAAATGGAATTTCTCTATTTCTTTCTGTCAAATATTGTTGGTAATATCTAGAAATGCTGATTATTTATGTGGACATATTTTAACATCTTGCAACAGTACTGAAATTGTTTCAATTCATCCTAATGATGTGTTGGTGAACCTATGGCACAAATGGTGAAGTGTGCCAGAGGGGGATGTTTCCCTCCCCCTCTCCACATGTGCCTGAGGACATTTCTCAAGTTAACTGCCCCTCTGCCCTGCAGCCCAGTGGGAATCCTTCCTCCCTCCCTTGTCTGGGGTGAGGCAGAGGGCTCACTTGTGGTTTGGGTACTCAGTCTCTAAAAGGTTTGCCATTACTGATAGACTATTATGCACAAAAAGTGAAAGTTTTGCTTCTTATTTTTCCTTTGATTTCTTTTCCTTATCATATTATAATAGCTAACATTCCCAGAACTATATCAAACAATAGTGGTGATAATGGACATCCTTGCTTTTTTGTTGTTGTTTAGTTGTTTTAAGTCATGTCCAACTCTTCATGGCCCCTTTTGAGGTTTTCTTGGCAAAGATATTGGAATGGTTTGCTATTGCCTTTTCCTCATTTTTTTAAAGGAGAGAACTGAGGACAATAGGGTTAAGTGACTTATCCAAGGGCATGTAGCTAGTATCTGAGACTGCATTTGAACTTAGGTCTTTATGAATCCAGTCCTAGTACTCTATCCCCTGTGCCATCTAACTTCTCCACCCTTGCTTTTACCCTTGATCTTATTGGAAAAGCCTCTAGACTTTCTCCCTTACATAAAATGTTGTTTCAGATAGAGATTATTTATATGCCATTGAGTAAAAGTCCACTTATTCTTATGGTTTCTAGTGTTGGTGTTTTTTTTTTTTTGACAAAAACAGGTGTTAGATTATTTCCAAAGGCTTTTTCTAGCACTTCTTCACATAATCATTTAATATATTTATAATTTATATTTAACATAACTCTTTTAAGGGTTGCACACTATGATTTTTAAAATCTCCATCTTGCTTGGTCTAGCACCCAAAATTGTGCACACCCACACTACACAGGCATGTGCTAGTCAATGACAGATCAGAAATAACTAACTGCCCACCTGGTCTGTCCTAAGCCAAGCTTGAGCCATCATTGGCACTTGTGAGGCAGAGGAAGTGATGTAGAGAGCAGCCTCTGGAGTTCGCTCACTTCCTAGGGACAGAGCTAGGCACCAGTTGGTGCTAGGAACTTGAGCAGAGAGAAGGCGTGCAGACAGCTTTCCTTCAGATTGGTCATGTGAGTCAAGGACTGATTCTCCTTTCTACCTTGGCCTTCAGGCTAAACTCCCTCTGGCTCTGCCAGAAGGTTGAGTTAACCTTTTTCCTTTCCCCCCTCTTTTCTTCTCTCCCTCTCCTTCTCTCTTACTCCCTTTGTAATTAAACCACCATAAACTCCATTCTGACTTGAGTGTTTCATTTTAGGAATTTCATAAGTAAATCCTTGGCGACCATAAATTAATATTATATCAATCTTCAAAAGTGATTTCACTATAACAGTTTGGCAGATCACAAAGGTTTATTGAGTTCCCTCAATACATTTCCTGAATTTTATTGCCTTTTACCCTACTTCCTCCTCACTCAGTCAGTCCTTTTTACCAGCTAACTCGACTTAAAGACACAGCTTCCAGAACAGGTGAGTATAAAACACTTTTTCTCTCTTCTCTTTTCTCCTTAATTTAAATTGGGGTCAGCAGGTTTTTTCTTTTCCTCCTCCCTTTAATTTTAAGGGAGCAGCTAGGTGGCTCAGTGGATTGAGAGCCAGGCTTACAGATGGAAGATCCTAGGTTCAGATCTGACCTCAGATACTTCCCAGCTGTGTGACTCTGATAGCTAGATAGGTAGCTAAATCTAATCAACTGACCCTTGTGGGTTAGCAGTGAGGAAACTCTGGAGATCCGAGCCCTTGCTTCGCAACAAAAACAGCTGAGTACAGCTAGCGAGCCAACTTAAAGCCCACTTCCCTGTTTCCCGGCCTTTCTAGTCTTAAAAATTTAAGTGGGTTTTGCTCAAGGAGAATAGCACATGGTCCTAGCAGTTTTAGCCTGAGGGCTAAAGAAAGATTGCTGGGGACCCTCCCATATACACTTTAAAAAGAAGGAGTTTTAGCTCTACCCTTTGTTTACAGCCTTTTCACTTGTAATCAGCCCCTTTTCATACAGCCTCTGCCTCCAGGCATAGTGTTTTGTCTGGTTTCCTCTTTACTTGTGACCCCTCCCAGACCTTTAAAAAAAGCCTAGCCCAAGATAAAAGATAGGAGAATTTACAACAGAATAGGCCCTTGGCAGTAGGAAGTAAAGAGAGCCACCTACTGACAAGAGGGAAAAGTTACAGGCAACTTAGTAATTGACTTAAAAAAGAATGTGTATGCAGCCTGTACATGATTTACTTAAGAATTGGTTTATAAATTCAATAACCAGGTATATGGGATTCCTAGTAGGTGTTCCTATAGGATGGCTTGTCTCAGAGACCATAAGTCTATATGTGATCCTTGCACTCCTCTTCCTTGGGACTGTAAGTGTTGGAATTGTAATAACATACCTAATTTCCTCTAAGAGAACCCTGGAAAATACCTTACATGAGATAAGGACACACATAGGATTACCTCAGCCTCCCCCTCAAGACCATGTTTCCAAACTGAAATAAGCGCTTGTTCCTTTTATTAATCAACGATTTATGGAACAAGATGAGCTTATGGAAGAAAGATGGGGGAGAGATCAAAGCTTTTCTGCAAAACATTAAAAGAGACTTAAGGGCATCCCACAATAGGAGTGATTTATCTCTCCATTCTCCATCATTATCAGATTCCCCGCCCCCCCACCCTGCCCAAAACAATTTGGCTCCTAGTTCTCAAATAGCAGCCCCCTTGGACCAACCAATTCCTCCCCCTCCTGACCAACCAGTTCCTCTCCCCCCCATGCCTCCTGCCCTGTCCCTGCTGCCCATCCCGCCCCTTTAGTGCCGGCCCCTCCCCCAGCCCGTGCCTCCTACCCTGTCCCCTCAGCCCTGCCCCCTGTTCCTGTCCCATATCCCGCCCCCACTGACCCACCCACAGTTCCTGCTGCCCATCCTGCCCCTTTAGTGCCGACCCATGCCTCCTACCCTGTTCCCTCAGCCCCTCCCCCTGCTCCCGTGGCCCCCCTACCCCTTGTTCCTGCTGCCCCCTGTCCCCCCCTCAGCCCCAGTCCCTCACACCCATGCCTTTTATGTTTCCCCTTCAGCCCTCCCCCACCCATGCTCCCATCCCCAACCCCCTTGCCCTGACACCCAACCATCCTAACCCTTTCCCTTCTCTTACCTACCCCATTGAAAATGGAGCAAGAAGCTTAGAAACAGTAACACCAGATAATTTGGACAGAAGTTTATTTCCATTGAGGGAAGTACCCACTTTTAATAAAGAGGGGAACTTGGTGTCTGTAAGACACTATACACCTTTTAAACCTGACGATTTAGAAAAATTCAAGCACAATGTTCCATCATTTGAGGCAGAATCAATATTAATTAGAGAATATATTCAGAAACTTTGACCCTTCTTGGTTGGATGTGGAAAATTTGTTAGATACATTTCTGACAAAGAGAGAAAAAAATAATGTCATCTCTCTAGCTAATCAGAAAAGAGGTAAAGGAGCACACCACTGGCCAACTGTAGATCCACACTGGAACCTCAATGTTGCACAATATCTCACAAAACTAGTCCTGGTCAGAGAAGCATTATTAAGAGCCATGAGAGATTGCTCTGATAGACCTGAAACATGGGGAAAATTTGAACTTTCCCGACAGGAAATTATTGATGTAGGAAATACATATATGGACCAGAGAAAAGGACATTAAACATATACGCAGACAATTCCTTAAGAATTGTTGTTCAGTAGTAAAAGACTACTTCATCACTACTAGTCACAGAATTTGTCACTGAGTGGTCAGCTTCGCTGCCCTCTAATATTAGCGCTCAAGGGGCAGAACTCACAGCTCTGAAACACTCCTGTATAATTGCCAAGGATAAAAAGGCAACAGTTTATATGGATTCTAGATATGCTTTTGGCATTTGTCACTCAGTTGGGATGCTATGGCTCCAGAGAGGATTTTTAACCTCAACTGGAAAATCCATAGCTAATGCAGAAATTATTAATGAAGTTCTTTCTGCTCTACAGCTGCCTGAAGCCCTAACTGTAGTTCATTGCTCTGCCCATACAGGTGGCACTGACCCTGTCTCTAGGGGAAATGACCGAGAGGATGCTGCTGCAAAGCTAGCAGCCATAGAAGGGCCTGAATTAATTTTAACATTAACAACCATTGATGACTTAAATTCATCACTTTCCTATAATGAAAAGGAAGTAGAAAAATGGAAACAAAAATTCAAAGCAAAACAGATCAATGGAGTATGGGTGTCATCTGAAGGAAAACCCCTGCTCCCTAGAAGTTTCTATCACCAAATTTGCCAATCTGTACATAATAATGGCCACTTTGGTACCCAGGGCATTGTGGACTCTGTTAAGAGAGTATGGATAGCCCCTGGTATAACTACTATAGCCTCTAAAGTGTGTTCATCCTGCTCTACCTGCCAGGCATATAACCAACATGCCTTTTGTGGAAAAGCCTTTGGTGGGCGACCTCTGGCTTACACACTTTTTGAGCACCTGAAGATAGATTTCATAACGATGCCAAAGGCTGGACAATATAAATTTTGTCTGGTCATAGTAGACCAACTAACCAGATGGCTGGAAGCATTTCCCACAGCCCAAGCCACAACAGCTTTTGTTGCATAGGTGCTTTTAAAAGAAATTATTCCTCTCTTTGGCCTGCCAGCATGTATTGATTCCAATAGGGGAAGTCATTTTACTGAATCTGTTCTAAATCAGATATATTCTTGCTTGGGGATAACTCCAAAATTCCATGTTCCATATCATCCCCAGAGTTCAGGCCAGGTTGAAAGGATGAATAAAGAACTTAAAACTATGATTGGCAAATTATGCACTGAGACCCATTTAAAATAGCCTGAAATTCTCCCTCTGGCCTTATTTTATCTTAGAAGCAGGCCTAGAGGAGACGTACATATTTCACCATTTGAAATGTTTTTTGGACATCCACCTCTACAGGCTAAGCCTTTCTCCCCGGCTTATACATCGCTATTAGGGGGAGATATTACTATTGCTTCCTACATACAGGAATTACAGCACGAACTGCATGAGCTACATGAATCCAGAGCTGCAGTACAAGCTGGACCACTAGACTTCTCACTTCATGACCCAGGAGACAATGTGTATATAAAGAACTTCCAGTGTACGGGAGCAACTCAGCCTTCCTGGGAAGGACCATTCCAAATATTGTTAACTACTCCAACATCTATAAAGGTTGGGGAAAAGGACTCTTGGATTCATTGCTCACATGTAAAGAGAGCATCTTCTATTGAGACTGATTGACTGTATCCTATATATGCATTGGAGATAACTACCCATTGACAAGTGGAACTGTTTTATTTTGTTTTTAACACATTGAATTCCTGAATTTGTTTTTCCCCCTTTTATCTTTTTCCTTATTTTATTATTTTTTTATTAAAATATTTATTTTTCCCTTTTCTCATTTCTATGTACTCAAGGTACATACAATCAATATTAATTTTATTCCACAATAATATTAGTTTAAATATATACTTGCTATATTATTAATACATACCCACACAGCTTTAGACTACAGGAACCTGCCATTTATTGATAATTGTTATGGGACTGTGATTAATGTTTCTGTCTGATTCTAGGAACCGGATCAAAAAAGGAGCACAGAGATAACCTGGATAATGCCCAAAACTTTCCCTATGCATGATTTTTCTTATTACTCTAATGATGTATAAAATTTTTGAGAGTTATACATTACATTTTCCCAACATATTAATATATATATATATATATATATAATTTGATATAAATGCAGTCCTCATAGAAGAGAGTTTGAATAAAAGAAAAAGATAATATTTTTCTACTTTTCCCTTTCCTTCATATATACCTTTTCATGTTTCTCTTGCTCTTTGTGTTTGGATGTCAAACTTTCCACAGAGCTCTGGTCTTTTCTTTACAAACACTTGGAAATCTTGTATTTTGTTGAATGCCCATACTTTCTTTTGGAAGTATATAATCAATTTTGATGGATAGCTGCTTCTTGGTTTCAGACCTAGCTCTCTTGCCTTTCTGAATATCATGTTCCATGCCTTACTGTCATTCAAAGTGGAAATTGCTAGATTCTGTGTGACCCTGATTGGTGTTCCTTTATATCTAAATTGTCTTTTTCTGGCTTCTTGTAAGATTTTTTTCTTTGGCTTGGAAGTTTTGGAATTTGGCAATTACATTCCTGGGAGTTGTCTTTTGAGGATTTAGTGTAGAGGGTGTTCTGTGAACTCTTTCAATGCATATTTGTCCCCTTGTTCTAGAATCTCTGGGAAGTTTTCTTTGATGATATCATGTATTATGATAACAAGATTACTGTTTATTTTTGGCTTTTCTGGTAGACCAGTGATTCTCAGATTGTCTCACCTTCCTCTGTTTTCCATGTCTGGCACCTTGTCAGTGAGATATTTTATGTTATCTTCTAAGTCTTTAGTCTTTTCACTTTGCTTTATTAATTCTTGCTCTTTTGCAAGATCATTGTCTTCCAGTTGCCTGATTCTGACCTTTAAAGACTGGTTTTCCTTACCTGTTTTTTGAGGCTTCGAGCTGTTTCTGCATTTGCATATTTTGGTCCCTCAGATTGCTGAATTCCTTTTGCATTGTTTCCCATTTTTCCTGCTAGAAAGCTTCCATCTTTTTGATAATTTCCGATTTAAATTCTTCAAGATCTTGTGGAGAATTTCCATTTCTTATGGAAGGTTTTGGAGCATTTTTTGTGTTCCCTCTTTTATCTCCTCTGTATTTTGCATTTTTGCTCCATAAAATGTGTCCAAAGTCACCCTGTTCTTCTTGTTTTTCTTGGTGTTTGGAGGCTGTTGCACCTCTGCACTGTTTGCCATCTCTATGGTTTTTCCTCCCCTTTCCAGTCAGAAATCTGAGTGAGGAGGGCTGGCTCTCAGTGTATGCTTCTGATGATCCGAGGTTTTAGCCCCAGGCAAATTGTCCATTCTCCGCAGCTGAGCTGTCTTCCTGGGGAAGCCCAGGGTCTGCCCTCCCCTGTCTGCCGGTGTTTGGGGCATTACTGCTCTCAGTTTTCTCCAGCTGCTTCTCCACTGCCTTACTTCCATGCTCTGAGCATGGCACAGAGTTGTCTGCAAGGTACCCCAGTGCCTTTGCCCACCCTGAGATTCCTGTCCTTTCGGGAGACCCTGCACTCTAGGGTGGGAGGGGTCCTGGGCTCCCTGAGCTCTGAGGGCTTCTGATGGGATTATGTTCAACTGGGTTGGTCTGGATGTGCCCTGAGGCAAAAACCTCCGGTGACACTCTGATGGAAGGACCCAGCCATGGGGCTAGAGTCTTCCCCCCATCTCTCACTGGCTGTTTCCCTGCTGTCTGTGTTGGATGGCCCGAGCTTGTCCCAGGTTGCTTTCAAGGTGCACCCTTCAGAACAGCACCTTTGCCCGCCCTGAGGTTCCTGTCCTTTCAGAAGGCCCTGCACTGTAAGGGGGGAAGGGTCCTGGCCTCCCTGAGCTCTGAGGACTCCTGATGAGATTAGGTTCAACTGGGTTGGTCTGAATGTGCCCTGAGGCAAAAACCTCTGGCAAGACTCTGATGGAAAGACCCAGCCTCGGGGCTACAGGCTCCCCCCCCCCATCTGTCTCTGGCTGCTTCCTTGTCTTCAGTGTTGGACATCCCGAGCCTGGCCCAGGTTGCTTTCAAGGTGCAAACTTCAGAATAGCACCTTTGCTGGCCCTGAGTTTCCTGCTGCTGCTGGGGGCTTAGAGCTTTGGGTTGGGGGGAAGGGGTCCTGGGACCTTCCTTCTGCCTTCCCCTTAGACCTGAGTGTTCTAGGATTCTGGCTTTTGGGGGGTGTACCTTTTGATTTGAGTCCAGAAGGAGGGTTCCCTGGCTCTGTCCTGTTGTTAAGTTTGAATTTTAGTCCCCTAGGAGCATTCAGTTTGTGATCAGTAAGGAAGGGTTTTCAGAGGTCTGAACTTTTGATGCTTCTAAGCCACCATCTTGACTGGAAGTCTCCCCAAATATTGTTAACTACTCCAACATCTATAATGATTGGAGAGAAGGACTCTTGGATTCATTGTTCACATGTGAAGAAAGCATCTTCCTTTGAGACTGATTGACTGCATCCTATCACATGCATTGAGGATAATAATCCATAGAAAAGTGGATACTGTTTTCAGGAACACGTTGAATTCCTGACCCCCCCCCCTTATTTTTATTATTGCTTTCCTTTTGTTTTGATTAGAATATTTTATTTTTACCCTTATTTTTTCTCATTTCTTGTACTAAAGGTACATACAGTTAATATTATTTTTTCTGCAGTAAAATAAATTTAATATATATCTATATACTTGCTATAATATCAATGCATACCCACAACGCTTTAAACTGTGGGAACCTGCCATTTTTTAATAAAATGCTATGGGACTGTGATTAATGTTTGTGTCTGATTCCAAGAAATGGAATAAAACAAGGACTTAACCTGAATAGTGCCAAAAAGAGCACACAGTTAAAAAAAAACAACAAGTGTGAGACTCGAGGTTGCAACACTTGACATATGTTAAGTTATAGGACTTCCCTACACTCTTTGTGAAGTAGTCAGACAAGTACCAAAGTTTAACTATCATCCTGGCTCCCCATATCCCTGAGAATGACAAAAAAATAAGACCAGGGAATGACACTTCCCTATCAAAATAAAATTCTAGTTCCTTTTCTTCTTATAGTATGGCAACTTCCTGTAGTCTTGGTTGCAAATGGGTAAGTGAAATATTACTACATTCTGACCTACATACTTGTGGGATAGAAACTATTTTAAATTGGACATATACAAGGGCCTATTAGAAATTTATTAAACCCAAATAAGGGCCTATTTTGATTTTTTCTTCCCTTACATTTTTTTCCTTTCCTTATGTTTTTTGTTGTTTTTCTCTTCTTTTGATAATTGACTCATACAACCCCAAAACTCAACATTGCATCCTGAGCTGAACTGGATGTTTTTTAACACCCACTTAAGGGGGAATTGTATTTTAATAAAAATCCAAGATTTTGAATTTTTGTTTGAGAAATATCTTCAAGGAAGAAGCTTGCTAACTCCTAAACCCAGAGAATGAACTGTTGCAGAAAGATGCCATAAGGGACTTCCGGGTAAATATGGCTGCAATCTAGACGTGAATCACTTCCTCTCCCAGGCACCAAACGAAATAGACTACCTCAAAAGAGCATAAAAATCATCTTTGGAAACATGGAGGGACTCTCCAGTAACCCACAGAAACAAAGTTATGTGGGGTTTGAACATTGCCACACTATAAGGAGGAAAAGCTTGAACAAAAACGCGAACTGAGCCACCCTTCCCCCCCTCACTTCCCCCACAGAACCAGAGTAGAGGATCAGAGCGCTCACCAAGGACAGCAAGTGAGTGAGGAACGTCTCTGTCTGGGGGGTCACACCAGGGTCCTTGGGATCTAAAGACTGCTAGGGAACAACCTCTCAGGGTGGTTTCATGGGAGAACCCTGCACACTGCAGAGTGCGCAGACCTTGGGGCCCCTGCAAACTGCAAACAGGGTGGAGTCTTGAGAACCTGTAAAAACTGCCTAAGGTCGAAGCATAACCCTTTGCTGTTGTGAATGGGGGGCACGCCAGGCTCCCTGGAAACTGACAGGGAATACCAGAGATCCATCCCTCAGAGTGGTTTTACAGGAGATTCCTGTGCACCAGTGAGAAGAGACCACAGAGCACGGGGGCGGGCACGCTGAGCATGGGAGCGGGGCACGCAAACAAACCGTGGAGGCTGGGAAGAACTAGTCTGAGGCAACCTAAATCCACAGAAAACCCACCCATATCACCCAGACCTCGGACCAAAAAGGAAAGGGAGGAAAAAAACCACCAAAGGGATGGCTCACATGGCCCAAAATCAAACCTCCACGAAGAAAGGGGAAAAAAAGTGACTATTGAAAACTTTTATGGTGGGAATACCCAAGGAAAAGAAGAAAAAGAGAATGAAATTCAAACAAAATCAAAACATGCCCCCCCAAAATGGAAATTATCCACAAGCTCTGCAAGAACTCAAATTGGAGCTTATCCAAAAGATGGAAACCTTCTGGCAAGAAAAATGGGAAAAAAAAACAGAAAGAGGTCAGCAGCCTGACAGACAAGACCTCACAATTGGAGAAAGAGCTGGAAGCATCTAACAGAAGGGCAAACCAAGCTGAAAAGCAAAACCAGTCCCTAAAGACCAGAATTAAGCAACTGGAAGACAGTGAGCTTGCAAATCAGCAAGAATTAATAAAGCAAAGCCAAAAAATTAATGAATTAGAAGAAAACATAAACTATCTCACTGACAAGGTGACAGACCAGGAAAACAGAGGAAGGAGAGATAACTTGAGAATCATTGGTCTGCCCAAAAAACCAGAGATAAACAAAAACTCGATGCCGTACTACAGGAAATTATAGATGAGAATTGCCCCAATGTTCTCGAGCAAGGGGGCAAAATAGAAATAGAAAGGGTTCATAGAACACCCTCTATACTAAATCCCCAAAAGACAGCCCCCACGAATGTAATTGGCAAATTCAAGAGCTTCCAAGCTAAGGAGAAAATCTTACAAGAAGCCAAGAAGAGGAGCTTCAGATATAGAGGGGCCCCCATAAGGATCACACATGACTTAGCAGCAAACACGCTAAGAGACCACAAAGCATGGAACATGATATTTAGAAAGGCAAGAGAGCTGGGTCTCCAACCAAGAATCAACTACCCATCAAAACTTACTATATACTTCCAGGGGGAAAGTATGGGCATTCAACAAAATACAAGATTTCCAAGTATTTGTTAAGAAAAGACCAGAACTTAGTGGAAAATTCGACATCCAATCGCAGAGAGCAAGAGAAACATGAAAAGGTAAATATGAAAGAAAGGGAAAAGGAGAAAAATCTTATCTTTTTCTTTAAGTCAAACTCTCTTCTATAAGGACTACATTTATATCAAATTATATATATTAATATGTGGGGAAAATGTTTTGTGTAACTCTCAAAAATTGTATGCATCATAAGAGTAGTTAGAAGAATCACACATAGGGAAAGATTGGGACATCAAGAAGATTTGGTGAAAGGGGGGAAAAGAAAGAAAAAGAGATGGGGGAATCATTGAGGATACTAATGTTTACTTCAAGAAATAGGGTGGGGACTAAATAGAATAATCTTTCCCACACAAAGATACACATGGGAAGGGGAGAGGAAGAATTCTCAAATGAGAAGGAGAGGAAGAGAGTGCGAAACCTTACTCTCAGTGAAATCAACTCTGAGAGGGAAGAACATCTAGATCCATTGGGATCCTGAATTCTCTCTTATCCAACGGGGCAAGAGAGAAGGGAAAATTAAGGAGGGGGAATGGGGATCGAGTATAAAAAGGGAGGGAAGGAGAGGAGGGAGGGGAAGAGAACAAAAAAAAGGAGGGGCCAGAAAGGGAAGCATATCAAGGGAGGGGACTAGGGGTACTGATTTAAAGTAAATCACTAGCTTAAAAGGTTATAGCTAAAGTGATGCAGAGCAAAAGGAGCAGAACCAAGAGACTATCATATACAGAGACTAACACACCGTGGTACAATTGAACGTAATGGACTTCTCTATTAGTGTCAATACAATTTCCCTGAACAATCTGCAGAGATCTATGAGAAAAAAACACTATCCACGAGCAGAGGATAAACTGTGGGAGTAAAAACACTGAGGAAAAGCAACTGCTTGACTACAGGGGTTGAGGGGACATGTCTGAGGAGAGACTCTAAATGAACACTCTAATGCAAATATCCACAACACGGAAATTGGTTCGAATCAAGAACACATGTGCTACCCAGTTGAATCTCACGTCGGCTATGGGATAGGTGGGGGGAGGGGGGAGAAAAGAAAATGATCTTTGTCTCCAATGAATAATGCTCGGAAATGACCAAATAAAATAATGTTTAAAAAAAAAAAAAGAAAGATGCCAGAAAACCTATACTACATCCTAGAAGATCAAGAATGAACTTTGGGTGTGGTTGGGTTGAACTGAAGTTTGACTGAACATTTATTGTAAATGTATACTTTTATGCCAAAGGGAACTGCCCCTAATTTGGCTTTTTGTCAATGCGCCTAGCAAAACATTGGTTTTGCTTTCTTTTCTATTCCTCCCTAACTATTGTAATTTCCTCTTATAAATTGAATATTGTATACATCTGTAGTTAAGTACTTTAGGACTACAAGATGATTATGTTAAATGATCAATAGGGAGACTAGTCTCCCAATGATCATCGGGGGGGATTGTGAACTTTAAAAACTACTCCACCCTACTTAGACTGTACTTTAGGGGAAGATAAAGTTGTAATCTCCTGATTGAATAATGAAGGTACTTAGTTCTCACTTTAAGCTAAGTCTATTTTTAGATCTAATACAAAAAGGTGTTAAATAACTATAAAGGTTAAATTAATCACAAAAAGGTCAAGTAACTCACAAAAGGTGAACTTAACAAAGAAGTGTTAAATAACTCTAAAGATATAATCAAATTAAAGAAGGTGAGAACTAAAAGTATGGGCAGTCCTGGAGAAAAAGCCTTTAATGTGATTGGTAGATGTGAAAATTTAGAGGAGGAGACACAAGGATGAAAGGCCAATATATATGAGATTTTTCATCCCTCAAGGACACACTCTCTCTCTTTCCCTGATTGGCGGTGGAGAGTTAGCTGAGAGCTGAGTGCTGAGCCTTTTGGCATCTTAGTGTGGCTACAAGGTATTGTCCGGTTTGGTGGTGTGTTTCTGGCTGAATTTTCCTTCTTTCCTTCCCAACTTTTTCCTCTCAGAAGCATCTAATCTTCTTCAGAGATCTAGAGGTGGGGAGTTTAAAACTCCCCCTGGCATAGGCCAGGTAGGAGAAATCCTATATCCTCCATCCTCTTTCTCCTTAAATTCCTTCCCTCTATATTAATTAAATTATCATAAATTTCCAGACTGACTTGGGAATTTTATTTGGTGACCTTTAAATCTAGATTTAAAGTCACAACCCTAAAATTATCTGATAATTTTTGATAATTGTTTTTTGATATTTTAGGATTCAGATTTTCTCCTTCCTTACCCCACTTCCCCAAGGCAGTAAATAGTCTGATATAGGACTTTCATGCAATACATATTTCCATATTATTTATGCCTTAACAGAAGATACATGTCACACATGTGATAAAAAAAAACTCATGAAGGAAATAAAGAGGAAGATGGTATGCTTTGATCTGGAAGCAGACCCAATAGTTCCTTCTTTGGCTGTGTATAGCATTTTTCATTATGGGTCCCTTGTGGATATCTTGGGAACTTGGTTGGTTGATAATAGCTTAGTCCTTCACAGTTGATCATTGTATAATATGTCTGTTATTGTATACATTGTTCTACTGGTTCTGCTCTCTTCACTTTGCATTACTTTATACAAGTCCTTACAGGTTTTTCTGAACTCATCCTCGTCATCATTTCTTATGTCTGCCATATCACTTATAGTGGCTTGCCAAACTCCAAATCCAAATTACTTTCTCCATCTATACATTTTGTCCCTGAGGAGGTGCTATTGGGAGAAATCATGAAACTTTATTGAATGAGTCTAAACTAATTCTAGCTCATCTCAACCTAGGCTGTCACTATAAGAAGGTCCTTGAGAAAACCAAGCTGACTCCTTTTGTGAGTCTAATGACTCCATCATTGTAGACATTTTATGCAGCTGTTAGAAGTTAGTATCATTTTCCTGAGTTAAGTTTAGTTTTCCTATAAGTTATATGATTTGGGGGTAATAATTTTTTATTGTACCACTAACTGTTTTGTGGGATGCAGGTGGATGAAACCAGTCAGAGTTCTCAAACTCTGAATGTCCCTAAATCTTAAAACAGTAACTTTGCTATAAAAACCTTTGTAAATCTCTCTTTAGAGTCCTTATACCTACTGAGGGGGGCTATGGAACTGATTTGATCTGCAATCACATGCCTTGCTGATAAATCATATAGCTCAGACTTTGTTTCCTCAGTTTTTATAAAACTACTAGTGTATTGCTCCTTTCTGGTTAATTCCTTATTCCTCACCATAGTGGCTATTTCATATATTTTCTTTTTACTTCAAGACTTCCACACCACTACCACCCCCTACTATTTCTTCTGAAGAGCTCTTTTATTGAGGCCATTCACCAATCTCTCTTCACGGACCATTGAGCTTGTCTTCTCAAGAAGGCTTCCCCTACAATCATACCCACTCTCTAACCTTCAATCTCTCTCTAGTCATTGACTCATTCTCTGCCATCTACAGACATATTCAAGAATCCCTTTTTTAAAAAAGCCCTTATATACTTGCCAGTTTTCAATATATATCTTGCTCCCCTTCTCTGCCAAACTTCTTTTAAAAGTCATCTGTGCTTTGTGATATGAGATTTATTTCAATGGTAAACAATAAAGATCAGAGCTGTTAATCTTCTTCCTTCCTCCCTTCTTCTCTCCCTTCCTCCCTTCTTCCTCCCTTCAGCCTCCCTTCCCTCCCCCTTGCTGTTGATCTTCTATTAGTCTCTTAAATCAATTCAGGGTGAATTTATGATATCTCAAATAAAATACTCTTTCTCTTCTCTAAATTAAGTAAGGGGGTTATTTGAAAAGAAGGAAATACAAGAAATGGAGGGAAAGAGGGTTTGGGATTTCCCTAATACTAGAATGGGTCTAAGGTTGAAGGATGGTGGGATATAGTTCAATTTGGGAAAATGGGCTGATAGGTTTGGAAGTTCAGTCACTATATCACAACAGAGCAAATCAGAGAGAGCTGGACTTTGTCCTTCTTTCTTCTGCCTTCCAAGCCAAGAGACCACCTTCAGGCTTCAGACTTCAAGGCTAAAGACAGGAGACCTCAGACTTCCTTTGGTCTCCCAAGCAAAGACATAACAGACTTCAGTTGGTCTCCTCCCCCGCTTCTCCGGATCACATTCCAGACAGAATGCTCTCATTTGAATGACAGGTCATTAGTGCCAACTATTCCTGCCTTGTTGCAAGCTTTTCTAATTTCTCTTTTCCACAGTTTCTACTTCTTTTCCTCTCTCTTCTGCAATCTGGCTTCTGATCTCATCCTCTAATTAAAATTGCTTTCTTCAAAATTACCAGAGATTTCTTAATTGCCAAATCTAATAGCTAGTTCTTGTCCTTCTTGACATTTCTAGCATTTGACAATACTGAACGCCTTTTTCTTGTAGATACTCCTCTCTAGGTCTTCATGACAATGTTCTATACAAGTAATCTTCTCCATGTATTACACGATTCCTTCTTACCCCACATATCCAATCAGTTGGCAAATCTTGTTATTTCTAATTTCACAGCATATCTCTTATACACATCACCTTTTCTTCTTCACCCTAGTTCAGGCCATTGTCAACACTTGCTCAGACTATTACAATAGATTTCTAGCTTGATTCACTGCCTCTTTCCACTCTAGTCTATCATTCATTTAACTATTACATGGTCCTATGGGCTGATCCTCAATCACAAAGCTCCTTATCCTGCCTCTGTGCCTCTCCCCATGTCTGGAATGGTCTCTTTTCTCATACATCTGCCTTTTAGTTTTCCTGGCTTCCCTTCCCTAGCTCAAATCCCATACTATGCAGAAGGTTTTTCCCTCTAGCTGCTAGTACTTTTCCCTATGAGATAGCTTTTCATCTATTCTCTAGATATCTAGGTAGGCATTTAGTTATCTACATGTTGTATTTTCCATTAGGCTATAAGCTCCTTGAGGTCAGTGACTAGTGTGAAGATTAAATTTAACTCTCCCCTGACTTGTGAAAATGAAAATAATTCTCTCCCCTGATTGTGAAGATTAAATTGTAAACCCTGCCTATTTTTAGACTTAATCACCAAAAGTGTAAACACCCTACTTAAAAGTTGAGTAGGAAGATCTGCCCATTTTTATATTTAATCACCAAAGGTGTAAATACCCCCATTCACATTTGAGTGGGGGAGGTCTGTGACCGACATGTGTGATAGTGGGTGATGAATCAGAATCGACTGACTACCTCCTGGGCAGTCCTAAAGCAGGGCTTCAACTGTGATGGGTAAACGTAGAATTAGGGGAAGGCACAGGAAGTGATGCAAGAGAAAGTGTCTTTAAAAGGGAGCAACAACTTCCTGAGTGCAGTTCTACTAGCAGTTCTTCATTCTTTGAAGTGGAGATTGCTGAAGAATATGCTGACTGGACCTGAGATCCTGTTTCCTGGTGAGGTTGTTCTAAAATCTCTTCCTTAAGCTGACTCTTAACTGCTGGATTTTCTGAGAACACTAGCCTCAGGAGAGACTTAGCTCTTGAGAGAGATTTATCCAGGTCCTCAGCTTTGCCGAGGCCTAAGTACTGACTCCCCTGCTGGCAGTAAATTACTTAGTGTAGTGCTTAAGCTAGATATCTTACCCTATCCTCTCTCTGATTTTCTTACCTCACTCTACATTTTTTAAATAAATTGTAAATAAATCTCTTTGGAATAAATTAAATTCCTGGTGACCACACTCTTAAATAATCCAGTCCAACCCTTTAAAAAATAGCCCTTGTTTCCCCCTTACACCAGTTTTTGCTCTTTGTATTCCTCGCAGTTGGTACAATGCTTGGCCTATAGTAAAAATGCTTAATAAATATTGTTGAAAATGGTCAAAGGGTATAAACAAGCCATTTTCAAATGGAGAAATAAAAGCTATTAATAATTGTATGAAAAAATGTTCTAAATTACTCTTGATTAGAGAAATGCAAATTGGAATTTCACTGGGGTACCACCTCACACTTATCATTTTGGCCAGTATGATAGACAGTAAAGGAAATGATAAATGTTGAAGGTAATGTGGCAAAATTGGGACATTAATGTATTGTTGGTGGAGTTATGAATTGATCCAACCATTCTGGAGGGAAATTTGGAACTATATCCAAAGGGCTATAAAACTGCATATCCTTTGATCCTGCAATACCACTACTAGGTCTATATCCCAAAGAGATCCTAAAAAAAGAGGAAAGGACCTACTTGTTAAAAAATATTTATAAAAGAACTATGGGAAAAGAAACACAGAAGAAAAACAACTGCTTGATCACATGGGTCAATGGGACTATGACTGGGAAAGCAGACTTTAAAAGATCACCTTAGTGCAAATATTAATAATAAGGAAATGGGTCTTGACCAATGGCACGTGTTAAACCAGTGGAACTGTGTGTCAGATACGAGAGAGGGATGAAGGAGGAGAGGGAAGGAACATGAGTCTTGTAACCATGGAAAATTATTCTAAATCATCTAAATAAAATTTAAAAAATAAAAAATCTTTATAGCAGTTCTTTTTTTGGTGGTAAAGAATTGGAAATTGAGGGAATGTCTATCAATTGAGGAAAGACCTAATAAACTGTGGTGCATGTTGATGATGAAATATTATTAAGACATGATTTCAGAAAAATCTGGAAAGGGTCAGGTGGGTGGCTCAGTGGATGGAGAGCCAGGCCCAGAGACAGGAGGTCCTGGGTTCAAATTTGGAATCAGATACTTCCTAGCTGTGTAACCCTGGGCAAATCATTTAACCCTCATTGCCTAGCCCTTATTTTTCTTCTGCCTTGGAACCAATACATAGTAATAATTCTAAAATGGAAGGTAGTGGTTCAAAAAAAAAAAAAGAAAAAGCTGGAAAGATCTGCATGAACTGATGCAAGGCAAAATAAGAACTGGGAGAACATTGTTACACATAAACAGCAATGATCAACAGTGGAAACTTGGCTACTATCAGCAATGCAATGATCTGGGATAATCTTCAAAGACTTGTAATGGAGAATGATCTATGCACCTCCAGAAAAAGAACTGTTAGACTCAGGTGGATGCAGATCAAAGCATACTGTCCTTCACATCAGTGTATTTGCAGTTTTATTTTGGGGTTTTGGTTTTCTACGAGTGTGCTCTTAAACAGTGACCATTATGGAAGTGTGCTTTGCATGTTAACAAAAATAAATAAATAAATAGGGGGCAGCTGGGAAGCTCAGTGGATTGAGAGCCAGGCCTAGAGATGGGAGGTCCTGGGTTCAAATTTGGCCCCAGACACTTCCCAGCTGTGTGACCCTGGGCAAGTCACTTAACCCCCCCTTACCACTCTCTGCCTTGGAACCAATACACAGTATTGATTTCAAGATGAAAGGTAAGGGTTTTAAATAAATAAATAAACGAACAAATAGATATTGTTGACTGACTGACATGTTGGAATCCCATAAGCTACCCTATGTTCAAGGTAGTCTTTGAGTACACCTGGAAATCCAGTGGGCACAGTTAGTTTAAAACAAAGATATTTAATTAAGTAGCAAGGGAAAGAGATTTGTGATATGGCATTATGCCTGTATATACAGGGTATACTTTCTACAAAATTACATGCCATTTACTGGGAGAGTGAGGATGTCTACGGATTATGCATGAGTGGTCACATGTTGGAGACACATAGAGAGGGACAAGTCCTACTTCTAATGCTATATAGTACCCCAATGTCCTTTGGTGATATCATCAAACTGTTCTCACTAGGCCTGCTCCTTCTTGGGAATAATATCTCTGATGGGTGCAGTTGTCCAGTGGGTCTCATGTAGTCTCTGCTGGTGCTTTGCAGATATCAGGGTTTCTCTAGTCTACTGAAATTTGTTTTCTCTTACTATCTTCTGATACCATGTCTTCAGATCTAGACAAATGATCTTAGCTTCATTTCCTTAGAGTATAATTCCTAGAGTTTGTTCCAGATAAAGGATAGGCTCTTTTTGTCATATGTATCAGATATAGTTAACAACAAACCAGGCACAGTGTTTTTGTCTGAGCAGAGATCAAAACCTTCCATTAGAGGACTAGGCAGGATGGTTGATTAGGAAGAAACAGCACCATTAAGGTCCCCTGGAAATTGAGGATCCCAGATGTACTTCAGACCAAGTAGTGATCAGAAATCTAAGGAGAAACAGAGTAGGTCATTTTTCCAGCACAAGATCACACATTTGATCCATTAGCAAGTGGGCCAGGATCACAGAGCTAAACCTTGAGGGCAGAACAGCCACTGTAATGAGAACTAGAACTCAGATTCTAGGAACATGGGGTCCAGTATGGTCACTTAAACCTATGAGGAAGGTTGTCAGAGCAATTTTAAATGACACCCAGGAAGTTACCAAACTGTCTATACCCTTTGATCCATTAATTCTTTGATACCAACAATAGTTCTACACTCCAAAGAGACCAGAGAATGAGGAAAAGGACCAATAAGTACAAACATTTATATCAGCTCTTTTTATGGGAATCAAAAATTGGAAACTAAGAGAGTGTCCTCCCATTGGGGAAAGGCTAAACAAATTATGTCATGTGAATGGAATATAATATTGTTGTGCCATAAGAAATGATGAAATGGACAGTTTCAGAGAGGAACTGGAAGATTCCTTTGAAGTGATGCAATGTGATGTAATTAGAACCAGGAAAATAATTTATACAATGATAACACTATTGAGAAAAACTTTTAAAAGACTTTAAAAGATCTATGATCAGCACAATGATAAATTATGAGTCCAAAATAATGAATGAGACATTCCACTACCAAAAAGGTAATGAACTGAAAATTCAGGAAAAAAATACATTTATGGACATAGGTAATGTGGAAATTTCTTTTCCTTGACTCTGTAGAGACGTAGTGAGGGATTTGGTTTTTGTTTTCTTAATTTCCTGAATGGAGAATGTGGGAAAATCAAATTAACTTTAAAAAATCTGTTACCTAAAAATTTTTTAAATTATATATATATATATATATAAGGTGAAACTCATAAAAAAAGAAAAGAAACAACTGACCAAGGAGAGATCATTTAAA
Source organism: Monodelphis domestica (assembly GCF_027887165.1). NCBI lineage: Eukaryota > Metazoa > Chordata > Mammalia > Didelphimorphia > Didelphidae > Monodelphis > Monodelphis domestica. The sequence goes on from NC_077228.1 coordinate 257,151,107, forward strand.
AATCATTGGACTATCTGAAAGCAATGACTAAAAAGAGCCGGCATATCATATTTTTTATTTTTATTTTTTCCAATTACATGTAATGACAAATTTCCACACAAGTTTTCCTAAGTCATATGATCAAAATTATCTCCCTTCCTCTGGCTCCTTCCCCCTCCCAGTGCTGATGTACAATTCAATCTGGATTATACTTGTATTGTCATGCAAAACAGATTTCCATATTGTTCATTTTGGTGAGTAGTCTTATAAAACCAAAACCCCAAAATACAAACCCAAATAAACAATAGAAAAATCATATGCTTTTATCTTTATACTGATTCCAACAGTTCCCTCAGAATTATCTTGGATCATTATATTTGTATATCATATTTTGAGAATGAAAACTGCCCAGATATATTAGAAAAAGAATGTAAAGTGAAGATAGAATCTATTGATAACTTCCTGAAGAAACTCCAAAATGAAAACTCCCAGAAATTTCAAAGCTAAAATCTGGAGCTTCTAAGTTAAAAGAAAATACTGCAAATATCCAAGAAGCAAGAGTTCTCATACCAAGAAATCATAGCCAGTACCACACAAGATTTAGCAACTACAACTTAGAAGTAGAAAACGTGGAAGAAAACAGTTATATTTGATGCACTGTTGGTGTAGCTGTGAATTGGTATAAGCCATTTTGGAAAATATTGTGAAACTATTACATGAAAGTTACTCTTGGAGAATAGACCTAGTAAGAGTATACTCGAGAGATACCATTACTAGGTCTATACACCAAAGAGATCAAAGAAAAAGTTCTTATATGTACAAAATTATTTATAGCAAACCTTTTTGTAGTGATAAAAAGCCTTAAGTTAGGGGTGTGACTATTAATTGAAGAATGGCTGAACAAATTATGGTATATAAATGTAAAGAAATACTATATTATGGCAGTAATATATAGTAAAAAAAATTAAGAAAGTGATGCTTTTAGAAAAACCTTAGGGAGACTGAATTAGCACAGAGTGAAATGAACAGAATCATGAGAACAATAACATCAAAATTGTAAAAATGAACTATTTTGAAAAACATAAGAATAAGACATCATCATAATGAACCTTTCAGAAGATCAATGATGAAGAATGTCACCTCCTGAAAGAATTGATGGACTAATATGCAGAGGGAAATACACCTTTTTTAGTCATGACCAACTTAGGAACTTGTTTTGCTTCTTTAAGCTTTTTTGTTACAAAGGTTTTCTTTTTTCTTTTTCCTTCTGGAAAGTGGAAGATAGGAGAAATAATAAATGCTTGATAATTTTTTAAATTAATTTAAAGATTTCTTAAGAGAGAATGATCTAACTTAGGATCCCAGTAATCATACACACTCTTCAAATCCTCTCTGGCTTAACTTCAAATTAAATGAGTCAGAACAGAAGGTAGGCTAAGGGAAACACAATGTTCTCCACCCACTTAACACAAATTCCTGTTTTTATTATGCATATCTGTCAAGAATAAAGCTTGAACACTTTGTCCCTGTATTTTAGCCAGGAAAAGCTTCCATCCTTGTATGCATATATAAAGATATCAAAAATGTATATAAAGTAGATATTTAAAAGATAATATTGGTGGAAGAAATACTAGTAACTAGGGGGATCCAAAAAGGTTTTATATAGAAGGAAATTTGGCTTGAGCTGAGTTTTGAAGAAAAGTGGGGATCTAAGAAGGTTGAAGATGAAACTCCACTCTAAAACAGAGACCACAAATGCACTCCCTCTATTCCCCTTCTCCACCAGCAGGCAACTTAGGTCTCAAATATCTTGAGGACTACTCTAATTTAGTTATGAAATACAGGATTAACACCAGATACCTGGTCATTTCTCATTGCCTTTTCCACAATCCTTGTTATAGTCATATCATGTTCCCAAGTAGTTCAGCGCAGGATCAGAAAGGGAAAGGAGGAGTCAGGAAGGTGCTGAAATGAACTAAAGAGAGAAGGTAGGATCTGAATTGGCTGAGGGCAGGTAATAGAGGGGGTCAAAGAACAAAGGAGACAAATTCTATCTACTACCACATGGCAACATGGCTGTTGGTTGTTACTAGGCAACCTCTCCCTTCCTGAGCCACCTCTGCATCCTCTGTACCTTTTGAGGACCAGTGTTCTAGAGCCTACTAGAGTAGGCTGTCAACTGTTTTGGGGCCCCTTTAACTGACTTTCTAAAATAGTCACTTTCTGCAAGGTCTTATAAGCCAGATTTGGAAGATCTGGAAACAAGAATCCAGTCTGCTTATACAGCAGAAAATTTTTATTTCCTGGCTTTGAATTCCCATAGAGCTTACCTAAGGATCTCTCTAGCCCCTGAGCAGCAGCAATCATGAGTCTGGGAGTCATGGAAGAGGAAGACCTGGCGGAGTACTTCCGCTTGCAGTATGGGGAACGACTCCTGGAGTTGCTAATGTAAGTCACAGACAATCTCCACCACTCCCACCACCCCAGACTTCAATATCTCCTGGCTCTTCACTTGAGACAGCCTGTGGTAGTAGAATCAACCCTGGAATATGAGTGAGGAGAAACTCTAATCATATTTCACTGATTGTTATCTATATAGTAACTTTGCCTCTCTGAATATCAGATTTCTCATCTGAAAAATAAAAGTAATAAAATATGCCCAGTTTGGTCCTTACCTCCCTCTCCTAGTTCTCTTTCTTTTTTTAAATTTAAAAAATTTTGAACTTGAGGATTTTCAATAAAAACAAACACTTCCATACACAATTAAAAAAGAAGATTGTGACATTTATTTTTTTATTATTAGATTTATATTGTGGCATTCTATTATATATAATTTGTTTTTCAAAAGTTGCTATTACATTTAACAAAGTGGTAATGAAATTGCCCTGCTTGTGTTCCTTTGTGAACTTCTTTTTGTTTCCTTTTGTGTACTTTGGAATGTTTTCTTGGTGCTATTTTTTCTTTCTTTTTGGTTTTGTACCCTTATTCCTTACCTATTAACCCCTTTCTTTCCAACTAAAAGCCCTCTCATAATAATTAGGTAGTCCTGCAAAAGGAACAAATATACAGTCCATGCTTGAAAATGTGTACCTCATCCTGTCTCTCTCTGTCAAGAAATGTAAGTCTCACCATCAGACTTCTAAAGTCCTGAGACTAGTTATTGCAATGATTAGTGTTCTGAGAAGTCTTTCAAGGTTGTTTCTTTTATATCATTGTAGTCACAGTGTGAATTGTTCTCTCGGTTTTGCTCACCTCACTCTGGACCAGTTCATAGAAGTCTTTCCTAATGGGTATAAAGCCTTTTGTGATCATGAAAAGCAAATAAACAAAAATTAAAACTTCCCACAACAATATAAATATTATTATTGTGATTCTTTGCCCTTTCCCTATACATAATGTGCTCGCTCTCTGTCTCTGTCTCTGTCTCTGTCTCTGTCTGTCTCTGTCTCTGTCTCTCTGTCTTTCTCTCTCTCACCCACACTCACACTCACAATCTGCTCTTTATTTTTGAACTTCTGACACCATTTCAAAGCCCTCTCCTACCCCAATTTTTTGACTGATCTAATGGGAAGACTGAGGATGATTGATCCTTCCCATACTAGTGAGGGCATCTGACTCTCAAAATTACTGCCATGTCCAGGACTTCCCAAGTATTCTTTACATATTCCATTTAGTGACCATCAGGTCCTTCAGATGCAATCACACTTTATTTCTCATACCTTTGCAACAGGAAGTTCCCATCAACAGAAGAGCAGTCACCATCTCCATCCATCCGGCTCCTGGAGAAAAAGAAGGAGGCCAAAATAATGCATCAAGCCATGGAGGAAAAAAAGGAGGTGAGGGCATGCCTAAGAAGGGGTGTAGGGATGAGTCAGGAGAAGGAGGTAGAGTGAGAAGAGGGCAAAGTAGTAATTTGTCCTACAGTCTATCTTTTGTGTTGGGGGAGGGGTGAGTAGAATGGGATGTGGAAGGGAAAGGAGGAAGCTTTCTTGAAATGGACCCAGATTCCACTGGGAATGGGAGAAACAACTGTGAGAATCTTGGTCTGTTTGCCTTCCTGGAAGAATAGAAGGGAGCCAACCCTTTTGCCTCCCTCTCCTCCTGTCCCTAACCCAAAATACAGGCAAATGCTTGTAGCTGCAGATTGGTATTGGTTCACAGAGCTTCATCCCAAAAGGTGGGGATCTGATAGCAGTTTAAAGCTAGATGAGGAGCACTTGCTGAATCTGCGAGGATTGTGTGAGATATGGGGCCTTAGAAAATACTCAACTACTGGGAGAACCTCCAGGAACTAATGCAGAGTGAAATGAGTAGAAGGAAGAAAACATTATACACAGGACTTGAAACATTGTGGAACAATACAATGTAATAGACCTTGTTAATACAAGACAATCCCAAGGAATTTATGAAAAAGAATGCTATCCACATTGAGAGAAAGAACTGTGGGAGTAGAAAGCAGAAGAAAAACAAATAACTTATCATTTGTTTATATGGATATATGATTTGGAGGTTTGGTTTTTAAAGATTGCTCTATTGCAAAACTGAATAATATGGAAATAGGTATAAGTGAGAACATTTGTATAGCACACTGGAAGTGCTTATTGGATCCAGAAGGGGGTAGAGAAGAGGGGAGGGAAAGAAAATGAAATATGTAAACATAGAAAAATATTTTTAAAATTAAAAATAAAAAAATACTGAATTGCTACAGCTACAAAGCCTGCGTAGTAATTTCTGTTGACCTTTTTCATATGGTCCTGTAGACATTTAAAAGGAGAATGGAGGCCCTGAATCTGCGCTGGGAGGAACTTGGAGTCAAGGAGGCCCAACTAAAGGCTCATATAAAGAAGTTTGAACAATTTATACAGGTATGGATTAAAATCTGAGCAACTATAATCTCCCTCCTCCCCTCCCCACTCCACATACTCTTATTTGTCACCTCAATCCTCTGCTTAAAAACCTTGTATGGCCATCTTGTATGCCTATAGAATAAAGCATATGCCACTTGAACCTGACATTCAAGACCATTCACAACTCCAACTTACTTTTCTAGGTTTATTTCATGGTATAGCCTTAAATAAATTCTATTGCAAATAGACTGATCTACGTTGTTCCCAATTTTTATCTTACCCTTTTAAGCCTGAGTTCCTTTGCTCGTGTGATAGTCCGCCATGTCTGGAATGGTCTCCCTCCCACAACCTCTATTTATCAAAGTCCCTTTTTTCTCAACAGTCAGCTCAAGTGCCGCCATTTATAAAACTTTCTCTGGCCACATCCTAGGTAAAAGATATTGAAGTCTGACACCAATACATGATATTTTTTTAAGAAGAGAATTAGTTGGCACTAGATATGGTGAATACCAAATCAAAACACAATAATATCTTTTGAGAAAGAAAATTACTGGTTTCTATTATGGGAGTTATTTACAGATCAACTGTCTGTATTCAATCAGACCATTATTTTTAGATCAAAATCAATACACAATGAGGAAAAATGATAAAAACAAGACACAGCATGAAGTTTGTTGTTCAGTCATTTTTCAGTTATATCTGAATCTTCATGAACCCATTTCTTGGCAAATATACTGGAGAGGTTTGCCATTTCCTTCTCCAACTCATATTACAGATAAGGAAACTGAAGTAAATAGGACTAAGTGACTTGCCCAAGTTTATACCCTTAGTAAGTGTCTAAGGTCAGATTGGAACTCAGGAAAATGAGTCTTCCTGACTCCATGCCCAGCATTCTATCCACTGTGCTACCTAGCTGCCCTCGGTATGAAGTTTAGGCATTTTCAAAACTGATTTATCTAAATAAATTTATTGATGCAAAAAATGAGAAATAGACAAAAGAACAAATATTGATACAAGAACATTGTAATTTCTTAACAAAATTTAATCAATTTAAAGCAGTCACCTTGAGAGGATTATAACCTAGAATGATCTATGATCTAGAAATTGCCTCAACTATTACATACTTTTAATTTCTACTCCAGAATGGGAGATAAAGCATCCACAGGCAACACTGATTTAGAATATAAATTCATTTGTAAAATCTTATAAGAAGATAGATTATAAGCAGTAGCAACTAAAAAAACAGTAAGAAAGGATAGAAGATAATAAGTATAGAAAGCTTGGTCATATGATGAACTTAAACATACAAAAGAAAAACTCTGCCAAAATTTCTATAATCAACTATTTTTTTTTTCTGTAAATGACAGCAGAGCCGCTATATTTGCACTTTTCATCACAATGTTTGATAGCCCCATTTTCTGCTTGGCTTATATTAGGTAGAAATGGTACTATAGAGAACACTGATGGGATGAGAAGTTAAAGTAGGTCAAACAAATGCATAAATTTATGCTGGAAGTGACATTTTCAGGGCATTGAAGAACCGATTCTCAAGACATCTGAAAAATAAGATGCCAAAGGTTTGGGGGGGAAAGTCATAAACCTCATTACAGAAAAAGGGCAATTGAGAAAACATCATTAAATACTGACCTATAAAACATTAAAATTAAATTCTATAGAACAGAGGGCATTCTTTGTAAGAGTATGAGAAAGGATCAGGGGTGATGCTAGGCGCCTCAGTGGATAGAGAGTTTGACCTGGAGAAAAGAAGTCCTGTATTCAAATTTGACCTCCAACATTCCCTAGCTATGTAACCTTAGGCAAGTCACTTAACCCCAATAGTCTAGCACTTATCTCTCTTCTGCCTTTGAATGGAAGAAGGCAAGGTTTAAAAAGGGGGACAGTGGCAATTGAGAAAGTATCACTAAATACTTATCCCATATGCTTATTCATTTCTATAGAATGAAGGGCACCCTTGGTAAGAGTATGAAAAAGGATCACATAGGTTAAAAAAAATTTTGGTATACAACAGGCCATATTTTTATTGTCACACAATTAAAGTTTAGAGAATACATGATACCACTGTACCTATGTTGTTTGTTAACTCTTGGCAGAGCAAAATGTTGTCTCAAAGGTCCTTCTCTAAAAGATTTCAAGGCTGCTTGACCCCATGGCCTCTCTGCTCCCCATATGTCCTTTTGGGGTCTCCTTCTAGGAAAATGACCAGAAAAGAATTCGAGCTTTGAAGAAAGCCAGCAAGGAGAGAGAATTGAAGAGGCTGCGGGTGAAAGAATTGTCTAAAGCAAAGCAAGAGATGGCTGCCCTGAGACAGGAGCATCAGAGGATCAATGCCAAGTTGCAGGACTATTCTATCTTCCAAAAGTACTTGGAGAAGGTAGTGGAGAACTCTGAGGTAGGCGAGCTAATTTAGGTATTCTTCAGGTTGTTGGGGGAAGAACAAGTTAGAGCTGATTTTTCCTTCTAGCTAATCATTCTCTCACACTGGGAACAGTGCCTTGACCTGTGGTCAGAGTGTTTAACTTCCTCTCCCCACCATTATTCCCAGTTATTTAGGTTGTTCTAAATTGGGCCACAGATGGGGAGGATGAGGAAATGATTTAGGTGGTAACATGATGAGAATTTTCCTTCCTTAGGAAAAAAATTTGGTGCATGCATTGTAATATATGCATATTTATGTAATTATTTATTACTTTTATATTATATCATGTATTATTATTCTCACATATTAAGTACATTATACGACATAGCCCAAATAGAAATTTCTTAGAGGATGCATAGAAAACTGGAATTCTCATTTTGAAGACCACTGGCAGCTTCTCTCCCTTAAAAAAAAAAAATCTAAAATAAGTTTTCTTTAAAATTATAATCCATGTTTTTGTTTTATAAAAATAGGTTTAGTGGAAAAATACTGCCTAGACTCAGATCAATGTGGCACTAAATACTAGGGATCCTCTACCCTACCCCTAGCTCCTCTTCCCAAAATCTCTCCCTAGTGCCCAAAATTCTAACATAAGCATTATATTCAAAGAATATCCATTCTGTATTGGCTCTTCAAGTCACCTATTTCAAACAGAAGTCAAAAAGAATTAGGGACTTACCCAAAGTAATTGAGCTAATAAGTGACAAAGCCAATACCAAAAATTTCTTTCTCCTGACTCTAGCATCCATAAGGGGAAAGGGATAGATTACTTTGGCTCTGTTTCTAAAATCCTATGAGACAGAGGCAGAAAGACAGAATATTTCCTGAGAACTTACTATGTGTGAAACATTGTGTAAAGTACTTGGGTTACAAAAATAAGTAAGCAAACAAGACAGTTCCTCCCGTCAAGAAGCTTACATTCTAAAAGGAGAAAGATACCCCACTATAATACAATAAGGGAAGCTGGACTGTGGGACTGGGGTAGAGGGGTGTATTCTTGAGAAGGCATAGTTTAGATCTGGTAGGCAGGAAGTGAGATTGGGGCCTGGTTAGAAATAGATTTAGTATTAGTCATCCCTCAGGACCAAAGTGGCAGTGCTCTGAAAGTGAGGGTGGAGGTGGGGAAGGAGATGAAAATGATGGCCAGAGTTTAAGTTAGTGACAGACTAAGGGTACTCAGCCTGGAACCTCTTAGGTTTAGAACTCTAAGGGTTCTCCTTTTTTCTCCCCCCCCCTTCCCCCATCAAGTGAATCATGCCCCTGCCTGGATAGTGAGCTGGGTGAACCCTAGAAGACTCCAGTCAACAAAGAAGGACTGCAAATTAGGTCATCATACACTTTTAGTGCGTATGTACAAGTCCATATTCTCCTCTTTAACTTCCTCTACTTTCCTCTACTTCACTTATATTCTCTCCCACTGGCCTATGAAGTCCTTTTAATTGTAACAGCTAGCCAAGAGGAAATTTTGACAGAGGGAAGGTCGGAGAAACAGATCCCGTGTCTGACCTAGGGATAGGTCCTTGGGAATCAGAGAGCAGCATGTGGACACTGGATGTCTGAGGCTTATGGACATTGTATGGTAGGAGTACTTACTGAAAGGCAAATGGGAAGACATCAAAATAACTCTACTTCTGTAGGATCAGTCCTGTGCATTAGGCATCAACAATTGATAACAAAAATAACTTGTATTTATGTAGAGCAAGGATTCTGGAGAACATTGTTCCTAGTAACAACAATATTATGGAATGAGAGACTTAGCTACTCTCAAAAAAACAATGATCCAGGACAATTGTGAGGGACTTAGGACAAGGAATGCTATTCACCTTTAGAGAAGGAGCTGTTAGAGTCAGAATACAGGTGAAAGCATATAATTTTTCAGTTGTTTATTTGGGTTTTTATTTGGATGTTTTGGTTTTATATGATTATTCACTTGTAAAAATGAACAACATGGAAGTATGTTTTGCATGATAATACTTATATAACTCATATTGAATTTCTCTGGGAAGAGAGGGAGGGAGATAATTTGGATCATATAAACTTTGGAAAATGTATGTGAAAATTTATTACATGTAATTGGTAAATTTTTTTAAAATTCTAAATTGAGTAGAGGTTCTGTATAATTTTCATGTCATGAACTCATTTGGCATGCTGGGAAAGTCTATGAACTCCTCCTCAGAATAATATACATTAAATGCCATAAAATACAACAATATACAATAAAATACATAAAACATAGAGAGAAACTAGTTATATGAAATTAATATAAATTTTTTTCTCTTCCAATATTATAAACCACCTGAAGTCTATTTAGGGGTCTGCCCTAGGTTAAGAATCCTATATATAGAACTTCAACATTAACAAAGCTTTAACAAAGCACTTTGGGTAATTGAGTGCTTCTGTTCACAACCTTTGTTATTTCACTCTTTAAAAATATAACTGGGACAGGGAAAGGATTTTGTAAAACTTTTCTAGGGCTGTTTGTAAATTTTTTTATTTAATTAATTAAGAATATTTTTCCATGGTTACATAATTCATATTCTTTCCCTCCCTTCATCCCTCCCCACTCCTGGAGCTGATGAGCATTTCCACTGGGTTTTACATGTATCATTGTTCAAAACCTATTTCCTATTCTGCATTTCTACTCCCACAGTTCTTTCTCTGATGTGGATAGCATTCTTCCTTATAAATTCTAGGGCTGTTTTGGAAAGACCACCTTGAAATCAAAAAGAGAATCCCTCTCCCCTGCTCCAAGGTGAATATTAGCTCAAGTGCAGATAATTACTTGACAATTCACAAAGTACTTTCCTTAGAACAATCTGGTGATATCTGTAGTGTAATATTCTCTTTGTTTTATAGAGCAAAAATTGAGTGTGAAAGGTAAATGACCACTCAGGGTTACATAGTTAATAGCCAGTAGTCAACTTTTAGTTTTCTGTTTTCCTCACTTCCAAAAGTCATTATTGTCAACAACCTTATTCTAGGCCATTCCTGTTTTTGAGTGGGAAAGAATGTGAGTGAGATAAAGGAGAAAAGAAGATAAGGAGAATCTGTACTTGTACATACACTGAAAGTGTATGATGACCTAATCTGTGGCCCTTCTTTGTTGAATGGAGACCTAGGCAGAGGCATAGGGGGGAGGGGGTTAAGAAAAAAGAGAGCTAGAGACTCCAGGCTGGGTACCCTCAATGGCCCAAATATGAGAACAGATAGAATGAGGGAGATAAATTAGAATTACTTCCTTCCTTACTCTCCATCTTTTCTTTCTTTCTTTTTTTTTAACATTATTTTATTTTGTCATTTCCAAGCATTATTCATTGGAGACAAAGATCCTTTTTCTCCTCCCCCCACCCCCATCCCATAGCCAACGTGCGATTCCACTGGGTATCACAAGTGTTCTTGATTCGAACCCATTTCCATGTTGTTGGTATTTGCACCAGAGTGTTCTTTTAGAGTCTCTCCTCAATCATATCCCCTCAACCCCTGTAGTCTAGCAGTTGGTTTTCCTTGGTGTTTTTACTCCCACAGTTTGTCCTCTGCTTGTGGATAGTGTTTTTTCTCCTGTATCCCTGCAGATTGTTCAGGGACATTGCATTGACACTAATGGAGAAGTCCATTACGTTCGATTGTACCACAGTGTGTCAGTCTCTGTGTACAATGTTTTCCTGGTTCTGCTCCTTTCGCTCTGCATCACTTCCTGGAGGTTGTTCCAGTCTCCATGGAATTCCTCCACTTTGTTATTCCTTTGAGCACAATAGTATTCCATCACCAACATATACCACAATTTGTTTAACCATTCTCCAACTGAAGGGCATCCCCTCATTTTCCAATTTTTGGCCACCACAAAGAGGGCTGCTATGAATATTCTTGTACAAGTCTTGTTCCTTATTATCTCTTTGGGGTACAAGCCCAGCAGTGCTATGGCTGGATCACTCTCCATCTTTTCAAGGTAATATGGTGTCAACTTCACTGTTCTCTATATTAAGCAAATGGATTGAGTCTTCCAGCTTTGGAGAAGTGTTATTTAAATGGGTCAGGAAGACAGTGATCTCTATTCCCTTTCAATCTGTTACAGTTTGAGGAGATCCATGAGGTTATTGGACGCTACAAGACACTTGTGAGCATGCACTATGACTTGATGCAGTCGGCCCAAGAGGGGCAGGAGAAAATTGATCGGGCCAAGGCCAGGCTTACTCGATATGTAGAAGAAAAGGATGATGAGGTCCTCCAGCATAACAATGAGCTTGCAAGGTTGCAAATGCGGTATGATCGAGCCCGTAGTGATGTCATCATTTGGGTAAGAAGATCCTCATGTCATAGGATTATCAGCCCTAGAAGAAAGCTCAGAGATCATGCATTATAATTTCTCTCCTTTTATAAATGAGGAAGCTGAAGCCCCTAGGAAAGAAGTGACACTCAGCATTACACAACTAATGAGTAGAACTGGGACTCAAACCCAGATCTTCAACTCCAAAGCCTTGATCTTCCCAATACTAACAAACAGGATAATAGGGGAGTGAATGAGGGTGGTGAAGCCCTTTATCTCCTTGCTTTTGGATAGTGTCCAGTTAGAACAAGTTCTCAAGGTAGTCCAAGGAGGAGGTTTACAGAGTCTAGGTTGCCTCTTGTCCTGCTTGATTGTGATAGTGAATCTGAGAGTTAGACTAGTCCTCCTTCCTTCACAGATCTTCAGCATTTATTGATCCACCTTCTCTACTACCCCTCCTCCTCTCTATTTCTAGGAATCTCGATGGGCACATATCCAGAATACAGCTGCCAAAAAAACACTGCTGTTGGGCACCATCAAGATGGCAACCTTGAATCTCTTCCAAATTGTGAGCAAGCAACTGAAGGAGACAACCCAAGTGCCCTTGGAGGATACCCACAAGCAGCTAGACATGGTAGGAGGACAAGGCAGCCCTTTACAGGGTATCAGGTGTTTCTGATGATAGGATCATGAGGTTTCTATATGCCACAAGAATTAGGTCCTATTATGGTATTTAGGGATAATCCAGCTCCAGTTCCTAATTCAGCAGTCTTGGAAGATTTTAGGAAAGGGTGGGTATTTGCAGTACCATGATAAGAGCACTTTTATTATGGATTTTCTATTTCCTATCTGCTACCTCAGCTGGAGATGGCATTGACTGTGTTTAGGTACACATAAGCCCAACTCAAAGAGTTGAAATTTTCACAGTCTGAAATTTCTGGTCACAGGTTTCTAGAAATATCTCTGTTGTACCTGGACAAATCTATGTATTTAAGACCTGACCCAGAGTAAAGCAATTATCAACTTCTTTGCTGGCCTGGATACTATGTGTGTAGAACATTGTCAGTCTTGATTTTAAAATAAAGGTTAGGGGGAGCTAGAGAATACAATGAATAGGGCAGCAGGCCTGGAGTTGGGAAGGCCTGGGTTTAAATCTGGCCTTAGATGCTTCTTAGCTACATGACCTCTGGACAAGTCACTTAATCTTGTAGAATTAATACTAAAACATAAGGTAAAGATTTTTAAAAAATAAAATAAAGGTTAATCATCCTCAAAAAATCATAATCACAAAATCAGAGCTAGAAGCCATTCAAAACACAAAGTTTTATTTTGAGTAAAAACCTCTATCCTTAGTCAGAAGTGTAAGCATCAAGAGAGAATGTTCTTTATGATAGAAAGTTAATTTTTATAAAGATTTATATTTATATTTTCATGTTATTATTCATATTTATAAAATTTCAGTCTCTCAAAGCTTCAATCAAGGCTAAATAGTTTCATTCACACAAACATCTCATGATCCTGAATTTATAAGTATAAATAGAAAGAAAATTTATGAATTTCTTCATTCTTCTTCTTTGGGTAGATTTTAAGTTTTGGCTTTGTGATGGATGAAATTTTTGAGAGATGTTTCTGGATTTAAATTAATTTATTAATTGACCAGTCCTACTATGGTCAAATAATTCTCTCAACAATCAAAAGACTCTAACTCCCCTGGATCGAGCATCTAAATATAATTTTTGGAGCTTATTATTCAGTTCCTCCCTTGAACATCCCAAGCTAGTTGATGTCCCAGACAGGGTTTGAGCTCAGGTTTTCCTGACTCAACACTGTATCCATTATAATACTTTGCTGTTTTTTTCTGCCTTATTCATATTCCAGAGAAATTAGTGTGGTGGGTGGTAAAGACAAAGTTCTAAAGAAGAAGAGACCAAGGATACCCACACATACACTCTCTAGCACCAAAGTCTTGGATAGAGCCTGTTTTAGGGCATATCATCCCTCCAAGTGCTAACAAATTGCCTCCTGGGACCAACTCTAGACATTCTATAATGACAGATACCTGAGATCATTGAAAGCATCCACCACACATGAATGAACAAAAGAAAAAGCACTGTACTAAGCAATGAGGATACAAAATGTCCCTGATTTCAAGGTGCCCATGTTCTTCCTGTCTCGTCTTTCCTATTCTATCCATCCTCCATTCCAACTACCAAAGTGTTTTTTCTAAAGCACAATCCCACTCCCTATTCAATAAGTTGCAGTATCAAGCAAATAGGTAGCATAGTGGATAGAGTGCCAAACCTGTAGTCAGGAGGTCCTCTGTTCCCAAAGTCACACAGCTAAGAAGTGTCTGAAGCCATATTTGAACCCAGGGCATTCCATCTCCTGGCTTGGCTTTCTATTCACAGAACCACCTTGCTATCCTGAATCCTTTACTTTTCACTGACTGTCTGACCAAGGCTGGAATGAGTTCTCTTCTCATCTCTGCCTCCTAGATTAAAATGGCTGTGTTCTATTTAATTTAAAGAGAAAAGAAAAAATTTAGACTTACCTCTACATCTGATTTGTGTGGATTCAAAATAAGCTATTAAAAGCTGACTTAGGGATAGTCACAACAGTAAAGGAAAAGTTTAGGAAAGTTAAGAAGATTGAGGGTATTTTGTCATAACCGACATGGTCAGCCAGATTGTTAAATTTATGATTGGAATGAACATATTTAATTGGTTGCCAGGGATTTAATGACTAAACCCCCAAAATGAATTACTAACGTCAGCAATGGAATTAATGGTAGTTTATTTTACAATAGAGGGAAAATATTAAGGAAGAGAAAAAGAGAAAAAGGGAGAGAGAGAGAGAGAGAAAGAAAGAAAGAAAGAAAGAAAGAGAGAGAGAGAGAAAGAGAGAGAGAAAGAGAGAGAGAGAGAGAGAGAGAGAGAGAGAGAGAGAGAGAGAGAGAGAGAGAGAGAGGAAGGAAGGAAAGGAAGGAAGGAAGGAAGGAAGGAAGGAAGGAAGGAAGGAAGGAAGGAAGGAAGGAAGGAAGGAAGGAAGGAAGGAAGGAAGGAAGGAAGGAAGAGAGAGAGAGAGAGAGAGAGAGAGAGAGAGAGAGAGAGAGAGGAGAGAGAGAGAGAGAGAGAGAGAGAGAGAGAGCGCTCTGGCTTCCTCTGAGCTAGATAGAAATTCAAAGGCCCCACACCAGGGGGAAGGAGTCTCAAGACAATGGGCCTTTTCCAGAGGCTGACACCTCCAGAAAGGCTAAAGAAAGGAAGTCAGCCTTTACACTCACCATGTGTCAGTTCAATCAGCAGATTCTTTATCGCCTCAACTCCAGTAGAACTGCTTCTTATAGGAGGCTCCACTCCAAGTGTGTCTCTTTCAAACTCCCAGAAGAACAACCACATTCTGGCCCTTGTCTCTTTTTAAAGACCTTTATTTCTTGTGTCACTTCCCCTAATTCCACGTCTATCAATCACAACTAACACTAGGCTCTAGGACTGCCCAGAAGACAGTTAGTCGATTCTAATTCATTACTCACTATCACACACATGGGTCACAGACCTCCCACTTCATGATTAAGTGGGATATTTATACATTTAGTGATTAGATCTAAAAATGGGCAGATCTCCATACACAACTTTAAGTATTGTGTTTGTATTTTGGGGGATTAAATCTAAAAAATAGACAGGGGACTAATCTTCACAATCAAGGAAGAGCTAAGTACCTTCATTGTTACAATCAGGGAAGAGCCAAATCCAATTTTCACACTACATGACTCAACTCAAATTCTAGTGTCAATAGGAGGCCTTTCCCAACATCCCATAAAACTCCATTGCAAGTGCTCTCCCTCTAAGAGGATCTCTCATTCTTTCTACCTGTATGACCCTGGGCAAGTCACTTAACCCCAACTGTATAGCCTTCACCACTCTTTTTGACGTGAAATAGATACTCAGTATTGATTCTAAGACAGAAAGTAAGGGTTAAAAAGATGACTTCACATTTCCCCTGTATATCTCTTATATGTACTTATTTGTTTCCAGATTGTCTCTACCATTTGACTGTGAGTTCCCTGAGGTCAGAAATTTGGGGGGGGAGTCTTTTTTATTTTTTATCCCTAGCACTAATGTTTGTTGAGGGACAGCTAGATGCTCAGTGAATTGAGAGCCTGGAGCCATGCATCCTGGAATATCTTTTTATTATTATTGTTGTTGTTATTACTATAACACTTAATTTTTTTGTCATCATCAGACAAGAACTTGTTCCAATGAATGAAAATTTAAACATTAACTTACATTTCTAATATTTTTGAGTTTACAAGTCACTTTACATTATGTCATGTCAACCTCACAACAATGCTGTAGGACAAGAAACTGAGGTAGAGCGATTGTCTAAAACTTATTCAGGTTTAAGGGGAAGTGCCAGAATCTGAATATAGATCTGAATTATCCACCAAACCTTGTAAAAGCCATTTTAGGGGCAGCTAGGTGTCTCAGTGGATAGAGTCAGACCTGGAGCCTAGAGGTTCTAGGTTCACATCAGGTTTCAGGTCTCTTATCTTCAAATGCATAGCCCTTACTTCTCTTCTGCTTTGGACCTGATACTTAGTGTTGATTCTAAGACAGAAGGTATGAGTTTTTTAAGAATGTCATTCTGGATATATTTAATAAGTATAGTATACTTTCAACTACTAAATAGAGCTAGCTGAACATAATTTAATCTTTCTTGATGATCCAGTTGTTATTATCCAATCATATCCAACTTGTCATGACCCCATTTAGAATTTTCTTGGTGAAGATACTAGAATGGTTTGCCATTTCCTTCTCCAGCTCATTTTATAGATAAAGAAACTGAGGTAAACAGAGTTAAATGACTTGCCCAGGGTCACACAGCTAATAAGTGTCTGAGGCCAGATATGAATTCAAAAGATGAGTCTTCCTGACTCCAGGCCCAGCACTCTATCTACTGCACCACCTAGCTGCCTCTCATTATTCAATATCATAGTTAAAAGATAAGTTTTGGGGACAAGCTGGGTGGCTTAGCGGATTGAGAGCCAGGCCTAGAGATAGGAGGTCCTAGGTTCTAATCTGGCCTCAGATGCTTCCTATCTGTGTGACCCTGGGCAAGTCACTTAACCCCTTGCCTAGCCCTTACTGCTCTTCTGCCTCAGAACCAATACATAGTATTGATTGTAAGATGGAAGGTAAGGGTTTAAAAAAAAAGATAAGGGATTTTTTGCTATATTATAAAAAAGTCCTTCAGAGGTATTGAGGTATGTTGGACTCTTTTGGTTTGCATAAAATAACCCCAGACAATTGTGCTTTTTCTAGTTCTCATATTTGTTTTTCTGTGGCTTTTCTGTCTCCTCCTTGAAGTCAGGCTGCTATTTGATGCTCAATATGTCTGTTCTACCAACATTTTCCCTTTCTAAATTGATGCTTCTGATTTTCTGTGGGCTTGGAACCTGGCCGCCATAATTATTAGAACTGTGTGTAAGATTTAACAAAAACATTTAGAATACCAAATGCCCAATGACAACTTGGTGATGAATTGGTGAGCAGAGAAATGGTTTTGATAAAACTGAAGCAAGAGCAGATATCAAAGCTCATCTCTTTCAGTTTTGTTGCTGGCTGGGCTTCCCTGTGAACCTGGCTAGAGCACCCTAATGGTGGCCACAGAATAGCAAGCTGATTGGAGCAGTGAGGAACGTATGTCTATTTTTCCATCTTTTCCCCTACTGCCTTACAATAAATTAAATTAATTTTTAAAAATTCTAATGAATAATGAATAAAATAGTTGGGTTTTTTTACATTAGCTTTGTGATAGCTATTCTAACTGCTCAAAAACTTTATGTAGTTCATCTGGGTTCTAAACAACTAACTAGTAACCATTTAAGTAACTAGTATTGTATTATCATTGCTATTTCATCCTTTCATTCAATACTATCCATACTGCTCATTCAACTAAAGAAGAATTAGGATATTTTTAATTTTTTAATTTTTTAAATAGTCCCTCATCTCTTCAAAGACTTCACAAAGACTTGGGTACCAATTAAAAACTGAGAACCTGACAAATTAGTTAGTTAGAACCAGAGAACATGACTAATTAGAACTTAAAGAAACTTCTTTTCTTCTAGGCTATGGGAAGATGATCAATATGGGATGGAGACAACTTTGTATGAGTTGGTGTTTCACAATAGAGCAACATGCCACAGGCCAAAAAACTTATTCTTTCTTTCTGTCCCTTGTTTTGTCAGATCCAGGAGTTCATCCAAGACCTGTCAGATATCTGGGCAGAGGTTAAGAAGAAGGAGCCTACATCAACTAAAACATAAAAAAGAAAACAATAGTTCCCAGCCGTTCTGGGTCAATACAACATAATGCTTTCAGCATTTTGATGGGCACCCCCCTTTCCCCTGAATGATGACTATCTCTCCATCAGATACCCACTAAATGTGATTTCAAGAGTCATTAAATTCTAACCTGACATGATTTCCATTTTTTTGTTGTCAGTTTCTCCATTGTAGGAAGGTAGACAGAGAGGGAATGGGAAGATAGCATTCAGGATGGGAAGGCTGGGCATGTATGACCTAGATTTTAAGGGGGGGGAGATTTTAAAAATATTAGAAGCAAGATAGACATGGTCCAATGGCCTGAAGTTCTAAAAGGTTCAAGACAGATGGGAGGCTCCCCAACAAGAAATGCATAGATTACAATCACATATTTTTGTGAGGAGAAAAAGATAGAGTAATAAAAAAAAAGTGTAGCTGCAAAGGGAGCAGCTACTTTGTGCTCAAATAAATTCAAAAGGATCTGGATAAAAGATGGAAGATGAGCAAATAACTGAGAACAAATATAGTAGGTAAGAAAGGCCCAGATCTGAAAGAATAGTCCCAGGGAAGGGTAAAGGTCAGAATGAACAGAGTTTTCTAAAAAAATATTAAGGATAATAAAAAGGGCTGTTTTACTTGCTTTTTTACCTTTCAAGGCCAGAAAAATGGGACAGGGTTATTGTTTGCAAAAGAGAAGAGAGATGTTATTTCCTTCTCCCTTTTTTGCTCAGTGCAGTTATAATGTCAGAAATGTATCCAAATCTGCAAACAAAACAAAACAAAAAACAATTAAGCCATGAGTCAATAACTATTAAAGGGACCTGGCCTCTTCCAACAAATAGGATTCCAGACTTTCCTCATGGACTGAGACCCCTACTTTTTTCCAGAATATAGCCTTTATACTCTTTAAGGCCCAACCTAGTCTTTATGTGCTAAGACAGTCTTTGGTGGATTCCAGACTCTTGGTACATACCTCACACTTATCAGATTGGCCAATATGACAGCAAAGGAAAAAGATAAATGTTGGAGGGGATGTGGCAAAATTGGGACACTAATGCATTACTGGTGGAGTTCTGAAATGATCTAACCATTCTGAAGGGAAATTTGAAACTATACTCAAAGGGCTTTAAAAGACTACCTGCACTTTGATCCAGCTATATCACTGCTGGGTGAGTACCTCAAAGAGATAATAAAGAAAAATGTTGTACAAAAATATTTATAGCCTCACTTTTTATGGTGACAAAAAAATTAGAAGATGAGAGGGTGTCCCTTGATTGGGGAATGGTTGAACAAATTGTGGGATTTGATGGTGATGGAATATTATTGTGCTATAAGGAATGATGAAGTGGAAGAATTCCATGTGAACTGAAATGACTTCTAGGAATTGATGCAGAGTGAAAAGAGCAGAACCAGGAGAACATTGTACACAGTGACTGAAACATTGTGGCACAAACAAATGTAATAGACTTCTCTACTAGCAACAACACAATGATCCAGGACAGTCCAGGAGAATTTCTTAGAAAGAATGCTATCCAAATCCAGAGAAAGAACTGTGGGAGTAGAAACACAGAAGAAGATCACTCTATTACAAATATGAATAATATGGAAATAGGTTTGAACAACGCTACATGTATAACCCAGTGGAAATGCTTGTCAGCTCCAGGGGGGGAGGGAAGAAGGATATGAAAAATCATAAATCATGAAACTATGGAAAAATATTCTAAATGACTAATTTAAAAAAAACAAACCTGGGACACTAATGCATTGTTGGTGGAGTTGTAAACTGATCCAAACATTTTGGAGGGCAATTTGGAACTATGACCAGAGGGCTATAAAACTATGCAAACCCTTTGATCCAGTAATATCACTGGTCTGTATCTCAAAGAGATTATTTTTTTAAAAGGGAAAAGGACCTACTTGTATAAAAATATTGCTATTCTTTTTGTGATGGCAAAGAATTAGAAATTGAAGGAATGTCCATCGATTGGGGAATGGTGGAACACATTGAGGCATGTTGATATGAATAAAAAAATAAATCTTGGAGACTATGTTAAATTTATAAGTATTTATTAGGAAGAGAAAGAAAGATAGAAATAAGATTTATAGCCTATCTAAGTCAAAAGTCCCCAGCTGAGTTATTTCTACTTCATCAGGTCCTAGATTCCCCATGGGCCGTGATCCATTTCTCAAGTGGGGGCTAGAGGGCCCAGCTACCTAAATGGTCCAGCCAGACAAATTAAGACCAATCAGGGAATGGGCTTGAGTTCAGGAAGAGACCAGAGTCCAAGAGACCAAGTTCCCAAATTCCCAGTCTGCTGTGGTCCCTTCCAGGCAGCCACTGCTTGCCAGAGATGACTTACATAGAGCTGTGATGATTAAAATAGTTGGAGTCATAAACTGTTACGGATAAAAGAGTGGTTGGCTTAAATTGTGACCACAGAAAATATGGTTTCAAGACAGTGTCTTGTTTTTTTAAATCAAATATAAGGTGGTCGCCAGGGGAAAATTCCCAAATATGAAATATACCCAAGTCAGCTGGGTTTTATAGAGATTTTACTTAATACAAATGAGGAATTAAAGAAAGGGAGAGAGAGAGAAAAAAGGAATAATGAGAAAAAAGGCTAGGCCAGCTTAGGCCAGCCCTAAGAGAGAGAGATCAGTCAGTCTTCAATCCACTCACCACAAGATTTGTCCCAAGCAAGATTCTAGTGTTCGGAGAGACACCAGTTCAGCCAGCTCCATCTCCACAGAGAGAGATTCTTCTGACAGTCCTTTCTCTCAGCTTTCCATCTCCTTTTAAAGGGAATTTTCTCCTATGTCACCTCCCCTAAGTTCTCACATCTACCAATCATAGTTGATGTTTTCCAAAGGACAGACCATTCTTATTTCACACCTAAGTAGGGTTAAACTTTTGATTAAGTTCACAATTCAGAAAACCTCTGAATAAGGTCTCACCTCTCTGCTCCTTGTAAATTCACAAGTTTCCTGACTTTATAGGTACTTAGCACCCTTTTGTATTAGATCTAAAAAAAAGGCACAGCTTAAGAACTTTTGCCTTACTATAAGAATGGGTTTAAGTATTTTTCTTCCCCTAAAGTATGTTTAAGTAGAGGTGGAGTAGAGGTGTCACATTCCTGATCTAAGTCCCTTCATTGTTTAAATGGGGAATGGTCTTAACCAAACCTTATGAAGTAGGGTCTGAGAATTTTTTAAGGTTCATAATCACCCCTGATGATCATTGGGAGACTAGTCTCACCATTGATCAATTAACATAATCATCTTGTAGTCCTAAATGCATTTCTAACTATACATATACCCAATATTCAATTTTCTAAAAGGAAATTAGAGTAGTGAGGGAGGAATAGAAAAGAAAGTAAGCAAAACCAATGTTTTGCTAGGTGCATTGACAGAAAGCCAAATTAGGGGCAGTCCCTTTTGGCATAAATGTGTACATTTACAATAAATGTTCAAAGTTCAGTTCAATCAACCATATACGAAGTTCATTCTTGATCTTCTTGATGTAGTGTGGATTTTCTGGCATCTTTCTGCAACAGTTCATTCTCTGGATTTAGGAGTTATCAAGCTTCTTCCTTGAAGATCTTTTCTCGAACAAAAATCAAAATCTT
Organism: Monodelphis domestica; assembly: GCF_027887165.1. Taxonomy (NCBI): domain Eukaryota; kingdom Metazoa; phylum Chordata; class Mammalia; order Didelphimorphia; family Didelphidae; genus Monodelphis; species Monodelphis domestica. The sequence continues at coordinate 257,172,582 of NC_077228.1, forward strand.
GGATTTTTATAAAAATACAATCTCAAACAAAAAATCAAAATTCTTGGATTTTAAATTAAAATACAGAGCATCACTGGGACATCTGCAAGAGAGCTCCTTTCACAAGCCCCCAGAATGGAAGAGAGAGTGAGCCCCCTTCACCTGCTGGCTTTTCAAGCTCAGTCCAAACCCTATGACCATATATATATATATATATATATATATATATATATATATATATATATATATGTGACCATAATATATAACCACCAGTGGTGGGTTTCAATAGTCTAAAGCTTATGGATATGCGATGTTGTTGTCAGGGCTGATAGGCATTGTACACTGGTCCTTCAGTATCAAATATCAATTCCATAAATTCAAGTTTAAAAAAAAAATCAAGCTTAAGTTAGGAAAAAAAGAAAAAAAGAAAAACAATAGTGGAATTCATTTTACTGGCTCTGTTTTATTCAAGTTTTATTCTTGTTTGGGGATTCCTTCCAAATTCCACACACTTTATCATGCCTAGAGCTCAGGCCAAGTTGAATGTATGAATAGTGAATATGATTGGAAAGTTTGTGCCCTGAGACTACTTTGAAGTGGCCTGAGATTCTCCCCTTAGCCCTGTTTCACCTTTGCAGCAAGGGAGAGCTACATGTCTCATCATTTGAAATGCTTTTTGGACATCCGTCTATACAGGCCAAACCTTTTAAACCTGTATACATCATTACTGGGTGGGACACTTTTGTTACTTCTTAAATACAGGATTTATAGGTTAAGTTACATGAACTTTATGAATCTGGAGCTGCAGTAAAGGCTGGACCTCTGGACTTCTCACTCCATGACCTCCACCCAGGAAACAAGGTGTGTGTAAAAAACTTTCAATGCACTAGAGGAACTCAGCCTCCACGGGAAGGGTCTTTTCAAGGTAACTACTCTAAAGGCCATCAAAATTGGAGAAAAGGACTCTTGAATTCATTGTTCTTATGTAAAACAGGTATCATTTAATCACACTGAGTAACTGTATCCTGATTCCCAAATTGCATTTTATTGCTTGTTCATTTTTGGATTGTAAAAAATAGACTCGAATACAGGACTACAATCCCCATGAGCCTTTGCTCCACTTCCCCAGAATGCCTTGTAATCTCACCTGGGCCGAGATCGAGAAGGTATTTAAGTTGATTCAAAGGCTTTTGAGGGGGCTTGGCTCTTTTTGGACTTCCGTTTTGGAGCAGGCGGTCTCTTGTGTGATGTGAGGTTATTTTGTCTAGGCCTCTGGCCTAGGCACATGTTTCTTACTTGTATATTCTTTAATCTTTATCCTTTAATAAACCTCTAAAAAATATAATACTCCTTACAGAGAGAAACTAATTTCTACCTGCCTCAGTCTCCCCATCTCCCCTAAATTTTAATCTTTACAGTTGGCGACCTAATGGAAAAAAAGAACTTTCAATCTTCTGATTTCTTTTCTGATCTTAAATTCAGTTTTAATATCTAGTACCTAGAAAAAAAAATTTTTTTTTGAGCCATATCTCTCTGGCCAAGGTTTTCTACCCTCGCAAAGCTGCTACAGGCTCGGGACCTGCTGCCCACCCCACCTGGGTCGGCCCCACCGCTTCCTGCCTGCAGCCTGAAACCCTGATCGTCCTCACCTGGTACCTGGTCCCGGCCTTGCCCACCCCTGCAGCCGCTCTAGCTCCTGCTCCTGGCCTCTCACCGGCCCGCTGCCTGCCTATTTCTGCGCCCCAGACCCACGAGCACAACCCCAGCCGGCTCATCACCCAGATCCTTGGAGCAGATCGCTCAGGACTCATTGGGACCAGCTGGTAACAGTATTGGCCACGTGGGTGGAGGGGAGAGAAGAGAGGGAAAGGAGATCAGGTAATTTTCCCTTAGGCTAAGACTCCACGTGGCTGGGGGTATTGGCCACCGGGGTATCAGAGAGGGGAAAGAGAGAAAAGACTAGAGATCAGAAACAGACTTTTCAAACAGAAACCTAAAAAGCAATGGGCTGTTTAAAAGGATTTTTGACTCTTCTGGCAATTTCATTGATTTTACCTGCCTGTCAGGGAGCAGACTCAGCCCAAAGATTCAACTTTAACTTTGGGGAGGAAAATGGGTGGCCCAGCGAACTGGAAGCCAGGCCCAGAGACGGGAGGTCTCTAGTTAAAATCTGGCCTCCAATGCTTCCCAGCTATGGGGCCCTGGACGGATCCCTTGAACCCCATAGCCTAGCCTTTACTACTCTACCTTCGGACAATAGACATTTAAATGGATAATTAAAAACAAACAAACAAACAAAAACCCCTAGGAACTTTGAAGAGACTAAAGGCTACATTCTAAGGCATTTCAGACTCCTATGGTTTATAAACATCTCTGTATTCTATTGCATTTTTTGTTTAAGATATAACTTTGTGATTTTAAGTTCATATATTACTGGATTGAATATTATTCTGTGAACTGAAGGTTGATTGAATTTATTTTGAATGTACTGAGTTTTAAAATTCTGTTGGTTTTCCCCTATAACTGTGTTGAACAAATATTATTGTGAATAAGCCCATATATGAAAAAACAGCTTTTTTCTATTTTGCTGAGGATAGATGGACTTCAGAACTGGTTATAATTGTATTAACAACCTTGGAAAATTTAATGTGCTAAATACCTCAAATGATTTGATTTTAAGGGTTTTTTAAATATGATTTTTGGAATTTTTTTTTAACAATCTGGTTATTTTTGCCTACCCCTACCACGAGGTAAGGCCCATTCTAGTAGCTGAAGTGAAATGTATTTTATAAACCCCAACCTTCCCACATGAGAATGGAAGTTGGGCAGTTAATCTCAGGGCATTTGTATCCCTATAAGCCTCCAAGAAAAAGGAGCACCCCTTTATTTATGCTCTTCAGCTCACTATTTTACTTCTACGAGAATGATATATAGATTTCTTGATTATGTTCTAAACCCAAGATGAGTTTTACTTTGTTTTAAAAAAATATGTTTAAATACCAAGGTTGAAGGATCGCTACGTTTATAAAAATTGTGACAAATGTCCATCAATTCATAGGTTTTAAATATGTCATACAGCAACTTATGTGAAATATGAAAGTGTGTTTGTTTGCTATTGTAATTAATTGGGCTATTGAGAATTTTGGGGATTTTGATATCTACATATTTGTACTACTGTATTTTTAAAGATGAAAAAATTGTTAACCTTGTTCAATTCATTTGCCTTTTACTCACAGTGATCATGGCCAGATACAAAGAGGAAATGGATCTCATTTCTTGCCAATTTATTCATATACCTCATACCTCAGCCATGCATCCCTAAGTGATCCCCCTTTTTTTTATATCACCCTCTTAATGGGGGGAATGTAAAAAAAATATATCATTATTTAAATTGCAAAGTTTAAATTCCTTTTGAGAAGAATTTTAGGTAAAGAAGATGCTACTTCCCTGAATTCAGAAACTGAACTGTTGGGGAAGCCATCATGAAGAAGCCTCCAGACCACGAACTGCACAAAATGAACTTTGGGTGTGGTTAATGAACATTTATTTGCATGCATACTTTCATGGCAAAGGGGACTGCCGCCTAACTGGCTTTCTGTCAATGCGTCCAGTAATTATTGGTTTTATTCTTTTCTTTCTCTTATCCTCAATTATTGTAATCTTTAAATTGATTATGTTTTCATGATCCTTTGGAAAAAAATTAATTTTTTGCAAACAATCAAAGGGGGGAATGTAAAAAATAGACTCGAATACAGGACTACAATCCCCATGAGCCTTTGCTCCACTTCCCCAGAATGCCTTGTAATCTCACCTGGGCCGAGATCGAGAAGGTATTTAAGTTGATTCAAAGGCTTTTGAGGGGGCTTGGCTCTTTTTGGACTTCCGTTTTGGAGCAGGCAGTCTCTTGCGTGATGTGAGGTTATTTTGTCTAGGCCTCTGGCCTAGGCACATGTTTCTTACTTGTATATTCTTTAATCTTTATCCTTTAATAAACCTCTAAAAAATATAATACTCCTTACAGAGAGAAACTAATTTCTACCTGCCTCAGTCTCCCCATCTCCCCTAAATTTTAATCTTTACAGGATTTGGTTTTGCTGTCATTTCTTTTCTTTTCATTTTTTAAAAAACCTCACCTTTTGTCTTAGAATCAATACTATGTATTGGTTCCAAGGCAGAAGAGCAGTAAGGACTAGGCAATGGAGGTTAAGTGATTTGCCCAGGATCACACAGCTAGGAAGTGTCTGAGGTCAGATTTGAACCCAGGATTTCATTTTTTATGGTTATTTTTTTGTGCCAAGAAGGTTTATAAATTAATCTAATCTAGTTTCTGTTTTAAAAATTGTTTCCCAATGATACATGTATAACCCAGTGAAATTGCTTGTCAGCTCAGGAGGGGAGAGGGAGGAAGGGAGAGAAAAAACAGGAAGCATGTAACCATGGAAATGTAAGATGTAAAAATGTGAGGGTTTTTTATAAAAGGTTGGACTGGATTATTTAAGAATAGTGTCACCAGAGGGGCAGCTGGGTAGCTCAGTGGATTGAGAGTCAGGTCTAGAGACAGGAGGTCCTAGGTTCAAATCTGGCCTCAAGTACTTACCAGCTCTGTGACCCTGGGCAAATCACTTAACCCCCATTGCCTAGCCCTTACCACTTTTCTGCCTTGGAGTCAATACACAGTATTGGCTCCAAGAAAGAAAGTAACGGTTTAAAAATAAAAGAATAGGGTCACCAGGAATTTAATTAATTCCAAAGAGACTTATTTTAACAATTTATTTATAAAATATAGAGTGAAAGTAAGAAAATCAGAGAGAGGATAGAGTAAGATATCTAGCCTAAGCACAAAGTATTTTGCTTTGGCCCTGGGCTCAACCCAGGAAGGGCTAATTAGTTCTTAGCCAGAGGGGCCTCAGACTTACAGCAAGGACCTGGGGATGCAGGGAGCCTCTCTCAAGAGGGTAGGTCTCGGAGGCGGAGTCAAGATGGCAGCTTAGAAGCAGCAAAAGTTCAGACCTCTGAAAACCCTTCATTACCGATCACAAACTTAATGCTCCTAGGGGAATGAAATTCATACTTAACAACAGGACAGAGGTAGGGAACCCTCCTTGTGGACTCAATTCAAAAGGTACACCCCCCCAAAAAAGCTGGAATCTGAGAACACTTCGGTCTAAGGGGAAGGCACAAGGAAAGTCCCAGGCCCCTCCCCCCAACCCAGAGTGCCAATCCCCCAGAGGCAGCGGGAACCTCTGGGCAGGATAAGGTGCTGGTCTGGAGGGTGTACCTTGAAAGCAACCTGGGCCAGGCACAGAGCGTCCAACACAGGCTGCAGGGAAGCAACCAAAGATATACCGAAGCTGGGTCCTTCCATCTGGCTCCAGTCTCACTGGATGTTTTTGCTTCAGGGCATATCCAGACCAACCCAGTTGAACCTAATCCCATCAGGAGTCCTCAGAGCTCAGGGAGGCCAGGACCCCTCTCCCCTTAGAGTGCAGAGCCTCCCGCAAGGACAGGAACCTCTGGGTGGGCAAAGGCACTAGTGTACCTTGTGGACAGTGCTGTGCCAGGCTCAGAGCATGGAACACAGGTGGTGGGGAAGCAGCTGGAGAATTGGACAGAGCTTGGACGGCTGAGACCTTCCATTTGGCTCCAGCCTTCCAGGAGTCTTCGGCCTCAGAGCACATACAGCCCAACCCAGTTGAACTTAATCCCATCAAAAGCCTCCAGAGGACAGGGAAGCCAACATTCCTCCCCCAGAGACTGTACCAAGAGATCTGACAAAGCTCCAAGAGGGGAGACTGACAGCCCCAAAACAAAAAAATGAGAGGAGAAAGAGCACAGACAAATACGGGAAGCAAAGAAGGGGTAAACATGAGCAAACCACAGAAAAAGAAGAAAGAAATTACAATAGACAGCTTCTGTACAGGTAATGAGCAAAGAGCGAACAAAACAGAAGGGGAGGGATCAGCAAAGGAAAAATCAGAAATCCCAGTGAATTTTATACAGGCTTTGGAAGAACTCAAAATGCAATTCAAAACAAAATTAAGAGAGGCTGAAGACAATTGGGGAAAAAAACTTAAAAACTAAGATAAATCATCTGGAAATAGAAAATAGTGTCTTAAAAACCAAAATCAACCAGCTGGAAAATTAGGCAAAGGAGATGAAAGATGAGGAAAAGGAGATGAAAGATGAGGTAAAGAGGATGAAAGATGACCTCCAAAGAAAATCAGACCAGAAGGAAAAAGATGATCAAAAAGCCAGGGATGAAATCCAGTCTTTAAGAACCAGAATGCAACAACTAGAATTAAGTGACCTCACAAGGCAGCAAGACACTATAAAACAAAACCAAAAGAATGAAAAAATTGAGGAAAATATGAAGCATCTCATTCACAAAACAGAGGATTTAGAAAATTGTTCAAGGGGAGACAATTTAAGAATCATTGGTCTACCAGAAGACCACGACAAAAGAAAAGGCCTGGACATCATACTACAGGAAATTATTCAAGAAAACTGCCCCGATATCCTAGAACAAGAGGGAAAAGTGGAGATTGAAAGAATCCACAGATCACCTCCTGTACTTAATCCCCAACTGACAACACCCAGGAATATTATAGCCAAATTCAAGAACTATCAGGCCAAAGAAAAGATTGCACCACTTCTCAGGGTCTATTATTCATAGTTTAAACAATGAACAAGATATTCGAAAAATAGGTGGACTATTTAACATCTTACCTATTACATCATCTGCATTAATAACAGGCAACCTAGCCTTAATAGGTACTCCATTTTTTAGCTGGATTCTACTCAAAAGATTCAATTATTGAAGCCATAAATACATCATACACAAACTCACGGGCCTTAATAACCCTCATTGTCACTTCTCTTACCACTATTTACAGCCTGTGAATTGTCTATTATGTTTTATTAGGAAACCCACGATTTATATCTATTTCACCAATTAATGAAAATAACCCAAACCTAATTAACACTATTAAAAGACTAGCTATAGGAAGCATCTTCATAGGGGTTCTATTAACAATCAACATTCCACCAATATCATCCTTTACTATAATGATACCAACTATAATTAAACTATCAGCTCTTATAGTTACCTTAATAGGTTTAACAGTCGGCATAGAACTTAATTCTTTTACTAGCAAACTTATAGACTCTATAAACCATACTACTAACTTCTCAAATATATTAGGGTATTTTACTTATTTTACTCATCGAATATATCCCCTAATAAATTTATCTGCAGGCCAACGTATTGCTACCATACTAATGGATTTAAACTGATATGAAAAAACAGGACCTAAAGGACAAACTAATATCCACTCTTCAATATCATCATTAATCACTTCTACTCAAAAAGGTCTCATTAAAATATATTTTATATCCTTTTTTATTTCAATTATATTTACTCTAGCATTTACTTCATCTATATCCATGAACAACATCTAATACAACATAAACAGTAATAAATAAAATTCATCCTAACAAGGCTAAAGCTCATCCCCCACATCAATACAATAATGAGACCACTAAAATCTTGTCCAATGCAATTTATTACAGCAAAATCAATTAACTCAATATTAGTACCTACATATACATTACCAGATATAAAATATCACATTAGCTCTATAAATAAAACAAATAATAATATGCTAAAAGCTACAATATTTCCAATTCAAGTTTCTGTAGCTATAGTGGCAATATAACCAAAAACTACTAACATTCCCCCTAAATAAAATTTAAAAACTACTAATCCTAAAAAAGAATCTTCCAAATTAACCACTATTGCACAACTCAAACAACCACTTACAACTAAACTTAATCCTCCATAAACAGGAGAAGGTTTAGAAGAAAATGCCACAAACCCAAAAATCAAAAGCAAAGAAATAATAAAAATTGTTATCATTTTTATTATTTTAGCATGGATTTTAACAATAACCTATGGCATGAAAAAACATTTTTGTGTTTCAACTATAAAAATTAATGACTAACCTATGAAAAACTCACTCTTTAATAAAAATTATTAATCATTCATTCATTGATTTACCAGCACTATCTAATATTTCAGCTTGATGAAATTTTGGATCACTTTTAGGCATCTGCCTAATTATCCAAATTCTAACAGGACTATTTGTAGTTATACATTATACATCAGACACCCTCACTGCTTTTTCATTAATAGCCCACATTTGCCGATATGTCAACTACGGCTGACTAATCCAAAACTTACATGCAAACGGAGCATCAATATTCTTTATATGTTTATTTCTTCATGTAGGTCGAGGAATCGATTATGAGTCCTACTTATTTAAAGAAACTTGAAATATTGGAGTAATTCTTCTACTTGCTGTTATAGCCACTGCATTCATAGGATATGTTCTTTCATGAGGACCAATATCCTTCTGAGGTGCCACAGTCATTACTAATCTTTTATCGGCTATTCCATATATTGGCAGCACATTAGTAGAATGAATTTGAGGGGGATTTTCAGTAGATAAAGCTACACTAACCCGGTTCTTCACATTCCACTTAATTTTACCTTTTATTATCCTTGCTCTAGTCATTGTACACCTCTTATTTCTTCATGAAACAGGATCAAATAATCCAACAGGAATTAATCCTGACTCAGATAAAATCCCATTCCATCCTTACTATACTATTAAAGATGCCTTAGGATTAATCCTAATAATTCTTATTTTAGTATCATTAGCAATATTTTCACCAGATATATTAGGCGTCCCAGATAATTTCACACCAGCTAATCCATTAAACACCCCTCCACATATTAAACCAGAATGGTATATTCTATTTGCCTACACAATTCTACGGTCAATCACAAATAAATTAGGAGGAGTATTAGCCCTATTAGCTTCAATTCTAGTCCTATTAATCATTCCACTTCTCTCTTCTTCTCCATTTCTCCACTTCTCCAAGCTGCCAAGAAGAAGTCATTTAGATACCACGGAACCACAGTGAGGATAATACAGGATCTGGCTGCATCTACACTGAAGGACTGAAAGGCATGGAATATGATATTCCAGAAAGCAAGGGAACTTGGTCTACAACCAAGAATCAACTACCCATCAAAACTGACTATATTCTTAAAGGTAAAAGTATGGTCATTCAACAAAATAAAAGAATTCCAAGAATTCATAAAGACCAGACCTGAACAAAAAAATTGATGCCCAAGCACAGAATTCAAGAGAATCATCAAAAGGTAATTTAAAAAGAGGGAAAAAAGAAAAACAAAACAAAATAAAAAAAATTTTAAGAGACTCAATAAGTTGAAATGATATGTATCCCTATAAGAAAAGAGGTCATTGGTAACTCTTAAAAATTGTTATTATCAACTGGGCAGTGTGAATTTCAAAACTACTCAACCCTGTTCAAACCATTCTTTAGAGGATGGGATTTGGCTATTTCCTGATCAATAACAATGGAGATACTTGGAATGACAGAATCAGGTCTTGGAAACTACAATCTCCACCCTACTCAGGGTAACAAGATTTAGGAAGGGCTGCAGCAAAACTCAAGATTTAATTATTTGAGAATATGACCTTCAACAGACATGTGCAAAGGGGACAGAACTCTGGGCAGACCTGGGTTAAGCTAGAGCCACCATTGGCACAGGGGAGACACAGGAAGTGAGGTAGAGGACAGCTGAGGAGTCTGGGGACTTCCTGTGTGGAGGAAAGGAGGTTGTTGGAGCCTGGTGCTTTGGAGTGGAGGCTCTCAGACTGTTTCTCCATTTTGGTCATGTGAGTGATAGGGACTGATCTCTTTTCTTTGCCTCAGCTATCCAAGGCCTTGGGCCTTTGGCCCAGCCTAAGCAGAGGGGGTATTTAAGCCCTATTCCCTTCTCTCCCCTTTCTCTCTCTCTCTCTCTCTCTCTCTCTCTCTCTCTCTCTCTCTCTCTCTCTCTCTCTCTCTCTCTCTCTCTCTCTCTCTCTCTCCAATACCTTTCTTCCTCCTGTGAGTAATTAAAAATTCCGTAAAAGGTTGACTGCTGACTTGCTGACTTTTCATTTAGGAATTACATAGCTGAATTCCTTGGCGACCTTAAATTAATATATATCAGTCTTTTAAAGTGATTTCCATATCACAGCAGCTAGAAGAATTACACTTAGAGGGAACAGTGGCAAACTGTATAGGATGAAAGGAAAAGACATAAGTAGGTATGTAGATATATGCATGCATAAATACATACACATGTGTTTGCATATATATAAACATATATAGATAACTAGAGCTAAAAATAGGTTAATATTAAAAGAAATGGGAAAAGAAACAAATGGGGGGTAAATTTATATGTCACAAAGAAGCTCATGGCAGGAGGGGGGGGAACACCAACACACTGGAAGGGTAAAGAGGTTGTAGATAGGAAATACTCAACTCTTATGTGCTTTTAAATTGACCCAAAGGGGGAAGAACAATCCAATCCACTGAGGCAGAGAATACATTAGCTCCCTATTGGGGAGTAGAAGGTTAACAAACTCACTGATAGGGAGGGAAACAGTACAAGGGAGGGAAGGGGCAGTGGATTAATTTTAGAAAGACTACAGGGAAAATAAGAGGGGGGAATAAGAAGGGAGGGGGCAGAAAGGGAAGTAAAATAATGGTGGGAACTAGGGGGACTGATTAAAAACAAATATTGGTGTAGAAAGAAATAGTGAAAGAAGAAAATGTAGGAACAGGAGTAGAAATCAAAATGCTGGGTAATACACAGCTAGTATTCACAACTCTGAATGTGAATGGAATGAACTCACCCATAAAATGCAAGCGAATATCAGATTGCATTAGAATCCAAAACTCTACCATATGCTGTCTACAAGAAACACACATGAGGAAGGTAGATACACATAGGGTGAAAGTAAGAGGATGGAGCCAAATCTATTGGGGATCAACTGATAAAAAGAAGGCATGAGTTGCAATCATGATATCCGACAAAGCCAAAGTAAAAATAAATCTAGTTAAAAGAGCTAGGGAAGGTAATAACATCCTGATGAAAGGCAGTATAGACAATGAAGAAATATCTGTACTCAACAAGAATGCACCAAATGGCATAGCATCCAAATTTCTAAAGGAGAAACTAGAGGAGCTCAAGGATGAAATAGATAGAAAAACTATACTAGTGGGAAACTTGGACCTTCCTCTATCAGATCTAGATAAATCAAACCAAAGATAAATAAGAAAGAGGTAAGAGAAGTGAATGAAATCTTAGAAAAATTAGAGTTAGTAGATATGTAGAGAAAAATAAATATGGACAAAAAGGAATATGCCTTCTTTTCAGCAGCACATGCTACATTCACAAAAATGGACCATGTATTAGGGCATAAAAACATTGCAAACAAGTGCAAAAGAGCATAAATGATAAATGCAACCTTCTCAGATCACAATGCAATGAAAATAATTATTCATAAGGGTACATGGAAAGGTAAATAAAAAATTAATTGGAAATTAAAGAATACAATTCTCCAAAACCAGTTTGTTAAAGAACAAATCATAGAAACAATTAATAACTTCATTGAAGAAAATGACAATGATGAGACATCCTTTCAAAACCTATGGAATGCAGCCAAAGCAGTACTCAGGGACAAATTTATATTCTTGAGTTCATATATTAACAAATTAGGGAGAGCAAAGGTCAATGAATTGGGCATGCAAAATAAAAAATTTGAAAGCAAACAAATTAAAGATCCTCAGATGAAGACTAAATTAGAGGTCCTAAAAATCAAAGGAGAAATTAATAAAATTGAAAGTCAAGGGAGTAAAAACACCAATGAAAAGCAACTGCTTGACTACAGGGGTGGAGGGGAGATGACTGAGGAGAGACTCTAAATGAATACTCTAATGCAAATACCAACAACATGGAAATGGGCTCAAATCAAAACACATGTGATACCCAGTGGAATCGCCCGTTGGCTATGGGCGAGGTGGTGGGAGGGGAGGGGAGGGAAGAAAAGAAAATGATCTTTGTTTCCAATGAATAATGTTTATTACAAACAAATGTTTGTTACAAAACACTCTCCACACAACTAAAACTAGACTTGAGCAATTGGAAAAACATTAACTGCTCATGGGTAGGACGAGCCAATATAATAAAAATGACCATCCTACCCAAACTTATTTATCTATTTAGTGCCATACCCATGGAACTCCCAAAAAATTTCTTTACTGATTTGGAAAAAAACATAACAAAGTTCATTTGGAATAACAAAAGATCAAGGATATCCCGGGAAATAATGAAAAAAAAAACACAAATGAGGGGGGCCTTGCAGTCCCAGACCTCAAACTATATTACAAAGCAGCAGTCATCAAAACAATTTGGCACTGGCTAAGAGACAGAAAGGAGGATCAGTGGAATAGACTGGGGGCAAGTGACCTCAGCCAGACAGTATACGATAAGCCCAAAGATCCCAGGTTTTGGGACAAAAATCCACTATTCGATAAAAACTACTGGGAAAATTGGAAGACATTGTGGGAGAGATTAGGAATTGATCAACACCTGACACCCTACACCAAGATAAATTCAAAATGGGTGAATGACTTAAACATAAAGAAGGAAACCATAAGTAAATTGGATAAACACAGCATAGTATACATGTCAGACCTTTGGGAGGGGAAAGACTTTAAAACCAAGCAAGACATAGAAAGAATCACAAAATGTAAAATAAAAAAAATAAAAATAATTTCGACTACATCAAATTAAAAGGCTTTTGTACAAACAAAATCAATGTAACTAAAATCAGAAGGAAAACAACAAATTGGGAAAAAATCTTCATAAAACTCTCTGACAAAGGTTTAATTACTCAAATTTATAAAGAGCTAAATCAATTGTACAACAAATCAAGCCATTCTCCAACTGATAAATGGGCAAGGGACATGGATAGGCAGTTTTCAGATAAAGAAATCAAAACTATTAAAAAGCACATGAAGAAGTGTTCTAAATCTCTTATAGTCAGAGAGATGCAAATCAAAACAACTCTGAGGTATCACCTCACACCTAGCAGATTGGCTAACATGACAGTTATGGAAAGTAATGAATGCTGGAGGGGATGTGGCAAAGTAGGAACATTAATTCATTGCTGGTGGAGTTGTGAATTGATCCAGCCATTCTGGAGGGCAATTTGGAACTATGCACAAAGGGCGATAAAAGAATGTCTACCCTTTGATCCAGCCATAGCACTGCTGGGTCTGTACCCCAAAGAGATAATGGACAAAAAGACTTGTACAAGAATATTCATAGCTGCACTCTTTGTGGTGGCCAAAAATTGGAAAACGAGGGGATGCCCATCAATTGGGGAATGGCTGAACAAATTGTGGTATATGTTGGTGATGGAATATTATTGTTCAAAAAGGAATAATAAAGTGGAGGAATTCCATGGAGACTGGAACGACCTCCAGGAAGTGATGCAGAGCGAGAGGAGCAGAACCAGGAGAATATTGTACACAGAGACAGACACACTGTGGTATAATCGAACGTAATGGACTTCTCCATTAGTGGCAGTGTAATGTCCCTGAACAATCTGCAGGTATCTAGGAGAAAAAACACTATCCATAAGCAGAGGACAAACTGAGGGAGTAGAAACACCGAGGAAAAGCAACTGCCTGACTACAGTGGCTGAGGGGACATGACAGAGGAGAGACTCTAAATGAACACTCTAATGCAAATATTAACAACATGGCAATGGGTTTGAATCAAGAATACATGTGATACCCAGTGGAATCACACATCGGCTACGGGGGGTGGGAGGGAGGAAAGAAAATGATCTTTGTCTTTAATGAATAATGCATGGAAATGATCAAATAAAATACTATAAAATTTTAAAAAATTGTTATTATCAACTGGGCAGCTAGAAGAATTACACTTAGAGGGAATAGTGACAAACTGTATAGGATGAAATGCCAAGACATAAATAGGTATATAGATATATGTATGCATAAATGCATATACATGTGTGTGTGTATATATATATATATATATATACACACAACTAGAGATAAAAAGAGGTTAATACTAAAAAAATGGGAAAAGAAACAAAAGGGGGTTAATTTATATGTCACAAAGAAGCTTATGGTGGGAGGGGTGAGAACATCAATACACTGGAAGGGTAAAGAGGTTGGAGATAGGAAATACTCAACTCTTAAGTGCATTGAAATTGACCCAAAGAGGGAAGAACAATTCAATCCATTGGGTCAGAGAATAGATTCGTACCCTATTGGGGAGTAGAAGGGTAAAAAACAGACTGGTGGGGAGGGAAACAGTACAAGGGAGGGAGAGGATGAGGGGGTAGTTTTAGAAAGATTGCAAGGACAATAAGGGGGGAAATAAGAAGGAAAGGGTTTAAAAGGGAAGTAAAATAATGGTGGGAACCAAGTGGACTGATTAAAAACAAACATTGATGTAGAAGGAAATAGTGAAAGAAGAAAAGGCAGGAACAGGAGTAGAAATCAAAATGCTGGAAAATACACAGCTAGTAATCATAACTCTGAATATGAATGGAATGAACTCACCCATAAAATGCAAGCGAATATCAGATTGGATTAGAATCCAAAACCCTACCATATGCTGTCTACAAGAAACACACATGAGGAAGGTAGATACACATAGGGTGAAAGTAAGAGGATGGAGCCAAATCTATTGGGGATCAACTGATAAAAAGAAGGCATGAGTTGCAATCATGATATCCGACAAAGCCAAAGTAAAAATAAATCTAGTTAAAAGAGCTAGGGAAGGTAATAACATCCTGATGAAAGGCAGTATAGACAATGAAGAAATATCTGTACTCAACAAGAATGCACCAAATGGCATAGCATCCAAATTTCTAAAGGAGAAACTAGAGGAGCTCAAGGATGAAATAGATAGAAAAACTATACTAGTGGGAAACTTGGACCTTCCTCTATCAGATCTAGATAAATCAAACCAAAGATAAATAAGAAAGAGGTAAGAGAAGTGAATGAAATCTTAGAAAAATTAGAGTTAGTAGATATGTGGAGAAAAATAAATATGGGCAAAAAGTTATATGCCTTCTTTTCAGCAGCACATGCTACATTCACAAAAATGGACCATGTATTAGGGCATAAAAACATTGCAAACAAGTGCAAAAGAGCAGAAATGATAAATGCAACCTTCTCAGATCACAATGCAATGAAAATAATTATTTGTAAGGGTACATGGAGAGGTAAATAAAAAATTAATTGGAAATTAAACAATACGATTCTCCAAAACCAGTTAAAGAACAAATCATAGAAACAATTAATAACTTCATTGAAGAAAATGACAATGATAAGACATCCTTTCAAAACCTAAGGAATGTAGCCAAAGCAGTTCTCAGGGACAAATTTATATTCTTGAGTTCATATATTAACAAATTAGGGAGGGCAAAGGTCAATGAATTGGGCATGCAAAATAAAAAACTAGAAAGTGAACACATTAAAAATCCTCAGATGAAGACTAAATTAGAGATCCTAAAAATCAAAGGAGAAATTAATAAAATTGAAAGTCAAAGAACTATTGATTTAATAAATAAGACTAGAAGCTGGTACTTTGAAGAAACAAATAAAATAGACAAAGTTTTAGTCAGTCTAATTAAAAAAGGAAAGAAAAAACCCAAATTGACAATATCCAAGATGAAAAAGGAGATCTCACCTCTAATGAAGAGGAAATTAAGGCAATCATTAAAAACTATTATGCCCAATTATATGGCAACAAATATAGCAATCTAGGTGATATGGATGAATACTTACAAAAATATAAATTGCCTAGACTAACAGAGGAAAAAATAGATTACCTAAATAATCCCATATAAGAAAAAGAAATACAACAGGCCATCAAAGAACTCCCTAAGAAAAAATCCCCAGGTTAAGATGGATTCACAAATGAATTCTATCAAACATTCAAAGAACAACTAATCCCAATATTATACAAACTATTTGACAGAATAAGCCAAGAAGGCGTTCTACCAAATTCATTTTACGACACAAACATGGTACTGATCTCAAAGCCAGGCAGGTCAAAAACAGAGAAAGAAAACTATAGACCAATCTCCTTAATGAATATAGATGAAAAAATCTTAAATACGATACTAGCAAAAAAGACTCCAGCAAGTCATCACAAGGGTTATTCACTATGACCAGGTAGGATTCATACCAGGAATGCAAGGATGGTTCAATATTAGGAAAACCATCCACATAATTGACCATACCCACAAGCAAACCGACAAAAATCACATGATTATTTCAATAGATCCAGAAAAAGCCTTTGATAAAATACAACACCTATTCCTATTGAAAACACTAGAAAGTATAGGAATAGAAGGGCCTTTCCTAAAAATAATAAACAGTATATATCTAAAACCATCAGCCAACATCATTGGCAATGGGGATAAACTCAAAGACTTCCCAATAAGATCAAGAGTAAAACAAGGATGCCCATTATCACCTCTATTATTTAACATTGTACTAGAAACACTAGCAGTAGCAATTAGAGAAGAAAAAGAAATTGAAGGCATTAAAATTGGCAATGAGGAGACCAAATTATCACTCTTTGTGGATAATATGATGGTCTACTTAAAGAATCCTAGAGAATCAACTAAAAAGTTACTTGAAATAATCAACAACTTTAGCAAAGTTGCAGGACAGAAAATAAACCCGCATAAGCATTTCTATATATCTCCAACCCATTTCAGCAGCAAGAATAAGAAAGAGAAATTCCATTTAAAATCACCCTAGACAATATAATATACTTAGGAATGTATCTGCTGAGATAAACACAGGAAATATATGAACACAACTACAAAACACTCTCCACTTAATTAAAACTGGACAATCCTACCCAAATTAATTTACTTATTTAGTGCCATACCCATTGAACTACCAAAAAACTTTTTTGCTGAATTAGAAAAAAGCATAACAAAGTTCATTTGGAAGAACAACAGATCAAGGATATCCAGGGAAATCTTGAAAAAAATTGCAAAGGAAGGAGGACTTGCAGTCCCAGATCTCAAACTATACTATAAAGCAGTGGTCATCAAAACAATTTGCTACTGACTAAGAGACAGAAAGGAGGATCAGTGGAATAGACTAGGGGTAAATGACCTCAAAAAAAGGCAGAAGAAATCCACAATTTTTCAGTGCCCTCAAGACTGTTTATGGGCCATTAAAACCCACCACCACTCCCTTGCTATCCTCTGATGGTGACACTCTCATAAAAGATAAAAAAGGCATCAGCAACAGGTGGAAAGAACACTTCAGTCAGCTTCTCAACCGACCCTCTTCAGTCGACCAAAGAGCCCTTGACCAGATCCCCCAAAACCACACCATTGAACAACTTGACGTCCCTCCTTCAATAGAGGAAGTCCAAAAAGCCATTAAACAAATGAGTGCAGGCAAGGCACCCGGTAAAGATGGGATCCCAACCGAGGTGTACAAGGCCTTAAATGGAAAGGTGCTCCAGGCATTCCATATAGTGCTGACCAGCATATGAGAAGAGGAAGACATGCCCCCCAGAACTCAGAGATGCCCCTGTCATAGCCCTATACAAGAACAAAGGCTCACGAGCAGCCTGTGACAACTACAGAGGCATCTCACTACTCTCCACTGCTGGAAAGATCCTCGCTCGTGTTATACTCAACAGACTCCTGTCATCTGTTTCAGAGCAGAACCTGCCTGAATCACAATGTGGCTTCTGACCAGATCGCAGCACCATCAACATAGTCTTCACGGTGAGGCAAATGCAGGAAAAATGCCTTGAGCAGAACCTAAGTCTCTACATTGTCTTCATAGACCTGACAAAGGCTTTCGACACAGTGAACAGGGACGCACTGTGGGTGATCCTCAGCAAGCTCGGTTGCACAGCGAAATTCATCAAACTGATCCAGCTCTTTCATGTCGGCATGACAGGGGAAGTCCTATCTGGTGGAGAGACTTCCGATCGCTTCGACATCTCCAATGGTGTGAAATAAGGCTGCCTCCTTGCGCCGGTACTATTCAACCTATACTTCCCCCAAGTATTACGACATGCTGTGATGGATCTAGACCTGGGCGTCTACATCAAATACAGACTGGATGGCTCACTATTCAACCTTCACCACCTGACTGCAAAAACAAAGACAACAGAGAGACTCATCCTGGAAGCTCTCTTTGCAGATGACTGTGCCCTCATGGCCCACCAAGAAAATCATCTTCAAACCATTGTGGACAGGTTCTCTACAGGAACAAAACTGTTTGGCCTGACTAACAGCCTCAGCAAAACAGAGGTGCTGTTCCAACCTGCACCAGGGAGGCCAACTAACCAGCCATGCATAACAATCGAAGGCACGCAGCTTTCTAATGTCAGCACTTTCAAGTACCTGGGCAGCACCATTGCCAACGACGGGTCCCTAGACCATGAGATCAATGCCAGGATCCAAAAGACCAGCCAGACACTCGGGTGGCTGCGCTGCAAAGTCCTCCAACACAGAGGTGTAAGCACTGCGACGAAGCTCAAAGTGTATAACGCAGTGGTCCTCAGCTCGCTCCTGTACAGTTGTGAGACATGGACACTGTACTGGAAGCACATGAAACAGCTGGAGCAATTCCACCAACGCTCCCTCCGGTCAATCATGAGGATCCGATGGCAGGACTGAATCACCAATCAGGAAGTCCTCGACAGAGCCAACTCTACCAACGTCGAAGTAATGGTCCTCAAAACCCAGCTACGATGGTCTGGACATGTCATCCGCATGGACCCACAGCGAATACCAAGACAGGTATTCTATGGTGAACTGTCAGCTGGACTCAGGAAACAAGGCCGACCAAAAAAAACATTCAAGGATCAGCTAAAGTCAAACTTGAAGCGGGCTGGCATTACACCAAAGCAACTAGAACTTGATGCCTCTGTCAGAAGCAGCTGGCGAACCCACATTAACCATGCCACCACCACCTTTGAAGATGAACAATGTCGACGTCTTGCCGCTCCGCATGAACGCCGACACCAGGCCACAACCGCACCTCCTGTAACAACTGGTGTCCCTTGCCCCATGTGCCACAAACTTTGCACCTCAGTCTTTGGACTTCAAAGCCACATGAGGGCACATCAATAGATGATAATGCACAAAGACAATAGTCATTCTCAGTCACCGAGAGACTACCACTAAATGACCTCAGCAAGACAGTTTATGATAAGCCCAAATATCCCTGCCTTTGGGACCAAAACCCACTAATTCATAAAAATTGCTGGGAAAATTGGAAGACAGTATGGGAGAGATTATGTTGGGATCAACATCTCACACCCTACACCAAGATAAACTCAGAATGGGTGAATGACCTGAATATAAAGAAGGAAACTATAAGGAAATTAGGTGAATGCAAAATAGTATACTTGTAAGATCTATGGGAAAGGAAAGACTTTAAAAACCAAGCAAGAGCTAGAAAAAAATCACAAAATGTAAAATCAATTATTTTGATTATATCAAATTTAAAAGTTTTTGTACAAACAAAACTAATGCATCCAAAATTAGAAGTGAAGAAGCAAATTGGGAAATAATCTTCATTACAAAAACATCTGACAAATGTCTAATAACTCAAATTTATAAAGAGCTAAACCAATTGTTCAAAAAAATCAAGCCATTCTCCAATTGATAAATGGGCAAGGGGCATGAATGGGCAATTTTCAGTTAAAGAAATCAAAACTATTAAAAAGCACATGAAAAAGTGTTCTAAATCTCTTATAATCAGAGAAATGCAAATCAAAACAACTCTAAGGTATCATCTCACACCAAGCAGATTTGCTAACATGACAGCAAAGGAAAGTAATGAATGTTGGAAGAGATGTGGCAAAGTCTGGACATTAATGCATTGCTGGTGGAGCTGTGAATTGATCCAACCATTCTGGAGGGCAATTTGGAACTATGCCCAAAGGGTGCTAAAAAACTGTCTGCCCATTGATTCATCCATAGCAATGCTGGGTTTGTACCCCAACGAGATAATAAGGAAAAAGACTTGTACAAGAATATTCATAGCTGCGCTCTTTGTGGTGGCCAAAAATTTGAAAATGGGGGGATGCCCTTCAATTGGGGAATGGCTGAACAAATTGTGGTATATGTTGGTGATGGAATACTATTGTGCTCAAAGGAATAATAAAGTGGAGTAATTTCATGGGGACTGGAACAACCTCCAGGAAATGATGCAGAGCAAAAGGAGCAGAACCAGGAGAATATCATACACAAAGACTAATACACCATGGTATAATCGAACGTAATGGACTTCTCTATTAGTGTCAATACAATGTCCCTGAACAATCTGCAGAGATCTATGAGAAAAAACACTATCTACAAGCAGAGGACAAACTGTAGGAGTAAAAACACTGAGGAAAGGCAACTGCTTGACTACAGGGGCCAAGGGGATATGATTGGGGATGTAGACTCTAAATGAACATCCTAGTGCAAACAACAACATGGAAATAGGTTCTGATCAAGGACACAAGTAATACCCAATGAAATTTTTAGTTGACTGCATGAAGGGTGGGTGAAGGGGAGGGAGTGAAATAATGGGATTATTGTAACCAAGGAACAATATTCTAAATTGACTAAATAAACTAATTCAAATGGAAAAAAAATAAAATTTATTTAGGCCAAAAAAAAGTGGTTTTCAGAGATTTGAAGCCCTACTACCTCTGACTTGTGTGTGAAAGAGGTAAGGGTCCATTGAGGGGACAATGTGAAGTGCAACCTCACCATTCCATTCCCTATACAACATTTATTTGTGCTAAGGTAAAGCTAGAAAACACAAAGGCTGGGACACATTGATACATGTCCTGCCTCATCCCAGCTGAAGGTAGATTTCCCATGGGGCTTTGTGACTCTGCCCTTGCCCAAAGATCATCTGGTACTTGTGGTCAGCCCTTGATATACTTACAGTTGCATGGGGTATGGAGGTGCTTGTGCTCACATTAATCAATCTTGTTGTTCCTATGTAGTTAAATCCATGAGTTTCGAAGGATTTTGAATGACACTCAACAAATTACTTTAGAGACTCATGTGACATCTGATGATGCATGGTGGAACCTCTCATGGCTACAGGGAATAGGTTTGTTGGCGACTATAGCCAAATGGACCTTTTTAATCCTGGGAATTTTTGTTCATTTTAGAATGTCTTAGTTGTTGGTCGCAAAGCTTATGCCAAGCTTTTACCAGGAGAAAAAAATTTTGTGCACTCAAACTCAAGACCATGGCAAGGCTAGAGATACAATAGCTTTCACTTTTAAGTGATCAATCTATTTTTTTATGCCAATGTTGGACTGTCCCATTGGTTAATGAAGTTTGCAATATGATTTTATTTTTTTCTTTCCTCCTAATTTAAATTTGATTTTTTTAATTTAATTTGTGGAATCATGATTGATATTTGAAACTGAAGGACCAGTGTAAAATGCCTATTAGCCCTGACAACACTGCATACCCATGAACTATTGAAACCTGCCACTGGTGGTTATATATTATGGGACTTTAACTGATGTTTATGTCTGATCCCCCCAAAAGGTACTGCTAACAAACCATTGATCAGTGCTGAGGACCTCAAAATCAAGGATGTCAACAGTCCCTTTGGGGGTGGGAAACATCAAGACCAAGGTAGAGAGGACCTGTCTCTGGGGATTTGGGGAAGTGAGAACTCTGGTCATTTGGAGGATCTTGAGGGAAGGTTTGAACTGAGCTTGAAAAGCCAGCAGGTGAAGTGGGCTCACTCTCTCTGCCATTTTGGGAGCTTGTGAAAGGAGCTCTCTTGCAGATGTCCCAGTGATGCTCTATGTAAGTCATCTCTGGCAAGCAGTGGCTGCCTGGCAGGGACCACAGCAGACTGGGAATTTGGGAACTTGGTCTCTTGGACTCTGGTTTCTTCCTGAACTCAAGCTGTTCCCTGATTGGTCTTAATTTGTCTGGCTGGACCATTTGGGTAGCTGGGCCCTCTAGTCCCCACTTGTGAAATGGACCAAGGCCCCTGGGTCCTGATGAAGCAGAAATAACTCAGCTGGGGACTTGAGAGGCTGGAAACCTTATTTCTATCTTTCTATTTCTTTCCTAAAAAATACTTTAAAATTTAGTATAAAGTCTCCAAAATTCATTTTTATTCATAACAACATGATGATGGAATACTATTGTGTTGGAAGAAATAATGAACAAGATAATTTCAGAAAGAGCTGGAAAGACCTATCCAAACTGATACAGAATGAAATAAGCAGAACCAAGAGAGTATTGTACATAGTAACAACAATATTGTGGAATGATCAAATGTGATGGACTTAGCTACTCTTAGCAATACAGTGATCCAGGACAATTCTGAGGGAATTATGACAAAGAATGCTATCCACTTCCAGAGAAAGAACTGTTGAAGTCAGAATGTTGATCAAGGCGTATGATTTTTCACTTTATTTGGGTTTGTGAACTTTAAATTACTCTACCCTACTTAGATGTTACATTATGGTGAAGATAGAATTATAATCTCCTGATTGAACAATGAAGGTACTTAGCTCTTACTTTATAGTGAAGCTAGAACTTTAAGTTAAGTCTATTTTTAGATCTTAATACAAAAAGGTGTTAAGTTATTATAAAGGGTAAATTAATCATGAAAAGGTCAAGTAACTAACAAAAGGTGAACTTAACAAAGGAGTGTTAAGTAACTCAAAAGACATAATCTAATTAAAGAAGATGAGAACTAAAGAATGGGCATTTAGAGGAGGGGACACAAGGGTAAAAGCTCTCTCTGGGACCTTTTTGGTGGTGGAGATTTGGCTGGTGGCAGTGTGCTGGGCCTTTCGGCATCTTGACATGCCTACAAGTTATTGTCTGGTTTGGTGGTGAGTTTCTGGCTGAGTTTTTTTTCCTTTACTTTCCAAACTTATCCCCTTAGAAGCCTCTAATCTTCTTCAGAGACATAGAGGCATAAATCTTGAATTCCCCCTGGCACAGGCCAGACAGGAGAAATGCTATACCCTCTTCCCTCTTTCTCCTTAAATCCTTCCCTGTATAATAACTAAAATTACCATAAATTTTTAGACTGACTTGAGTATTTTATTTGGGATTTTTCCCCTGGTGACCAATTAATTTAGATTTAAGTCACAACCCTAATATTATCTTCATAGGTTTTTGTTTGGGGCTTTTAATTTTATATGATTATTCTTTTACAAAAAATGATCAATATGGAAATATATTTTGTGTGATAATACATGTATAACCCAGAATGAATTGCTTGCCAGGAGAGGGGGAGGTAAGGGAGAGAGGGAGGGAAACAATGTGGATCATATAACTTTGGAAAACTTATGTGGAAATTTATTACATGTAATTGGTAAAATTAAATATCTTTTTTTAATTAAAAAAACCTCTTGGTACACATCTAAGTCACATTGCTATAAAACATCAGGGTGGGCACATGGCAACAAGCCCATCTTCACCGCATTCACATGGCATTACCCTGGCAACAGACCCTGGGTACACTAGCTATTGCTAGACCATGGTGGAGTGAGGTTGCTATGTCCATCTCCTAATCCCAATGGGTCATGAGATGACAGAGGGTAGAAGGACTCGCAATATATCTCAGGACTTGTTATTGATGTCTCTGACATTTCTATCCTGTCTAAATGTGAGAGCTTTTTTCTCTAATCTTGCAAGTAAGTTATGTTAACCAGTTATAAAGTTTGACATAAGGTTTAACATGAGAGAAAAGAACCTACTGTGACAGAGAGTGGCACTAGAGAAAAAGTGCCAGGCTGAAGAATATGTGAAATTGATCACCTCCATGGTGGAGGGGCCCCAGGAGTGGAATCCGGAGGAGGAGAAGACTCTGGCTGGAAAAGCAGTGACTCTCCTGGTCTTGAAAAGCTGAAGAGAGGTGGGGAAAAGACTTTCTCCTGAGGGTTACCCATTTTTTCCTGCTGGTGACTGGAAATCTTTCCCCCAACACTTCCCAATGGAAGGGACTTTCTGAAGAGAAACCTGAGCAGACTTTACCTCAGCTCCTGTTGCGCAGGGGGAGTCAACCTGACTTTCTCTCAGGGGGCTCAGGCTGTCAAGGTCTGAGTTACCCTTAAAACTCAAAGAGGGAGGGGAAAGGGTTTAGACAGAGACAGGGACCCCTTCTCCCCACTTTCCTTTTCCCATTCTTCCCTGCCTGTTATTCCTTTTGTATTACCTGATTGAGTTGACATTAAAGTTATCTGCTCCCCAAGCTGAGTGTGAATGAACGGATCAAGGGGAGACCATTTGGTCTCAAGTAGTGGAGGGGGGACAAAAGGGACAAGAGCAAATTTGGAAGAGAGAGCGGCTTTAGTTAAGGAGGGAAGGTAGAAGGGGGAAAATCTTCAAACCCCCTCTCCTCTCTCTGAACCAACCCATTACATATGCTGTCTCCCCTGAAACCCTCTTTGAGAAGGGGGTTCTCCTCTCTTTCCCCCTATGACAGTCAAAGCTTCCCTTGGGGCACAAAACTTCCCTCCTTTTATCTTTCTTTTAAATACACTATTCAATTATAACCTACATCTAATTACTCCTAATATATTATGCTTTCAGATTAGTTGAACTTTAAAAGAAATATCTAGGAATTAATTACCTCTACTATGGAATCACATTAAACTGAATAATACTGATAAGATCGATGATCTAGGATGGCAGGGAGTGTCTACTAAAACAGGATAAGGGTCAAATGATTTCTCATACAGTCACAGAATGGAATTCCTTTAAGAGGGGTGAACTCTCAAATTGGCTCAGAAAGGGAACAGGTCAGTAGTGGGACAAATAAGTTAGCTAGCGGGCTAATAATTAAAGAGCAGGGGAGATTCCCACCACCCTCTGGTGACTCAACCTGTTCATGTGAGTGTGGGTTGAAGTGTTATACCATAAACTCCTTGAGTGCAAATTTCCTCTCTTTGTATCCTCAGAGCTTAGCACAGTGCCTGGCACATAGTAGGTATTTAATAAACATTTATTAATTGAGTTGATACCATAAAAACAGATGATATGGAGAAAATAGAATTTCTATTTGTTCCCTTTTGATCTAAGAATGATTTTCAAATCAGAAAGGTTGAAATAGGCATAGTTAAGAATGAACCCAAACTTATGAAAAAGAACACTATACACATTCAGAGGAAGAATTGTGGGAATAGAAATACAGAAGAAAAACAACTGCTTGATCATGTGGTTTTATGGGGATATAGACTCTAAGTGATCACCCTAGTGCAAATATCAATAATATGGAAATAGGTCTCATGTTGGCTATGGTAAGGGGTGGGGAAAGGGAGGGAAAGAACATGAATCTTGTAACCATGGAAAAATATTCAAAATTAATTAATTAATTGATTGATTGAAGATTCCCAAATTAAAAAGAAAAAAGAATGAACCCAAGATATTAAGAGTATACCAGAAGGGGGCAGCTGAGTAGCTCAGTGGATTGAGAGCCAGGCCTAGAGACAGGAGGTCCTAGGTTCAAATCTGACCTCAGACACTTCCCAGCTGTGTGACCCTGGTCAAGTCACTTGACCCCCATAGCCCTTACCACTCTTCTGCCTTGGAGCCAATTGGCTCCAAGACAGCAGGTAAGGTTTTAAAAAAAAAAAGAATATACCAGAGACAGCTAGGTGGCTCAGTGGATTGAGAGTCATGCCTAGAGACCACAGGTCCTGGGTTCATGTCTCTGGACCTCAGATTCTCCATTTTTAAAATGGGGGAGTTGGGATAGCCAGGTGGTTCAGTGGATAGAGTGCCAGTCCTGGAATTGGGAGGACTTGGGTTCAAATCTGGCCTTAGACACTTCCTTGCTGTGTGACCCTGCTTGAGTCACTTGACCCTAATTACCTAGACTTTATTGCTCTTCTGTCTTGGAACTGATAGTATTAGTTCTAAGATAAAAGTAAGGGTTTAAATAATAATGAAAATAACATAAAATGAGGGAATTGGACTTGATAGCCATTGAGTTCTTTCCAGCTCTGAATCTATAACTTAAGGTTTTATAGTGAAATGCTTACCAGAATACTGAAAGAACTGATAGATAGTCAATAAATGTTTATTAAGCATGTGCTCATGCTAAATGCTGAAGATATAAAAGGAGGCAAAAGACAGCCCCTACCCTCAAAAAGCTCACAATCTAATAGATACAACACTCAAATAAATATATACAAATAAACTGGATAAATAGATAATAACAGGGAAGGCACTAGAATTAAGAAGAATTAGGAAAGGTTTCCTGTCAAAGATGGGATTTTATTTGGGACTTAAAGGAAGCTAGGGAAGGCAGTAGGGAGAGTTGAGTAGGGAAAACATTCTAGACACAGGAAACAGTCAGAGAAAAATACTTGGAGCTGAGAGATGCAATATTTTATTCATGGAGCAGCCAGGAGTATTTATCAGAGTATGTGACAGAGCATAAGGTATAAGAAGACTAGAATAGTCTTCTTAGGAAAGGAGGGGGCTAGTTATGAAGAGCTTCTGTATTTGATGAGGCATTAGAGTGCCATGGGGAGTTTATTGGTAGCAATAAGGACTTTATTGAATTGGAAAGTGCCATGTGCTTTAGGAGAACCACTTTGGTGGTTGAATGGAGGATGAATTGGAATGGGGAGACTTGAGGCAGACAGACTCACCAGCAGGCTATTGCAATGCATGAGGTGATGAGAGCCTACACTAGAGTAATAGCAGTGTCAGAGGAGGTATTCTAGAAATGTTGCAGTTGACAGACCTTGGCAACAGATTAGAAATGGGGTTGGGGTGGAAGAGAGCTGTGAGAGACAGTGAGGAATTGAAGGTGACTCCTAGGTTGCCTAAGGGACTGGGGAAATGATGCCTCCCCACCCCAAAAAGTAAGAAAGAGGGGTGATTTAGGGAGAAAGATAAAGAATTCACTTTTGGACAGGTTGAGTTAAAGAAGTCTATCAGAACCCCAATTTGAAACGTCTGAAAAATAGTTGGATTTGCAGAATTGGAGATCAACAGAGAGCTTTGTACTGGAAAGGTAGATTTGAGAATCATCAGCATAAAAATAGCATAATCCACGGGAGCTGACTAGAACAGCAAGTGAAGTAGTATAAGGATGAGAAGAGAAGGAAGCCCAGGACAGAACCTTGAGGGATACCTACAGTTAGAGTACATGATCCCACAAAGGAGACTGAGAGGAGCTCTCTGAAAGGTAGGAGAACCAGTAGTGTCCGGAAAACCAAGAGAAAAGAGAGTACCGAAGAGGAGAGCACTTTATATATACTTGTAAAGTATGTCATGTAAGTATTGCTCTACCCACTTTATAAATGTGGAAGCCTCCTCAGAGATGAAATGATGTGCCTAAAATTTCATGATGATTATTTCTCAGAGCCAAGTTCAAAGTTGGATTCTATGTCCAATTCTATTGTTCTCTTGTGATACAAGTGACTTCTGAGGAACTATGTTGAATGAGAAGAAATGTCAAAAGACACCTATCCCCTGAGGAAATATTTTATAACTTTTAAAGCTAATTATTCTTGCGTAGGTGCTAAGTAGGGTATGCTTATAAGGGGTGGAAGCCTGAATAAGGTCATGGGGATACAAAAATCTAGATATTTTTAGAGATAAGTGTGAAAGAGGTCTAGCTGGAAGGGACCTTAAAGAATATCTCATTCAATTCCTTGATGTTCTAGAGGTGGAAACTGTTGCCTCAAAGGGGCTAAATGAAAAATCTCTTGGAATGACAGACTGTTAAAGCTGAAAGACACCCTATTGTCCAGCCTTTTAATTTTACAATAAGGAAACAGAGTTCCAAAGTTAGTGTCAGGGCAAGGACTAGAACCTAGTCCTCTGACTCAACCAACATTTTTTTGGCCAGGTTGCCAAAAATCTGTTTTCCCAACAAAATTCTAAAAATGCAATGATGTGTAGCAAAATGTCAATCACATATTTATAGAGCCAGACAAAATATAACAAAATTCATGTAAAGGAACAAAACAAACTATCCAGGAAAATTAAGAAAAGATAAGGAGAAACTGTCACTTAGGAAATTATAAGCAACTCTGATTAAATCTGATATCTAAAATATAGGGAATTCACACAAATATGTTGACAGAACATCCATTCCCCAATAGAAAACTATCAAAGAACAATGCGAATAATTTATAGCCATATGAAAGATTTCTCCAAATTGTTAATGAGAGAAGTGCCAATTAAGAGATTTCTGTGGTTTTACCTGATACCCATCAAGTTGGCAAAGATGATATAGCAAAGAATCTGAATTTACTGTCTCAACTCACATTTACACTGATAGGTTAGGTGTCTAATGGGTTGTTACTAAATCTCCCTTTGTGATTTTAGGAGTACCCTACCAACATTATAGCTCATAAGACTCTATCAGTATACTTCCCACCATGATTATCAGTTGATATGAATTAGTCAACTATATTTAATGAGTTGCTTGAAAGGTTTATTTACTCAGATCATATAATGGGAAAAGTTGGTTAAAAAAAAAATCTCCCCTTCCTCCCACCAAAAAAATGTAACAATTTCCAACTAGTATATTCAGAGTCTAGAGAAACATGGATTCAAGCTAAACATATGTGGCAAATTGCCATCAGGCTCACCATACCCATATAGCCTACTCACCAAATTAATTTCTAGATAAAAAATAAACTGGGTCACATCTACCTGAACCAGTACTGTGATCTTACTGTGGATCCTTTCAATTATATGGCTAATTAAGCTTCCTTTTATTAACTGCTAGAAGCCTAGACATCTCATTTCCTTCCAATCTCAGACCTGAAGCTACTGGCCTGACCTACAAGAGAGGTAAAGTAAACTTTTTGCCAGGAACTGCAAGTAATATTGATAGCCTACCTTGGATTCTGGAAGATTTGATTTAAATCCTGCTTCTGAAGGATACTATCCTGACAATCTGGTTACCAATGGCTCAGTATCCTAGGCAATTCTCTATAAGCTACAGAACAGGTGGCAACCTGCCTCGGTAGGAGTTTCATTATTGGAAATTCCTTATACCGATAGAATCACAGTTCTAGTTTTTAAAAAAAGTGACATTGAGAAATATTTGTAGAGTGGCCTTGTGGTTCTTTGGACTTCTGTATTTTGCCTTTTTATGGAAAGGTTAAGAGTTTGGGGAAGATTTTTATCTTTTTACAATGTAACATCCTTTTCCCCCACTAAAATTCTCCTTCCTTGCCTCATTAGGACATGATGGTGACCCTATGTTCTGAAAGATTATGCCAACAGAACAAAAGTTCTGGCAGTTCTTACTGCTTGGAAAGGCTTTGAGTACAGGCTTGGCAACATCTGGTGTTCAAGACTGGCCTAGCTAGGTATGGAGAGAATCATCACTTAGAAGGTTATGAGGTTTTGTTGTTTTTACCAGAACAAGACCTTCTAGTGACTTATTAAGAAGTTACAACTTGGGGGCTTCTAGGTAGCTTAGCAGAGAGGCCTGGAGTTGGGAGGATCTAGGGTCAAATCTGGCCTCAGACAGTGCCTAGCAGTGTAACCCTGGGCAAGTCACTTAACTCCAGTTGTCCAGCTTTTACCTCTCTGATAATTAAAGAATTCTAAGACAGAAAGTAAGGGTTAAAAAAAATACAATTGATGACAGTGAAGAGAGTACCAACATGGATAAAAGCATGAATCCTAGAAGCATTCTTTCTACCTTCTCCTCTCTTCCCATGGATCATTCTAGAAAGTAATCAACATAATTACAAACCATGATAATCAGTGTTTATTGAACTTTTCAATGGGAAGAGGTTCCTAAATTTCTATAGAGATACTGAAGATAGAAGATTGAATTTACTGCTTACCTCTATACTATGGACATATTGGACACCAAGCTTAAATAAACCAATGTAACCCAAATGTTAGACCCCTACATCTCTCTATAATGGCATCCTTCTAATAGACTAGGTTAAATCATGGGTCTTGCTGGAACTATAATCCCTTTATCTTATTTTGCTCCTATCTACTAGTTCCTCTCTACCTTACGTCTCCCAAAAGTCCTTCCAACTCCCTGCAAGCACTAGCCTAACAAAAGCATTAGCTACAGAACCCAAAGAAGAAATTTATTGAACAACAGAGAAAATAACAATTATAGTTTCCCCAAACCTCCCTACCCTTTCCCTAGGACTTTCAGTTATAGTCCCCTCAAACTCACAGCACCAATTAATGAAGCCCCCTGTCATATGCACTACTATTATGGGTCCCAAGGTCAATTCAGTGTCAGTTGCATTTTTCTTCCCTTGATGAAGCATCCAACTGTATGTTGTCACTTTCATATGCTCTCCTTCTGCATTCTCATCTCCTTAGCATGGATTTGTGGCTCTTGGTTTTTCCCTGGAACTTTTCTGTATTCTCACAGCAGCAAGGTCACTTCCTACAAACAGATCCTCATTTGTGATGGTAGCTTCATCTTCCTTTTTCTAATGCTTACATTTCTCCACTTTCCTCTATCTTGCACAGGATAGAAGAGACTACTTACATCCCTTCAGAAGCTGTCTGGGGCCTTTTTGCAGCAATCTTTTTTTAGTGCCTGCCCCAGTATAAATGACACTGCAGGAATAGGGTGCTAAAGAGATATGTGAACTCAGTCTGAGAATGGGACCTTTGTGCCCTCTAATTCTGACCAGAAATGGTATTAGTAAAGGAGAAAAGAATACCCTTACTCCATCCATGGTACTAATATTTCCAAGTGATGAAGGAAGTAAGGCTGAAAGAAACAAAAGGACTATGACATCCAGCTTCTGGGATTTTTTTTTAGTTTTCAAAAATATTTTATTTGTATAAAAAGAACTCTGGCTGATCTAATTTGTCTCTCAGGATGAAAAGAGGCTTTTCCAAAACCTCTTGTCCAGCTTCTCTTCTTTTTTTTGAGCCTTCCTCTCTCATTCTTCTAATATATATTCATGCCAAGAGAATTTTTTAAATTGTACTCTAAATTTAGAGCTGACCTCAAACTTCTGATATAGGAGACCTCTTTGTCTCTGGCTCAGTGCCAGCACACAGGGCTGCCTCCTTATCATCATTATCATTGTTACTATTTAATTCCTTCAGTTGTCCTAGAAACAGGGACTGGAATGGTTGTCACAGCCAAGAAATGTGCCCAATGAGCTGCAAAGGACAGGACCCTGTCTCCAACCACTTGCCTTGTCAGTGTTATTCTTGGTGAAAAATAAAATATTTCCTCTTTAATTCTTAGGAGCTCTATATGTTGGACACATTTCAAATTCTCCCTGGTCTTTCTTCCATATCTTCATCTCCTCCAAGTCCCAGGAATTCTCTGCTCTCCCCAAAGAAGTGGAGGCCAATTTTTTGTCTATATCCAATTACTTGTTATCTGGAACCTGTCCTCTCTGCCCCTGACCCCTCAGTCACACTCCTTCCAACCTCCCTTCTATCTTCCTAGCTGAACAGAATAATTAAGACATGAATGGTCTGGTCTGCTATTTTCTACCAAGTTATTCTCTGAATTCAAGTTCTAACTAGGGGATGAAATGCAATTGTCTACCTTGCTCAGAATCTATCAACCCCAGTACATGACAGACAACAGGCACTTGGACTCTTAAGAATAAGGAGATCTGGGCTCCTGTCCTGGTTCTGGAAGGGATTAAATGTGCTACTGACTAGCATGGCATGTTACTAAGTATGTTTGCTCATCTATAAAATGAAAAGTTCATTCATTCAACTAAACTTGGCAACCATGTGTATAATCATTGTTCTAGCAGACTCAAACAATAACAAATTACACTAACATGTAGCTTAATGGCTATAAATGTAGTAAGGTTAATATACATCTAACCAAATTGGCTTTCTTATTGTTCTGTACACACCACATTCTATCTCCTATCTATGTCTTTGTACTGGGTGTCTCCAATGATTAGAATGAATTGCTTCCTCATCTGTGTAGAAGCATTAGTTAGCACTGTGACTAAAACCTTAGTCCCTTCTCTTCCTGGGAAAGTAGATGCCTTACACAGGTGAGTCATGTCAGGGAAAGGGCAAGCAATGCAAGACCTAAGGGGCCCAGGGATGGTTGACCACTACAATGGAGAGAGATCAAAGCTACAAGCGTGTATGGAGTCAAAGAAAGTCCTGCTGGCTCCTACTGTTCCTCCTGCCACTGTTTTCTACCTCCACATAATAAGAAAGAGCAGAAGGTCATTATTGCTACTACAACAGCTTTCCCAGTCAAGAGTGAGATGAAAAGTTAAACGAATACCTCTAGGAGTAGCTATGTAGCTAGGCAAACAGACAGCCAAGCCTTGACATGGAAAGTCCTGGGGTCAAATCTGATCTCAGACACTTCCTAGTGTAAAGATAATTTTAGGGTTGTGACTTAAAGATCTAGAGTTAATTGGTCACTGGGGAAAATCCCAAATAAAATATCCAAGTCAGTCTGAAAATTTATGATAATTTAATTAATATAAAGGGAGGGAATTCAAGGAGGAGGAGGGAAGAGGATATAGGATTCTCCTGCCTGGCCTGTGCCAGGAGGAGTTTTAAAATCCCTGCCACTAGGTCTTTGAAGAAGATTAGAGGCTTCTAAGAGGATAAAGTTGGAAAAGTAAAGGGGAGAAATTCAGCCAGTAACTCACCACTGAACCACACAATACCTTATAACCATGCTAAGATGCCAAAAGGCCAGCACGGCTACTCTCAGCTAACTCTCCACCGAAAATCAGGGAAAGAGAGTCTTCTGAGAGACAAAAAAATCCCAAATATATAGACCTTTCACCCTTGTGTCTCCTCCTCTAAATTTTCACATCTACCATTCACATCAAAGGCTTTCTCCAGGACTACCCATACTTTTAGTTCTCATCTTCTTTGATTATATCTTTTGAGTTACTTTAACACTTCTTTGTTAAGTTCACCTTTTGTGAGTTATTTGACCTTTTTGTGATTGATTTAACCTTTACAGTTACTTAACATCTTTTTGTATTAAGACACTTGACCTTTTTGTGAGTAATTTAATTAATTATAGTTTATATATAACTATAATTATATATAATAACTATAACTAATTATAGTTACTTAACACCTTTTTTTATTAAGACCTAAAAATGGACTTGGCTTAAAGTTCTAGCTTCACTATAAGGTGAGAACTAAGTACCTTCATTGTTCAATCAGGAAATTACAATTTTACCTTCCCCTAAAGTATGTCTAAGTAGGGTGGAGTGATTTTAAAGTTCACACTAGCTATGTGAGTAAATCACTTAACCCCAATTTCCAGTTCTTACTGCTCTTCTGCCTTGGAACCAATATTCAATATCAACTCCAAGACAGAAGGTAAGGGTTGAAAAAATGTCTCTTTCTGAAATCATTCTCTTCATCATTCCAATAGTATTCCATCACCTTCGTATACCACAATTTGTTCAGCCATTCCTGTAGGTGAGGGACATTCCTTTAATTTCCAATTCTTTGCCACCACAAAAAGAACAGCTATAAATATTTTTGTACAAAGAGGCCCTTTCCAATTTTTTAAAATCTCTTTGGGATATAGGCCTAGTAGTGGTGTTACTGGATGAAAGGGTATGCATTGTTTTATATTCTTTTGGGCATAATTCTGAATTGCCCTCCAGAATGGTTGGATCAGTTCACAACTCCACCAGCAATGCATTAGTGTCCCAATTTTGCCACATTCCCACCAATATTTATCATTTTCCTTTGCTGTCATATTGGTCAATCTGCTAAATATGAGGTACCTCAGAATTATTTTAATTTGTATTTCTCTAATTAAGAGAGATTTAGAACATTTTTTCATATGACTATTGATAGCTTTGATTTCTTCATCTGACAACTGCCTAACCTTCAGATTTGGCTCTAAGGCAGAAGAGCAGTAAGGGCTAGGCAACAGGAGTTAAATGATTTGTCTAGGGCTACAGCTTGGAAGTTCCAGAGATCAAATTTGAACCCAGAACCTCCTGTCTCTAGGTCTGACTTTCTATCTGCTGAGCCCCCTGGCTGCCTCTAAGATCTTTTAATTAACCATTACCCTTTAAAGGACATTTAGAAAGTATTAGCTCTTAAAACAAATTTCAGTTCTCTTTAAGGCAGACAACTGCCAAGCTCATCAGACTAGTTATATCGGAGCTACATATACAAACCCTGCCAGTTATTTACTCAAAGCACTCTCTCAAATCAGAGCTGAACTCATAGCAGAGGTGGCAGCAGAGAGCTATTGAAAAGAGGCTTTATGAAAAGCTTCCCCTTTCCCTAGCTCTAGGTAGAGCTGAAGAGCAAAAGTTAGGCTTTTTTTCCCTTTAAAAAAATTTCCCCTAGATTACATATTGATACAATTTTTAATATTCATTTTCTGACATTTTGTAATCCATGCTTGCGCTCTTCCACTCTTCCCAGGAAGGCAAGTAACATGACATAGTTCATACATGTGTTATCATGTAATACATTTCCCTATTCATCATATTGTGAAACAAAATATATATTGCTTACACTAAAGAAAAATTCATGGAGGAAATCAGGTGAAGAATGTCATGCTTCAATCGGCATTTGGACTCCATCTGTTCCTTCCATCATGATGGACATCCTCTTTCATTCATGAGTCCCTTGGAATTGTCCTGGATCCTTGCTTTCCGATAATAGTTAAGTCATTCACAATTGATCATCATACATTATTGTAAACCATTTTCCTGGGTTCTGCTCATTTCACTTTGCCTTACTTTATATAAATCTTTCCAGGATCTGTGTGTGTGTGTGTATGATCATCTTGTTTGTCATTTCTTAAGACCCAATAGTATTCCATATACCAGAACTTGTTCAGCCATTCTTTAGTTGATGGATGTCCCTTCATTTCTTTGCCACAACAACAACAAAAAAAAGGTGCTATAAATATTTCTGTACAAGTGGATTCTTTTCCCTTACCTTTAATATGAGCAGGAGCTTATTTTACTGGATCTCTTTGCCAGTTACAACAATTCTCTCTGGCCAATCAGGAATGATTCAGCTGACTCCTTCTCCTACCTGACTCCTTAGAAGCCAACATAGTTTAAAAGAATCAACTTCTCAGTTTCCCTCGTGTGCCTTAAGGTCTCTCAGGTTTCTCTTTTTATGATGCTTCTCCTGTTATTCTCTCATTGAAGTTCAATCAATGACTTAAATGAGAATCCCCTGACTCTCAGCGACTTTTCTTTACTTAAAGTCACATCTTGGGCCAGGTGGCTCAGTCACTTGAAAACCAGACCTAGAGATTAAATTCAGAGTTTTGATTCTGGGCCAAATATTACACTGAAAGGAGCACAAGATCATCAGTTTTAGTATTTAATTTGAATTCTCATCATGATACACTATAAAATGGATAAAAATAAATGCTGTTATACTTATATATACACACTCTTTGGGGGTAGTAGGTCAGATTCTTCCTGAAGTAGAATAGAATTACAATGAAAATATACATGCTGTATTTATCAATGTTCAAGTGGTAAATGGATTCAACTGCCCCCCCCCCAAAAAAAAGGAGCAGCTGGACATCACAGGGACTAGAAAACTTGGTGTTGGCTTTCTTGAGTACAGTCTTTCAGGAATATGTGAGTTCAAATCTTGCCTTAGACACTAGTTTTGTGACCTGTGTGTATCAATTAAATTCTGTCAGTCTCAGTTTCCTCATCTGTAATGTAGGGAAGTTAATAGCACCTACCTCACAGGACTGTTGTGAGTTCAAATGGGATAATATATGTAAAATGCTTTGCAATCCTAAATTGGGCTTGGGTTGCTGACTGCTCCAGCTATCTTCCTGTCAAGAAGTTCCCATCTCAGTCACCAGAAACCTGAGGCTCTTCTATGCATTCACACAATTCTAACATACCAGATCTTCATTATAACATCCTGGAAAGAGTGGGGGTGAGGGGGATGCAGTCCTAAACAGGGGCTACACTATTTACATATTCCTATGTAGATAATAAGTATTTAATAAATGTTCATGGGGCAGCTAGTAGATAGTAGATAGAATACCAGGTCTGAAGTCAGGAGAATCTGGATTCAAATATAATCTTAGACACTTCCTAATTGTGTGACCCTGCTCAAGTCATTCAACCCCATTTGCCTATCCCCTGCCCTTGTGTCTTGGAGTTACTAAGACAGAAAACAAGGGTTTCAAATGAATAAATGGATGCTTGTGACTGTTGGTTGACTGGGGTGGGGTATATAGGTTATTACAGAAAACGACAGGCTTACAAAGAGTAGGCACTTAATAAATGTTCATTGAATTAGTTATTGTGGAGAAAGCACTGAATTGGAAGTCAAGAGATAAGAGTTAGTCTTGGTTATGTCTCTTTTTAAAAATAAGTTTATTTAGTCAATTTAGAACATTAATCCTTGGTTACAATAATCACATTATTTCCCTCCCTCTCCTCCACCCACTCTTCCCACAGCCTTGATCAAAACCTATTTCCATGTTGTTGTTTACACTAGGATCTTCATTTAGAGTCTACATCCCCAACCTTTGACCCATATATTTAAGCAGTTGTTTTACTTCGGTGTTTTTACTTCCACAGTGTTTCTCCTAGTTGTTCAGGATCACTCCATTTGACACTAATGGAGAAGTCCATTACATTTGATTGTACCACAGTGTATCAGTTTCTGTGTACAGTGTTTTCCTGGTTTTGCTCCTCTCACTTTGCATCAATTCCTGGAGGTTGTTCCAGTCCCCATGGAATTCCTCCACTTTATTATTCCTTTGAGCACAATAGTATTCCCATCACCAACATATACCACAATTTGTTCAGCCATTCCCCAATTGAAGGGCAGCCACTCATTTTCCAGTTTTTTGCCACCACAAAAATCGCAGCTATGAATATTCTTGTACAAGTCTTTTTACTTATTATCTCTTTGGGGTACAAACCCAGAAGTGCTATGGTTGGATCAAAGGGCAGCCAGTCTTTTATCGCCCTTTGGGCATAGTTCCAAATTGCCCTCCAGAATGGTTGGATCAATTCACAGCTCCACCAGCAATGCATTAATGTCCAGACTTTGCCACATGCCCTCCAACATTCATTACTTTCCTTTGCTGTTATGTTAGCCAATCTGCTAGCTGTGAGGTTAGATACCTCAGAGTTGTTTTGATTGGCATTTCTCTGATTATAAGAGATTTAGAACATTTTTTCATGTGCTTTATAATAGTTCTGATTTCTTTAACTGAAAATTGCCTATTCATGTCCTTTGCCTATTTTTCAATTGGAGAATGGCTTGATTTTTTTGTACAGCTGGTTTAGATCTTTATAAATTTGATTAATTAGACCTTTGTCAGAGGTTTTTGTAATGAAGATTATTTCCCAATTTGTTTCTTCCCTTCTAATTTTGGATGCATTAGTTTTGTTTGTACAAAACCTTTTTAATTTGATGTAATCAAAATTATTGATTTTACATTTTGTAATTTTTTCTAGCTCTTGCTTGGTTTTAAAGTCTTTCCTTTCCCAAAGATCTGACAAATATACTATTCTGTGTTCGCCTAATTTGCTTATAGTTTCCTTCTTTATAGTCAGGTCATTCACCCATTCTGAGTTTATCTTGGTGTAGGGTGTGAGATGTTGATCCAAACATAATCTCTCCTATACTGTCTTCCAATTTTCCCAGAAGTTTTTATCAAACAGGGGGTTTTGGTCCCCAAAACTGGGATCTTTGGGTTTATCATAGACTGTCCTTCTGAGGTCATTTACCCCAAGTCTATTCCACTGATCCTTTCTGCCTCTTAGCCAGTAGCAAATTGTTTTGATAACCACTGCTTTATAGTATAGTTTGAAGTCTGTGACTGCAAGTCCTCCTTCCTTTGCATTTTTTTTCATGATTTCCCTAGATATCCTTGACCTTTTGTTCTTCCAAATGCACTTTCTTATGTTTTATTCTAATTCAGTAAAGAGGTTTTTTGGTAGTTCAATGGGTATAGCACTAAATAAGTAGATTAATTTGGGCAGGATTGTCATTTTTATTATGTTAGCTTGTCCCACCGATGAGCAGTCAATGATTTTCCAACTGTTTAGATCTAGTTTTAATTGTGTGGTGAGTGTTTTGTAGTTATGTTCATCTAGTTCCTGTGTTTGTCTCGGCAGATAGATTCCTAAGTATTTTATTTTGTGTAGGCTGATTTTAAATGGAATTTTTCTTTCTAATTCTTGCTGCTGAAATGGGTTGGAGATATACAGAAATGCTGACTACTTGTGCAGGTTTATTTTTTATCCTGCAACTTTGCTAAAGTTGTTGATTATTTCTACTAGCTTTTTGGTTGATTCTCTAGGATTCTTTAAGTAGACCATCATATCATCCGCACACAGTGATAGCTTGGTCTCCTCATTGCCAATTTTAATACTTTCAATTTCTTTTTCTTCTCTAATTGCTACTGCTAGTGTTTCTAGTACAATGTTAAATAATAGAGGTGATAATAGGCATCCTTGTTTTACTCCTGATCTTATTGGGAATTTTTCTAGTTTATCCCCATTGCAGATGATGTTGGCTGATGGTTTTAGATATATACTGTTTATTATTTTTAGGAAAGGCCCTTCTATTCCTATACTTTCTAGCGTTTTCAATAGGAATGGGTGTTGTATTTTATCAAAGTCTTTTTCTGAATCTATTCAGATAATCATGTGATTTTTCTTGGTTTGCTTGTGGATATGGTCAATTATGTCAATGATTTTCCTAATATTGAACCATCCTTGCATTTCTGGTATGAATCCTACCTGGTCATAGTAGATAACCCTTGTGATGACTTGCTGGAGTCTTTTTGCTAGTATCCTATTTAAGATTTTCGCATATATATTCATTAAGGAGATTGGTCTATAGTATTCTTTCTCTGTTTTTGACCTGCCTGGCGTTGGGATCAGTACCATGTTTGTGTCATAAAAAGAATTTGGTAGCACATCTTTGCTTATTCTGTCAAATAGTTTGTATAATATTGGGATTAGTTGTTCTTTGAATGTTTGATAGAATTCATTTGCGAATCCATCTGGACCTGAGGATTTTTTCTTAGGGAGTTCTTTGATGGCTTGTTCAATTTCTTTTTCTTATATGGGGTTGTTTAGGTAATTTATTTCTTCCTCTTTTAGTTTAGGCAATTTATATTTTTGTAAGTATACATCCATATCACCTAGATTGCCATATTTGTTGCCATATAATTGGGCATAGTAGTTTTTAATGATTGCCTTAATTTCTTCTTCATTAGAGGTGAGGTCTCCATTTTCATCTTGGATACTATCAATTTGGTTTTCTTCTTTCCTTTTTTTAATTAGACTGACTAGTACTTTGTCTATTTTATTTGTTTTTTCAAAGTTCCAGCTTCTAGTCTTATTTATTAAATCAATAGTTTTTTGACTTTCAATTTTATTAATTTCTCCTTTGATTTTTAGGATCTCTAATTTAGTTTTCATCTGAGGATTTTTAATTTGTTCGCTTTCTAGTTTTTTAATTTGCATGCCCAATTCATTGAACTCTGCCCTTCCTAATTTGTTAATACATGAATTCAAGGATATAAATTTCCCCCTGACTACTGCTTTGGCTGCATTCCATAGGTTTTGAAAGGATGCTTCACCATTGTCATTTTCTTCAATGAAGTTACTGTTTATACAACGTGTTCTTTAACTAACAGGTTTTGGAAAATCATATTGTTTAATTTCCAATTAATTTTTTATTTATCTCTCCATGTACCCTTACTAATGATTATTTTCATTGCACTGTGGTCTGAGAAGGTTGCATTTATTATTTCTGCTCATTTGCACTTGTTTGCAATGTTTTTATGCCCCAATACATGGTCAGTTTTTGTGAATGTACCATGTGCTACCAAAAAGAAGGTATATTCCTTTTTGTCCCTATTTATTTTTCTCCACATGTCTACTAACTCTAATTTTTCTAAGATTTCATTCACTTCTTATTTATTTTTTGGTTTGATTTATCTATTTTGTATAGAGGAAGGTTCAGGTCTCCCACTAGTATAGCTTTTTTATCTATTTCATCCTTGAGCTCCACTAATTTCTCCTTTAGAAATTTGGATGCTGTGCCATTTGGTGCATACTTGTTGAGTACTGATATTTCCTCATTCTCTATACTGCCTTTTATGAGAATGTAATTACCTTCCCTATCTCTTTTAACTAGATTTATTTTTTCTTTGGCTTTGTCAGATATCATGATTGTGACTCCTGCCTTCTTTTTATCAGTTGATGGCCAATAGATTTGGCTCCATCCTTTTATTTTCACCCTATGAATATC
The DNA here is from genome assembly GCF_027887165.1 of Monodelphis domestica. Lineage (NCBI taxonomy): Eukaryota > Metazoa > Chordata > Mammalia > Didelphimorphia > Didelphidae > Monodelphis > Monodelphis domestica. The sequence goes on from NC_077228.1 coordinate 257,212,742, forward strand.
TACCTTCCTCATGTGTGTTTCTTGTAGACAGCATATGGTAGGCTTTTGGATTCTAATCCATTCTGCTATTCACTTGTGTTTTATGTGTGAGTTCATTCCATTCACATTCAGAGTTATGATTACTAGCTGTGTATTTCCCAGCATTTTGATTTCTACTCCTATTCCTGCCTTTTCTTCTTTCACTATTTCCTTCTACAGCAATGTTTGTTTTTATTCAGTACCCTTAGTTCCCACCCTTATTTTACTTCCCTTTCTACCCCCTCCCTTCTTATTCCCCCCTCTTATTTTCCCTGTAGTCTTTCTAAAATTACTCCCCAACCCTCTTCCTCCCTTGTTCTGCTTCCCTACCCACCAGTCCATTTGTTACCCTTCTACTCCCCTATAGGGTGCAAATCTATTCTCTGCCCCAATGGTTTGGATTGTTCTTCCCTCTTTAGATAACTTTCAAAGCACTTAAGAGTTGAATATTTCCTATCTCCGACCTCTTTACCCTTCCAGTGTATTGATGTTCTCCCCCCTCCTGCCATGAGCTTCTTTGTGATGTATCAATTTACCCCTATTTCTTTCTTTTCCCATTCCTTTTAGCATTAACCTCTTTTTATTTAGCTTTATATATATATACACACACACGTATATGTACTTATGTATACATATATCTATATACCTATTTATGTCTTGTCATTTCATCCTATACAGTTTGTCACTGTTCCCTCTAAGTGTAATTCTTTTAGCTACCCAGGTGATAACAACAGTTTTTTAGTTACAAATGACTTTTCTTATAGGGATACATATCATTTTAACTTATTGAGTCTCTTAAAAATTTTTTTTGTATTGTGTTGTTTTGTTTTGTTTTTTCTGTTTTTCCTCTTTTTTAATTACCTTTTGAGGATTCTCTTGAATTCTGTGCATAGACATCAAATTTTCTGTTCAGGTCTGGTCTTTTCTTTACAAATTATTGGAATTCTTCTTTTTTGATGAATGACCATACTTTCCCCTGCAAGAATATAGTAAGTTTTGCTGGGTAGTTGATTTTTGGTTGTAGACCTAGTTCCCTTCCTTTCCAGAATATCATATTCCATGCCTTTCAGTACTTCCGTGTGGATGCAGCCAGATCCTGCATTATCCCCACTGTGGTTCCGTGGTATCTGAATGACTTCCTCTTGGCAGCTTGTAATATCTTTTATTTGGTCTGATAGTTCTTGAATTTGGCTATAATATTCCTGGGTGTTGTCAGTTGGGGATTTAGTACAGGAGGTCATCTGCGGATTCTTTCAATCTCCACTTTTCCCTCTTGTTCTAGGATATCGGGGCAGTTTTCTTGAATAATTTCCTGTAGTATGATGTCCAGGCTTTTTCTTTTGTCGTGGTCTTCTGGTAGACTAATGATTCTTAAATTGTCTCTCCTCAAACAAAGACTGGATTTCTTCCCTGGCTTTTTGGTCATCCTTTTCATTCTGGTCTGATTTTTTTTGGAGGTCATCTTTCATCTTCTTTGCCTCATCTTTCATCTCCTTTGCCTCATTTTCCAGCTGGTTGATTTTGGCTTTCAAGACACTATTTTCTGTTTCCAAATGACTTATATTAGTTTTTAAGTTCTTTTCTCAGTTGTCTTCAGCCTCTCTTAATTGTGTTTTGAATTGCATTTTGAGTTCTTCCACAGCCTGTATCCAACTTGCTGGGCTTTCTGATTTATTGTTTGCTGGTCCCTCTCCCTCTGTTCCATTGGCTGTGTAGAAGGTGTCTATTGTAATTTCTTTCTTCCTTTTCTGCTGTTTGCTCATATTTGCCCCCTTCTTTGCTCCCTGTATTTGTCTGTGCTTTTGCTCTTTTCATTTTTTTGGTTTTGGGGCTTTCTGTCAGTCTCCCCTCTTGGAGCTTTGTCATATCTCTCGGTGCAGTCTCTGGGGGAGGAGTTTGAGCTTCCCTGTCCTCTGGAGGCTTTTGATGGAATTAAGTTCAGCTGGATTGGACTGTATGTGCTCTGAGGCCAAAACCTCCTGGAAGGTTGGAGCCAAATGGAAGTTCTCAGCTGCCCAGGCTCTCCCCAGTTCTCTCCAGCTGCTTCCCCACCACCTGTGTTCAAATGCTCTGAGCCTGGCACAGCCCTGCCCACATGGTACACCCTCTAGTCCAGTGCCTTTGCCCGCCCAGAGGTTCCTGTTCTCGCTGGAAGCCCAGCACTCTGGGGGTTGAGGGGGAGGGATCCTGGCCTCCCTGAGCTCTGAGGACTCCTGAGGACTCCTTAAGTTCATCTGGGTTGGGCTAGATGTGCCCCGAGGCAAAAACCTCCTGTAAGGCTGGAGCCAAATGGAAGGACCCAGCTGCCAAGGCTGCCAGCTCTTAGATCTCTCTCCGGCTGCTTACCTGTTGCCTGTGTTGGACACTCTGAACCTGGCACAGCCCTGCCTACAAGGTACACCCTCTAGAGGAGCACCTTTGTCTGCCCAGAGTTTCCCACTGCCACTGGAGGCTTAGCATTCTGGATGGGGTGGAGGGGTCCTAAGACCTTCCTTCTGCCTTCCCTTTAAACCCGAGTGTTCTTGGATTCTGGCTTTTGGGGGGGAATACCTTTTGGATTCAGTCCAACAGGAGAGTTCCTTGGCTCTCTCTTGTTGTTAGGTTTGATTTTCAGTCTCCTAGGAGCAGTCAGTTTGTGATCAGTAAGGAAGGGTTTTCAGAGATCTGAACTTCTGCTGCTTCTAAGCCGCCATCTTGACTCCGCCCTTGGTTATGTCCTTAACTATTTTGTGACCTTAGGTAAGTCATGTAACCTCTGTAAACCTCAATGTCCTCATAATTAATAATAGCCAAAATGTATTTAGCACCTACAATATGCCATGCAGAGGCAACTAGTAGATGGAGGGTTAGTTTGGGAGTCAGAAACACTTGAGCTCAAACCTGGCCCTAGACACTCACTAGGTGTGTGACATTGGGCAAGTCATTTAACCTCTTCTTGCCTTAATCCACTGGAGAAAAAAATGGCAAATCATTCTTGATATCTTTGCCACAAAAATCCCAAATGGGGTCATGAAGAGTCAGGCATAATTGAACAATTGAATGACAACATATGCCAGGTACTATCCTACCTTTTATCCTACCAAATGCCCTTAGAACTATTAATACCAGACAAGAGGAGCCAGTATTAGAAAAAAAAATTTAATCCTTACCTTCCATCTTAGAATTGATATTAAATATCGGCTCCAAGGGAGAAGAGTGGAAAAGGCTAGGCATTTGGGGTTAAGTGACTTGCCCAGAGTTGAACAGTTAGGAAGTGTTTGAGGTCAGATTTGAATCCAAGACCTCCCATCTCCAGGACTGGATCTCTACCCACTGAGCCACCTAATTTCCCCACCTGACCTCTTCTATATTGTGTGCCTGGATGTCCAAAGGAGTCATGAGTAGCAGGGCCGAATTTAGAGCAAGAAGGGAAGAGGAGAAGGAAAAAAGAAAGGAGCCTGGGGACTTGGGTAAAGATATATCCAGTTCTCCATCCAGAAGCTTCCCCAGATCCTGACAGAAGCTGCAGCCAGCCACAGGGTTTACCTGTCAACCTGAATAAGAATTGCTCTGAACTGCAAGAAACTAAGAAAGACTCTGAACTGAACAAACTTTAGGTTCCAGTGACTAACACAGTCAAGCATCAAGCTTCTTTAGCATGCATACAAAGCAGGACTGTAACTAGCAATCCTGCTCAAATGACACCCTAACTATTCCAAGGGCACGTGTGCTTGGGATAGGACTAGAGACTGGATCTGTGATTTAATCTGATACAGAAAACTCTTCAGTGAGGAAACTTCTTCTATCAACAAGGATTATAAATTAAATGTCTTAGGAAGTAAGTTAGAGCACTAAAAGGTCCCAGCCAGTAGGTGACAAAGGGAAGATTTAAATCTAGGTGTTCCTGGCTCCAATTCTCAATTTTTTATGCCATATTGCCTCTATGCTTATGATACTAAATTCAGTTTTAATATATTTTTCATTGTCCTTATGGATTTTGCATTCAAGGAAAGTACTTCACCTGTTTTGCCCTTAGATAGGACAGGATAGGATAGGATAGGATAGGATAGGATAGGATAGGATAGGATAGGATAGGATAGGATAGGATAGGATAGGATAGGACAGGACAGGACAGGACAGGACAGGACAGGACAGGATAGGATAGGATAGGATAGGATAGGATAGGATAGGATAGGATAGGATAGGATAGAGACCTAGATTCAAATCCTACCTCTAGTATTTACTGGCACTTCCTTGACTATGGGTAAGTTATTTAATTTCTCTGAGTCTTAATTTCCTCATCTGAAAAATGGAAATATAATATCTATAGTGCTTACCTCACAAGGCTGTTGTGAGAACCAAACAAAACAATATAATGTGCAATTATTTGCAGACTTTAAAAGTTATACATGTCAGCTATTATTATTATTACTATATATGGCCAATGAGGACTGAGTACTACTGGCAAGGATATCACTCACTACAGATGGTGGGCCTCCTGTGTGAGATTAGCTACATACCAGCCCAGGACAAACAGACCATCACTCACCCAGATGGATGGGTAGGCGGATAAATGGTTATTTATAGCTCTGGTCACATTCTTTCAATAATACATGTTAGCCAAAAAATGCACAATGCTGAGTTAATCTTTGACTTTTTAAAAATTGAATATATTCATCTGAATAAGAACTGAAAAAATTTAAGCATATGTAGGTGAAGGTCTGCTGAGTTTCCTCTTTCTTCTTAGCTTCTTCCCTACCACCACCAGCTACCCCATCAAGCACTTTCACATTTGATCGCTCTTCCTAAATCCTCTTCCATCATCTTCTTTCCATTTGATCACTATTGATCCCTAAATATGCCCTTATTTTGCTCTTTAAAAACTCTCTCCTTGCTAATTCACTCATCTTCTGACCCTCTTCCCTGGTAAACTTCCTATCCTTTCTGATCTTCTTGATGGCCACTGACATTATTCCCATCTGGCCACTGGTACATAAATGAATGGCCAGATTCAGATTGCTCATTGAAGTGAGGAAAGAGCAAAAAGAAAATTCCTTTGTCTGTCTCTTTAAAAGAATGAGTTTTTATTCCTAGTGAGCCAGAGGAGTCAGATCTCTTCTCCCATTGCTCATAACTTAAATTGCCAGATTGACAATGAATTATTCAGTCACAAATCTTAAATTGCACTTTTCTAAATGTCCTAGGGGTGGGGTCACCACATAAGAAATAGAGGATAATCCCTCCCTTTAAGATGGCTAGTTGGGGGGAAATGATTCACTCGTATGAAAAATATATAACTAAAAATTAGTTTATATTCTAGCTTCCACATGTCTTCTTCAAAAGGCAATTAAGCATTTCCTAGGTAATGTGGCTTCTAGACTCTTTTGGTTTCATCACTGCATATAAGTTAAACTTCTTTTGGAAATGATAACTTTCTATTATAATCTGTTACAATCTATTGTAATTATTTTTTTTCTATCCTAATGTTTTAGCATTAATAACTTGTTTAGCTAGATCAGTTTGAAGCTATTTCATTTGTATACTAAACAATCTTCCCAATTTTATTCTTTCTTCTTAGTATTGATTTTTATATTTTCTCCAGCAATTAAATAGTGTGGTTAAATATAGTTGATTTACAAATGCCTTGCATGGAGAAAAAAAAGCAAAATGGCTTTCTTACCATACTTATTAAAATAGATATAGATACAAACAAGCTATGAATATTAGACACTTGCCATTTCATATACAATCCTCTTTTTCTCTTCTTTGTATTTTGAAATATTTCTTGATGCTTGTCAATTTCATAATAATAAAAAAGAAAAAAATGACTCCCATATCAATAACCAATCATTTCTAGATATTCCAATTCGCCAATAACATTGCTCTGATTGAGTATTATAAAGTCTCCTAAATGAGATTAATAACATTTAAAGGAGTTTAGCACTCCTAATAACACAGGAAAAACCAAGTAGATAAAGAATATCATTTGTTAGAAGACAGATAAATGGCTCAGTGGATAGAAAGCCAGGCTTAGAGACAGGAGGTCCTGAGTTCAAATTCGACCTCAGTCATTTCCTAGCTATGTGACCCTGGACAAATCATTTAATGCCCCTTGCCTAACCCTTATCACTCTTCTACCTTAGAACCTAAGATGGAAAGTAAGGATTTAAAAAAAAAAATGAATTGACAGTCCAGACTTTCCAGACTAATCTAATGTGCAATTAGATGGAAAATCCATAGAATTATACAATTAATACATATGTCTTGGATAGACAATAAGTTAAGGATTGAATAGAAAAAACAGATTGACTGGAATGTATTTGAGAACTTGTGCAATGCTTTTTAAATGATTTTCACAGATACATTTTATCTTGGCAAATCACTTTCCAAATAACAATTCCTTTTCCCATAGCATTTCTCATAAAACAACAGCTTAGGAAAGCCTTGTTAAGTGACTAAAAATGATAATACTTGAGTAAGGTTTACCATTTCTTATGTAATGCCTTGTTCTCTGTGTGTGTGTATGTGTGTGTGTGTTTAAGAAAAACAATCCCAGAGGGCAATTCCCATGATCTTGTTGTTTTTAATCCTTGCTTTAGAAGACCAACAATATCACAATAATGGATGATGTCTTGACGTGTGAATGAATTTGATTTAAATGAGGCAGAATTCTGCAGGATTACCAGCCTCAACTGGTATCCAGTGGCAAGACAGAAGTCAAGATGACTGATGATGGCCTGAACTGCAGTGGATGCCTTGGCAACTTCTATGTCTGACTATGGTGATGGGGTTTGCCTAGTCATTTGATCACATACTCTGGAACGGTTTGCTCACACCAATCTTCCCTCTCCTTATGCTGTTTTTCTTGGGCTATGGTGTCTCTGTTGAGTGAGGTACTCTGCTGGGCCACTTGGACTTGAATCTGGGCAAGACTATGATCAAAATCTCCATAATCATCAACTTAATGTTTAGCTCAAATTTTGGCCTAGGATACCATTATGTACTTTTAGGAAGTATTGGAGCTCATGCCTGGGGACAAATACATGTTTAATCATGGTATCAATGTTATCAATCAAAATCTATCTTCAGACTCAGTTGAAATATTAACCTAGACATATATGATCTTTTAGAAAGCAGTATACTTCATACCCTAGGATGGAAAGGACTCTTGACTCTGGGGCTTGCCGTTTCCCAAGCAAGGTCTCAGCTCCAGGACCAGACTCTCCAACTCCCTCACTAATTTGCTCAACCCATCCCCATAGCCAGATTTATCTTAATTAGACACCTCTAGGTGCTTCTGCTATAAGATGTCATTGCAAATGGTTGGGGTGGAGGGGGAAGAGAAGAAAGAAGATAAATCCTCTCTTCCATCTTCCTGTATTCTCCAAAGGGTACAAAGGAGTCCTTAAAAATTGGGTTCATGTTCCATATGTCTGTGATTCTGGCCTGCTAACCAGAAAAAAGACTTTGAGGTATCAGGCCCCGGCTCTATGGATCCTTAAAAAATTCCAGAGGGAAGCAATATGTTCACCATATCACTCTGGTCTATCAAAAGACACAGATTATCTCAATAGATGCAGAAAAAGCCTTTGATAAAATACAACACCCATTCCTATTGAAAACACTAGAAAATATAGGAATAGAAGGGCCTTTCCTAAAAATAATAAACAGTATATATCTAAAACCATCAGCAAGGGGGCAGCTGGGTAGCTCAGTAGATTGAGAGTCAGGCCTAAAGATGGGAGGTCCTGGGTTCAAATTTGGTTTCAGTCACTTCCTAGTTGTGCAACCCTGGGCAAGTCACTTGACCCCCATTGCCTAGCCCTTACCACTCTTCTGACTTGGAGCCAATACACAGTATTGACTCCAAGACAGAAGGTAAGGGTTTTTTAAAAATTTTTTTAAAAATAATAAAACCATCAGCAAACATCATCTGCAATGGGGATAAACTAGAAAAATTCCCAATAAGATCAGGAGTAAAACAAGGATGCCTATTATCACCTCTATTATTTAACATTGTACTAGAAACACTAGCAATAGCAATTAGAGAAGAAAAACTGAAGGTATTAAAATTGGCAATGAGGAGACCAAGCTATCACTCTTTGTGGATGATATGATGGTTTACTTAAAGAATCCTAGAGAATCAGCCAAAAAGCTAGTCGAAACAATCAACAATTTTAGCAAAGTTGCAGGATACAAAATAAACCTCCATAAGTCATCAGCATTTCTATATATCTCCAACCCATTTCAGCAGCAAGAATTAGAAAGAGAAATCCCATTTAAAATCACCCTAGACAATATAAAATACTTAGGAATCTATCTCCCGAGACAAATACAGGAACCAGATGAACAGAACTACAAAACACTCTCCACTTAATTAAAACTAGATCTAAACAATTGGAATAACATTAATTGCTCATGGGTGGGATGAGCTAACATAATAAAAATTACAATCCTACCCAAATTAATCTACTTATTTAGTGCCATACCCATTGAACTATCAAAAAACTTTTTTACTGAATTAGAAAAAAACATAACAAAATTCATTTGGAAGAACAAAAGGTCAAGGATATCCAGGGAAATTATGGAAAAAAAAATGCAGAGGAAGGAGGACTTGCAGTCCCAGATCTCAAACTATACTATAAAGCAGTGGTTATCAAAACAATTTGGTACTGGCTAAGAGACAGAAAAGAGGATCAGTGGAATAGACTTGGGGTAAATGACCTCAGCAAAATAGTCTATGACAACCCAAAGATCCCAGTTTTGGGGACCAAAACCCCCTGTTTGATAAAAACTGCTGGGAAAATTGGAAGACTGTATGGGAGAGATTATGTTTGGATCAGCATCTCACACCCTACACCAAGATAAACTCAGAATGGGTGAATGACCTGACTATAAAGAAGGAAACTATAAGCAAATTAGGCGAACACAGAATAGTATACTTGTCAGATCTTTGGGAAAGGAAAGACTCTGGGAAAGGAAAAACCAAGCAGGAGCTAGAAAAAAACCACAAAAATGTAAGATCGATAATTTTGATTACATCAAATTAAAAAGGTTTTGTACAAACAAAACTAATGCATCCAAAATTAGAAGGGAAGCAACAAATTGGGAAACAATCTTCATTACAAAAACCTCTGACAAAGGTCTAATTACTCAAATTTATAAAGAGCTAAACCAGTTGTACAAAAAACCAAGTCATTCTCCAATTGAAAAATGAGCAAGGGACATGAATAGGCAATTTTCAGTTAAAGAAATCAAAACTATTAAAAAGCACATGAAAAAGTGTTCTAAATCTCTTATAATCAGAGAAATACAAATCAAAACAACTCTGAGGTATCACCTCACACCTAGAAGCTTGGCTAACATGATAGCAAAGGAAAGTAATGAATGTTGGAGAGGATGTGGCAAAGTTGGGACATTAATTCATTGCTGGGGGAGCTGTGAATTGATCCAACCATTCTGGAGGGCAATTTGGAACTATGCCCAAAGGGTGATAAAAGACTGTCTGCCCTTTGATGCAGCCATAGCACTGCTGGGTTTGTACCCCAAAGAGATAATAAGGAAAAAGACTTGTACAAAAATATTCCTAGCTGTGCTCTTTGTGTTGGCAAAAAACTGGAAAATGAGTGGCTGCCCTTCAATTGGGGAATGGCTGAACAAATTGTGGTATATGTTGGTGATGGAATACTATTGCACTCAAAGGAATAATAAAGTGGAGGAATTCGATGGGGACTGGAACAACCTCCAGGATGTGATGCAGAGTGAGAGGAGCAGAACCAGGAAAACACTGTACACAGAGACTGATACACTGTGGTATAATCGAACGTAATGGACTTCTCCATTAGTGGCAATGCAATGACCCCAACCTGGAGGAATCTACAAGAAAAACCACTATCCACATCCAGAGGAAACACTGTGGGAGTAAAAACACCAAAGAAAAACAACTGCTTGAATACATGGGTCAAAGGGATATGGCTGGGGATGTAGACTCTAAATGAACATCCTAGTGTAAACAACAACATGGAAGTAGGTTCTGATCAAGGACACAAGTAATACCCAATGAAATTGCACATTGGCTGTGGGAAGAGTGGGTGGATGGGAGGGAGGGAAATAATATGATTATTGCAACCAAGGAATAATGTTCTAAATTGACTAAATAAACTTATTCAAATGAAAAAAAAAAGGCACTCAGCCCTAGAGAGTGAGCCTTCCGTGGGCAAAATGTCTCCACACTTGCTACTGGGCTACCTGTCTGCATTTCAGCCTGTCTGTCTGTCTCTGAGCCCAGACTACTACTTCAACCACTACAACAACAAAGCAATTCAAATTCATAGAGCACTTAAAAATTTACAAAGGCATTTTCCTCCCATCAATTCTGTGAAATAAGTAGAAGAGGTATTATCTCCATTTTCCAAATGGACTCACTAAAGTTAAGTGACTTGCCCTTGGTTACATTGCTCATAAGTGTCAGAGACAGGTTATTAAACCAGGTCTCGACTTTAATTTTAAATAGTTTTACACTATTTGTGATTGCATTTATTCCTACTTAACTCTATCTTAGTTCTAGTCCATTCTCCCATTTCCTGTTTTTGTTTTTAAACTCTTACCTTCTTGTCTTAGTTTCAATTCTAAGACAGAAGAGTGGCAAGGGCTAGGCAGCTAGGGTTAAGGGACTTGTACAGGGTCACACAGTCATTTCCTGTTTATGTTCCAGTCACACAGTGGATTATCCTTCTCACTAACCCTTCTCACTAGGTGTGGCAATCTTTTTGTTCCTCTCTTTAATTAGATTCCTCCTCCTACTGTGATTTTTGGTTGTGGAATGTGAATTTCCAGCCTCTAATTGATGTTCTCTTCTGGCCATCTTAGAGTAGTGTTGCTACTTTCTGGTGGTCTGAAGAAAACCTGTTGGATCCCAGCCAATCCTGCTTCCTCAGTTTGCCCTGTCTGGCTGGAGCCCTATCTCTGTCCTGACATGAAATTTAAGTGTTTAAGAGGAAGGATCTAAAGTGAGAGCAGCATTAGCAAAACTTCTGTCTTTTGACAATGAGTATTGGGTATATCCTCATTCTTTATAGGAATTCCAAGCTCTTGACTTAAAATGAAAAGTACTTTAATCATCCAAAACGAGTCTCCACTTTTTGTGTGAGATTATTGTTATTATTGTTATTGTTATTCAGTCATTCCAGTCATGCCCAACTCTTAATGATCCCATCTGGGGATTTCTTGGCAAAGATACTGGACTAGTTTGCCATTTCCTTCTCCAGCTCATTTTATAAATAAAGTAACTGAGGCAAACAGAATTAAGTGACTTGCCCAGGATCATGCAGCTAGTATCTGATATGTTAACTGAATGTTTAAAAATGGCATTAGTTGTTTAGCATTAGATTTAACATTGGTTCTTAGATTTCATTTGTCAAACATTTAAGTTCTCACTTCCTGGAAGACTATGTAGGCATGTAAAATCAGAGACAACACAGGCTCCTATTCCCCAGGGACTGGTCCTGTGCTCTCCAGAAATGGTGAAGGTTAGTTGAAGAGAGATCTTAGCTCCTTCCTTTGGAATTTTGGCCTCCTAGGTTTGCTCTCTTTCCATTTTATTCCTAGTCTGTAGATTCACAGTCTAGTTCCATAGCTGGATCCTCCCTCTATCCAATGTCAATTTAACATACAATCCCACCCCTGTACCCCCACCATCTATACCAGGTTGTGGGGAGAAGCACAGAGAAGAGACTATATACAGCTCTATGCCATAATGAGGCATACACTATTGTTAGTAGGACTTTAAATGGGAAACCAAGATCTTGTCTTGCTTTTAGGAGGAGACCTAGATGCAAGCCAGATTGCAAAGTTCCCAGGGAAAACCCTTGATGGGAATAAAATGATCCAGATTTGAATTTTCTCAGAGAAGATCCTGGATTGATAGGAAATGTGTATGTATAGGGGAATAAGGTTGGGGTACGCCAAAATCCATTAGGTTGGACAAACACAAAATATGAGGGACTTGGGTATCAGTAAACCAGAGGCCAGCTAAACAATAGGAATTAAGAAGACAGTATATAAACCCCAAAGGATGATTTAGTACATATAAAGTCAAGACAAAAAGTTAGTAACCCCAAAATCCACAAGGATGACCAAGAGCTGACAGAATCTCAATACTAAGACTGCCTGCTAGCTCTGTCTCAAGGGCCTTTATATTCTCTTTGTTGGAGGGAGAGCCACTCCTGGGTGAGCCTGGGTAGCCTTGCAGGTGGTTATAACTACAAACAGCTGTCTATCTGGATAGTGAACACAGAGTGGGAGACAGACACAGTTCTTTGGCAGGAACATTTCCCTAACAACCATGTGTAACCAAAAAGCTGTGTGTGTGTATGACTTGTTTATATTGTTTGAAATCCATGACCTAGAACTGAAGCTCTGCAATTGGTCTCCCACAGATTTGATTCAATCATGAAACTTTCTTTCAAAATTTTCTTTGGCTCCCACCACTCCACCATCCCACCCCTGTACATACATTCCCCATATTTCCAGGATTTACTCTGAGAGTTTCAGAATTGGGGTCATTTTATTTCCATCAAGGGTTTGGGAGCTTTGCATTCTGGCTTGTGTCTAGGTCTCCCCCTAAAAGCAAGACAAGGTCTTGATTTCTGATTTAAAGTCCTACTAACAATAGAATATGCCTCATTATGGAATGCAGCTGATACAATAATTGTGATAAAAATTGATATGTATAGAGCACCTCACTGTTTACAAGGGGTTTTCTTAATGTTTTTTACATCTCGATTCAAGTCTTAATCATTTTCTGACATGCTGCAATTCAGGTTCGCTTCCCTCCCTACTATGTTTTCCTCCTCTCCAAAATAGCAAGTAATATGATATAGGTTGTACATGTGTTATCATACAATACACATTTTCATTTTTATCATGTTATAAAAGAAGGCACATATTGCTTACACTAGTGAAACATTCATGGAGGAAATAAAATAAAGAATGGTATGCTTCAATCTTCATTCAAACTCCATCAGTTCCTTTTATGGTGGTGGATAAGCCTTTTTTTTTTTTTTGGTCATGAGTCTTGGAGTTGTGTCCTAGATCCTTGCATTGCTGATAATAGTTAATTCATTAATAGTTCATCATAATTTATTGCTGTTACAGTGGGCAGCATTCTTCTAGTTCTGTTGATTTCACTTTGCATCACTTCATATAAATCTTTCCAGGTTTTGTGTGTGTGTGTGTGTGTGTGTGTGTTTATCTTGTTTGTCATTTATTATGACACAATAGTATTCCATTATAAGCATATATGACAGCTTGTTCAAGCATTCCTAATTGATGAACATCCCTTTAGTTTCAAGTTCCTTGCCACTACAAAAAAACTGCTATGAATATTTTTTTACAAGTAGATCCTTTTCCCCTATCTTTGACTTCTTTGGGATACAAACCTAATAGTGGTATTGCTGGGTCAAAAAGTATGCTATTTTATGGTCCTTTGAGTAAACAAATGACTTTCACCACAGTATTTCATTGATTCTCAGGATAGCCATATAAGATTAGCAGTATAAGAATTATCATTTCCTATTACAGATGAAAAAATTAAAGCCCAGAATAGTCCAGTGACTTGCTCAAGATGAAGTCTAGATTCCAAATCTAACATTCTTGCTCCATTTACATAGCAATGGTTAAACTTAAGGAACTACTTAATTTAATTCATTAAATATTCATTCAGTGCTTGCTACATGCTAGATATTGGAGAATCAAAGACTGTGATCCATTGGGGAGACTAGCCTCCAAAAGGAAATGTAAGAGTTAAATTAGGTATTTTTGACAAAATAAGAGAGCAGCTTTTAATAAATAATAATAACAATTTAGTTTAACTAAAATAGAGATAGTAAAAGAATATAGTAAAGGAAAGAAATATAAGAAAGAGTTAGAAAAAGAAAATCCAACCCAATCAGTGTTTAATCCAACCCAAATAGGTCTGTCAACGAAGACCAGCCTCCTTCCAAAAAGTTAAAGAAATTAAAAAAACCTAACAGCCCAAACCAAAAGCCAAAACCCCAAAAAGCCAAACCACCCTCTCAGTAAGCTCAGGTCTGCCTTTATATTCCAGCAACTAAATCTCAATCATCAGTCCAACACACTCCCAGCAGCCAACTTCCCCACAACCGCCAGCCCTAACTGTCAGCAACTAACAGCCAGACCAACTCACCTTAGCCCCTTTTATATCCTTTTCCTCCCTCACTCCTGTCTCTATGATTCCTCCTTCCTGTCTCTATGGTTTCCACTTCCTGTCTCTTTGGGTTGATTAATCACTACACATCTCTATGGTAAAAGGACCTCCAGGTCCCCCATTAAATTAAAAAAGAAATAAAGAGGGGGGCAGCTGGGTAGCACAGTAGATTGAGAGTCAGGCCTAGAGACGGGAGGTCCTAGGTTCAAATCTGACCTCAGACACTTCCCAGCTCTGTGACCCTGGGCAAGTCACTTGACCCCCCATTGCCTAGCCCTTACTGCTCTTCTGCCTTGGAGCCAATACACAGTATTGACTCCAAGACGGAAGGTAAGGGTTTAAAGAAATAAAGAAATCCTTTTTATAAGACAGTATTTAAAATGTCATCTTAAAGTATGATATTAGCTAAAATGTATGGGGATTAGGGCTATGAATTTGTGGATATATAGATCAATATGTGTTCTACAATTTATAATCTTAGAAAGTGGAAGGAGATGGAGGGAGGACCACTGTAAAGTTAAAAGAGTTGTCTGAGGTCATATAAACAGTATGCATCAGGGGAAAGTATACATGATGACCGCAATAATATAAAGTAATATAAAATGTACATGATGGCCACAACAATCTATATAACTAAGCTTCCTTCCATCAAAGACTGAAAGATTTCAGAATGCTGGTCATGCAGTAACCAATCTTGGCTTCTAAGGACTATCGGGGAGACAGGCATGCCTCCTTCCTCTTGGCAGAGAGGTATTAAGGACTAAATATGCAGAACAATTCTATATCTCTTTAAAATTTTCAAAGCAGTTTACATATAATGTCTCATTTGATCCTCACTATAGTCCCATGAGATAAATTCTTTTATTATTCTCATTTTACAAAAGACAAGGCTAAGTGACTAATACAGGACAATATGGCCATTAAAGATCTGAGGGAGGATTTGAAGCTTAGTTATATGTATTACTGTGGTCATTATGTCCTTCAAGGAAGTGACATTTCACTTGTACATAGATAAATACATTTTGTTGTTTTTCAGCCATTCAATAAAGTCCATCGCCTCTGATCCAGTGGACCATAACACATCAGGTCTTTTGTATCCTCCACTATTTCTTAAAGTCTGTCAAAGCTTATATTCATTGCTTCCATGACATGACTTATCCATCTCATCTTCTGTCATTCCCTTTTCCCTTTGCCTTTAATTTTTCCCAATATCAGAGTCTTTTCCAATGAGTCCTGTCTTCTTATTATGTGGCCAAAGTATTTCAGCTTCAACTTCAGCATTTGAGTTTCCAGTGAATAGTTCTTACTGTCCAAAGGGCTCTCAAAAGTCTTCTCCAGCACAATCTAGAAGCTTTGATGTCTCCTCTTCCCTTCATAGACAGTATTTATGTGAAACTGTAGCCCTGGTATTGGAGGGGAAATGCTTTTTAAATACTGTTCTTGCTATGCCGTTCTTGTAAATGCCTTTGCTAAAGGACCAAGTCTACTGGCTGATTATTAAGTACAAGCATACGGAGGGGGGGCGGGGGGGCTTATGAGCAATGTGAAGAGAATATCTACTCATTGGATTATTTCTATAACTCTTAAAGTAGTAGCAATCACACTAGTGAGGACTCAATCTACCTAGGTTACTAGAATGGAGGGCTCTGACCTTCAATAAGAGAAAGAAAACCTTACAGAATTCAATGAGATAAATATGTTTTGACTTCCAAGGTTGAATTTTAGTTTTCATCCATCTTTTCTAAGGGACCTATACCATGGAAGCAAGATAGGTTCTTCAAATTTCAAAGTAGCAAGCTCACAACTCTAAAATTCTATTCCTGAGTAGCTCTCTTAGATCAAATGGCAGAGGTGACAATTTGCACTGTTTCCTCATTTGGGGATCCCTTTTACCAATTAAATCAAAAGCCTATTCCCCTGTCTATAGCACATAGTAGGAACTTAAATCCCTAGTGACTAATTGATCAGAGGAAAAGCAAGACTTCCCATTATAGTTATAGAAATTATCTCTATAGTAATGAGCAATATTAATCAAAATAATAAGCATAAGCAAAGAGGAAACAAAATTATCATTATATTTTTGGGGAGATCAATGAGAGCCTATCTCTATTTAAGCATTCACTGTGTGCTGAACCTAAAACTATGCCCAATATGGATTCTGAAAGATCTAGAGGTATTCTATGATTGTTTCCAGTGAGCCCACTATGAATAAAATATTCCATATGATAAGGGCAGAAAACAACAGAATTATGAATTCCCTGTACAACTAAGTGTCACAGTGGATAGCACTTGCCTAACAGGGTTGTTATGAGGATCAAATGTGATATTTATTAAAAGTGTTTAGCATGGTGCCTGGCATATAGTGGGCATGTAATAAATGCTTGTTACCTTCCTTCTTTTACCTGGAAGCTTTAAACCTCTTAATATAGTTCAAATTTCCATTTGCTTTTTTGGGCAGCCACATCACAATACTATATCATAGTGAGATTTCAATCCACTGAAGCCCCTAGATAGTTTTAGTGGCAATAGCTATTAACAATGAAATCTTAATAATGAATGTATCAAAAAACAAGTCTTAGAAACAATTAATAATTATGAGAAAGAGAAGGATGATGATTAAACAATATGCCAGAATTTCTGGGATGCAACTGAAGTAATTCTCAAAGTAAAATTATATCCCAATGGGCATACAGTAACAAAATAGAAAAAGAGGGAATTTATATTTTCAAAACTAGAAAACTAACAAATGAACAAACCTAATAAGCAGAAAATAGGAAATGTCAAAAAATTAGAGATGAGGGGATACTATTACAATGGAGGGGAGGATAAGGGTGACAACAGGTAATACTGAAACCTTACTCTCATCAGAACTGATTAGAGGTAAGAATAACCAGGTTCATTGAGGTATAAAATCCTATCTTACTCTATAGAGAAGTAGAAGGGGAATAAGGATGGTAGGGAGGGGAGTAATATAAGGGAGAGAGAGTTGGGGGAAGGTGATTAAAAGACCCTATAGAGAAACAGGAGGAGAATAAGAAAGAAAGTGGTGGGAAAGGGAGTAGTATAAGGGAGGGAAAGAGGAGGAGAGTGATTAAAAGAGAAACACTGAAGTAGAGGGAAAGAGTAAAAGGAGAAAGTTCAGGATTAAAATAGGAAATCAAAATGGAGGGGAATACACAGATGGTAATCATAATTGTGAATGTAAATGGGATGAACTCACCCATAAAACGGAAGTAGATAGCAGAATTAATTAAAAATCAGAATCCTACCAAATGTTGTTTACAAAAAATATATATTTGAGGCAGGTAGACACACACAGAGTAAAGGTAAGAGATTAGAGCAGAATCTATTGAACTTCAACTGAGACAATAAAAGCAGGAGTAGTGATCATGATCTTAGACAAAGCTAAAGCAAAAATAGATTTGATTTAAAAAGAAAAGGAAGGTAATTACATATTGATAAATGACAGTATAGAAATGGAGAAATATCAGTACTCAACATATATGCACCAAATGGTATAGTATTCAGATTTTTAAAGGAGAAACTAAAGGAACTTAAAAAGTAAATAGATAGTAAAACTATACTAGTGGAGGACCTCAAACTTCCCCTATCTGATCTAGATAAATCAAACCCAAAAATAAATAAGAAAGAAGTAAGGGAAATGAATGAACTTTGAGAAAAATTACAGTGAATAGATACCTGGGGAAAATTGAATAGGAATAAAAAAGGAATATACCTTCTTTTCAACAGCACATGGTACATATACAGAGATTGATCATGTATTAGGACATAAAAACTTCACAACCAAATGCAGAAAATCAAGAATAATAAATGCAACTCTTTCAGATCATAATGCAATAAAAATTAAAATCAATAAGGGTTCATGGAGAGGCAAATTAAAAATTAATTGGAAATTAAGCTAATTCTTCAAAACTGATGGGTCAAAGAATAAATCACAGAAATAATTACTGATTTTATTGAGGAGAATGACAAAGAGAAGACAAATTGAAATCTTGAATAAAGCAATCTTATTAAAAGGAATAAAACTAGGTATAAAAGAATTGTCAAAAACAAAAACAAAACAATCAGTCCTTTTCCTGATGGATTTGCAGGAGAATTCTGCCAAACTTTTATAGGAGAATTAATTATAACAAATATTTTAAGTAATGTCCACATAAAATGAATTATTCTAAAAAATGAGAAAGAGACCACATTACCACATTTCTTTCATGAAATAATTACAATATTAAGCCAGGGAAGAATAGAACCCAGAAAAAAGGGTCACAGACAAATATCATTAATGAATATAGGTTCAAAAAATTTAAGTAAAATCCTGTCAAACTATAGAAATCATTCAAGAAATCATTCATTATGATCAAGTTGGATTTATACCAGGAATGCAGGGATGGCTCAACATTAAGAAAGCAATCAACATAATTAATCATATTAAAAACTAAACATCCCAAACTACATGATTATGTCAATAGATATGGGAAAAAGCCTTGACAAAGAATACATTTATTTATACTAATAACAAAAACAAAAACAAAATTCTACAAAGTAAAGGCTTAGAGGGACTTTTTAAAAATATGTAATAAGGCTGTTTTAATGTGTAGCCGAAAAGGAGGCCAGAAGAGCAATCTCTTAACATCTCTTCCCTCTACCTTTCTCCAAAGAACACTTTAATTCCTGCTAAGAAAAGATACAGGAGATTGAGACTAGAGTCTGGCCACCACTCTGATCTCAGAGGAACAGGGTACTGGACTAGAATTATATTTATTCATTCTCTTTATTATTGTTGTTTATATTACTGGGCTAGGGCAGAAGTGTCAAACCTATGGTCAATGGGCTAGAAGCCTGAATCAGATTAAAATATAATTGGGAAGTATTTAACAACATTAATTTAAAATATCCATTTGTATTTGAGTTTGACACCACTGGTCCAGTGGTTTTCAAGTTTAAGCTAAAGTACTAATCACTATTCAGGAATGTGGAAAAGAGGATTCCAAGTTCTATATCCAAAGTCTGCCTTCCTTCCCACCATTTAACCATTCCACAATGAACACACACAAAGCAAATAGCAAAATATCCCATTTATCCAAATTGTTAGAAAAACAGAAGTCATATAAAGTATATGAGAATATATACTAGAACATACTGAGTGAAGGAACTCTGCCAGTGGGAGTTAGGTATCTCAACTCAACTAAGAGGGTTCCAGAGCTCACAGAAGGGGAAAATCTTGAACTTTCTAGTGATAATAAGAACATGATCATAATTCTACATATTGGCTTCTTCCTAGAGTGTCTCCTTTCTGTAACCTGAAGGAAGGTTGCTATATCCCATCTTCTTTCTTGAAGCTGGAAGCAAGAAGCCCCAAAGGGATTTTAAAAAATCAAAGAGACTCAATAGATCATGTCTCTCTTCTCTCCTCTCTTGCCAGCTCTGCCTTGCCCCTGACATAAAGGCGCTGAATTGCATCCATTGAGAAGAGAGAACCATACCAATGAGTTTTGTGGTTCAGGTTACAGTCATGAAAAGTATCTATCTACAATAGCAAAAAGAGCGTCATTTGCAATGAGGGTAGATTAGAATCTTTTCCCAGTAAATACAGTAATAAATCAAGGATTCCTACTCTGCTTTTATGTGATAAAGTTCAAGAAAGGCTAACAATAGCAATAATATAAGAGAAAGAAATTAAAATCATAAAGAGAGGTAAAGAGGAGATAAAAATAATTCCTTTTTTTAAAACCTCATCTTCCATCTTAGAATCAATATTATGTATTGGTTCCAAGACAAAAGAACATAAAGAGCAAAGAGGTTTAAATGATTTCCCCAGGGTCACACAGCTAACAAATGTCTGAGGTCATATTTGAATCTAGGACCTACTGTCTCTGGTCCTGGATCTCAATACACTGAGTGACCTAGCTGCCTCCCAATAAAAACAATTTCTATTTTATGGTGACATGATAGTTTACTTATGAAATCCTGAGAAATCAGCAAAGACACTAATTGAGGCAACAACGTTATAAAATAGAGCAGAAAATGAAACCAGAAAAATAAATTATATTTGTATATAATAATCACCAAATCTAAGACCATACTGTACTCAAAATAACCACATAAAAATGCATAAAACTCTTGGATACTAATGTAACAAAGCATACAAAATACTGATATAGATTCAGTTACAAAATGTTTCATTAAAGAAATAAAGAGCGAGGTGAAGTCAAGATGGCGGAATAGAAGCAGCAAAAGTTCAGACCTCTGAATCCCTTCCTTAGCAATTACAAACTAAATGCTCCTAGGGGACAGAAAATCAAACCTAACAACAAGATAAAGCCAAGGAACCCTCCTGCTGGACTCAATTCAAAAGGCGCACCGCCCTAAAAAAAAAAAAACAGAATTCGAGAACACTCAGGTTTAAGAGGAAGACAGAAGGAAGGTCCCAGGACCCCTCCCCACCCCCTACAACCTAGAGTGCTATGCCTCCAATGGCAGCGGAAACCTCTGGGCAGACAAAGGCTCTGGTCCAGAGGGTATACCTTGCGAGCAGGGCTGTGCCAGGCTCAGAGAGTTGAACACAGGCGGTAGGGAAGGAGCTGGAGAGGGACCACAGAGCAGGCAGCCTGGTCACAGCAGCTGAGACCCTCCATATTGCTCCATCCTTCTAGGAGGTCTTGGCCTCAGAGCACAACCAGCCCAACATAGCTGAACTTAATCCTATCAAAAGACTTCAGAGGTCAGGGAAAACCAAGCTCAAACACCTCTCACTCACAGACTGCTGAACTTTAATCCAATCAAAAGACTCCAGAGGACAGGGAAGTTCAAACTCCAACACCCCTCCCCCACAGACTGCACAAAGATCTCCTTGCAAAGGTCTAAGAGGAGACACTGTCAGAAACCCCAAAACCTGAGAGCTAGACCTAGAGACGGGAGGTCCTAGGTTCAAATCTGGCCTCAGCCACTTCCTAGCTGTGTGACCCTGGGCAAGTCACTTGACCCCCATTGCCTAGCCCTTACCACTCTTCTGCCTTGGAGCCAACAGTATTGACACCAAGACGGAAGGTAAGGGTTTAAAAAAAAACAAAAAAAAAACAAAAACCAAAAAAATGAGAGGAGCAAGAACACAGTCAAATATGGGGAGTAAAGAAGGGGCAAATAATATATATAATAAATAAATAAATAACAGAAAAAGAAAAAAGAAATTATAATGGATAGCATCTATACAGGCAATGAACAAAGAGCAAAGGGAACAGAGGAGGAGGGATCATCAAACAATAAATCAGAATTCCCAATGAATTGGATACAGGCTTTGGAATGCAAATTCCAAATTTGGAATGCAATTCAAAACACAATTAAGAGAGGCTAAAGGCAATTGGGAAAAGAACTTGAAAACTAAGATAAGTCATCTGGAAACAGAAAATAGTGTCTTGAAAGCCAAAATCAACCAGCTTGAAAATGAGGCAAAGAAGATGAAAGATGAGGCAAAGGAAATGAGAGATTATGTAAAGAAAATGAAAGATTACCTCCAAAGAAAATCAGACCAGAAGGAGAAGGATGACCAAAAAGCCAGGGATGAAATCCAGTCTTTAAGAACCATAACACAACTAGAATTAAGTGACCTCACAAAGCAGCAGGACACTATAAAACAAAACCAAAAGAAAGAAAAGTTTAAGGAAAATATGAAGCATCTCATTCACAAACAGAAGATTTAGAAAATCTTTCGAGGAGATAAAATTTGAGAATCATTGGTCTACCAGTAGGCCATGACAAAAGAAAAAGCCTGGACATAATGCTACAGAAAAATTATCCAAGAAAACTGCCCCAATATTCTAGAACAAGAGGGGAAAGTGGAGATCAAAAGAATCCACAGATCACCTCCTGTACTTAATCCCCAAGTGCCAACACCCAGGAATGTTTTAGTCAAATTCAAGAACTATCAGACCAAAGAAAAAATATTACAAGCTGCCAAGAAGAAGTCATTCAGATACCATGGAACCACAGCGAGGATAATGCAAGATCTGGCTGCATCCACACTGAAGGACCGAAAGGCATGGAATATGATAATCTGGAAAGCAAGGAACTAGGTCTACAACCAAGAATCAACTACTCAGCGCCACTGACTATATTCTTACAGGGGAAAGTATGGTCATTCAACAAAATAGAAGAATTCCAAGCATTTGTAAAGAAATGACCAGACCTGAACAATTTGATGCACAAGCACAGAATTCAAGAGAATCCTCAAAAGGTAATTTAAAAAGAGGGAAAAAGAAAAACAAAACAAACAAAAAAAAACCAAACTTTTTTAAACATTATTTTATTTGGTCATTTTCATACATTATTCATTGGAAACAGAGATCATTTTCTTTTCCTCCCACCCTCCCAACACCCCTCCCCTAGCTGACACTCGATTCCTCTGGGTATCACATGTGTCCTTGATTCAAACCCATTTCCATGTTGTTGGTATTTGCATTAGAGTGTTCATTTAGAGTCTCTCCTCAGTTATATCCCCTCAACCCCTGTAGTCAAGCAGTTGCTTTTCCTCGGTGTTTTTACTCCCACAGTTTATCCTCTGAATGTGGATAGTGGTTTTTCTCATTGATCCCTGCAGATTGTTCAGGAACATTGTATTGACACTAATGGAGAAGTCCATTACGTTTGATTGTACCACAGTGTTTCAGTCTCTGTGTACAATGTTTTCCTGGTTCTGCTCCTTTCGCTCTGCATCACTTCCTGGAGGTTGTTTCAGTCTCCATGGAATTCCTCCACTTTATTATTCCATTGAGCACAATAGTATTCCATCACCAACATATACCACAATTTGTTCAGCCATTCCCCAATTGAAGGGCATCCCCTCATTTTCCAATTTTTGGCCACCACAAAGAGTGCAGCTATGAATATTCTTGTACAAGTCTTTTTCCTCATGATCTCTTTGGAGTACAAACCCAGCAGTGCTATGGCTGCATCAAAGGGCAGACAGTCTTTTATTGCCATTTGGGCATAGTTCCAAATTGCCCTCCAGAATGGTTGGATCAATTCACAACTCCACCAGCAATGAATTAATGTCCCTACTTTGCCACATCCCCTCCAGCATTCATTGCTTCCCTTTGCTGTCATGTTGGCATGTTGGCCAGTCTGCTAGGTGTGAGGTGATACCTCAGAGTTGTTTTGATTTGCATCTCTCTGATTATAAGAGATTTAGAACACTTTTTCATGTGCTTTTTAATAGTTTTGATTTCTTTAACTGAATATTGCCTATTCATGTCCCTTGCCTATTTTTCAATTGGAGAATGCCTTGATTTTTTGTACAAACTTTTTTTAATAGACTCAATAAGTTGAAATGATATGTATCACTATAAGAAAAGAGGTCACTGGTAACTCTTAAAAATTGTTATTATCAACTGGGCAACCAGAAGAATTACACTTAGAGGGAACAGTGACAAACTGTATAGGATGAAATGACAAGACATAAATAGATATATAGATATATGTATGCATAAATACATATACATGTGTAAATAAATACATAGTAGTAGTAGTAGTAGTAGTAGTAGTCTCTCGGTAACCGAGGATGACTATTGTCTTTGTGTGTTTTTGTGCACAAAGACACTTGTGCATGAAGATTTAAGTGGAAAAGTCGATGCACAGAGACAGTCCCTCTCTCTCGGCATTGGAAGCCTGGGTCCAGTGGCACGAAAAGTCGTTACATCTGGAGACTTCCTCAGCTGCATTGGATGGCCGTGTTGTCTTTTGTGCTCCAACATGCCCTAAGCACTCCACAGTGCCTTGCTGCGTCGCCATCTCAGCTGTTGAACCTTCTTATTGGTTTCTTCCGTCTGTTCAGCCAAAGCAGTCTTCACATGCTGGGTGAACAAAACCCTAGTTCACCAGGGGTCCACGATGACCTGATGGCTACGCTCACAAGGTTTAGCTGGCCTGTCGAAGCCGTTGCCTGGGGTGTGGCCACTGCTGCATGCTAGCAGCTATTAGGAGCCACAAGTGAGAGAAGGGTGTCAGGTGAGGGTCAGAGGCTGGAGAGCTGCCCTAGGAGGGCACAATAAGCCCTCCATACCAAAGATATTACTACTCCCTGAGCACCCCATACACCCCATATATACATATATACATATATATATATATACATATATATATATATGTATATATGTATACACACACACAACTGGAGCTAAAAAAATGAGGTTAATACTAAAAGAAATGGAAAAAGAAACAAAAGGGGGTAAATTTATATGTCACAAAGAAGCTCATGGTGGGAGGGGGGAGAATATCAATACACTAAAAGGGTAAAGAGGTTGTAGATAGGAAATACTCAACTCTTACGTGCATTGAAATTGACCCAAAGAGGGAAGAACAATCCAATTCATTGGGGCAGAGAATAGATTCACACCCTATAGAGTAGCAGAAGGATAACAAATGGACTGGTGGGGAGAGAAGCAGTAAAAGGGTGGGAAAGGGTGGGGGGGGTTGTTTTAAAAAGACTGCAAAGAAAATAAGAGGGGAAATGAGAAGGAAGGGGGGTATAAAGGGAAGTAAAATAAGGGTGGGAATTAAGGGGACTGATTAAAAACAAACATTGGTTTAGAAGGAAATCATTAAAAAAGAAAAGGCAGGACTAGGAGTAGAAATCAAAATGCTGGGAAATACCCAGTTGGCAATCATAACTCTGAATGTGAATGGAATGAACTCACCCATAAAATGCAAGCGATTAACAGAGTGGATAGAATCCAAAACTCTACCATATGCTGTCTACAAGAAACACATACGAAGAAGTTAGATACACATAGGGTGGAAGTAAAAGGATGGAGCCAAATCTATTGGGCATCAACTGATAAAAAGAAGGCAGGAGTCACAATCATGATATCTGACAAAGCCAAAGTAAAATTAAATCTAGTTTAAAAAGATAGAGAAGGTAATTACATCCTGATAAAAGGCAGTATAGACAATGAAGAAATATCAGTACTCAACATATATGCACCAAATGGCATAGCATCCAAATTTCTAAATAAGAAACTAGTGGAGCTCAAGGATGAAATAGATAGAAAAATTATATTAGTGGGAGACCTGAACCTTCCTCTATACAAAATAGATAAATCAAACCAAAAAATAAATGAGAAAGAGGTAAGAGAAGTGAATGAAATCTTAGAAAAATTACAGTTAGTAGATATGTGGAGAAAAATAAATGGAGACAAAAAGGAATATACCTTCTTTTCAGCAGCACATGGTACATTCACAAAAATTGACCACATATTAGGGGATAAAAACATTGCAAACAAGTGCAAAAGAGCAGAAATAATAAATGCAACCTTCTCAGATCACAATGCAATGAAAATAATCATTAGTAAGGGTACATGGAGAGGTAAATCAAAAATTAATTGGAAATTAAAGAATACAATTCTCCAAAACTAGTTAGTTAAAGAACAAATCATAGAAACAATTAATAACTTCATTGAAGAAAATGACAATGATGAGACATCCTTTCAAAACCTATGGGATGCAGCCAAAGCAGTACTCAGGGACAAATTTATATCCTTGAGTTAATATACTAACAAATTAGGGAGAGCAGAGGTCAATTAATTGGGCATGGAAATTAAAAAACTAGAAAGTGAACAAATTAAAAATCCTCAGATGAAGACTAAATTAGAGATCCTAAAAATCAAATGAAAAAGTATTAAAAATGAAAGTAAAAACACTATTGATTTAATAAAATAAGACTAGAAGCTGGTACTTTGAAAAAAAAGCAAATAAAATAAATTACTGGTCAATCTAATTATAAAAAGCAAAGAAAAAAACCAAATTGACAGTATCCAAGATGAAAAGGGAGACCTCACCTCAAATGAAGAGGAAATTAAAGCAATCATTAAAAATGATTATGCCCAATTATATGGCAACAAATATGGCAATCTAGGTGATGTGGATGAATACTTACAAAAATATAAATTGTCTAGACTAACATAGGAAGAAATAGATTACCTAAACAATCCCACATCAGAAAAAGAAACTGCACAAGCCATCAAAGAACTCCCTAAGAAAAAATCCCCAGGTTCAGATGGATTCACAAATGAATTCTATCAAACTTTCAAAGAACAACTAATCCCAATATTATGCAAACTACTTGACAGAATAAGTAAAGAAGGAGTTCTACCAAATTCATTTTATGACACAAATATGGTACTGATCCCAAAGCCAAGCAGGTCAAAAATTGAGAAAGAAAACTATAGACCAATCTCCTTAATGAATATAGATGCAAAAATCTTAAATAGCATATTAGCAAAAAGACTCCAGCAAGTCAACACAAGGGTTATTCACTATAACCAGGTAGGATTCATACCAGGAATGCAAGGATTTCACTTACCCATTTGGAGCCAAGACTACAGGACGTTGCCATACTATAAGAAGAAAAGGAACTAGAATTTTATTTTGAAAGGGAAGTGTCATTCCCTGGTCTGGTTTTTGTCATTCTCAGGGATATGGGAAGCTAGGATGATAGTCAAACTTTAGTACTTGTCTGAGTACTTCACAAAAAGTGTAGATAGATATAAGGAAGTCCTACAACTTAACATATGTCAAGCATCACAACCTCAAGTCTCACACTAGTTTTTTTTAACCTGTGTGCTCTTTTTGGCACTATTCAGATTAAGTCTGTGCTCTTTGTTTTTATCCTGTTTCCTAGAATCAGACACAAACATTAATCACAGTCTCATAACATTTAACAATAAATGGAAGGTTCCCATAGTTTAAAGATTTGGGGTATGCATTGATATTATAGCAAGTATATATATTAAACTTATATTACTGCAGAAAAAAATAATATTAATTGTAGGTACCTTAATTACAAGAAATGAGAAAAATGGAAAAAATCAAATAATCTAATCAAAATAAAAGAATAGGAATAATAAAAATAAGGGGGGAAGGAAAAAATCATGAATTCAATGTGTTCTCAAAAAAACAGCATCCACTTGAAAATGGATTATTATCTCCAATGCATGTGATAGGATACAGGCAATTAGTCTCAACAGAAGATGCTCTCTTTATATGTGAGCAATGAATCCAAGAGTCCTTCACTCCAATCTTTATAGATGTTGGAGTAGTTAACAATATTTGGAATGGCCCTTCCCAGGAAGGCTGAGTTGCTCCAGTACTCTGGAAATTCTTAATATACTCCTTGTCTCCTGGGTTCAGGTCATGAAGAGAAAAGTCTAGTGGTCCAGCTTGTACTGCAGCTCCGGATTCATGGAGTTCATGCAGTTTGTGTTGTAATTCCTATATGTAGGAAGCAATAGTAGTATCTTCCCCTAATAGTGATATATATGCAGGGGAGAAAGGTTTAGCCTGTATAGGTGGATGTCCAAAAGGATCTCAA
Source organism: Monodelphis domestica (assembly GCF_027887165.1). Classification (NCBI taxonomy): domain Eukaryota; kingdom Metazoa; phylum Chordata; class Mammalia; order Didelphimorphia; family Didelphidae; genus Monodelphis; species Monodelphis domestica. The sequence goes on from NC_077228.1 coordinate 257,240,344, forward strand.
ATGGTGAGATGTGTAGGTCTCCTCTAGTTACTTGACCTTTTGTGATTAATTTAACCTTTATAGTTACTTAACACCTTTTTGTATTAAGATCTTAAAATAGACTTAACTTAAAGTTATAGCTTCACTATAAGGTAAGAGTTAAGTACCTTCATTGTTCAATCAGGAGATTACAACTTTATCTTCCCCTAAAGTATGGTCTAAGTAGGATGTAGTAATTTTAAAGTTCCCAACACATTCCTGATTTTGTTAAACGAAATATCTTCATTGTTACAATCAGGAAATAGCTAAATCCAATCTTCACGGAAGACAGTATGGGAGAGATTAGGTTTGGATCAGCATCTCACACCCTACACCAAGATAAACTCAGAATGGGTGAATGACCTGACTACAAAGAAGGAAACTATAAGCAAATTAGGCGAACACAGAATAGTATACTTGTCATATATTTGGGAAAGGAAAGACTCTGGGAAAGGAAAAACCAAGCAAGAGCTAGGAAAAAACCACAAAAATGTAAGATCAATAATTTTGATTACATCAAATTAAAAAGGTTTTATACAAACAAAACTAATGCATCCAAAATTAGAAGGGAAGCAACAAATTGGGAAACAATCTTCATTACAAAAACCTCTGACAAAGGTCTAATTACTCAAATTTATAAAGAGCTAAACCAGTTGTACAAAAAATCAAGCCATTCTCCAATTGAAAAATGGGCAAGGGACATGAATAGGCAATTTTTAGTTAGAGAAATCAAAACTATTAAAAAGCACATGAAAAAGTGTTTTAAATGTGAATCTTAAAATTTCTCAGACTCTACTTTGGAACATTTGGTTAAGGCTATTCCCCATTTTCAACAATGAAGGTACTTGGTCAGGAATGTATTGAGAACTTTACATTACTCCACCATACTTAGGCATTCTTTAGGGGGAGATAAAGTTGTAAACTCCTGATGGAACAATGAGATAAAGTCCCCAACCCATACTATTAATGAGGCAAAAGCCCTTAAGCTAGGTCTATTTTTAGATCTAATACAAAAGGATGCTAAGTACCTATGAAGGTCAAATTAATCACTAAAAGGTCAAGCAACTTACAAAGGGCAAGTTTAGCAAAGAGGTGTGAAGTACTCAGAAGATATAATCTACCCAGAGAAGGTGAGAACTAAGCATGGGCAGTCCTAGGGAAAGCGTCTACTGTGATTGGTAGACGTAAAAATTTAGGGGAAGTGACACGAGAAATTTTTCTTTAAAAGGAAGGAGCTTGAGGCCTCTGGTAGTGAGTCCAGCTTTGGAAGCTGAATTGGAAGTCAGGAGTCAGAGCTCTCTCTGAACTCAGTTCAGGAGAATTGGAGTTTTGCTTGGGACAAAATCTTGTGGTGAGTGATTAAAGACTGACTTAGTTTCTCTCTTAAATAGAAAGGCCTAAGCCATTTGGCCTAGGCCCTAGCCTTTTCCTACTATTTCCTCTTACTCTGTCTCTTTCCCTTCCCTTAATTCCTTCATTCGTATTAATTAAAATCTCCATTAAACCCAGCTGACTTTGGTATTTCATATTTGGGAATTTTTCTCATGGAGACCACTTATTTTTTATTTAAATCAAGACATTAAAAATTATCTTTACCAGTGTGGCCAAAACCTTACAGTTTGGGCAATTCAAAGTCTTGAAAACCACATTTTCGCGGTCACATAAATCTCTTATAATCAGAGAAATGCAAATCAAAACAATTCTGAGATATCACCTCACACCTAGCAGATTGGCTAACATGACAACAAAGGAAAGTAATGAATGCAGGAGGCATGACAACAAAGGAAAGTAATGAATGCAGGAGGGGATGTGGCAAAGTCGGGACATTAATGCATTGCTGGTGGAGTTGTGAATTGGTCCAACCATTCTGGAGGGCAATTTAGAACTATGCCCAAAGGGTGATAAAAGACTGTCTGCCCTTTGATGCAGCCATAGCACTGCTGGGTTTGTACCCCAAAGAGATAATAAGGAAAAAGACATGTACAAGAATATTCATAGCTGTGCTCTTTGTGGTGGCAAAAAATTGGAAAATGAGGGAATGTCCTTCAATTGGGGAATGGCTAAACAAATTGTGGTATATGTTGGTGAAGGAATACTATTGTGCTCAAAGGAATAATAAAGTGGAGGAATTCCATGGAGACTGGAACAACCTCCAGGAAGTGATGCAGAGTGAGAGGAGCAGAACCAGGATAACATTGTACACAGAGACTAATACGCTGTGGTACAATCGAATGAAATGGACTTCTCCATTAGTGGCAATGCAGCGATCCTGAACAACTTGGAGGAATCTAGGAGAAAAACCACTATCCACATTCAGAGGAAACACTGTGGGAGTAAAAACACTGAAGAAAAACAATTGCTTTATTACATGGGTTGAGGGGATATGATTGGGGATGTAGACTCTAAATGAACATCCTAGTGCAAACATCAACAACATGGAAATAGGTTCTGATCAATGACATAAGTAATACCCAATGAAATTGCGCTTTGGTTGTGGGAAGGGTAGGTGGAGGGGAGGGAGGGAAATAATGTGATTATTGTAACCAAGGATTAATGTTCTAACTTGATTAAATAAACTAATTCAAATGAAAAAAAGAAAGACAGAAAAAGCAACTGAAATAGTTGAAGGAATATTCCATGTTCCTGGCTGGGTCATACCAATATAAAAAATTATAACACTATCAAAATTTATTTACTGCTTTAATGTTATACCACAATAATAACTATATCTAATATTTCTCCCATCTTGTGCTTGTGCAGTTGATCGCTTTTTCCAAGTTGAAGACTTTGCATTTATTTCTAGTGAATTTTATCTTATATTTGGCTGTTGTTTAATTTGATCAATGGTTAGACATTGAGAAGAGACAAATTAAGAGAATATAAAGAAAACCTTCCTAACAGAGCTGTTTACAAGATGAATGTCTTCCCTCTTTGAAGGTCTTCACCCAAAGGCTATATGGATAACCACTTGGATATTTATAGTCAGTATTCCTTTCATGTGTGATTTGGCTTAAATAGCCACTGACGACCGTTCTAACTCTTAGATTCTGTGATTCTATGATACTGAGTTTATGAAAAAATAAGGGAAAGGCAAGTACCACCTTTTGTTTTATTGTTAGTGATGGGACTTAAGCATGGGCATTTATGTCCCAACATATATCAAGATACAGAATATTTTCTGTTGCCAAGTTTTCCTCTACAAACTATCAGCCCTATTACTTCATAGGTTAATGGGATCTTAGACTTTGAGCTTTTATATAAATCCAAGAACTGACATGCCTAGACTGTATGTAACCCACAGGAATGATACAGTCCAGATCACTAATCATTGCACAAATATGATCATTGTAATATAGTTGGCAGCACTCGTGGAGAGAGGAAAGGAAGGAGAAGGAGAAAAAGAAAGATAGGACTGTCTCAGATACTTCCTGCCTGTGAAAAGAATCAGAATTGCTGGAAAGGACTCCAACAGCAAAATCTGTCACTGCCACCCCATCTTGTGTCAGGGTTGCTGGATGACTCTGAAATTAACTACTGACCTTTAGGTGGCGCCATCTTATGGCAAAACTGTTTTCTGCACAATAAACCATATGGTCAAGAGAGCTATTTCTATTTTATATGGTAAAGAAAATAGCTTAACCAAAGTCACATGGTCAGTGAGCATCAAAACCAGGGTTTGAAGCTAAGTCTTTTGACTTCAAATCCAGTGTCCTTTAGGGCTCCTTCCATTCCACTACAACTATCCCTGGTAAATTTAATTGTTTCCTCAGGTGAAGTTAAGCACTCTAGTTAAATAAAGTTGAAAGTGCTTGACAATGTCCCTAGAGCAACTGTTATGTTGTATGTATGTCCTCAGCTCCCTTCAGATAAAATGAGAAAATATTTTTAAAAAGCATTTAGCCTGGCACAGAGTAGGTGCTTTTAAAATTCTTATTCTGGGGCAATTTGGTAGCTCAGTGGATAGAGTGCCAGGTCTGGAGTTGGGAGGACCTGGATTCAAATCCGACTTGAGATACTTCTTACCGTTTGACCCTAGGCAAATCACTTAATCCCATTTGCCTAGCTGCTGCTCTTCTATCTTAAAGTTATGACTAGGACAGAAAATGAGGGATTAAAGAAATAATAATTTTAAAAATGCTTGTTCCTTTCCATTCCTCGTAGTTAGCCCTTTAGATGCTACCTGACATTTTGCTGGGTCTAAGGAAATGATTCTCCTTTCCTAGCCAATGTTGAAAAGATATTAACTCCCTGAATCTAAAATTGCATAGTCCTCAGAAAAGAATTTGGAGGATTGGGTTTCTACAGAAATATGCATGTGTTGTTTAAAAAGTCTTGCCAAGTGACAGAATGCTGTGTTTGTGCCCAATTACGTAACAGCTCATCCATCTTGTCTGTTGTGGTATCGGTGGCTAGGCCTCCAGCCTGGCTGTATCAGTGCAAGCTCCTTAGGGATGGCTTCAATGGCTGCCAATTTCCTTTCACAGCATATTTGGACACTGATTTGCCATGTGTTCAAGAGAAAATGGCGTGGGTGAGGGGAAAGAAAAATACTGTTTCATTTCTGTTAATGGTCAAAAAACTTACAGAATGTCAGAAATAGAAAAAACCTTAGAGATCATCAGTCTAATCCTCTCATTTTTAAATGGGAAAACTGAAACCGGGAGAGGGAAAGTGATTTTCCCAAAGTTACCCAGTAAGCAAGATGTAGGGCTAGCCTTTTCTTTCTTTCTTTTATTAATTTAAATTTATCTGCTTATTTGTTATATTAAAATACCTTGCTAACTCCCTTCCTCTCCTGGCCCTATTAGAGAAGGCATCATTTGACAAAAAGATGTATGTATACATAAAATTGTGTCTTACTTATTTCTGCATATCAATTCTTTTTCTGGAGGTAGACATAAATGTCATTCTTTGCTTTTTTTTTTTAAACTCTTACCTTCCATCTTAGAATCAATACTGTATATTGGTTCCAAAGCAGAAGAGCTAGGCAATGGGGGTTAATACAATGATATACCTAGGGTCACACAGCTAAGAAGTCTCTGAGATATAATTTGAACCCAAGACCTCCCAAATCTAGACCTTACTCCCAATTCATTGAGCCACTTGGCTGTAGGGCTAGACTTTTTTTTTTAACCTTTACCTTCCATCTTAGAATCAATACTCTATATTGGTTCCAAAGTAGAAGAGTGGTAAGAGCTAGGCAATGGGGCTTAAGTGACTTGCCCAGGGTCACACAACTAGGAAGTGTCTGAAACCAAATTTGAACCCAGGACCTCTCATCTCTAGGCCTGGCTCTCAATAAACTGAGCCACCCAACTCCCCCCTTGGCCTTTTCAACCAATCAATCAATCTACAAGCATTTATTAAATACAATGTGCCAGGAGGCAGCTAGGTGACACAGTAGATTGAGCTTTAGGTCTGGAGTGAGGAAGACCTGAGTGCAAATCTGTATTCAAATATTCATTAGCTGTAAGACTCTGGGCAAACTATTTAACCTCTGTTTGCCTTAAACAAATAGAGAAGTAAATGGCAAACTTCTCTAGTATATCCTTGTCAAGAAATGGCCCATGGGGTCACAGAGAATTGGGCATGACTGAACAACAACATACATCTACCATTGTGCTAGGCACTGGGAATACAAAGACAAAAATGAAGCTGACCTGCCTTCAAAGAGCTTATATTCTATGGAAGACAAGTGCATGTATACTTAAATATATCCAAAAATGGATATAAAATAAATTTGGGGGAATTGAGCTAATTCTTGAAGGAAACAAGATTTTTTTTTGCCCTTTTTTTGCCTCTTCATTTTATTTTATTTTTATTTTTATTTTGTCACTTTAGAACATTATTCCTTGGTTACAAGAATCATATTCTATCCCTCCCTCCCCTTCCCTCACCCTTTCCATAGATGAGGCGCAATTCCACTGGGTTTTACATGTGTCCATGATCAGAATCTATTTCCATGTTGTTGATGTTTGCACTAGGACGTTCATTTAGAGTCTACATCAGAAACTAGAGATTTTAAGAAGTGAGAAGGGAAAGCATTCCAGTGTGGTGACAGTCAATGTGAAGGTATGGACATGACAAATGGAATGTCATATTTATAAGGAACAAACTGTAAGAAGGCACTAGAACCCTAGTCTTTTGGTTTCCAATAAAGGGTTTCTCCCTCACTATCCTCTGCTGCCTCCTATAGTCAATACAGAATATAGGCTAACTATTTTTTTTCCCAGAATTTAGAGAATAGCAGTGCCTAGAAGCTAAAAAGCAGGTGGGGAAATTCAGTGGAGAAAATTATAGGAAACTAAAGATTATAAAGGATCTTCTGATCTAGAATGGGCATTAGACATCATCTAATTGGATCTTCTCATTTTACAGATGAGGAAACTGAGGCTCCAATGCCCCAAATTACATATCTATAGCTCCAACTTTTTTTTTCTCATTAAAAATCGTTATCTCTGTCTGGCTCTCTATTTACCTAGTCTAGATGACCTTGGAGACCTCTTCCAACTTTAATTCCATGATTTAATTCTGAGGTAGGCAAAGTGTGTCTTCAGCATCTATCTGCTTTTTTTATTCTTCCCTTTCTCCTTTTAGTGCTCCCCCCACCAATAAATCCCAGTGGCTGTCATGCTCCTGAGCTCACTCACAGTAAGGCATTAGAGACTTAAACTTTCTGCTCAATGAGGCAAATCATTTTTCTTTCCTAGACCTCAATTTCCTCATCTATGAGGCAAAGAAATTAGACATCTCTAAAGTAAATAGACTTGTAAGGTAAGTTTTACATAAAGAAACACCCAGGCACCATTTGACAACTTTCTCTTAATTTTCATCAGTGGCTCAAGGAAAGCAACTGCAGAGAGCAGGAGTGGCTAAAGCTTAGGGTTAGGGGCATAGCAAAATAAAAGGGGGGAAATGCCTTTCTGGGTTGATTGGATAGAAGATGGGAAATGTTCAGTTTATGGTGGGCATTCCCTATATCTGCCAAAATTTTATCTCTGAAAGTTAAACTAGGAACCAGGGAGGGCTTGTTTGTCTAAAAATTATCAAACAACTCTGGGATTTGGGGGTTCATGAATTCTTAAATCCTAAGTCTTTTCTATTTTCCCACGTAGCTAGATGAGGAGGTAGAGAAAAGGCAAGGCATGGATAGGCTTAGATGGCCTTACTGAATTCTTGGTCTTAAATACATATATATATATGTATATATATCCTGCTCTCTGCAGTTGCTTTCCTTGAGCCACTGATGAAAATTAAGAGAAAGTTGTCAAATGGTGCCTGGGTGTTTCTTTATGTAAAACTTATACATACATACATATATATATATATATATATATATATATATATATATATATATATATATATATATGTAGTAGTAGTAGTAGTAGTCTCTCGGTAACGGAGGATGACGATTGTCTTTGTGTGTTTTCATCTATAATGGATGAGTGTGCACAAAAACACTTGTGCATGAAGGAGATTTAAGTGGAAAAGTTGATGCACAGTGTAAGCCTCAAAATTTCTTAGACTTATAAATGTTGGAAATTTCACCATTGGGAAATTTCATACTTGGAAAATTTCTTAGTGATAGTCTATTGGAATGTGAACCCAATTGACAAGGGAGGTTCCTCCTCCTCCCTTCTTAAGATTACTTTAGGACAGAAACCTTTTGCTGAACAATGGAAAGGGCTTTGACCTATGCTTAAGCATAGAACAGGAATTTCTTTGAGTCATGATTGATTTTAGAATTGATACAATAGAGATACTTGGAATGACAGAACCAGGTCTTGGAAAATACAATTTCCACCCCACTCAGTCCTAACAGGATTTAGGAAGGGCTGCAGCATAGATCAGAATTTAATTATTCCAATCTCTACCCTACTCAGGGTAACAGGATTTAGGAAGGGCTGTAGCAAAAGATCAAAGATTTAATTATTTGAGAATATGACCTTCAACAGACATGTGCAAAGCCACAGACCTCTGGGCAGTCCTGGGTTAAGCTAGAGCCACCATTGGCACAGGAAAGACATGGACTGTGATTGGTAGATGTGAGAACTGAGGGGAGGGAACTTGGATGGGTTCCTTAAAGATAGAGGGGTCTGAGGACTGAGGGGTGGTTGGTTGGAGAGTTTTGGCTCTGAGTGGTTGGAGAGGTGCTCTGAGAAGCTTGCTCTGAAGGAAGCTGGAGGTGGAGGCCCTTGAGACTGTTTCTCCATTTTGGTCACGTGAGTAATAGGGATTGATCTCCTTTCTTTGCCCCAGCTATCTAAGGGCTGTAAACCTCAAAATTCCTTAGACTTATAAATGTTGGAATTTTCACCATTGGGATATTTCATACTTGGAAATTTTCTTACTGATAGTCTATTGGAATGGGAACCCCATTGGCATGGGAGGTTCCTTCTCTTCCCTTCTTCAGATTACTTTAGGACAGAAACCTTTTGTTGAACAATGGAAAGGACTTTGACCTATGCTTAAGCATAGAACAGGAATTTCTTTGAATCATGATTGATTTTAGAATTGATACAATGGAGATACTTGGAATAAATCTCCACCCTATTCAGTCCTAACAGGATTGAGTAAGGGCTGCAGCCTAGATCAAAGATTTAATCATTTGAAAATATGACCTTCAACAGACATGTGCAAAAGCCAGAAACCTCTGGGCGGTCCTGGGTTAAGCTAGAGCCTCCATTGGCACAGGGAAATTGATGAACAGTGATTGGTAGATGGGAGAACTGAGAGGAGGAACTTGGATGGTTTCCTTAAAGATAGGAGGGTCTGGAGACTGGATGGGGTTGAGGAGTTTGGTCAGGGTGATTGCGGTGGGCTCTGAGAAGGGTTGCTCTGAAGGAAGCTGAAGGTGGGGGCCTCTGAGACTGTTTCTCCATTTTGGACACGTGAGTAATAGGGACTGATCTCTTTTCTTTGCCCCAGCTATCTAAGGGCTTGGGCCTTTTGGCCCAGCCTAAACAGAAGGGGTATTTAAGCCCTATTCCCTTCTCTCCCTTTTTCTCTCTCTCTATCTCTAATTCCTTTCTTACTCCTATTGTAATTAAACTCCAAAAAAGGCTGACGGCTGACTTGAGTTTTTCATTTAGGAATTACATAGCTGATTCCTTGGCGACCTTAAATTAATATATATCAGTCTTTTAAAGTGATTCCCTTGTAACAGGGCTTGGGCCTTTTGTCCCAGCCTAAACAGAAGGGGTATTTAAGCCCTATTCCCTTCTCTCCCCTTTCTCTCTCTCTCTCTCTCTCTCTCTATCTATCTATCTATCTATCTATCTCTAATTCCTTTCTTCCTCCTGTTTGTAATTAAACTCTATAAAAGGTTGACGGCTGACTTGAGTTTTCATTTAGGAATTACATAGCTGAATTCCTTGGCGACCTTAAATTAATATATATCAGTCTTTTAAAGTGATTCCCTTGTCACAACAGAGACAGTCCCACTCTCTCGGCGTTGGAAGCCTGGGTCCAATGGCACGAAAAGTCGTTACACCTGGAGACTTCCTCAGCTGCATTGGATGGCCGTGTTGTCTTTTGTGCTCCAACACGCCCTAAGCACTCCACAGTGCTTTGCTGCATCGCCCTCTCAGCCGTTGAACCTTCTTATTGGTTTCTTCCATCTGTTCGGCCAAAGCAGTCTTCACAGGCTGGGTGAGCAAAGCCTTAGTTCACCAGGGGTCGATGACCCGATGGCTACCCTCACAATGTTTAGCCGGCCTGTCGAAGCCGTTGCTCAGGGTGTGGCCGCTGCCGCATGCTAGCAGCTACTAGGAGCCACAAGTGAGAGCTGGGTGCCAGGTGAGGGTCAGAGGTTGGAGAGCTGCCCTAGGAAGGCACAACAAGCCCTCCATACCAGAGATACTACTCCTCTCTGAGCACCCCATACACCCATATATATATAATATATGTGTGTGTGTGTGTGTGTGTGTGTATAACCAAAAATGAAAGAAGCCTTGTAATAAATCTTTACAAATAAATTTCATTTTAACTTTCATAAACAAAGGTAATCCACATACATAAATAAGCACAAAAGAAAAAGAAAGAAGAAACAAGTTATCACACATACAAGTTGCATAGTTAATGTATTGTTTAAAAAATCTTGGTAGGGACAGTTAAGTAGTGAATAGAGAGCCAGGCCAGGTGTGGGGTTGGGAGGACTCTTGATATTCTGTCTTAGAGTTAGGAGGAAAAAAGTCATTGTATATTATTGTATTCATAAGTATGCTTTACAAGTATTTTTAAAATTTGTTTTGGTTTCTTTTGTTTTGATATCAACTTCATTTCCCAACATATTTCTACCTATTCCCCTACCCACAAAATAAGGAAGAGAGAAAAAAATTTCAGGAAAATTAATGAACACATCAACCAAATCCTACATTCTATGCCATGTACCACACCCCAAATCCTAAACCTTGCAGAAAGCAAAGAGAAGTTCATGGTCGTGTTTCTTCTTTGGGCAAAGGCTTGGTCATTATAGCTTGGAAACATTTCGTTTTCATTGTTTTGTTTATGTTGTTCTTTTTATTTACATTACTGTAGTCATTGGGTTTGTTTTCTTGGTTCCTTCATTTTGCTTTGGTCTACAAATCACTTGCAAGCTTCAGGTGTGCATTATGTGATCCTTTCTGAACTTTTTTATGTATTTCTTTTCTGTTGGTATTATTATTGCCTTTATGTTATTATTATTTCTCTTTATTCTCTCTTTATTATCCTTCCTTCATTCCATATTACCTCATGGGTCTTCTCATATTTCTTTATGTCCTTCCCATTTGCTTCTTTCAGGTAATTTTCCATTACCATACCATTCCTATTTGGCAGCTATATGGCCAAATGGATAGAATGCTGATCCCAAAGTTGAGAATACTCATCTTCCCGAGTTCAAATCTGGCCATAAACACATGTTGGCTGTGAAGCTGGGTAAATCACTTTAATCCCATTTACCTCAGTTGTCATCTGTAAAATGAGCTGGTGAAGAAAATTGCTAAAAACTCCAGTATCTTTGCCAAGAAAATTAGATACAACTGAAATCCTAAATAGCAACATACCATTAGTTTGGCATAATTTCTTCAATCATTGTTGAATATATAGATTGTTTTAACACAGTGCTACTAGGAATATTTTTGTCCTGAAAAGTTTCCCTTTTCTTGTCAATAACAACTCTAGTGGCATAGTCTTAGGTATAAAATTACCAGGTTTAGGGCCTGAACAGTTTTCGAAACTATTTGTATAATTCTGTATTGTTTTCCCAAGAAAATTTAACCAACTTACAGTTCTGCCTGTTTTTTCCAAAGCTATGTCAACATGAAATTTTGTTATTTTTTGCTATACTTTGTTTTAAACTGTTATTCATGATTTCCATAATCTGTACCACCAAAGGTAATTTGTACATCAATATAAATTCACTATACTTATTATTTCCCTCAATATGATGAGTATAAGGTAATACCAAAGTCTTTTTTAATTTGGATTTTTCTGATTTTTAGTGTCATTAGGGCTATCCCCACATATAGCATGGGGATGCCATTGTATGATTTTATGGGAGGTAGAATAGACATCTCTAACCTCTCCCACCCCTCCCCCTTTTCCAAAAAACTTTCATTCTTGCCAGAAAGGGAAGTAGGAGATTGGGGGTCAGAGGTTTGGTCACTCTCCTCTCCTCAGAGAGAGGGGTTTCTGGTCTAAAATTATATCTATTTCCTTCCTTCAATATTTAGCTTAGAGGATGTGATTTCAGGAGATTGTGATTTCAAACTAATTTCTGTTTGCTGTTTCATTATGGAGGAAGTAGGATCCTAAACTTTATGAATAAGGCTCAATACCTTTCCCACCAAATACCAGTTCTACAAAACACACATAGATAGCAGTTAGCAAAGAAACCCATTTATCCAATTTGATAGCCAAACAGAAATCATGGAAGGTTAAACATAGGAGTTTAGACCATAGAAAGTGAGGAGGCTCTCCCATTAGGATTAAGATAACTGCTCAACCAAGAGAGAGAGTCTAAAATCTCACTCAAGAGGAAGTACCGCAAAGTCTCTAGAGTAGCAAACTGGAGATGATGGAGACTGTCAACTCCTCTCGTGACAGCTTCTTTCCAGGGTCTTTTACTTTAGTGACCTGAAGTATGGTTCAGATCTTCTATCTCCTCTCTTGAAGCTGGGAGCCAGAAGTACTCCAAAAGACCTCATAATCTAAAGAGACATGTCAATACTCAGAGCATATCTAAAAAGACTTGAAGAAACTGTAATTCTCCCACTCTTGCCAACTCAATTCTGTCTCTCATGCAGGCACAGAGGACTGATCATCATAATGATGAGAGAGTCCCACACCAATGGTTTTAGGACTTCATTTACATTAGAGCTTTTTAAAAAAAGTGTTTTATCTTTCAAGAAATGCTTTCAAATATATCCATATCTCCCCTATTCTTAAAAATCATCATTAGACCATGCTAAACCCTCAGGATATCCTATTTATTTCATCTTTTTTTTTTCCAAGCCCCTTAAATTCCTTGAAAAAAGTTGTCTCCACCTAATTTCCTCCACTTTCTTCTGTTTCACTCCTTTCTGAATTGGTACTTATTACTGGACAGACACTGCTTTCTCCAAAGCAATCAAAGATCTCTTAATTGCCAAATCTGTTGGTCTCTTTTATTCCTCATCCTTCTTGAATAATGCTTACAACTCTCTTCTGCTGGATACTCTCTTTTCTCTGGGTTCTGCCCCTACCTGTCTGAATACTCTTCATTAGTTTCTTCCTTGTGCCCATGTTATGCCCTCTAACAACAAATGCCTCCCAAAGTTCTGATCTAGGTTCTCTTCTATGTCTATACTTTCTCTCATGGCAATTTCATCAACTCTTATGAATTTAATTTAATATCAATTCAGAGGACTCCTAGATCTATATAGTATTTCTAGCCCTAGATTTCCCCCAACTTTAGTTCTGCATCATCAACTACTCAGTGGACTTTTCAAATTGGATAGTGCAAGGACATTTTGAATTCAGCATGCCCTAAAATGAATTTATTATCTCTCCTCTTCCCCAAACATCATTTCCCCAAATTTCCCCTTTACTACAAAAAGCCAACACCATTCTTTTAGTTTCCCAGGTTCATAACACATACACACATATATGTTTAGAGTTGGAAGGGACCTCAAAGTTCATCTAATACAATCTTTTCATTTTAGAGAAGAGGAAACTGAGGTCTGTGCAGGTAAAGTGACTTGACCAAGATCAGTCATTATTTCCTTTATTCCCACTCCCACCCCATTTCCCAACTCTCCTTCCAACTTTCCTTCATGTTTGCAGGATCAAGGATTCTTGTCTCTTTCCTCATCCACATTCCCCATATCTAATCAACTACTACATTGTGTCCATTTATCTCTACATCTTGTGCAATGTGCCTCCTCTCTCTAATGTACTCTCATTCTCCAAAAAAAACTCAAACAAAACTTCCTAAAGCATAGGTCTGATCACATTCCTCCCTGCCTCCCTTACCTTCAAAAATCTTCCCAGGCTCCCTGTTACCTTTAGAATATTCAGAATAGAAACTATAAATGGAGTATATAGAATGGAAAGTATATATAGAAACTTTTGACACTGAAAACCCTTTGCAGAATCATTCCCTACTTTCATGCACTATTATGTTCAAATTGGCTTACTTGATATTCCTCAAGCTTCTAATTTCCTCTTATTTCTCTGAATCATTTTCATAAACCATTATCTTGTGCCTAAGTGTTCACTCATCTATTTTGTCTTAGGTCTTCAAGGCTCACTTCATGTCCTATTTCCTACAGGAAGCTTTTCTCATCTTTCCAGGTCTTGGTGCCCTCTCCTTCCTCTAATTGTCTTATATTTATTTACCTGTGTTCATGGTGAATTCCTGAATAGATTGTAAGCTCCCTAAGGACACAAATGTTTTTGTTTTCTCCATGTATCCTCAGCATTTGACATAGTGCCTTATACATAGTAGGCACTTAATAGGTGCTAATTAAATTTAATTGAATTAAAATTAATTTCAAGCCTGACACATATACTATATTATAGCATCAGAAGGAAATTCTATTAAATTACTGGAACCCAGAACCCCATGCCTAATTTGATGTCTAATTAAAGTATTTGAATGAGGAGAAACAAGTGGAGCAGGGTTATAATAAAATTTTATATAAAACTGTCTCCTTAAAAAAAAGATAGGCAGTTTAGGTAATTGTTCATCATTTCTCAAGTATTTCTGGGCAACTTGCATTGTGTGAATCTCATCCTCTGCAAAGTTATTCTTAACTCATTTATCTGAGAGACATCCTGAAATATCTCCACTTCTTCCAACTGCCCAGTTCTTGTAATGAGCAACAAAGAGCCGTGAGCCAATAACACAGTTTCATGTTAACATATGGGCTGGTGGGGGCTCAGTCAAGCACACAGGCTCACAGATGCTTTTGTGCATTTCAGCAAGGACCATGTCAGGCAGTCCCTTTGGGAGCCCAAAATAATGCCTATTTTTTCAATGCAAGAAAACAAATCTCTTGCTGAAACAGTTCCTCTACCTTTTTCCCTACCCACCTCTCCAATTAAAATGCCATCCTTTGTACACAGAGACTAACACACTGAATGTAGGACTTCTCTACTAGCAGCAAAGCAATGATCCAGGACAATTCTGAGGGATTTAATGAGAAAGAATGCTATCCATATCCAGAGAAAGAACTGTGGGAATAGAAACACAGAAGAAAAAGATATGATTGATCACATGGTCGAATGGGAACATGATTGGGGATGTAGACTCTAAATGTTAATAATTATTAATATTATTATTAATATATTAATATTTCCATATGAATAATATGGAAATAGGTCTTGATCAATGATACATGTAAAACCCTGTGGAATTGCTTTTTGGCTATGGGAGGTGGGAGGGAGGAGGGGAGGGAAAGAACATAAATCATGTAACTATGGAAAAATATTCTAAATTAATTAAATTAATTAATTAATTAAAAAAAAGAAATACCAACCTTCTTTTGGAATCTGACAATGAAAATAAGCCATAGGATTGAATGAATAAGATTAATCTCATCTTTCTAGTATTCTTTCTGAATTTTTGGTAATCAGTTGACCAAAAGTATTAGGAATAGCATGGTATAGTGAGGAAAATATTGGACTTGGAGTTAAAAGAGCCAAGTTGAAACACTGTATCCACCATGTGTATGATCTTGGACAAGACCTCTGTTGTCCATTAGACCATACTGTCCATTTCCTTTTCCAGTTGATTAAAGCATAGGTTAAGTGGCTTGCCAAGGGTCACATGGCTAGTAAGTGTCTGTGGCCAAATTTGAACTCGTCTTCTTGAATTCCGGCTGAATGCTGTATCCATTGTGCCACTAGCGGACTCCTATGATTTCATCCACTTTGCCTCCTTCTCTTTGTTTTGTTTTTTAAACCCTTACCTTCCATCTTAGAATCAATAGTGTATATTGGTTCCAAGGCAGAAGAGCAGTAAGGGCTAGGCAATGAGGGTTAAGTGACTTGTCCAGGATCACACAGCTGGAAAGTGTCTGAGGCCAGATTTGAACCTAGGACCTCCTGTCTCTAGATCTGGCTCTCATTTCACTGAGCCACTCACCTCCTCCATCTCTCTCTCTCTTTTTTTTAATACATTGCAGCAGTTCCTTTTCCTTTTGGAAAAGGTGTTGTTGGAACTTGGGAGGAAAATCATGGTTTGCCACTGTTTTTTAAAACTGAATTTTAAATTTTATTTTACTGAATTTCTATCTAGGAATAGAATCATAGATTCAGGACTAGAAGGGACCTCTGAGTTCAGCCTCCTCATTTTATAGATGAGAAAACTGAGACCTATGGAGGTTAAAGTGATTTCCCCAAAGTCACCTAGGTGACCCCATCAGAGGCATGATTTCAATTGATGTCCTCTGATTCCAGAGTCACAGTGAACCACTGAACCCCCCTGAACCACTCTGCCTCTTTTCATTTGGAAAAGAAATTTCACCACTCTAGTCTTTATTTTTTATATTTACCAGAAAATGCTGTTTTCAGTTTTGTGGTAAGTCTATGTCTATTCTAAGGGCAAAAGATAGCCCATATTTGCATATCCAAATAAGATTTATTGAAGTATTACTTGAGCCACAAGGGAGCTAGGAAGCTCTAGCTCTGGACTTGACTGGTTTTTGTTTTTATTTTCCAAGAAAAGCAATAAAGCTATGTCTGTGATTTAATTGACCAGGGGTGGGGTGGGGTCAGGGGCTGAGGTTGAAGCTGTGCCTTCCTTGATGCATCTTTCTGATGGTTTGGATTTGGCTTTCTTGCTAAGTGTCATTTTCATGGAGTTTGGATCCTTCAGACTTGGAGGATGTGCAGAGTTCTGGTAACTTATATTTAGATATGGTAGTGATGGTAGTGGCAGCACATACACCTAAGCTATATGCTTCAATATATTTATTGATTATCCTTTCACTTAGGAGGCTAACATTAAAGCATTATTAGAATGCAAAGCAGTTTTTAAAAGACTGTTAGTTAGGCACTTCCTATTTCACCTTGGCATTGAACTGTCCAATCACAGAATCAAATCTGGATAGATCTTTCCAGTGACTATGTTGCATAATTCTTGCATGGATGCCAGTGATCTATGATGGATGCTGCTGGTGCTTTATTTTCAGATCTGAAGACCTTCTAAATTCATAAGATTAGCTATTTAGGAGAAGAAAAACAAACAAAATGGAGGTCAAAATACAATGTAGGACCAAAAATGAGTTTTGGGGGAAGATAGTCTGGAAACAGAGCACACTATTTGTTTACAATTTATAACCAGAGGAAGAGATCAGGGGGTGGGGGGTGGGAGGGTGCGCAGTTTCATTTCTATTTAATTGTAGCTTGGTGGCACAGTGGATAGAATGTATGACAGAGGTCTGAACTCAAGGAAGAGTGACAGGTTGAGGTGCTGCTGAATCTTCCCAGGAGGTCTGGATTCTTAAGAAGCCTAAAGCCTGTTAGCCTGAAGCCTGAAGCTTCTGCCTGAAGCCAGTTAGGTTTCTATCTTGAGGCAGCCAAAGGAGAAGGTTTTGTTAAGAGTGGATCCTGAGGAAAAGATTGAAATCTTTCTCTTGGTGCCAGAATGCCATCCTTCACTGATTTCCCAACTGAAAGTGACCAGCCTGAGAAGAAACAAAGCAGCTAACAGATCACTTTACAGCTCCTAGTGCCCTGGGTCTGACCTGTGTTCGGTTGTGACTAAGACCAGGGTCATTCAAACATGAATCTCTCAGGGGGCCCAAAGCTGCCAAGGCCTGGGTTCCCCAACTTGAGGGAGGAAGGTATAGCCAGTTAGGGACACCTTTCCTTTTTTCCTCACAGATCCTTTATTACAGCCTGTCATTCCTGATTGATCACCCAGAATAAAGTATGTTGTTTTTCTCCTGATTGAATCCAGTGTGAGTGGGGAAACAGTTCTAGCTGTGGGAGAGAAAGAATACTCTCTCTCTGAGGGGAGAAGTTCTTGAATATAATAGTAATAGAAGGGAACTCAAGGGGCTGTTTGGGTTGGTTACAGACTCACTTCCCCTTTCTCTCTCTTGGCCAAATTAAATATCAGCTGTCCCTCCTGAACCCCAACTTGAGAAAGGGAGGTCTCCACTCTTTCTCCCTTTCTCTCTTTACAACCAGACAACCCCTCTATTACAAATGCCAGACCTGGAATCAGGAAGACCTAAGTTCAAATCCAGCCTCAGACATTTACTAACTCTGCAACCCTGGACAAGTTGCTTAACCCTGTTTGCCTCAGTTTCCTTATTTATAAAATGAAGTAGAGAAAGAAATCCTTTCCCATGTTATGGCTAAGTAAACCATTTGTATTAACAGTTAGGGTTTGAGAGTTCATTTTATTCTAACATCAAGCCTAAACTAACAACAGATTACCAGTCTGAGTCAGGTCTGCCTACTATGCAAGGTTGAATCTGATCGTTGGGATGACTTTTCCACTTTACATTTCCTTTCCTGAATAATTAATTAAACGTTAGTCTTGGGATGAATGTGCCTAGTTTAGAAGCAGTCTTGGGAATTTGAGAGATCCAGACAGAATTCCTTGGACAGAATTGACTGGCAGCAAGATGAGGAGTTTCCAGCAACTACTCAAGCACTATTGGAAGAGATGACCACCAAGAATATCATCCTAGGCCTCTGCCCAACTTGCCAGAAGACAAAATATCAGCTTTAAATAAATTGTTCCTGGAGCACCATAATCGGGGACTGTAATGAGACAAAGAATAAGAGACAAGAGAATCTAACTTCTCTCCTACTGTTCTAGAACTGAATGCTGCTCAAAGCATTTGTGGGAGTCCATACCAGACAGGGTTCTTAGTGTAGAAGGAAGAACAGCAACTGTAGTTTTTTAATAACCTTCTTTAAGGGGAAGAATCTCCTGAACCAAGATCCTGTTTGATTTATTTACTTAACAAATATTGACTGAGCACCAATTAGATGCTCAGGTAAACCCAAAGATGAGTAAGACAAGTTCTTTGCCCTCTAGGAGCTGACAATCTACTAGATCAATGATGGCAAGCCTCTGGCATGGGTGGCAAAGTTGGCATATAGAGCACTCTTTGTGGGCACACAGCCACCCTACCCACATCATCCCCCAAGTTCATTACTAGAAAGACAGAGGGACTCAGGCTCCCCTCCCTCTCTCCACTGTGCCTGATGACATTTTTTCACTTCACCTGCCCCTCTGCCCAACAGCCCAATGGAAGAACCCAGTGGGGTAAGGTGGGCAGCTCACAGGCAGCAGAGCTGGAGGGGAGCAGAATGCTCAGGTCACTCTCATCTTCCTCTCTACACTTGCTGAGGACATTCCTCACTTCACCTACCCCTCTGCCCAGCAGCCCAATGGGAGCCCTTCCTCCCTCACCTGTGTAGGGTAAGGGGGACAGGATGCACCCAGCACTTGGTGGGGGGAGGAGGATAGCACTCAGTCTCTGAAGGAGGCAGGGACAACACTCAATTGGGGGACTTGGGGGGGGGGGCTGGCACTCCATCTCTAAAAGGTTCGTCATCACTGTACCAGATGATATAAAACATGTATACCAAAAACTGCAGTCCATGAAGTCTAAGTGCAAGTTATCTGAACAAAGTACTGGGCTCTCTTACTCCAGAGGTTCCCAAAAGATCCCCAAAGGAGTAGAAACCTAGTCTGGAACTCATCTGTCCTGGCTGGTGCTCATTTGACAATTATAACTGAGGAACCAATGTGCATTGTGTAAAGCAAAATCCCCGAGTCCAAGGTCAAATGTAGATCTCTGGTGAGCTTTAGTCACATTCTCTGGTGAGACATTCCCTTCAATATAACTGCTAACAAACATCAATTTCTCAGTTGCAGAATGAGTTGCTGTCATAGAGTGGGAAATAGTAGGACCATTGCTTGTGGCTTGACTCATCTGCTAAAAAAAAAGGTAAGGAGTTATTTTTGGAATCTGACCACATTCCCACAAAAGTTTTTGCACATATCTTTTGTAAGATGCAAACCTTCCATTCCTAATTTAGTTTCTCTAAAATTTTCCAGAGTGAAACTAGATGAAAAGCTGGAGACAAAACTGGAGAAAGAAAAAAGTATTCTTTTGGTCTGAGTTGTTGTTGTTTTTTTTTTAAACTTTGATTCCAGTAATGTGCTTGTGTCTAAGGCTTTTTTCCTATTGATTAAATAGAGAAATCAAAGCATCTTCAAAGCTCCTCTGGATTCTTTGTTAATTTTGTATATTCACTGATCCCATATTGGAATCCTGGAATGAATTTTTATTTTTGCATTATGGAGATGGGCAAAGCTCTCTGCTTATCGATGGAGGAATACTTTGGGGAAAGAAGAAAACTCCAAGAGTTTTTCCATACTATCCAAGGCTTCTCTGTTATAGCAATAGATTGGCTTCTTCATTTATGTGAGAACCACGATTCTTTCAAAGGCTAGTCCATTTTGTACCTCCTCTAAACTCTTGTCATCTGTAATGATAATAATAGTTCATATTGTTATAAGGAGGGGAGGGTGGAAAATGGAATTGGTCAGTATTGGGGTAAAACGAGAGTCTAGTACTCAGAGAATTCACAGAATCCCTGATATAGACTCGCTCATTACATTTAGATACATTGTATAAGTAATTCTTTCACAGTTGTTATTTAATTTCATTCAGTAACAAATATTGTGAGGTAGGCAAGACTTGTATTATTTCTAATAGATGAATAAATGAAATACCATTAGAAAAGGACTAAGCACAGTGGCTAGCCCATAATGGTCTCTGTAGAAATACTTATTCCCTCCCTTCTCTTCCCCTACTTGACATAGAAGACACTTGAGGTTCAAGGTGCTTAAATGTCCTGCCTAAGGTCACATTGCTAATAAGGAGGCAGAGCCAGGACTGTAATCATATCCTTGGGACTAGACTTGAGCCCAATGGGTTTGCCACTATACCACATTGCCTCTCTTATGCCATTTATTTGGTGCTAATTATATTTATGTGGTATGGAGCACTATTTATTTGTTTATTCATTCATTTTTAAGAACAGATCAATTCCATTTGACAAGCATTTATTAAACACCCACTATGTATTAAGCACTAGGCTAAGCATACAAAGACAAAAACAAAATAGTGCTTCAGCTTACATTCTATAGGTAGGAATGACATATGCACAAATAAATAAATATAAAATACATACCAAGGAAATGCAAAGGGACAGAAAAGAGCCTCATGTAGGAGGTGGTACTTGAGGGGTTTGTTCTGTGAGTTAGTTGTTCCATATAATGTTCATTTTACAGATGAGGAAAGTGATCACTAAGCTAACAAGTGACTGAGATAAAATTCAAACCAAGACCTTCAAACGCCAATCAATCGCTAGGTTGTGAGTTCTGAAAGTAGCTAGGGATTCCAAGAGTTGAGGTAAGGAATGAGAATATTCTGGGCAGAAGGAATAATCAGTGCCAAAGCACAAGATAGGGAGATGGGATGTCATATGAAGGGGCCAGTTTGGCTAGATTGTGAAGGATCCAAGGAAGGGGAATAATGTGAAAGCAATCAGATAGATCAGAACAGATAGCAAAGGATTTTCTTAAATGTAAAACAGGAATCTTGGATAGCTGTCCATTTTGCCTTTCAACTGACAGCTGTCTTACATTTACTGTGAATAAATGAGTATTAGAAGTTGTATTCAAAGGTTTACATAAAAAGGCATTGGAATAAAGGAGTTGGAAAAACTCCTTCATTAAATCTATAACAGAGGGACTGACCTGGGGGCCTAGTCTTTAGAGCATGTTTGGTTGTTCTACCTAGTATCAATCCATGTGGAGGCTTGAGGGGCTTACTTCAAGAAAACTGTGATTTGATGGAGAAGATTTTTCCTGATGCATAACATTGCACAATTATCCTTTGACAGTTTTCTTCCTCCTTTCTATGGGGGTAACAGAAAGCCTTTTAGTTGGCTACTGAACCATTCATGCAAAAGAGGCAGATGAAAACTTCCTCTTCCACTGTGTCCAGTGAGACAAGAATATATTAAATGGTGGAAAGAAAGGTAGCAAGCACTCCATCACTTCTCTTATCTCCCCATCCAGGCCCCATGAGACTGTTTTACCCAAGGCTGCCTCTCTGCTTCCTTTGTTTCTGTTATGTCTATTGTTTTCCTGATCTTAGATGAGTGACCATATGAGACAAGAATGAATTAGTTTATAATCTCATGAGCTTTAAAAGACCAGAAGTGCCCCCCATGGTTCAGGAACGGGAATTCATAACTGAATGAACTGGAACCTATAGTAGTCTAGCTCAGTGAGGAGCAACCTCTGAGAATTGGCCTTAACACAGTCCAACAGTGAATCACAATGCTAACAAGTGACTGAGATAAAAGCAGAGAAATCATATCCTATAAGACAGGAACTGATGTCCACGGTTAAACATTCCTCAAAGTTAATTTGGTGGAGGCAATATTTTAAAAAAACAAAACAAAACAAAAACCAACCAGTATCTTCTGTCTTAGAATGGATACTGAGTATTGATTTCAAGACAAAAAAACAGTAATGGCTAGGCAATTAGGGTTAATTGATTTGTCCAGTCACTCAACCAGAAAGTGTCTGAGGTCAAATTTGAACCCAGGACCTCCTATTTGTAGGCCTTGTTCTTTATCCATTGCCACCTACTGCCCCTGTCCTGGTATACCTTGAAGGGGTCAGAATAGCCAACTGTAGCTTCTTTCCTCACTCTCTTCTCCAAATGAGATTTTCATTCCTGTCAAGAGGTTGGAGATGAGATCTCACATCAATCAGAAAAAGAGGTTACCAAGCTAGAACTATATCTATCTCCTTTCCTAAATATTATTCATATAAGGGATATAATATGGTTTTATCTAACTTGATTGCTCTGTATTTGGTGGGGATAAGGGGACCCCTAAACTCTAAATCCAAAACTGGACCTCTTTGCCACCAAGTATCAGTTGCACAATGAGCATGTAAAGAATGGCAAAGAAGTCAATTTATCCAAATTATGGCAAATCAGACATCAGAAAGAATAAACCTAAGAGAAAATGTTTCAGACAATATGTATCAGGAGAGAAATAACTCAGCTCAACCAAAGCAGAAACAAACAAACAAACCCTTCCCAACCTTATGGATCTTGAAGGTGAAGAGGAATTGAAAGGAAAGAAAGGGTAAAACTTATGTTATTTTGGTAAAAGGAAGAGGATGAGACAGTATAGCGGAAGTAGACTGAATCAAACATAAATCACAAATGTCATGTCTTTCTCTCTCACTACCTTCTTTTGCCTAGTAAAGAAAGGAATAAATAGAGCAAGGAGAGATACATGTATTAGAGAATAAGATTGGGGGAGGAATAAAAAACAAATGATCACACAATGGGATGAACTCATTCATAAAACAAAAAACTATAGAAAAAAAGAATAACAATGTGTTGATTATAAGAAATATATGTGAAACACAAAGATTCACATAGAGTTAAAATGAGGAACTGGAACAAAATCTAGCTGAATTCAGAAAAGCAAGGGTAGTGATCATGATCTAAAACAATGTAACAGCAAAAATAGATTTCTCTGGGAAAAAATTTAGAACTATGCCCCACCAAATCATTAAACTGTGTATATCCTTTGATTTAGCAATGCCACTCCTAGATCTATATTCCCAAGAGATCAAAGAAAAAGTGTAAGGACCCATCTGTTCAAAAATATTTTTAGTAACTTTCTTTGTATTGGCAAAGAACTGGGAACTGAGGGGGTACCCATTAATTGGGGAATATCTAAATAAAGCAATGGTATATGATTGCAATGGAATGTTATTTTCCAATAAGAAATAGTAAGGGGAACAGTTTCAGAGAAACTTGAACCATTGCAAAATAAAGTAAGTAAAAGCTGGAAAACAATTCATACAATAACAGCAATATTGTAAAAATAAATATAAAAATGCAAAAATAAAAATAAACAACTTTGAAACACTTTTGAACTCTGATTAACACAATAACCAAACATGACTTGAGAGGACAGATGGTAGAAGCATTACCTTTTGACAGAAAGGTGATAGATGAAACAATTTTTTTAGAGCTTGCCATTGTGGTAATTTGTTTTTCTTGACATATTAGTTGCCAAAATAGAGAGAGAAGCAAAAAGAAAAAAATTAATTTAAAAAATAAACTTAACTAAAAGAAATAAAAGGGAAACGATTTATGTTTAAAGATAACAGACAATATCCTTACATATAATGTATGAAACCAATAGCGTAGTAGTTAGATAATTAAAGGAGGAAAAGGTTATTGGGAGAAATAGACAATAAAACTGTAATAGTTGGGGAATTTAATGAACCCCCTTTTGGACACTGACAAATCTATTAGTGAAAAAGGAGGAAGAAGCTAAGCACTTGGATAAAATTTTAGGAGAGTTAGATGCGTTATTTTCTGGTGATTTCTAAATGAGAATAGAAAAGATTATAATTATTTGTGAGTTTTAATAGTACCTTTACAAAAACTGCATTAGGGCAATAAAAGCTCACAAATAGAGAAATCACATAAATTAAACATAGCTTTGTTACTCTCCAGCAGTAGACATTTACATGTGTGGATTCTTCTGACCTGTGGAGGGAAGCTGCGGACTCAAAAACAAGGGGCAAAGTAAAAGATTAAAAGGAAACTCATAGAGACAAGACACAGAGTTTGGGAAGCAGCCTAAGCCAAACTGCTTCTTTGAGCACCTCGGGGCGGATATTTAAATGTAAATAGACAAATGATAGCTCAGTCAATTCACAAAACAAAAGAGACAACAAATGTTTTAATACCAGTGTTACAAGATTTTACAACCATTTACAAGTTTTGTGGGAAATGAAGTTGATTACTAAAGTTGTTCATTAAAAACTCAGCTACCTATGTGAAACTTGTTTCCTAGATGATCCAACTTTGAACCTATTCAGGGATCTTCCTGAATCTAATCTCATTCACAGAATCTCTATTCTGCTAACTCAGAGAAGGATGAGAAAACTTTTGTCAACTTTAGAATTTTTCAGACTACCAGTCTCTGTTTTCTCTGTAGGAAGCTGAACACTATATAACATCCAGCAAAGGTCAAGAGAAGTTAAATTCTTTTGTCATATAATTTCATCTCCAAGCCAATTTTCTGATAAAAGGATTCAGTATAAATTAATTTTGTGAATTATTAAATATATAGCCACAAGAAAATTGCCTTTGCTTTTGGAACTATGCACAAAGGACTTTAAATGAATGCCTGCCCTTTGACCCAGCCATACCACTGCTGGGTTTGTACCCCAAAGAGATAATAAGGAAAAAGACCTGTACAAGAATATTCATAGCTGCGCTCTTTGTGGTGGCCAAAAATTGGAAAATGAGGGAATGCCCTTCAATTGGGGAATGGCTGAACAAATTGTGGTATATGTTGGTGATGGAATACTATTGTGCTATAAGGAATGATGACCTGGAGGAATTCAATGTGAACTGGAAAGACCTGCAGGAATTGATACAGATTGAAAGGAGCAGAACCAGGAGAACGTTGTACACAGGGACTGATACATCCTGCCATAATCAAATGTTATAGATTTTTTTCTACCAGCAGCAAAGTAATGACCCAGGACAATCCAGAGGAACTTATGAGAAAGAATGCTATCTACATCCAGAGAAAGAACTCTGGAACCAGAAATGCATTACAAAAACATATGCTTGATCACCTAGTGCCATAGGGATGTGATTAGGGTTTTGATGTTAAAGGATCTCTCTACTGCAAATATGAATAACATAGAAATATTTTTTGAACAATAATACATGTATAACCCAGTGGAACTGCTAGTCAGCTTTGGGAGGGGGGAGGAGAGAGTGGGGCAAGGGATTTATGGGTTTATGAATCATGTAACTATGGACAAATATTCTAAATAAAAATTTAAAAATTAAAAAACAATAAAATTGCCTTTGCAACTATTATCTTGCTATCACTGATCCTGAACCCTTATTCATTGGAATCAGCTTTGACCATATATTCATAATTCTCAGGATTCATTATTCTTCAAGATTTTACTGACCACAATGCAGGGTAAGTTTAATTCAGCAAAGGGTCATTAGAAAAAGTGCTAAAAATTAATTGGAAACTAAATAATTTAATCCTAAAGAATTGGTGGGTAAAAGAACATATCATACAAATGAAAGATAATTCCATCACAGAAAATTACAATGAAACAAACTATTCATGTTTTGGAGATACCGCCTGTGGAGGGAGTCCTTATGACAGGCTAGTTTATCCTATCCTCAAGATTTGACTGGATTAGGGGACTAAAGGTTCAGGCTGTTTACATCATTTCCTCATCATATCAACACAAAACAGATAAGTGGAGTTCCAGACTGGTAGACCACCATGTGCAACTCAGGCAAAGGAGATTAGCTCAACATAATCATTTTAAGGATGATCTCAGTACATATCTTTGTTGAATATTCTTCTCCTGTTATGATTAAATAAATCTCTTTTTTAACTTTCGAGTGACCCACAAATGTTTCATTTCATTCCAGAATTAAATATAAATAGGCAGGTAATTGGTCTAAGTCATGCCCAGCCCAGAAAAATTGGTTCAGTGGTTCAGGACTTGGAACAAAATTATCTTGTTGAAGTGAGGGATAGAAGGTCTAGACTGGCCTTTATTCTGGTGATTCTACTGTCAATGGCTCTAGAGATAGTTTCTTACCAGGAGGTACCCCAACTCTGGGTAATTTCGATAAAACCTGCTTGTGACTATTCTGCAAGAAGAGCCTAGGAAGTTTTAGGCTTACTGGTTGCATTGTCTCTGTGCAAAGTATTTGGTAATTTAAGCCTCTTCCAAGTTTACTCTAGAGAATCTTCCCTAAACTCAGTTTACCTTCCAGTTTACCTTCTAACCTGGAGGCATTGGCATTTGGCCATTGAATGAAATTTCCCCTTACCAGTATAGAAGAAAGAGACCTACTTTATATTGCTAATGGTCATTATTACTTCACAGGAATCCTGCTGAAAGATGACTCCTCTCAGTTTTTAGGTATGTTTGTGAGAAAATAGGGAAAGAACTATTTGATTTTTAACTTTTTTTTTGTTAATGTCCACACAGTTAAATAATCTTCAGTTCTATAACTGTATGTAAAGACATAGCCAACTAGTTGAAGGGTGGAATGAAGCACTTCAACAGTGAAGGAATGCAAACCAAGGCAGAGCCATGGAATATTAAGATTGTCTAACAACTGTGCTCTAGGAACTGTTTGAGGTATTTTTGATGTTGTTTACATTTGGAATTTGGGAAGTCAACCCAAATTGGCCACATAGACCTTGCTGTGATTCTTTGATATAAGCCATTAAGGAGACACAAAAGCACAATACTAAGTTCTCTCCAAGATACTTATAACATTTCTGGAATTCAGGATATGGATATATGTGCTATTTGCTCCTTAATTTGCTGAGGAAAGACATGTGTACTGCATCAGTTTAAAAAGTTTCTACTCTCACTCATGAAATGTGAAGTGTGAATTGTAGTTCTTTCTTTCTGAAACTTTCAGTAAGGGGCCTCCACCAAGCTCTGAACCACTGTAAACATTGCTTTCCATTCTCTAAAACTGATTGGCCCTTCCACATCATGTCTCATGTAATGCCCAGTGATGACCGTACAGCTCCTCCCTGGGGAAATCTTGGAGGACTAAGGGGTGGGATTGATGGGAAATAGTTTGCTTTCTGGCAACAAAAGGGAGGTAAAAGTGTCTACCAAGAAGAAGGGGGAAGTTCTTTTGGGGCATCTTGTGGGATGAAGATGTTAATATTTCTTCTTGTCCATCAAGAATAGGGCTGGGAGAGTAGGTGTGAGGTATGGCAGGGGAAGGAGGTCAGGGAACATTAAATAGGTGATGATTTAGAGCAGTTCTTCCCAATGCATGGTCAGTATCCATGACTATGAATAAAGTGTCATTGCTGTGGATCTAATTTTCCTAATTCTTTTCCTGTTCATGGTTACATTTTTACATTGAGAGACCAACTGGGAATTACAAAGATTTGGCATCAGCCAACACACAGAGCTTGTTTGCTTAGATGTAGCCATTCAATCCTTCCAAAGAGTGTATCAAAAGAAAAGAAAATCAATTAATTTGATTTTTTTTTGTTTTAAAAATTTTCCCTTCCCTCTTAGAATCAACACTGTGAATTTATTTCAGGGCACAAGAGTGGTATGTGCTAGGCAACTGGGGCTAAGTGACTTGCCCAGGTCAGATGGGTAGGAAGTGTCTATGGTCAAATTTGAACCCAAGACCTCCCATATCTAGGAAAAAGGAAAGAACTGTTTGATTACTGACCCACCTAGCTACTCCTAATTTGATTTTTTAAAAGAAGAAATCTAGATATCGAGTATAAAAAACAAAAAAAAATTCTCAATAAATATAAAATAAAGGAAAATTATTTTGCTCAACTCTATGCCAATAAAATAGACAAATCAAATAACAGTAATGAATATTTACAAAATCTGTAGAGGGGTTACATAAATTCAGCCCATCAAATTCTCAACCACCTAAAAGGGAACAAAGGGCATTTGCTTTCTGGAACCTCTAAGTGATTTATCTTATTATAGAATTAAGTTCTCAGAGAACTCCCCAAATCTATGCAACTCAAAGTAGAGAAAGTCTGCACTGACTCCATTAAACTTTGCTCTTAGGAGTCATTGTTCTTCCAGTCACTACTCATCACATTGCTCTTTGTATTTCTCCTGTAATCCAGAAAATCTTTTGTAGTGAAAGCTGGTCCATGGGGGCAGCTAGGTGACTCAATGGATTGAGTGCCAGGTTTATAGATGAAAGGTCTGACCTCAGACATTTCCTAGCTACAGGTCCCTGAGCAAGTCACTTAACCCCCTGCCTAGCAGTTACCACTCTTCTGCCTTGGACCCAAAACATAGTATTGATGTGGCAAGGCCAATTGGGTCTTGTCCAAAGAATTGACTGACAGCTCAGACTAACTACACTGCAAAAGAACAAGCTTTATTATAAGAGAATGTAGTAATGGTGTTGCTATAGATAAAGAGCTAGCTAGTATAGCAAGTAAGGTAAGGTAGGTCAGGTAAGCAAAGGTAGGTAGGAGTTTTCAGGAATGCTTTTTATCTTGATTCATTACTAAGGAAGGGGTTAGTTTTTTGGCAGTTGTTGCCCAATTGTTTCCAAGGAACTGATATCAATTTATCCATGATTACCCATTTACCACTTTGGTCTGGGTGGTTTTACCCATGATTCACTGTTTGTCCACTGGGCAGGGAAGCAAACCATAAGATAAATGGATGCTAATGATAAGTTAAATGCCATGGGGCAACTTTTGGTCAAATTTTTCTCTTTTCTGAGCAGACTCTAAGGAAGGATTAGGGCTAGAGTTAGAATTAGGGTTAGGGTTGTGGAAATTGAGCATTGTTTGAACCCAGTCCTATGTGAACAGAATCACCTATACTTGCTGTCCAGAGACCCCCAACTAAGGAGAGGTTATGGCTAAAGACTGATGTGAGTTTTCTCATAATTGTGAATCTAAGCAACCCATATGTCTTATCTGAAAGGTAGCCACATACTAATCAACTAGTTATTATTTCCATGTTCTTTTGATTGTTTATAGCTATTTGGCAGGGTTTATGGGACATTTTAGACCACATGAGTATTGATTTCAAGATGGTAGGTAGGGGTTAAAAAAAAAAAGGATGGTCCACTCCTGTTCATCTTATGAAGAACTTATGAAGAACACTCCTGTGGCACAGCAATAGAGGAAGCAAACCTTAGGTTGTACTACCAATAGTGGCCAAGTATCTTCTTTACTGTCACTGTCATTATATTATAACTGATTTCAGTAGGAATAACTTCTGAGCAACTTGGTGGCAGATTTTATTTCCATCACCAGGCTAGAGAGTTCCTGGTTGTAGTCTGTTGATCTCTGACTCCATCTGGAAACTCCCATCACTTGTAGGGTCTCCAGCTCTCTTAGTTGCCCCTTGGACTTCAGTGAACAGTTCTTTAAAACTCAGAGGTCTGTCTCTAATTGCTGAATATGCTAAGCCAAATTACTTTCTGGCTTCTTATACTGGCAATCTAACTTCTCCAACCTGAGCCAATTATTCTTCATCAGTGGGAACCTACTTTCTATTTTATTGAGAAGATTCTCCAACAGGAGTAGGGCTCTAGCAACTGTGCACCACTGGGAGGTTGTCTGACCATCTGCTCAACTCTGTATTAGCAGTGCTCTTCTCATTTCAGCTCTTTTCATTCCACTTACAACTATATTAAATGTTAGGGGCAGGCCTAATAATGACACCATCTTAGTTCAGTTTTGATTTGGGGATGAAATGAGACCCTCACAGGTCCAGTTAGCAAAAGAGATTTACTTAACTATATCATAGAAAAGTCATCAACAAGGATATAGTAACTAGGGTGATCTCTTAGAGTCTACAGCCCCAATCATATCCCCATTAACCCATGTGATCAAGCAGTTGTTTTTCTTCTGTGTTTCTACTCCCACAGTTCTTTCTCTGGATGTGAATAGCATTCCTTCTCATAAGTTCTTCAGAATTCTCCTGGATCATTGCACTGCTGTTAGTAGAGAAGTCCATTGCATTAGACTATACCACAGTGTATCAGTCTCTATGTATAAGGTTCTCCTGGTTCTGCTCCTTTCACTCTGCATTAATTCCTGGAGGTTGTTCCAGTTCTCATGGAATTCCTCCAGTTCATTATTCCTTTCAGCACAATAGTATTCCATCACCAATTGTGTCAAGGAAGTTTTATCCCCTCCCCCTTCTGAGTAGCCTGTCCATCAAACATTCCTGAGATAGTACAGTTTGTGTTGGTCTATGTACTGTGGGTCAATAAAGGTCAAGGTTTGGGGCTTCTGAGCGGGAGAATTGAGAGAATGGGGAAGAACCAAGAAGAGAACAGAGCAGGCAGGTGAGTGGGGAAGGAGAGAAGAGACATGCAGGCTAGGAGCCTACATGTGGTCAGGTTACCTAGGAATGATTGTCTACCCTCCTAATAAACTTTATAAAATATATATTTGGGTAGAAAATATTATTTCCAATTCTTACACAATAGATACTGTAATTTGTTAAGCCATTCCCCAATCGGAAGGCATCTCCTCATTTTCCAATTTTTTTGCCACCACAAAGAATGTGGCTATAAATATTTTTGTACAAGTCTTTTTCCTTATGATCTCTTCGGGGTATAAACCTAGCAGTTATACCAGATGATTCATAATGAAACACGGTATCCACCTCTAGATAAAGAGGCAATACATTCAATATGCAGACTGAAGCATATTTTTTTATTTTAGGGTAGACATAGATTATATGGGAATTTGTTTTGCTTGAATATACATATTTGTAATGAATGGTTTATTTTACTTATTGAATGAGTAAAGGAGTAGGAATGAGAGAATTTAGAATTGAAAATAAAGTTGATTTTTAAAAATATGTGTTTAGTCAGTAGGGCAGGATATTATGACCTGAATAGTCTTTAGCATCACCAAGTCTGAGAGGTCCAGATTCCCAGTAAGTAGAACTTTTTATGCCCTTAGAGGTGATTAGGAAGCTGCACCATGGGAGGCAGTGGGCCATTCAATAAATACTACTTTGTCTGGTTTTAGGGAAATCTAACTTCTTTTGAGAAAGAAAAAGGAGAGGAATGGGCCTGACATGTAAATTATTCATCCTATCACAGGGATCATGTAAGACCTAGACTAATGGAGTCATGGAGGAACCATATTAAAGTGACATAAAGAGCCACTTGAATCTCAGGGAAGCTCCAGCCTCCACTTTTAAAAAAGGAGGGAGAGGAATAGAAGTATGATCAAGGGCAAGTCAATAACTCCTTGGCCACCCAGATGGAGGATAGAGATGTGGTCTGGAAAGAATTAGTGCTGCCCACATTCCAAAGGTGGGAGGGAGTCCAAAGAGTGAGTGTCTCTTCCTTTCCTTTTAAACTCTAAACCTTGCCAGATAGTGACACTTACTTCAGTCAATAATACAATAAACATTTTTAAATACCTATTTTGTGCCAGGAATTGTGAAGTTCTAGGAATACCAAAAAAAAAAAAAAGCAAAAGAAAGTCCCTGCTCTCAAGAAGCATAAGGTCTAATGGTGAGACAACATATGAACAACTTTATATTCAGGATAATTTGGAAATAATTGGAAACAAAGGAAGGCACAAAAATTAAAGGGGGTTGATCAGGGAAGTAATGGACACAGTGGCTAGAGCGCCTGGTCTGGAATCAGGAAGGTATGTGTTACAAATCTGATTTTAGATACTTACTAGCTGTGTGACCCTGGGAAAATCACTTCATCCTGTTTACCTCAGTTTCTTCATCTGTAAAAAGAGCTGGAGAAGGAAATGGCAAACCACTTCAGTAACTTTGCTAAGAAAACCCAAAGTGGGGCTATGAAAAGTTGGACAGACTGAAACCATGAACAGCAAAGACCAGAAAAGCTTCCTGTAGAAGTTAGGATTTTAGTTGGGACTTGAAGAAAGCTTGGGAAGTCCAGAGGTGAAGATGAGGAGGAATAAAATTCCAGGCATGGGGGACAATGAAAATGTCCTGTCAGGAGTTGGAGTTTCTTGTTTGGGAAACAGTAAGGAGACAAGTGTTACAGGATCACAGTACATGGAAGGGTGTGAGATATAAGAATACTGGAAAAGAGGGGGTGGGTGATTTATGAAAAGCTTTGAATGATAAACAAAGGGTTTTGTATTTGATCCTAGAGGTAATGGGAAACAGCTGGATTTTATTTAGTTGGTGGGAATTACAATCAAACCTGGGCTTTGGGATTACTTTGACAGCCAAGTGGAGAATGGAGTACCCTTGGGAGAGACTGTCTCAATAATCTAGGAATGAAGTGATAGGGGCCTGCACCAAGATGGTTGTAGTGTCAAAGGAAAGAAGAGAGTGTGTCCAAAAGATATTACAAAGGTAAACTGACAGGCCTTTACAACAAATTAGATATAGGGGTTGCAGAGAGTGAGGAATTGAGGATGACATTTAGGTTGCAAAGCTGGGTGACTACAAGGATTGTGATACCCTCAACAATAATAGGGAAGTGGGGAAGAGGGGAGAGTATAGGGGAAAGATAATTTTAGACATGTTGAGTTTAAGATGTATATAGAACATCCAAGTTTTATTTGTCTAATAGGCTGTTGGAGATGTGAGACTAGAGATCAGCAGAGAAGTTAGGGAGAGATGGAGGTAATATGAGAATAATCAATATGGAGATAAAAAATGAATCTATGAAAGCTGATGATATCACCAAGTAAGACAGAATAAAGGGAGAAGAAAACAGAACAGAGACTGTGGAACACCCATGATTAGTGAGCATAATTTTGATGAAGTGAAGGAGATTGAGAAGGATAGGTAGTCAGAAAGTTAGTAGGAGAAACAAGAGACATTAAAAAGCAGGTAATTGACAGTGTCAAAGGCCAGGTCAAGAGTTATGAGGGTTGAGAAAAGGCCATGAAGTTTGGTAATTAAAAGATGATTAATAACTTTAGAGAGTATTTGATTTGAATGATGAGGTCAGAAGCTAGGCTTTAGAGAAAGAAGAAAAGAGTTAGAAAAGAGTGAGAGAAAAAAAGTAGAGGCATCTATTCTAGACAGACTTTTTGAGTTTAGCTATAAAGTGGAAAATGAATGAATCAAAGGAAGCTTTTTTAAAATTTATTTTAGGGTAGGAGAGACATGGGCAGTGGAGAGCAAATCAGTAGACAAAGAGATTAAAGATAAATGATAGAGGGGGCAGCTGGGTAGCTCAGTGAATTGAGAGCCAGGCCTGGAGATGGGAGGTCCTAGGTTCAATTTGGCCACAGACACTTCCCAGCTGTGTGACCCTGGGCTTAACCCCTTTTGCCTAGCCCTTACCACTCTTCTGCCTTGGAACCAATACATAGTAAGGTTTAAAAAAAAAAGTAAAAGAAGTAAAAAAAAGATAAATGATATAGATTGGGGAGAATTAAGAGCAATTTTATAGAGAAGATGGGATGGGATGGGAACATATACATGTGGAAGGGTTTATCTTGGTAAGGAGAAAGGTTACTTCTATGTGAGACAGGGGTGAAGCAGAAGGTGTCTGACTAAAGTGGGATCAGGAGGAGGTAAGAAAAGGTAGCTCTCAGCAACAGTGGGGATGGGGAGAGCCATGGGAGGTTTGAGGAAAGATGAAAAAGTTTGAAAGAGCCTATGGGAAGAGTTAATTAGGGAGGTATAAAAGTATAGTCTTATAGCAATAAGGGTCAAGTTAAGGCCATGTAACATACATTTCTCATCAGGATAATTCCATTATTTTCTCCAGTTTCATTTAACAATATGTGTGTAAGAATGAAGGCAGCAGACAGAGGGAATGTTCCAAGGCTGAGGGCATGATTAAACATATGACAAGAGTCTCAAGAGAAGGCAGCATAAATTTGAACTGGTTCACCTAAAGATCAAAATGAAGAAGGGAAGAGATTGTGGCTAGAGCAGGAGTGATGCCCTGGAAAAGAACTGGATTGGATTGGAGGTCACGGTGTAGACAAAGAATAAGGCTTAGGGTTTCATGCTGGAGGAAAAGGTGGTATCGCAATAGATTGTCAACAGATAAGGGGATTTCTGAGTTTAAAAACGGGGAAGAGGAGTATTTGTGGTTGATGGTTGAGGTATAGAGCAAAAGCAAAATGAGTAAGTTGAGTAACTGGGAGGTTTGAGGGAATAATAATATGTATGTTGAAGTCCTCTAATACCAGGACAGAAAGATTGTGAGCGAGGCACTTAACTCAGAAAAAAGGGGAAGTATGTTGGAGGTTGGTAGACAACAGCTAACCAGGATTTTCAATGCGTGATAGATATGGATGCAGTGAAACTTAAGGAAAAGTTACTAAGTGATGATGATAGAAAGAGAACCTGAAAGTTAGAGTGAGGAACAAGGAATGAGGGAACAACTCCCCCACCTTGACTAGTCAATCAGGGAAATGAGTGAAAGTGCAGCCAGTGCTAGAAAGGGAAGATAGAAAGCCAGTGAAAGTCAAAAAATGAATTCAAAATGAGAAAGGAAAAGATTTCAGACAGAAGTATGCTTGTTGCCCATGAAGCAGACATTCCAGAGAGCACAGTGGAAGGTAAGAGAGCAGCTTTAGAATAAGATATTGTGGGGTTTGGGTTGAAGGGAATGGGAATAAAGGGTTAGCAAGGGGGAGAGGGTAGGCATGGAGAATAAAGTTTGAATGGTAACAGCCTGAGGTTCAGAATCTTTGGGATGGGAAGGAATAACTAGTAGAGAGTTTGTTGATTATTGAGGAATAAATTCATGTATATTTTCATTATCTATAGGGTTTGGGCCTTAGGGTAGAGTTCCTCTGGGGTCTTAGGCAGTTTAGGTAAGGGAATGAGTTCTGGAAAATGAAGGAATAGCCCTTATCTTTCTCCAAAGTGGGAGACCAGGCCAAAGACCTGATGGAATGTTATTTCTCTTTTCTGGAAGGGAGAAGTCTGGTGTTTGATACAGTTGTTTCTTGAGAAAGTTTTAAGAGAAAGGGCAGAGAAAAAAAAAGAGAAAGGGCAGGAGACCTAGCTTGATGGAAAGGTGTTGTTTTTTATCCCACCCTTACCTTAAAGGCAGGAAGTTGATACATGATAAAATTGCATTCTCTCTTTCTCTGAGAGCTTGGAGACCTCCCAAAAGACCTGGCGCAATGGAATGGCAGGCATTTCCCCTCTGGATAAAGTTATGACTTTACTTGGAATTTTGCAACTAAAAAATACTGGTTTTCCTTACTCTGGGTAGTATAAACAAATCAGTGACACTTATTACAGAATTTATATGGACCTATGCACATTCAAACATAGTTAAACCCAGTTGATAGTCAAAGAATATGAAGAAGTAGTTTTCTAATAAAGGAATGCAAGAGATCAATAATCATATGAAAAAAGTTCCAAATCACTTAAAATTAGTGAAATGTAATTAAAATAACTATGAGATTCCATTTTACACCAGACTGTCAAATTTAACATAAAAGGAAAATGACAAATGTCAAAGCATCTTGAGAAAATAGACACATTAATAAACCACTGGTATGGTTATAGCAATTTGGATTAAAGCACCTAAAGTCCCTAAACTGCAATTCAACATAAGCTGAGAGACAAAGTTCTCAGCATGGTCAATTTATTAGTTAGCTAGCATTAACCAATAAACTGGGAGTCTGTGAACTCTGGATAACCAAAAACCTTGAGTGAGGGCTGATATGGTCTTTTAATTAAAAACAAAACCAAAAACAAAACCAAAATCCTTTCTATTCCTTTTATTTTTTCAATTTTTTTTTCTGACCTTTGGGAAT
Source organism: Monodelphis domestica (assembly GCF_027887165.1). Taxonomy (NCBI): domain Eukaryota; kingdom Metazoa; phylum Chordata; class Mammalia; order Didelphimorphia; family Didelphidae; genus Monodelphis; species Monodelphis domestica. Next base: position 257,276,203 of record NC_077228.1, read on the forward strand.
CCAAACTCTCTTCTTCCCTTTCTATCTTCCCCTCCTCTCTCCCCAGAAAGTAAATAATCTGATATAGATTATTCTAATGTTTTCATGCAACATTTCTATATTGACCTAGTTCTTTTATAACAATTAGCAAGGTGACAAAGCATAATTGATGGACTTCCCCTTTTGAAAACTTCTTTCCCATAGCCAAGAGTGAAAAGACAAAGGTTCCTGGGTATGGGAGTTGCTACAATGGTTCAAATTGATGAGATTTGACCTTTTAAGTCAAGTTTATCTGAAAAGTGGGTGATGGGTGGGGTGACAAAGGTGGAGGTAATTACAAGACAAAAGTTTGACCTTTAGGCAAGTTTTCTGGGATGTGGGTAGTGGATGAAGTTTACAAAGGGAAAGAACCTTGAAAAGGAATATTAAATCTAGCTTTATTGAGTTAGCAAAATAGAATTAAAACCATTTTTCAGTACTACCTTTATCAACAAAAATATTTATAGCAGCTTTTTGAGTGTGTGTGTGTGTGTGTGTGTGTGTGTGTGTGTGTGTGTGTGTGTGATGGTAAAGAACTGGAAACTAAGGGATTGCTCATCAATTCAGGAATGGATAAACAAATGATGGTATATAAATATAATGGAATTGCTCTGTCGCCTCCAACAGATTGTTCCCCAGTCATCTCCACACTATTATTTATTTTCAATCTTTATCTACTGGCTCATTCTCTACTACACACAAATACCCCTATATCACCCCCGTTTAAAAAAAAAAACAACTCAATTATTCCAACCTTGCTAACTATCATCCTATTTTTCATCTGTCCTTTGTGGCTAAACTCCTTGAAAAAGCCATCTATAATGCATTCCTCTCTCCTCTCCTCTCATTCTCTTCTTAACTCCTTATAATTCAGCTTTTGATCTCATCATTTTACCTGAATTTTTCTTTCCAAAGTAACAAATGTCTCAATTTCCAAATCCAATGGCCTCTATCTTCATTTTCCTTGACCTTTCTTTTCTATAGTCTTTGATAGTGTTGATCATTTCCTCTTTGATATTCTCTTCTCTCTAGGTTTTTGTTTTCCTGCTTCTCATCCTACCTGTCTGACCACTTCTCCTTTGTCTCCTTTACTGGATACTCATCCAGATTATGCTATCTAATAATAGGTGTCCCTCAGGGGGTCTGTCCTGAGTACCCTTCCCTTTGCCCTCTATATTTCTTCACTTGATTTCATCAGCCTCCTCTTCAAAGGAAGAGAGATTACTGAGTGATAGATATAAGGAGAGATCATATAAGTGGCAGGGATGGGGAGCAAGAACTATTTCAACTTTCCTTTCTCTACCAATGAGCCAAGGAGAATGAATGGAGGTACACCTAGTCCTAGAAAGGGTGGTCAAGGAGTCTGTTATCACAGGGCAGCCAGGTTTCAGGAATATATAATAGATGGAGGACGTGGGAAATGAAGTCTGTTGCTTAAAGGACAGGCATTTCACACAACACAGTGAAAAGGTTTTTCTGCATTTGTTTGAAACTTCAGAGTGGAAGAGTTAAGGGGGATAGAAATGAGAGAATAAATGGTAGTGGGGAATGGAAGTTAATGGCTCCATCAGACATCAAGAATGGGGTTTGGATGATGATCTAGAGGAGTTCAGAGTCAATGGGATATGAAGGGTATGACTAGATATGAGAATGTTTATTATAGAGTGAAGGAGGGTGTTATCCATCTTCCCAGTGGACATTGTAGGTCAGGCTAGAGATAAATGCCAAATGAGAAGGGAAGCACAGGGATAGCTGATGAGAAGGGAGGTCCCACTTCAAAACTTCCAAAGGCTAGAGATTGGGCAAGAAAAGGGTGCAGCAAAAGAAAGAAGTCTCATTCGCCACCAAATTTCCTCTTCCTCTTCCATCACAGGATAGGTACAGCAGGAGATAGAAGGCATAATAAAATCAAAGGGTAGGTTACTCTTCTTTACAATGCAGGTTACCACAACCCATTTGGGAGATTGGGTTGGCATCAGAAGGTGAAAGTTGCCTTAGCTGTACCAGATGGAAATTCTTGCTTTGGGTAGATGGAAGATGCCTGCTCCAGCCCTTTGCAGTTTTTCTTCAGGGGACATGCTGGGCCCAGCAGGATATGGAAGGCATAAGACACTGGTGTGCTCTGAGGAGCTATGACTCCTTTTCTCACTAGAGGGGACTCCCTACATAGGGGAAAGATCCTAGGAGATCCCTGAACCAATACTAGGAATAGGAATAGGGCTCAACTAGCAGCTATGTCATTCATCATCCAGTGGAGTAAAGCAATTGTCATGAGTAAGAGATGCCATAGCTGTGTAGGGATCAGGGAGAAAATTCCAAAACTTTGCTGTGTAGTTCTAAGTCCAAGAAACTCAGTTCTAGTCTTTAGCCCAGCACAAAGGCTTATAGTGTCTGCCTTCTGGGCAGGAAGAGTTCCTAAGTGGGAACTAGTTTCCTAGTGGGAAAGAAGTAGAAGAATGGGGAAAATCATCTCATTTAAATGGGACAGAGGAGTAAGAATTTATACAATAGAGGGGATACTGTGGGGTGGGGAGAGCAGAAATGCTTGAATCTTACTCTCAGCTGAACTGGTTCAATGAGGGAAGGATAAACAGACGTGTGTACATCTAGACATCTACATTTATCTTACTCAAAAGGGAAGTAGAAGATAAAGATGTTAAGAGGAAGGGAGGATGGGATAAAAAGGAGAATAAAATAATGGAGTTAGTGGTCAGAAGGAAAACAGACTCCTAAGGAAGGAACAGGGTTTAAAAAAAGAGGACAAGTATAAGAGAATAGGAAGGAAAGAAATACAGTTGGCAATCATAAATGTGAATGTGAATAGGTTGAGCTCACCCATAAAATTGAAGACATCAGAATAGGATAGAAATTACAATCCCACTGTATATTGTTTACAGGAAACAAACTTGAAACAGTAAGATACTGTCAACATAGAAATATAGAAGTCCCCAGTTTACTTAGTTTAAGGGTAGAAACTCCAGGTTTTGACCTTGTAACAGGACAGGTTTCCCCCTGAGGGAAGGTCCCACTTCACCAGACAATAGATATCCACTTCAGCTTTGGAGCAGTAGGTAGTGTCAGTCTCCCAGTCTGAAAGTCCTGAGTTCAACTGGTGTGATATACTGGAAAAGGCTTTTGGAGACAAAAGAGCTACTTAACTTTGGATGGGGTGTTCCTCCCCACCTGAAGTGGATGTCTATTCAAAACCTGGGGTTTCTTCCCTTAAACTAAGTAAACTGGGGGCTTCTATATTTCCATGTTGACAATACATATAAAGTTAAAATAAGAGGCTGAATCAGAATCTATTATAATTTGTCTGAAGTACAAAAAGTATAAGTATAGTAATCATGATCTCACAAAAAGCAAAAGAAAATTAAAAGAGATAAACACAGAAACTACATTTTGCTAAAAAGGTATCATAAGGGGGAAGCTGGATAGCACAGTGGATTGAGAACCAGGCCTACAGATGGGAGGTCCTGTGGCATTTTAAAGAGTGGGAGACATAAACTGTAAGATTTAAAATGGTTGAGGTTGTAAACTGTAGTGAGTAAAATAGTAAAAGATATAAATTGTAGTAGATATGAGTGGGTGAGTAAATTGTGACCGCAGAAAATATGTTTTCACTACAGTGTCTTGTTTTAAATCAAATATAAGGTGGTCGCCAGGGAAATATTCCCAATTATGAATATACCCAAGTCAACTGGGTTTTATAGAGAATTTAATTAATAATACAATGAGGAATCAGAGAGAGAGAGAGAGAGAGAGAGAGAGAGAGAGAGAGAGAGAGAGAGAGAGAGAGAGAGAGAGAGAGAGAGAGAGAGAGAAAGGAAATAAATGAGAAAAGAATAGGCCAGCCCAGGCAGCCCTAAAAGAAAAGATCAGTCAGTCCTTATATCTTAATCACTCACCACAAGATCTGTCCAAGCAAGGATTCTAGTGACACCAGGCCAGCTCCATCTCAGCTGACTTCACCAGTTCAATCCTCAATCTGAATGTTTCAGAATGGGTTCCTTGAGCTCCTATCTGAGCTCCTATTTAAAGGGCAATTTCTCCTATGTCACCTCCCCTAAGTCCTTACATCTACCAATCACAGTAGATGTTTTTCCAAAGGACAGTCCAAAGGACAGACCATTCTTAGTCCACACCTAAGAAGATGTAAATTTTTGAGTAATTCACACCAGGAAAGCTCTGAATAAGTTTCTCAGCAATTTGTTCCTTGTAAATTCACAAGTTGCTTGACCTTTATGGGTACTTAGCAACTTTTTGTATTAGTTCTAAAAATAGGCATGGCTTAAGTACGGGTTTAAGTACTTTTCCTTGTTCAGCAATGAGTTTTTTCCCTAAAGCAGTCTTAAGTAGGGGTGGAGTAGAGGTCTTCCCATTTCTGATCTAAGTAGAGTTCTCACTTTCCAAATGGAGAAAGGTCCCAGTAGGGAATTGTTCCAATGGAGAATTCCCCAATGGGTAATTTTTTTTAGCATTCACAAATCTGAGAAATTTCAAGATTCACAGTCCTAAATTCAAATCTGTCTCAGATACTTCCCATCTGTGTGACCTTGGGCAAGTCACTTAATCCCCATTGCCTAGTTTTAAAAAAAGGTATCATAAACAATGAATTAATATTAATACTGAATACATTTATATGTATCAAATGAATTAGCATCTAAATCCTTAAAAGAACAGTTTAAAAGGATGAAATAGACAGTAAAACTATAATAGTGGAGAACCCCAAATTGAGTTTCTCAGATCTAGATAAATCTGACTATAAAACAAACAAGAAAGAAGTTAAGGAGATGAATAGTATTTTTGAAAAGTTAGATATGACAAATTTCTGGAGAATATTGAAAGGTAATCAAAAGGCTTATAAGCATACTATTTCTCAGCTATACATAGTACCTTCATGAAAACTGACCATAATTAGGACATAAAAATCTCACATAAATGCAGAAAAGCAGAAACTATAATGCATCTTTTTCTGACCATATTGTAACAAGAATCACATTCAATAAAAAACTTTTGAGCATTAATTAAATATTAATTAAAAATTAAATAATCTAATCCTAAAAAATTGCTGAATCAAAGAACAAATCAGAGAAGTAATAATTTCATTAATGATGACAGCAATGAGACAATATGCCAAAATTTGTCAGATCCTGCCAAACTTAGGGGAAAATTGCCATCTCTAAACATATATCAATAAAATGAAGACAGTAGGGGGCAGCTGGGTAGCTTAGTGGATTGAGGACCAGGCCTAGAGATAGGAGATCCTAGGTTCAAATCTCACCTCAGACACTTCCCAGCTGTGTGACCTTGGGCAAGTCACTTGACCCCCATTGCCTAGCCCTTACCACTCTTCTGCCTTGGAGCCAATACACAGTATTGACTCCAAGACAGAAGGTAAGGGTTTAAAAAAAAAAGAAGAAGACAATAACAGATCTAATATATTTGGCATATAACAAAAAACCCTAAAAAAAAACAAATTAAAATACTCCAACTAAACATCAAAATAGAAATACTAAATTATTTTTTATTTTTTGAAAATTTTATTTAATTAAATGATTTAGAATATTTTTTCATGGTTTCAAGATTCATGTTCTTTCCCTCAACCCCCAGCCCCTTCCTGTATCTAATGTGTAATTCCACTGGGTTTAACATGTGTCATTGATCAAGACCTATTTCTATATTATTAATATTTGCACTAGGGTGATCTTTTAGAGTCTACTTACCCAGTCATAGCCCCATCAACCCACGTGATCAAGTAGTTGTTTTTCTTCTGTGTTTTTTTACTCCCCCCCACAGTTCTTCTTCTGGATGTGGGTAGCATTCTTTCTCATATGCCCCTCCCAATAGTTCTGGATCATTGCATTGCTACTAGTAAAGAAGTCTATTACATTTGATTTTACCACAGTGTATCAGTCTCTGTGTACATTGTTCTCTTGGTTCTGCTCCTTTTACTCTGCATCACTTCCTGGAGGTTGTTCCAGTCTCCATGGAATTCCTCCACTTTATTATTCCTTTGAGCACAATAGTATTCCATCACCAATATATACCACAATTGTTCAGCCATTCCCCAATTGGAGGGTATCCCCTCATTTTCCAATTTTTTGCTACCACAAAGAGCACAGCTATGAATATTCTTGTACAAGACTTTTTCCTTATCTCTTTGGGGTACAAAACCAGAAAGGGCAGAGAGTCTTTTAGTGCCCTTTGGGCATAGTTCCAAATTCCCTTTCAGAATGGTTGGATCAATTCACAACTCCACCAGCAATGCATTAATGTCCCAATTTTGCCACATCCCCTCCAGCATTCATTACTTTCCTTTGCTGTTATGTTAGCCAATCTGCTAGGTGTGAGGTGATACTTCAGAGTTGTTTTGATTTACATTTCTCTGATTATAAGTGATTTAGAACATTTTTCATGTGCTTATTAATAGTTTTGAAGAAATATTAAAAATTAAAGGAGACTTAAATTTAAATTTTAAAAAATAAAGTGAAAAAATAGGACTATTAAATAAAACTAAGAACTGTTAAAAAGCAATAAAATAGACAAACTATTGGCAAATATTATTTTTAAAAAATAAGAAAACAAGGGCCCAATATCAAAACTGAAAAAGGAGAATTCATAACCAATGAAGAGGAAATAAAAGCAAATATTAGGTACCCTTTTGTCCAGTTATATGCCACTAAAACTGTCAATCTAAATGAAACTGATGCATTTTCACTATATATGTATATGTAGCCTAAATGAAAAGAACAGAAATAGAATATTTAAATTAATCCTATCTTAGAAAAAGAAATTAAGAAATTAATGCCAACTCAGTATTTGACAAAAACTTGAGAAAAATGGAAAGTAGATTGGAAGAAACTAGGCAAAGACCAACATCTTACATTATATACCAAGATAAGCTCAAAATAGGTCATGATTTACACATAAAGGTTGATATCATAAGCATAAATAATGGATCAAGAAAGAAACTACCCATCCAATATATGGACCAGATGGATTTACATGCAAACATTCTCATAAACTATCTGGAAAAAATAGGTAAAGAAAGTCATACCAAATCTCTTTTATAAATCAAATATAGTCTTGATACCTAAACCGTTGAGAGTCAAAACAGAAAAAGAAAGCTATAGAACAATTTCCCTAGTGAATATTGATGAAAAAATTTGTAAATAAAATACTAATATGGATATTAAAACAATATATCACAAAGCTCATCCACTATGATCAGACTGGATTTATGCCAGGAATGCAGGGCTAGTTCAATATTAGGAAAAAACTATAGGTATAACTGACCATATGAATAACAAAAACAATAAAAATTAGATGATTACTTCAATAGATGTAGAAAAAGGCCACAAAATACCACACCCATTCCTTTAATTAAACACTATAAACATGAGAAAAAATGGAACTTTCTTTAAAATGATAATATCTGAAACCAGAGTAAGCATAATTTGTAAGGGAATAAATTAGAAGCCTTTCCAATAAGATCAAGGGTGAAGCAAGGATGTCCATTCTCATTAAAATTATTCAATATTGTGTTAGAGATAGTAGCTAAAGACATAAGATGAGAAAAAGAACTTGAAACAATAAGCATAGGAAAAGAGGCAACAAAAGGATCACTTTTTACAAATAATGTGACTTACCTAGAGAACCAGAGAGTGTCAACTAAAAAACTAATTAAAATAATAAACAACCACAGCAAAGTATCGAGACATTAAAAAAAAAGCCACAACACACATAAATCATCAGCATCCCTGTATATTACTAACAAAATCTAGGAGGAAGAGAAATAGAGACATTCCATTTAAAATAATCATAGTATAAAATTCTTGGAAGTCTACCTGCCGATACATAAAGAGGAACTATATGAAAAAATATTTTTCACACAAATAATGACAGAGCTAAATAATTAGAGAAATATTCACTGCTCATGGGTAAACTAAATTAACATAATAGAAATGACAAGTCTACCTAAATTAATTTGTTTAGTGCCATTCAAATTAATCTACCTAAGAATTACTTTATAGAACTAGGATGAAAAATAACAAAATTCATCTGGGAAAACAAATAACCAAGAATATCTAGGCAATCAGTGAAAAAATACTGGGAAGGGAGTCTAGCAGTACCAGATCTCCAACCGAAATCAGTGAAACAATTTGGTACTGGGTAAAAAAATAAAGAGGTTGATCAGTGGATCAAATTAGGTACCTAATTTACAGAAACAAATGAGCATAATAGTCCAGTATTTGATAAACCCCCAATTTCCAACTCACTCTTTGACAAAAACTGTTGAGAAAAATGGAAAGTGGATTGGAAGAAACTAGGCATAGACCAACATCTTACATTGTATACCAAGATAAGCTCAAAATAGGTCATGATTTACACATAAAGGTTGATATCATAAGCAGAAATAATGGATCAAGAAAGAAACTACCCATCCAATATATGGATAAAGAGTTTATGATTAAAGATAGAGAGTTAAAGATAAGCAATACAGAGATTCATGGGAGATAAAAATCAATCATTTTGATTATGTGATATTTTTTAAAATTTACTAACAAAACCATTGCAAATGAAATTGGAAGAAAAACAAGAAACTTGGAAAAAATCTCTGTAGCAAGTTTTTCTGGTAAAGGACTTATTTCTAAAATATACAGGGAACTGAGTAAAATTTGTAAAAATGAGAGCCATCCCTCAATTGATAAATAAATGGTTAAATGCTACAAATACACAGTTTTCAGAGGAAGGAATAAAAACTATTAATAATCACATGGAAAAAATATTCTTAATTAGCACTAATCAGATAAATGCACATTAAAACAACTTTGATGTGCTTTCTCCTATACATCAGATTGGCTAGGATAATAGCAAAGGAAAGTGACAAATCCTAGAGGGGATGTGAAAACAGTCATGCTAATGCACTTTCAGTGGAATTTTGAACTAGTCTGACCATTCTGGAAAGCCATTTGAAACTATGACCAAAAAGCACAGTTTATCCAGTGATGCCACTACTAGAGCTATTTTCCAAGGAGATCCAAAAAGAAAGGCCGATATACACAAAAACATGTATAGCAGCTCTCTTTTTGGTGGCAAAGAATTGGTATTTGAGGGAATATCCATTGATTGGGGAATGGTTGAACAAAATGTGGTATATGAATGTGTTGGAATACTATTGAATTAAAAGAAATGATAAAGACAATTTCAGAAAATCCTGGGAAGGTCTATATGAACTGATGCAAAATGTAGTTAACAGAACCAGGAGAATAACTACATGGTAACAGCAAAAGTAAAGGAAATCAACCTAAAAGTCTTAGTAACCCTGATCAACATAATGATCCACCATACTTCTAAAAGACTCACAATAAAATATGCTATTCATCTCTAGAAAGAAAATTGATGCACAAAGAGTATACTGTTTTTTAAATTTTTTTCCCTTTTCTGTTTTTTCTTGTATTAAAAAAAAAACCAACTACGTCTTATGTGGAATTTTTGTATCACCATACATATCTTTAATAGGTTTTGTTATTCTTGTCTTCTTCTTGGATCAGGAATTGATAGGAGGAGAAAGAGAATTTGGAACTTAAAAAAAGTCTCTTTGCTTAGTAAATACATATCCGGTGATAGGCTATTTTGCCAAAAGAGAATAAAAGGGATGGTTTCAGAGAAACTTGAAATGACTTATATGAACTTGTACAGAATGAAATGAGCAGAACCATAAAAATAACTTATATATGACAAACATATTTGAAAGACTGATCAATGCCATGACTAATTATGATTCCAGAGGATTGTTGATGAAACACGCCTCTTATCTTCTGATAGGTGATGAGCTCCAAATGCAGACTGAGACATATAGTTTTTTGGATATGGCCAGAGTGGCAATTTGGCTTAATTATGCATATTTGCTGGAAAGGTTTTCTTTTTATTCTTTTCCATGGGGAGAGAGGTAGGTAAGAGACAAAATAGATTTTTGTTAATTGAAAAAAATTAAATTAAAAAAGGGGGGGGAAAGCATAGCTACATTAATAAGTATGGTCTAGTTAGTATCATTATGTAGTAGAAGTTTATTTTTCCTTTGGCATGAAATTTAAATTAGCATTTTATATTTAGCATCCCCAAAGAGGAAGCTATTAATGCCTCTAAAAGATCTTTGATTCCTTTACGTGAGAGAACAGCTCTGGTTACTTGCCAGATAATCGGCATTTATCCTTTGCTTCATTTCTCTTCATTATCCTTTGCTTTTGCTTTTATTCCTATAGCAGCCAAGAATATATCCTCTTTTTTTCCAATAATGACTTAATAGTATCTACCTGTGCCATTTGCCCTAACATTGGGGCTTTACCATTTGTACAATAATTGGACTGTTCTGTATATGTTGTCTCCCTTTATTAAAATGATTTCCTTGAGAATAGGGACTGTTTTACTTTTCTAATTTGCAGTCTTAATGCTTTGCATATAGTAACTACTTTAATGCTTTTTCACTAATTCATTCCTTCTCTTCTCCTTCCTTCTTTCGTTTTTGTGTGTGTGTGTTTTTTGGCAGGGCCTAGACAAAGTTGCAAGATAATTGGGGAACATTCCAGTCCCATACCATCATAATCCTCAACTAATTGTTTCATTCAAAGATCTCAAAGGGTACCTTAGGAAGCCAATGTAGCGAATATAGCTTGCTACCTATCAACCATCATCCTGTAATCCAATAAAAAAAAGGTACTTTTTCCTATACAAAAAGGGAAACCTCTGGAGCTTCCACACAACCCCAGTTTCATATCATTACTTCAATCTTATTGCTTATTTAGAGTTTTATGGAATTCCATTCTTATCTTCAGCTAGCTATAAAGATTATCTCTTAATAAATGTCTTTTGGACACCCAAGTCTTATATGTGGATTTTCTTTTCTATTCTCTAGCACAGATGCTGAGTTATTATGTAAATACTCATTTGGAGAGGTGCTTGCTGCTAAATAAAGGACCTAGATTAGATAAGAGAAATTGATAAAATCTCTGCCTCATTTCTGAACTCTTTTTCCAAGAAGTTTTTCCAATTATAGCAGTTAGTGGCCTCATTTGGTGTGGGGGGGCTCACAGTTTTGAGTTATGTGGGGATTATAGTTTTGAATGAATATGGACCTACCAAAAACTTTGAACCCATCAGAGTAGATATTCTGGGGAACCTGTGTTTTCTTACACAGGTAAAATATGATACCCACAGTCTTACAAAGCAAGTTAGTGACAAGACCAGAAAGTGAATTCAGGTTAGGGCTTGACCATTTTGTTGATTGTCTAGGCTTAAGAAAGTGATAGAAAAAATAATAATGCATATTAAACTTTCAAATATGGCATGTATACTCCCTTTCAAAGGCTGCTGTTAAATATTTATTAGCACACCCCTGATTACAACCCATGACTTAATTGAAATTGTATTCCTGAAAATCAACAAATGGCTTCTTTCTTGTCAAATCCAATTGCCTTTTTCTGTCTCTTTGACCTCTTTGGTATTTGACATTCATCTATCAATTCTCCTCTTGTTTTTTGTATACTACCTCATTATACTTCTCTGACCTCAAACACCTTACACTCTAGTGGGGAAGGAAGAAAGACTTATATATGAAAATTTTTTATTCAAGGTAGCATTCTTCTTTTTTAAATGACCTACAAAGGGAGTTCAGAGTAAGGTAGAGATTACTTCTGATAGAGAATAAGGAAAGCTACATTTGATCTGGACCTTGAAGGAATGGTCAGAAACTGGGTAGTTAGAATTTTGGTAGAAAAGGGCATTCTAGGCATCATGAGCAATAGCATGAAAGGTAGGAAAGTACAGGATCTATGTGGAGAACTGTAAGCATGGGGTGTGTGAAGGGGAGCCAGAGGAGGTGAGTCTGCATAAGTAGCTGGGGTCAGAGGTTCACGGAAAGAAAGCCTTATGTACTAGGAAGTGGAGTCTGGCCTCAGTTTACTCAAATGAAAATAAGGCAGTCTTCTACGATGATATCTTCCAGTTTTTTTAAATCTATGATCTTATGATTTTGAAAATATTAAATATTTATGTGGAGTTCACGACATTCAGGATGAGGGGCAGGACATGATATTAATGAATAAAAGACAACAATCGACCTACGGTTAAGTATTTAGGAGCCATTATTTCTTTTGACCTGGGGACAAGCGTGTGGGGTAAGTAGATAATATTATTCACGTTATACAGCTAAGGAAGAAGTTCAGGGAATAATTTGCTCCAGATCACAAAGATGCTATTAAGTAGCATAAACCGTATTTAAAGGTAGATCTGACTCCAAGCTCTTGTAGGAACCAGATGCCTCCGGGACAAATATTATAAACTTGTTAATTCTGGGAGGGACTAATCCTTTCATTTTTTGGAGGAAATTGAGACCTTAAAAGGAGGAGTATTTTGCTCAAGGTCACACAGCAAATTATTGACTTGGAATGCCAATGGGATTCCATTTAGGGTTTACCCTGATTTCCGAGTCCAGTGCTCTTTCCACTTCACCAGATTAGACCACGGATGAAAGATCCCCAAACCTCCCATCCCAGGACAAAGTGTGCAATTAATTCTAGTCTGGGAGTTCCTTAGGAAGGATCCAGAGAAAACCAGGGAGGCTGTTGCAGCAATCCTGGAATTTATCTTTATTGTGCATTATGATTATTTGTATCTCTGGGACCAGATTTCCCCCCCTTTCTGTCTCATGTTTTTATCTGGGATACCCCATTAGAAGAGACATTCCCATTTTGGGCGGCTCCTTTTTGTAAACTGGTCCGACACTGGGAAAGCATAGAAGACCATCTGCCCTGCAAAGCTCCGCTCATCTGGTCAGAAATAGGTCTTGGTTAGGCTGGGCTCGCGGGAAAGGCAAGACTGGAAGAGAAGGACGTGCCCTTCCTTCACTGCAGGTGAGCTGCGGAGCTGCAGCGGGGCCCCGCCCCATTCCGCCCGTAAGCCCAGGGAGCAAGGTCGTACAACCCAAAGCCCCATTAATGTGGGAAGCTTCCCCAGAAAGAACTGGGGGACACCTAAGTAAAAGTGCCAGGAGCTCCCGAACTCTAGCTGGGGCAAGGCTGGAATTCGCTGGCTACAGCCCGGGGTGGGGGCTGGGGAGGGAGGAGCGGAAGCTGGGCAACAATGTGGAGGGAGCGGGAAAGGACAAGAGAGGGGGCTGCAGTCTGAGCCTCCCCTAACTCCAGCTGCTGGCAGGGATTGATTGGTCGTCTCAGATGGGAGGAAACGCGGCCGGCTGCATGCCTGAATCCCAGAGTCAGCAGCACGCAGGGCATCGCCGCAGCCTCCGCTTCCCGAGCCACGGCGGGGACGGCGCCCCGTGGCTCCGTGCAGCAGCGCACCTCCTAAGCCCGAAGCACATCTTGGCAGCACAGCGCCTGCAGGGTTGAGCTCATCTGCAGCTTCTGCACCGGCCTCCCCTCTTAGGGGCGAGTGACTGACATCACGGCAAGCCCGTGAGGTGCGGGCGCCAGTTGCTAGGGCGTTGAACGCGAGCCAATGAATATTATTTGTGATGGGTAAGGGGGCGGGGGAGGTGGGCTGGGGGAAGGATCGCTTTTCTGGGTTGCTAACGTCTAGCCTCCGAGTTGGGCGCTTCAACGGACCCGCGCTGATGGGCGTGGGGCTGGCCCAATGAGGGTGGGCGTGGGTGGGGCGGCGCGGCGCAGCAGTGCTAAAGGAGCCCGGCGGAGGCAGCGGTGGGTTTTCGTCTGAGGAGCCGGATCTGTGGTCGCTGCTGGGCATTTGCGGTCGCCATCATCTGCGCCTCAAGGTGAGGGGGTGCGGGCACCTCCAGCCAGCCTTGATGCTCTTCGCTGCTGCCGCTGCCGCACTGGTTGGGCCAGGAGCGCCGGCATGCGGGAGGGTGCTGGATGGGCCCAGTGAGGATGGGGGCTTGGGCGGGGGTCGTCTCTGTCTGGGCGGAAGGAGAGGGGCTCGAGGGGCAGTGGAGAGCAGAGGCGGGGGTGGCGAGGAAAGGGGGCGCGGGCGCGTCGAGGAAAGGGGACGCGGGTGCGCGCGCGCGTAGAAATGACCGGAGGGCAGGGGGCCCTCCTGGGAAGGGGACGCTGGGGGTTGGGGGAATGACTCCCTGATGGGGAGGGATATCAGGATTTGTCGGGGGGAGGGGGTTCCCCCGAGAAAGAGACCCAGGTTGTGTAAATCTTCTGCTCCCTAAAGGGGACCCTGGGCGGGTCTGGGGACTCCCAAGAAGGTTGAGGGCTCTAAATGGATGTGGGGTGTTGTTTGCAGGACCCCCTGAAGGGGGGGGCTCTGCCGGGCGGACAAAAGGAAGGGGACCCCTAGTGTGTTCCGTGGGGAGACGTGGAGGAAAGCGGGCCCCGCGTGCGGAAAGGGATCCTAGTGCGGGGAGGGAACATCGAAAGGATGGCAGACGGAGCCTTCCGAGGGGAGTCTGGATGCCTGCGGACCCTATCGGGGAGGGCGCCGGTGGAGGGCGTGTAAGGGGGGGGGTAGATATTTGGTGGCTGGGAGGAGTCCCGGGAGGAAGGGGTTCTGGGTAGGACCGTGGGGGCGCTGATCTGGCTCGGGCCGGGGAAGGCCGTGGTGGGGAGGAAAGGACCGGGGAGTTCTGGGTGGGCTGGGCTGCGCTAAGGCCCTCGGTGGTATTAGACGGTCGAAAGAGCCTGGGAGTGTCGGGAGGTGGGGACAGAGCCATGCGGAGGAAAGCGCGGGTACCAGGTGAGGGGAGATGTGCTGAATGTGCTATGGATGAGAGGGAAAGATTGATCCTTGAGAAGTAGAACTATTAGTGTATTGAGTGGAGTGTTGGATGGTGGAGGAAGGGTTAAGGTGTAATGTGAAGGAAGAAAGCTGGGATGGGGCAGTCTGTGCTTTGGAAAGGGCCTTGTGGAGGCGGGAAAATATGGCTCGCCTGGGAGAGAACTGGGGGGGGGGGTGTCTCTAAAAGAAAAGGGGCTGGCAGCTTTTGGAGGCTGGGTGGCCAAGAGGGAGGGAGGGTCATTCCTTGCTTTTGAATCTCTTTTGTGTGAATGGCCGGGAGTCTGCCTTCTCTATCTTTTCAGGTTGCCCAACTCCCCATTCTTTTTCCTACTAACCCTCCCCCAAATTAATCAATCATGAGTCGGGGTCAGTTTGAAACTGGGACATTTGTGAGAGCTTGTGAACTAGCCTCTGTACCCCATGTGACGGTGTGGAAGGCCCTTCGCAGTGGCCTGGAATGAAATGCCCCAGACAAGGGTGAGGGCATGGGTAGGTTTGGTGTGGGTGTCAAGCTTTCTAACATCACCGTTATCTCTTTTAGACTCTGCAGCTCCCTGCTGGATCACTGCGGTTGATTGGGGGGGGGAGAGAAAGAGGGAGGGTGTGTGTGGAGGGAGGGATTGTACAAGAAACAAAGACCTCCCTGCAGTTTTAACTGAATAATAAAATACCAAATATACAACTTTGCTGAGATTGTGATTTTGATTTTGAATCTAAGGATTGTCTGAATTAAATGAATTATTCTTGATGGATGCCATCTCTCCCCCCCAAAACAAAACAAAAAAACTTGTATTAACCTTTTATAATTGGTCCTTGTTCTAAGAATCCTTTAACTATTCTTTTGGTCTCAAGCTTTTGATATTTAAATATCACTTGGCCTAGAAAAGTGGCCATTTCCTGCATTTTATCTCTTCATCTTGAAGTCTGTTACTTCTGGAGAAGACTTGAAGGGATGTAACCTGTGAGGGCATTGCTCTTTATTTGGGATCCTTAGGGAAATCATTTCAATTTAAAGCCTGGTTGGATGACAGAGAAAAATTGCAAGTGTGTTTTGGATAGAAGATAAAGTAATGTAGAGCTTCAGCTGTTAATTTTCTATATATGGATGGAGAGAGAATGAATATAAAATAAAGATTCTTAGTTGAGTGTTTTAAAAGCAATTTATTAAGTGCTAGTTTAATTATATGTAAAGGCTTACTTTTTTCCCCTATGGCCACTTCAAAAATATTTTCACCACCATTTTCAAGAAAATAGAAAGTTTTAACAAAATTATACTATATAATAACATCTTAGTTTATGGATTGATCATTTCTTATACTAAGGCAAAGAACTTTTCTGTATTTGGTCTAATGGTAAAAGATTGACAGATTGACTAGAAAATGCAAACATGGAAGGAAAGACTCAATTATTCTCAAATTAAAAAAAAATAATTTGTGTAAAAATAAAATGTCTACTATATCATGAATTAATTTCACAATATTTTGAGTATTATGTGCAGTGAATTGTACTAGATCTCATGGCAATTACAAAAACACTTAAGACTATGCTTCTTAAGAGTTAGAGACTTATTTCCTAAGGAAGATAACTAATACAAAATACCTATATTGGGTCTGTGTTTCTTTTTCTCACTCAATCTTAACATTTTTTCAGTGGCTTGGATAAAGACATAAAATTGCCTTCTCATAAAATTTACAGGTAAAAAAAGTTGTGAGGGTTAGCTAATAATGATAGCATTTGAAAAGATCTTGAAAAGCTAGATAATTGAGCCGTATCTATCTAGTAGGCTAGAAATCAGTAGGGATAAATGTGAAATAATTTCGATTAAAAAAATAAATTTCCCAAGTAAGGGCATGGTTAGCACTTTGTCTAAATAAGATCAGTGACTTTTATTGGACTGCAAAATATGTATTAGCAATGTGATTTAAGTCCAAAAAAAGCGATTCTCTAGAGTTTGCCTTGGACAGACCTTGTATGGAATGAGATATTCATGATTTGGGAAGAACATTATCTCCCAAAATTTAACCAAGCTAATGTTGCTTCCATGACACTGTCTATCCAGCTCATTCTCTGTGGTCTCTTGTTCCTTTTGCTTTCAACATTTCCCAACATCAGGGTCTTTTCCAACAAATTCAGCTTCAGTATTGGATCTTCCAGTGAATAGTCTGAATGAATGTTTTTTGTGTTGACTGATTTGATTTCCTTGCTATGTAAGGGATTCTCAAAAGTCTTCTCCAGCACCACAATTCAGAAGTGTCAGTTCTGCCACACAGCTTTCTTTCTAACTCAGCTCTTACAACTATATATTACTACTAGAAAAACTATAGCTTTGACTATATAGACCTTTGTGGGCAAGGTGATGCCTCTGCTTTTTAGAATGCTGTCCAGATTTGTCATAGCTTTCCTTCCAAAAAATGAAGGGTCTTTTAAATTCATGGCTGCAGTCACCATCTGTAGTAATCTTTGATCCTAAGAATATAAAATCTAACATTTCTTCTCCCTCTTTTTTGCTTGAAAGTGATGAGATCAGTTGTCATGATCTTAGGTTTTTTTTTTAATGTTAAGCTTTAAGCCATCTTTTACACTCTCCCCTTTCATTCTTATCAAGAGGTTTCTTAATTCTTTTTCACTTTCTGCCATCAGAGTGACATTATCTACACAGATGATATGATTGATATTTCTCCTTTCAATCAGACTGGAAATTAATAAGATGTACTTTGCATGCAAGTTAAATAAAGGTGGTGACAACAATACAGCCCTTGTATTGTTCAATTGTTCCATGTTCTAGTCTAAATCTTGCCTCCTCACCAGCATGTGGGTTCCTCAGGAGATAGGATGATCTGGTACTCCCATTTCTTTGAGGACTTGCCACATTTCGTTGTGATCCAAATAGTCAGAAACTTCAATGTTGTTAATGACACAGAAGTAGATATTTTTTTGGAACTCCTTTGCTTTCTCCATAATCTAGCAAATGTTGGCAATTTGGTTTCTAGTGTTTCAACCTCTTTGAAAATCTTGCTATTTTGGTAGCTCTTTTGGTAATTTTTGGTTTACATGTTGCAATAGCCAGCTTGCAGAATCTTAAGCATAACTTGGTTGGTGTGTGAAATGAACGTGTTTGTTTGGCAATTTGAACATTCTCTGGCATTGCCTTTCTTTAGGAGGGAGATTTAAACTGACATTTTCCAATCCACTGTTAAGATTTTCAAATTTGCTGATATATTGAATGCCACACTAAGCAGCAGCATCTTTTAGGATTTTAAATAGCTCAGCTAGAACTCTGTCACTTAAACTAGCCTTATTGTCAGCAATGCTTCCTAAGGACCACTTGACTTCATTCTTCAGGATGGCTGGCTCTAAGATCAGTAAACACAGTATTGTGGTTATCAGTGATGTTAAGCTCTTTCTTATATATATTCTTGCCATTTTTTCTTAATCTCTTCTGCCTATTTCTCTACCATTTTTGTCTTTTATCATGCCCATTTTTGCATGAAACATTTCTTTGATATTTAATTTTCTTGAAGAGATCTCTTTACTTTGCCATTCTATTGTTCTATTTCTTTGCATTGCTTATTTACAAAAAAAACCTTCTTAATACTTATTGCTATTCTCTGGAATTGTACATTTAATTGAGTATATAGCTTTCCCTCTTTCCTTTATGTTTTGCTTTCCTTCAGCTATTTATGAAACCTCATTTAACAGCCATTTTGCTTTCTTGTTCTTTTTCTTTGAGATATTTTTGCTGTCTCCTGTATAATATTGGGAACTTCTGTCTATTGTTCTAGAAGATATTATATTTAGGCCATCATAGACTAATCAACTCTGGCCTGTTTTGTCGTCATTGGTTGGAGCATAGATTTGTATTGTGATGTTTGATAGTTTGGCTTCAAACATTATTCTATCATTTTTGAGATTATACAGTACTGTTTTTCTCATCCTTTTATTGACTATAAGGGCTACTTCATTTTTTCTAAGGGATTTTTGCCTATAGTAGCATATGTAATGATCACGTGGATTAAATTCACCCTTTCCCATCCATTTAAATTCACTAACACTTAAGATGTCACCTTTCCATCTTTTGTTTCACCATATCCAATTTACCTTGGCTCATACATTCCAGATTCCCATGTGTAATATTGATTGTTACAGCATCAGACTTTTCCTTTTGCCACCTTATGCCACTAGACATAGCACAGCTGAGCTTCTGATTGTCTTTGGCCTAGTTGATTCATTAGTACTACAGCGACTTGTAGTTGTCTTCTGCTCTTCCCCAGTAATTTTTGGATATTTTCTGCTGAGGGACTCATCTTTTGGTATCATGTCTTTTATCATTTTAATGCTGCTCTTGGGTTTTCTTGGCAAAGATAACAAAATGATCTTTCTTGGGTAACCCTGCACAACATAGCTCATAATTTCATGGAGTTATGTAAGCCCCTCTACCATAATAAGGCAGTGTAATCCAGTGGAGATTCTATAATGTAATTTGAGAAAGGTAGAAAACACTTAACAGCTTGGGGATGGGGATTAGCAAAATTTTCACAGAAGCGGTGACACTTGAGCTGAGCTTTAAAGAGAAGACAGAAGTACTCTTGAGTCAAATATGAAGAGATGTGATGCAGTTAGCCTAAAAGATGGATTCTGCAAATACATGGAGACAGGAGATGAAATGTTGAGTTCAGGGAATGAAAACTAGAACACAGAATAGATAGACGGAAATGTTGGAAAATGATGTTAGAAAGATAGGCTAAATCCAGGTTTTGGAGTGCCTTAAATGCCAGGCTGAAGACTGTGTTATATTCTAGAGGCAAAAAGGAAACACTGAAAATTTTTGAGTAGGAGACTTGATTAATTAGAATTAATTAATTAAAATTACTTGATTAATTCTGTGCTAAAGGAAGATCATTCTTGGCAGGAATAGAGAGGGGAGAGGCAGCAAGCAATGGAGACCAATTCAGAGGCTTTTGTAATAGTGCAGGTGAATGGTGTTCAAGTCTTGAAGTAGAGTGGAAACTGATTTGAAAGAGAAGAAGAACCAGGGAAGCTAAAGAATCATGAAGGCTTTGAAACTGGATGACTGAAAGGATGGTGATGTCCTCAATTGAAAAATAGACAATTTTGATGGGGGGCAGCTAGGTGGCATAGTGGATAGAGTGCTGGCCCTGGACCTCAGGAAGACTTGAAGTCAAATGTGGCCTCAGACATTTAGCAGTGTGACTCTGGGCAAACTATTTAATCCTCTTTGCCTCAGTTTCTTCATCTGTAAGATGAAATGGAGGAGGAAATGGCAAATCACTCCAGTATCTTTGCTAAAAAAAAAGCCTCAGATGGGGTCATGAAGAGTTGAACACGACTGAACAGCAAACAGTAGCAAAGTTTGATGGAGCAGTAAGAGATGTCTGTGATAATGGATGGTGTTTTGGTCGTTCATTTCAGTTCAGCAAGCATTTATTAAATTTGCAAAGTACTTTGCTAAGGGCTAAAGATACAAAGAAAAAAATGATATAATAGTCCCTGCCCTTAAGGAACTTACGTTGTACTGGTAGCATACAACATATACACAGATAAATAAATACAAAGTTATACAAAGTAATTTCTAATGGGAAAGTACAATAACAACTAGGAAATTAGGAAACTTTTCCAGTTTTGTCACTCCACAAAGATGAACTGCGGCTTTGTACATACATATGACTCTCTCTCTCTTTTTTTTTTTTTACTTGGCTTCTTTGGAGGTTTAGGCAAGGTAGTATTAACCATTGGATTGGATTAGAAGGGGTATGCTGTGCATTGTTTAGTGGCTTTTGGGGGACATATTTCTACATTGCCTTACAAACAGACCAATTCACAGTTGTACCAAATAAGTACATTGACGTGCTTGTTTTCCTGCAGCCACTACAACATGTAATTTTCCTTTTTCGTGAATTTTGCTAATCTGATTGGTGTGATATGGAATCTCAGAGTAATTTACATTTCTCCAATATTGATCAGAAATTTTCATATTGCTGTAGACAGCCTGTAGTTTTTAGAAAGTTGCTCTTACATATCTTTTGACCATTTATCAATTGTCAAATGATAAATTTGAATTTGTTCCTTGTATATTTCTATACAAGGCATTATTGAAGAAAGTATATACTAGGCATGGGAGACCACACCATACAAATATATGTAGGGAGATTCAATCTTAGGTACTGAGACTTGTTAGCTGGCCAGTTTGATTGGATAAAGAAACATCATGAAACAAACAGGAAAAATAGGTTGAATTCATATTTTGGAAAGATTTATATGATAGTTTGAGGATTTACATTTTAAGTTAGAGGCAATTGGGTAAAATACACAGTAGAAACTGATTATACCCAGGTCAACAGTCAGTTGCTGATGTGGGACTATATAATTCAGGAAAGAGATTAGGGCTGTCATCTAAATACTTGGAGATGTTTTCATCTTTTCCTATGATGTTCAAATATCTAAGGGAATAGAAGATGATTCAGGATAAATCCTTGAGAATAATCCAGGCATTATAGACAGGAGAGGAATGATTCACAAAAGAATGAGTGAGAATAGTCAAATATGTAGGAAGAGAATTAGAAGAAAACAGTTGTGAAAGCTGAGAGGAAAAAATATATTGAATTTATCAGTTAACAAATAACTGGTAATCAAGAGAATTCTATATAGTATTACTGGCTTTCTGCAGGTAGTACTACATTTTTCTTTGAATTTGTTCATATGTTATTTATAGGTAGCTTGGCATAGTGGATGGGAGTGTATTGGACCTTGGATTTAGGAGGACCTGAATTAGAAATCTGCCTCAGGTATTTACTAGCAACGGGTAAGCCTATGCTATTTAAATTTGTCTCACCTCCCAGATATCTGATTTTTAAAAATTTAAAACAACAGGGTTATTGTTAGACTCAAATGAGATATATTAAGTTCTTTGAAGACCTTAAAGTATATTATTAGTAGAAGCTTAACATTTGGTTTTTAAAAACTATATTTTTTCAATCAGCAAATATACCTTCTCCCCTCTCATCTTATTGAGAAGAAAAATCCATGTCAGGCAAAACAAATTTCTGCATTGGTTTAAAAAAAAAATCTCTGCATCTCTCTGTACTCTGAGTCCTTTACCTCTCAATCAGGAAGTGGGTAGAACATTTCATTATTGTGAATAATGGTTGGTTATTATGCTGATCAGATTAAATTCCTTCCAAGTTGTTTACTGTTACCATATTGTTATCTTTGTATACATTGTATTCTAGTCATTTCACTTTATATCAGTTCATTCAAGTTTTTCCAGGTTTCTCTGAAACCTCTCCTTTAATCATTTCTTAGAGCACATTTATATAATTGTATGGCTGTTTCCCAGTTGATGGGCACCCCCTCAGATTTCTATTCTTTGCTACTTCACAAAGAGCTGTAAGTATTTTTATACCTGCATTCCCTGTTGAGTGAATATATTTCTGTACCCAGCTCTGTGTGTATTTATTTGTTCTTTTCCCCTTTGACCAATTCATATGAGAGTGAAGTTTGTGTCAACTGCTCATTCCACCACCTTCTCTTTGTTTTAGATGTTCTACCCTGATGTGAGATAATTTCCCTTTCCCTCCTAGCGCTTTCTTTTCTCTTCCTTTTCAAATCAAGACATAAAGAACCACTCTTAGGACTTCTGTCTAATGATGATAGGGCTTAAGAGGATACACAAGCCTTTTATTAGAATATGAGTTTATCCTTGTTCACTTTTTATTGTATCTTTTAACTCCTGTATTTGAGCTTTAAAAGTTTTTAGACAACTCTGATCTTCTCATCTTATATTTCGTCAAATATTCATTTTCCCTCCCTCATTATACTCTCTTGTTGGATAGTTTTTCCTTTTCCCTCTGGAATATGATATTCTAAGCTCTCTTCTTGTTTTTAGTGATGTCTGATAAATCCTGACTGTTTGGTACTTGAATCCTTTCTGGCTTACTTGAAATATTTTCTTTGACCTCTGAATTTTGGCTGTGATGTTCTTGGGAATTTTCATTTTGGAGTTTTTTTCAAGAAATAATTGGTAAATTCTTTTCTTAAGAGAGCTGGGTAGTTTTCTTTAAAGATTTCTTGAAATAAAATATCTACATTCTTGTTTGGTTATGGTTTTCAGGTGGCCCAGTGATCTTAAATTTTTTCTATTTGATTTCTTTTCCAGGTCATTTGTTTTTGTTTTGAGCTATACTATATTTTCTTTTTTTCCTTCATATTTTTTCCTTTGTTTTGCTATTATTGTCTCATGGAGTTATTGGCATCAATGGATTTTCAGGGAGTTATACTTGGGCAAGATTCTAGCAAAATTCCTTTTCCAATTTTTTTTATTATAGCTTTCATTTTTTTGCCTAATTTCCCCCCTTTAGCTCTGTTCATTTACAAAAACATTTCTAATTCCTTTTTTTAAACTTTTGATTTTGCTTTTTCCAGGAATTCTAGTTGAGTTTGTGCCCAAGTTAAATTTTTCTTTAAAGGTTTTCTTATAGATATTTTGGAGTCATTCTCTTCTGAGTCTGGGTCTTGAGTATCCCTTTCACCATAATAGCTTTTTATAATTGGACCTGGATCCAGAATTTTCTTTTTGATATTTGATTACTGTCCTTGTTATTTAGGCTACATCCTGGGCTAGATGTTGGAATCTTATTCTACTCTCTACTTCTAAGATTTGAGCCATACTGCTTGCTTTTGAACTTGGTCCTCTGCTGGGGTGAAGGATGGGTTTGAGAGTAGAGGTGAGACACAAGTTCCCTTTTCGAAATTTGCCCTGAATCTGTGGTATGGAACTCAGTAGTAGGTAACAAAGCTTCCTGTTTGCATTTGTCCCCATTTTGATGCTCTGGAATGGATCTGGTACTGTTCTAATATGTTGCTTTTGTTTAAGTCTTATCCATTATATTTATTTGGTACTATTGTACAATTTTAATGTATTAAAGTATACAGTTATCAGACAACCTTAGAATGAATGGAATAGCATTTATTAAATACCTACTATATGGCAAACAACATACTAAAGTGATGGGAATATAAATAGGGAAATTTAAACATTCTCATGCTCTAAGTGAACTCATACTCTTAATTGGGGAATACAACACATCACGGATAGCTCAGCTGCTGGGTGGATGGAAAGGCCTAGAATTCCTAAGGTTGCAGTGAACAGGCAGATAGCAAGTCCCAGGGTTATGTCATTTATAGGTCATGACAGTACCAGGGCTCTCTAGGGTACCATTGGTGAAGGCGTGGCATGGGTACAGAGCTAGCACTCTGGAAGCTGCTCTGTTATTCCTCTTCCCAGTGACAGAGGACATTTTTTGCATGACCCACCCCTCTGTCCAGCCTCCCAAAGTGAGCACCCACCCCCTACCCCCACCCCCTGGAATGCAGGGAGCTCACAAGCAGCTTGAAGTTGCAATTTGGGTACCCAAACTTGAAAACCTTCACCAATGCTGCTCTAGGGTATAGAGACAAGGTGTGTGGTAAGACCTGGTGGTCTTTTATCTCACTACAAGAATAGAGTTGGTGTCTTCCCATCTCATACAAGATGTCTCAAACAGCCTGGATAGATTCTGGGCAACTGGGGTGTCAGGGTGGTGAAAGGTAAGGGTAAGAAGAGGAGGAAACATGTGGCAGAGAGTCTTCCTAATGCCTGATCATTCCAGATGGGTTCTGGAAATAAAAATATAGTTCTGGGCTGTGAGCCAATCCTTAGAATGTCATTGGATATTATACACACATACATACTGTGAATCTTAAAAATTCTCAAACTCTACCTTAGAAGGTAGTTAATCCCCATTTAAACAATGAAGGTACTTGGTCAGGAATGTATGTGAGAACTCTAACATTACTCCACCCATACTTAAGCATACTTTAGGGGAAGATAAAGTTGTAAACTCCTTACTGAACAATGAAAAGTACTTAACCCATACTTAAAGTGAAGCAAAAACCCTTAAGCTAGGTCTCTTTTTAGATCTAATACAAAAAGGTACTAAGTACCTATGAAGGTCAAATTAATCACTAAAAGTTCAAGCAAGCTTAGCAAGAGGTGTGAGGTTTTAGTCTACTCAGGTGCGAATTAAGAATGGTTAGTCCTGTGAAAATGTCTACTGTAATTGGTAGATGTGAAAACTTAGGGGAGGAGAAAATTCTCTTTAAAAGGAGGCCAGGCCTCTGAATTTAATTCAGCTATGGAGCTGAATTGGAGGCTGGTCTCTGTCTCAGTGGCTGAAAGGTAATTCAGCCTTGGAAGCTGAAGTGGAGCTTCCTGAGCTATACTGGAGGGTCTCTCTGAATACTAGAGTTTTGCTTGGAAGGATCTTGTGGTGAGTTGATAAAAGATTGACTGATCTCTCCCTCTTAAGGCTTAAGCCTAGGCTGGCCTAGGCTGGCCTAGCCCTTTTCTCATTATTTTCTCTTTCTCTCTCCCTTTCATTAATTCCTTAATTTGTATTAATTAAAATCTCCATAAAACCCAGCTGACTTGGGTATTTCCTATTTGGGAATTTTTCCTATGACGACCACCTTATTTTTGATTTGACTCAAGACACTGTCTTGAAACCATATTTTCGCGGTCACAATTTAAGGCAACCACTCTTTTATCTGTAACAATACATATAGAAGAGGGGTATTTATGTGTATATTCCTCTTGTCCTGGCTGACTTTAAAACTTAATGACTTATCTAGTTTCCCAACAATTTTTCTTGGACATGCCAAGAACATCCTACAATTTCATTTTCATTTCTAGTAATTTTATTGCTTATTCTTAGAGCTACTGGAGGCAGATCCTCTGTTACTTTCTGTCCTCAACCAAAAACCCTGAGATAGCCTCTGGATCACCAATTCAATAGAGTAGAAGTAGGAAGAGTAAGTTGACCCAAGAGTGATAGTGATTGATATACTTAGGGCTGTATTACAAAGAACCAACATGGCTTCATCAAAAACAGATTAACTTGATTTCCATTTTTGCCAGGATTTCAAATCTAGTAGATGAAGCTTATTAGATATAAAATATATATGTGTGTGTGTGTATATATATATATATATATACATATATATATATATTAGAGTAATAAGAGTAATAGAGTTATAAAAGTAGATTGAGAGTATTTTTGTCACTTAATGTGAAAAAAAATAAAGAGATATAGGTTAGATAGTAGTTCAATTAGATGGAGTTAGAATTGGTTGAATAGCAGAACTCATAGTAGTCATTAATGGTTCCATGGCCATTTATCACCTTGGAGAAATGTTTTTGGCCTTGTGCTGCTGAATATTTTTATCATGACTCGAATAAAGGCATGGATAACATGTTTATCAAAATTGTAACTGACAAAAAATTGAGAGATCATTAATATACCAAATTGACCCGAAAAGGTCTTGAGGCACTAGAATATATGGTTGAATCCAGTAAGAAGGAACTTTAAAACATTATATTTACTCTTATTAAATTATAAGTTTTTTACTTGGATTAAAAAAATTTACATTATGAGTATGAGGTGGATTGGTGAGTTAGAAGTTCATATAACAAGAATCTTGGTGGTTTTAGTGGGCAGCAAATTCAATACAAGTTCAAAATGTGATACAGCAGCCAGAAGCCCACTTTAATTGCGGGCTACATTGGCAGGCCTTTTCTCTTAAGAATAAAGAGGCACCCTAGCCCTACTCTTATGTTACCATAGCTGGCATATTGTGGTCAGTTCTAGGAGACACATTTTAGGAAGGATATTGATCAGCTGATGGAATAACCAGAATGTAGAGATGAAACTATGTGTGTTGTATAAAGACTTTCTGTTACAAGTTTTTGCTCCATTTTTTTTTAACCCTTACCTTCCGGAATCAATACTATGTATTGGTTCTAAGCCAGAAGAGCAGACCACACAGCTGGGAGGTATCTGAGGTCAGATTTGAACCTAGGTCAGATTTGAACCCAGCACCTCCCCTCACCAGGACTGGCTCTGTATCCACTGAGCCACCAAGCTGCCCTTTGTCTACCAAACTGTAGGAAAACCTTTTCTCACCCCATTCAAGGAGGATGGTGGAAATATTTTCATATGTGTGAGACCTCATTGGATGCCCACATAGGTATTCTAATATGGGAGCTGAGTAGCTTGCTTGAAATGTGTAGCCTCTAGATTTTCTTCCTTTTTAATTATATCTTTTCATAATCTCAGTCACTTCTGGTGTGGCTGGGTGGGTGAGGGGGGCAGTTTGAGATGGGTCAACTCAGATTCCCAGGGTTTGGCAACATATCAACCTTATTCTTGTGTGGTTCCTTTCTTAATGGCTGACCTGATCCTGATCTCTAACCCATAAAGTACCTCATAGTGGTGCTTCAGGCCCACACCCATGGGGCCTAACTTGTCAGACAATGCAACATTCAAGTGGAAAGTGTTGTAAAGATTAAAATTGGGGAATAAGGGGAGCCTGAGGCAGGTAGAAATTAGTTTCTCTCTGCAAGGAGTATTCTATTTTTTAGAGGTTTATTAAGGATTAAGGATTAAAGAATATACAAGTAAGAAACATGTGCCTAGGCCAGAGGCCTAGACAAAATAACCTCGCATCATGGAAGAGACGTGTCTGCTCCAAGATGGAAGTCCAAAAGAGAGAGCCCCCCAAAACCTTTGCCACCAGCTTAAATCCTTCCTCTCTCTCGGCCCACCTCAGAATTCCTGTGAGATTACAAAGCATTTTGGGGAAGTGGAGCAAAGGCTTGTGGGGATTGTAGCCCTGTATTCGAGTCTATTTTTTACATTCCACCGTTTGATCGTTTGCAAAAAAATTAATTTTTTCCCCAAAGGATCATGAAAACATAAATCAACTTAAACATTACAATAATTTGAGGATAAGAGAAAAAAAATTAAACCAATAATTGCTGAAACGCATTGACAAAAAGCCAGTTAGGGGGCAGTCCCCTTTGGCATGAAAGTATACATATAAATAAATGTTCAATCAGCCACACCCAAAGTTCAATTTTGTGCAACTTGTGGTCTGGAGGCATCTTCATGGTGGCTTCTCCAGTTCAGTTCTGGATTCAGAGAGGTAGCATCTTCTTTACCTAAAATTCTTCTCAAAAGGAATTTAAACTTTGCAATTTAAATAATGATTTTTTTTACACCCCCCCCCCCCCCCCGTTAAGAGGGTGATTAAAAAC
The DNA here is from genome assembly GCF_027887165.1 of Monodelphis domestica. Lineage (NCBI taxonomy): Eukaryota > Metazoa > Chordata > Mammalia > Didelphimorphia > Didelphidae > Monodelphis > Monodelphis domestica. The sequence goes on from NC_077228.1 coordinate 257,304,134, forward strand.
CGGGATCACTTAGGGGATGCATGGCTGAGGTATATGAATCAATTGGCAAGAGATATTAAAAAGATATCAGAAAAATCCAAAAGAAAAGAAAAAATTTCTGGATGAAAATATAGACCATCAAAGTCTTATGTGTAAAAATTCCAAGTAAAAATAAAAATAAATCTATAACAGGTCCTTGAATCAGGGCTCAATCAAAATGATTGAAGCAATGATGCATTTACCCAGTCAGTAGCCAGGACTACAGAAAGGTACCACACTATGAAAGGCAGAAAAGGGGACCAGATTATATGAGCCAAGGTTTTGGGGATACTCGTCTGTGAGGATTTTCAGAGTGAGTGTGGACCCAAGGAAAGCCTATGTGTTAACACATGTTAAACATAGTAACCTTGAGTCTTCACACTAGGTTCAAGACCTTTGTATTGGCCTAGATGTGCATCAATCCATCCTGGATTGGCCTTTCTTTGGCTCTGTGCAATGGCTCTTGTGTGTATATCTTGTCCTGGAATCAGACAGAATCATTAAGCAAAGTCCCATAATTTTTTTTTTTTAAAACCTTTACCTTCCGTCTTGGAGTCAATACTGTGTATTGGCTCCAAGGCAGAAGAGTGGTAAGGGCTAGGCAATGGGGGTCAAGTGACTTGCCCAGGGTCACACAGCTGGGAAGTGGCTAAGGCTGGATTTGAACCTAGGACCTCCCGTCTCTAGGCCTGGTTCTCAATCCACTGAGCTATCCAGCTGCCCCCAAAGTCCCATAATTTTTAAAATAATTAGTGGCATCGTTTTTATAGTCTCTAGCTTTTTTGGGCATGCATGAGCGAATGCATCTTAAACTTGTAGTGCTGAAAATCAAAAGGTTAAAGAAAATCTTAATACTGGTGACATGTGCTTCAAATATAAAAAAGAGAAAAATATATAAAAAAACTGAAATAGTATATTGCACATGCAAGAAAATATAATAAAAGAGCTTTTTAAAAATTCAAAAATATAACTTATAATCATTGACACTGTGTCAGCTAAGAAAATATAAAATGCAAGGCTTTCTCACCAAAAATGAGATCCATTTCCTCTTAAAATCTGGCCATGATCACTCTGAGTAGAAGGCAAATGAATTGAACAAGGTTAACAATTTTTCATTTTTTTTTTAAATACAGTAGTACAAATATGTAGTTACCAAAATCCCCAAAATTCTCAATAGCCCAATTAATTATAATAGCAAACAAACACACTTTCATATTTCACATAAGTTGCTGTATGACATTTTTAAAACCTATGAATTGATGGACATTTGTCACAATTTTTACAAACATAGCAATCTTTCAACCTTGGTATTTAAACATATTTTTTTAAACAAAGTAAAACTCATCTTGGGTTAAGAACATAATCAAGAAATCTAGATATCATTCTGGTGGAAGTTAAATAGTGAACTGAAGAGCATAAATAAAGGGGTGCTCCTTTTTTTGGAGGCTTTTAGGGATACAAATGCCCTGAGATTTAACTGCCCAACTTCCATTCACATGCGGGAAGGTTGGGTTTTATAAATAAATTTCACTTCAGCTACTGAAATGGGCCTCACCTTGTGGTAGGGGCAGGCAAAATAACCAGATTGTTAAAAAAAAAAATTCCCAAAATCATATTTAAAAAACCCTTAAAATCAAATCATTTGAGGTACTTAGCACATTAAAAATTTTCCAAGGTTGTTAATACAATTATAACCAGTTCTGAAGTCCATCTATCCTCGGCAAAATAGAAAAAAGCTGTTTTTCCATATATGGGCTTATTCACAATAATATTTGTTCAATAGTTATAGGGGGAAAACAACAGAATTTCAAAACTCAGTACATTCAAAATAAATTCAATCAACCTTCAGTTCAAGCAGAATAATATTGAATCCAGTAATATATGAACTTAAAATCACAAAGTTAAACCATAACAAAAAATGCAATAGAATACAGAGTTTTTTATAAACCATTGGAGTTTGAAATGCCTTAGAATATAGCCTTTAGTCTCTTCAAAGTCCCTTGGGGCTTTATCCATTTAAATGTCAGAAGGCAGAGTGGTAAGGGCTAGGCAATGGGGTTCAAAGGACCCATCCATGGCCCCATAGCTGGGAAGTATCTGAGGCCAGATTTTAACCCAGGACCGAATGTCTTTAGGCCTGGTCATCAGTTCACCGAGCCACCCATTTGACTCCCCAAAGTTGAATCTTTGGGCTGAATCTTTCTTCTGGCACGCAGGTGAAATCAATGAAATTACCAGAACAGTCAAAAGGTATCCTTTTAAACAGCCCATTGCTATTAAGTTTCTGTTTGAAAAATCTGTTTCTTCTCTCCCTTTTCTCTCTCCCCTGCTCTGATACCTCCTGTGGCCAATACCCCCATCCACGTGGAGGCTTAGCCTAAGGGGAAAATTGCCCCTTCTCCTTTCCCTCTCTTCTCTCCCCTCTGCCCACGTGGCCAATACTGTTACCAGCTGGTCACAATGAGTCCTCAGCAATCTGCTCCAAGGATCTGGGTGATGAGCCGGCTGGGGTCATGCTCATGGGTCTGGGGCTGGGGTGATGAGCCATCTGGGTCGGAGGCCAGATGGGTGAGAGATAGACCGGGGTAGGTAGGGCTGGGAGCTCAGGCACCAGGTGAGAGGCCAGGAGCAGAAGCAGGAGCTGGAGAGGGTCACAGGCAGGAGCTGATCAAGATGGTTTTCTAAAAGGCATCTTGGAGATGCGTGGCTTAAAAGAAATCATTATCTAGGCTAAAAAATTTGAGAAGTTCTCATCCAATCTAGTGGTCGCCAAAACTGTAAAGATTAAAATTAGGGAATAAGGGGAGCCTGAGGCAGGTAGAAATTAGTTTCTCTTTGCAAGGAGTATTCTATTTTTTAGAGGTTTATTAAGGATTAAGGATTAAAGAATATACAAGTAAGAAACATGTGCCTAGGCCAGAGGCCTAGACAAAATAACCTCACATCACGGAAGAGACGTGTCTGCTCCAAGATGGAAGTCCAAAAGAGAGAGCCCCCCAAAACCTTTGCCACCAGCTTAAATCCTTCCTCTATCTCGGCCCACCTCAGAATTCCTGTGAGATTACAAAGCATTTTGGGGAAGTGGAGCAAAGGCTTGTGGGGATTGTAGTCCTGTATTCAAGTCTGTTTTTTACAGTGTATAGGGAGTGCCTGGGTGGAATCATTTCAATGGGAGGATAATTACTCTCAAACAAGATGAGGGAATTTCAGCTAGAGATAGGAGCCCTAGTGTATGCCTCTACTCTTAGTGAAAGTGAGGATTTGCTATTCCCAAACAAAAAAAAAAAGTATCTACAACATGAGCCCAAAGGGTAAGAATTACTCACTCCTACTAGTTGCCCAACCTCAAGATGGTTCTGGGTCTTTTGAATTGGGGCTTGTGTATTTTGTTACTCTTTGGTTCTTTGCTATTTGAGGATTGAATGTAATAAACTTTCTAGTTTTAGCTATTTCATGAATTCACATTTTTGAATATTGGATACATATTTTGTTCTGTTTGGTTAGCATCTACCAAAAGAATATGTGCTTCTCTTTTGTTTGTTTTTCTAAATTTTTTGTTTGTCTCAGAGTATTCTGTAGTATTTTTTTTAAACCCTTACCTTCCTTCTTGGAGTCAATACTGTGTATTGGCTTCAAGGCAGAAGAGTGGTAAGGGCTAGGCAATGGGGGTCAAGTGACTTGCCCAGGTCACACAGCTGGGAAGTGTCCGAGGCCAGATTTTGAACCTAGGACCTCCCTTCTCCAGGCCTGGCTCTCAATCCACTGAACCACCCAGCTGCCCCCAGTATTCTGTAGTATTAGAAAGTACCTTATGTGAGATTTACTTTCTTTAAATATTGGATCTTACATTGTTATATTTGTCATTGGATAGTAGGGTTTTAAAGTTGGAAGGACTCTTTAGGGTTCATGTATTCCAATTCCCCGATTTTAGAGATGGAAGAAACTGAGGTCCAGAAAGGTGAAATGATTTGCCACAGTTCTCACTGCTAGTAAGGAGGATGATTGAGACTGAAATGAACTCTAAATCTAGTGCTTTCCCTATACACCATATTGCCTCCTGCCCTTGTTTCATTTTGGGACTTTGGTCCCTTTATGTCCTTGGTTACTTGCTTAATTTGTGGTTTGCTTGTTTTTAGCTCTTAAGCATTAAATCATCATTGGCATGGTTTGTAGTTACTTCTACCAAAATTTTGCTTTGGAGTCTTTGTTAAAGTAGATATGATGAGAATTCCTAAAATTTTTCAACTATATAAAGTTTTGGTTTTGGGTTGTAGGATAGTCAAATCTTGTGATTCATCTTTGTTTACTCAATTTTTAAATGTGGTTTTCTATTCTTCCTTCACAGGCATTATACCATTGTATATTTCCTTTACAATGGCGCAGAGGAGTGGACTTGAAGATCCAGAGAGGTATCTCTTTGTGGATAGGGCTGTAATTTACAATCCTGCCACTCAGGCTGACTGGACTGCTAAAAAGCTGGTTTGGATTCCTTCAGAACGCCATGGTTTTGAGGCAGCAAGTATTAAGGAAGAGAGAGGAGATGAAGTTATGGTTGAATTGGCAGAGAATGGAAAGAAAGCAATGGTCAATAAAGATGATATTCAGAAGATGAACCCACCTAAGTTTTCCAAAGTAGAAGATATGGCAGAACTGACATGTTTGAATGAAGCATCTGTTTTGCATAATCTCAAGGATCGTTATTATTCTGGACTTATTTATGTAAGTATTTTTTTCTAAAAAAGAATTTTAAACCTGAATAGATATAAGAAGGAATAACTGCAAATTATTGTAAATGATAATCCATGTCTTGAGCACATTGAGCCTCCATATTCTCTGCTAGAATTTCTTTTTTCTGCCATTTTTCCAGCATTGAAGGTAGAAAAGGTAATCTGATTACCTAGGCCTTTCTTTGTTTCAAATATAAACTTAATTTGCATCTCATTTTAGGTCACCCCTCCCCCTATCTCAGCAAATTCTAATAGGTTCTGTATTACAGGATCAAATATGCTCTCTTTGGCATTTAAAACTCTTCACAATCTTCTCTCCTTATATTTTCGATCTTACCTTTACTCTTCATTTGCTCTGTTCTTCAGCTTGTTAAGATTAAAAATTAGTTTCTCTGCCAAAAGTATTATATTTTTAGAGGTTTATTAAAGATTAAGAAATAAAGAAAATACAAATATAGAAAGCACATGTCTAGGCCCAGAGAGCCCATTCACAACCACTCATTCTACATCTTGCCTGCCTGGTAGAGAGCCACGTGTGCTAAGAAGCAGAAGTAGGGAGAGAGCAAGTAGGCGGTACAGTCAGTTTAACTAGCCATTGTGTTCTCGCACTCAGGTGAGGACTCATGGAGATTATAGGGCAATCTGGGAACTAGCAAGGACTTCTGGGGATTGAAGTCTGGGGTTCAAATCTCCATTTTTACAAGCTACCTCAACCTATTTGTAGTTCTGCAAATAAGAATTCCACATCTTTGCTTTTTCATAGTCACCATCTCCTATTCTTGGAATTTTCTGCCCTCTCCCTTCTGGCTTCTTTTTATACTACTGAGTGTAGTTGCACCTGATAGTACTGTCTTCTTTGACTCTGTGTAGTTCTCTTATTTGTACTTAGTTATATACTGTCTTCCCTATTAAAATGTGAGCTCCTTGAAGGTAGGGACTGTCTTTGCATGTATTTGTAGCCCCTGTGCTTGTTTAGCACAGTTGAGTGTCTAGTACAGAATGTTAAAATTAATTGTGGTTGGACTTTGAATATTTATATAGGTGATTTATTAGGTAGTCACCAAGGATTTAATTTCTAAATCCCAAAATAAATTATTAAGTAAATGGAATTTATGGTAGTTTATTTATAATAGAAGGAAGATATTAAGGAATATGAGAGAGAGAGAGAATATGAGAATGAGAGAAAGAGAGAGAGAATATGAGAATGAGAATGAATGAATTAGAATTTCTAAGCCCCAGCCAGGGGAAGAGAGTCTCAAGAAGAGTCTCAAGAGGTTTTGCCTCCAGAAAGGAAGAGGCACAAAGTCAGCTTTTCACTCATTATGGTGACAGTCTAAAAGAAGTCTGAGTGTCTGCCTTCTGGTCACTCCTCTAAGTTAGTGCCTGAATGTCCGCATGCCCAAATGTCCATCTTCCCTTCAGCCCAGTGACTTGTCTCTTCATTCTTTTTTTCCTCTATTTAAAGACCTTTTTCTCTTGTGTCACTTCCCCTAAATTTTCACATCTACCAATCACAGCAGACGCTTTTCTCCAGGATTGCCCATTCTTTAGTTCACATGTTCTTTTGGTTAGATTTTCTCCAGGACTGCCCACTCTTTAGTTCTCACCTTCTCTGGTTAGATTACATCTTTTTGGGTTACTTAACACCTATTTTGTTAAGTTCACCTTTTGTAGTTTGTTATATTTAAATTAGTTTTGAGCGTTAAATAGTTGTAGATAAGAGAGTGGGAGCCATAAACTGTGATAATTAAAATGTTTGGGAGCAAGGGAAATATATAACAATTATGACCGCTGAAATATGTTTTCTACTGTGTCTTGGTTTTATATAAATATAAGATGGTCGCCAGGGAATATATTCCCAATTTATGAATATGCCCAAGCCAACTGGGTTTTATAGAGAAATTTAATTTATAATACACTGATTAATCAATAGAAAAAGAGAGAAAGTAAGAAAGGAATAGGAATGAAGGGCCTCAAGCCAATAAGGCCTAGACCTCAGTCCTAAGAGATAAATCAGTCAGTTGGTTTTATCACTCACCCAAGATCTCTCTAGGTTAAGGCTTCTCATGCCAACCTCAGGCTCCACCTTCAAGAGAGCCTCCTTTCAAGAAATGTTTCCAGAGAATTCTCCTCCTGACTCCTCCTGGGTTCTCCTTCCACAGCCTCCTTCAAGACCTCTCCAGGAGCTCTCCCTCCAGGACCTCTCTCCTCTCAGACCTCCTCCAGAGCATTCCACACCCCTTCAGTCCTCAGATCCCGATATCTTTAAGCAAACAATCTAAGTTCCCTCCCCTCAGTTCTCACATCTACCAATCACTGTCAATGTCTCCCCTGTGCCAATGGTGGCTCTAGCTTAACCCAGGACTGCCCAGAGGTCTGCCCCCTTTGCACATGTCTGTTGAAGGTCATAGTCTCAAATAATTAAATCTTGATCTTTGCTGCAGCCTTTCCTAAATCCTGTTACTCTGAGTAGGGTGGAGATTGTAGTTTCCAAGACCTGGTTCTGTCATTCCAAGTATCTGTATTGTATCAATTCTAAAATCAATCATGACTCAAAGAACTTCCTGTTCTATGCTTAAGCATAGGTCAAAGCCCTTTCCATTGTTTAGCAAAAGGTTTCTGTCCTAAAGTAGTCTTAAATAGGGAGGAGAAGGATCCTCCCATGCCAAGGGGTTTCATATTCCAATAGAGGTCTTACTATCAGTAGAAAATTTTTTCAAGTATGAAATTTCCCAATGGGGAAATTTCCAATCATTCATAAGTCTAAGAAATTTTAAGGTTTACAATTTACTTAACACCTTTTTGTGGTTAATTCACCTTTTGTAGTTACTTAACACATTTTTGTAGTTAAAATCTAAAAATAGATTGTAGCTTACAATTCTAGCTTCACTATAAAGGAAGAGCTAAGTATCTTCATTGTTACAATCAGGAGATTACAATTTTATCTTCAATAAAGAAAGAGCTAAATATCTTCATTGTTACAATCAGGAGATAGCTAAATCCAATCTTCACAAGAATAAATGGTTAAGAAATGCTTGTAGATTGACCGATAGGATATTACCAACTAATTGAACCTCTACAAATAAATTTTCAAGGAAATATATGAAAGGTTGTCAACACAGATTCTGAAATCACTAGTAGGAATGAAATAGAGGAAAACATGAGTCTTGGTGCTAATAATATCTGAGAAAGTCTGTGAAGGTAGTCGTAGGTCCAGGGAAGTGGTAAATAAGGGTGATATAGCATAGATTTGCATTGAAGAAAAAGAGCCAAGAAAGTGATAGATCGTTGATATGAAAACTGGTGCCTAAGTATTGGGGAAGAATACTTATCTTAAAGGCAGATTTTTACTTTCACATTTCTGATAAGGTAAGAGAAAATGGAAGGAATAGCAATAGAATAATAAAATTTTAAATTTCCACAAGAGTTTAGTAATTAGTAAGTCAATTTCCTCATTTTATGGATGAGGAAAACATCTGTGATGACTTTCATATAAGTAAATAACTCTTCCTCAACTTTTGAAAGGGATTGTGATAGATGTCTTCTAATCTAAATTTTATTGGTATATTTATATCTATATATTTTATGTCACCAAAATTTTCCAAGTTTCTTTTTATTTATCCCTTCTAAGAAAGTCATCCATATGACAAATAATATTTTTGAAGAAAAAGAAGGAAAAAACCCCAGCAAAACTGATCAGTATATTGAAAAAAAAAACTGAAAATATGTTCAATGTAGTTGAGCCCTTGGGAGCTGATGAGATAATCAAGAGTAAGAGCGATGAGAAAAAAAGAGAAGAGGGCTCAGGACAAGAGTCTTGGGGTTACCCACAGCAGGCATGACATTAGCAAGGGAAACAGAGAGGGCATATTTGGACTTGCAGGAAGAGAGTATGTCTGTTTTAGACATCTGAAAGATATTTAAAATGAATGTTGTAGATATTCCTCTCTCTTCTCTGCAGAAGTGGTATCTTTGTAAGTGTTTAATAGCAGCAACCAATTAATATCATTTCACAGTATCATTGTTATGGTATAACAGAAACTTTGTATGATACCATTGATCACCCATTAATGTCAGTGTTTTGTTTTTAACTCTTTACTTTCAGTCTTGTTTTTAATACTGTGTTTTGGTTTCAGGGCAGAAGGGCAATAAGGGGTGGGCAATGGGGATTAAATGATTTGCTCAGGTCACACAGTTAGGAAGGGGCTGTGATTACATTTGAACCCAGGATCTCCATCTCTGTGTCTAAGTTTCAAACCACTGAGCCACCTAGCTTTCTCCTAATGTTAGTGTTCTTATTGAGCTAACATTTTTATCCAGTATTTTTGATGAAGCTATTAATGAAGTTAAGTGAGTTTTTGTTCTAAAATCTTGTTTACCTACCCTCTTGAACATTTGAGAGTCAATTCTCTCATTTATGGTGCTTTCTTAATAGTTGATTTTTCTTTTACTCAACCAGGTGATATTGAAGCAAATTTACTGTCAGAGTATGGCAAGGTGGCAACAATGTTCTGGTTTTTGGAGCCAAAGTTGGTATTTGAACCATAGCTCAGACACTACTTGATGACATCATTTATTTTGTCTGCTTTCCAGTTTTTTCATTTGTGGCTATGAATTAAGACCTGACTGAATGAACTCAAAAGTTTAACTAATACTCTGATCTTAAAGAAGAGAGAAAGAAAAGGAAAAGTTGATCAAATCAATTCATTAATAAATTAGCTTAAGAATTTTATCAAATTGATCTTTTTGAATTGACCTAAAGTCAGAACAGTCTTGATTCTTCAGGAACAGATTAATTAATTGCATTTCTAATTGGTTTGTTTATAATGTTTTGCAAAAAGATCTCTTTGTTAAATGGACTTTATGGATCTTTTTATTCTTCTGAAGGAGGGTGATTGCTTCTTATATTCATCTTTTCTGTGTCTTTTTTAAAAAAAACTTTTACTTTCCATCTTAGAATTGATACTTTGTATCAATTTTAGGAACTGTTTAAGGCTAGGTTTATTTTTTTTTTAACCCTTACCTTCCGTCTTGGAGTCAATACTGTGTATTGGCTCCAAGGCAGAAGAGTGGTAAGGGCTAGGCAATGGGGGTCAAGTGACTTGCCCAAGGTCACACAGCTGGGAAGTGGCTGAGGCCAGATTTGAACCTAGGACCTCCCGTCTCTAGGCCTGGCTCTCAAACCACTGAGCTACCCAGCTGCTCCCTTAAAGCTAGATTTGCATGTAAAACCTGCCATCTTTAGGTCTCATTCTTGATCCACTTTTTGATTTTTAAGTTAGAGGCATACTTAAATGCCTTTTTCCCTGAGCAATTCATAGCTTTTTGGAATGTAAGCCTACTCTGAGTTCTAAGTTAGGTAAAGTATTCCAGTAAATGGAGTATATTTCTCAGTTTGAGGTTAGCTAAATTCTCCAGTGTTCCTCAGAAGTAGAGCATTTACAAATGAATCAATGAATTAGAACAGATTGAGAATGAGATATATTCCCTGAAGTTGTTGGAGAGACAGACCTTTAAATCAAAAAATCAATAGATGGTTAGAATAGCTAATAATAATAGTTTTACAAAACTTTTGAGTTTTAAGTATTATAATAATTGTTCTCTGATCCTATTTCATACTTATAACAACTTAGGAGTAGTTATTGTGGGTGTCACCCCCATTTTGCAAGTGAGGAAAGTAAAGGTTTCAAGATTATACCCCTAGTAAATAGTTGAACCATGATTTGCGCTTTATTCCACATGACCTTTCACCAGTTTATAGGAGACCACTTGATACTCTTTGGATACTTTAAGTAGGTGCTGAAGAATCTATCTTTGAAGAGATTTGTCAGTATGTACAAATATGTTCAGTATAGTCAAAGAACAAAAAACTGCAACCTGCTGAGTCTCCTTTGAGTGAAAAGAGGATGTAGATCTTTCTTCCTTATTTTCCCCCTTCATGTCCTGCTCTGTCTCCCTTTATTTTCATCATCCTCCTGGGAAGCAGTGGTATATTGCAGTTATGAGCAGAATTTATCTGGTTAGGATCCTACAAAACTTTAGAATAGAACTTTTGTGGTGTAGATTAGAGGAGAGGTTGGGCTGTTATATTTACTGGCAAAATGGATAAAACAGTGTCTTTTGGCTACAGTTTTATAAATCAATAGGCACAAAGGTATTAAAAACAGAATGGTTTAATAATTAGGATTCTATATAATTTTTTTAAAGAAGTAATTTAAAACAGTTGAACATACTATAGATATAAATTTTAATTGCCTTGGTAGGTAGTACGAAGCTATAGAAAGAGCCCTGTATTTGGAGTCTGAGAAATTGGATTTAAAGATGAACTCTGCGACTTGGACAACACTTAATTAAGCTTCATGGACTTTAGTTTCTTCACGTAAAATGATGATATTGGATCTGATTCTATCTCTGACTAAAATTTAAAGATGCTGTGATTATAATACTTTGCATTATCTAGCTTGAAGTTGGAGAAGTCGAGGAGAAAGAATTCCAAAAGAATAAGACTTGATTGCAAGCTGCAATTTTGTGTGTATGACATTTTAAATTTAGACAACTTGACAAAATTAATCAGCTTAGTATTTTAGCTTTATCTTCCAGGTAAACATATAGAGGGAAAACAGTGGTATTCTTATATAAGAGTACAACAATTTTTAAAATTACTTATTCATTTTCTTGAGTGTCTTATTTGTGGAGGAAATGTTGGGTGAGTTGTCCAGGGATGTCATTGTTTTCTTTTCAGATAGCCGAGGGTTAATTTTCATTGTAACAGTTTTTTTTTTTAATGGAAATTCAAGATATACAGAACACACAGACGCATCATTATTTTCTTGATGACTTGGGTTTTCAATTGATATAAGTAAAGATGTAGCTATAGAGATGGTATAGGACTGTGTTGGCAGATTTCTCACATCACCTGCCCCTCTGCCCATCAGCCTAAATGCGTCCCTCCCTCCCCTGTCTGGTATAAGGTAGGAGCTCACATGCATGAGACTTGTAGTTTGGGCATTCAGTCTCTAAAAGGTTCACCATTCACTAGTATAGGACACAGAACTGAATAGATAATGACTTTGGTATGGTGTTCTGGATAAATGTGTTTGTAACACTCATCACTTACACTCTGCTGCAGATATTTGGTTGAAAAGAATTTTATCCCATTAACAATCATTTGTTTTATTTCTTTTTAGAAAATTCTTACCTTCTGTCTTAGAGTTGATACTGTTAGCTCGAAGGTAGAAGAGCAGTAAGGGCTAGGCAATTGGAATTAAGTGACTTGTCCACTATCACACAGCCAGAAAGAATATGAGGCTAGATTTGAATTTAGGACCTTCCATCTCCAGGCCTGGCTCTCTATCCACCAAACCACCTGATTACTTGAATAACTATTTGTTTTCTCTCCCTTTCACTTCTTCAGAAAAACAAAAACAAAAAAACTCAGAAAAGGAAAAGCACCACCTTGAAACAAATATTCAAGTTTACCAAAACAAATTTCCATGTGGGTTTTGAGCAAAAATTTATGCTTTATTCTACATTTTAAATCCTTTATCTCTCTGTCAGGAGATATGGGTAGCATGCTTCAGTCTCCTGTAATTTGCTTGGTCATTGCATTGATGAAAATTCTTAAGTTTTTCCATTTCATTTGTCTTTACATTGTAGTTGTTATTGTATAAATTGTTCACCAGGTTCAGCTCGTTTTGCTATGCATCATTCTAAAACTGTCCCTTTTGTGATTTTTTTCTTTAAATTTTTTATTATACCAGAAAATGATTAATGTGAATATTTTCACATACCCAGAACAAAAATAGGGATTGAACATAAAACCATGGATTTATTACATATATAAAGCTTATTTAAAAAATAATATTAAATTTAACACAGTAGTTCCAACATTGCCTACTTTTCTATCACCTTCTGAACATTTTCCTGTATTCTGTGCATTTTGAAAAATTTCATGGATGTTTATTTCTTTTCTTTTTTATCACTCTCACTTCACCTTCCCCAATTCCCCTTTCTTTGCCCCAAATCAGAGCCCTCCCTTGTAACAAAAATATTGTCAAGTAAGACAAATTTGTGCTATTTATTAAAATGTTAAGTATCTTCCTGCACTCTGTCACCTTTCCATGAAGAAATAGGAGACATGATTCATCATCTATCTTCTGATGGTGATTGATCATTGCATTCATCAGAATTCTAAAATCTTTCAAAGCTATTTTCTTTTATAAATTGTATAATTTGTGGCCATTGTATAAACAATCTCTTGGTACTACTTCATTTTGCATCAGATCCTAGAAATCTTCCCAGGTTTCTTTGAAACTATCTCCTTTATCATTTTCTTATGGCACAATCATTCCATTACATTCTTCTACCATAATTTTTTCAGCCATTTCCTATTTCTGGTGCCAGGTGTTCGACATCCCTGTAGTTTCCAGGTTTTTTTGTCAGCACAAAAAGAGCTGCTATAAATATTTTTCTAGCTATATCTCCTTTTTCTTTGATCTCTTTGGGGTATAGACTTGTAATATCACTGGGTTAAAAGATATGAGCAGTTTAGTGACTTGGGCATTATTCTAAATTGTTTTCTAGAACATCTGGACCAATTCACAGGTTGGCCAATTTGTACTCTACTAAAAATGTTTTCCCAAAGCTCCTCTAGTATCTGTTAATTTCTTTTTCTTTTTTGGTCAACTTTAGAACTGTATACTTTATTAACTTAGACATTTCTTTCATACAGATAAGAAGAAAATATTTCTTTGAAAAATGTTTCTTCATATCCTTTGACTAGCAGTTGAGAAAATGTCTCTTGAATAAATTTGAACCATTTCCTTATATATTATTATTTTTTTTAAACCCTAATCTTCCATCTTAGAATCAATACTGTGTATTGCTTCCAAGGCAGAAGAGAAGTAAGGGCTAGGCAGTGGGGGTCAAGTGACTTACCCAGGGTCACACAGCTAGGAAGTATCTGAGGCCAGATCTGAATCTAGGACCTCCTGTCTCTAGGCCTGGCTCTCAATCATTGAGCCACCCAGCTGCCCCCTCCTTATATATTGTTGGAAACAATCTTTATTGGAGAAACTTACTGCAAAGATTTTTTTTCCCCAGTTAACTTTTTCTTTTCTAATCTAAGCTATATTGGTTTTGTTTGTGGAGAAATTGATTAATTTTTTATAATTAAAAATTTCCATTTATTTTCTGTGATCCTTTCTATGCCTCTTTGGTCATGAGAGCTTCCTCTCTCCATAGATTCAAAGGATAATTTCCCTATGTTTCCAATTTGCTTATGATATAACATTTTAACATCTTAATCATGTGTGTCCCTTTTGAAGCTTATTTTGATATATGGTGTGAATACTGATCTAAACTTTTTCCCCAGTTACCTAGCAATTTTTTGAATAGTGAGTCCTTATCCCAGTAGCCCCTTTGGGCTTATCAAACAGGCTATTTGTTATATTTCCTATTGTACCTAATCTGTTCCACTGATCAATTTTTTAGCTAGTTATGAATCATTTTGAGAATTACTGCTTTGTATTATAGTTGAAGATATGATAATGCTCAGCTCCTTTCCTTCCCACTTTTTTTTTCATTGTTTCTCTTGAGATTCTTGAACTTTTGTTTACCTCCAAATGAATTTTGTCAATATTTTGATAGTTGATTGGCATGATATTAAATAAGGTAGGAAATAGGCTTATTCTTGTTACATTGGCATACCTTAATCATGAGTAATTAATATTTCTTCATTTACTTAGATCTGTTTTTATTTTGGAGTTGAATTCTTATACTTCCTTGCCAGTAGACTCCTTAAATAATTAATACATTCTTTATTTAAGTGGAGTTTTTCTATTTCTTTTTTGTTGACAATATATAGAAATGCTAGTAATATATACAGATTTATTTTATATCTTATTATTTTGCTAAAGTTATTGTTTCAATTTTTTAGTTGACTCTAAGGTTCTCTAGGTAAACTATCATATTCTTTGTAGTTATATTTTTACTTATTCTTCCATTTTCTTTTTCTTATTTATGTAGCTAGCATTCTAGCACTATATCACATAGCATCCTTGTTTTATCTGACCTCATTGGAAAAGTCTCTAGTTTATCTGCATTACTACTAACCATGTTAAGGACTAATGAACCGTATGCTTTTTTAAAGTTGTTTTTTAATTTAAAATAGAATTGGCTTAGTATTTTATCAGTAGCCTTTTCTGCATCTATTGATATAATCACATGACTTTTTTCTTTGTATTATTATGGTTTATTATTTTTATGATTTTCCTAATATTGAACTACCTTTGCATTCCTGGTATGAATTCCACCTGGTCACCTATTTTTAATATCATAGTCTCTTCACTAATACTTAAAATTTTTATGTCATTGTTTATTTAGATATAGTGGTCTATAGTTTTTTTGTCTTATATCTTTCTGGTTTTGGTGTCTAGACTGTGACAGAAGGAATTTGTTAGGAATCTTTTCCCTTTTTTGCAAATAATTTATGTAATAATTCTAATTAGTTATTCTTAAAATGTTTGAATAGAATTCACTTGCAATTCCATTTATTTCTGTTTTTTTTCCTTTGGGAGTTGTTTTGTATAGCTCAAATGTGACTAAAATTAAAAAGTCTATTTATAATACCTCTAATTTTTCTCTTTCTTTTTTTTTAAACCCTTACCTTCTGTGACAAGGAAATCACTTTAAAAGACTGATATATATTAATTTAAGGTCGCCAAGGAATTCAGCTATGTAATTCCTAAATGAAAACTCAAGTCAATACTGTGCATTGGTTCCAAGGCAGAAGAGTGGTAAGGGCTAAGCAATGGAGGTTAAGTGACTTGCCCAGGAAAGTGTCTGAGGCCAGATTTGAACCTAGGACTTCCTGTCTCTGGGCCTGGTTTTCAACTACTGAGCTACCCAGCTGCCCCCTACTTTTTCTCTTTCAAACTTGACTTCTCACTTCATCATTTCATCAGAACTATTCTCTTTACAGTTACTAGGGATCCCTTATTTGCCAGTCCAGTGGTTGTTTCTCAGTCCTCATTCTCTTTGATCTCTCTGCAGCCTTTGACACTACTGAGCACTCTGTTCTTGATAATTCTTTTCTCTCTACATTTTTGAGACCCCACTCTCTCATGGTTCAGGCAACTTCTCTTCCATGTGTTTTGCTGGAGTCTCATTCAGATCACTTCTAATTGTTCAGGTCTCTGGGTTTTCTCCTGGGCTCTTTTCTCTATATTACTTCACTCGTAATCTGATCTGTTCCCGTGGATTTAATTACCAACACTATGCTGACAGTTCTCAAATCTATTTATTCTGCCCCAGCTTCTCTGCTGACTTCCAGTATCACATCTCTAATGCCTTTGAAACATCTTGAACTAAAACATTTCCAGTAGACATCTTAAACACAATGTATCCAAAATGGAACTCATTATCTTTTCCCCTTAATTTCCCCATTAATATAAAGGATAACACCATCCTTTCAAATATGCAGACTTCCAACCTAGGTGTCATTTTCAATTCACTTATTTTTAAACCCCATAAATATTCTGTTGCCAGGCCTATATGCTGCCACTCTGGTACATTGTCAACTCATACCTGGACCATTGCAGGCCAGCCTGCTTCAAGTCTCCATTCTACTCCATCCTCCATTTAGCCCCCAAAGTGATTTTCTTAAATCATGGGTCCAACTGTTCCCCCCCCCTCCCCACTCCAATAAACCTCCCTTCATCACCTAGTTCTCTCCTACTTTTTCAGAAGTCTTACCTTACTTCTTACCATATCCTCTTTGATCCAGCAGCACTGGCGTCTTCGTCCTATTTTATTCTCTGTGTAGGTTTTGTGTACGTATTTATTTGCTTGTCTCCCGCATTAGATTATGAACTTCTTGGGGACAGAAACTGTCTTTTGCCTCTTTTTGTATCCTTAGGACAGTGCTTTGGTACATAGTGGGCACTTAATAATGACTGAGTGAAATATATATATTTTAAACCGTTACCTTCTGCCTTAGAATCAATACTGTGTATTGGTTCCAAGGCAGAAGAATGAACAGTAAGGGCTAGGCTTATTAGTTAAGTGATTTGCTCAGGGTCACACAGCTGGGAAGTGTCAGAGACCAGATTTGAACCTAAGAATTCCTGTCTCTAGGCTTGGCTTTCAGTCCACTGAGCCACCCAGCTGCCCCCATTTGTTTTTTTTTTTTAAATGAGTCATTGTCTTTCCCATTTATCTCTTAAAGGACATTTCATATTAGGAGTTCTCTCAGCTGGGTGGGCAGAATTGCCTTAACAAAGATCTTCTATAATGGTTCTATGAATTATGCAAATAATAAATTCAGTGTTTGAAAAGACCAGTAAGGTATTAAAACAGTTTCCAGGAAGATTAATCCACCACAACCGTAAAGTTGTAGTGGCCAGACAGACATTAATAGTCTGTGGGTCATCTGGCCTTTAGGTCTCACTGATCCAAATCTGATTGCCCTTCTAGAATGGCAAACTCTAATCTAAGGTAGTTGTGTGGGAATTGGAACTGAGAGCCATCACCAATGTTATAGGATGTGATAGTATCACTTAAAAATACCACATGAATGGTATTCTTAGCATACTGTTAATTGCTCTACTTTCTTTTAGCTGCTTTTCAACATTCTCTGAGAAGTTAATGACTTTTTAGCAGCACATAGGAAATATTTTTGCTCCGTGATATTGTTCTTGAAGCCAGTAACAAATGTTTGGGTTTTGGAAAGCTAGG
Source organism: Monodelphis domestica (assembly GCF_027887165.1). Lineage (NCBI taxonomy): Eukaryota > Metazoa > Chordata > Mammalia > Didelphimorphia > Didelphidae > Monodelphis > Monodelphis domestica. The sequence goes on from NC_077228.1 coordinate 257,321,614, forward strand.
CCTCTCATTACTCGCAAAATCAGAAACTAAAGCAAGGATCCTGCAAGTTTGGTTTTTCAAGAGCCTCTTGTCAGCTTTCTTTTTCGTCATTTGCTTTTCTTATAAGGATAGAGCACAGCATTTGTATGACCTACGTAACATTTCACTGAAATCTTTTTTCACAGACTAAATGTTCAAATATGGGTATTATATAATGTTGTATAGCTTTAGTACATGTGCTGTTGAAGTAAATTCTGTAGTATAGCTTTAAAGAATAAGAATCTTTTTTAAAAAGAAAACTTTTTGAACTAATCAGAGTTGCCGTGTACATAGCTTTTCTACAAAACGTAATTTAGCAAATTAAAAGGTGAAATAATAGCTCCTTTGAAATAGTTTTCTTTTTCTCTAGAAAAGAATCATTTTGACTTTTGACACATGCCTCCTTGTCATCTTATGCCTACATAGAATTGATCTATTATATTATGTCTTGGACTACCATTGAAGATGGACAATTAACTAGGCCAGAATTGAGCAAGAGGATGAATTGATCTGATCTTTCTGGAAAACAATTTTGGATTTATATGAGAAAAATAGCACTAGGATCCAGTGATTCTATACCAAACCTGAGCATATACCCTGAAGAGATCAGACAGATTTTATAGGTCTGGTATATACCTAAATATTATTAGTATCATTTTTTTGTGATAGCAAGGAATTGAAAATAAAAGTAGATGCTCATTGGAGAATGGTGGAATAAACAATGATATATTAATTAATAAACATTAAAATAATAAACCTACTATATGCCAGGCACTATATATGATGGAATAATGTTAAGTGATAAGAAGAGTTTTTATTAATAGCAACTGAATAGAGAAAGAGCAAGCAGAGCTAGAATAAATGTACACAATGTGTATACATTGTGATGTGTCTGTGAATGAAAGTGTCATTAAGTGGAAACTGAACACTTAAGTAATTTAGCAGCTAATGATAGTCCCTAAGAGCAAATAATAGTAATAATAACTAACATTTTTATAATGCTTACTTATATGCCAAGCACTGAAAAAACTGCCTTTTCAAGCAATAGGCATCTTTATTTACTTGTTTTTTTCCTATATGAATAGGTAGTCAGGAGTTATGAGAAGAGAATGTTACATATGTTATTAGGCATGTTCATTATATTGGCTGTTTGAGCTTAATTGCTTGTCAGTTTGATAGGATAGTGATGTTTCTTGTGTGAGTTGCTGGAATATCTAGAAATGACTAACAAGCTGAACTGTAAAAACGAGAACTGCTATAATATCTAGACATTTTGAAAAAAAACAAACAAATAATTGGCAAGGAGGAGGAGTGTGACTAGATTACCTTTTTAAACATATGTGATGTTTTCAATTATTAACCTGGAACAAAGGTTCGCTTTTTTTAAAAAAAACTCCTGCCTTCTGTTATTTCAATTCTAAGTCAGAAAGTGGTAAAGGGTAGTCAGTTGGTTTTAAGTGACTTATGCAGGGCCACACAGCTAGGAAATGTCTGAAGCCAGTTTTGAACACAGGTCCTCCTGGTTCCAGGCCTGGCTTTCTATCTACTGTGCACTATTTTTTTTTTTAAACATTAGCAGTCCTTTGGAAAGTTATATGGCTGTGAGGTCATCCAAAGGGTAGTGGAGAAGTACATGGTAAGTAGGAGTTGATAGGCAGCTTGAGCAGAAGAGTTAGCATGAAAAACACTGGAGGGTTATATGACTGAAAAGATAGGTGGTGGGCTGGTCACATAGCAAGATTTAAGGATAACAGGACAGTCCTTCATATATTTCACTGGTTATCAAATACTCCCAGCCTGTTGGGTAAACCTCATTTTAGAAGATGTACAGGATAAAAAGTATTTTGGATGGATTGTGTATAGTACTGTTTGAACGAACTCCACACAGATGAGATCACACACCCATCCAAAAAAAGGAACTCCTATTATATTTCTTTTTTTAAAATTAAATTAAATTTAATTTTCCATTTGAATCAGTTTATTTAGTCAATTTAGAACATTATTCCTGAGTTACAATAATCACATTATTTCCTCCCCTCCCCTCCACCCACTTCCCACAGCCAACGTGCAATTTCATTGGGTATTACTTGTGTCCTTGATCAGAACCTACTTCCATGTTGTTGTTTACACTAGGATGTTCATTTAGAGTCTACATCCCCAACCATATCCCTTTGCCCCATGTATTCAAGTGGTTGTATTTCGTCTGTGTTTTTACTCCCACAGTGTTTCCTCTGAATGTGGATAGTGGTTTTTCTGGTAGTTTCCTCCGAGTTGTTCAGGGTCATTGCATTGCCACTTAATGGAGAAGTCCGTTACATTCAAGTCTCTGTGTACAATGTTTTCCTGGTTCTGCTCCTCTCACTCTGCATCAATTCCTGGAGGTTGTTCCAGTCCCCATGGAATTCCTCCACTTTATTATTCCTTTGAACACAATAGTATTCCCATCACCAACATATACCACAATTTGTTCAGCCATTCCCCAATTGAAGGGTAGCCACTCATTTTCCAATTTTTTGCCACCACAAAGAGCGCAGCTATGAATATTTTTGTACATGTCTTTTTCCTTATTATCTCCTTGGGGTATAAACCCAGCAGTGCTATGGCTGGATCAAAGCGCAGACAGTCTTTTAGTGCCCTTTGGGCATAGTTCCAAATTGCTCTCCAGAATGGTTGGATCAATTCACAACTTCCACCAGCAATGAATTAATGTACCAACTTTGCCACACCCCCTCCATTTGCATTTCTCTGATTATAAGAGATTTAGAACACTTTTTCATGTGCTTATTAATAGTTTTGATTTCTTTAACTGAAAATTGCCTATTCATGTCCCTTGCCCATTTTTCAATTGGAGAATGGTTTGATTTTTTTGTACAACTGGTTTAGCTCTTTATAAATGTGAGTAATTAGACCATTGTCAGAGGTTTTTGTAATGAAGATTGTTTCCCAATTTGTTACTTCCCTTCTAATTTTGGATGCATTAGTTTTGTTTGTACAAAACCTTTTTAATTTGATGTAATCAAAATTATTGATCTTACATTTTTGTGGTTTTTTTCTAGCTCCTGCTTGGTTTCACAGTCTTTCCTTTCCCAAAGATCTGACATGTATACTATTCTGTGTTCGCCTAATTTGCTTATAGTTTCTTTTGTTATATTTAGGTCATTCACCCATTCTGAGTTTATCTTGGTGTAGGGTGTGAGATGTTGATCCAAACCTAATCTCTCCCATATTGTCTTCCAATTTTCCCAGCAGTTTTATCAAACAGTGTGTTTTGGTTCCCAAAGCTGGGATCTTTGGGTTTATCATAGACTATCTTGCTGAGGTCATTTACCCCAAGTCTATACCACTGATCCTCCTTTCTGTCTCTTAGCCAGTACCAAATTGTTTTGATGACCACTGCTTTATAGTATAATTTGAGATCTGGGATTGCAAGTCCTCCTTCCTTTGCATTTTTTTCCATGATTTCCTTGGATATCCTTAATCTTTTGTTCTTCCAAATGAACTTAGTTTTGTTTTTTTCTAATTCAGTAAAAAAGTTTTTTGGTAGTTCAATGGGTATGGCACTAAATAAGTAGATTAATTTGGGTAGGATCGTCATTTTTATTATATTAGCTCATCCCACCCATGAGCTATCAATGGTTTTCCAATTGTTTAGATCTAGTTTTAATTGTGTGGAGAGTGTTTTGTAGTTGTGTTCATATAGTTCCTGTGTTTGACTTGGCAGATAGATTCCTAAGTATTTTATTTTGTGTAGGCTGATTTTAAATGGAATTTCTCTTTCTAATTCTTGCTGCTGAAATCGGTTGGAGATATATAGAAATACTGATGACTTATGGGGGTTTATTTTGTATCCTGCAACTTTGCAAAAATTGTTGATTGTTTCGACTAGCTTTTTGGTTGATTCTCTACAATTCTTTAAGTAAAACATCATATCATCTGCAGAGAGTGATAGTTTGGTCTCCTCATTGCTAATTCTAATACCATCAATTTCTTTTTCTTCTCTAATTGCTACTGCTAGTATTTCTAGTACAATGTTCAATAATAGAGGTGATTATGGGCATCCTTGTTTCACTCCTGATCTTATTGGGAAGGCTTCGAGTTTATCCCCATTGCAGATGATGTTGGCTAATGGTTTTAGATAGATACTGTTTATTATTTTTTAGGAAAGGCCCTTCTATTCCTATACTTTCTAGTGTTTCAATAGGAATGGGTGTTGTATTTTATCAAAGGCTTTTTCTGCGTCTATTCTGATAATCATGTGATTTTTGTTGGTTTGCTTGTTAATATGGTCAATTATGTGGATGATTTCCCTAATATTGAACCATCCTTGCATTCCTGGTTGTAATGATTAAAATTTAGGAGACTGAGGAAACTGAGGCAGGTATAAATTAGTTTCTCTCTGCAAGGAGTATTATATTTTTAGAGGTTTATTGAAGATTAAGGATTAAAGAAAATACAGAATAAGAAACTTGTCTAGGCCAGAGAGGCCTAGACAAGACCTCACCTACATTATGGAAAGAGCCACGTCTGCTCCAAAACGGAAGTCCAAAAGAGAGCCCACAAAAGCCTTTGCAATGAGGTTAAATCCCTTCTCGATCTCGGCCCACCTGAGAATTCAGTGAGATTACAAAGCATTTTGGGGAAGTGGAACAAGGGTTTGTGGGGATTGAAGTCCAGAGTTCGAGTCTATTTTTACATAGTATGAATCCTACCTGGTCATAGAGAATAACCTTCTTGATCACTTGCTGGAGTCTTTTTGCTAGTATCCTGGTATAGTTTTTCTCTCTATTTCATCCTTCAGCTCCACTAGTTTCTCCTTTAGAAATTTGGATGCTATGCCATTTGGTGCATTCTTGTTGAGAACTGATATTTCCTCATTGTCTATACTGCCTTTTATCAGCATGTAATTACCTTCCCTATCTCTTTTAACTAGATTTAGTTTTACTTTGGCTTTGTCAGATATCATGATTGTGACTCCTGCCTTCTTTTTATCAGTTGATGCCCAATAGATTTGGCTCCATCCTCTTACTTTCACCCTGTGTGTATCTACCTTCCTCATGTGTTTCTTGCCGACAGCATATGGTAGGGTTTTGGATTCTAATCCACTCTGGTATTCACTTGCGTTTTATGGGTGAGTTCATTCCATTCATATTCATAGTTATGATTACTAGCTGTGTATTTCCCAGCATTTTGATTTCTATTCCTCATCCTGTCTTTTCTTCTTTCACTATTTCCTTCTAAACCAATGTCTTGTGAGGTCACTTAATTTTAGTTTTTGTATTCTGGTTCTTAAAAACTGGATTTCATCCTTGGCTTTTTGGTCATCCTTCTCTTTCTGGTCTGATTTTCTATGGAGGTCATCTTTCATCCTCTTTACCTCATCTTTTATCTCCTTTGCCTTATCTTTCATCTCCTTTGCCTCGTTTTCTAGCTGGTTAATTTTGGCTTTCAAGACATTGTTTTCTGTTTCCAGATGACTTATCTTGCTGTTAAAGTTGTCTTCAGCCTTGCTTAATTGTGGTTTGAATTGCATTTTGAGTTCTTCCAAAGCCTGTATCCAATTCGTTGGGATTTCTTATTTATTGTTTGCTGATCCCTCCCCCTCTGTTCTGTTCGCTGTATAGAAGCTATCTATTGCAATTTCTTCCTTTTTCTGTTGTTTGCTCATATTCACCTCTTCTTTGCTCCCTGTATTTGCCTGTGCTCTTACTCCTCTCACTTTTTTGATTTTGGGGGCTCCTGTCAATTTCCCCTCTTGGAGCTTTGACAGAAGATCTCTAGGTGCAGTCTCTAGGGGAGGGATGTTGAGGGTTTGAGCTTCCCTGTCCTCTGGAGGCTTTTGATTGGATTAAAGTCCAATAGTCAATGAGGGAGGGGTGTAGAGCCTGAATTTCCCTGAGTTCTGAAGACTTTTGATGGGATTAAGTTCAGCTTGTTTGGGCTGGGTGTGCTCTGAGACCAACACCTCCTGTAAGGCTGGAGCAAATATGGAGGATCTTCACAGCTTTGGCCAGGCTGCAAGCTCTATGTTCCCTCTCTATCTCCTTCCCTGCTGTCTGTGTTCGACGCTCTGAGCTTGGCACAGCCCTGCCTGCAAGGTACACCCTCCAGACCAATGCCTTTGCCTGCCCAGAAGTTCCTGCTACCGCTGGAGTCTCAGAGCTCTAGGTGGGCAGGGGGGGAGGGGTCCTGGGACCTTCCTTCTGCCTTCCCCTTAAACCCAAGTGTTCTCAAATTCCAGCTTTTTTGGGGGGAGGGGGGACGTACTTTTTGAATTGAGACAAGCAGCCAGGTTCCTTGGCTCTGTCTTGTTGTTAGGTTTGATTTTCAGTCCCCTAGGTGCATTCAGTTTGTGATCAGTAAGGAAGGGTATTCAGCGGTCTGAATTTCTGCTCCTTCTAGGCCACTATCTTGACTCCGCCTTCTCCTATAATATTTCTTCATCTATATTTTTTCATGCTTGCCTTCTTTAAGCAGTGTTTGTTTTTTAAGGCTAACTCTAAGGTTTTTAAAGTACATCTAGCCTTTTATTAAGATGTTTTTATTTATCTTGTCATATCAGCTTCAGTACTATTAGTGATGATTTGCCATATCTTATGCCTTCAAATTCAGCTGGAATAATTTTCAAGTCCTTAGTTCTTGGCTAGACATGTTTTTAAATTTATTTTCTTTTGCCAGTTTTTGTTTCCTATAGTGATCAGAGACATCCTTATTCCCTCCCATGTGCATCTGTGACGTAAGAATTTGGATGATTGAAACTTATGCAGTATCATCAGCTTATGGAAAAATGTGTTTTACTGGATTTAAATATAGTCATTGGTAAAATAGGGAAATAAAGTAGAAATAATTACTTAAAATTTTTTTCTTGGTCGTTATTTACATTGCATTAATTTCTGAATATGTCAAACCGCTATCCATCAAGGGTATTTCTTTTCACCAATTTTTAAAAAAGTTAAAGAAAAAGTCAACAAAACAAACCAAAGCCACATATTAGACCAAACAAAATATTATATACCTTTAGAGTTCTGCTTCTTCACTGAAGAGGTTATGTTTTAAAATTTTCTTCTTAATCATAATTACATAGCATTCAATTTCATTTTGTTGGTTTTTTTTTCTGTCTAAATTGTTTTAATCATACTTTCTGATTCTGCTTACTTTAGAAAAAAGACTCCAGCAAGTGATCATGAGGGTTATTCACTATGACCAGGTAGGATTCATACCAGGAATGCAAGGATGGTTCAATATTAGGAAAACCATCCAAATAATTGACCATATTAAAAAGCAAACTGACAAAAATTACATGATTATCTCAATAGACACAGAAAAAGCCTTTGACAAAATACAACACCCATTCCTATTGAAAACACTAGAAAGTATAGGAATAGAAGGGCCTTTCCTAAAAATAATAAACAGTATATATCTAAAACCATCAGCCAACATCATCTGCAATGGAGACAAACTAGAAGCCTTCTCAGTAAGATCATGAGTGAAACAAGGATGCCCATTCTCACCTCTATTATTGAACATTGTACTAGAAACACTAGCAGTAGCAATTAGAGAAGAAAAATAAATTGAAGGTATTAAAATAGGCAGTGAGGAGACCAAGCTATCACTCTTTGCAGATGATATGATGTTTTACTTAAAGAATTGTAGAGAATCAACCAAAAAGCTAGTGGAAATAATCAACAACTTTATCAAAGTTATCAGCATTTCTATATATCTCTAACACATCTCAGCAGCAAGTATTAGAAAGACAGATTATATTTAAAATCACCCTAGACAATATAAAATACTTAGGAATCTATCTGCCAAGACAAACACAGGAACTATATGAACACAACTACAAAACACTCCATACAAAATTAAAACTAGATCTATACAACTGGAAAAACATCAACTACTCATGGGTAGAATGAGATAAGATAATAAAAATGACAATCCTACCCGGATTAATCTACTTATTTAGGGCCATACCCCTTGAAATACCAAAAAACTTTTTTACTGAATTAGAAAAACCATAACAAAGTTCGTTTGGAAGAACAAAAGGTCAAGGATGTCCAGGGAAATTATGAAAAAAAATGTGAAGGAAGTAGACCTTGCAGTCCCAGATCTCAAACTATACCATAAAGCAGTGGTCATCAAAACAGTTTGGTACTGGCTAAGAGACAGAAAGGAGGATCAGTGGAATAGACTTGGGGTAAATGACCTCAGCAAGACAGTATGACAAGCCAAAGATCCCAGTTTTGGGGACCAAAACCCACTATTTGATAAAAATTGCTGGGAAAATTGGAAGACAATATGGGAGAGATTAGGTTTGGATCAACATCTCACACCCTACACCAAGATAAACTCAGAATGGGTGAATGACTTGAATATAAAGAAGGAAACTCTAAGTAAATTAGGTGAAAAGAGAATAGTATACATGTCAGATCTTTGGGAAAGGAAAGATTTTAAGACCAAGCAAGAACTAGAAAAAAGTCACAAAATGTAAAATTAAAATTTTGATTACATCAAATTAAAAAGTTTTTGTACAAACAATACCAATGCAAACAAAATCAGAAGGGAATCAACAAATTGGGAAACAATCTTCATACCAAAAACCTCTGACAAAAGTTATGTTTTAAAAAAATTCTTCTTGATCATAATTACATAGCTTCAGTTTCATTTTGTTGTTTTTTTTTCTGTCTGAATTGTTGTAATCATACTTTCTGATTCTGCTTACTTTACTCCGAGGTATTTCATGGAATTTCTCCTGTTCTTTTCTGTCATCATGTTTATGTACTAAAATTTGTTTAACCATTTCTCAGTTGAAAGGAGAGGCTATTTCGTTTTCAGCTCTTTGCTACTACAAAATGAACTCTTTGATTATGGGACTCTTCTTTCTGACTTTGATTTTCTTGGGTCTGACAGACCTCTGGTTTTGCTTCTGGCTTACCCTTTGGAGCCATTGTCCTGGGTGGGCGTGTTATATGATTTTCTTCACCAGCAACCACCTACATTGCAGATAGGCCAGCTTAGCAGAGGCACCTAGTTGAATCAAACACCCTGAATGAGAGGCAAGAAGTGATACCTACTGGGTAGATCATTTGCCACCACTATTATATATATATTTTTTTCTGTCCAGTGTCTTTTATTTTGCCGGTAGAAATATGAATACAAAAACTAAAATGGCCAAAATATTAATAATGTAAATAGTTTCTTGGATTTCAGTTTGACAGTAATTTTAAATTTAAAGGAGCTCTCTGATTTTCCTTAATTTGTAGCATCAAACAAAACTGAAGATTTTTTAAAAGGCATCATTACCATGTGGTTTTCCTTTTAGGAATACCTAAGAGAAAGAAAAATCTAAACATTTTACAAAAAATTTAATTTTAAAAAGTTAATGAATACACAGTAATGAGTCTTGTGTATCAATTGAAAAGAAAAAGGCAGGCTTGAATGTAAAGGATCAGAGGAGACCCATGTTATCTGTGGTGCTTCATTCATTCCTTATATCATTTTCTCAGATCACCACCATTCCATTATTGCTTTGTTGCTCATCTGGTGCCATCTCTATGCTACTTCCATCACAAGATTCATAAATGGATTATAATTACAATATTCCTTGGACATGCCTCCTACCATTTCATTTCAATAACTTTTTGTCCATAAATTTTTTAGCTCAGGTGGGTGTGCTTTGCTCGTACTATTTCACTTGTGGCTATTTGCCTTCTTTTCTGCAAACTGCACCTTTGCTCTTGTTCCCCTTGGTGCCACTGATACCACTATACATCTGGCCCCGACATTATTTTAAATCACCAGTTCCCATGCAGCTATCATCCTGGGGGAAAAAATCCTTGTGGAGATGCAACCTAGCAATTATTTTTTTTAAAAACCCTTGCCTTCTGTCTTAGAATCAATACCATGTTAAGTGGCTTGCCTAGGGTCACACAGCCAGGAAGTGTCTGAAGCCAGATTTTAACCTAGGATCTCTTGTCTCTAGGCCTAGCTCTCAATCCACTGATCTACCCAGTTGCTCCCTTGGCAGCTTATTTTGCTGGTGCTGGGGCCCCTGCTTCTTTAGCAGTCATAAACACTGAAGACTTGGGAAGTAAAATTCTTGCCACCATAGTCTTTGGCATTGCCAAATGGCTCACCATCACAAACTAATAAGATTATCAGTAGAAATGACATTAAAGAATATGCATTATATAATTTGAAAATTAAAAAAATAAAGCATATGTATCCTTTACTTCTAAAATCTTTCCACTGAGTTTGCAGCTGTAACTTTCACCAACAAAGCTGTTTATGCAGTTGTCCCTGTATTAGAATGTCAATTCCTTGAGAACAGTCTGTCTCGCTTTTCTCTTTATAACCCTTCTGCACAATGCTTTGTATATAGTAAGGGCTTAATAAATGCTTTTTATTCCATTCATTCATTCATTCTTTGGGGATATATGCATATTAGTGAGATCTCTAGGTTAATAAGAATAGCCATTTAAAAGTCAATTTTTTTCAACTTTAATTACAAATTGTCTTCCAAAATGATCGAATCAGTTTACAGTTCTACCAACACTGTATTATTGTTGCTACATATATTGGAAAGGAGAAGTGTACTTACCATAACTGAGAACATAATTTTGGAGAGTTTTATAATTTTGATCTCTGGAACTTTTTTTTGAGCAACTGAAGTGTGAACATTATTATATTATTTTTCTTCTTTTCAAACATGCTTAAGTATAGTTCATAACTCATAAAAATTCAGAGCCTCAGAATTTTGTGAATTATATGAAAACCAGCAACCTTGAAGAATGAGAGGTAGATTATTTAGTAACAAATATCTTTATTCTTAAAATTGAACATGGAAAGTGGGAAATTGCCAATTTTATTAACAAATGAATAGTAATTCATATGCACACTTGGTGTTGGTACAATTCCTTTGGTATTAAGTGACCTCATCTATAGATTTTAATCTCTTTTACTATTTAATCTCTTTTACTATTACTGTCTTTTTTTGCTCTTGAGGGAAGGAGACCAGCTATGATCATATTGCCTCTCATATGAATCAGCAGAAGTAATGATGGTTATAAATCTAAGATTCTGTGATAATTTCCTCTTTGAAATTGGGGGGGGGATATGTTATTCTGTTTAATTCTGATTTTTTAAAAAGGTTTTAACCTGGGAACAAATAAAGAATTTATATCCTTCCCTGATATAAGGACCTTTGCTTCATTATATATAGCAGCTTTGCTGGGACATTTACAGTTTCCTGAATAGTCACATTTCCACATCTGACCAACTTAGTAGTTAAATTTTTAGTATGAACATTTATACCTGGGAACGCAACAAACAAGTCAGGGCTTGATTTGTTGTTTTGCTTATTGTCTAGACTAAAGAAAAGGCTAACAGTGCAGATTGAAGGTATCATTTGAGACAGGTTGTTAAATATTTACCAGCACACTCCTATGTTCTAGGATCTGGGGATACGAATAAAATGTAAATCCTTATCTGCAAGGTGCTTACATTGTAATGGGGGGAAAATAAGTCTATAAAAAGATATACAGAATAAATATAAAAAGAACAAATACAAAATTTTTGACTACAAGTTTGGAAGGTGAAGAATTTAATTTGAGAAGGGAGCCAGGAAACTTCTTAAAACTACTTGAGCAGGGGGCAGCTGGGTGGCTCAGTGGATTGAGAGTCATGCCTAGAGACGGGAGGTCCTAGGTTCAAATCTGAACTCAGACACTTCCCAGCTGTGACCCTGGGCACGTCACTTGACCCCCATTGCCTAGCCCTTACCCCTCTTAATGCCTTGGAGCCAATACACAGTATTGACTCCAAGATGGAAGGTAAGGGTTTAAAAAAAACAAACAAACTACTTGAGCTATATCTATCTTGGAAGGAAGAGAGGGATTCTGTGAGTCAGCTGTGAGGATTGAGGGTATTCTAGGCATGAGGATGACTAGTATAAAGACAAGAAATGAAGTGTTGTATTCATCTGTAAGGGGAAGTGAGTAGGCCAGTTTGGGTAGTTTGCAAAGGGGAAATAACATCCATTGAGACTGGAAAGATAGATTGGGTTCAGATTTTATAGGGCTTTAAAAGCTAGAGAATTAATTTTAGCCCAGAGGAAACCAGTACATTTGATTGAGTTGATTAAGATGCTGTGCTTAAGGAAAGTCACTTTATCATTGCTAGAGTGGGAAGAGACTTACAGTATGGAGACCAATCTGAGGATCATTGCAGCCCTCATGAGAGGTGATAAGAACTTTAACGAAGTTGTTGGTGGTTATATCAATGGAGAGAAGAGGCCGGATGGAAGAGATGTCAAGGTTTAGTGACTGATTGAATATGTAGGATGAGGAGAAGTGAGGAGTAGAGGATGATGCCTGTGAAATTGGAAGAACAGTGTTACCATTAACAGATAATGATTTTTGTGATATTTCTGAGATATCTATTTTGAAATACCCATTAGACATTTGGGGATTTGGTACTGAAACCTAGGGGAGAAATTGGATCTGGATCTGTGAATCATCTGCACAGAGGTGATAATTAAGCCCATGGAACATAAGGTCACGAGAGAGTATATAAAGAGAAAAGGGTGCCCAGAACAGATTTTTTAGAAATAGTTGAAAAGGAGGTGTGACAAGGATGATGAATATAAGCAAAGAAGATTAAGAAGGGAGAACTAGCAAAGAGGAGAGATAATGCAGGAGAAATGTTTCACAATTCAGTAGTGTCAAATGTAACGGAAATGGCCAAGAAGAATGAGGTTTGAGAAAGATTTTGGTTGAGTTGGAAACCAGATTGCAAAGAGTTGAGGAAACCATCCAAAATGACAATATAAATAACTTTGCTATTCTTCCCCCCCCCCCTCCATCCCCCACTGCCACAAAAACCTAGAAAGAGCACCAGACTAAATCCTGATTGAGAGATTGAGGGGAAATTACTACAGGTTATTTTTGTATCCTAGGTTAGCATAGGAAGACCACCAGGAACAGGAGTGAGCAAGAGGGCACAGGTGTGAAGCATAGCAATGGTCCAAGGCCTGCATTTTTAGGCTAGTTGGGATGAAATCCTGAATCTGTCATGGCAGGGACTAGGAACAGATCCCAACTGGTGTCTCTGTCACTGATACAGACTCAGACTTGGGTTGCAGATTAATTGTGGATGGCTGGAGAATGATGGACTTGGACATTTCAGACTTGAAGCTGAACAGAACTAGGAACAGGACAAGGAGCAGGAACAGAACTAGCCAGCAGCTGTACCTTAGAGCAAAGTCTTGGTTACCCAGCCTCTGTCCTAGTCTGAAGCTTATAGGCAAATAAACAGGAAAGCCAACTCTGACTGAGAGGAAACCTAAAATTCTATTGATCTGAACCTTCAGAGACTTCCAGCCAGTTGAAGTGGCTTAGTCAATCAATAAACATTTACTAAATGCCTACTATATGCTAGACATCGCGTACTAATCTAGAAGCAGTCTGTTTACTGGAGCCCAGGGTTGAGCCCATAGTTGTTTTGCCTAGACCTAAATCTGGGCTAGGAGTTTTGCTTTGGATCAGACAGCTTTGGGTGCCCAGAAAACTTTTTAAGTCTCCAGCCTGAACCACCCCTAAGATCCTTGAACACAGCATTCAACATCCAGAAAAAGCAGCAACAGGACCTGAGGGAATACAAGACAGGACCTAGCAAGACCCAAGTGTTCATTCTGGTCATCATATAGTGTCCCAATTTGGGAAGAAAGAAGAGTAAGGAGTATTGAAGGGTTGGTGTGTGTAAATTTATTCTTCAAAATATCTCTATTCAGGCTTCCCTTATACAAACTCTTATCTCACACTTGAACTTTTTTTTTTTTAAACCTTTACCTTCCATTGGTTAGGGCTAGGCAATGGGGGTCAAGTGACTTGTCTAGGGTCACACAGCTGGGAAGTGTCTGAGGCCAGATTTGAACCTAGGACCTCCCATCTCTAGGCCTGGCTCTCAATCCATTGAGCTACCCAGCTGCCCCCACACACTTGAACTTTTATCACCTAACTGTTCTTCTCTACTGGGGTTTGTTGACCTTCTGATTCAGTAGGAATCTCCCTCCCCCACTCCCAACAATTGACAATAATTTTAAAAATACTACTTCAGGTGTCCTTTGCCCACCAAATAAAGTCTTTAATTCCTTAAGATTGTCATTCAAAGTTTTCTACAGTCTGATCTCTAGCTTTTTGCATTCTCTGAATTTATTTCCCATGTATTCAGTACAAAAATCATCTATGTATTCCATATTAAGTTATTTCTATAAATCAGTGATCGCATGGGTGCTGAAGATGGCATGTAGAGCGCTCTCTGTGGGCACCTGGCTGCCTGTGCCTCCCCTCCCTCGCCCTTACCCCCCTTCAAATTTGTTACTAGAAAGACTGAGGACCTTGGGTGGAGCTGCTCCCCTCCCCCTCTTCATTGTGCCTGAGGACATTTTTTTCCCATTCCCCACCCCTCTGCCCAGCAGCCCAATGGAATTGCACAGGGGGTAAGGTGGGTAGCTCACAAATGGCAGAGCTTCCAGGACCTCTCCCCTCCCCCTTTCTACATTTGCTGAGGACATTCCTTACTTCATCTGCCTACAGCCCAATGGGAGCTCTTTCTCCCTTCCCTCTATGGGGTGGAGTTTGGCAGGGAGCACCTCTGAAGAGTGACATGGAACTTGGTCTTGGGGGTGGGACCTGACATTCCATCTCTAAGAGGTTCCCCATCACTAGTGTAAATGATTACAAAGAGTAAATATTAGATATAATAGAATCTATAGAACAATATATACTCTGATTAGAGCAATGCAAGTAATAACAATTATAGCAACAGAACCTAGTTAAACACAGGAAAATTCAGAAATAGACATGGAAGCAGAAGGTTGCTTTAATTCACTATATTGATAAAATTTACATATATTCACTGTAAAACCAATTACAATGTAAGTTTATGGTTTCTTTTTCTAATCACTTTCCCTTTTTCTTGTTTGTGTATTTGAAAGTGTATGATTCTTCAATTTTGCTGAGTATAATGTTAAACTGGATTTGGCTAAGAGGTAAGGTTTTGTTCAAGGTCATTTTTTCCCCATATTCTATTTAATTTTAATTTTTGTTTTTTGGCCTAGACCTACTCTGGACTGTTCTGTGTAGTCATAAATCCTTACAAGAATCTTCCAATTTACTCTGAAAATATTATTGAAATGTACAGAGGGAAGAAGCGTCATGAGATGCCCCCCCACATCTATGCTATATCTGAATCTGCTTATAGATGTATGCTTCAAGGTAAGTGGATATTAAAAGTACTAAGTTTGTTATTCATTCCTTAAATATTGTTTAAATTATGCCCAAACAAGGGCTTATTATTGCCAGCAGATAAGATGTTTTTTTTGTTGCTTCAGTGGCTTCATTTTGTGAAATTCATGTTTTTCATTTCAGCTAAAATTTTTTGTTATACCACTGTGTGTAATATATAGCACTTTGATGCTTTTGTGTTTACAGACTTATTTGATTCATAGCAGATGTTGTTGACTAAGTTGAATTATGTTTAGATCAAAAGTTGGTAGAGAAAGTATAGATACTTTTTAATTTCTGTGGGAGGAAAGAGCAAGAGTGATTAATATATTTCCTTTTGGGTTGGAGAATTTAGGGAAGAATAAAATAGATTTTTAAACTAATGACTTTAAAAATTATTTAATTTAGACTTATTTTTCCGTGGTTACATGGATTCATGTTCTTCCTTCCCCTCTTCCCTCCCTCCCTCATGGAGCTGATGAGCAATTCCACTAGGTTTTACCTGTATCATTGTTCAAAACCTATTTACATATTATTAATATTTGCAATAGAGTGATCAATTAAAGTCAACATCCACATCTCCCTCATCTGCCTGCTCTCTCTCTTCTCATGGTTCTCTCATGGTCCTCTCATTGGTCTCCTGATTCCTCTGAGGTTTTCCCAATTATTCCCCAAACCTTTACTTTTATTCACATACAGAACATACACCGACACAACCCTGGTGCAACTGTGGTATGTCAGGAATGTTTGATAGACAGATAAAGTTACTCAGGAGGGGGAGGGGATAATTGACACGATTTCCCCTGTGATCCTTTGGGAGACCCATCTCCCCAATGGATCATTTAAATATAACTATCTTAATCTATCTAAATGCCTTCTAGCTAAAAGTACATACAATATTGCATTTTTCTAGGAGGAAGTTACAATAGTTAGAGATGGGAGTATAAAACAAATATCGATTGACATTGACAAAATGCCAAATATGGGGCAGTCCCCTTTGGCATAAGAGCTTACATTTAGAATAAGTATATACAACCCCTTCAGTTCAGTTCATTATATCCCAAAGTTCATTCTGGATCTCTTGGTGCAGTGTGTAGCTTCTTCAGGCATCTTTACAGCACCTTCTCCAAAAGGATCTGCTTTCTTGATTCAGGATGTTGACAAGTTTCTTTTCCTGAAATTTCTCCAAAAAATTTTAAACAATCCCCCGAGGAGGGTGTTGACCAACACCAGAGTCACCCTGGGATATATGACTTGAGTTATGAGGTATATGAAACATTGTTAAAAGAAAAAACAAAACAAAAACAAACCACCCCAAAAAAATTCCAAATAAAAATAAGAAATATAGAAATGATAAGAATAAAATAAAAATCTTATGTGTATAAAATTCTGAGTAAAAAATAAAAATTACTTGTAACAGGTCCTTGAATCACAGCAAGGCCCAATTAAAGTGACTTCTGTCTCACAAGCCTGTAGGACAATAGCAGCAATATAGCACTTTACCCATTTGCAGCCAGGACTACAGAAAATTGCCAAACTATAAGAGAGAAAGGACTAAGTTTCAGCAGCAAATGGGAAAAATCATTCCCTGGTTTGACTGTACAACTTCACTGTTAGAGATAGGGGGAACCAGGATGATAGCCAACCTGAGGTACTTGTCTCAAAGTATTGCACATGGAGTGTAGTACAAGGAGTCCTTCATCTTAACATATGTCAAATGCCATAACCTCGATTTGCACAGTAGGTTCAAGTCCTTTCGTATTGGTATAGAAGTTCAACAATCCTCCCTAGATTGGATTTGGTCTGTTTTGACCTTGTGCTACTTGGCACTGTATATTAGCTCTTTTGTTCCCTTCTCCTGGAATCAGACATAATCATTAAACAAAGTCCTTTAACATTTATCAATAAATGACAGGTTTCCATATTCGAAAGCTTTTTGGATATGCATATTACTAGGGCTAATAAATACTGTAAACTTATACTGTAAACTGTATCCTTCAAGAAAAAAAGAAAACATTAATACTGATTTCATATACTTCAAGTATCACCAAGATTAGGAAAAAAGAAAGAAAAAATCAAATATCCTATTGCAAACATAAAGAGAAAAAAAACCCATAATTTCCCAGTTCACATTCCATGTGACAATGTAATAGCCAAGCAGAGGCACAATACAAAAGGTGCTCACTCAAAAATGAAACGTATATCACTCTTAATTTGGCCAGGATCCACAGTGTGAGTGTACATAATTTTTTCACTGGGTAAAAGTCTTTTAAAAACAGTAGTACAACTAATACAGATCCTAAAAAGTATCAAAATCCTCCAAAATTATAAGAGCCCATTTAATGACAATAAACAAACCAACTATCATTAGGATTTACATGACTTGCTATGTGACATGTAAAAAACCTTTGAACACATGAATACTTGTCACAAGTTCTACAGATTTAGCCAATCTTTCAACTTTGGCAAAGATATTTTTAACAAAGTCTATTATTACCATAATTCCAAAATTTGTTGGGAGAGAAAACCCAGAAAAACCTCTGTGCAGTTGATGAAGAATTACAAATATAATAAATCCATTTTGAAGCTACAGGGCTTCACAGGAAAAAATCATTCCCACCTCCTGGATGAGATTATAACACATTACAGGTTAACTAAGCCACTTGGGCATCTCCCTCCCTCTTGGTATGAGACTGTAACAGTGTAACAGAACTGTCTTCAATATGTCCCAACCATTTTCATGTGGAGCCAAGGACTAAAAAGTGAAAATCACTACAGATATGTCATCCATTACATTTACAATAAATGTAGAGATGGGAAAATACAACAATGCCATTTAACTTTACTTCAACTACAAATAGACCCTTATTTCTTGTTACAAACAACTAAAGAGGCAGGAAAATAAATGATCAGAGGTAGGGATGCTCCCAGATATCTGAAAACCATGTCTGAATACCCATTAAAATAAATTTAAATCATTAGACAAGTAAATTCTCCAAAACTTGTATACAGGTTGAAACCAATGTGATGGAGTCCATCCATCATCTCTATGTGACAATTAACAAAGGCAAAAAAGGAACAAAATGTTGTTTGTGGGCTTTTACAAAGATATTTTTCTACAGTACAATCGCAGTCATAGGGTTGTTACAAATTAAGACAATTTAACAGAACATTTCAATTTTGATAGCTCATAAATTGGTTACAGTAAATTACATACATCTTGTCTTTAGAATTGAGTTACAGAGACTTCATTCTGGGGAGGGAAACAGACTAAAACAGTTAACATCAAGAAGGCAATGAGCTCTGAGAAGGTTTAAAATTTACCTCCAGACTCTTTGTGGTTCCTTCCCTTCCTAAGTACCATCATTCATCACAATCCCTTTGTCTACACCTCTGGAGTCTCCCATGCTGAGGGGAGTTCCCACATTGAGTACAGGTGTTTGGGTGTGATTTTTTATTTTCCTCACTCGAATAACTATTTCTCCTATCAATATTACTGTTCCTGAAACTTCCATTCCTATTTACCTGATTCCTCTTCTTACAATTCATAATCACATGACCAACTTTTCCACAAAAGTAACATGTTAGTGGTTGCTTTGTGGATTCTTGTAAGAGAGCTATGATCTCTCCTTGCTTTGCCTGTACAGCTGTATCAGTTAATTCTTTTATCTCCTTCTGCAACGTCTCTTACTAAAGTAGCATTCTCCTTATCCTTCTCACCTTGTTTAGACCTTAATTCCTTTATTTCCTTCCTTAATGCTTCCACTAAATCTGTGTTCTCCTCCTTTATTTTATAATGTCCCTCAAAAGTATAAACTGCTACTCTTTTTAATTCTTCAAGGTCCATAGTAGGCCAATTTGGACAGCTAGTCATAAAATAATTCCTAACTATCTTACAACTGTTTTTTACAAATTGCGTTCTGATTTGTCTAAGGTCCCGTTCCCTATCCAGATCAAGTTCAATATATCTTCCTCCCAGCTCCGATAAGTCTATCCATAAATTTGGTGGGATTTTCGCTATCTTCTTGCTTAAGATTTTCAAATTTGGTCCATGTACCAGGCCTATCAGAACAGTATCTCATAGCTTTTATCAATGCATTTCTAGCCTGGCATAGTTCTAAGTAATCTTGCTCTGAATTTGGGTCCTATTTGGGATCTTCAGTTGGCCGATGAGCTGTTCCCTCTCCTTGGGCCTGACTAATAAGAGAAAGAATCTTATTCCTTTCCCTTTCTGTTACCAAGACCTGGAGCAAATCTTCTACATCAAGCCATGTGGGATTATATGTGCAAAAAATGTGCTTTCAAACTTATTTATCACCACCACAGGCTCAGCTTCATATGAAGGTGTTTTTTTCTTTGAATCTCTCAATGCCCTGTGGAAAAAAAGGTGTATGATATCTAATGTTTACTAAATCTCCACGTCTTGTTATATTTAGGGACAACTCTTAGAGGGGAAAGACCTTTATTTGAATCATCTGTGGCAACTGCTGCTGGCTTGTGCTCTGGAGTTCAATGGAGTGGGTTGTAGTGAGGCTGGTAGGGGAAGGGGGTAGGGTGGTGGAATGGAGCTGGTCAGCAGGTGGGGAGGTAGAGCAAAAGGATCAGGGGTGGGTCTAGAGGGGTCATACTAAGGTAGGTATGAAGGAGGGTACGGAAAAGGATTGAAGTAGGGATGGTAAGGGTGGGGATAGGGGAGATGGGTGGGCAAAGGAGGGTAGAGAGGTAGATTGGGAGGAAAGGGGTTGGGAGGAGTAGGGGATAAGTGAGGTCTGACAGGAAAAGGAGCTGAAGGGTTCAAATCCTGGTTTTGGTCAGTATGATGGGATGATAGAGCATGTTTCTTGCTAGATTTCCCTGAAGGACTTAAGCTAGAATGGTTTGGTTCCAAAGAAAGGAAGGTTTCCTCACTGGAGGGAATGGTTGATTCATCAACATGATATGCCCATAAGTACCAGTATTTATAATCTTTGGACTCTTTTGTTTTTAATGGCTAACTTCAAATCTTTTAAGATCTTGAAGTCAAAAGAGCCCTATTTTGGCCGGGTGAAAGATATGTCCATCCATGCCTTACAAAGCTTTCTAGCTTCTTTTTTTTGTCAACCAATTCTCCTTTTGGATCACTCCAGGAATTTAAAAATTTATTCAGGGCTGAACCAGGAGGAATATTTCCTGATTTCCTCTGATGTGTTGCAGTATTTCCTATATTGTCTAGTCTTTATGTCCTATTTAAGCTAGTATGAGTATTGCTAAATTAGCAGCTTAAACAAAGAAAAATTTCTAAAACATAAAAAATGTGGAGACACCAAGTTCTTCAATGTTATTGTGGAAGGCAATAAGAGAAGGTTCAAAACAAAAGGCTAATGTAAGAAAACAGTAGTTGTTGCACAACAATAGTATCAATATTGAATGTATATTCAGTGTAACAATTGTTATTAATAATTAATAACAATATGCGTTTATTATAATGATTAATGGTATTAATAATATGCATTTATAATTATCAGTGTTATCAATAAGTAATAATATACATTCATTATAGTTATTGTCATTAACAACCATAAACAAGTATCAATCACCAATAATAACCATTAGTAATGAATAATAATAGTTATCAAAAATTAATAATTATTATTAGTGATAGTATTATTACTACTATTGTGTTCTAAAATTATTCCTTAATATTGCATATAATTAATTTGATTTAATGTTGGCTTTATTCAATTTTAGAAATTTGATTTTAATTTAAAAATCAATATTATTTCCTATTAATAATTCTTTTATTTAAATGTATTTAATTTAATAGATCTCTAGTAGCAGTAGCAAAGGAATTCTTTTTATTTTCCTGAAGTTTTAATTCTCAACAGTAGGTGGCGCTATAAATGCATGTAGAGTGGAAGACATCTGTGAATAGACCTATCTAAGCAAGCAGTCAGAGAAAAAAAGAGAAAGCAAAAAAAATTGTCTTTTAATATGCTAAATATTATAATATTATTTAATATGCTAAATAATATGCTTTTAATATGCTGGAAAACTTTGAGTGGCTTTTAAAATGCTAATGAAGGCAAGCACTCCCAAGGAAAATGTGGCTTTAGATATGGTAAAGAAGCAGGCAGTCTACTAGCAAAGTTTGAGGGTGGGGGAAGAGAGAAAAATGCAGTTTCAAGAAACAAATTTCAAAAGAACACTTCCTCTTAGCCCAGGTTTAAGGACTGTTTGAGGGGGGGAAGGGAGGAGGGAAAGAAAAATGGAGTTAAATCCCTTCCCTTGGAACAATCATGTGTTTTCAAAGTAGGAGGGGGCAGGGAGCCCTTAACCCTAGTGCACAGCCTGGAAGGACCCCCAGGATTAATTTAATGTCCCTGTAGTAGTGGCATGTGGGGAAAATCAGGCAGACACTGGGTTGGTTGGGTCCTAATGCCCCTTGGTTTAAAAAAAAAAAACTTAGTTCTGTTTTGAATGGAGGTGTATTAGACCAATTCCTCTGGTGCCACCCCTGTGCACTGTTCCCCAAGTCTGCAAGTTCTATGAGGGGGCCCCATCCTTTACTAACCCACTGTCGTCCAAAATGGGTCGGGTCAGATGGGGGGAATGGCCATGTGGGGAGAGTGCAGATGCTGGGAAGAAACAGGAGTCTGCATTTCGCGTCCCTGGGAACCACTCCTTTAATTTTTAAGCAGCTGCTCCCCTGCCTGGGTCCCCAGTTCTGTTTCAGGCAAAAACCTCCTTTCCCTTCTCTACTGTCTCAGGGAGCCCTTAAACTATACCCCAGGGTTGATTTAAGGGGGTGTCTCCATGAGCATGTCTCCATGCTCAGCACAGCACTCAGCAGTACCAGCCAATGGTTTCCCATGCCTGGGGAAGTCAGGGATTGGGGATGGGCTTCTAAAGTAAGAGAATGGGGTGGGCAAACTCAGGGGAGGGAGTTTTCCTCACCAGTCCAATATGATCTGATCCAGGAAAAACAGCAGCCTGTTCCCTCTCTTTGCCAAGGTTCCTTTCTCATATGAAAAGATCCCAGACTGCACTATAAAGTCGTAAACACTGAAAAGATTTGGTGTTGGTTAAGAAACCCAGCGTTCTATCAGTAGAACACTGATATAATGTATAGTAGATACCTGTGATCATGAACCTATGGCACACATGCCAGAGATGGCCTGCAAAGACCTCTTTGTGGGCGTGTGAACTGTCACCTGTCAGAACTCCATTCTCCCTTTCCGCCAGCCACTCTGTCCAACAATCCAGTGGAAGCACTTACTTCCTCCCCTGAGCAGCTTATCTGGGCCTCTCCCCTCTTTTCTCCCTCCCCTCTCTGGGGTAAAGGGGAGGGGGGAGTGCTGCATGCAATCTTAGGGCAGAGTATGGCACACAGTGTCAAAAACTGCAAAAACTATTGAGAAAACTCAAATGCTATGTGGCAGAAATTAAGCTCAAACTAATACCTCACAGTATACACCAAATTCAGTGCCAAGTGGATATATGACTAGACATGTTACATACAGTCTTCTCACATTATAATTCAATTAAAATTATATCAAACACACAAAGAATAATTTTATTATTAATTTTTTTTTGCAAAAAATGGAAAAAAAGGAATGCTATCGTAGCTGTTAAAATTAAATTAAGAGGCTGCTAGTAGCTTTAATAACTTTAATAGAGTAATAATAGTAAAGAGAGGGAAAGGTAGGAAAGAGGTAGAGAGTTACTTAGCTCACTACTCTATTGGCCACCATGATGGATTGAAGCTGGGGACCAACAAGAGTTCCTTCAGGTTCCAAGCTCCAGCCAGAAGAATCTTGACTAGGCTCCTGGTCTGACCATATAGGCTCTTTTCTCCACTCACTAACTCTCACACGTCACATCTCAGGAACCAATCACAGTTTCTTAATTTTTCCTGGGCCACCCAGGAGGAGGCAGTGCCTGTGGAAGCAGCTTCCTGTCTCATTGGTTCCTGTGTTCTCTAACTTCCTTTCTCTGAGGGCCTTTCTATATCTGCACATCTCAGTGGTCTTTGACCTTCAGGTCACTGAGAGGTGATATAAAAAACAAAGAGGCATTAATGGAGAGGAAAATTCTCTTCCAATACTATTAAATTCCTTATATGACACAAAAGTCATCCCAATACTTAAATAAGGGAAGAACAATTTAGAGAAAAAAACTATTGAATGTTAAACTAACTATTGACTCACAATTAAATTTAATAGTAGCAGAAAGGCTTATATGTAGCATTATGTTTAAAAGATTATAAACTATTATCAGGTTGGATTTATATCAGGATTGATTGAGTAGTAGAATGTGATCAAGAGAGATGGATGGTGGGATCTAGGTTTGGGTTTTGTGAAGGGATTTGAGAACAGTGGATGATTTAGAGGCAAATTGGTTAATGAGGGTGATCAGGATTGAGAAGAGACTATAATAGCCATTGCATGGTTTTATACTTATGGTTAGTAGGATTGGAGGTCATGGTACTGATGAAGATTTAAGGAACAATGAAAGGTTATGATCAGATAAAGTAATTTGATAAGCATGGAAGTGGAATATTTGTGAATGATATCAACAGCATGAGAATGACCATTCCTCTATAGGTGAAATGGAGAAATTTATCATGATAGCTGTGTAGATCGATTGAGAATCTGGGAAGTTACGGTATTTGAGAAATCAGTTTATATGTCAGAATTCTTTAATATGATTAGTTGGTAAGGAAAGAGGGACACACTGTGATCAGGCATTCAATTCACTGAGAATGTCTAGGGTTTAGCTATTTCACCATTTTCTTATTTGGATGAATGAATTAGAAGCTCTTATTGTTGAATGATTGGTGGTAAAGGGAGAGTCAGAATGGTGATAGGGAGCAAGGACCATTATAATTGTCCCTCAACTGATAAGTTGGTGATGATGAGAGAAAGTGAAACAAACAAACATAATGGAAAGGGTGGACAACTGTCAGCTGGAGGTAGATCTCATTGAGTGATGAAATATGTAAAGAAAGGGAGAAAGAACTCTGTTTTAAGTGAGAAGGAGTTCATTCGTTATTTTGCAAGTACTCCAAAATGCAGGCAATTTTGAAGCGTGGGATATTGGATTGATGGGATTGATAGACAGCTGAGTTTGGGAAAATGAGTTTGTTTTTCACAGATAGATGTTAAGTATCACAGGAATGGGAATGTGCTAACACTGGGAATAAGACTAATAATGCAGAACATTAGTGGATATAGAGGGGTCCTTAGAGGGAAGCAGGTGATTAAGACAGTTCAGAGTCATCACTGTAAGGATTTATATTCAGCTGGTGGCAGCGATTTCCTATGAGACCCCTTGAAGGCCACTCAGAGCAGTAATGAGCAGGAGGAGATGTGTTTTGGGGCTGAGGAGTTTGGGAGCCTGGTCAGGAGGCTAGATGACTTAGGAGAGCTTTTTGTTCTTTATTTTTATTGAAAATTAATGGTCATCAACAAAAGGGCAAGCATTTAGCTCTAGGCCTTGAAATTACTCTGCAATAGATTCAATATCAGCTAAATTAGAAACAAATTAAACCATAAATTTGTAAGCAGAGGAAAAAATCCATCAACTCTTGAGTCTGAAAACTAACTTGTAACAGTTGATTTATATATTAAATATCCAATATTCTTAGTGTCTTTGTGTTTCTTTTAAGTGGAGTGTTTCATTGTTTATACTAGAGGAAGTAAAAACTATTTAAATATACTTAAGTGATCTGTGATTTTTATCAGTCAGTAAATATTAAAAAAGTATACAAATATGCTAAATTACTAGATATAAAGAAGAGGAAAAGACATGTCTTGCTCTTAAGGAGCCCATACTATAATGGGAAACATCACATTAAAAATAAGTTGAAAAGTATAAATGAAGAGGAGATAGAAGAGAGGGCATAATGAAGTACAGTGGAGTACTTTGAAATTAGTGTTATAAATTGCAGAACAGTTGTAACTGCGTTGGTAGACAGTGATCTCTAGATCAACAAAATCAGTTATAATACATGGTATTGATTGTAAGACAAAAAGTAAGGGTTTTAAACAGAACAAGCTCCCCCTACCACTCTAATTATAAGTTGTAAAATGAATAGTTTTTATTATATTAAATAAAAAAGCTTTTGAACAAACAGAAGCAATGTAACCTAGATATAGGGAAACAACCATATGGGGGGAAATTTTGTAGCAAATTTCTCTGATGAAGAGAACAAAGTCAAATTTATAAGAATACAAGTCATTCCCCAGTTGACAAATGGTTAAAGGATACAAACAAGCAATTTTCAGATGAAGACATTAAAGCTAATGATCATATAAAAATGTTCTAAATCACTCTTCATTAAAGAAATGCAAATTAAAACAACTCTGATGTACCCCCTACACTGTAAGATTGACCCGTTTGACAGTAATGGAAAGTGATAAAAGTTAGAGGAGATATGGCAAAATTGGGACACTGTTGAATTGTTGGTGGAGTTGTGAACTGATCCAGCCATTCTGAAGGGCAATTTGGAACTATGCCCAAAGGGTTATAAAACTCTGCATCCCAATTGGGGAATGGTTGAACAAACTATAATATGTTGATGATGGAATACTGTTGGGTCATAAAAAATGATAAGCAGCATTTCAGAAAAAGTTGAAAGATCTATATGAATTGATGCAGTGAAATAAGCAGAAGTGGAAGAACATTGTACCTAGGGTAAGAGCAATATTGTGTAATGATCAACTGTGAAAGACTTAGCTACTCAACAATACAATGATCCAGGACAATTCTGAAGGACATATGACAACAAATGCTGTTCATCTTCAGTGAAAGAACAATTGGAGTCAGGCAGATGAAAGCATACTATTGTTCACAATAGTTTATTTATGGCTTTATTTTGGAGTTTAGTTTTATATGAGTATTCTCTTACAAGGATGACCAATATTAAGAAGTATGTTTGGCATGATAGTACATGTATAACCCAGATCAACTTCTTTACCATCTGTGAGAGGGGAAAGGGAAAGGAGGGAGGGAGGAAGACAATTTGGGCCATATAATTTTGGAAAACTTATGCTGAAAATTCTCATTACATATAATTGTGAAAATAATATCTTTGAATAAAAAAAAAGAAACTACACCGTAGTCTATTTTAGCTTACTATATCATGAGTCAATGGATACATAAAAATTTTGTATTAATATTTACATGTAAATGTATGAGATATTGAATGGGAACTTCCTCAGTTTTCCTTGTCTTGTGACTTTTCTTGTGTTTTCCTGTGTCTTGATCTGATGGTAACTGAGGCATGGCAGTTAAAGTTCTGAAAGCTCTTTCTGCTGTGGGGTAGGGTACTGAACTGTAAGTTTCCTTTGGTCTGAAATTCCTGCCTAGGTAATTTCTTTGCAAACCTTATAATAGGTTAGAAGTTGGAACTGAGACTCTGCTCTGCTACTAGGGATTGGAACCATACCATTACTGCTTGCATCTGAACTTTTTCCTTTTGGTACACAACCTAAGGCTTACAAATGTCCTTAACTCTAGAACACCACCCCTGGCCTTGGATCCCCTCTTTAATCTACCCTGGATTGTTGACCTTACTGGAGTAATTATTGAGAAAACTGCTAATTGCTCCCTGGTCCTGCATCTTGCTATGCTTATTGTGGATCTGAGACATTATCCCAATACCTGGTTGCTGTTGTGCTTCAGTGTTGAGAGGCATGCTCCCTATCAGACCCTGTCCACCATAGACCTGGGAAAAATAGTTACCTGATACTTTTTCTTCAATTTCCATCCCAGGATTCAATCTGACACATTTTCCCAGATCTGTTTGAGGAATTATTGGGAGATGTTTCCTCCTCTACTTCCTGTTACGTGCTAGCTCCAGAGTTACATGAGTAATTTAGTGCTGTACCTTTCCAAGTTGATATTTTGGAAGGTTATATGTTTATTAAAGTGACTTTGGCCCTTTGAAATATTTCTTGAATAGTGTTTTTGAAGTGCTTTGAGAGATTATATTATTCAGCTGGCATTATTTGACATGAGATGCAACTGCTATGCACATCATTGTTTACAATATTCTCACTGACAACAAGTATTTTCTTTTGAAGATAGATTTTGCTTTTTGGAAGCATTGACTATTTACATAGATTTTCCCAAATTTTTAAAAATAGGGTTTGCTAAAATTTTGTGTTCCTTTTATCTATTGAGTAGGATATGTAGTTGTTATAGTGCTTTGCACATAATAGCTCAGTAAATATTCAACTCAGGTATTGTGGTGTCCTTTTGATAATTTACAAGAGGAATTGTTGGCATTGTATATATATATATATATATTTTTTTTTTTGGTGTGCCAAGAATGACAGATGCATAAAGTTTGTGGATTCTCAAGTCTGGAAGAAATAGGGATATTTTCTTCCACTTACTTCATTTTAAAGATATGGAAACTGTGTTTGAGAGAGGATTAAATGAAACTTGTCCAGTAACACAATTAAAGGTAAAGCTACAACTTTGAGGTTCTTTTGGGAGCCAAGCCTGCAGTCTCTCAAAGTCAGGGGTCCTTTTGACATAAGTGGAGCGGTCAGGTGAATAATGAAGAGGTGAGAGACAATTGAGTGCTCAGATCTGTGCTTAGGTGTCATGCAGCTGTTCTGCCATTGCACGGGGTTTGCATTTATTTTATAGCTTCAGTGAGTACATGCTTTGCTGGTACACAATTATTTTTCAACATACATGATCTTCTCCAGATAATTGGATGTGTCACACGTTAACAAATTACTTAATCAACATTCTGTGATCATTTACCCTGTTGCCACAAAAGAAATATTCATGAGGGAGATGAATGACATGGATAGGGTGATCTGGAGGTTAGTTCCTCCTGACCTGTGGGATGACCAGCTAGGAGGAATCATTGTTGCTTTTAATCAGCTTTCACAATCGATCACAATTACTTAGGAGATGAGTACAAAACATTTTGTAGCTAGGTACGGGGTTAGAGGTTAGACCAGAATTGGAATTTTCCTTAATTTCCAAGTTACATTTTTCTTATGCTTCATTAAGGCACCTTGACAATGTTGCCTGGTTATTGTAAGCATAATTAACCAGCAAAGTGTGTTAGTAGCTTGTGCTTCAGAGGAGTGATTGTGGTGCTTATGTGTTTGGCTAACAGTGGTTGTGGGGCCTCTGAGTGTACTTCTTCTAAGAGAGAAAAGGAAGAGGTTTTAAGTCTGTGAATGTAATCTTTTTAGGGTATTAAAGTGTAACCCTGTAAGTATTTGCTCTTATATTATTTCTCCTGTGCTGGGAAGAGATTAGTATCTATTAGTAAGGGAAGTTGGAGGAAGAAGTCACACAGAGGGGGTTCAGTGGGTGCCTCATCTTTTCTGAAGGCTGTCAGACAGCAGGAGTATGATGACTCTCCACAAGGTTCAGTTATGTTTTTGTATTCAGTATGTGATCTTAGTGGTATTAGTAGTAGTGGTAGTCTCTTGGTGATCGAGAATGACTATTGTCTTTGTGCAGTTCCATCTACGGTGTACCCTCATGTGGCTTTGAAGTCCAAAGACTGAGGCGCAAAGTTTGTGGCACATGGGGCCTGGGACGCCAGTTGTTACGGGAGGTGCAGTTGTGGCCTGGTGTCGGCGTTCACGTGCAGCGGCAAGACGTCGACGTCACTCATCTTCAAAGGTGGTGGCGGCATGGTTAATGTGGGTTCACCAGCTGCTTCTGTCAGAGGCAGCAAGTTCTAGTTGCTTTGGTGTAATGCCAGCCCACTTCAAGTTTGACTTTAGCTGATGCTGGTATCTTTTCTTTGGTCGACCTTGTTTCCTGAGTCCAGCAGACAGTTCACCATAGAATCCCTGTCTTGGTATTCGCTGTGGGTCCATGCGGATGACGTGTCCAGACCATCGTAGCTGGGTTTTGAGGACCATGACTTAGATGCTGGTGGAGTTGGCTCTATCGAGGACTTCCTGATTGGTGATTCTGTCCTGCCATGGGATCCTCATGATTGACCGGAGGGAGCGTTGGTGGAATTGCTCCAGCTGTTTTCATGTGCTTCCGGTACAATGTCCGTGTCTCGCAACCATACAGGAGTGAGCTGAGGACCACTGCGTTATACACTTTGAGCTTCGTCGCAGTGCTTACACCTCTGTGTTGGAGGACTTTGCAGTGCAGCCGCCCGAGTGCCTGGCTGGCCTTTTGGATCCTGGCATTAATCTCGTGGTCTAGGGACCCGTCGTTGGCGATGGTGCTGCCCAGGTACTTGAAAGTGTTGATGTTAGAAAGCTGCATGCCGTCGATTATAATGCACAGCTGGTTCCTTGGCCTCCCTGGTGCAGGTTGGAACAGCACCTCTTTTTTTTTTTTTACATTATTTTATTTGGTCATTTCCAAACATTATTCACTGGAAACAAAGATCATTTTCTTTTCCTCCCCGCCCCCCCTCCCACCACCTTTCCCTCTCCCATAGCCGACGAACGATTCCACTGGTTATCACATGTATTCTTGACTCGAACCCATTTTCCTGTTGTTGGTATTTGCATTAGAGTGTGAGTCTCTCCTCAGTCATATCCCCTCAACCCCTGTAGTCAAGCAGTTGCTTTTCATCGGTGTTTTTACTCCCACAGTTTATCCTCTGCTTGTGGATAGTATTTTTTAGATCCCTGCAGATTGTTCAGGGACATTGCATTGACACTAATGGAGAAGTCCATCACCTTCGATTGTACCACAATGTATCAGTCTCTGTGTACAATGTTTTCCTGGTTCTGCTCCTTTCACTCTGCATCACTTCCTGGAGGTTGTTCCAGTCTCCATGGAATTCCTCCACTTTATTATTCCTTTGAGCACAATAGTATTCCATCACCAACATATACCACAATTTGTTCAGCCATTCCCCAATTGATGGGCATCCGCTCGTTTTCCAATTTTTGGCCACCACAAAGAGTGCAGCTATGAATATTCTTGTACAAGTCTTTTTCCTTATTATCTCTTTGGGGTACAAACCCAGCAGTGCTATAGCTGGATCAAAGGGCAAACAGTCTTTTATCACCCTTTGGGCATAGTTCCAAATTGTCCTCCAGAATGGCTAGATCAATTCACAACTCCACCAGCAATGAATTAGTGTCCCTACTTTGCCACATCCCCTCCAGCATTCATTACTTTCCATAGCTGTCTTGTTAGCCAATCTGCTAGGTGTGAGGTGATACCTGAGGGTTGTTTTGATTTGTATCTCTGATTATAAGGGATGTAGAGCATTTTTTCATGTGCTTATTAATAGTTTTGATTTCTTTGGCTGAAATCTGCCTGTTCATGTCCCTTGCCCATTTATCAATTGGAGAATGGCTTGATTTTTTTTGTACAATTGATTTAGTTCTTTGTAAATTTGAGTAATTAAACCTTTGTCAGAGGTTTTTATGAAGATTGTTTCCCAATTTGTTGCTACCCTTCTGATTTTGGTTACATTGGTTTTGTTTGTACAAAAACTTTTTAATTTGATGTATTCCAGATTATTTATTTTACATTTTGTAACTCTTTCTAAGTCTTGCTTGGTTTTGAAGTGTTTCCCTTCCCAAAAGTCTGACATGTATGCTATTCTGTGTTCACCTAATTTTCTTATAGTTTCCTTCTTTATGTTCAAGTCATTCACCCATTTTGAATTTATCTTAGTGTAGGGTGTGAGGTGTTGATCTAAACCTAATATTTCCCACACTGTCCTCCAATTCTCCCAGCAGTTTTTATGAAATAGTGGATTTTTGTCCCAAAAGCTGGAATCTTTGGGTTTGTCATATACTGTCTTGCTTAGGTCGCTTGCCCCCTGTCTATTCCACTGATCCTCCTTTCTGTCTCTTAACCAGTACCAAATTGTTTTGATGACCGCTGCTTTATAATATAGTCTGAGATCTGGGACTGCAAGTCCCCCTTCCTTTGTATTTTTTTTTTCATTATTTCCCTGGATATCCTTGATCTTTTGTTCTTCCAAAATGGATTTCTTCTGCCTTTTTTTCCCACCATCGGTCTTGCATCTTCCTGATCTCACACTGCGCCGTGGCTTGGAGAGACTTGAATCTGTCCTTTTTAGGAGCAGAGTTTGGGTTATTTTGCCACTCCATAAAGGCTTTGTTCTTCTTGCTCAATAGGTCTTCAATAGCAGTGTTGTTCTGGTCAAACCAGTCCTGGTGGTTGCGTTGTTTTGGGCCTAGGACTGCCTTTGATGTTTCCTTCACTGTGTCTCTGAACTGGTTCCATTTCTCAGTTGAGCTTCCAGTGAGTGGTCCCTTGGCAGACAGCTTGTCGTCCAGGCAGGACTGGAACGTTTGCAAAAAAGATGGCTCTCTAAGATGACTCACTGTTGTAAAATGCGTGAACTGTCTGGGCGGTGAACTGTCTGGGCGCGTTTTGGATGGCGAGGCGCAATGCGCATTTGAAGAGTCGCTCTAACCAATCAGTGGTCTGTCCAGCATTCAGCTCCTCTCATGGCTCTGGTGATCTTTACATCCTGGATGTCTTGCCAGCGTACAATGGTGTAGTCAATGAGATGCCACTGTTTTGATCTTGGGTGCATCCATGTTGTTTTATATTTGTTCGCCATTCTGAACACAGTGTTCGTGATGGTGAGTTCAAACTCTAAGCATTTGCTGAATAGCAGTAGGCTGTTGTTGTTCATTTTTCCCATGCCGTGTTTGCCGAGCACTCCTTTCCATCTTTCATGGTCCTGGCCAAAGCGGGCGTTGAAGTTTCCCAGTATCAGTTTGTCATTTGTGGGCACTGAGTGCAGGATGGCACTCAGGTCAGGGTAGAACTTCTCAATGGTCTCCTCTGTGCTGGTCCGTGTTGGGGCATATGTGCTGATGATTGTGGCATACCGGTCTTTGCTGAGAGGCAAACGGATCTTCATGAGCCTCTCGCTGATGCCCACAGGCAAGTCTGGCAGCTGATTGAGCAAACTGGTCTTGATGGCCAGGCCGACACCGTGGATTCTGTCTTAATTTGAGGCTCTACCTTTTCAGAAGAAGGTGTATACAGTGGTGGGTTCACTGAATGATCCCTCTTCTGGTAAGCGTGTTTCGCTTAATGCTGCGATGTCGATGTTATATCGCGCCAGTTCTTTACCGATTAGAGCTGTTCTTCTCTCAGGTCTTGGGGTATTCTCTCTATCAAGTAATGTCCTGATGTTCCATGCTCTTAGTAGGAGTTTCTTTGTATTTTTTCTTTGATTTCGACCGCTTAAAGGGGATGACCCGCCAACCGCGGTGTGCTGACCACCGGGTGTTTGTAGGGTAGGCAATGTTTGGGACACCTTTTCTAGTCCCCTCCCTTGATTAGGGTGAGCAGTGCTGTCCTAGAGAGGGCTGCTCAGTCGCCCAGGATGCTGCCGAACGTCCCTGCTGCCCACAGGGCCGAGCGACCACTGGTCCGTGGGCCGCCTACGTGCAGGATCGTGACTACAACTTCCAGTGGTCACCTCCACCTGTTGCGTCGTCACTCCCCCATTGCCGCAGGTCTTGAAGAGGGTGGACGGGGTTAGGCTAGATGAGTGTGCACAAAGATACTTGTGCGTGAAAGAGATTTAAGTGGAAAAGCCGATGCACAGTGACAGTCCCACTCTCTCGGCTTTGGAAGCCTGGGTCCAGTGGTACGAAAATTCGTTACACCTGGAGACTTCCTTAGCTGCATTGGATGGCCGTGTTGTCCTTTGTGCTCCAACACACCCTAAGCACTCCACAGTGCTTTGCTGCGTCGCCCTCTCAGCCGTTGAACCTTCTTATTGGTTTCTTCCGTCTGTTCAGCCGAAGCAGTCTTCACATACTGGGTGAGCAAAGCCCTGGTTCACCATGGGTCGACGACCCGAAGGCTACCCTCACAAGGTTTGGCCGGCCTGTTGAAGCCGTTGCCCGGGTTGTGGCCGCTACCACATGCTAGCAGCTACTAGGAGCCACAAGTTAAAGCTGGGTGTCAGGTGGGGGTCAGAGGCTGGAGAGTTAGAACAACATACATTCTATCACAATGGGATAGTACTTTTGTAGTCATGTTTGTAAACTTTTCATTAAATAAATTATGTATAAGTAATTGTTAATTATGGGTGAATGTAATTAATCATTTATAGTTATTAAATGGGTGTGGAATAGGAAAAAAGTATATTTCTCTTCAACTATATTTTATTTGTAGCCTGATAGTGTAAGCCTCAATGAACGATTTTATTTTTAAAAGAAAGTAATCTTTTTAAACTAAGAAAAGTACAGCTTAGGGGCAATGAAATGATATAAGGATAATTTTAATGTCTAAGTGAATATACAAGCAAAATTCAGTAGATCAAAATCATTTTTAACCATAGAAATTCCAAGCCTAGCAGTTATTACTCACTTATTTTAAAATATTTAATACAACAGAATTCTAGTCCAATTGGTGAATTAGGATAGTATCTTGGAGTTTGATGGAATAGGTTTCAGTTTGTGGAAATGTCTACTTTTTGAGGAAGACAGTATTTTAATACTTATTATCTTTTTTGTGAAGATGTAAAGAAAATCACTTTTTTTCGATGTTGGCAAGTATGGCTAACTTTATGTAAATGGATACTACTCTACAAATCCAGCTTTTTTTCACTACCATTTGATTTCAGCCAGACTGTGGTACATGAATACTACATATTTAACCTCACAAAGCTTATACAATTTTCCTCACCTAAAATGATACTATGTTCACCTCTGTCCTAATCAACCATAGATTTCTTTGAGACTTGAGTCTTCTCTTTTTAAAAAATTTCCCTAGCTACTCTAGGTCATATTGATTTCTTTCTCTAGAAGCTTAATAAATTTATTTATGAGCTCATCCATGATGACAGAGACTATATTTTATGCTACTCTCATTTTCTATACATGTTTTTGTATATGTTTTATACATATATTAAATGCTCAGTAAATATTTTGAGAAATAAAATCACTGTTGTTGCTGTCTATACTTGTCTTCTGGGGCAATAAGCTTTGGTTCAAACCAGGAAAATTGGGATTTTTCTATCCATTGAATTAAGTTGCTTGTTTGAAGCTAATAGACCTTAAATAATTTTTAATACAAATTTTTCCAATGATTAGCTAAATTTAGTTTGGTATAATAATGTGTATGGTTGTTCAGGTATCTTGTATTTGTCCATTCTTTGCTGATTTGATTTTAAGTACATTTTTTTTATGTGTGATGAACATCACTTGAGGGCTTTGGTGTAGAGTAGGTTATATTCTAGGATTTTCTGCCAACACTTAATATTTTATGGGATCCACAGGTAATACTTAAAAAACTGAAAGCTAAATATGATGCCTAGTATTCATAACTTTAAAAAAGGAGATAATGTAATGAATTGCAGTAATTAAAGGTGCAACAAAAGAGAACAACCTATTTAATTTTTTTTAGAAGAAAAACTTAAAACTCAGTCTTTTAAAATCAAGAGTAGAGAATATGTAATTTAATTTTTAAAAACCGATAAGCAATGGGGATAGAAAAATGAAGGAGAGGAGAGGAGGTACATTAACACAGATGATTGCCATAGTCTCTTAATCTTTCTCCTCAGATCTCTGATAATGTTATTCTTTTGCTTAAAATCCTTCAGCAAAGTTCCTTTTGGTTAACATAAAAATTTTTGAATGTGGAATATTAAAAATGAGAGCTTACTTACAACTTATTGCTTATCTTTTTGCTTTTCAGATCGTGAAGACCAGTCGATTCTTTGCACGTAAGTAAACAAATAATAAATTTTCATAGTTGTCTTATAGTTAGAGGAACTTAGAGGCAGTTTTCCTAAATAAGTTAAATCATTGACACTATTAAACTTTGTTTTTTAAACTTTTTGGGGTTTTTTGTTTGTTGAATTAGAGGTGGGACATAATGGGACAAATGAGGTCAACTAGTTGGCTCAGTGGATTGAGAGCCAGGCCCAGAGATGGGAGGTCCTGGGTTCAAATTTGGATTTGGACACTTCCTAGCTGTGTGACCATGAGCAAGTCATTTAACTCCCATTGCTTAGCCCTTACTGCTCTCCCACCTTGGAACCAATACATAGTACTGATTCTAAGACAGAAGGTAAGGGTTAAAAAAAGAATGGGACAAATATTTAATATATTTTTTATGTCTTTCATTTGTCTTTTCAGTTAATAAAACATTTCTTTTTTCTCACTTTTTTCAGATACCTGGGTCTCATATCTTGTTTCTATTGTCTCAAATACTTGATTCTATTCAGTTAATCACCACATTTTTAGGTGTCTTCCTTTAATTTTAAAATATCTATCTTATCTCCTCACTTCCCCACTGCCACCATATTGTGTCAGTTCCTTATGAGGATATCGTTCCTGCTTTTAGTCTCTCTCCTTTTCTAGTTCATTATTCATACTGATGCTATATTATTTTCCTCCTAAAATGTTTTCCTTCTAAAATGTTTTCTTCCTAAAGTCCTTAATCATCCACTGAAGACCATATAGCATTATTTATTCCACCTTCAGGATCCTGGTTGATATTTCTTTGCCCAGTGAATACTGTTCAACAGAGCAGGGAATGATTGAAAAAGGAAGACTTAGGGGCTATATGATAGTTATCTTGGAAGTATTTGTAAAAGAGGGGTTATATTTGACCCACACAGGACCAACAGAAATTAGCAGCAATGCTAGAAATTTCAGAGATGCCATTTTAGACTGATTTCTTGAATGGAAATGATCTGCTTTGGTGTAGGTATAGTGGGTTCCTTCTTAAAAATTGTTCTTCGAGTAATAGTTGGTTTTTATTATAGAGAGGATTCTTGTTTAGTTAGGTATGGGTTGGGCTATAT
Organism: Monodelphis domestica; assembly: GCF_027887165.1. Taxonomy (NCBI): domain Eukaryota; kingdom Metazoa; phylum Chordata; class Mammalia; order Didelphimorphia; family Didelphidae; genus Monodelphis; species Monodelphis domestica. The sequence goes on from NC_077228.1 coordinate 257,357,671, forward strand.
AGTCCTAAGATTCTTTGATGTTAAAATTTAAATGATCTGAATTAATAGGGTGGTACTACCAGCTTCTTGTTGGACTCTCACTAAGGGCCAACTCTTGCACCTACTGGATGCTAAGGAGAAGATGCCTATTGCTTAGTGTGCCTGGCATCTTTCTATTGGACCCTGATCCTGGATAATTATCAGTGTCAGGACTCAAGCTGAGAAAAATATTTCTGCTGCTGATTGTGCCTTCCAACTTTGACCCATTGGGGTTCCTTTCTTCATCATTGGGGCTCCTAGAACTCTTCAGGATGTGGACTGCCCTCTAAACAAGACCTCTTTCAGGGCCCCTGACCCCTGTGCGACCTTCTCTAGGACAAATAATGTTATCTGCACCTTTTGCCTGTTGGGAGGCAATCCTCCTGGGTTTTCACAGGATACAACATAAAAATATACATATACATATAGGCAGATGGAAGATCTGGAATACTAGTCTCTTCTCAGTGAACTTCTCTCTATAACTACTGATACTCTACTTGTGCTCTGCTCAATGGTTAGTCTATTCTGGTTTCCTTTTACACAAGCTCATCCCCATAATTCTGAGCCTTGCCTACCAAAAAGACAAAGTCCATTCCTCATCTTCAGCTTGCCACTTCCTCACCCTTATCCATCTCAGCCCACTCCTTCTTCTCCCAAATATTTCTCCATGTCTATGTACCCTTTCCATTGTACTTTCTGGAATGCCCATTCCACAATTAATAAAATCCCTTGGTCTTAAACCTCCTTCTTTCTCTTTCTTTCTATTATCTGACCCAAGTTCTTTGATCTACTCCATTTCCCATGGCCTATTCCACCTCATAAAGATACCTGTTCCTCTTTTTTGAACATAAACACTAAATTTCTTTTATCTGATCATAATATATATATATATATATATATATATATATATATATTTAAAACCCTTACCTTTCGTCTTGGAGTCAATACTGTGTATTGGCTCCAAGGCAGAAGAGTGGTAAGGGCTAGGCAATGGGGGTCAAGTGACTTGCCCAGGGTCACACAGCTGGGGAGTGTCTGAGTTCAGATTTGAATCTAGGACCTCCCATCTCTAGGCCTGGCTCTCAATCCACTGAGCCACCCAGCTGCCCCCTGATCATAATATTTTATTCCATCTTTCCCTTTGTGTTAGGATCAATAAACTTTTTCTTTATCTTCATTTTGACCTCTATTCTCTCTACCCCTCCTCAGTTCTTTCCTAGGTTATCAACTTGTACTGACTACATTCTCTCTTCTCTTGACTGCGTGGGTGAACTAACTCAAATCTGCACCATCCTTGTTGCTTTGTTCTGTGATGCTTTACCAAATCCCAGTACTTCCGTCATCTGCCCATTTTGATCCTGTTCTGAATGGAGCTGCAATAATCACTTTGCTATTCCTCTTTTCACAAATGCTGTTCCAAACTTTGTCATATCTTTTTAAGCCTCACATAGCATCCCCTCCTTTTAACTTCTTAGCAGAGAATGTTCTCAAAATTCATTGAGAATACTGAGACCATTTACCAAGAGCTCCCTTTCTTCCTCTCTTTATCTCACATAATTAGAACTTTCCCCCCAATTAACTCTTGTTTTACTCCAGTCTCAGTTAAAAATTTGACCCTTATCTTTTCCTTGGCCATACCACCACTCAACTTTTCCAGTATATTGCTTCTTGGGTGTCTCTAATCTTAGATTAGAGAGACTTAATAAAGTCTCTTTATTATCTTTTGACTCTTTCTCTGCTGCCTATTGATATAGCCAAGTCTCTCCAGTATTCTGAAATATAAAACCTCTCATTTGATCCAGTAATCCCCACTAGTTATGGTCTTTTAATTGCCAGATCCATGCATAGTCTCTTCTTAATCCTGATCCGTCTTGACTTTTCTACATCATTTGACACTTGATAACCTTTGTCTCCTGGATACCCTTCTCCTGTTAAGAGTAAAATTAGGGTTGTTGACTGAATATTATATTAGTGGTCGCTAGGGATTAAAATTCAATCCCAAGTCAGTTTGTGATTTTTATGGTGGGTTTAATTACAACAGAGGGAAGAAATTAAGAAGAGAGAGAGGAAAAGAAACTGGACTACTTTGGCAAGCCAGCAAGGAAAAGAGGAAAGGAGGAATCACCTTAAACTACTCACCAAGCATGCTAAGAACACCACCATGAGCTCCCAACGCTGAAAGAGCCCCATGTCTGAGAGAGAGAGAGAGAAAGAGAGAGAGAGAGTTAGAGTTCTTTTCCTGCGTCTCACATGTACCCCAATGGTAGCTTAAGCTTGGCTTAGGACAGCCTCGTGGGTCTGTCAGTTGTTTCTTATTTGTCACTTGTTAGCACATGTTAGTCATAGGCTATCCTCCTCAATACTTAATCCTTAAGTAGGGGTGTATACATTCCTGGTTGCTAGAATTATAAGACTAAGCAAAATGGAGAAAATCTAAAATTCACACTCCTAGGTTTTTCTGACATTGTTCTATCCTGGTTCTTCTACTTGTCCAACTAGTTCTTCTTATTCTACTTTGCTGATTCTTCATCCACGTGATTCTAAGGGGATCCCCTAAGACTATACTATTTTAGTTGGTGATGCTATCAGTTCCTATTGGTTCAATTATTGTCTCTATTCAGATGTTTTGCACTTTCATTTGTCCAGCTTTCTCTTTACTAATTTATACTTCGTCAACTATCTTATCTCGAACTAAATGAGTAATAGGGATCAGAAATTCTGCATGTTCAAAACAACTCATTATGCCCTTTTTTCCCTTTCTCACCCTTCCCATTTTGAATTTTCCTCTTACTATTGAGAGTATTTAAGCTTGCCATCTTGCCATCTTCATAATCTCCTTGACAGTTTACTCTTACTCTATAACTTTAATCTATTTCCATATTTTATCATTTCTGACATTACAATTTTCTCTCCTCATAAAGTCACAATCTTAGTTTAGCCCCTCATTACCTCACCTAGAATATCACAATGGTCTCCCTTTTTCAGATCTTTTCCATACTCCGGTTCATTCTTTATTTGTCTGACAAGGATTTGTTTTTTAGCATTAAAAATGGAGTCTCAGTTTACTAGTGAAATAAAATGCTAATAAAATAAAATATTAATAAAAGCATGAAAATTAGATCTTTGTACAATAGTTACACAAGTAGTTTCAATGGCAGACTGAATGATGATTACAAATGCTTCTTTGTCATACTAGATACTGGGATTTTTCTAAAGTATGGCTGTGACCATGTCACCTTTTTCCTCAGAAGATGTCAGAATTGCCTCCTGTGAGATTTAAAATGGTTGAGGTCTTAAACTGTAGTGATTAAAATAGTGGAAGATATAAATTGTGATAGATATAAGAGAGGGTGAGTAAATTTGACCGCAGAAATATGTTTCACTACAGTGTCTTGGGTTTTAAAATCAAATATAAGGTGGTCGCCAGGGAAATATTCCCAATTATTCAAATACCCAAGTCAATTGGGTTTTATAGAGATTTTTAATTAACAATACAATGAGTAATGAAAGAAAGAGAGAGAGAATAAGAAAGGAATGAGTATGAAGGGCCTCAAGCCAATATGGCCTAGACCTGAGTCTTAAAAGAGAAATCAGTCAGTTTTTTAACACTCACCACAAGGTCTGACTAAACAAGGATACTAGTGACACCAGGCCTTCCAGTCCAAGGAAGGACACCAAGCGTCCTTCCTCAAAGAGTCTTCCAGCCAGAGATTGCTTCAAAGGGCCTCTCTCAATAGCCTCCAGAGCTCTTACCCCAGAGGAACAGAGTCCCTCAGAGGAGCTCCTCAAGGAACTCTCCTTCAGAATGAGAGTCAGAAATCCAGATCCTTTCTTGCTCTTCTCTGAGCTCTTATTTTTAAGGGTCAAATCTCCTCTGTCACCTCCCCTAAGTCCTTACATCTACCAATCACTGCAAATGTTTCTAAAGAACGGCCCATCTTGAATTCACAGCTGAGTAGTTTTAATCTCTTTAGTAAGTCAGGAAAAAATGCTGCTGTGTCGACAAATTTCATTAAGAAAAAACCTCTGAATAAGTTATCCCCCTTTTTAGTTTAAGTAGTTTACAAGTTGCCCCACCTTTATCGGTACTTAGTATCCCATTGTATCAATTCTAAAATAGTCATGACTCAAAGAACTTCCTGTCCCTTCCATAAGCATGGATCAAAGTACTTTCATTGTTCTGAAGGAGTTTTATGTCCTAAAGCAGTCTTAAGTAGGGTGGAGTAGGGATATTCCCAAGGCAAGGAGTTTTCACACTTAAGTAGAATTCTCAATATCTGCTAGGGAATTTTTTTTTAAGTAGAAGATTCCCCAATGGGGGAAATTTCCAACATTCATAAGTCTGAGAAATTTTAAGGTTTACACTCCATAGCTACAGGATCAAATACAAACTCCCAAGTTTGTCCTTTAAAACTCTTCCTAACCTGCTCTCTTCCTACTTTTTTCCTCTGCTCCAGTGTGCTCTTGTGATCCAGCTACATGGGCCCATTTTCTGTTCTGACACAACACTTTTCTTTTGCCCTTCATGCCTGTAATGTTCTGGTCCTTCATCTCTTAGATCTAGGTTTCTCTGGCCTCTTTTAAAACTCAGCTCAAAGGCTACTAAAAGAGGTCTTTCCCTACTCCCTCCAATTGCTAATGCTGCTCATTTAATATTAGCTTCCATCTATGTTGTATATGTACTTTGTTGTAAATACTTCTTTTCTCCCTCTTTAGAATGAATGTTCCTTGAAGGCAGGGGCTGTTTTTGATTTTCTTTGTATCTCCAGTGCTTCACACATTTCCTACAAAATACTTGTTTAACCAACTGACTGACCTTTAATTATGAAGTTTTTGCAACTTTCACCCTTTATTCCTTGTTTTTCCTGGTCCTAGGAGGCAAAAATCTAATTTTTTTTCTATATGACAGTCATTTAGATAGTTACTTAAAGAAAACTATAGTGTTTCTTCCCCTCTTCCAAACAGGTGCTCTTTTATCTGGGCTCTGTATTCCCAGTTCCTTCAACTTAACCCTCATGGCATGACCTTGCAATTTTTTTAAAATAACCCTTGCCTTTGTTCTTAAAATCAGTATTAGTTCTAAGGCATAAAAGTGGTAAAGGCTAAGCAATTGAAGTTTTAAGTAGCATGTTCAGAGTCAGTTACACAGCTAAGAAGTGTGTGAGGTTAGATTTGAACCTAGGACCTCCCATCTCCTAGGACCTGCTCCATCTGGTACACATTCTCATATGCATACTTCTTTGCCCCTATCTATAATTCTTTTATTCTCAGGATATTATCTTCTGGACATGATAAAATTTGTTTCTCTTCCCTAGTCATTCCATAACTGAATATATTCCATGCATCACATGTGCAGAACAGAGTTTTGCAGAACTTTTCTTCATAAGGAACCCTTATTGTGCTGGCCACTATATCTATTAGGAGATCATTAGTTCCCCACTTCTCCCCAGTGAACTTGTGATTCACTGAGTCAAAAATGTGATATGGCATATACCACAAGGGAACCACCATCTCGATTACTACTATACTGGAAATTTTTGGGCAAGTACTCACGGTTTTGGTGATGAGAAGTTATTGGTAAAACAAATAGCCATCTATGCTGAAAAATATTTGTTATATAAAGTTAGATTGGCTCATTGACCTATACTCAGAAATAAATTAATACTAACTCTGGAGATGTAAGCATGGAATGACAGACGGGCAAAGGGCATAGTTTATAAAAAAATAGAAAGGTTAGTTTGGCCTTGGATGTGGTTTCTGAATAATTTTTTCATTTGTTCTGGAATTAGTTTGGAAAGAGAGAAAAATGAGCAGAGAGACTTTGCAATAAAGTCTCAATTTTGTATATATTTTAGGATATTAATTGAACTAATGAATGAAAAAGCTTTTATTATTTTATTTTATTGCCAGTCTTTGTGCTAAATACTGTAGGTATAAATATTAAAACAAGATAGTGCCTGTTCTCCCTTTATATATAAATAGGGGGAAACATTGCATGCAGGGAGAGTAGTGATCCTAGAAGGGTAGCTTGATCTTGGAAGTCACAAGTGTGGTAGGTAGAATACTAGGGAAATTGATTAATTTACCCTTTTTTTAAGTAATGATTGAATTCTTTTGTTTATAATTCTAAAGAGATGAAAAAGGGACTTGGTACTTGGTGGGTTGGTAGGTAGGTGGTGATGGTGGTGGAGAAGTGGGAACCTAGAGCAGTGGTTCAGAGTTGAATGGTTTAATATCTCCTGGGATTATCTATAGAGGTTTGGATTGGAATGCATAGAATAAAGAAGACTTTTAAAGTTGAGTTGTAGTAATATAGTTATGATATCACTTCTGGTATTTGTCTCTCTTACTAGATCACATTAACTTTAGGGTCTGATCTTACTGACCTCCTTTTCTTCATCCCCATACTTGTGAAATGATATTTCAGAATGTTTTCTGAAGGTCAACACTGATTTAAACCTACTGAATATAATGTGTAAGCCATTTATGTAAGATAGGTGACAAAAAACTAATCATCTCTTTTTTGAGAAGTCAAGGAACTGTTTACTACCAGTAATACTTTTCTTTAAAAGAGTTCTAGACAGTCTCTTCTAGAATACAAACTTTTTCAAACATTTGAAATGACTGAAAGGGACATAAAAGGAGGAGTAATTTGTCATTCAGTATGGTGTTCCTCACTTTATGAAATAAGTATGTTCCTGAGAGGTTAACTTTAAATTGAATCATTTATGCAGCCTGGTGTAGTAGAAAAAAGTACCCTCTTACTCTTGAGACTTGATTCAAGACTCAGCTTTACCACTATGCCTGTAATTATTTTTTTTAGCCATAAAAAGGAAAATTACATAGGAATGTTAAGTATTTCAAGAGCTGGTAGAAAATAGAAATAGAAATCAGTCAGTCTTAAGTGCTTCCCTATGTATATTAATCATAAATCTAAGGGTTTTTTGTTTTTTTTTTTAAAGGTCAGTGAAAGCTTTAATGCAAGAAAGGCTCTTAGAGTTTTTGACTTCTGGTAAAGCCAAGGAAAATTCTGAAATCAGGACACAGTGATTTTTAAGAAAGGGATTAGACTTAGTTATATTGTATTCATAATTTAGAGAAAACCACCATTAAAAAAAGTGATAAAGAATTGAAGATTAGTGAAAGAAGCATTTTAATTTTTAGGTATATGCATTTGTATTACATAAAACCTTTTGATTTTCATTTATTTTCAATGAACAAGCATTTATTTTCTTCACTTATTTAAAAGAAAAACAAAATTGCTTGTAACAAGCATGTTTTAGCAAGATAAGTTTTTTTACATTGTTCCTGTGATATTATATTGATCAAAAGGGGTAATATTAGATGTTTATTGGTATAGTGTCTGGCAGTGTTGGCATTATATAAATACTATTTATTTCCTTTCTCTTTCTAGGTCCAAAATTGTATGTTTGTCTTATTCTACATGTGGACCTTTCCACTCTTTGCTAATAGGTGGATAGTGATCCATATTGTAACAATAGTTCATTTATGTATTAATTTCTTTTCCTTATAACATTTCTATGAGGTAGCTAAAGCAGGTATTAATGTGGCAAAGATTTCTTGCTTTTTTTTTTTTTAAACCCATACCTTCTCAGAATCAATATTGTGTATTGGTTCAAGGCAGAAGAGTGGTATGGGCTAGGCAGTGGGGGTTAAGTGACATGCCCAGGGTCACACAGTTAGGAAGTATGTGAGGCCAGATTTGAACCTAACATCTCCTGTCTCTAGGCCTACTGAGCTACCCAGCTGCCTTCCAAAGATTTCTTGATCTTCAGGCCCAGAGATCTTTCTAGATGGTTTAAAAATATTTTAATAAAGTGAATTTTTTAAGATAGAGAAAAGCATAACAAACTACTAAAATATACTTGGAGGGATAGGAAACATGAATGACAGGATCCAAAAAAGCTTGGTTGTCTAGACCAGTGAAATAATTTCTTTTAAACCCTTACCTTCCATCAAAATTAATACTAAATATTGGTTCCAAGACAGAAGAGTGGGAGGGCTAGGCAATGCAGGTTAAGTGGTGTACCCAAGGTCACACAGCTAGGAAATGTCTAAGTCCAGATTTGAACCCAGGACCTCCTGGATCTCTGGGCCTGGTAAATTTACTACCCTTTAGTGTGATTTTTTTTTTGCTCTGATTTTAAAAATTAACTAAGTACAGGATAGAAGAGGAACTAATAAGGAAATTTAATGGACTATAAATTCAAGAATGTGTCATAATAGCTAAAAAACTCTGAAATCTTGGCCTTAGGCATAATGTCCAGAATAAGGAAGGTGACCCTAGTTCTTCACATCTCAATTAGCAAAGATATTATATACCTGTGTGTGTGTGTGTGTGTGTGTGTGTGAGAGAGAGAGAGAGAGAGAGAGAGAGAGAGAGAGAGAGAGAGAGAGAGAGAGAGAGAGAGAGAGAGAGAGAGAATAATATCTAGGATAGTGAAAGGCCTGAAAAACATCATGTAAGAATTAGTTGGGGAAACTGGGTATTGTTTTCAGGCTAGTAGAGAGATTTAGAAGGGCGCAGCTGCCTTCAAATGTTTAAAGGACTGTCAGGTGCATTCTAGCTCTGGAAAAAATTTCTCTTACAATTGATGACCTTGAAAAATTTATTAATTTCTATCCCTTCAACTTTTGGGTTGGGTATGCAATATCTATTTTAAAGATTAAAGATGAAATGCAGTAATATTTATTCTTTTAGGGGTGAATCTGGTGCTGGAAAGACAGAAAATACCAAGAAGGTCATTCAGTATCTTGCTCATGTTGCTTCTTCCCATAAAGGAAGAAAAGACCATAACATTCCGGTGAGTTTTTAAAAAATCATTTCTTTATTTTCTTATGAAAATCAAGAAGGAAAATCTACATTGACTTTCACAATTACTGCCTCATTCTCTTAATCAGCTATTTTACCACAAAAAGAGGTGGGAGGGGTGTGGTAGGATCTGAGCCATTCAACAGTGGCTGGATCAAGGAGAATTTTCCTTTTGTGGAATCTCTAAGGAATTGAATAGATTTTGAACACTGTTTAAGCTTATTTTTTGTCTTTTAATTTTCAGTTAATAGGAGCCCTAAACGTCTTTAATTGACCTCTAAGACTTCCTTGAGAGATTAAAGGAATATCTTTTAACAACAAGGAAAAAAATCATGTTTCCTTAAAATTGATTTGGGGTAAAAGGAGAGAATTCAAATATATTTGGGTATGCTATGGGGTTGGGGTGTGGGTGTGAATGAATGATCTGTTCATTGGATTACAGAAATGAGTATAGTCCTCAGGTTGCCAGGCACATTATTACAACCTTCAATTCTCCTTGTAATATAAAGATGTAGAAGTGCCAGTTAATAGAGCTTGGTGGCATGCTGGATAAGCCTTTATCATACTAATTGCATGTTGACCTGAATGATATGGGAAATAGCTTGCTGCAAGGGAAAGCCCAAACTTGCTAACATTTGCATTTATTTGTTTGTAACCAGCCTGAATCGCCTAAGCCAGTGAAACATCAGGCAAGTGCTTTTCTTTATGCTTCTTAGTTGTGAGTTAATACGACTACATACACTCTTTGGCTTCTTGTCTATTAGAAACAAATTTTATAGCTAACTTGATAATGCCAATCAATCACTTGTTAAAACAATAATTAAAAGAATTATCTTAAAAATATTTTCTTCTGCTAAGGCTGATAGAACAAATTGCATTTAATTTTTTTTTGACTGAATTTCAGTTCTCATTTGTTCTGTAATATTAACTTTCTCTGTGACATTTACAAAGCATGTTTTTACTTCAAATATATCTATTCAATACTGCATGGAATGATTAATGATAATATTTTGATACAGGCTTTTGTGTTTTCTATCATGTTTTGAATTACATACTATGATGTTTAAAAGTTAGGAAACACTTAGGAAAAGACATATTTCTAATCTTGTAAAAGTCACACATCACTGCCATGTATGTCTATGTTTAACCAAGGGCTTCATTATATTCAATATTATAATTTTACTTTTTATGGATAATTTCAGAAGAATGTACTGTAAATTATACTTAAAATGAGCCTGATTCCTATTTTTTTTTTTAAGCTTTACAGAGCATAATATGAGTAACATGCATAGGAGAAAGTTACCTGTTTTCTTCCTCTACTGAGTTAAAAGAGATGATTTCTCTATCATGTGGAAGAGGCAGATATGGTCTAGGTAAATAACACAGAACTGGACCAAACATACATTCTTTTCTCTATTGCTGAGGAAACCTTTTAGATTTGTCTTCTGTAATATAAACTACACAATGATATAAAGCAGACATGAGAGAGAGTTATAAAGACGATCTATAAATTAAAAAAAAAAAACTGGACATAAATGTTAGGTCTTTACCCTCCCATTGATTTGGGGATATGCTCTGAACCAAAAAGTGTCAAATACAGCATGACAGAACTCCTGTGGCCTGAGCTAGATTAAAACATAATTGGGAAATGTTTAATAGAATGAATTAAAAGTTTTATACAACATAGATAATGTAAATTTGTGGTTTTCTAAGTCAGTTTGCAGCCAGCAATTTGACACTAGATATTACTATGAATGAATTAATCCTTGAAGGACTATATTGTACTTGTGGTAAGTGGACACTAGCCCTTAATTAGAGACTATGCTATAGGAGAGGTCATAGCCTATGGATATTACTTTGGCAGCTGCAACTGCAAATTGGGAGATCTAATCAATAAACTGGATTGCTTGAATTAGAGGCTGGAGGGTTATGCCACAATTCCAAACACTACTTTTTCTCATGGTAATACTCATAATTATTAAAATACATAAATTTAGGCTATATTGTCAAATCTTCAAATGATTTAATATATTTTAAAATTCAAAATTGTTCTCTATAGTATATCAGTATCTATACCTAGATATAGAGTTAAATCATTGTTATTTTTTCTTCAAAGAAGAGTAAAATGCTTCCTTTGTCCATACCTTAATACCATTATTCACCCATATGACATAGCATTAATTTGGCATTTATAAAGCCATCTGTATTGCAGGGGTATGCCTCATAGCTTCGTTTACTATAGTATGCAGTAGTGATGATTTTTTTAAATTCTTTTTTTGAAAAGTCTTGTAAAACAGAAGTTACATATATACTGAATACAGTAAGATTTGAGGTTGTATATTTTTCATATGTTATGCTTTATTAATTTGGACTCTAGTTTTCAATGGATTAGTGTTCCTGAGTGCTGTACATTGAAGTTGAACCTGCTTGACATTTTCCTCAAGGCCACAAGAACTACATAACTGATGTCCTAAGATTTAACCATTAGTTGGCAGCGTAGATTGTATAACCAAATGGTAGAGCTGTGGTCAGTCAAGATTAAGAATAATCCATGATCCTTTGTCCTGATTCATCTTTCTTATCTTTAAAAACAAATGTCCTATCTTTTTTAAAAAAATTATTATTTTTTTAAACCCTTACCTTCCATCTTAGAATCAGTATGGTGTATTGGTTCCAAGGTAGAAGAGCAGTAAGGGCTAGGCAATGGGGGTTAAGTGACTTGCTCAGTGTCACACAGCTAAGAAGTATCTGGGGCCAGATTTGAACCTGCGACCTCCCATCTCTAGGCCTGGTTCTCAATCCACTGAGCCACCCAGTTGCCCCTCTGTCTTTCTTAAAGAGAAGGAAATAGTCATATCAAACCAAGTCACAGAATCATAGAATTTGTAAAGTAGAAAGACAAGAAACCTTAGTATATTCATAAAGGTCAAACTGTGGATGAAAAGAATCTTCTGTAGTGTACCCAACAAGCCTCTGTTTGAACACCTCCAAATTAAGGAGAACCCCACCATCTTACAGTCTGCCATACCTTTTTGGGATAGCTCTAATAGTTAGGAAGTTTTTCCTGACATCAAGTCTAAATTAGCTTCTACAAATAACTTCTACCCCCTTGGTCCTAATTCTGCCTTCTGGGGCCAAACAGAGCAAATCTGTATTCCTCGTCCCTAGGCTAGGCCTTATTATACATGAAGACAGTTATCATGTTTGTTTCTGAGTCTTCTCTTGTACAGTCTGGATAGATCTAGTTCCTTCAGTTCATCATCTTATAAGATTCATATTCTTCATCTTCGTGGCCTTAATTTTCTTTACCACTTAGCCTCAGTGAGAGCTGTAAGGCCAAATTTGCCTCCTTATGTTAGGACTTTTCTCTTCTTGTTGATTAGACATTTAAGGCCATCAGTTTTATCATTAGGCACAAATTGTATGAAACAAATTTCAGTTAGTTTAATCATCCAGAGACTTCTCTTACTGAAAAGATAATTTTGACTTTACTTTTCCTTTCACACTAAGGACTTTGCTGGACTTTGTATCTAGACATTGTTTTAGCCAGCAGAGCAACAGAAGTCAAAATATTAATTTTTGATCCATTACTAAATAAAATTACTTTGAGCCTCATTAACTTTTAGCCTATTCATGCTTGAATTCACAATTGGAGCAATTCTGTTTTCATCAGCTTCCAGCCTGGTCCATACAAAACTGAATTAGCAAGTCTGTTTTCATCAGCTATCTGTCTAGGCTGTATAAAGCTGAGTGAGTTCTTATTTAAAGGCTAGAGGATGTCTAGTGTTCTATCCCCCACATCATCTTGTCACATTGAGCAGAGAAGAACTGATGAAAAACTTGGCTCAAGCAAATACTAGGATAATCATATCCTAGTAATTTATGTTAATTTAAGAACTTGAAGTCAGAAAGACCTAAGTTCTGATCCAGCTTTAGACACTTCCTAGCTGTGTGACCCTGAGCAAGTCACTTTAAATTCTTTCCCTCAGTTTTCTCAACTCTAAAATGGGGATAATAATAGCACCTACCTTGTAAAGTTGTTATGAAGATCCATATTTGTTAAAAAAAAAAAAAACCTTTAATACATAGTAGGAATAGGGGCAGCTCAGTAGCTCAGTAGTTTGTACTTATTCCTTGATTTTTAAATTCTTTTAAAAACCCTTACCTTCCATCTTGGGATCAATACTGTGTATTGATTCCAAGGCAGAAGAGTTCCAAGGCTAGGTGATGGAGGTTAAGTGACTTGCCCAGGGTCACACAGCTAGGAAGTGTCTATGACCAAATTTGAACCCAGGCTCTCCCATCTATGGGCCTGACTCTCAATACACTGAGCTATCCAGCTGCCCCCCTGCATTTCTGCCTTGAAACAAGTACATAATACTGATTCTAAGACTCCTAAGATTTCCAGGTAAGGATTTTTTAAAAAGACATACTAGGCACTGTATCAGTGCTTCTCCTTCTTTCTCTTCTTTCATTATCTCTCTGTTACTTGGATCAAATGTTAACTCTTCTGTTCGGCATGTAAACCCCTTCTTGTCTTCTCATATATCATTCCTTCCACATTTCTCTGCTCCAGATAAACTGGCCCCATCTAATACTGGCCTCACATATAATAATATATATATATATATATATATATATATATATATATATATATATATATATATATATAATCTTCTGTTTCTAGGCCTTTGTAATGGCTGTCCCCTATATAGACTTGGAATGCTCTCCCTCCTAAATTCTACAGGGATTCCACTTAGAATCCCTGGCATTTTTTAAGTTTTAGCTTAAGTGCCACTTCTTGCAGAAGACCATTCTCTATCCCCCCTAGCTGACTGTGCTTTCTGCTGGGACTTTCCCATCTACTCTGCACATATTTTTGCATGTGCTGATTGATTTTTGGTGTCTCCCCTATTAGAATGTAAGGTCCTTGATGTTAGAGACTCTTTTTTTCCAGTTAAAAAAAATTATGTCTCCAATGCTGAGGACAGTGCTATGTACATATTAAAATAATTAAGTGGTTATTGACTTAAAATGCTGAAAATTTTGAAATTTGTTGGATAGATTTCATTTATCTGGAAAATTCATTGATGTAGAATTACTTTTATCCATTCCCAGGTAAATGATTTATTACTGTATAATTAAATTAAATTCTCCAATAAAAAAATGAGAAAAAATAACTGCTAAAGTTTTGTTATCTTTTAAGTAGGCTTGGCTAAATGATTTAACTTTGCATTTCCTCATTGAATTTGTTTACAGTCAAAGTATATGAAAAATTGAGTATTCCACATACCATGGATATTAATATACATTTGAGGATCTTTATGTATAAATGACTATTTAAGCATTTCATCTATCAGAATGGTCTAGAGATGTGGATGGTCTGAGACCTGTATTTGTGGTGTTGTTTAATTTTTCGTAGACTCTGGCTGATATTTCCAGGAACATTGACCTGTAACACTAAAACTTCATTGGTACTTATAGCATATTTTGAGTTTTATTAAAAGAATTTTTGATGTGGTCCTTAGAGACCATCCAACCACTCTCCTTTGTTTTATAGATGAAGACTGAGGGCCCAGAGAAGCTAAGTGACAATAGATATACCTATGATTAGCTGTGTGACCATAATTATTTCTTGATGATATGGAGTGAATGAAGAGATTTGTCATTTGCAAGGCAGCTAGGTTCTAATTTTCAAATCTTCTCATTCTTTCTTTTTCATTTTACTTTAGACTCCTAAAAGCTGTTCTAATTTTTAGAGTCAAGATTCTGTCAATTTATAAAATTCAAAGATGGGTCTTTTGAAAAAGCAGTCCAATTTTGTTCACAGCTTCCGGTTTTCTTTAGTTAAGTCCAGAAGTACGATTTAGCATAATTTTTTCCTATGATACTATTCCTTTGGGGGCTCATGGCAAAAATGTGGATTTAAGCAAATCAAGAGAAAGAACTGTGATAGTAGAAATGCAGAAGAAAAATGTATGATTTATCACTTGGTTCTACAGGTATATGATTTTAGGTTTTGGTTTTAAAAGATCACTATTACAAATATGAATAATATGGAAATCAGTTTTGAGTAATAAGACATATAAACCATAGAATTGCTTGTCGGCTCTGGAAGAGGAGAGGGAGAGAACATGAATCATGTAACCATGGAAAAATATTCTTTAAAAAATTAATTAGAAGGAAAGAAAAAGAAAAAAATTAGGGGCTTGCACATTTCTTAATGTTTATATTATGAATGTATATATACAATGAAACAAGAAAAACAACACTAAACACAACTGGCCCTTATTTATAAGAAGCATAATTAATTAAGTGAAATTAGCTTTAAGCAACATTGAAAGAGCTTAATAAATTCTATCCAAGAAAAATAATTAATAAAATGTGGTTTAATGTCCTTCAATGTATAGTTTTTTATGACATATACAAATTCAAATGTATGTCTCCAGTATTCCTAACAAGAATGCATGTTTTTGAATATACTTGAGGAACTCGGCTGTTTGATCTCAATTTTAATAAGAGATAATGTTAGTCCCTTTTCCCCTTTGGTTTTCCTGTATTTTAAATGGTGATAATGATATCTATTAGAGTATTTCATGCATATCTGTTGAGATTATCTGTGTGTAAGTACTTTTTCTCTCATATAATATAGTAACATTTTAAATAATGAGATTTGGATTACTTTTTTTTTTAACTACTGATTGTGTTATGTACTAATACTTTTTGAAAAGCTGTTTTTTGTATTTTCTCACAATTCTGTGCCTAATTTGTTTTTCTTATATTTAAATCCATCATCTTTGTTTAACAACATTAGTCCTTTTCTATTTTATATAATTTTTATATGCTAATTTGTTTAACTTTTAGTGAAGTCCTATCAAAATATCCAGGATTGATTGAGAAGACCCATTTAAAAGGGCAGTTGGGGTGAAAGAGCTGACATAAAAAGGCAGTCAAATAAGAGGGTTAACTCAAAGACTTTCTTTTAACAGGATTACTTCTATGTTTTTGTTTCTCTATGTGTTATGTTTTAGGGAGAACTTGAAAGGCAACTTTTACAAGCAAACCCAATCCTGGAATCATTTGGAAATGCAAAAACTGTGAAAAATGACAACTCTTCACGTTTTGTAAGTTTAAATACCCCTGTAAAGTTTAATTCCTCAGTTTCGTATCTGAATTTTTTGGCATGAATAAGAAAATGAAGTTACTGGACCTGTAGGAATTTAAGTAGAAATTAAACTAATGGATGCAAAGAAGATGGGTAAATTATTGGGGGGGGGGCGATGTTGTTGGTGATAGGACTTTTAAGATAGTCAGCTTGCTATTTCATGAAATTACATAAAGCATTTGTTTACTATGTTTAGCCTTTTTACTTGCTACAGCTTAAAAATGGAATTCCAGATGTTGGCACAAGCTTGATTGCCATTTGGCTTTTGATTTTGATGCACTTTTTAAAATGTATGATTTAGGGGGCAGCTGGGTAGCTCAGTGGATTGAGAGCTAGGCCTAGAGACGGGAGGTCCTAGGTTCAAATCTATCCTCAGACACTTCCCAGTTGTGTGACCCTGGGCAAGTCACTTGACCCCCATTGCCTAGCCCTTACCACTCTTCTGCCTTGAAGTCAATACACAGTATTGACTGTGGTAAGACAGAAGGTAAGTGTTTAAAAAAAAAATGTATGATTTATACTGTAGTCTCTTTTTTTACTGTCATTTAGACATATTGAAATTTGATTTTTTTTTAGTTTTTAAAACATTATTTTATTTGGTCATTTTCATACATTATTCATTGGAAACAGATCATTTACTTTTCCTCCCCAACCCCACCCCACCACCCCTTCCCTAGCCGACGCACGATTCGTCTGGGTATCACATGTGTCCTTGCTCTGAACCCATTTCCTTGTTGTTGGTATTTGCATTAGGGTGCTCCTCGATCATGTCCCCTCAACCTCTGTAGTCAAGCAGTTGCTTTTTCTCGGTGTTTTTACTCCCTCAGTTTGTCCTCTGCTTGAGGATAGCTTTTTTTTTCTTGTAGATCGCTGCAGATTGTTGAGGGACATTGTAAAGCCATTAATGGAGACGTCCATTACGTTCTCTTGTACCACAATGTGTCAGTCTCTGTGTACAATGTTCTCCTGGTTCTGCTCCTCTCACTCTGCATCACTTCCTGGAGGTTGTTCCAGTCTCCATGGAATTCCTCCACTTTATTATTCCTTTGAGCACAATAGTATTCCATCACCAACATATACCACAATTTGTTCAG
Organism: Monodelphis domestica; assembly: GCF_027887165.1. NCBI lineage: Eukaryota > Metazoa > Chordata > Mammalia > Didelphimorphia > Didelphidae > Monodelphis > Monodelphis domestica. Next base: position 257,374,781 of record NC_077228.1, read on the forward strand.
CCATTCCCCAATTGATGGGCATCCGCTCGTTTTCCAATTTTTGGCCACCACAAAGAGTGCAGCTATGAATTTTCTTGTACAAGTCTTTTTCCTTATGATCTCTTTGGGGTACAAACCCAGCAGTGCTATAGCTGGATCAAAGGGCAGACAGTCTTTTATCACCCTTTGGGCATAGTTCCAAATTGCCCTCCAGAATGGTTGGATCAATTCACAACTCCACCAGCAATGCATTAATGTCCCTACTTTGCCACATCCCCTCCAGCATTCATTACTTTTCTTTGCTGTCATGTTGACCAATCTGCTAGGTATGAGGTGATACCTCAGAGTTGTTTAGATTTGCATCTCTCTGATTATAAGAGATTTAGAACACTTTTTCTTGTGCTTATTAATAGTTTTGATTTCTTTAACTGAAAATTGCTTATTCATGTCCCTTGCCCATTTTTCAATTAGAGAATGGCTTGATTTTTTGTACAACTGGTTTAGCTCTATAGATTTGAGTAATTAGACCTCTGTTAGAGGTTTTTGTTATGAAGATTGTTTCCCAATTTGTTGCTTTCCTTCTAATTTTAGTTACATTGGTTTTGTTTGAAATTTGATTTAAGAGAATTATGTCATATATTTTCAAGGTGCAATGTTATATCCATTTTTGTGGAGAATTTCAATTCAATTGATATAACAAATTGTGAATTTGTGGAGTATTGAAATGAATGTCCATTATGTGGAGAATTGAAATGAATTCAAGGAATGTGTTTTATGTTCTTAGTATTTTGGTAGTCTGTTTTGTCTCTTTAATTATTCTGATTTGGCTTCAGTAGCTAGATACTATTCTCTTACCCTTCAGACCTGCATTAAGAGTAGAAAATAATCAAGTTCCTAAAACAATATAAAATCTTCCTTTAAAATCAAGGTGAGCTCTTAATTTCTAAAGTCTCTTTCAGTCCTAAGATTCTACAAATATATGAAATAATACTTCAGAGCCATAAAGAACCTTAGAAATACCCTAGTCCAGTTCCTTCATTTTGCAGAGAAAACTGAGTCCCATGGAGTGGACGTAACTAGTTAGCTAAGGCCTCAGACATTGTGGTAGTGGTAAATCCAAGACAAAAACCTGGTTCTTCTCACTCTGAATCTTTTGTTTTTTCTCTTGTGCCTTCTCTGTTCTTTAGGTCCAGGCCACTAGCCTTTCCAAACTATATCGGTCAAGAATTTTTACTGGAATTTTCCCTTTCCTTATCTTAAGAACTTATACCTCCTAAATTACAAATTATTTTCTTATTGTTTCTGTCTCTTCCCATGGTACCCAGCAGAAGCCGTTCAGCATTTTAAATGAAACTTTTGTTTCTCCTCCTTCCCATTTCACTCATGAAAACACAAATAACTCCTTTTTCTCCATACCACAAAAATCTGATGTTTCTTGTATTTGGGATAGGGAAGAGAAGCGTGAGGGAAATAAACATTTATTGAGCATCTACTGTGTGTCAGGCAACGTGTGAAATGTTTTTAAAAAATTATTTCATTTCATGCTAAGGAGACATCGTTTCTTATTTTTCCCACCTTATACATTGAAAAATTGACTTCTTGAGAGCTTTGTAGACTTTGGGAGAGCTCTAATTCTTCCTGGGAAATGCCATTAACTCTGACAGTGGTCCATTCCTAGCTAATAGGATATGTCACCCCAAGAAGAAAGATTTTTAATTTTACTCAGTGTTCTGTATGGTTCCCAAGAAATCTGAGAGGAGTTATGTTCATCTTGGATCTCGGGGCCAGATTTTCTATCCATTGCAAATTTTTAAGAGAATTGCCACAGAGTAGCTTTGTGCTCTGTTCTTTAAAGTAGTTTCCTTGCATATTGTCTCTCCAGAATTCAACCAGTTCTGGGGCATAAGGCGAGTTAATTTTTCCTCTCTATTCTTCCAACTGTTTGCATTTTTCTATTTCTTATAGTGTTTGCCAAATGTTGGTCAGTGTTCATAAAGTGATTAAGTATAAAGCATGTTGATTTCATGTACTCAGTTGAGTTGATCTTGAAGGAAGACTGTATTTACAACATAGGAAACTGATGCTGTTACACTTCTGTAATTCAAACTAATGTTAATAAGAAACAAAAAAAACCCACAGAACCATTTTGTTAGTTGTTTAAGTGAGAAAAATTAATTGGAGCTCCGTATTGAGGCTGTATACTTTGTAGCTGTATAGTCTTTCCTCTTTCCAGAGCTTGGTCATTGTTCAGCCTAGACAAATGCTTTAAAAAGTTTTCCTGGGTGTTTCAGTGGATTGAGAGTCAGGCCTAGAGATGGGAGATCCTAGGTTCAAATCTGGCTTCAGACACTTCCCAGCTGTGTGACCCTGGGCAAGTCACTTAACCCCCATTGCTTAGCCCTTACCACTCTTCTGCCTTGGAGCCAATACACAGTATTGACTCCAACACGGAAGGAAAGGGTTGTATTCTAGCAACCATCTATATCATTTGATGGTATCAACTTCACAGAATATCCATATGCAGCAGTTTTACCAATATATTGCTATAGGGAAGGAGATAGTACATTTTGTGTTTGTAGATATGGTGATTTTGATAAGTGTTAATCAAATACAACATCAACAAATGAAATTATAATACAAAACTAAAGCATATTATTGTCACCAATGTAGACAAGAAGAAATGGGTATAAGGAAGAATGAAGAGGCAAGACTTAATTTGCAGAATTTGTTAAATACCTACTATGTTCTAGACATTGTGAATAGGCACTAGAATACAAAGACACAAATAGTTCCTGAATTCAAAAAACTTATATTCTTCTAGGGAAACATTTTCATAACTAAATATATCCAAGATATCTTTTTTACAGGGAAGATACTAGTATCTGAGGGGGATGAGAGAACTTTCTTGAGGAGTTATGAAGGAAACAAGGATTCTAAGGTATAGAATTGAAGAAGTGAAACATCCTAGAAAGAGACCAATGTGGAGACCTGGAGATGGGAGTTAGAATGACAAACAAGATGTATATAGAGGTCATTCTCAGCCCTGGAGGTATATTTTAAAGTTTATTAAGAATGCTGCAGCTGCAGTCTACGTTGAGCTTTGGTGATCACCAAAGATTGCTATTGAGAATGGAAATGTAAGATTCCCATCCCATTTGTGCATATAGCTATTTTGCTTTAGGATGTTGTCCCTATGCATATGATTTCTTCTTAGCTTTTGGAATATTGACCTTCATATTGTACCTGTAATCTGGTTTCTGTTTCTGACAGACATATCCTATAAGACAATATCATTTCAGAGAAAAAATGTTTTACGAGAATGAAGAGTGGAGACTATTGTTGCAGGTCAAACAGTCCCTTTTCATACCAACACTGTCTTGTAAAATGTATTAGGGTAACCAGTAGCTCAGGTGGATGTATTAAAATAAAACTATTTGACCCTGGGTAATTCATTTGATCTCTTTAGTGATACTATTATTGTTACTATAAAATCTTAAGCTTTGATTTAGGCAACTCCCCCCCCCCCCCCCCCCACACACACACACACACAATGCATTTTATTTTTGACTGGACTTGTTATTTCATTAGTGTAGTCAACTCCTGATGAAGAAACCACCTATAATTAGGTAGATCTCCTTAGAAATTTGCTTGGAACACAAAGGGGATAAGTGACTTGCCCAGGTTCGCAAAGCCTAGTGGCTTTCAGAGGCAGTACCTCACTGCTGACAAGGATAGAGTTAGCTTTCAGCAAGTGGATAAAAAATGATGCTGTGAAAAGCCTAAAATAGACAGGCTTGGTTCACCAGGAACTGTGCTGATAGAATAAATGTTACTGAATCTCTTCCACATGAAACAAAAACAACCAACTCTCTTTGTCATGCCCTACAGCTGTATAAGCTGATATTATTTCATATACTTCACAAAGCTGTATGAAAAAGTTTTGGACCACCACCAGCAACAGTAGCAAGTCATGCTTCAAGGCCACCATTTTGGCTAGCTTTAAGGATAACATTCTTAGCAGCTTTATTGGTTGTACTTCTTCTTTGATCAGATCTCTCTCAGTGTAAGTTCTGCATTTTAAATCATGGATAAGAGATCTTCCATTTGGATACCACCTTCTTAACCAGCTGTTTATTTCCAAATTACTCTTTCTCTTCTGTATCTCTTTGCTTCAGTGACCAAAAATTAAGAAAGCGTAAACTATCTTGCTCAAGATTTCATAATCATGGGTGATATTTTTAATCTTTCAGTATCATTTGTGGTCATAAGAATCAACAATGGTGGGTAGTCCTTTTTTTTTTTAAAGTCTGGAGAAATTATCTTGTTTTAGATACACATTTCAAAGATATAATAAGACTTTATTGTTATTACAGTTATCATCATCTGGTTGTTAATATGCTTCCTTAATATCCCTGAGCAAAAAACAACTATTACTACTCTTTGATGCTTTTTTCTCATCCCTTACATTGTCCCTTACATAAACTTCTTTGCCTCTAGTGTATATGTGTATAAATGATGTTGTTCAGTCAGTTTAGTTGTGCCTGACTGACTCCTCATGATCCCATTTAGGACTTTCTCGGCAAAGATAAGTGAATTGGTTTGCTGTTTCCTTCTCTAGCTCATTTTATAGAAGAGGAAACTGAAACAGACAGGGTTAAGTGACTTGCCATGGGTTTCATAGTTAGTAAATGTCTGAGGCCAAATTTGAGCTTAGGGCTTCCTAACTCCAAGCTTGGTGTTCTATCCACTGTCACCCATCTATCTATCTACTATTCCATATGTACTATGTATATGCCATATATACATATACTATACATAGTTTGTATATCCTTAGAGCATACACTTCTACTCTTCAGGCGTATGCTTTAAAAAATAGTTTGTCTTTTAAAGCTCTCACTGAATAAATGTTTACTTTCCTTTTTTCCTTGGTAAAAGACTTCCATTTCTCAACCTTCTAAAAAGGGGAATGACTCCTCTCTTATACTTTAGATCCTTTTTATTCTCTTCCTTTTGTTTTATTTAAGCATTCTAATTTTTCCAAACAACCAAGAATGGTTTTCTTTGAGTTTTCTTTGAGTTTGTGTGTTTTCTTTGTTTTCTTTGTGTTTTCTTTGAGTCTCTTTTCTGTAACAGATTTCATCCTTGTTTTCAGTGACATTTCTTTTGTCAGCACGTATTGTAACTTGACCTAATACATGTTCTCAGAAAGTTGCTCTGGCTGAAAAATTAATCACTCTTTCCCCTTTTTGTTGATGAGCACCTCAAAATCTAGCTAGACTTATCCTTAGCCCTGATTAGACACATTCCTAAAGATTTTATGAGTTGGTATAGTACCTGTCAAATCTTATTCCTTGCTGGAAAACTCTTGTATAACCCAGGGTCACTTTCACACCATTATGAAGTACAGGAGTACAACTGTAGTGAGTGCTGGAGATTATAGTACTATTTAATTTTTCTGACAAAACATGGATTTTAATCTTTAGAAATCTGACCTAATATTACATTGCTTTTTTATAAAACTTTACAAACATTTGGTTTGATGTCATTAATAAGTTTTACATATATAATTCCCAAACTGAATGATTTTTGTGATTTCATTGAGGAAAAATTATCAGGTTAGTTTGATTGAATTGAGTGTTCAATTCAATTAAAAAAAGTCTAATTATTCTATATGCATCTTATACACCTATGTTATATGGACTAGATCTCTCAACATTTCTATGAGAAATTGAATTTTCTTCAGTAATTACAGTGAAGCAAACAATCCCAGTAGTTGGAGACTCCCAGTGTGGGAGACCACAGCCGAGCCCGTGGTCTCCCAAAGTCCGGAGGTCCTTCTGACTAGGCAAATAAGAGATGAGAGACTGAATGCTCAGACCTGTGCTTAGGCATCACTCAGTGTTCTGCCATTGCATGGGGTTTGCATTTATTTTATAGCTTCAGTGAGTACATGCTTTTCTGGCACATAGCTTCATTCTCAACACACATGTTTCCATAGAACCCAACAACAGATGTGAAGCCAAAACATTGTTGCTAAGTGCAGGGTCAACAGGTAGAATCAACCTGACCCAGATATAGGTTGGGGAATTCAGAGTACAGATTTTCCAGAAGTTTTTATGACTAGAAAAGAGGGTCCTATCTAAGTGAGTATATAAGAATCCTTAGGTTTAATTTTGTAAGTGGGATTTCTTGGTAATATTATGGGGGGGGACAGAGTGGGACATCTGTATTAACCCTGCAAGCATGTTGCTCTCATCTATTTTTCCTGGGGCTAAGAATAATAATCATAGCAATTCCAATAATAAGGGGATGTTAATAAGGAAAGTCACTTGGGGGGGGGGGGTTCATTGGGTGTTTCCATCCTTCCTAGGCACTGCTTTACAGTCCCCTGGTTTCCATGTGTGACTGTGTCAAACAGTGTGGTCTTCAATGGCTTCCAGCACAGTAGCCTATGCAAAGTAGTAAAAATGACTAAAGGAAACTAATAGGAAGAGAGGAGAAACCAGATAGAATGCACAAAAGTTTTAGGGGTAAGAAAATGTATTCTCAGGATAGCTTAAATATGAGCACTGTACCAAATGATTATAATAAAATGTTCATAGATATGACTACCAGAAATAATTGCAAGACCATCTCCCCTGCTCTATGCCTAATTTATCATCTCTTCAAAAGCACAATGCCAATAATATAAAAACACAAAGCATTCTTGGTGAAAATATGGAAGATGTAAGCTGGCTTCTGTAATCAGAATTGTATAGCAGAGCAATAATTTGCTATCTTAAAAGAATTGAAAGTCACAAAGAATACAAGAATGTAACATTCTTATTGTTCTGTGGACTATATTTTAAAAATCATTTGTTTTAATAGATACCTTGAACTTAGTTTAAAATATGTGATAAAGACAAAATTCCTTGAAAAATGTAACTACTATTCTTTCTATGCAATTTTATAAATGCTTTTTCTAATTGTTAGTTGATTATACTGGCTGTGTTTGTTCATGGATAGTACATGGTAGGCATTTATGAGCTACTGTTTAGGGTGCAGTCCCACAGGCTGATCCCTAAAACTTAAGATTGCAGCCTCTGTCTGTGAGCCCAACCTGTGAATATTAGATGGGGGTATACTCCACCAAATTCTTTCTTTCTTTTTCTTTCTTTCTTTCTCTTTCTTTCTTTCTTTCTTTCTTTCTTTCTTTCTTTCTTTCTTTCTTTCTTTCTTTCTTTCTTTCTTTCTTTCTTTCTTTCTTTCTTTCTTTCTTTCTTTCTTTCTTTCTTTCTTTCTTTCTTTCTTTCTTTCTATCATTTCATCCATCTATCATTCCATCCATCTACCCATCTATCTATCTATCTATCTATCTATCTATCTATCTATCTGTCTATCTAGTAGAATATATTATATATAAAAATAAAAAATACTATACTGTGGGGACTTCATCTGAGATATATATAACTCCTCTACACATTTTGCAGGAACCCACTAGAGAATCTCCCTTTGTATTCCCTAATTTTCTATGGAGCCACTGGAGAACAATTAATATTTTGTTTTGCTCTAATTCAACAGTTTTCAAGTGTCTTTCTTTTGCAAGTTATATTCCTTTCAGATAATTGTTTGCATAGTTGAGTGTTTTTAAGTACTGATAATTACTGTTTTATTGCATCTGTTACTAATGTAGAAGATAATATAAACCATATGGATATTATATCCTTAGAATACTGTGACCAAGTGGTGTATCCAGAGCCATACAGAGGATTTTCCTTTAAAAGTGCCATATGATTTATAGAGAAAGTGGATGTTAAAATTTTTGTGAGATAAGGAAAATGTGAACTACTAAGTGATATGAGGCAAAGACAATGCCTTTTTGATTTTTGGTAAGTTGCCTAAAGATATGAACCCTTCTAAAATTCTAAGTAAGGCAGGAATTTTGGAAAACATTGGATACTCATTAACAAGCCTTTTAGAGACTGCATAGGATAAATTCCTTAACCATTTGATTCCACTTATTTGCTATAGATTATTAATTTGATGAAGAATCATTTATCTCAAAAATCTTATTTGGCTTGTATTAGAGTTCATTCTTTAAGTTAACATTACTGTTATAAAAATAATCATTCACATTTTTTTTCAGTTCTGTTGATTCCACATTCCAGATGATGACAATTTGCACAATAAATCTCTTGAAACGACATTTTAAATAGTAATCTGGCTGTTTAAAAAGTGATTGTAATTCTATCTAAGCAGAATTAGTAAGAATTTTTTTGTCCTTCCTCATATTAGAAGAGTTCATTTCTAAATTCTCATAAATCATTTCAATAGATAAATGGGAGAAAATAATTATGAAATGTAGAACAAATTTGTATTTCTTATATTTTGGTTGATTTGGGGTAACTGAGATCTAGAATTTTTTGTTTTATGTTCATTGAAACTTAATTCTTCACAAAAATCCAGAAGAGATACCCATGGAAGAAGATCATAAATTATTAGAACCAATGAGAATAACTTTCTTCCTCAATTTTGACAATATATTTTGCCACAGAGTTCAGTGCCATTGAATTCAAACTTCTTTTGTTCTCCTACAAAAAAATAATGTTCAGTGACTAGGTATGCTGACTGATGGACACGAGATACATTACTATGTATTCATGCAAAATTTACTTTGTTGGATATTTTATTACTGGTTTAAAATACATAAATTGAATATTTTGAAGACCCTTTATGTCATGTCTGTGAATACCAATGTGGAATGGGCAGCTCCATTATAATTTTCTTCCCAAAGTGCCTGAAAGGTAAATAATAGCTCATCAGTGATTAATGGAAATAGCTTTATCTTCATTTTCTTTATTCAGCTGTACTGTTCTAATCAGATGTACAGTAACTTTGATTATGTAAATAGTGGACATTTTACTTCATCATGTGCTGAAGTTTGGAATGCTTTACCAGTTAACTGTGTTACTATCCACTATACTTTCTTCCTGTAAGAATCAGTATTAGGTACAACGAATTGTTTCACTGGTATACAAAATTTATTGTTGGTTCTTTGTTTTATTCACTTTAGAGAGCTGTTTATTCTTTGTTTCAAAATGTCTTTTACAAATTTTATCTTTTGGACAAATAAAAATAAGGATCATTGTTCTATATTTGCTTAATAACTGTTCTTGACTAAGTTGATAAGCAAGCCATGTATTTTTCCAAATTAGTGATAAAAATGTTTAAGTGCAGAAATACCTCGGGCACGTTACTAGAGATCTTTTTCAGAGTTGTCATAGGATTATTAATGGCCAATCTTTGGTCCTGCCATTCAAAGAAGTTCCCCATGGGACTTGACTGTTCTATTATCTAGACCATATTTTCTTTTCCACAAGAATAGCAAATGCTTTCTTGAAGTCTATATATAAAATGTATATTAATTTAGTAATCTTGTCAAAAGTGGAAGCAAAGTTCGCCTTACTTGACTTTATTTTTTAAATTCAATTTTATTTTATTTTTTAGTCAGTGGAAATCCACCTCTCTATTATTACCTGTTCCTCTACCCCCATCTCCCATTGTGGAAGAAAGAAAAATAAACTCCTGTTACAAATATGTAGAGTCAAACAAAACAGATCTTTGCACTGGTCATATAAAAAAAAATAGTCTCAGTATGCACTGAGACTAATGCTTATTTTTGAGAAAATAGGGAGAAAGTTTGGAATTGTGGTTGGTCATAATATTCATCACAGTTCCTCAGTCTTTGAATGTTGTTTGAATTTACAGTATTGTTATTATTGCATCAGATGTTCTCATAGTTTGGCTTCTTGCACTCTGCATCAGATCATAAAAGTCTTCCTAGGATTTAGAGAACATCTTTTATTTCAGCCATTCCTTCAATTGATGAGCACTTGCTCAATTTCCAGTTCCTTGTTATCACAAAAAGAGCTATTATAAATACTTTTGTACATGCGGATCCTCTTCTTTTATCTCTTTAGGATATAAAACTAGTACTGGTATTACTAGATCAAAAGTTACAAATAGTTTAATAGCTTTTGGAGCATTGTTCCACATTACTTTCTACAAGGACTGGACCAGTTCACAGCTCCACCAGTAGTGCATTAATGTCCTGTTTGCCATAAACCATATAGCATTTTCCTTAGTTTTCTTGTGAAAAGCCTAGTGCGTTAGCCCTTCTGATACTCTTCTTCTAAGACTGTGTCATATCCTTATTTTCATCCTATTATCTGCCTTTGCTATCGTCTTTGTTTAGGTCTTTGCATTCAGCATCTTAATTTTGCAGCTTTTGAATTTTGCACTTATCTCATCCTATTTGGTTCATACTACTACTTCTCAATCATATGCTAGTTGCCAAATTTTCAACTCTCACATTGTACAAATATTGGAATATCAAAAGTCTGTGTTTGCCTAATAGATACTCCTATCTTAGTCTGAAAGAGAGAATGTTAGAATATATTTAGATTATGTATACATATTGATGACAACTGTTAATTTCAGTGTCTGCTGTCAGTGTTTGAACAGAGTAAAATTGACCTTTGACAAAATGCATTTTTTTTTTGTTTTTGCTGTTTTGAGAGGAAGAAGAGTTGCATATTTAACTGGCTGCTGTTTGCTGACAGAATGATGAGAAATGAGTATTTATTCAAGGATCCTTCCCTTTCCCCTTCTCCAAGTGGAGATAGCAGTGCTGTCCTTAAAAAGGGTTGTTTAGTAAACCAGGCAGGATATCAACTTTGTTGTTGTTCCACTTTAGCAGATGAAGGGCCATTTAATATGAACTGCATTCCTGCAGGTTTGTGACTAGTACTCTACCTGTCTCTTTTTTTGATTGTAGAAACTGAAGGTCTTCACATTAGCTACCCTGTTGTTATCAGTATGACATTCTGAAAGATATGAAACTTTTGGTAGCATTTTAATGCATTTATAGCTAAAAGGGAATAAAAGTATTTTCCCTCTTTGGTGTAGCTTTTAAAATCTATAACATTCTTTTCTGCACGTTTTTTTATGTATGCAAGACACAGGCAATTATATAAACAGTATTTTTGAAATGTGCTTTTCCTATACAGGGTAGCAATAGGTTTCCATTTTAATTTGGCTTAAATTAAGGTATCAATTTTTATAATCCTTAGAGATACAATGTATCTATCTGTTGCATGATGTTAACATCATTGGCAACTCATCAAAACATTATTTTATTGGTAGAATTAATAGCAGAAAAGAGATCACAGCTAGTGCTTCTTTCTTTGGTCAACAGGCTGTTTTAGAGCGTGACCCATAGTCAGCCTATATGCCTTTAATTGCATTGTCCATTTTACATCCTCATTATTATATTTTTAGGGTTTATGAAGTTTTTTCATAGCTTTTTTATGAAATAGATCAGTTATTATCATCCTATTTTACTGATGAAATAAAAACTGTAGAGGTATCTGGATTGTTATTTATGTCTGAGTTTGTGAACTCTAAAATCTATTATTAGTTACATTACACTGTGACAACCCTCACCCCACCCTGCCACACTGCTTTTGTTAATTTTGAAAAGAATACACATCAAATGCTAAAAGTTGACTTGTACTTCTTAGAATCTCCCTTCTCTAATTGCTTTATAATTTAAGGCATCCTACTTTTCATTAAATGATTTAAAGATTCTCCAAAGATAGCATCTATTCTCCATTTTAGGATAACAGTGGAAAGACAATGGTCAGCAACAAAAATGTTTCTTTTGCTATTTTTTAATCCTAGGTTTTCTTGACAACATCTATAGAAAATGAGAGGGAATAGCACAAATCTGGTTTCCTGGGTAGCATCTTCACTTGACCTCCAATACATTATTTTTCCATAACAAAAGAGCCATCAATGAGCCCCATCAACTGACTGCTTAAATCAATGGATAGCACAGTATGAATTGAGTAGCATTTTTCACTTTTAGAACATCCCCCTACTTCACTCCCCACTTTCCAGTAATCTAGTTAGTTACATATCAGCTTAGTGCATGGTCTCTATGATTTCCAATTTAGATTTTATCTGGGGATTTTTAATTTGTTCTCTTTCTAGTTTTTAAAGTTGTATGCCCAATTCATTGACCTCTTCCCTCTCTGATTTGTTGATATATGCACTCAGGGATATAAATTTTCCCCTGAGGCCTACTTTGGCTGTAGCCCATAGATTTTGATAAGTTGTTTCCTTAGTACATTGTCTCTAAACTACACCAGTAAAATAATTTTGACTCAGATGATGCTATGTATAAAAGGACATTTTTAAAAGATGAAATGACTGAGGAAACAAAGATTTGATCTTCCAAGCATATTAGTTTATTAAGCAATGCATGCCAGTTGCCCAACATACGAGATCCTTTCCTCAGCCTAGGTCTGGAACTGAATACAAGGGGAGGCAGAGTTTTATATTTAAAAACAGTTATCAGATAAGACCAATTAATTAAAAAGAAACAATATAAAATTAGGTAATCTGATTTCTATTTGGAGAAAGATTAGGAACTTCTTGAGTTGGGAGGGGGAAAGTGAATAGGTGCAATTCCCTGTATTCCAAAAAAAGAGGTGTGTTTCCTCCTCCTCCCCTCCAAGTGTTTGTAAACAATCAAAGGAACATGAAAAAGATTGATTAATACTGGGCTAGTTTTCAGATCAAACATGGGTTGCTTGAGATGTACGATCATGAGATTACTTGTATCATCAGTCTTTGGCTCGGACTGGGCTTTTGGTCAGTATTACCAAGGTCCTTAGCTAAGAGCAAGGGTCCCCAAACTTTTTACACAGGGGTCCAGTTCACTGTTCCTCAGACTGTTGGAGGGCTGGACTATAAAAAAAAAAACTATGAACAAATCTGTATACCACTGTTTTGGGATAGCAGAGACTGAAGTGCTGGCTGTGATGGGCCTGTCACACCTTGCACAGGCCCATTACTGCCACCATTATACTGGGCAGCAGTATACACAGTGCGAAATCCCCTGCCCCAGATGGCCACTCACCATGCTGACATCTTCCATTGTGCAGCCACATAATCCTTTGCGCGGCACCTCATTCTCGTTCAGTTACTCTCAGAACAAGGCGCCATGGAAAGGATTATGTCACCAGAAGTAGTACTATATGTGAGCGATGCCGCACTTTGCAGATGCATCCTTTGCACCTCTCACTGACCACCAATGAAAGAGGTGCCCCTTTCCAGAAGTGCGGTGGGGGCCAGATAAATGGCCTCAGGGGGCCACAGTTTGGGGACCCCTGGCTAAGAGTATTTAAGCAACAGATAAAGGTGGTCCAGCTTTTCAGCCACACAGTGTAGGTTCAAACAAAACAATAAGTTTTTGCCCCAATTCTCACAATTGAGTAAGTTTTCTCATAGGACAGAAGTTGGACTACATCCATAATTGAATGGAAACTAAGTTAGTTCTAGAATTGAGTCACCAGATGGGAATCAGTGTTGTCCTCTCAGTTCCCACTACCACTGTTGCTTAACTCCCCTCCATTTCCCCATAATTGAGGCATTCCAGTGGTGGTAGTGATGTTATTGGCCCACTGTTAATACCTTTATAAGTTATCTGAATTACATTAAGTAAGTAATTCACCCTTTCACTTTTCTTGCTTGGCAGTAAAGAGCACATTTACTAGATGACTGTTTAGGCTAGAGCTTTACTTTGTAAGCATGGACTGATGTTTTCCCCCATGTTAGGTATGTTAGTCAACATTTATTAATCAACTACTATGTAACAGGTACTATGCTAATGTAGCGACAAAAGAGTGGTTGCCATAAACTGTGACCATGAAAATGTTGTTTCATGACTGTGAATTGCCAAAAGCATAAAGATAATTTTTAGTGTCTTGGTTTTATATTAAAAATAAAGTGGTCGCCATGGGAATTAATTCCCAAATATGAAATACCTAAGTCACCTGGGTTTATGGAGATTTTAATTAATACAAATGAAGGAATTAAAAAAAAGGAGAGAGAATAAGAGAAGTATAGAATGAAGGGCTTAGGCCAACATGGCCTAGTCCTGAGCCTTAAGAGAGAGACTAGTCAGTCTTTTATCAACTCACAACAAGATTTGTCCCAAGCAAGATTCTAGTGTTCAGAAAGATCCAGTTACTCCAACCAGTCCAAACTCCAACTCAGCTACCAAAACTGAATTCACTTTCAGAGGCCTTCTGACTTCCTTTTAAAAAGAATTTTCTCCTATGTCACCTCCCCTAAGTTTTCACATCTACCAATCACAGTAGACGTTTTCCAAAGGACTGACTATTTTTGATTCACACCTGAGTAGACTAATCTTGTCCTTTGCAAGTTGCCTGATTAATTTGATTTTCATAGGCACTTAGTACCTCTTTGTATTAGATCTAAAAATAGACCTAGCTTAAGGGTTCTTGCTTCACTTTAAGTATGGGTTGAGTACTTTTCATTGTTTAGTAAGGAGTTTACAACTTTATCTTCCCCTAAAGTATGCCTAAGTATGGGTGGAGTAATGTTAAGAGTTCCCACTTTCCTGTCCCAAGTCCCTTCGTTGTTTTAAAATGGGGAATGGTCCTAACCAAATGTTCTAAGGTAGAGTCTGAGAATTTTTAAGATTAACACTAAGGAGTATTTCATCAATAAATTTTACCTTTCATAAATCTTTAAGTAAATATTAATGAGTGATATTCAATAAATATTAATGAATTCTTACTCAGAATCTCTGTGTAGCTGGGCTGCATTCCTAAGGCTTTTTAAAAACAAAACCCTCTTGGGATCTGTGTGTTGATTTCAAGACAGAAGAGTTATAAGGATTAGACAGTTGGGGTTAAGTAACTTGTCTAGGATCATCTAGCTAGGCTATCTGAGGTCAGATTTGAACACAAGACCTCCCATATCTAGGCTTGACTTGCAATCTGTTGAGCCACCTAGCAGCTGACCCCATTCCTAAGGCCTTTAATCAAATTATAAGCATTTTTCAGGTACTTACTTTGTTTCAGATGCTGTTACTCCCTTAGATTTCAAATACAAATATAAACAATTCCTTTCCACAAGGAACTTATGTTTAAATGGGGAAGACAATAAGTCCATATGTGGAGAATAAATATAAAATATTTAGAAAAGAGTTTGCAAAGGAAATAACTGACATTTGGGAAGATCAAGAAAGACTTCATATTTAAAGTGATACTTGAACTATATCTTTAAGGAAGAAAAGGATTCTGTGGGGTTGAGCTGAGGAAGGAGTACTCCTTCTTGCCAAGGGACAGTTAACACAAATGTTCCCAAACTGGAGATGGTGTTTGTCTTCTGTATGAGGAACAAAGAAGAGGTCAGTTTGGCTGGGTTCAGAGTGTGGGAAGCAGAGTAATGTCCTGTAAGTTAGGCTGGGGTCAGATTGCAGTGGGTGTTGAAAGCTAAACAGAAGTGATCATTTTTTATTCTAGAGGCAATAGGGAACTGCTGGAGTAGATTGTATCTAGGGAATAGGAAAGCACCTGTGATGGGCCGACATGATCAATCTGTGTTAAAGAAAGTTATTTTGGCAGTTATATGTAGGATGGGGAAGGAGGCCAATTAGAACTGTTTTAATAATCAGGCAAGTGGTAATGAAAGACTCCCCTACATTAGGAGAATTGTGAGAGATGCAGAGATAGTATAACAAGATTTGGTAAATGTTTGGATGTATTGGATGAGAGAGGAGGAGTGAGGAGTATGATATGTTGCTGAGTATGATACCAAGATTTTAACCTGGAAGAATGGAAGACTTGAAGATATCTTCAACAGGAATAGAGAAGTTTTCAGGGGTTGGTTTTAAGGAAGGAAAGATGGTTTTGGTCATCTTGAGTTTGAGATATCTCTGGGATATCTAATTTGAAATGTCCAAAGACAGTTGATTTGACAGATCTGAGGAAAGAAACATTAGATAGCTAAATTTGTGAGTCATCTGCATAGAAATGTTAGTTAAATCCTTCTGCCCTGATTAGATTATCCAGACAGTATTAGAGAGATAAGAGAAGAGAGAATAGAACCATGGGAAATCTCTACAGTTTGTGGACATGATAGGGTGATTGGCCATTAATAACTCAGAAGGACAATGAAATAGGTAGGAATAGAACTGTCTAGCTTGATCACTTGGGAGTAAAGTCACTGAGCCAGGAATTATTCCTAGGAGGATATTACCCTATGATATATTAGAAGACATTTAATATCCTGCATATATCCTGGGCTCCTTTAATATAATTCTGGGCAAATTTTTGTGAAACATGTCCTTTACTAGTAGTGGTATCCGTGGGTGTATATGTATGTTTGCATACATACTAGTACATTTACATGCAAGTTTGTTTTAGAGGTGACATGATATAATGTATAAGTTGTAGGCTTGGTGTTGGGAAGACCTGGGTTCAAATCTCAGCTGAGACAGAATACCTATATGGCCTTGGCCTCTCTAGTCCTTAATTATGATTTGATGACTACTAAGGTTTCCTTTAATGCCTTGATTTTAAATATACACGCAATTTTATTTATTTACATACATATGAAGTACATCTTTCAATTATAGATGTTTGCAAATATCTGATTCTTTTTTTTTCAGAAAGAGCTAAACTGCAAGGAAAATACTTCTGAAAGAATGGTAGTTTAATCAAATCATTTTTCAGAAAAACTTAGTTAAAAACATTAAAGATAAGAAGATGAATTATAATGGAAACTTGTATTAATACCAATCACTGTAACTTAGCTTTTTAACTTATTTTCAGGGCAAGTTTATACGGATCAACTTTGATGTCACTGGTTATATTGTTGGAGCCAACATTGAAACATGTATCCTATTTCTGCAACATGACATTTCTTAAATAGTTTTTTTGCTTATAGTGCTATAAGGTATAAGTAATCGTATTTTTTTTTGTTTGTTTAAGTATTTTTAGAAATAATTTAAAATATTATGTCAGATATATTTTACTGATTGGAATACAATGGGTATGCTTATTTTCCCATTAAAATCTTTAGTTCTTAATTGAACCAACAACTGTTTCAAGATGTCTTTGAAATAGGCTTCAATATAAAGTTAAAATTTCTCTAATAATGTAGCTAGTTGTAATAATACCTTAAAGCAATGCATTGTAATGGATAGAGAGGTGAACAGGAAATCAAGACCTTTAGTATCTACCTTTTTATCTCCGCACTCAGCCAACTTTTTAGAGTATAAGTTGCAGAGCATGTGCCCATTTTCATTATAAGAAGGATCTGCCCTTCCCCAAGTCTCAATTCATATTTTTCATAGCAATTTAAGGCTTATGAAGTTGTTTTTTTGTTTGTTTTTTGTAACAACCAGTGAAGTACATATAATAAAAGTTGTCACAAAATATCGAGGCTAGCAGGAAAAATACAGTATATATCATCAAAGCTCCAAATAGGTAGAAAATTTCAGAAATCCATGAGAATTGACAGATATTTTAAAATTGAAACTTGAAATTAAACAGCTATAAGTCGTTCTCAAAGATTATATCATAAATAGATGGTGATATTTGATGATAATAGTAGAAAGTACTTATTTAAAAAGCTTCAATAAAGACTCAGCACATGGCAGATAAATCAACACAACAGATCTAAATCTCAGGAAGAAACAAGATTAAAAACCTTTCTTAACAATGTTCTAATAGGAAGGAAGTACCTTAGAAAGCAGGGAACAACAATAAGAAGTTTCTTAATTGTTCAGTAAGAAGAAAAATTCCATGAAAGAAGAATTAGGAACAAATGTAGATAAGATATTAGAGATATCAAAGCAGATTATTTTTTAAAAAACAGATTAGAGAAAATTGAACTACTTATGGAAGCTCTTTTTAAAGAAAATAATTTAGTATATTTTGAGCATAATCTTAGAAAAGTTAAGGCCAATAAATACTTAAAAAGTAGATAACAGGTAACTTAATGATTACGAATTTCTCAGAGAAATATTGCAAATAAAAAACTTGTATATCATAATATATAAAATTTAAACAAATTTCCATAACTTCTGAATTCATAAAATAAAAACATTGAACAAGAAAAGAAATATATTACAGTCAGGAAAACCTCCAAATTCTAAGACTTGTGGCAGTCAAATTTAATGATTAAACTGAAAAACTCAAAATTTCACAGTCAACCAGGGAGAATAATTGAAAAACAAAGGGAAAAAACCTTTTAAATATTCAGTAGCTACAAGAAATTGCAAAATACAAGAAATGATAACAAATATTTATTAACCACTAATAGAATCACAAAGAAAGTCTCTGTCTTCGAGGAACTTACATTCTTTATTTTAATCAAAAAATTTTTCCATGGTTACATGATTTATTACACCCCCCCTCCTTTTCTTTCCTTCTCCCTCCTGAAGCTGAGAAGCAGTTCCAGTGGGTTATACATGTATCATTGTTCAAAACCTATTTCCATATTCACATTTGCCGTAGATTGATCCCTATCAAATTATGTGATTGATATGTTAAGGAACTTACATTCTAATAGGATAAAACGATACATTGGGAAATGGGGAAAGAAAATACAGAAAGTCTTAAGTACAGCTGAGAAGGCAGTAAAGGATGACTGGCCTGACCTTTTCCCAAAATGACAGCCCCAGAAAGAAGTCCCCAATGCAAGAATTGGGCCAGCATAACTGTGATGTCCACTGAAGAGAATGGCATATTACGTCTAAAGCAAAGGAGCACCAGCTATAATTCAATGACAGCTACTAAGTTCTAACATTCTACCTTACTAACATTTCTTATATGAGGTCTCTCCTCCCCTCCTCTCCCCCTCCCCCTCCCCCTTCCCCTCCCCATCCCCCTCCCTATCCCCATCCCCATCCCCATCCTCATCCTGCCATCATCCAGGTATAACCCTTCATCATCTCATGCTGAAACATTTTTCAGACCTTCTGGTTGGTCTCCCTCAAGTTTCTCCCCATTTCAATCTATTTTCTACTCCCTTGTCAAATTGATATTCCTAAATTTCAGGTCTGACCATATCATCCCACTATGCAGCAAACTACCATAGTCTATTCCAGGATCAAGTATAAAAAAAACTTTTGCTTGACTTCTAAAGCCCTTCTTACCCTGACCCCTACCTACCTTTCCAGTTTTTAAAAATATTTAATATATTACTCCCCACCAATGATTTAGTGACATACAAATGCCCCCTTACTATTCCTTGAACAAGATTCATCTCTCAACTCTGTATGTTTTCACTGGCTGTACTTCATGCCTAGAATGATTTCCTTCCTCATCTGCCTCTTGACCTTCAAGTTTCTGATAATAAAACCTGACCTACGAGAAGCCTTTCCTGATCTACTTTACTTCTAATGTCTTCTCTCCATTATTTATTTCTAGTTCATCCTGTTGTATATACTTGCTTGCATATTGTCTAATGCAATTGTGAGCTCCTTGAGAGTAGGGATTGTTTTTATACTTTGTATTACCAATGTTTAGCATAATGCCTGTTTTATGGAAAGCACATAATAAATGCATGTTGCTGGGTTATTATACATTGCCCCTTTGCCTACCCCTCTAAAGTCACAAATGGAATATTCCATTTGCAAAGATCCCAAACTCCAGAAATATAATGCAGGCAAATAAATTAATATATGAATAAAAGAAATAATTTATCTCTTATTTAGAGATTGTTTAAAAAGTAGAAAACAAGTATAGAGATATTTTTAAAATTAGAGGAGAAAAAATTAATGGGAAGACCAAGAATATAAAACTTTTTTAAAAAACCCTAAAAACTGATTTCTTTGAAAATATTAATGAAAAAGATAGCTAATCTGATGAAAAACATGGATGACAAAACCGCCTATGAGAATATATCTCATCGCTATGTCTCAGAAAAATAGACCATGTGCAAGTCCAGGGAAAAAATATAAATAAATGCAAGAAACAAATATAAGCACATCCTTTACATAAAAATTACACAATTTAAAAAAACACTTGTTACTATGAATGAGTGGATCACAGAAGAAATCATAGAAACAATACTTAGGTGAAAGGAAATGATAAGCAACAGCAAGTCAAAATAGAAAGCATAAAGCCAAAGCAATATTTTGAAGAAAAATTATATCCCAGATCACATTAGCAAAATAGAAGAGTAATGCATCAAATATGCAATTTAAAGAATTTTAGAAATTTTATAAACTCAACATAAGGACATAAATAAAAATTTCAAAATTATAGGTAAAACAAGTAAAACACAATTTATAAAGCTAAAGGCTAGTACTTTGAAAAGATAAACAAAATCTAAAAAAAATTTAACTTTTAAGAGGAAGTGGAGTAAAATCCAAAGTACCCAAGTTATCAGGATAACAAATAGATTTTTAAATAGCCCAATTTCAGAGCAGACAATTGAACTGAGTGCTCCATAATTACTGGGAGGGGTGGAACCTTATCTAGATCATGGATCATGAAGGGGCTAATTGTCTAATATCCTGATTGGGAAATGGTGATTACAAAGAACCATCATAGGTTAAACAAATTGTGCTAGATTAACCTCATGGCCTTTTTTGACTGATTATTAATCTAGTAAATGAAGTTCCAATGTACTTTGCCCTTGTCAGACCTCTTCTAATACCAGGGATGCAAACAGGGGAAACAATTGTTTTCTTAATGCTTCCTTATTCATATTAATTAATAATGTGATTTAAAATTGTTCAAAACCATGATAGCTATACCTTGACTACACTATGGATAACATATGACATTCATTTATGTGTAGGCAGAAGACTTGTAAAAATAGTGAAAAGTATATACCTAAAGCTTAAAATGGCCAAAAACTTAACATATGCCACGGAGAAACTGTTTTAGTACTAAAGCCATGATGACCCACTGTTATTTAAAATTGCTTTTTAAGAAGCACATGATGCATTAAAAGAAGTTAAGGGTATAAAAAATGCAAAGGGGAGTCAAAATTGTCCCTCATTATAACATTATGTAATTATAATTAATTATGATGGTTAATTTATACATTCCTAGAAATTCAACAAAGAAACTGAAACAATAACCATGAAAATTGCCATTTACTTAAATTCAGACCAGTGAATTAAACAATAGCAGAATAAAAAAAAAATTAGGGAAGCCCCATTTAAAGTAATTGTAAAAGGCACCTTAACAAAATAAGGGAATAAAAAGTGGACCTATGTTGATCAATGACACATGTAAAACCAAGTTGAACTGCTTGTTGACTAGGGGGAGGAGAGGGAAAGAACATGAATCATGTATCCATGGGAAAATATTCTAAGTAAATTTAAAAAAGTTTTTCAAATAAGAAAAGAAGTAGACGTATTATTTCATTGACATAAGATATTCCCAGGGAGTAACTTCATCTGCCAGTGAAAATCACAACCTTCTCTGGAGAGATACCTAGAGCTCTGTGAGACTCTGTATTTTGCCCCAGAAGGGTTAGGGGAAGTTAGTCTGTATCTTGGGTCTTCCTTGCATCCAGTCCAGTTTTCTATGCATTGTCTCTAAAGAAATAAAGAACTGTGTTTATAACTGGAAGTACATTCCATGCTTTTGGCCAAGCCATACCCACTATAATAAAAATGACATTGCCTAGATTAATCTATACATTTAGTGCAACTTCTTTCTGCATACTCAGAGGGTAACTTTACAGAGCTTGTCATAGTACTAACATTCATCCAGAGGAACAAAAGTCCTAAGATATCATGGGTTAGGAACGATGATTTTCATTTCAACACCTTAGGCCATATTTTAAAGCAATAATCAAAATTAATTGGCATGGAATTAAAAGTAGCTTTGTGGAACAAACTAGATAAGAAAGAAATTATAAACAACTGAATTCAGTCCTGAGAATGATGCTAGCTTGGGCAAGAATTATGCATTTGACAGGATTTTTTGAGTAATCTAGAAAATGGTTTGGACAAAATTAGGTTCAAATCAGTAGCCAACAAACACTGTGTATTCAAAATTGTATATGACCTGAAAAACAAAAGTCATGCTATCTTTGAACAAGATGATTAGTTACTTTGATGCAGAGAGGTTGCACAGAGGGCAAAGCACTGGACTGGGAGTCAGGGAAACCTGAGTTCAAATCTAGCTTACACTGTCTTCATGACTCTGGATAAGCCACATAGCTTCTGTTTGCCTCCGTTTCCTCATCTATAAAAACTGTAATGATAGTAACACCTGTCTCATAGGATTGTTGTGAGAATCCATTCAGATTCTAATTATGAAGCACTTCAGCACAGTGCTTGGCACATAGTATGTACTATATAAACTTTGTTAGTTGTTGATTTGTTCAAAATGTTTACCCAAATTAGACATAGAGGCCACCAGAAAAGATAAAGTATATAGTTTTAAAATATATGACATCAAAAAGCTTTTGCATGAACCAAATCAGTCCATATAGAATGATAGAAAACCGTCAATAGGAGGAAGATAGTTTTATCATTAGTATTGGGAACAGAAAAAAATATTTCTGTGCCTAGTTAAGTGGGTGGTATCTTAGATATATAGGGACCAAAAAAAAAATCGCACCAAAGGCTATTCCCCATTAGGCAAGCAGTCAACCAGTGTAAATGAACAGTTCCCAAAAGGATAACTGGAAACTGTTAAGAGCCATTTGAAATACTACTCCAATTTACCAATAATAATAGAAATGCACATTGAAATAGCTGGTTTTGTTTCCTCTGTAAATTGAAAAAAAAATGATAAAAATGAGAATACATTATTAGAGATAATTATTAGAGATAATAATAATTATTAGAGAGATGCTGAAAAGGCGGGCAAATTGCTATTGGTGGATTCATGATTTGGTACTTTATTTCTGGAAAGCCATTTACAGTTATGCTAAGTGAATAAAATATCCATACCTTTTGGCCCAGCTATATATGATAAGAAGGTCAAGGGTATTAAACAAGTTCTTTTCTACACTAAAATATTTTATAACAGCAATAGCAAAAAACTAGAAAAAAATATATGCCCATAGTTGGGAGATTGGCCTAAAAATTTGAGGCACATAAATGTAATATCACATGACCACACCAGTAGAAATGAGTATGATACAGATGCATGGGAAGACAAGTGAATTGAAGTAGTGAAGTAAACAGAAACAGGATGTTTACAACTATAAGTGGAAAGAATAAAATGATAGAATAATTTAATCCTTTGAAATTATGAGTTTATATCTCTCCAGATGAAGTATGAAAATTCCACTGTTCCTTTTTTTTTTACCTAGTATGAGTATGCAGTATTGCATATAATGTTAAATTTGGGTGATTGGTTTGCTATTTTATTTGAACTGTCATTTTCATCCATTTTTTAAAAAAATACCTTATTTTGAAAATTAGCCTTATGGTGAAGGTGGGATTAGCATTTAATACTGGGACAGCCTTGGAACAGTTTCCTGAACCTATCTGTAATTAATTTTTTCCTACTGAATCTTTTCTGCAAATAAGAAGTTTTGGGGTTCTCTACTCCAAATTTTACAAATGGAGAATGATAATTTCTTAGCTAAATGGCAAATCTCAGAATTATAATAATGCAAATTGCCATTTTTACAGCAACATTCATATCCTATAGGACCAGTTTCTTCCTTATTAATTTATAAAAAGAGATCTGATATATCTTTGAATTGATGAAAAAAAAAGAAAACCCTTGCCAATCAGACAGGGCTAACATTTTCTTTTTCTGCTAAGACATAAGTAGAAACTTAACTTTAATGAGTAGTTTAATGATAGCTTTCACTTGAGTCCTGACTGGCCTTTGGATTCTTCTAGCCTAATGACTGTATGTAAGAGGCAGACTGACACAGAACTTGTTTATACTGTCTTTTAGATTCATACGTGAGTTAAAAGTATTTTTGTTGATCTGTTCCATTATAGCTACAGTTTATAGCTACATTTATCATGTGAATGGGGAAAAGTAAGCTTTCCCTGTTAAGGGACACTGTAGAATTAAACTGCCTTTGAATGTGTTTAATCCTTAATGGCCCTAACTCAGATCTTTTGGAAAAATCTCGAGCAGTTCGTCAAGCTAAAGATGAGCGTACATTTCACATATTCTACCAACTGCTATCTGGAGCAGGAGAACATCTAAAGTGTAAGTTACTTTGAATAAAATAGCAACAAATTAAAATTTTTTGCATCAGATTTTTTTGATTTAATATCAGTGGTCAGTCTTCTCTGTTTAAAGAGGTCAAGGCTCAAGGTTTACCACATTGCACCTTTAAAAAAAGGTTTTAAGACAAAATACAAAGTGGAGTCCAGTTAACTTCAAGTTATACAGGTGGTTGATCTAAATGCTTTTCTACTGCTGAGCCAAAAGTAAAGTGTTTTTTAGATAATTATTTAAGCCAGAACATATGGGTTTTTTTGTTTGTTTTTTAGAATAGAAGTAGATTTTCTCAGGTTGATGTGTTTCGGATGCACAAAATAAATTTAAAATCTATATAAAAATTGAAAGATGTTTTGATTGGCATTCTTTTGTTTATGAACAAGAATACAGAATTTAGATTTTCTAAAAATCTGTTTCTGAGTTTTATGATTATATTGTCAATACATTTTCTGTGATGTGATTATGTAATATATGTTACGTTTAATTATATATTAACTGAATATAAAGACAGTAAGCAATGCCAGGGAGAAATGGATTTTAGACTAGTGCATTGCTTCAGTCAGAATATTCATGGAATTGTTTCCATTTTAGAAAATATTTTAGATGCCTAAAACATTATACAGTCATATAGAGGTTAGTCATAGGTGGCTAAGAAAGTGATATAATGAATTGAAATGGGAAAATGAGACAATTGGGGCAAAGATTTGTGTTTTTGAGTCCTGCCTTCTATAAAATTCTAATACTGGAATAGATGCTAAGTACCTAAACTTGAAAAGTGCAGTTGAGGAGATGGTAATCTGTTATGCTGAAGTAAATACTGAAGTAAATGATTATCCGTTGATGAATAATTGCTAAAAATTGTTTTATTTTGTTTTTCCCTCAGCTGACTTGCTTCTTGAAGGATTTAATAACTATAGATTTTTATCCAATGGCTATATCCCTATTCCTGGACAGCAAGACAAAGATAACTTTCAAGAAACAATGGAAGCGATGCACATAATGGGCTTCTCTCATGATGAAATCTTGTGTATGTGTGGGATCTGTAAGATCCTATGTGCACTTCAGTAGAACTTTTAAACATTGGTCAATCAAACCTTCACAAAGCTGCCAAAATAATCTTCCCAAAGCACAGGTCTGACCATGTCACTTTCCACCTTAAAAACCTTCAATTCCTCCCTGTTGCTTATAGGATAAAGTAGAAACCCTATTAGCTTGGAATTTAAGCTTCCACACTCTGTTTTACTCTCTCTTTACAATTTAAATTCAAGCAACTCCTCTTCATAGTTCTATGTCCCATCTCCATTAAAAACCTAATTGGAATATTAAGTATTTGTTAAACATGACAAGACATCTTCTGTCTCTAAACAATAATGTAACCCACACAGTTAAGGGACTATGTCCTTCACAAAGTCTCACTTTTTAAAAAGTTTAGGAAACTCAGGAGTTCTGCTTTGCTTTTGTTGTACTATATCCAATAATCTGAGTGTATATTTATCCTCCCTCATACACTATAAGTTCTTTTAAACAGGAACTGTAATTTTTCAGTTATCTCTAGTGTTAATATTAAGGATTTATAGGTGGTAAGTTCTTAAATTTTTTTGTTGTATTGACCCAATCCAAAAATGGGATAGAATTAGCAAATTATTTTTTTTTAAAGCTTTGGGTTTGCTAACCAATAACAATAAATTAGAGCTTGACAAATAAAGAAACTTTGGACCTAATTTTAATGTATCGCTAATTCAGTTTGATAAAAGAAATTCTTTTTGTTAACTTTTTTTTGCATTTTTCTTTTACCATAGCAATGCTTAAAGTAGTATCTTCAGTGTTACAGTTTGGAAACATTTCCTTTAAGAAAGAGAGGAATACTGATCAAGCTTCAATGCCAGAAAACACAGGTAACCTAGTGAAATAATTTTCATTTTGATTATAAAGTATGACAGTAAATATGGGATTGAGGAGGGAGAAACACATTTATTTAACTTTTACATAACTAAAAAAAATCAATTTTTTTCAAAGTATCTTTTGGTGGTAATCATCACAATTTTTACATTGAGATATCTATCATTTTCAGTAATTAGATGGATAATAATTATTATAACTATAGCTAATATTTATATAGAACTTACTATGTGCCAGGCATGATGCTGAGCACTTTATAATGATCTTATTTGATTCTCACAGCAACCTTTAGATAGGTACTATTATTATCTCCGTTTTCCAGATGGGGAAACTAGGCCAAACAGTTTAAGTGATTTTTTCCAGGTTTGCATAACTAGTAAGCATCTCAGGCCATATTTCAACTCAGGTCTTCCTGACTCATGGGGCTCAGTATTCCACTGCACTGCTTAGTTGTCTAAAAACTTCCTAAAGTTTAGAGAAACCTTCAAACTTTATTATGCAAATTTGGGGGTGGTAGTTTAAACCCTTACCTTCTGTCTTAGAATCTATACTGGGTATTGGTTCTAAGGCAGAAGAGTGGTAAGGGCTAGGCAATGAGGGTTATTTTTGCCCAGGGTCACATAGCTAGGAAGTGTCTGAGGTCAGATTTGAACCCAGGACCTCCTTTCTCTGGGCCTGACTCAATCTTTGTTTTTTTAAAGGAAGTACTAAAAGAGGTAAAAGGTACTAAGAGCATTTTAATACATTTAGTTACTTATTGTGGTATCATTTGTCCTAAATCCTTAAAATTATTTAATTTATATTGCATAAATGAAAAAATATTAATGGTTTTTTCTTATTTTTTACTTTGTTCTATTTCTTGCATTTGTCCTATGAATAATAGTTTTGTTGTCAACTGCTACCTTTGCTAAGGAAAAAATACGAATATGGAATTCTGTTTTATAAGCACAAGCCTTTTCTCTTAAATTTAATTTAGATATGTATTTTAGAGATAGTCAAATTACTGTAGTCTTTCCTGTCCCCATTCTAACCCAAGATAATTTTGAGTTAACAGTATTAAGAAAAGTTAGAATACTATTTTAGTTTAACATTCTAGAAAAGTCACTGCTGAAACCCTTTATCCTTTCAATTGTTCTCTGGAAATATTCCAAGGGACCTGTTCCTTCTTTCCGAATGGAGATGTGAACACCACCCCTAAGTGGGTCATAGGCTCAGTGCCTTCTAGGGATAAGGAAAGGAAGAATCTTAAGAAAACAAGTGCAGTATTTTGTTCAGAATTTGGTTTCAACTCTCAATCAACATCCTCAAGAAAAAGTCTTTTGCCCTTGATTACTTTACTTTATGGCGCCATGCCTGGAAAGGTTTGCTTTTTGTTTGTTTGTTTGTTTGTTTTTTATTTGATCCGAGAAATATTTCTTGGGAAATCAAAAAGAAAATTTTAATGTGCTTTCTACACTGTTGTGTGAAATGACTGACCTCTAAATTTTTGTTATTATATTATCTATGTTTTGATACTATTTTCTTAGGTAACAAATTATTGTTACTATAGTTTATATCAGAATCATCGATCATTACCTCAGAGTCAATCTCACAGATTTTCAAAGTTGGAAGGGATTTTAAGGGCCAAACAGCTCTTGTGCTCCTCCTTAATTCTTTTCTTGTTCAAGTCAACTATCCTTAGTTCTGCCAGCCTCTCCATATTTGATTTTGTCTTCATTTTCCTGGTTTATCCTCCTCTGGCAATATGTATGGCTTCTGATTTATTAGTGGCCTACCCATAATGTCATAGCTAGAGTTTTACCATTTAAATTGAACAAAAATTTTTAATGAAGATCATTTTAAATTTGGAATGGTTGTTTCACATCTAAAACTTTAGTGATAAGTATTGGACCTGTGATTTCATTGGACTGTCATATTAGACAATTCCTTAAATTCTACCAGTGCAAACCTACTTTTCCTAGAACTTAATGTCATTAAGGACTGAGAAATCGAGGGACTTCCCCAGGGTCAAACAGCTAATTTGAGTTATAAGAGGATCTTCCTGGGCTAGAGACCATATAGGAACTAGTCTTCACTACCTACTATCTGTATTTGTATTTATTGACATAAATGATACTTTTAATGTCAGTTTTGCCAGGCCCAAAATATGTGGGATTATTTTCTCTCACTTATTTGGTTTTCTTGGATCTGCCAGACCAAGTATGATGTTCTTCCTAAGCCCAGTTCTTGGTAATTGAAGAGAAGAGGGTAGAAGAATGCACATTAGTTTTTTGCTTTTATTACTGTCCTATCACATTTTTGACTCATTTGCCTTCCAAAGTATTAAGACTCAGAGCAGATAGCTTGTTATTTGGTCCCATCTGCCTCATTCTTTGCTGTGAAGTTAATGTTTCTAAGTGTAGCCTTTTACCTTCAATCCTGTTAGGTATCATCTTTATTATACTTGGTCTATCAGAAGGGAGAGCTATCACTTTGTGGCTATTTCATTGTTATGTTTCTATGTTTCTTTTCTTAGTCACTATTCCTTCATAAAGATGATAAAACTTTTACATGGTTGCCACTGGTATTAGGATGAGTTGATAAATATAAGCTCACATTATTTTTAAAGACTTAAATCTTGTTAAAATTTCAGTTGCACAGAAACTCTGTCATCTCCTCGGGATGAATGTAATGGAATTCACTCGTGCCATCCTTACTCCTCGGATCAAAGTTGGCAGAGATTATGTTCAGAAAGCCCAAACCAAGGAACAAGTAAGTTTAGTAATATAATTTCTTCTCTGTTTTCTTTTTAGTGTTACACTTCTTGATATTGAAGGCATACAAATTTGAATCATCTAGATATTCTTATTGTATTAATTCTCTATCTGTTCTTTCTGCTCTATTTTTAAATTTTCAAAATCAAAAAGGAATGAAACTGAAGAAATTGGTATTTTTTCCCCATTTTTGTGATTCCATCACTATAGAAAATTCCTAGTGAGGAAACTTGCTCTCCACCAATGCAGATCAGCAACTGTTCTATAATTAATCTTAGTATCTGGGACACAGAGAGATTAAATAATTTGCTCAGAGTGACATAGTAGTGTGCCATAGACAGGATACAAATGCAGATCTTCCTGATTCCGGGACAGTATGCTATCCATTATGTCACATTGCTTCTTCATGTTATTACTTGTATCCATTTGAGCAAATTGGCCTGATTTTTTTTCCAGTAGTCCTTTTTTTGTTAACTTCACTTTAATAAAAAAATATTATTTAGTTACATTCCACCTAAACAGAGTGATCAGACCAAGTACCACTCTTTACCATAAGTCTGGCAACTAGGCCTGTGAGATCTGATGCTTACAAACATCAGGAACCATTTTAGACTGGTAAAAAGCCAACAATAAAGATGATCTTTCTATGCTTAAATCAAATAGGCAGTCCTATGTAGATTAAAAATGAGGAAATAAAGACTCAAAGCCAATACTGAATGGTTTAAAGGTTTAAAAAAATTTTTTTTAGTTCCTTTAATTTTTAAATCACTAATTGCTACTCAGTTGAAAGTTCTCAGATTAAAATCTTGATAACATTTATTTTTTCAGGCTGATTTTGCTGTAGAAGCACTGGCAAAAGCTACCTATGAACGTCTCTTTCGCTGGCTTGTTCATCGCATTAATAAAGCCCTGGATAGGACCAAACGACAAGGAGCATCTTTCATTGGGATTTTGGATATAGCTGGATTTGAAATTTTTGAGGTATTTCAAAATGTTAATTTAAACTATTTTTATTGTTACTTTTTGTTTTTCCATTACCTGTATGTCTGAATTGTAACCCTTTTCATTTCCCCTGACTAAAAACTATCACTTATAACAATAAAGTGGGGGACAGGGGATGGAAAGTTACATAAAGCTATATCATTTAATTTTGGTAATTTGTGCAATATTATATGTACATAATTTCCTGCATCTGCAAAGAGGGGAAAGAGGTACTTGATTATTATAATTTCAAAGCATTCATTTTAATTTACTTTATTGTAGAATTATCTATCACATATATGGATTTCCTCCTGCTTTTTTTTCTTTTCCATCAGTTCATATAAATTTCCCTTTGCTTCTTTGTATTCATGCTAGTTATTCTTTCTTATTACATGGAAATATTGCATTATATTTATATGCTACAACTTATTAAGCCATCCCTCTAATCATGGACATCTACTTTGTTTCTAGATCTTTGCTACTACAAAGATTGCTACTATGAAATATTCTGTAGAATATGCCCATCAGGATCTCTGGGACAAAGAGTATAAATATTTTAGTCAGATTCTTAGCATGATTCCAAATTGTTTTCCAGAAGGAGAGATTGTAGATTACTGTGTATGTCTTTCTCCAGCATTGATTGTTTTCATCTTTTGCCATTTTTCAGTTAATTTATTTAAATTTTTCTATCTAGACTAGTTCATGCTGCTTATTGTATAATGGTGCCTAGACCATCTTTCCTCCTTTTTTAAGTTCAGCACCATTTCCTTTTCTTCCCCAACTCTTGCACTTGTAGGGAAATTAAGTATCTATATTGATACTTCTTCAAACTCCTTATCCTCCTATGTCTTCAATCACATTATATCTCATGATCTTCTTTCATTCAACCATAGTCATATAAAAGGTACATACATAGTCCTACTCTCATAATGAGGTCTAAATAGGGAGTGAGATGGTGAGGATGGAGCTGTGACCATGCCACAGGCCAGATTTTCCTTAAAAGATGACAAACTAGGACTTGATTAACCTGGAGACTGTGCATAACAACCAGTACAAACCAAACACCCCAATAGATCCATTTCCATGAGACCACTGGGGAGTGGATCCTTATTGACTTGTAATATGGATTGAAGTCAGGTTGTCGAGGGCTTTAAAAGTTAATCAGGAAATTGATATTTTATTCCAGGACCATAAGAAGCTTCTGGAATTCATTGAGTAGGAGAGTCAGATCTTCCCTGAAGATAAATATTTTGACCAAAACAGAATGGCAGAACAGCTAGGTGGCTCAGTGAATAGAGAACCAGGCCTATAGATGAATGGTCTTGGTTTAAAGGGTTTAAATCTGGCCTCACAACTAGCTGTGTGACTCTGGGCAAGTCACTTAATACCAGTTTCCCAGCCCTTAGGCTCATTTGCCTTGGAACTGATACTTAGCATGGATTCTAAGACAGAAGGTAAAAGTTTAAAAAACAAAACAAAACTATGTAGAATGAAGAAGGGAGAACTTTGGGGCAGGGAGATCAATTAAAGAGGCTTGCCATCTGAGCAAGAGGTGACAAAGGACCTTCATGGCGGTAGGGGGATATATCAATAAGAAGAAGTACTGGATATGAGAGATGTTATACAGGAAAAAATGGCAAGTTTTAATAATTGATCACATATGTTGGGTGAGGGATAGTGAGTAGTCAAGGATAATGCTGATATATCCATTTTTTAACTGTCCTTAATTTCTTTGAAGTATTATAATCTCTTAATAAGAGCTTTCTCTTAGTATGAGCAACTTAACAATTGCCTTGCATAATTTGAATTATTCTTATGAATATTAATTATCATTCCTAAATAATTTGACTAATTCACAGCTTGACCAGATAGAATTTGTGGACCTGTCTTCCCACAGTTGTTCCAACATGGAATTTTTCTGTCTTTTTACCTAATATAATTTGATCAATATGAAATGGTAACTCAAGAGTTGCATTTTTCATTAGTGCTTTTTTTCCCCTTATGGATGTTTGTCAATAAATTACATTTCTTTTGACAACCATTCATACTCTTTGATCATTTTTCTGTCAGAGTCGTATTTAGTGCTATAGATTTTATAAGTGCCCTGTAGATTAGGATTGTCATACTTTGAGATGTTTGACTTAAAAATTTTTCCCCAATCTGTATTTTTCCCCAAATTCTAGTAGCACTGATTTTATTTTTTCAAAAGCCTTTCAATTTTCCATAATCAAGATTGCCTATATTCTGCCTTTTATTTTTAAAAAAAGATGTTGATTTAGCAGTTAAAGGAGTAGATTCATTTATTCACAAATCATAGACAAGAGTTGAAAGGAATTTTGGACCATGGTCATTTGATCTCATTTTCACTTTCTAAAAATGAAGAAACAGAGTTCAAATCTCTTTCCTGGCACTTATATACTTATGTGGCCTTTGGCAACTTACTTTTCTAGGCTTCATTTTCCTTTTATGTAGATAAAAGGAAATGGAATAGATAACTTCTTTAGTCCCTTTTTAACTTTTTAGTCCCTTTTAATGGAATCTAGGATTCCATTGTCTCTTTTATCCTGTCTTGCTAAGAGTTCTTCCCT
This sequence comes from Monodelphis domestica, assembly GCF_027887165.1. Taxonomy (NCBI): domain Eukaryota; kingdom Metazoa; phylum Chordata; class Mammalia; order Didelphimorphia; family Didelphidae; genus Monodelphis; species Monodelphis domestica. The sequence goes on from NC_077228.1 coordinate 257,407,013, forward strand.
TATCCATAATTGTGAAAGATATGACTTTCTATTTCTTCATTTGTTTATGACTTAACTTCTTAGATTGTTTCTCCTTTGTCCTCAGTTATTTGATCTCTTTATGTGTATTTTATTATTATTTTTGGGAAATGGTCTTTTAGAACCTCATTATTCTTTCAACACTTTGACAGTTGAATTCCTTCGAGCAACTCTGCATCAACTACACCAATGAGAAACTTCAGCAGTTGTTTAATCATACCATGTTTGTCCTTGAGCAAGAAGAATACCAGCGGGAAGGCATTGAGTGGAACTTCATTGATTTTGGACTAGATCTGCAGCCCTGCATTGATTTAATAGAACGACCAGTAAGAATGTTTATTTATCTTTAGTTTTTTATATTCGAATGGCAGTCAAAGAGAAAGCATAGGTCAGTGGAAAGGGCACAGGAGATGAGATTCTAAACCTAATTCCAATGTAATTGTGTGACTGTGAGAAAATGTCCTAATTTCTCTGAGTCTCATTTTCTTCATCTGTGAAATGGGGATAATACAATTTACATATATTTATAAAACCTTGGCTTTTGAATATTTATTGAGTTAATGGCAGCAGCCAGAAATATTGGCCTGCAGCTTCTCATCATTTTCCCCTATTCTTATTCCATTGCCAGAAATATCTAGGAATTCAGTTAGTTTAAATTTTATAATGGCAGTAGTATTCATTCAATGTTTGATAGTCAAGAATTCTTATGCCATATTCAATTTCTTAGGCATGCCACAATTAAATCTTTTCTATCTATGTAATTGTTAAATACTTATTACTTTAGAATGTGGGCAAAATTTCTTCTATTAGACTTGTGATTTTATTATTATATATAATTTTTGGATTGGAAATGTTTTGTATCTATACAGATCAGTATTTGTGCAGCAATTTATGTTCTTAGAAAGTAGTGTGGGGCACTGAGAGTGATTTGACCAGGTATCACCCAGAAAAGACTCATCAGAAGTAAGACTTGCTGTTCCTGATTCCTAGACCAGCATTCTATCCACTATCTCAGGCTGTCCTTTTGGGTAAAATTATCAGATAATAGTCAAGTTCCCATGTGTTTGCAGAAAATTCCTAATCAAAATCATAAAATTACTTTAAACTCAAAATTAACCAATCTTTGTTTATATTTGTATATGTTTTAGAGAGATTAATCTAGCAGAGGAATAAATCCCCAAGTCAGTGTAATATACACTATCACATAAATGCATAAGAGCTACAAAACAAATGGGTTTTTGAGATTTGAAGGAGAAAATTGTAAAGGGGGAATTCAGGAATGGCATTCTGGAAGAGGTTATTTGAGCTGTACTCTTGAGTACTAATCCAGGAGGCAAAAAGGAGTCATGAGGTCCTCCAGGCAAAGGAGACAGCCTCAGAAAGGGACTTGGGCATGAGAATATGGTGCATTTTGGGATGACCTAATTTTCTACTTGGGTAAAGGATAGTAGGGAGCAATAAAATTTCATTAAATACCAGGGTCAGTCTACTTCAGATTCAGAGAATGGTTACCAGCAAATTTATGTTTAAGAAGAATAGATTGATTGGCATAGGGAAAAGAATGGAAATGGGAAAGACTAAAAAAAGTGTGCCTTGTAGTTTAAGGTGGTGGTAATGAGGAACTATACTAGAGTGGTTACAGTAAGACTGGGTAAACAAAAGATATCACATACAGGGCCCACAGACCACATGCAGCCTACAATATTCCCAAATGTAACTTAGGCCAGGTTAAAATACCATTGGGAAAGATTTAACAAAATAATACCATCATTAAAAGAGGAACTAAATAAATGTTTTTTCTAAATCAGTATGTTGTGCCCAGGGATCCCTATGCATGGTTACTGTCCCTATTTCTGTCTGAATTTGATACATTGGTCTAAGGTACTGTTCTCCAGAAAACAGACTTAACTATAATATTTCATTCCCTAAGATACAGGATAAACAAAATGTCCCTGTTTCTAAATTTTTTTCATGTTACTCCTATCTTTTCCTTCATACTATCTAGGTTCCTTCTATAGAGTTTTATGTAATCCCAGAATCTTTTAAAATTCTTTTAGCTGGGGAAGATCCTCATCTGGAGTCAGAAAGACTTGAATTTGAGTTCTGGCTTAAATACTCGGTTGTATGACCCGGGACAAGTCACTTAACATCAGTTTGACTCAGTTTCCTTTTCTATAAAATAGAAATAACACCCACCTCCAGGTGTTGTTATTAGGATCAAATTAAATGATAGTGTTAAAGTTAAAGTGTTTTTCAAAGTGCTTTACAAATGTTAGGTGCTATTATCATCAACATCATTAATGAATAGTATTAGAAAAGGATTGTTTCACATTCCTTAATACTTTTATTTACAACTGAGAATCGTTTATTCTTCCTCAGTTTATCCTAGATCTTCCCTTCTCCCTAGAACTTCTTAATATATTTCCTCTCTGTCCTCATTATATTTAGTAAGCATGTAGCTAACCAAGACATTTACAAGGAGTATTCTCTACCTTTGAGGAGCATAGGTGCGGTGAGAAAGGTGGATTTTAAAGAACATATACTCAGGTAAATATATTATAGGGTTAAAATGTTAGGCAGCATGGGATCAAGGATAGATCACTAGAACAAAGGTCCATAACTGTAGTTCTTTTAGCCCAAGCTCAGAATGTTTTTTTAACAGTTTTTAATACAATAAAACTTTATATAAAAATATAAAAACCATTCCTAACTTAATATAGAAGTATTGTATGACTGTAGTGACTGACTCCTTGCACTAGAGACATCCCACCAAATTGACATTGATCCATTAATACCTGCTCTAGAACATGACTTGGTAAACACATTTTTTTTCTTTAGTATTCCTTAGCCCCATATATTTTTGGTAGCTCTCTCAGATATACTTTTATTCCCAACCAGGGCTCTGTTTCCTTATGGCAGTTTTACTTTTTGTGATAAGATTATTTCTTCTTATATTTTAATTTACAGCATTATTGCTGCTTCATACAAAACCAAATAGAAACTTCTCCATGAGCAAGCCTTGTTATCTAATTAAATATAATTATCTCTTAGAACTATGATCACTATTCAGATATTTATATACTTCCTTGATCAATAAATTAATTAGAGCTTAGCATGATATTTTTTATTATAAGGTATGTTATTTCTAAGCCAGAGGTGCCTAACCCCAGGGTCCTCCATCTTTAAAAAATTTTTTTATTACTGTATTGCAATATAATTAGTTTCCTTTGTAATCATATGCTTTTTATTCCGTGTATTTGTAAACATTATTCTGAATAAGAGACCATGACACAAAAAAAGTTTTAAGAATCCCTGCCTTAAGCTCTTCTGTTAGGTTTATACCACATTTTCCTCTGAAATATTGATGAATCCTGTTTCAATTCTGTTGTTTATCCATAACTCCATTAGTACATCCTGAACCTTTTTTTAAGTGTGAAAAAGAGAAGGGAGGATTTTTTAGGATTTGAAAAGGAAAAAAGATGGTCCATTTTCTTAAGTCACATTTCTCCCTCTCCAGAATTGTAGTCATCTACCCTGTTTGGGGACCTCATATTTCTCTAGACCTCATTCCTAACCTCTCTGTAGGAAAATCCTTAGTGCCATGAAGCTAAGTTTGGGTGGTTGCTGTGTTGGTGAGAGTAAAATGTATGGGGGTTTTCACAGGATTTGGGGGGAGATTTTTAGAACTAGAAGTTAGTAGTTCTCTTTTATAGAGGAAGATACTGTAGGACCTAAGAGCCTAGATGACATGTCCAAAGTCTTACATACTCCTTATATTATATCTCACTGTCTTCCTTTACATTAAAGTTTCTATAGAGAAATAATGCAAATAATGCAAATAGTACAAATGCAAATAGTGCAAATTAGTGCAAATAATGAGTCCTCTAAAGTGCATTCAAATCTGCATTATGGAAAATTGTATTTATGTAAAATTTGGTACTTCTTTTCAGTCTAGTGGAAATATGCAATATAGATTTGAATAATATAACCACTTCAGGGGATTCACTATAAGTTCTAATGACTGTAATTTGAAATATTGTACTGATGAATATTTCAAATGATAGGCATCATGAGGTGGTGGATAGAAAGCCAGAACCAGAAAGACCTAGTTTCATCTTTCAAGTCCTACTTTAATCAATGAATAAACGTTTATTAATTGCCTGCCTAATACCAAGTTGGAGCACATAAGTACTCTGAGAGAAACAGTCACTATTCAAAAGGAAGATGGTAACAAGTAAGCAAATGGGTATTATACACACAGCAAGCTCATCATATACACATTTAAAAATACATAAAATAAAAGAGAATAACATAGTTATTAAATACACAGAAGTTTTGGAGAATGAGCTTTTAAGTTGAAGATAGGAAAGTTTATGTAAACAGTGGTACTTAAGCTGTATCTCTTTTTAAAACTCTTTCTGTCTTATTAACAACTCAGAGACAGAAAAGCAAGGACTAGGTAATTGAGTTGTTACTTGCCCGGTGTCACACAACCAGAAAGTGTCTGGGGCCACTCTTGGCTCTCTCTCTATGGAGCCACCTAAAGCCAATTCTTGAAGGAGGAAAGAGATTCAGAGAGGGGAAGGTGAGAAAGGAGAGTTCGTTCTAGGTCTAGAGGTCAGCCAATATCAAAGCATGGAGGTAGGATGCAGACCATTAGGTATAAGTAATAGTCCAGTTTGACTGGATCTCAGTATAAGAAGAACAATGATGAATGTGGTTGGAAAGTTAGTTTGGGCCCAAACCATGAAGAACTTTGAAAGCTAAAAGAGGAGTTTGTATTTTATTTTGGAAGCAATAGGGAACCACTGGACTTGTAGTTCTTTGATTCGAGAAGTGGCATCTTTGTCAGCAGTGTGTAGATTTGGTATGAGACTAAAAGAGTGAAGAACAAATAGGGGTCTATAATATTATATTATCTAATTATCTAATTATATTATCTAATAAATTAGATAAGAAATGATAAAGACCTGAATTAAAGTGATAGGTGTATGACTAAAAAAAAGGCTTCAGATGTAAGAAATGGTTTGAAATTCTGACACATGCTAACTGTGTGTTTTTGGGCAAGTTGCTTAATTTCTTTGTTCTCTTTGCAATGCTATAAATTGCATGGTAAAGGAAATTTGCTCACTGAGGAAGAGTTCCCTAATATCAAGTGAAATCGCAGGTCAAGTTTTGTTCCTAACAAAGTCAAATGGCAAATTCTGTTTTAAAGAAGTCTGTCATTTTTCTGTTATCCCTATCACTAGACTCTAAGCCTTTGAGAAACATTTTCTGTGTACTTAATAAAGAAGTGCAATACAAAAAATATTATTACAAGGAGAAACCCTACAAGTCACTATGAGAATTATTTATAGTATTTAAGATGGATGTAAAATTTTGTCAATGACAATTGCTCTTTATTTTTAGGCTAATCCACCTGGTGTTTTGGCTCTTTTGGATGAAGAGTGCTGGTTTCCTAAAGCTACTGATAAGACCTTTGTGGAAAAACTGGTTCAAGAGCAAGGCACACACTCTAAGTTTCAAAAACCCCGGCAACTGAAAGACAAGGCAGATTTTTGTATTATTCATTATGCAGGAAAGGTAAGAGATATGCTGATATTTAGATTTTTTGAAAATTATTTGGTATCAAATGTTTTATAAGAAGGTTAAGCAGAATGAAAATGTGAATGTGTTCATGTTCTAATTGATATTTAAAGAAATGATTATATGAACTCCTTGCTGAATAAATAATCCTCAAATTCCATTTAGTCCATTTCTTAGAACAATCTTAAAGTTTTTAGTTTAGTCTTAACATTATTTTGTTTCATTTAGCCACTCCTAACTCTTCATTTTTCACAGGTGGACTATAAGGCCGATGAGTGGCTGATGAAAAACATGGATCCTTTGAATGACAATGTGGCCACCCTGTTACACCAGTCATCAGACAGATTTGTTGCAGAACTTTGGAAAGATGGTAAGAAAGGCATTAACTGTTTCTACTTTCCACTGGTTTATGATCTGGGGCTTATAATTAGCCTAATTGGAGTCACTAGACATTTTAGTTCATATTATAGTCTGCTTTTTATGTAGTTAAAAGTAGAATCAGCTTTTCTCCCTAGAGCAGGGCTGCCGTTTTAACGGAATTTATACATCTCAAGTATAATTCAGCTAAAAAAAATAGATAAAAATATTTAGAAAATTTGACATGTCTGATTTTCTGGTGAGGATGAATTGTGTTAGAGTTGAAGAGAATATTAGATACTTAAAATAATAGAATAAAAGAGCTGAAATGGATGGTAGAAATTTAGTTCAATCAATGCCTGTACTCAGAGTCATAAGTAGCTGTAAAGAGTGATCCTCACTTTGTAACAGTGCTAATCTACATGAGTACAAAGACAGAAAGGCACTTTTTTATTCATTCTCACTTGAACTCTTTTCCTTCAGATTTGCTAGTGTTAGAAAATTGAAAAGGTACAACTATATCCTCTTGAGAACCTAGTTGTTGTAAGGGTATGCATCAGGAATGGACAAAGCCTTATATCTGCATTTGCACCTCTTGTTTCTGGCCCTTTCTCTGCTTTTGTTTTTGAGATCTTAGTTGTAGATTTATTTAATTTGTTTTCAAAACTGAATGCAATTTTTTCTGTGTTTTGGTAGCTCAACCTAATATATAATATAGTCCATGCTCACAAAAGTACAAGTAAAAAGAAATGACCTATACCATCCCTACTACTCAAAACCTGCTATTCACTCTTTTACATTGCCTCTGTGGTTGAACCACAACTTTTGTGGTTGGACCACTCCTTTTACTCAGGCCTTTATTCTGAGTATTTGCCCTGCTCCAAACTTTGTCTCAGTCCTGCTATTCTGAAAACACTTCCAGAGCCCATAAATCTTTCTGGATTCCTTCTCAGAAGCTAAGGAATAAAGAGACAAGAGAAAATGAAATTGGGAGAAAGCAGAATTTGGCATATGGAGAAACATGTAGTAAATGGAAAAAAAAAAGAGGAAGAAGGGAGGGTAAATCCTGCTGTCTGGTCAAGCTAATGCTTTCAAGAGCAGGATGTCTTTTAGAATGTATATGTGAATCATGTGACTAGAGTACTTGTTTATGTGTACCTGGACCTATATGTGAATGAGAATGATTATGTAGCTAAGGTCAAATTCCAAAGAATCGGGGAGGAAAGATTGGTTTCTAACAATTAAAGTAGACACTTCAGTACTCTGAATCGTTCAATGAAAATCTGTTGTTACTGAGTAATACACCATGTTCTTCAATGAATTCAATATTCTGGGCTATATAAGAAGTGTCAAGGGTAGGTGGGTTTGTGTATAGACACCAGTACTCCTGGCTCTCTTACTTTAAACTCAACATCATAGTTTCATTACTAGGCATAAGAAAAACGACTATATCCTACCAAAAAATGGCTCCACATCTTGGTATGATCAGGTGTGTCTTAGGTGATAGCGGACAATCTATGGGATAGGTAGTGGGATTATACTAAAATAAGCATGTGCTCAGGAGTAGAAAAGTGAAATGGTTAGTCATTCATTCTGCAATGTGTTTGTTTTATGCCTCCTGGCTCTGCTGTAGTGGATACAAGACTAGCCAAGAAGACTTGGTTCTAAGTCCCAACTCTGACACTTAGTGTCACACACACAGCTGTGTTTTAGACTAACACTGAAGACTTGCATTTCAGAAAAGTTGCCAATTCTTAGTGGATTTTTCTTCACCCAGGGTGTCCTCATATCAATGAATTCACAGGCCTATTCCATCTTTTACTATGTGTATCCCTGTGCAGGATACATATTTATGAACGGCAAAACCGAATATCTATAATAAATAATAACATGTAATAAGGGCACATGTTTGATAACAGATAAGGAAATGTAAACTTGGACCTGAAGTGATCAGGGAGAATCATGAAGCTGACATTTGATGAATTGGCTCTTAAGGGAATGGTAGGATTTTAATAGGGATATATGTGGATTGATTCATACCAGAGAGAACAGGAATAAAAATGGGAAATAAAATACATAGATTCCAGGTTGGAATGGAAAGATTGGTGGATTTGGAGTAATAGGACTTGAATCTTGGCTCTGCTTCTTACCACTTGTATGTCCATGGCCAAGTACCTTAAGCCTTTTGGGTTATAGGTACTTCATCTGTAGAATGAATAAAATGAACTGGATGATATCTAAATCTTTTGGCTAGAGCATATAGGGTCTTTTGTGAGGAGTAGTTGTAAGTAATGTTAGAAAAATAGGGTAGAGCTGGGTTTTAGAAGATTTTTGGTTCTCAGGAAGAATATTATCAACTTTAATCAATAGACAGTAAGGAGTAACTTGATATTGTGATGTGACTAGACCTTTGTGTAAGTAATATGTATTAAGTACAATAGCATGTGAAAGATGGAGAGTGAGTGCAAGTGGGAGACTGTCATAATGAACCTGAACTAGAGTGCCATGGGAATTTCAGAAATACTGGGGAAGAAGAGTGAAAGATTCTAATAGGAGACATAGGGTGAAAGGTGAGGCTGCTGCTAGAAATGGAGAAGTCAAGAAGTACAGGTTTTGAGGATCAATAAATCACAGTTTCTATGTGTTGAATTAGAAGATCCAATTAGACATCCAGGTAGAGCTGTTCTATAGATAGTTCAAGATGAAAAAGAGATAAAAACAAGAAATGTCAATTGGGAAATCGCCTGCATAGTTATGAAAGTTCTAGCAATGGGAGTGATTAAGTTTGTTGAATCTAAAGAGGGAAGAGAGGAGTCTTGTGGACTGAACTTAATGTTTGTCTTAAGGGAGAAGGACAAAAAAGAGACAAAAAATTGAAAAGGGGGTTGACTATGAATAGAATTCCTGATCAGTTTGATATGTTCCCTCATCACCTTGATGCTATTATAGGGACTGTAGAGTTCTCTGAAGGAAGCAGATATGTTGTGTCCTAGCACCTTACTGAGACGATGCAGAGCATTCATCTGGTCCACAGGGAATGGGCCTACCATTGATATGATTGGTGACTGTGTGAGGGGAAACATTTGTTGGAAGAACTGTCTTCTTTTCTCTCCCTCCCTTCCTCCTCAACCTCAAGTTGCCTATAGTTAGGGAGGGACAACTCTTCTGACAAGGGTCAGAATCCAATTAATTATTTGAAAAGTAGATCCAGGGGGCAGCTGGGTAGCTCAGTGGATTAAGAGCCAGGCCTGGAAACGGGAGGTCCTAGGTTCAAATCTGACCTCAGACACTTCCCAGCTGTGTGAACCTGGGCAAGTCACTTGACCCCCATTGCCTATCCCTTACCACTCTTCTGCCTTGGAGCCAATACACGGTATTGACTCCAAGATGTGGAAGGTAAGGGTTTAAAAAAAAAGAAAGAAAAAGAAAAGTAGGTCCATTCTTTCAGGACAAGAGAAGTTCCTTAGCTAGTTAATAATGTCGCCCACATTGGCTTTGGGCCTTATCTTTCCCCCCTACTTCCCACTTTTCATAGTTGGGCTCCCAGAGTTAGGCTCACTATATCTTCCATTAAGAGTTTTGGGGATACCACTGAAGAGTCAGGATTTAATTTCTCCTGTGCTGCTAGCTTGAGCTTTCACCAGTGTGCTACCCCGCCATGGAGATTCTAAGTTGAGCATAAAGTAAGCCAGCCTTAAGTAATTTTAAAGAAAGAAGTATTTTCTGAGGGAGTCTATTGACAACACTTTTCACAAAACTACTGTGCCACAATCTCCCAAAGGTTTGTATGGAGTATAGGAGAATGTGGAAGCAAGCCCAGGTAACATCTATGTCAATAGGGAGAGTGATGGAAGTCTTTTTTGGCCCGTTATTGGGAGGTTCGCCTTACACATGGTGTTGTCTCTGCTGGTTGACATATGATTCTTTTTTATCCTTGGCTTCTGAAAATGAGCCAAGAAAGCCATTGTTTCCAGCTAATATATCTGAAGACACAGTTTAGGACTTTGATGGAAAGATGGAAAGTCCAGTATACTCAGGACCATCATTTCACTTTATCCAGTGGCTTTCAAAGACTTTATACACTTACTATAAGGTCTTTTGATTGATTAAGAAGTGTTTACACCTAGTTAAAATAGAGTTAAAATTAGCTAGGTTGTATTCAAGCCCAGTCCCTGGACAATTTGACACATTATAATTTTATCAACTTTGAAGAGATAATTAACCAAGTTAACCAGCAGCTCTCCTAATTCAAGTATTGCTAGAGAGAGGTCCTGGAAGAGAGTTGACAGAATAGATTGGAATATGAAGACCAGTTACCTCTTCTAAGATAGAAGGCAAAGGGAAGAAATTTTAAGGAGTTGCAGGAGGTTCTGTTGTGTGGATGTAATCTTGTGAAATATGAGGCCATTCTTTGTTGGATACATGATCTAGAAGTGACATTAGAGGCTTGAGGAAAGAGGGGAAATTTTAGCTCCTCCATTGGTAGATAAAGTGGAAATTAAATAATCAAGACATGCATGCATCACCAAGCAGCTTTTGAGGATTCAGCTCAAGTCATATGCCACAAATTTATAATGGATATATGAATTCACTTCTACTTGACTTTTTCTACTGATCTTCTGCTTAGGAATAGATGTATAAACATTAAATGATGATGGTTAAATGGTGTCAACAGAATTAGTAGAATAGGAATGAGAGATTGTCAGGAAACAAAGAATTCTGTGGTGTGGGCAGTTATTAAAGTGACAGTATGGTTTCAGAGTTGGGCATCTGAGAGATGACAGGAATATGATGTCAGAAGAGTAAAGATCTAAAGATATAAAGAGTAGGCAGGGTTATTGTGAATGAATCAGAAATTGAAGGCAAAAAAAAAGTTGAGAATATAGAATTTCAGACTTCAGCATCTTAAAATTGGTAAAATTCTATGAAATGGTGAGGCTTTAAGATGATGTGACTGAAGCACTATTTGGTCAAAGTGCAAATACAAATGAATTGAGTTGGCTGAAGAAGTATGTGATGATATTCTTGATGATGACTCTCATAATTTTCCTAACATCAGATAGAATTCTATAACTAGAAGGAACCTTAAAAATACTCTTCCTTTACTTTTGCAGAAAATTGGGTAAAAAGGAAGATTTATGAGCCATGTCATTGCCAGTGGGAATGGAAAAGAGATTCAGATGGAAGTTGGTCCTTTTGATGCCTTTAAAAAGTTTTTTCCTATTATATATCACATTTTTTCATGAAAACAAAAGTAAAAAATTTGAAATTAGTGACATCAAACTGCAATTTAGAGGATCTAGTCCTAATTCTGAGTTTTGAAATTTATTTTCCTAAGAATATAAAACAAACAAGGCAGAGACAGTATTATATTTTTTCAGAATAGCTATTTTAAGTTTATCAGATGCTGTCAAATTCATTCTATATTTACTAAGTACCTATACTGAACCAATCTGAAAAAAATCTGATCATTGCTTCTAGGATCTTCAATGGCACTTGTAAATCACCTGATTTTCAATTACACCTGACAGTCACTCATGAGAAGGATTCAGGGCTAACTCTGACTTTGCTAAACCACTTCCAGCTTTGGTTCTATAGCACCATGGTTTTTTATAGCACCATACTCTTACTAATCTCCTTGTATCTTCCAATGGTCGTGTCAAGGCTTTAAGTAGAGCACCATCTCTTTGCAAGGCACAGTTATAGACATCAACATCTTTGGTCAAAAATGAAGAAGAGTAGGAAGAAACTGGCTTGGCCACAGGCATCAGAGGGCTCTCAAATGCAAGGGGTAATGGAATTTTGGCCATTTCAAATTTGTCTCATATGCGCGAATTCAGTTGAAATCCTAGATATGCATAGTCCTTGAAGAATTTTTCTTAGGGACACTTTTCTTTTTTCTTTTTTTTTTAAGCCCTTACCTTCCATATTGGAATCAATACTGTGTATTGGCTCCAAGGCTGAAGAGTGGTAAGGGCTAGGCAATGGGGGGTCAAGGGACTTGCCCAGGGTCACACAGCTGGGAAGTGTCTGAAGCCAGATTTGATAGGGACACTTTTATAATGACTTAACCTCAGGGAAGAAAGAAATGAGTTGGAATGGATAAAAAAAATTTCCTGACAGAAATAAGGACTAGCAAACTACATAATTTCTCTTTTTGCACTGCACTTAAAAGTACAAGGAAAAAAAGGTAAGTTAACTCTAAAGGTAACTTAATTACCTTGACAAGATATATAAACTTTGAGTATAAAGCATTCAATCTAGATTTAAAGCCTCTTGTTTTCTTCTAAAACAAAGATTGTACTGGGATTTTATAGGTTTTTCTGATGGCCAAATAAGGAAAAATGATTCTTTGGTGGCAGCCCTGCCCTAGAGACATAATTGCCCCTTGCTTAAATGTGTTTTCATATATTTACACATGCAGTTTTGGAGATTCCTTTTTGAACCCAGATTTCATTTTATGAGCTGAGTAGGATTTATTAACCAGGTTATTATCCTTTAAGATTCTTGTAACAAGAAATTTCTCATTAAATACTCGCATTTCATAAAACTATACTGTGACTTATGAGACACTTTCATGAATAATTTTGTGATTGGTAGTTATTTGAAAATTACTTAGCTTTGGAAAATTCATATCTAATGCTTTTAGATTTTTATACAGTGTGGTGTACAGTAGTATTTCCTTTGAATTTTGTTTTTATTATAGTTGTCTGCATGTCATTATCACCAACATTTACAAATTTCCCATTGAAATAATTAAAGCAACACATTTATTAGTATATTTAAATATAAAATGAGCCTATTTTTGCATTCACTTTAGACCCTTAAATTACTAGAACTTCATTTGGAAGCATATTTTATAGAATTTTATGCACAAGTAACTAACAGTACCATACCATTCACTTTTAAAGGTTAGAACACATAATAATAAAAGTTTGACAGATAACCAATTGCTATATGTATATGTACAGTCTGTAATCAACTTCTTCCCCCTTACTAGCCCCTTCAGTAAATTTAGCCACCCTTAAATTCATTGAAGGCAGTAGTTAAGAGGAAATAAAGAAAACTGGCCTTGAAGCCAAGAAAGACTAGGTTTCAAGCTCCTACTCTGACACAGCTGTGCCACTTAAATTCATAATGCTCTAGGGCACTCTTTAATTCTAGGAGGTGCAGGGAAATTTCTGACCTGGACTGGTAGAGGATGCTTCTTTACTCAGGAGTTAACCTTTTTCAAGGAAATCACATTTCCCATCTCTGTCTTAAATTCATTAAATTTAGTCATTTTATAAAGAACCCTGTCCAAATGTGAAAACCCAATGTAGATTTGCATGGAATCTGTTATGGCCTCATAATTTTTGTAGCCCAGTTTCAAAGTTTATTTGTGATTTCAAATGTTCTGCATACTAACAAAAGTGTTTTATGTATCTGCTCTTCTGTCCTTCTGTTTTTTGCTGTTTCTCTGCTTTAGAGATTCAGAATATTCAGAGAGCTTCTTTCTATGACAATATTTCTGGTCTTCATGATCTACCAGGTGAATGTATAAAAACTATAGGTTTTCTCAAAGTCAAAGGATTGTATTCACACAGGAAAACCTTTTTTTCCTTTATTTTTTGGGTGGGGGGACATGTGGGGGTGGGAGAGGGAGGAGGAATGGATTGATTTGGTTGGGGGGGGTTGGTTATTATTGCTCATAGATTTGCATGATTCTTTCATTTCATGCTCTATTATACTGCCTCAAAGCAACTGTTTGAGTGCATACCAGTTCAATTGCTACTGCCTACATTTTGCTTATTATTTTATACACAGCTATTACAGGCCTGCAAATTAAAAGGTATGTTATTACCTTTTTGAATAGTGCCATTTTGATACACGATTTCCAAATAAATATTGGTGTTAGAGAGCTATTTGATCTGTTATTTGCCTTTGAGCCTATTTTAAAGTCCAGTGCTGAGGAATTTTAAGAATTTAAATAATAAAACACCATCAACAGTCAAGCAGTTTCTTCAAATTTTTGTATGTCACCATAAATTATGAGAATATATTTGTAATATTTGTTCATAATGATCTTTTGAGAGAAGCAGAATGGCATCAGGAATAGAGCCAGCATCAGTGTCAGGAAGACCTGAATTCAAGTCTTTTCCATGATGTGTCATTTTACTTACACACACACACACACACACACACACACACTGTGTAACTGGGAAAGTCACTAAATCACTTATTACACTCATTCAAGTTTCTAATATACCAGTCTGTATTAGCAGTTAAGAGTTGGAAATTCTCTAAACCAATGAAAATACAGATCTGGTTATAAAAGCAAAAAGATCCATTTGGCTTCTGTTAAAGTACTTTGAAATACTAAAACTGGGTTTATGCAGATCTATTCGAGAAATAGTAAATTGAATTATTCCGTGTTTCAATTTTAGAAAAACAATTCTTAAACTAGATTAAAATTTCTCAAATTATAATAAACATCCCAAATCTCAAAACAAGATTAACTTCTTTGCAAAATATATCATTTTGTGATTAAACCCACCATTTTTTCCTATTTATGTCAGGTTCCCGTCTCTGATAGGTCTTCCTTTCCTGTAGGAGAAAGTGGGCATCAGGTGTGAAGATAAGGAATCTGCCAGAAGAATCGTAGTTGTACTGAACAGCTCTTCTAGGAGAGAAAGGACAGCTCCAAAACCCAAAGAATGCTGACCCTAGAGAGCAATAGAAAACGTAGGCGATTTAGAAGAAAACTTGAAAGTTGGACATTTGTCTACCTGTGATAACATTGTACTTAAAGGGATTTCATAAGATATTTCTTCACTCTTGAATTCATATGTCTTACCCAGAAGCTCTTAGATTTATTATTTTTAAAGAATTTTAGAGAATTTGGTAACTTTCAGATCCTGTAAGAAGGAGTAATGTATAGAGGGCTTGCATTAGTGTCATATGGGTAAGTCATTTCAATTAGTTCCCAGGTATTTAGTATGAACCTACTATGTGCCAGACACTGTCTCAATGATTGAATATAAAAATACAAAGAACTGAACAATTCCTGCTCAAAATGAGCTCATTTTCTTAATAAGACTAACATCCTCAGGGCAACCCTTTTTTTTTTTAATTCTAATTTGCCAGTCCACATTAATAGAGGGAGTTTCTTTAACAGGAATTTTTATACCAGTAGTAATTATTATTATCTTTCCACCTTAGCCTTTCCTACAACTGCAAAGGGCAACACCATTCTATCAGTCCCCCTAAATAGCAAAGCTGTTGCCAAGGCCTCTCAATTTCACCTTTGTAACATCTCTCCAGTATGCCCCCTTCTTTTTGACACCGCCACCATTCTGGTGCAGACCTATGTCACCTCATGGCTTGATAATGAAATAGCTGCTGGTCTCTCTCCTCATTCCAATCCATCTTCCTTTTAGCCATTCAAATGATTTTCCTAGAGTGTAGATCTGACCATGTCACCCCCATCTCTCCTATCCCCCTTTTCTCCCTTCCTCCCCCCACCCTTCACCTCCCTCCATCTTACCCCTCTTTCCTTCCCCTCCCCTTGCTTACAAGATCTTCTGGCATTCAAAATCCTTCATAACCTAGCTCTTCCAGTCATCTTAAACCTTATTCCCCACCATGTATTTAGGTCCAGTGATACTGGTCTCTTTAATGTTCAACAAACAAGATAGCTGCCCCCCATGCCAAGGATGATATCCTTCCTAATCTCTATTGGTTTCCTTTGAGTCCCAACTAAAACCCCATCTTCTATAGGAAGCCTGTCCCATTCTCTCTTGCCTCATTTTGTATCCCCAGAGTTTTAGCACAATGCTTGGCACATGTTGCTTCATTCATGTGTGACTCTTTGTGACCCCATTTGAGGTTTTCTTGTCAAAGACACTGGAATGGTTTGCCATTTTCTTCTCCAACTCATTTTATAGAATAGGAAACAGAGCTAGACAAGGTTAAATATCTTGCCCAGGGTCACACAGTTAGTAAGTTTCTGAAACTAGATTTGAATTCAGGTCTTCCTGACTCCAAGCCCAGCACTTTATCCCCTGTGCCACCTAACACATAGAAGGCACTTAATAAATGTTTAGTGTCTGACTGACAATGAAATTACGGACTGAAACACACCCTTTGCTCCTTGGGAAAATAATACCACAATAATAATAATGATAATATTAATTTCCTCTGATATTCCCCAATCACTGCCCTGTCTGGAGCCTAAATTGTTTCTGAAGTTACTTAGGTACTAGTTCATATTTTAGGTACTGGGATCCAGTCTTGATTTAGCAAAATCAATAGAATTTCATTATATACAACATTGTAGGTCCCAGGAGGGACAGGAATTTTAGCTAAGAAATCATCTCTGCTCCCATGAAATTTTGAGTCTAGTAAAGAGATAAGACAACAACTAAAACAGAAATATGATAGAGAAGTGTAAAAAAATGTGCTCTATGATATCTGAGAAGTCTCTGGGGAATGAGAGCAAAGTCGAGGGAAGCACCATGAAGGAGGTGTTGTTTGAGTCTCCCTTTAAAAGTTGATAGGAATGTGGCCAATCAAGACTATAGCAACAAGGCTAGTAGAGAATTTTTTTAAAAAGTAAAGAGATAAGAAAGTAAAGATATGTTTGCGGGATGTATCATTTTAGTGGAACATCAAATGTGTAAAATATGAGATGAGGGGAAAAGTTTAGCTGTACCATGTTGTAAGGGTTCTTGAATGTCAAATGAGTTTGAATTTTGCAGGGTAGCTATGATAATTTCAGAACAGATTCATGTCACTAGCATGAGTGCAATGAAATGCACAGGCAGGAAAATTGTTGCCACCAGCCTATGCAGGTGGTAATAAAGGCTTGAACTAGGCTAACAGTAAGAGGATGAAGAATATGGGCTAGAGATGTTGAGGTAGCATTTGTAGGACTTGGTTACTGATGACATTTTAGAGGGGGAGGGTTGGAAAAATATAATACCAGCATGACACAGTGGTGCCACTGAAAAATAGGAAGAAATCGGAGGTTTGGGCAAAAAGATATGAAATCTTTTGGACGTGTTTCAAGGCAGAGGACATTCAGGTAGAGATGTCATTTAGGCAGGCAGAAGTTTGGGTCTTGGAACTCAGTAGAAAGGTTAGTGCTAGTTCTTTTCCTCCAGTCATCTGCAGATAGTTTATAATTGAAGTCATGGGAATTGACTTAATCATGAAGGAAGGAAATGTTGAGAAAGAGGAAAAAACAGGGATAAAACTTGAGGAACCCGGGGGCAGCTGGGTAGCTCAGTGGATTGAGAGCCAGGCCTAGAGACGGGAGGTCCTAGGTTCAAATCTGGCCTCAGCCACTTCCTAGCTGTGTGACCCTGGGCAAGTCACTTGACCCCCATTGCCTAGCCCTTACCACTCTTCTGCCTTGGAATCAATACACAGTATTGACTCCAAGACGGAAGGTAAGGGTTTAAAAAAAAAAAAAACTTGAGGAACCCTTTAATGGGAAGGAAGAAGATGAACGACCAGTAAGAAGTAATAACAGAAATAGAAGTCAAGAGGATATTGTGTTTCTGAAGTTAAGGAAGGAAAGAGGATTCAAAAGAAATGTTTTAGAGCGAGAGAAAGAGAAAGATGAGATGTTTCCAAAGTGAGTCAGAAAGATAAATTCAAGGTTTGTTTATATATTAGAAAGGCTATCTTGTACATGTTTTAGAAGGATATAAAGGAACAAATAGAGAGAGAGTGGTTGAAGAGAGAAAGAAGTACTGATAAGGTCCTACAGCAGAGAAATGAAAATGAAATTAAAGACACTGGACCAGAATCATTGGCCTTAATAAGTGAGTAAGGATATCTCTCTTGTGACTACAAGGAAGGAAAGGAAAGTGGGTATAGGGATTTAGAGAGAAAGTGATAAAATAATTAAATAAATTTTTTTTTTCATTTAAATAGATTGACTTTTTTTTAATCAGTGAAAATCCATCTTTTCTCCTCATCTTCTCCCTCTCCCAATGAGGGAAAAAAAAACAAACAAAATAAAACAAAATCTGGCTATAGTCATTTATAGTTGGTAAAATAAAATTCTTGCATTTATCATGTTTTTAAAAAAAAGTCAATCTGTATCCCAACTTCAGGGGTGGAATAGCTTATTTCATCATGAATCCTCTAGAATCTTGGCTGCTTGTTGTGTGGGACAGAGTTCTAATTCTTTCTAAGTTTCTAATTTTACAATATCATTGTTATTATATAAATTATTCTGGTTCTGTTCCCTTCACTTGTAAAAAAATATTTAGAATTATTATTTTTCCATGATTTCACATTTCCCACCCCTCCTGGAGCTGACAAGCAATTCCACTGGGTTATACATGTATCATTGTTCAAACCCTATTTCCTTGTTATTCATATTTGCAATAGAGTGAACTTTTAACATCAAAACCCAATCACATCCCCATAGAACCATGTGATTGATCATATGTTTTTCTTCTGAGTTTCTGTTCCCACAGTTCTTTCTCTGGATGTGGATAGCATTCGTTCTCATAAGTCCCCCAGAATTGTCCTGAATCATTGCATTGCTTTTAATAGTCTATTCCATTGGATCATCCCTCAGTGTTTCAGTTACTGTGTCTAATGTTCTCCTGATTCTGTTCCTTTCACTCTACATCAATTCCTGGAGGTCTTTCCAGTTCACATCAAACCTTTTGTCCTTTCTTAAAGCACAGTAGTGCCTTCTCAAATTCCTTTGCAACTGATGGGCACCAGCTTAGTTTCCAGGCCTTTGACACTACAATAAAAGACTAAATGTAGTGAAGTTTCAAGGATGCATGGAGTTGTAAGGTGTCAGATTCAGTGAAGTGTGGGAAGTTATGAATCTGCTATAAATGTAGAAGCTGTAGATGCATTTGAAAGCTTGAGCAAAGTGAATGGTTTAGAATACAGTTTCTCTAGAGAATGTAAGGATATTTTAAAGAAATTCCTGTATTTAATAGGAGACTAGATTACAGGCCTGTTGGACCTATTGGGATCTGTGATTCTAAGAACTATTAAAAAAAACTTAGGACTGTTTGTCCTCCATTTAGAGCAGGGGTCCCCAAACTACGGCCTGTGAGCCATATGTGGCCCCCTGAGGTCATTTATCTGACCTCCACCACACTTCCGGGAGGGGCACCTCTTTCATTGGTGGTCAGTGAGAGGAGCACTGTATGTGGCAATGCCACAAAATGCGGCGTTGCTCACGTATAGTACTACTTCCGGTGACGATATCCTTTGCGTGGTGCCTTGTTCTGAGAGTAACTGAATGAGAATGAAGCGCCGTGCAAAGGATTATGTGTCTGCACAATGGAAGACATCAGCCTGGTGAGTGGTGATCTAGGGGAGGAGATTCTTCACTGTGTATACTGCTGCCTGGTATAGTGGTGGCAGTGATGGGCCTGTGCAAGGTGTGACAGGCCCATCACAGCCAGCACTGCAGCCTCCACTATTCCAGACAGCGGTATACAGATTTGTTCATAGCTTTTTTTTTATAGTTCAGCCCTCCAACGGGTCTGAGGGACGGTGAACTGGCCCCCTGTGTGAAAAGTTTGGGGACCCCTGATTAGACTTCTAAATAAGAGGATGGGACTGTTAATTTAGCATTCTGCAAAGCCACTTTTAAAATTTAAAGGAGATGGAAACTATTTAATCAAACCTTATCACCCAGCTGAAACTTTATTTCCTCAAGTTACCATTATTGTAAAATCCTCAATCTTTTGTTAGTCCCCAACTTTATTGACCTCTCTGCTACATTTGATACTGTTAAATATACTTTCCTCCTGAATACTCTCATTATAATTTTCATGACCAGCTCTCTCCTCTTCATCCTTCTTTCTGTTTAATAACAACTTATTTCCCTTTCCTTGATCATCATCTATGTAACCTACTTTAACTTTATGTATGTAACTACTCTCATAACCGAGACTGTCCTGGGTCTCCTATTGTCTCTGGATGGTTTCTCATTTGGTTTCTCACACCAGCTACCAGGCATTCAGTTATCTCTCTGCAGATGATTCCCAAATCCATTTTCAACTTTGGTCTCTATTCTGAACACTCGTCCTGTATCACCAACTGCCTTTTGGATGTCTCAATTTGGATGTCCCATTGGCCTTTCCACCTCAACTGTTGACCATAGAACTCATTATCTATCTCCTCCAAACTTCCACTTTTTTATTTTTCCTGTTATGATTAAGATTACTACCATCATCCTAGTCATTCTAGTCTACAATGTCATAACTTATTTTTTCGCTATATATCCAATTAGTTAACAGAGCTTATTGGTTCTATTTCCAGAACATCTCTCAATGAATCCCTTTCTCTCTACTCACACAGCCAGTACTTTAGGTCAAAACCTCATTGCTTCTCACCTGGATTACTGGAATTACTGGAATAAGTTCATATTTGGTTTATTAAAGTAAATTCCTATTTGGAGACCTCAGGTCTCCCCATTCCAATTCCTAGCTGGCAAGTGATTTACCTAAAGCACAAGTATGAGTATGCTACCTCCTAAATTCCATTAACTTTTATCTCTGTAGTTAAAACCATAAATTCCCCTGTTATTTAAAAGTCTCTGAAACTTGACCCCTTCCTACTTTTCTAGTTGTCTCACATATCACTTTGTTGTATATACCCTGTAGTCATTCAGTAATCATCTAAAAAGAGCTGACTATGTACCCAGCCTTATGCTAAGCATTGGAGATTTAAAGAAAGGCAAAAAACAGTCTCTGATCTCAATGAGCTCACAATATAATGGAGGAGACAACATGCAAACAACTTTGTACAAACAATAATCAGCAGAAGGAAGTCACTGACATTTTGGGGAATCAGAAAAGGCTTCTTCAAGGAAATGGGATTTTATCTAGAACTTAAAAGAAGCTAGAAGATTGAATGTAAGAGGGAGAGCATTGCAGTACTAGAGGACAGTCAGAAAAAATGTCTGGAGCCAAGAGAATGGAGTATTTTATTCATGGACCTGCAAGGAGGCACCAGTGTGAGCTGGTTGCCAAGGGGACATGTATAGAAGGGAAAGTGTTGGAGAACTGGAATGCTACTTGTGAAGGACTTTGAGGGCAGTCCCCTTGCTTTTCCTCATACTACCTTATTGCCTTTGTACAGAATATATGCTCGCTCCCCACCTGACTCTTCAAAACTGTTTCCTTTCAAGATTCATTTTATGCTTTACCCATTAGATAATTTTTTAGTCCTGTCCATTATAGCGCCTTCTGATCAATCTTGTGTCTGCTTTGTGTGGTTTGTACATACCTATCTATTTACAAGTTCTTTCTCCTTTAGAATGTAATAACCTTGAAAGAAGAGACTGCCCTGACATTTATTGTTATATTTCCACTGTCTAGCATGGTACCTATGATGAGGTAGACACCTAAAAATGCATATCAGTTGTTTGGGAAGAACTGAATGATTATGTTTATTTGTAAATATTTTTCTATTAGGCTGTATACTTTTAGACTTTGTAACCCCAAATTAAAAACAGCAACACAACTATCAATTGTTGGTATCACATTTTTCATTAATTATATCAATACAGACTTATTACCAAATAGAGGCAGTTATAATTAATATATTATTATAATTTAATAATAGACTCCTACATCTTTTTCCCTTTTAATTGATGTTATCGCATCATTTTAGAAGAATACAAAATTTATATACATATATTTATAAACTTATATACTATCAATTATCTGAATTTCTCAGTGATGTCTAATTGGACTTTGTAGAATTTGAAACTCTTAATTTACCTGACTTAAGAAGCAGAAAGTCAGCATAGCTACATAAGTTAGCCTGTTTCCTACTAGACTGAAGTCCCTTAATAGTATGATCCTTTCATAAACTCATGTTGGCCATAAGGCATCTTTGGTAACTGAGTAATTCTGCTTCCTTTTTGTCATCTATCTGTTAACAGTTTGGCCCCGGAAGTAATCTCACTCCTTTGTTCTTTTTCTTCTAAACAGAATTTTAAAAACTTTTTTGGTCTTCCTTTATATGTTTTGTAAGTCATAGTTTATTTGGTACTTTGTCTTTCCAATGCTATTCTTAGGGCTTCCACTTTAGGATTAGGCTATTTTCTGTTTGTCTTGTTTTTTTGCCTTGCCTCCTCTCTTTTATATGTGTCTGTATATACATGTCTCTAGAAATTTCACTAGACCTTGGCTTACAGTGGTACCTAGAATTAAGACTAATGCTTTGGACATATCATGTATCTTTAGAAGATTTTAAAAATATAACTTTCCAAATTTAGTCACAGGCCCTACATAGTTCCCTTCATTTATAAGGTTATAGATCTGGTACTGGAAGGGACCATAGACCATCTAAGTGAGGCCCTTTGTTTTATAAGCAGGGAAACAGAGGCCCAGCAACATTCAATGACTTGCTCAAGTGCATATAGGTAGTATTTGAACCTAGGTTTTTTGACTGCAGAACATCATATAGCCATCATCTTATATTTTAAATCTTTCTCAGCCACAATTTCTATTTAGTCTTTTATGTAAATACTTTTGAAAAAGTTAATAAATAAAACCGGAAGCTACTTTTTCAAAAAAGTAATAAAATAGACAAACTGCCAATCTGATCAGTTATGTTGTTATTACGTTGGTTTCTGTCATGGTCAACTGTGTAACCCTATTTCTTGGTGAATATACTAGAGTGATTTGCCATTTCTTTCTCCAACTCATTTTACTGATGCGAGAACTGAGGCAAGCAGAGTTAAATAACTTGACTAGAATCACACAGCTAATTAAGTGTCACAGTTCACATTTGAATTCAGGGAGATGTCTTCCTAAGTCCAGGCCCAGCACTCTATCCACTGTACCACCATGGTGCCCTACACTCATAAAAAAATAAAGACATATTTCCTTTATCAGATAATGAAAAGTAACTACCCAAAAAAGGAAATTCTTGCACAATTATATGTAAAGATGAACAGTTTGAATGAATATTGGCAAAAATAAAGTGTCCATATTATTAGAATAGAAATAGAGATCTTAAATAATTCAGCCTTAGAAAAGGAAATTCAACTAGCCATAAATGCATACGTAGTCAAAAAATAAAACCCAGGACATAGTGGTTTTACAAGTGAATTCAATAAAGCATTCAAACAACAACAAACTCCAAAATTCTAGAAATATTAATTATAGCAAAAGTACAAGGAAGAGAAATCAGATGAATAAACAAACTGAATAAATAGAATTGCAGTTTTTTTTTCAGGTAATAGCTTAAAAGCCCTAATTATTCAACTAATATTAATCGAAATAATGAATAGTTTTTGCATGATTGCAGAATATCAGTGAGTCAATAAACATTTGTTAAGAACCAATTTTGTGATAGATACTGTGTCAAGTGTTGGGGATACCAGGATAGTTAAAAGATAGATAGTCCCTGCTCTCAAAATGCTCGTAGTCTAGTAGGGTATTAAAAATATCAAGGAAACTCACAATAATATTACAATAATCATTAGTCTGTGTATAATCAATAAAACAGAGCAGGACAGAATAGAAAACAAATTCTATTCAGTATTTTGATATCCTCACTAGTACAAACACAGAAGAATAAAAAAACAAAATGTTCTTTACAGAAATATAGACTGGTGATATAAATGTAAAAAAAAATAATTGGTAATGATTGGGCCCTGCTATTTTTAAAAAATGGCACTGGCACCACCTAATGAATTTGTACATTCAATGCCATGCCAATCAAAGGAGTCATTGAAATAGACAAAATAATAGCAAAATTCATCTGGAGGAATAAAAGATTAAGAATCTCAAGAGAAATAATGAAGCAGAAAATGAGAAGGAAAAAGGCCTAGCAAATTGCAGGATAATTATCAGAACTTTGGTATTCATTTAAAAAAACAAAACAAAACAAGAAAGTTGATCAATGGAACAAAAGACCATTTATTTATTAGCATAGTATTTAGTAAACTCAAGTCTCCCAACTACTGGTTAAGGACTCAGCATTCAATAATAATTGCTAGGAAAATTTTAATTCCATCTGGAAAAATTTAGACTTGGGTCTAATTGGACTACTCATATCTTATGTCACAACCAAGTTCCTAATTAGTACATGACCGTGATATGATATAATGTATATATTTGTGATAAATTAGAGGAGAATAGAATAAGATACCATCTTAGGGAAATACTAAATAAGCATCTCAGGAAATAAAATGCACAATTTTCTTTATAGTTTTGAAAACCTTTGCATAAACAAGAAATTTGAGAAAAAAGTAAGCCATCAGGTGAAGAATAGAGTAAGCTATTAATAATAATATTAAATATTAAAATGAGTCCAGGATTCTGCCTGATACTTGTCAGATTGACAAAGATGTTCAAAAAGGAGAGACTGTGAAATGTACTAACCATTCTAGAAAGCAGTTTAGACCTATACTCAGAAAACTTTTTTTTTTTTAATATTTCTCATCCCATTCCTTCTTCTGTCTCTTGAACCATTTGCAATCCGCTGGCTCATTTGAAATTGTTCTGTAAGTTGCCACCATATGTCTTTAGTTAGTTGCCCATTCTAATGGTCTTTCCCCCATCTCTTTCTTAACCTATCAGCTGCATTCAGTATTGTTGACCATTCTTCTTCTCTGTCTTTGCCTTTGTGCCCTTATATCTTTCCCCATTGTCATTCTACATTCTACCCCACTTTGGGGCTCTTGTGTGCTGTTTTCCCCCATTAAAACAAAAGCACTTTTAAAATAGGGACTTTTCCTTTATTTTTTGCTTATTTTTGTATTCCCAGTCTAAAAGGCAATGCCCAGGATGTGGTAAGGCTTTTAGTAAATACTTTTTGCCTGCCTCTTGTATCTGATACTGTTGACCCTCTTCTCAGAGTGTTCATGATACTGATTTCTCCTGATTCTGTATGCTTCCTTATCCATCTCCTTTGCTGTCTACATTGTGCCCTGTAACTATTGGGGCTCTATAAGGTTCTGTCCTCAATCTTGTTTTCTCTCTTAATAAACTCCATTAGCTCCTATGAATATTAGCATGTCTTTGCCCCAATTACTCTTGAGTGCCCACTACCAGTTCCCTATTGAACATTTCAAAGTTTCTCCATATCAGTTTGAAAGTCTCCTGGATTCAAAACCTTGGCATTATGGGACTCATCACTCTCCCTTACTTCACATATCCATTAAGTCACCATATCTTGTAATTTCTTCTTTACAGTACTTTTTGCATCTTATCCCTCTCTCTTTACACAACCAGCACCTTAGTCCAGAGCTTCATAATCTCCCACTTTGATTATTACCACAGCCTCCTAGTTGATCTTCCCATCTCCTCTCTTAGCATATTATACTTTATCCTACACAATCCTTCCAGAATGGTTAATCACAATATCAGATAAGAACATGCTACTCTTCTACTCAGTCAACTCTGTCTCCCTATCACTTCTAGGATAAAACAAAAACTCCTGTTTAGCTTTTAAGGACCTTTGCAACTTGGCCCCAATCTTAACGTTTTCTAGCTTTATTGAACATTACTTCTCACTCTTCCCCCACAACTCTGTGATCCAGTCCAAATGACCTTTTCTGTTTCTCATAGCACCTCTCTAATCTCTCATTGAATTCTTCTATTCCCTTAAGACTCATTTCAAGTTCCACATATGTAGATCAAGTCTTACCTGGCAACAACCCCAATGAAAACTGCTACTTGCCTTCCAAAATTAACTTGTATTTAACTATTTGTTATTTGTCTATTTCTATCCATTTTCTTTTTATTTTGTATATATATACTTATAGTGTTCCCTATTTGAATATCAATTCTTTGCATGTAGGGATTGTGAGAGAGAGAGAGAGAGAGAGAGAGAGAGAGAGAGAGAGAGAGAGAGAGAGAGAGAGAGAGAGAGAGAGAGAGAGAGAGAGAGAGAGAATATTATTCTGGGATTACAGGAGGGTCAAACTGATAGACAAGCAGAGTCCTCTCACTGATCAGTAACAAAATTGAATGATTTAGGGTACATACTTTATAGAGAAAATGATGTAGGCTAAGGGATTAGGTAAGCCTTTTGCAGGGACAATGGTTAGTAATGATTTACAAGATAGTGACAATGGATTTAGATTACCTTAGTGGCTTTAAGCAGTTTTCAATAGGATAATAGATCACAGGTAAATATGTAAACATCTAGTCCAGATTCTCAAGGTAATGTTTGCTTCAGTGGGTTTGTCTAGAACAGCCAGTTATTTACCAATTACATCAGGGAGGGGTGGAAATGAGGGGTTTGGGGGCCTCATGTGAGGAGTGATTCTGGCCAGACCATGGCTTTGATTTTATTGGGGTCCACTCTCACTACTGGGGACTACATGTGTGTGACTGTTCCTCTTGTGCCTGGTGCTTAATGTACACATAATAAATGCTTGTTGATTACTTGATGGTAAAAGGCCTTGAATTCATGTCAAATGGGAATCAGTTGAAGGAATTAGGGACGTTTAGACTGATGAATAGAAGGGGAGGTACTACATGATGGTTATCTTTAAGTATTTTTAATGTCTGCCAGGCCTAAGGAAAAGTAGGATATATTCTGTTTTGTCACTAAGTGCAGAACTAAGCCAAATGAGTCAAAATTACAAACAAGCAAATTTAGATTAGATACATTGAAAAAGGCTTGACATGGAGGAGATTTTTATTAAGATACAGATTAAAATATATGGTCTATAGGATCTATTCTATAGATTATTTAAAGACACTAGTATCAGAAAACAGAAAACGAACATGCCATTAATGTTCTCACATGAAGAGATGGCCTCACCAGAGCAAATTTTTATATATATATATATATATATGTATATATATATATATATATAATTATATCAAAGGTTGAAATAACATTCAAAGGATAGTCCTCAAGACACAAAAAGCATCTTCTCACAAACTGCTATAGATAAGGGGAAGGAAGCATTATATTCCCAAATCATTAAGGAATGTATATACTTCAATATAGAATGTAATCTTACACATTCAGGACCTTCTGTGTATATCAAGACCAATTCATGCCTTCTCATCTTATGTGATACTAATCTGTGTTTTCCTATGGAGGTAGAATGTATCTACACAACAGGCTATCCTTTTTACATTTTGTAGGTATTATTGCAACACAAGGTTGTTCACTTGCTTATTTATGCTCTTGACATGCCACTTTTTTTCCCCCAGTCATAATTTAGGATGAAAATGGTCACTGGAAATATGCCATAGTTTGTTTCCATCATGAATGTCTCCATTACCTTTTGGGTCACTCACAGCTTATGAAATATCAGATCAAATTAATATAAAAATGTTAAATAGAATTCTAGTAGATCAAGTAATAAGAATATATAAAATCATATAATCCAGTAGAATGTATACCAGAAATGTAAGATGGTTCACTAGTTGGAAAAGCATTAAAATAACATATCACATAAATGATAAATATTTATTCAATATGATTGATTTTGATTAATATGTTTATATTACTAGATACAGAAAAATAATTTATAACATTTTTAATTATATCACAAAAGCAAAAAAAAACAACAAATAACCCAAGTAACTTTGTAATAAGTATGTTCAGAATCAGGAAATTAAAGAAAGAAAGAAAGAAAATTTCCATCTAAAATGGGAGACAATTTATTGGGGCATTAATCTACCAAAAAACATACATGAGGCCAATGAATGACAACTGTTAAATAATTTTACAAGAATAATAATAGTTAATATTTATATATCATTTTAAGACTTGCAAAGCCATATAATCCTCTTCCTAGTCTTGTTTAGTAAGTGTTTTTGCTATACCTATTTCATAAATGAGGAATCCATGGCTCAGGGAGGCTTAATGACTTTCATCTAGTCACAATTTGAGGCTGAATTCTAACTCGGGGCTTCCCAATTTCAAGTGCAGTGTTTATTCCACCATACCATATGATCTTTAAAGAGGCAGTAAACAATCAGATACAGTGCTTTAGCACGATGTGGTAAAGATTTTTGCGTTAGCCAAATTAAGGTAAAATGCAAGCCCAATAATATCAGTGGCAAATCCTAGAGCAGTATTGGTGAAGGCATGACATGCTTTCATTTAGGAAGCTGCTCTGTTCCCCCTCCTCCCATTCCCAAGGACATTTTCTGCATGCCCCACCCCTGTGTGCAGCTGCCCAATGGGAGTACTTTTTCCCTCTGCTCTCTAGGATAATGGGAGGGCCAGGTTTCACAGAAAGCTTGACATTGCAGTTTGGGCACCTGAACTTGAAAACCTTTGCCAACACTGCCCTAGAGAATTCACTTGCTTGCCTGTATTTTGGAGATTAAATCATATCAATCTATTCCATTGTCTTGTATCAACATCTGAAATTTGTCATTTTCCAGTTACAATAATGCCTCTTATTTTCCATAGTCTTTTAAAGAATGCTGCCAGTCATTCAGTAATCACATCTGCCAAATCTTTTACTAACTAGCCTATGAACAGTCCTTTTACTCTTGGTCTGTACCTGAACTCATCAAGAACACAACTCAGTATTCAGTCCTTATTTCCCAATTTATCTTGTGTCAACCTTCTAGTAACCATTTTGGTCCTAAACCAAAAAATTCTACTTTGTACTAGGGGGAAAAAAATAGAAATGATCCATTTGGAACCTATTGAATGTGATCCAAATTGCTATTTAATTTTCACAGAAATTTATGAATAACATTTTTCCCCAATGTTTTGTGATTTTGAATATGACAGTTTTTTTTTGTTCTTTACATTTGTTTCTGGATATTTTAAAATTTGCTCAATTTATCTATTTTTCCTACGTTTAATTCTGTACCACATGTGGCTTTGGTAATTAATACTTTATACTCTTTATTAGAGATCTGGAAGTACTCTTCTTCCCCACCTTCAGTTCCTTTCTTTCCCTTCACTCACAGTTTCCTCCAATATTTTTGACTTTCCATATGAATCATACTGTTATTTTTTGTTTAGTTTTTTGGAGCATGCCCTTGGTATTTTTATAACAAGTACAACTGTTGCCTATCTGTTTCTCCCTGAGCTGATACTTGTGAAGTTGATTTTTTTGTTGTTGTTCCCAAGTGTAAGGACTTTACACTGATCTCTGTTGAATTTCGTTTTATTCCATTTGACCCAATGCTCTAGTCTCTTAGTTATAGCTCTCTTCAATCTTTTTGTCACCTGCAAATTTGATGAAAAATTATATTTCTCTTAAGTCATTACTCATGGACCTGCGATCCCATTGATGTCACTATTCCCTCTAATGTAGATCTCTGCTCATCTAGTGCCACCCTTACCCTTCTCCTATGATAAGTTTACCACTAGAGGCCTTCTTCACTTTCTCTTAATATTGTCTAAAGCAAGAGTTCTTAACCTTTCTGTGTTATGGTGAATGCTCCGAATGATATTATTAATGCAGGAGGTAAAATTCATGGGATGACAGAGAAAATCAATTATACTGAAATATATTGATCAAAAAATTAGTTCATTATTAATTATTCCTCAATTTTTCTTGATTGATTAGGTCAGTTGATTATCCCTCAGTCTTTCTTTTTTGTTTATTTATTTCTTTGATGGAGTGGTAGCATTATATATTAAGATTTACTCAACTGACTAAATCTAGATAGGACCCAGAAGGGGGAGGCATGATGGAGAGGTTTTGGATGAAGGTAGGTAAAAAGAAAAATAGAACTGATTTTGCCATTGGAGTGGAAATAATTGAAAAGGTTTGGGAAATTCAGATTAGAACATGAGATAGATATTTTGAGGACTTTGGTTATCCTAAAAATCTACATATTCTCTGTTAAAAGCAAAGAAGCTATATCTTTTTGCCCTATCTTAATTTCATTCTTTAAAAGATAGAAGAATTAGCAAAAGTAAATTCTATTCTAGAACTAGAATGAGTGGAAATGGTGGGAACCTTGTGAGAAAACAATTGTTTCATGCTAAAGTTTGCAATAGAGAAAGTGATAAATTCCACACCATAGAACAAACAGGACCTTTGCTTCGGCTGGATAGGGTGATAATAAATGACAACAGAGAAGACAAATTTGCTTAATTTTTAAATTTGTTTCCATTTCCTCTGCAAAGGAGAATTACTTTTGCCCCAGGAATGACAAAATAAAAATGACTAATAAAGAGAGTTGATACTGAATAGATAATAGAAAAGATAGTTAGAAAATACTCTTGAATTCAAGTCACTTAGCCTATGTGAAAACACTTAGCTATCAGAAGAAGAGCAATCGTTTCTTCCCTACACCCATCAGATTGGCAAAGATGAAAAAATGGAGGAAAAGAATATATTAATACTCTGGGTAGAACTGTGAATTGCTCCTCATTCTCTAAAGAAATTTTGAATTATGCTCTCAAAAGTAGGTAAGTTTTGCATACCCAGCTTTTTAACAACTACTTGATGTCTACTCCAAAAGGATCCATATGTACAAAAATATTTATAGAAACTCTTAATGGAAAAAAACCCAGGAAACTAAAATTGTGTCCATCTAGTGGGCATTGGTCAATCAAATTATATTACTTAAGTAGAGTGGAATATTATCATATCTTAAAAAATTATGAAATGGACAGTTTTGAAGGAAACTGAAGACTTTTGTCAACTGATGCAGAGTGAAATGAGCCAAAATAAGGGAAGAGTTTATACTTTGTAAAAAAAAATGATCAAGTAAAACAACTCTGAAAGACCTTAGAACTTTGATCAATATAGTAGCAGCCCACAATTTCAAATAACTGAAAATGGAGCATGCCAGAGAGGTGATAGGCCTAAAAGGGAGAATGAGAAAGACAGTTTTAGACATGACCAATGTGGAAATTTGTTTTGCTTCACCATCTATATTTGTTATGAAGCTTTTATATGTTTGTTTATTGAGGGGAGTTAGGTATTTTGGCAGATAGAGGGGAGTTAGGTATTTTGGCAGATAGAGATCGAGATTTGGAGTCAGAAAGAACTGAATTCATATCTGTCTCAGATACTTACAAGCCAAGTGACCCTGGAAAGTTGCTTAACTTCGGTTTTTCCTTGGTCTCCTTATCTGTAAAATGAGGGTAATAACAGTACCTACATCCCAGGACTGAGTATCAAATGAGATAATAATTATAAAATATTTAGCATACACAGGAAGCTCTCTATATAAATATTAGTTGCTATCATTATTATTATATTATTGTTTCATTTTAGGTACAGGTGAGAGTGACGGGAAAAAACACAAATACATGTTAATCAAAAAATTACAAACAAAAAATTTTAATGTAAGAGAAATTCTGCTTGTTAGTATTCTAGAAGGTATTATGGCATAGTAAAATGTATAGTTATTTCAGAATCAGGCGACCTGGGATAAGATAAAATCTTAACTATCTTGTAATCATGTGGACTTGGAAAACTCATTTAATCTCTGTACCTCAGTGTCCTCATCTATAAAATGTGGGATTTAGCCTAGATTACCTCTAGGATGAACTATGCAAAACCAGTACTGGTCATAATAACCAAATTCTAGAAATAACATGTGGACTATCCAAAATAAATTATGGCATACAAATCCATCAAGAATTAAGTGCCTTGGGTGCCACATACATGAAGTATATAATATTATTGTACCATAAGAAATGGTATGTGATGGATTTTAAAACATGAGAGACATATATAAAATGATACTGAGTTTTTTAAAAAGCATAACCACCAGAATAATATAGATACTGACTATATTTGTATAAATAAAGACAATAGCAGGAAAACTGAAAAATACGCAGAATACTTCAACTGGCTTCACCTAAATAAACAGAATGACTTAATTTTTTCAAATTCTTCAAGTTAATAAATAATTTTAAAATAAATTAACAGATGTCCACAAGCTGATGTATAGTTGTTTGAATCAATTTTTTCTTTGTTACTTGTAGTGTTTGGTTTTTTGTATTTTTTATTCTTTATGTCTTTCACTACACAATGAAATTGATTTGGGAAGGACAGAGGAATTATTGATTTTCTAGAAATGATTTTCAAACATCATAAATTCTGCTAATAGGCTATGGTTTTATCCATATCATAACAGCTTGAGCAATCAATCAAGTTTCTATAAGTAAAACAAAATCTTCATAATCAAATATATAAAAATACTAGGTAATTTTAGGAAAAGAATAGAAATCTGGAGATGGTGGTTGTCATTTGGATGCTTTTGAGTTGGCTTGTAAAATTTAAAGCTGATTATCGTTATTTGATTCTTAGTCCAGTTCATTCGTTTGAACTTTTTGGTCTGAGAAATATAAGCTTCCTATAGGCATTATTTACAAATACTGTGTCCTAGGCATCTGCATGAAATGTGATATGGAAGTAGCAGATAGTCTGGTTTTCTTGGAGCATAAGATATATGAAATGTGGAATATTGTGAGCTGAAAGTACTTAAACATAAAATGCCTTTCAGAAATTGAGTCTATTGTTGAAAAATAGCTCTGTGCCCTGGTATGACAATGTCTTAACTGTGGAGTAGGGGATGACTCCAGTAAGCTGGATGGAAAAGTAGTGGACCTGAGTAAAATGTGCATTTATCATGAATAAGGAAGAAAAATGGAGTATTCAGTATTCAATATTTATTGAATATCTACTATATGTAATACCACATACTGGAGTAAAAATCATATAAGACATACAAATAGCTATAGTAGCAAGTAACATGATAACTGATATAGGCCAAATACCATAGGAGTAGAGTTTAAAAAGGACATTTTAGATTTGAAATGATCAGGAAGTACCATGGAGATGGCATTTGAGCTCAGTGTTAAAGAAATAATTTAAGGAGAAATGTAGAGTGGGACATCCTAGCTAGGTCCAAGGACATAGAACTAGCAAAATCACAGTACATAGCTACAGCAGAAAGAATGGTGGATTTGGATTCACAAAACCTAGATGACATCACAGCTCTTAGATACCTAGGCCCTGATCTAACCACTAAGGATTACAAGTATAAGGAAAGAATATATAGTACAATGGGATAAAATACACATAAAACTAATAGCAGGAAGGGCTTTGGGGAGAAGGGCAAGTCAGAAGTATGAGGGAAGCATGGCTGGGGTCCTTTCTGCAATAATGGTTTCTACAAAGTAGCCACCAATCAGGAATCTGTGCCTCGGGGCAGAAGTTTCTTCAGGAGAGGGAGTCAAAGAAGAAGAGGAAATGTGAAGTAAATGATCCAGAAGGAAGTGTAGTTCAGTAGAAAGTATGCTTATTTTGGAATCAGAGGACTTAACGCATAAATCATGAATGGTATGAAGTAGAGTCAAGGCCCTTCCTGAAAGTGATACATTTGAGGGAGGAACCAAGAAAGAGAGAGGGCCCAGCTGAAGAGAGATTTCCTTCCCCAGCGTCTAGGATTTATCATCCCTGATTTGGTCATTGGAAACCCAGAATGATAAAGCCCCTTACAATTTTTCAGTATTGTAACCAAATATTCCAGTTTGTCCCACTCTTCTAGGTTAAATGTCCACAGCTTACTCTTTGAAGGTAATTGTTCATAGGAACAATGGGCCTGTCTAGGATTGGAGAGCTTTCTCCTTCTCTTAGGAGGCCTTTTCCAGGTTTTAAGGTAACTGTCTTCAGCAGGCATGACTACAGAAGAAAAGGAGCCATAAGCTACTTAGGCTATAGGCTCAAAAGCTCTCTCCCACTAGTCCCATGTTATCAGGACTGACCTCTAAATCCACAGTAGCCATACCTTGTCTCCAGACTCAGCCCCTGACACCTACACAACTCTAAGAAGCTCTTCTACTTACTAACTAACCTTGGGTATGTAACTTATCCTGTCTGGACCAATTTCTCCAACTATGTTGAATGGACAATGGAAAGAGTATTGGCTCTGGAGTCAGACGAATTCATACCCTATTTCTGACACTGCTTACCCATCATGCCTCAGTTTCCTTTTTTGTGAAATAAGGGAAAACAGACTAGATTTCCTCTGAAGTCCCTTCCAGCTCTAATTGACAATGTTGAAATTATGGGTTCTCCAGTGACAAGCCAGGGAAATTGCATACTGGAAAGATGTTAGAGGTTGATTGTTTTTACAGTAGAATGATCTGATCAGGAAAATTGATGCATCAACATAGTTTTGTTAACACAAAATCATATATAATAAGATTTAAGTTTATGTAACATTTCTTAAAATTATTGTTGAAACTTAGGTCCATAGAATTGGATGTCTAATCTTGCATTTAATCTTCATAGTTGTTTACTCAGAAAATGAAAATTTACAGTTAAAAGTTGCACATAAAGGGTTTGTTTTAAATATTTTAAGGATATTGTTACGTTTTTAAAAATTACAAAATTGAGTAACCTTTAAAATGTTTATACTTATAAATGCAAAGACTAGGGAACTATCTATATTGTTTAAAATAAAGTCTGAAAATTAAACTTAGCGCTAAAAATGATTTATCTAACTTAAATGAAAACTTGAAGACTTTTGAATTATATGCCTGCAGAGAATGATATAATTTTGGTGACATAAAATACAAAATTACTACATTTCCCAGGAACCACAGACATTCCTTAAAATTATGTTTACTGGAAATTATTTTTCTTCACATGTGTGCACATGCACAGTATTGTAAAAGATAACAAAACAACGTAATCATTTCAGCATGCTACTCCAGTTTGTTTTATAAAACATTCTACTGCTAAGCTTGCAAGATATTTTGGCCTGGATTAAGGTTTTTTTTAGTTTTACATAGCAGGCAGTTACATATTCAGTACAACATTACTGTAACAGGAAAATGAGAAAGGTCAATACATTTTATACACCAATCTGTAGAGTAGTATATTGTTACTGGCCACATGATAATTTTAGAAATACTATTTAAGTCCTTGAACAGAGAGCCTACATTTGGTCACCAGAATAATGTGATAAAAGTATACAAATCTGAAACATGAGCCTAAAAAAAGGATGGGCAGAGAAGAAGATTAGTTTCAGCCTTAATTAAGGTAGTTTAAACTACTAAAGAACTCTCCCCTCAAGAAACTCTTAAAGGAAAAAGTGAGATAGTTCCCCCCCCCCAAAAAAAAAAACACACACACAAGAGCTGGTAGTACAATGGATAGAGTACTAGACCTGGAATCATCTTTCTGAGTTCAAATCTGACCTCAGAAACTTAGTAGCTGTGTATCTCTGGACAAGTCACTTAACTCTGTTTGCCTCAGTTTCCTCATTTGTAAAATGAGTTAGAGAAGGAAATGTTTAACCACTCCAATATCTTTGCCAAAGAAAACCTCAAATGGAATTACAAAGAGTTGGCAAGAATCAGACTGAAATAACTCAACAACAAATAGCACCTTCCTTAAGAATTTTTTTCTTAAGAGTTGTAAGGATCAAATGTCCTATTGAGATAATATTTGTAAAAGATGCTTAGCACAGTTCTAGGCATGTACTAAGTACTATATAAGCATACATTTCCTTCCCCTTTCCCCTTGACTCCCCAACCCCCAGCCATTCTCAGATTGATAAAATTGTTACAAATGTTTCAGCGAACACACAATATGTTATGTGTATATTTAAGAAATTCGCTATTATGCCTCATATGGTATCTTCAGTTCATAGATGCAAGCTTAGCCTTGATATTTATGTGATATTTATATGCATATATTGAGTCTTAGAAGTCAACAGAAAAAGCACTTAATAGATCTTCAGGATGAAACACAGTTGTTCAAAAAAGTTATTTACTGAAAAGACAAAATAGGGTACCATACTGAACAACTGCCATTTGTAGAAATGGACAAAAAAGTATTTGCACTGTGAATATGTTACTAATCAGTAACTTAATGAGGCATGAGTCTAAAATAAGAGTCAGGCAAAAAAATTGGTTGAAAGGACCACAAACCACTGAGTCTTAAATATCTTGAATACTTCTAACCAATGCCATTGGCACCCTTGAAATCTCTATAAGGATGAACACTTCTACTGATCATCCACCTCCTGAAAGGTAGATTTATCTATGTAAGCATACCTCTTCTCTTCACATAGGATTGGTCCATCAGTATAGCAGTATTTTTAAGTTACAAAGTTCTGCCAAAATGTGACATGATAATTTTGCTTTTGTGTCAGTATTTTTTGTAGTGTAGATTATTTTTAAAATATCCACACTAAAAGTACCATGATTTAAAATTACCTTGCAAGGTTAAAACTAAAAGGATTCTGCTACTAAATGCTATTATTTGCATTAACAATATCATGCAGATAGTTGAAACAACAAAGGATTTTAATCCAACATGCAGGACTCTAGTACACATTGAATTGAAATTTGATCAAAGGAGTACCTTAAAGAAGAACTTAACAATAATCAATAGGTTCCATAGGTTTTATTTAAACATTTCTTATTGGAGGAAATGCCAGAAATAAAAAGATTAATAAGTAACTTCTTTGATCCATAATTGTAACAATAAGAGCAATAATAAAAAGAAATCCTTCCAAACCCATAAGAAAATACATCATTTCTTTTTTCCTTCCAACTTCATTGTCTTACTGCCACTTTCCTGTATTTGTGGTTTCCAAGAAAATTGGTCCACAAGAGAATTCCTTTTTAAATATTTATTCACTGGAGAGCATATTCTTCTTAGCTAGTGATGTGGGGATACAGTAAAAGTAAATATTAGAGTGAATTGCATAGAGAATTGTGGGCTGTTAACCAACACTATAGGCCTATTCCTTTTATTAATTGCTCTCATTATAAAATCACAATCAGAAATTTTAGCTAGTATCCCATGAAAAGCTCAGACATTAAAGAAGGTGATTGAAAGTGAAAACATTTTTCTTCATTTTTGTTTTCCTGCTCTTTTCTTTTTGTGTAGTTCTTGTTCTTTCCATTTTTTGGAAGTCTTTCTAACATTTTTTGGAATTTGAAGAAATTTATGAAGTTAAAATATTCCCATGTCATATTCCCCAAATCACTTTTCTTCCTGATAGATGGGAAGATAATCTGTTTCATGGGCATTTTCATTTTTCTTTCTTTTCTTTTCTTTTCTTTTCTTTTCTTTTTTTTTTAAGGATTCTCTGCCTTTTCATTGGCTCCTTTGTAGTCTAATTTATGGATTGGGACTCTGGAAAAAAATTTTTTTGATAGTTGCTTATATAGGCATGATAATTTATTTAAAATAGTGACTCTGTGAAGAGGGATTTCACATGACTATAATTGTAATGTTTTTTTTTTTTTAATTAGTCTGTATTTTGTATCAAGTTATCAAAGCACTAAGCCATCCTGCCCTAGAAGTTTGTGGCTTATGATTCCACTGCTTGTGCACAGTGTCTGAATATGCTGACTGCCTTCCCTAGATGGCATCTCCTTTTTCATCTGTTTCACAAAGCTTGTGCTGCTACCCTATTACTTACTCTCTGTACTGTCATTTTGTTTACTGATAAACATTATAATTGGTTTCATTTTATATTTCCTTCTTGTTTTTACTAGTGGATCGAATTGTGGGTCTGGATCAAGTCACTGGCATGACAGAGACTGCTTTTGGATCAGCATATAAAACCAAAAAGGGCATGTTTCGTACTGTTGGGCAACTATACAAAGAATCTCTCACTAAACTGATGGCCACTCTTCGAAATACAAACCCTAACTTTGTTCGATGCATCATTCCCAATCATGAGAAGAGGGTAAGTACTAAACAAAACATTATATTCTGTTCCAAATAATAATTTTTTTTTATTGTGGTCAATTCAAAAAATTTTTTGTTTGTGTTATTTTACAAAGTACAACTTTTAAACTGTTGTTTACTTGATTAGGCTGGAAAGCTGGATCCTCATCTAGTTCTCGATCAACTCCGTTGTAATGGTGTCCTAGAAGGGATTAGAATCTGTCGACAGGGATTCCCGAACCGGATAGTATTTCAGGAATTCAGACAGAGGTACCAGGATTGAGACTTCTTTACGTGTGTTGCTAACTGAAAACTTGATGTCAATTTCCATGAAATAGTGAGATAGCACCAATTAAACAAGATTCTTCCTATTTTTACCAAGCACTGGAGAATGACACATAATGGAATCCAAGCACCAACCATCAGCGTGTCTTCTAAAAAGAAATAATTTAGTTAATCAGGACAAACTCATTGAAAGTTTATGGCATTCAAAATTCTGTTGTATTTGATGTGCAGGATATGTAAGTGGTTGAGATAGAGTCCCTGCTCCCAAACATATGGCTGGCAGAGACAAGACATAATATGTATGAAGAAAATTAATTTAAAATATGTGTTCAATGGAGTAACTCTTTATCAGTAAAGTAAACTCATATTTTCTCTAATTTTTAAGTCTTTCCTTTAAATGTAAGGAGGAAATGTGGGTCAGAACATAAAATGGAAATGAAGAGAACAGTGATCTAGAGAAGAGTAGGGATTATTATAAAGAGAATTCTGAAGTTGGGATAGTACAATGGACAGAACTGATTCAGTCAAGTATACTCAATAAGAATATGGCAACATTTAGCTCTGGAAGACAGGTCTTCCTCTTGTGTCCATATGGAAACAGATTTGGTCCACAAATCAAGGTGTAGTGACTGTTTTTTGAACAGTTTCCATCATGCTTGATATACCTAGACTCCATGTGTGTAGGCCTTTTTTTGCTACGCTCTTGGGCACATGAGACTTGGTATTTCCTTGTATTTCTTATATATGAAATGGTAACCATAATGCCCCTTGAAAGTATTATATAGATTAAATCATGTTAAAAAATATGTAAGAGGACTTTGTATATTATAAAAATCTATATAAATGTCATATTTTAAAGTTACTTCTACTTTATGGGTTCATTTTCCCTAATTTTATTGTCTTACTCAAAGAAAGGATAATTTAGGGCCTTTAAGGCCAAGTAGGATTAAAGTATAGGGCCATGTTGGCAAAACTGAGGCATAGGTGCTGGGGTGGCATAGAGGAGGTTGCTCCGCTCCCTTTCTCCACAGCACCTGAGGACATTTTTTTTGCATGCTCTTGCCTCTCTGTTCAACTGCCCAATGTGACCACTCCCGGCTCACAAGCAACTTGAAATTGCAGTTTGGGAATGCAATCTCGAGAATTTTTGACAACGCTGCTCTAGGGGAATATATTAGGGGTGTTGTAGCCATTATCTTTAGAGTCAAGAATAGGAAGAATAAATGTGGTCTTTTTTTTTTCCCCAAGTTTTTAGTCAACAAGCATTTATTCAGTACTTCCTATGTGTTAGGCTCTGGGAATACAAAGACACCAGACTCTGATCCAAAGGAACTCTTAATTCCACTGCAGGGGTAGGAGGAGAACACAATACACATCTTATAAATTTGTAGTGGGGAATTTGTCAACTGTACCAAATATAATATTCATACTTTAGTTGTACCTTTTAGAGTCAGAAAAGTTGCCAATAGATGTATGCTAAAAATATATTTTGAGATCTCTTTGCTCTGTACTTTCCTTATAGATATGAGATTCTAACTCCAAATGCTATTCCAAAAGGCTTTATGGATGGCAAACAAGCTTGTGAACGAATGGTAAGTTTTCCTTCACTTTAAGTTGCTACTTAGTGTTGTACATTGTTATTAGTACCTGAAATTAAAGCAGTTTTTTTCTCTTAGATCCGAGCCCTGGAATTAGACCCTAACTTGTATAGAATTGGACAGAGCAAGATATTCTTCAGAGCTGGAGTTCTGGCCCACTTGGAAGAAGAACGAGATTTAAAGATTACAGACATCATCATCTTTTTCCAGGCTGTTTGTAGAGGGTACTTAGCCAGAAAGTAAGTTGATGTGGAATGTTATTAATAACAATAATAATTGGCATTTATATTGCACTGTAAACTTTGCAAATCATTATACAAGCCATAAAGAGTCAGCTTATGTGCTACTTTCTTCTAGGGCCCTCTCTTAATTATCTCTTCTTAGTCTCTACTTTTATCCTCACCTCTATCACCAACAAACCACAGTGCATTTATTTTGTGTATATCTTATATACATTTGCCAACTTGTTGTGTGCTCCCTAATTGAACATGAGATTCTTATGGGCAGAGACTGCCTAGTTTCTCTTATGCTCACAGTGCCTGGCACATTGTGGGGACTTGCTTACATTGATAGCTATATTCATCTATCATCTAACATGCTGAAGATTTTAAGCATCATGAGGGCAGGGACCATGTTATACTAATCTTTATATTTCCCTAATTTTTAGTATAACATGTTCTCTGCCCTCATGATGCTTAAAATCTTCAGTATGATGTTAGCAGTAAGTGTATTTCGTAGTGTTCTAACTCTTTCAAAATTGATGATCAAAATATTTATTGAGGGTACTATGCACAACCCTGTGCTACATGCTAAAAGTATAACACAAGATCTCTGTTCTCAGGAAACCTGAAATATATAGTAAATAAGAAAATCAAAATGCATTTTAAAAATCTTAATATGCAGAGGATACAAAAGTGAAAATGAAATTATTTCTGCCCTCATGGTGATTTAGTCTATAAGAAAAGATCACATGCATATAAATTAAGTATATACAAACCAAATCCATGACAACTTGAAAAAAAAAGTCATACATAAAATGGAATTTGAGCTGAGCTTTGAAAGAAACTATCGAGACAGAATTTTAGGCAATTTGTGCATATATGGAATGGGAGACTGATTGTTGTATGGGAGGAACAGCAAGAAGACCATTTTGACTAGGCTATGTGTCATGGTGAGGAGTGTATAATAACTTTGGAAAGGTATATTGGAGCCAGATTGCGAAGGGTTCTAAGAATAAGGGAATGGTATCATCAGTCCTTTGCTTTAGGAAAATTCCCTTTTCAACTATATGATAAGTAGTTTGGAATGGGGAAAGTATTGAGGCAATAAGCAGGCTCTTGCAGTAATCCAGGTGGGAGGCAGAGTGGGTGTAGTAGCCATATGAGTAAAAGAAAGGAATGGATAGGAGAGATGTTATGTAGGTAAAGTGGATAGTATCCATCAAATAAAGTGGTTGGGCTAAATAATGTCTGGAGTTGTTTCCAACTCTAGATCTGAGCATCTGGGAGGGAAGGGATGTGATGATCTAAATTTAAAAAGGAAGTTATGGGAATAAGTTGTATCTACAAGAGTAGATTCTAAAGAAGAAAAGAACAGATGATGGGCCAATGCCCATATTTATAGGATATGAGAAGGAAGAGCAGTCATCAGAAGAAAAAAAAGGAACAGCTAGGGTAATTTTAAGAATATAAAGATGATAGAAACCATAGTAGGAGGAGAATTTGAAGAACAACAGTGTACAATACTAAAGGGAGGTCAAGGAAAACAAGAAAAGACTGTTGAATTTAGCAATTAAGACCAGGTTAAATACCCCATCTTGCTCTCGGCCCAGGTGAGGTTACAAGGCATTCTGGGAGCCAGAGCAAGGACTTCTGGGGTTTGGAGTCCAGAGTTCAAGTCTCCATTTTTACATTAGGCAAAAGAACAGGCTCAGATAAAGGTTGACTGTATGTAGCAATCAAGATTTCCCATTCTAAGGCTATGTATATTGCAAAGGAATTAA
This sequence comes from Monodelphis domestica, assembly GCF_027887165.1. Classification (NCBI taxonomy): domain Eukaryota; kingdom Metazoa; phylum Chordata; class Mammalia; order Didelphimorphia; family Didelphidae; genus Monodelphis; species Monodelphis domestica. Next base: position 257,448,453 of record NC_077228.1, read on the forward strand.
AATATTTGGTTAACTGGAATGCCCTTTTCTCTGACCACATTAGGTAAAAGAATTTACTTATATACACATTTGTTGCTATATTAATTTCAGAATAGCTTGTTTATTCTAAAAGCTATTCATTTTGCCCAATAATTATCACAAGTATATATCTTTTTATTTTGGTTTTAAGGGCCTTTGCCAAGAAACAGCAACAACTGAGTGCCCTGAAAGTCTTGCAGCGTAACTGTGCAGCCTATCTGAAATTACGGCATTGGCAGTGGTGGCGAGTCTTTACTAAGGTGTGTTGCCTGTGTGTTTTTGAATATCAGTATAATTAACTAATAGAACTAAGAAAACAAAGATACCATTAAACTTATTTTTTATTTTAATGCAGGTGAAGCCTCTACTACAAGTTACCCGCCAGGAGGAAGAGCTTCAGGCCAAGGATGAAGAGCTATTGAAAGTCAAGGAAAAACAGACAAAGGTAGAAGAAGAGCTGGAAGAAATGGAAAGGAAACATCAACAGGTATGATCATTGACAACTTGAAACCCTTCTACTGCTATTAATTAATGAGTTAACCTGGTGTTATTAGGAAACTCAAGGTAAAAAATCATTGGCTATTAAATGATTTTTTCCTATGCTTATTTAAAATATCATTATATTAATAAACATTTATATGAGCTCCCTCAGAGGCGTTAAAATCTGTAAGAAATGTATTACTTCATTCCAGGTGTTTTATAACAGAATTTCAAGGCAGTTAGACTGTGCCATTTTATCTGGCTTTTCTTCTGAACTTATCCCTACATTAAAAGGGCAAAATCTACTTCTTTTTAATCTCTGTTCACCAAAAAAACCCTGTAAGCATAGGCCTTTATTGAATGGGTGCCTAATCTGTAGTCAAGCTAATACCAATCAACTTTTGTGTATCTTTCTTGAGCAGAACAAAAAAGGGGGAATGGAACTATTAAAGCATTTTTCAGTCTTCACTATCCAAAATAGTAGAACCTAGCATAAGAACTTGTGTGTATGACCCAGGAAATGGTTGATAGGATAAAGAGAATCTTGTTATTTACAACATAGAGTTGTGTTTTTTTAGGAGACAAAAATTTCCATTTTATTATTTCTAGAAGAATTGTTTTACGCTTCAACAATGCTGTTTTTGACTTCTGCTCAAACTAGTTAGTGACTTGACCATTGGTTCTAATATGACTCCCAGATTGGTAACCACTCATTTCCTGTTGATTACACTATAACAGGTTTCATTTTTGAAATGTTTGGTGCTTAACATTTCTAGCATCTTTCAACTCTCTTCTTCAAGGTAACATTCATCATATATGTAAAAGTGAGGCTTCTGGGTGATCTGTAAACATTTGGCCTTGATAGCTTTCTTAAAGAACTATATTCCTAAAAACCAGACCTGGTGATTGTAAATTCTGCCTATATTTCTTTGACATGAAGTTTCAGGACTGTTATAGTCCTCTAATGAATGTTTTGGGTGGATTTGAGTGGACATTTCATTAGGCATTTTTCTATGGTTCAGCTTTTAGAGGAGAAGAACATTCTTGCTGAGCAGTTGCAAGCAGAAACAGAGCTCTTTGCTGAAGCTGAGGAGATGCGAGCTCGTCTTGCTGCAAAAAAACAGGAACTAGAAGAAATTCTTCATGACCTGGAGTCAAGGGTTGAAGAAGAGGAAGAACGAAACCAAGTGCTCCAAAATGAAAAGAAAAAAATGCAAGGACACATTCAGGTATCTGCAAATGTTTCTTTGAAGGGTTGCAAGGCGCAAAAGAGATCATGATCTCTGTGAAAGGAATTTGAAGGCCTTCCAGTTATTTCTTCTCTTCTTTACAATAACAGCCAAGAAATCTGTATTTGCATTCTTAAGGCATATTTTACCAAAGCAAGATCACTTAGTAAATCATAAATGAATGAATGAATAAAAAGCAAACACTCTTTGTGCCAAGCTTTGTGCTAAGCACTGAGGATACAGATGGAAAAAGAAAATAGTCCCCTGCTCTCTAGGAGCTCACAGCCTAATCAATGAATAAAACACATGTAGGAGAATTTAGCTGCTAAGCAAAATAGACAGGCCTAGAGGTCCCAGAGCTTTACAGGAGTGGCCACCACTGTTGGGTATTGGGCAGTTGCTCTACAGATCACAAAGGGAAAGGGATTCTGGGTTTCCTCTGACTGGGTTTGATTTCAAGTTGAAATGCCTAGCTAGGAAGAGAAAAAGTAAAGGGGGTATTGGCAGGAATATTGGGGTGTTTGTTGTGAGAAAAGGAGGTAGAAGTAGGGTCCTACTGAGTGCCCATTCCTTTGGCCACTAGGTACCCCCCAGGTGGAGTCTTGGGCTGCCTGCCAGCTTGAAGTAGAAGCAAGGTCACACTCACTTAGGTGACAGTTCTGACTCGTCTTGAGACATCGTATAACAGATGTGACTCTTTTTCTGAGGTCATTTTCGACATCTAATTTAATCTTCATTCAACAAAAATTTATTAAGCCCTTGTTGCTACATGTGGAGCATTAGAGTACAAAGGTAAATATTTAAAACAATTGCAGGTTTTTAATATAGTACTTTAAGTTTTGCAGAACAGTTACAAAATTTTATCTCTTGATCCTCACAACAACCTCATTAGGTAGGTACTACAGGTATTTTTTATCTCTGTTTTACAGATGAGGAAACTGAGGCTCAGAAGTTAAGTGATTTGCCCAAGGTCAAATACCTAGTAAGTATCAGAGTCAGGATTCCAAACCCAGGCCTCTCCTGATTCCAAGTCTAGCACTCTTTTTATATTATTACCCTGATGCCTCGTGTTTATCTCATTATAAGATACTGTTCTTGCCCTTGAAAACCCTAAATTGTAATGGAATATGTCATTGGATGAACTGCTCCACCCATTGTTATAATGCCTTATACATATCATTTGAGCATGTGGATGCCTTTCAGTCACTTTCACTAGCCTGTCATCACACTGAACAGGTCATTGTTACCTAGAAAGGTTCAACATCATGAAGCTACATCCTGCTTCCCTTCAGGCCCTACAAATATTTTTGTTGTGGGGAATAGACTCCCCCTAAATGCTAATCATTTTTGCTCCTAAGCCTAAAATGGTATGCTTCCATCTATATTAACTGACTACTTTCAATCTTAATACTTTTAGATTTAGATCTTAAACATAATCATTTATTGCCAATAAAGAAAAAAATAACAAATACTCATAGTTAAAGCAAATGCAATAATAATGAATCCACATTTAAACCTGGATTTAAATTTATTCTTCCAACAATACTCTCAATATCCATGGAGGAAAGTGAACTTACACTTAGTAAAACCTAGCCAGGAAGTACACAGGAAGAAGGGAAACCTAGGTACTTATTCTTGGTAACTTATAATTGGACCTCAGTCTTTGATGCCATTAACCATTTGTCTGTTAACTGTCCTCATAGCTCTATAGGTTAGCATGGTAAGTATTCCATCCAATTAGATCCCAGTATCCCTTATAAGCAAAGCAGCTGCAAAACCTCCTCCTTTCTGTTTTCCTCCTAAACCAAAGGAAATAGCAAAGAGCTACAGGCAATTCTGAGATTTTTTTATCTCTCTGGTGTTGCTGAAAGGAAACAGCTGAAGGCTAAAGCTGAAACTGTCTTCCAGTGAACTTTAATTTTAATTCATTTAATCATGAATTAGCAGCCAAAACTTCCCTGTCAGCTGCTGTTTTCTTCAAATACCTTGGACAAAGCTGCATTTTAGATACCCTGCTGAGTCTTCCCTTCTGCCAAGCTTTTCAATCTCTTCACCATAACCTCAGCCTCAACCTAAATTCTTTCAGTGGCTTAAATTAAAATTGTTTACTCAGTGACTCACCTTACACTTATGAAGTAACAACTCAAGTGGTTTCCTCTAATCGTCCTATATTCATTAAACCATTTGCGTTTTACCTTCTTTCTTTTTTTTTTAAATAAACCCTTACCTTCCATCTTGGAGTCAATACTGTGTATTGATTCCAAGGCAGAAGAGTGGTAAGGGCTAGGCAGTGGGGGTCAAGGGACTTGCCCAGGGTCACACAGCTGGGAAATGTCTGAGGCTAGATTTGAACCTAGGACCTCCTGTCTCTGTCTAGGCTTGGCTCTCAATCGACTGAACTACCCAACTTCCCCCTACCTTCTTGAATCTTAAAAATTATTTGCAAATAAGCTATGACCACGGTGTTCTACAGCTCTGGCCATTAATCATTTCCTAGAATAACCATCCCTTGCATTCTGTAGCCTTAAAAATTTGCTTCTTCATGCTCCTATTTTCCCAGTTTTTATTAAATACAATCTCTGACCTTTTAAACCATCATATTGTTTACTTATAAATAAAGCATTTCCCTATATCCTCTACAAGGTGATTTAACTCTTTATATTTGTCACAGTCTATTTTCTCTCTGACCCTTAGATCCTATCTGATCACTCTTATGATTGATTACACACATTTTTTAGTTGTTTTTATTAAAGTTCTTATCTTCATCCTTTCATTTATCATACAGTTCATCCATGAAAGAGGCAGTACTTTTAATATTATTTACAAGTTGATTTAATTCTTTTTCTTTGAGCAACTTTCAACCTTAAATTGTCCTCAGTATGAAAGGTCAGACCCTTATAGTAGTAGATATTCTCAAAATTCCTTGACTTCATGAACACTTTTAATAAATGTTTTTCTGAATTGGAATATTTTTTTAAATGCTTTGTACTTAGCACAATGCCAGGAGTTGAATTCAAATCACTCCCTGGTGAGCAAATAATTGTCGATTCTTGCCATAACAAGTGGCCAACATAGCCATTATTTGAATCCATCTAGTGAGGGGAAAAAAATCAAACTTTTTCCAGTGGTAGCCCATTCCATTTTTCATTAGCTTTAATTGTTATGAAGTTTCTTATAATATTAAGGCCTTAATCGACCTCTTTGAAACTTTTTACCTGTTGTTCCTAGAGTTAACTCTCAGAACAAATAGAACAAGTTGAATATTTCTTCTGTAGGACAGCCCTTCAAATCCAGTTTTCATGTTCTCCCTTCGTATTTTCTTCTCCACCATTAAACATCCCCAGTTCCTTCAGCAAAGCCACATATGGCATGATCTTTAACCTCTCTGGCATTACCTCTGGGACTTTGGGCAGGTCCCTTAAGCCTTCCTGGGCCTCAGTTTTCCTATCTACAAAATAAGGAGATTGGAAATAAATGTTCTCTGAGATTCTTCGCAGCTAGATCTATTGTCTTACCTTTCTCTGAGAGAGAGAGAGAGAGAGAGAGAGAGAGAGAGAGAGAGAGAGAGAGAGAGAGAGAGAGAGAGAGAGAGAGAGAGAGAGGATGTGTACATGTCATAATGTAAATAAGATTGCATTAGTGATTTTGGTTGCACATCACACTATTAATACTTGTAAAGCTCATGTTAAACTTTCCAAATCTTTTTCAGACAAACTGTTGTCTAGCCATGTTTCTATCACTGTATTTTTTATTTCCAGTAAGTTAAATTAAATTTGATATTAGTAGATTTGGCCTGTAACATTGAAATTCTCTCAAAACTGTATTTTTATTTTAAATTTTAATTTATTACTTCAGGCTCAAGATTTCTAGTTAGCCAATGGATCCCCTCCAAAGTCCTAGAATATTTCTAAAATTATGAGGATATAAGTGTAGGCAGCTAGGCAGGAGAGCTTGATAATCCCTCCCCCAACAACAACAACAAAAAGATCACCTAATGGTCCTGCAAGTTAGTATCTCTTCTGATGTCATCACTTAGTTCTTCCCCAGGACAGCTCTGACTGGAGAACAGTCACACAGGAAATGAATTCAGATCTCAGTCACCAGAAGAAGCGGGTCTTCAAAATGCCGAATGACCCTCTTCCTCCCTGCCATGCCAGAATGACTGCAGAGCACATGCTTCCCAACATGGCTTAGCCAGTTTCATTACCTCATCAAGTTTTTGTTCATAGATAAATAGGGAGCAGGTCTCTACCCTACCTGTAAAAGATATAGATAAAAGGGAGGACCAAGCCAGTTTCATAGCCAGGCAACACATTTTTGAGCTTTAAAATAAAACTTTTTCAAGGGTGTGGGGGTTAAAGAGAAAATTATTTCTCAGAAAATATTCCAATTCAGTATTCATTTTCCATAGGCTTATCATTCTAGTCTCTTGAAGGCATTTTCCATCTTGTTGTCATTCAGTATCCCTCAGAGATTTTTTTTTGTTACAATCTGCAAATTTAATGAGCACTCCATCTTTGCCCTTATCTAGGTCATTGATAAAAATGTTAACCAATGCAAAGATCCCTGAAGGCCTTCCTCAAAACTGACATTGAACTATTTCTCTTTTAGCCTAGTCTGTAACTGTTATCACTTAGTTCTCATCTTTTCATCTTGGCTAAAAAAATATCATGAGATACTTTGTTCAGTACTTTATTAAAACAATACAATTTTACTAATGTTAGCCTTAAAAACCTGTAGAAAAGGAAATTGACTGGCATCACCTGTTATTAATGAAAGTGTGCTACTTCTTTTGTACTGACAGCTTTCTTTTCTAGATGTTTATTAATTCCAGAATTCTTTCAGAAATTGAAGTCAGGTTCCCTAGTCTATAGTTTCTAGACTGTTCTTCCTTTTTTAAATATTTGGAAAATATTTACCCTTTTCTAGTCCTATAGTACCTCTTCTATTCTTCAAGATCTTTCAAAGATTGCAATAGCTCGGCAATCTTAGCCTATGATTCTTTCACTACCCTTGTATTCTTTCATCCCAGAGTACTAATGGCTTGAAGTCTCTTAGAATTTGGAGAGTCTTGTTATATCCCTACCTTTCTTGGGCATCAGCTCCCTGTAGCTTTTTTATCCCCTCAGATCATTGCAATCCTAAGTTCTTTCTTCTTGACAAATAAAACAAAAGGAAGTAAATATTGTGTATCTCCTCACTCTCCCTTTTTCCCCTTTATCTGTCATTATTATTTCATGCACATGAAACAGCATCCTTATTTTTTATTCTCCTTTTCTCTCATCATTTTTCTTTGACATACTCAGTAGGATTCAAAATTTATCCATTGTCTAAAGTTTGTCAAGTTCCCTATATAACCACATTATTCCAACTATATGCTTTCCCCTTTGGTTGTCAGAATTTTGTGTGGGTTTTTTTTCCTTCTTTTTTTTTAAATTTTATTTAATCAATTAATTTAGAATATTTTTCCACGGTTACAAGATTCATGCTCTTTCCCTCCCCTCCCACCAAACCCCTCCTGTAGCTGACAGGCAATAGAATTTTGTTTTTAAGAATTTTCCATCCCTCCCAAATCAACTTCCCCTATTGAATTCTAAATGGTTTTTGTCTATCTGAACCCTTTAAAATGTACTCTCACAATGTCTCTGACATCTGAGACAACACAGGAGGACTTTGATTTACCACAATATAAATTCTAAAGTGAATTTGTTAACTTCCCTCTACTAGCAATTCATGCCTTTCTGTTAAGAATCAGTGTAGGGTAAAAGTTTCTTCTGTTCTTTCAATTTGGGAAGCATGAAATTATCATTAAGACAAGTCAAGGAACTATTGAGTTTTTTCTTCAGAGAGTCAACTCCAGTAGATGTCCAGATTATTGAAGTCCTTCATCATTACTGTCTCGTGCTTCTGGGCCAGGCTTACAGTATTTGCCAAATCTACTTTTTAAATCCTAATCTACTTTTTAAAAGATAATTGACCAAAATCAACTCAACTTTTTTGTGTGTGTAATCGACCCCATTGACAATGTGGTATAAAGTCTTCTCATGCACCCCTTCTCAGAATAAAAGTTTTTAATGCATAAAATAAAATATATAGTATTACAAAGGAAATAATTTATATTGAAATGCAAAATAAATTCACTGGTGCTAGGTTAAGAATCCCTGAACTAACATATCTACCAATCCATCAGAAAAAAAATTTATTAAGAACTAATTTGCCTAATCTTCTATGTGTTAGGCATACAAACAAAGGCAGCCACAGTCTCTTATCTTAAGAAACTTACATTCCATCAGGAGAAACAACATGCAAACAACTAGGTTATTCCAGCATTCAGTTTCATTTTGTTATTCCTTTTACATATTTGTAGTTATGTGTATTGCTTTCTTGGTTCTCTTCACTTCACTTTACATTAGATCATATAAGTCCAGAACTTAATAAATGCTTATTATTTTGGATCTTATGTCATAGTGATGATCCACCTTCATCTAGTTCTGCTTTCCCAAGGGATCTGTAATGTAATCTAATGCAAATACCATTTCTGCTCATTTTTCCATTTCTCTCTTCCATGTTTCCCTTGTTTGGTTCCTGTATCTCCTTACATGGGTATAGCCTCTTATCCACAATTTTGTTATTCTCTCTTCCATTTCTTTTGGATATGTTATAACCTTCTAGAGGGGCATATTCTAGTTATTGACCCTATCCCACCAAGTCTTGGAGGAACCTTGAGAGATCAAGTTTGCCTTCTTGCATTAAGAGCCTTTATTCACCATATTTGTTACCTATACTCTATGCATTTGCATATATACATTTCAGATCATTGCATTTTTTGCTGATTCCTTTGGATTTTTATTTCTAATGCAATTGTGTCTCTATGGCTATTTTTCATTATAAACTTTTCTTAGTATCTACCTTAGTGAATATTATATATATTATGTAGGTGATTTTCCCTTCCCCACCTCTTCTCATCCTTACCCTTTTAAGTTTAGAGCCATTTGGATTATATTTGTAAGACTCCAGGGGAACACATTCTTACTAGTCCTTGCTACATGTATACCATGCACCTATATTTTAAGCTTTGATCCTGAAAATTAAACTGTCATGCTAGCTATTTGTTTCCTGAATCTGATGAGTGAGGACTTCTTTTCCTATAAAATACTGGGAAGCAGGATAGAATAGTGGATAGAGAGCTGGACTTGGAGTCAGAAAGACTTGGTTCAAAATCCCACCTCTAACTTACTAGCTTTGTGACATTGGAAAAGTCACTTCACCTATCTGAGCCTTAGGCAACAGATTATAAATTACATATAGATTGCTATTGAAGCAAGGCGTTTTAAACACTTTATTGAGGTAAGAGTACTATAACACATTTATAAGCAAGAGAAGGAAAACTATTTGTACCATTAAGAGCCATTGATTTATAAATGCAACTTATAATAATTAAATATTTTGTTTAATGATTTGAAACACAATAGGGATGATAAAAGGACTTTTACATTGGTTTTCAAATATAGGTGAGCGATATCCAGTTCTTTTATGAACTTATTTTTTATTCATTTTTAGCCTGGTATCAGAATTTGAGACATCATTTAAAACATTTAAGGAAATTGGATATGTTCAAGAAAATTTTCAAAATAGAGAAAATGCTAACTTGGTAATCCAACATTAACTAGATAATTGTATGTGTTTTTTCTATGCATACTGCAATTTGGACTTTAAATAACTACTCATTTTTAATATAATTCTATGACGCTGTTATTTTTTAAGATTGTACTAGGAAAAGCAAGCAAAATATATATTAAACATGCTTCTTCTCTGAAGGACCTAGAAGAGCAGCTCGATGAGGAAGAAGGAGCTCGACAGAAATTACAGTTGGAAAAAGTTACGGCAGAAGCCAAAATCAAGAAAATGGAAGAGGAAATCCTACTTTTAGAGGACCAAAATTCCAAATTCATCAAGGTATCATAAAATATATTTTTGAATGTCCTTTAACTATAAAATTCATGAAATTTTATTTAGTACTCAGTTTATGCATTATCCCTTCAGGGATTGTGATTCATTTTTCTCTTTGTATCCCTAGAGCCTAGTATAGTACTTTTTGCATTGTTTACTCAATTACTATATGGATTGAATTGAAATGACTTTTTTCTTTGTTCTACCTACTTTTATGTTACAAAATGAATAATTTTAACTAAATTCATGCACTATTTCAGATTAAATTGTTTTAATCATCTTAATGTAAAATGAATATTATAAAAAATTTTTGAACTCAAAGTTTTTGCTCCAGTTTATCCCTATTTTATGGTATCAGTAATGCCAATGCTTAGTAAAGTAGCTTGGTACCACTTTTTTTTTGTCTTTTGTATTTGGAATTATGGATTGAGATTGTCTCCACTGGAAAAATGAAAACAAACAAAATGGCACCATTGGCTAATATAAACAAAGCTGCATTTGCTGAACATTTGTTGGAAATCTTTTTAGCCTTATTCAGGAATGATGGGTTAAGTCTGTGGGTTAGTACTTGTTAGATCTCTCCCTCATTGTACTAATTATTAATGCCAGTTATTAAATCAGGCCTGTTCATTGTCTAATTATTCCAATTTTTTTTTTGTCGTCTTGTTTTTCTAAATTCAGAGCCATCAAATATAGGCCTGTTAAAATGAGGCCTATTAGGAACCATTAATATTAATAATATTTTTGCATGCTTCCCAATTTCTCTCTTCCACAGCACCTAGGTAACACAGTGGATAATTGTGCCAGGCCTGGGGAAAAGGGTTTAGTTCTGATCTCAGACACCTCATAGCTGTATGACCCTGGGCAAGTCATTTAACCCCAATTGCCTTGTCTTTGCTGCTTTTCTGTCCTAAAATTGATAGTAAAACAGAAAGAAGGCAAGGTTTGGCAGGGTGAGGAGGTGTTGACGATAATGCAAGAAGTATTATATAGTGCTTAAAGGTTTACAAAATGCTTTAAATATATTATTTTATAAGATCCTTACAAAAACCCTATTAAGTATCCACTTTTAAAAGCCTGATTTACTACTTTTAAATTTATTTTATAAAGCAGTCAATTATTGCCCAATAGGAAAAGAAATTGATGGAAGATCGTATTGCCGAATGTTCTTCTCAGCTGGCTGAAGAAGAAGAGAAATCCAAAAATTTGGCCAAACTAAGGAATAAGCAGGAGGTGATGATCACAGATTTGGAAGGTAACCATTAATGTTTTAGAGTCTATTTATTGGAAGCTCACTCAGATTTTTTGATAACTTTTATTTGATACTTGATTATGTAGGGAATGCCCAGACAATTTTCTAAGACTCCAAGTTGCAGAATATGGGTTGTTCAGCATTTTTAGAAGACTTTTCTCTCATCAGGAGTTCCCTAAACCAATCAGAAAATTCCAATCTAAAACCCAAAAAATCTTGATTCTTAATGAGTTAAGTCTGCTTTTGGAACAGGTAAAAACCAATTTTTGGATAATTAAAATTTTAAAAATTTGACACGTATTCTAATTGTAGAATTAGTGTTAGTTTTAATGAATGTTGGGGAAAATGGGAAAGATAACCAAAAATAAGTTACAAAATATGACAAGATAGAGAGAATAAGACTAAAACTTCATAATAAGACCAGAAATACTTCCTGTCATTATGTCTCAAATAGATTCTTCAGAAAAAATGCTGGTAGAAACTGAACATAAGCTTCAAATAACAACTTTAAGATGAAACTGAGTATCTTAACAGCCAAGAATGAGTGGTTTCCCATTTGAAAGTAATTTTTGAGTCAGCTATCTGTTTACAATTAATCAACTTGTTAGGGCAAAGATAAAGATCAATACCAAATTTGAAGAAAGAATAAATGGAAGATACAGTGTGTATTTGAGCCAACAAAAAATGAGAAATGGGGGAAGAAATGTAGGGATCAACATAGATCCTTGCCTCAGCCAGGAAATATGTGAACTTTTTGAATATTAACTCATTGGTTAAAAAAAATCTTAGGAAATAAAGATAATATATGATTATGAGCAGTATCTCCTCAGAAAGCAATGAGATACTCAAGTTTTGTAGAGGTATCAGATTAAGCAAATTCATTCTGACAGAATTTGAGGAAGAAACTAGAACATCAAAAAGTGAAAATTTTTTAAAAACTATCAAGATTCCTATAAACAGAGAGCCATCATGTCAAAATAGCAATGTGGGGGACAAAGATAGGAGAAGCATCTGGGCTAGACCTAGAAAAGAATAGGCATCCTTGAGGAGAACAAAGGATCATTGTTCAAGATAGTTTGAAGGGGGAGAGAAGAGCAAATTGGGAAAGGTGGGGAGGCCAAAAATAATAACTTGCAGCCTATAGTTCTATTTTCCATCTCTAAAAAATCTTTTTGAAAATTATCTAATGGTTATAGGGCATCATTGATGAAGTAGGAAAAAGTAGTAGTCAAATAACAATTATTCTAAAGCAGACCTCATCTTTACAGTCACATGGTGGGCAAAAAACTGATTTCCTTGCCCTCGTGGTAGTTTTTGACATTGCTAAACACTTTTCTTCCTGATGTGTTCTCCTCCCTTGGATTCTGGTCCTTTTCCTACTTCTCAGTCTTTGTGGCTTTGCTAGATTCCTCTCCTTATGCACATGTATCTGTATGTATCCCAGGGCTCTTTTTTCTTACTGTTCTTTTCCTTGTTGATCTCAACAGTTTCCACCAGTTCAAATATCATCTGGCCATCACCAATATCTCTGGCATTGCCAACAGGCTGCAGCACATCTCCATCTGTTCCTAATTCATATCTTAAACTCAGCACGTACAACCTAGCTTCAGTTCTCATTTCTAACACTAGCTATGGGCAAATGATCAAACTTCTTACATTTTTCTCAGATTTTTCCTCTGTAAAGTGGAGTTAATAGTGTAGTAGTACCTATAGATATGAGGTTCACATGAAGAAACTTATTATAAAGCATTTTGTCAATTATTATTATCATTTTTGCTAAAATGGAACTCATTTTCCTTGTCAAAGTCATCATTCCTCCAAGCTTTCCAATATCTGGTCAGGATCTTCTAACTCATTTAGATTCATAAATTTTGAATTATCCTGGCCTCTTCAATTGCCTAGCTATTGCCAATCAGTTACCTAGTCCTATGGTTCTACCTCAGCAACCTTTGTCATACCTATCATTTTCTCTTCATTCCCAAAGCTACTGTTCTTAATTCAGGCCTGCTTCTTCATATCGCCTTCGTCATTTAATATTTTCCTAAATGGTATCCTTGATTCTGATCTCCCCACAATCTATTCATTCCCAGCTTCTGGCTTTTGTAAAAACTTTAGCTAAAGGAGTTTTGGGGGCTTCTGGAATAATTAAGAGAAGAGATAGATTTTTGGGAGAGGAGATTTAGAAGGAATTGAAGAAAAGGTTGGAAGTATGATAATGGAAAGAAAGTTAGGTGTGACTGTAAAGTTAGGCAAGATAACAAGGATATTACAGCAGGAAAAAAAACATGTCCCTCACAACTAGAGACTGAACAAGTACTGTAACAATTATCAAGATAGTGGAGGTGGTAAGGGATAAAAATTTTAAATTTTGATTATGTCTAATAAAAAAAGGCTTTCATACAAATAAAATCAGCGTAGCTAGAATTAGAAGAAAGATATTGGGGGAAAGTCCTTGAATTTAACATTTCTCATAAAAGTCTTAACAGCATTCTTTTATAGATCTTATAATTGGAGGTTTCACACAAAGCATATTGCACCAATTATACAGTTTTTAAGCAGCCAGTAATTATTCTCAGAACACTGTTTCTTGTTTATTTATGACAAATGCAAATGAAAGGTAATTTGAAGTTGGAGCACAATCCCTACCTTTTGCAATGTTTTGCACAGTGTATTCTCACTGCAAGCATTTTTCTTCTGAAAGAACATGTTCTGGGAATGCATTTCTTGGGTAAATCAAGCAGCTGCTTTACACCATTCAAGATAAAGGGAAAAAAGAAAAAAATCTTTTTTCTCCTCATAGTTCATTTCCCAAACTTCTCTTGTATTCAAAAGACATGTTCTAATACTCCCTCTCCCTCTCTGAAAATGCCATCCATATTATTGGTGCCATAATATTGCTCCTTTACACAATTGTTCTCCTATTAAATGTGTTTCTTTTAAATTGTAATAAATTTCAAACATCTGGACATCTTATAAAATGTAATCAAGACAGTAGTGGGTTCTTAATAAAATAGTAGCTTATTCTTGAAAAATCCTAACTTGGATTTTTTTCTTGGTTATCTTGATATGTTCATTGTGTTGAAGAGCCTTCTATATCTTGCCTTAGAACGTTTGAAGAAAGAAGAGAAAACTCGTCAAGAACTGGAAAAGGCTAAAAGAAAACTTGATGGTGAAACTACAGATCTGCAAGACCAAATAGCTGAGCTACAGGCTCAGATTGAAGAACTAAAGATTCAGTTGGCCAAGAAAGAAGAAGAACTACAGGGTGCTCTTGCCAGGTATGAGATTATTATTATGATGATGATTATATTTATTATGAGGGATTTTTCCCAATTACTTGTAATAACAATTTTCTGACATTTTAAGATCCAAATTTTCTCCCTCTCTTCCGTTCCTCCCCTCTTCCAGAGATAATAAGCAATTCGATCTATAATACATGTTTTATAATGCAAAACATGCTTATATGTCATTGTTATAAGAAAATACTCGTGTAAAACCTAGATCATACAATTATAAATAAACTAATGTAATATACTTAGATCTGTATCTGATTTCAACAGTTCTTTCTCTCGAAGTGGATAGCATTCTTTGTCATAAAGCCCTTCAGAATTGTCCTAGCCAATTTCCAATTCTTTGCTACCATAAAAAGAGCTGCTATAAATGTTTTTGTAGAAGTAGGTCCTTTCCCCTTTTTTACCATCTTTTTTGGTATACAGAATAGGTAGTGGTATTACAGGAGCAAAGGGTTTGCAGTTTTCAGGTCTGAGATTATTAAGAATATTATGTTTAGCCATGTTCACATACATTTTCTTTTTTGACTAAGCTAAGGAATAATTGGAGGAGACTTTTCCAGAAGTTAGCTACATATGCCAATATCCATATAACACCAAACTGATTGACTTTACTATAACAAAATTGCTAATGTTTCTGTTTGTTTAAATGTTTTTAGTTTGTGGTGAAGCTTGGGGACTAAAAGCAATTCATTTACCTCAATCATTTCCCAATTTATAAGGTTTTTAGAATGCAGAATGCAGACATTAGTTTGTGATCTTGGGAATTATATTTCTAAGACTCTGCATTCATTTCAACATAATGAATACACTTAAAATCAAGTATTCTTTTCGAATAAGCTTTACCAATGTTTGACCACATGACTTTTAGCAAATAAGACTTTGGTTATAGAAAATTCTCTACAACAAATGATCTTACACAGAAAATAGTTGTACATTTTAAGATTGGGTAATGTCATCTTAACAAATCTGCATACATACATAGACATATATCTGTGTATGAGAGAGATCTGATTTCCTGTTATACCTGGATTTTTAACAGAGGCGATGATGAAACACTTCATAAGAACAATGCTCTGAAAGTTGTGCGAGAACTACAAGCTCAGATTGCTGAGCTCCAGGAAGACCTAGAATCAGAAAAGGCCTCCCGAAACAAAGCTGAGAAGCAAAAAAGAGACTTAAGTGAAGAGCTAGAAGCACTGAAGACAGAACTTGAAGATACTTTGGACACCACTGCAGCTCAGCAGGAATTAAGGTGACTCCCCTTTGTAACTCAGTGGCATATAATTTTTCCATGGCAAAAAATCAACAAGTGCTAGGCAATGGGAGTTAAGTGATTTGGCCAGAGTCATACAGCTAGGAAGTGTCTCAGGTCAGATTTGAACTGAGGATCTCCCATCTCTAAACCTGGCTCTTTATCTACTGAGCCTTCTAGCTATCTACTATTCCCCACCCCACCCCACACACACACACTCCCCCAGTTATTTATTATAGCACAAAAGCATCCCATCACAATCATGTACCATAACTTGTTTGGCCATTCTCCAATTAATTCTCCCTCAATTTTTGATTCTTTGCCATTCCCATCACCACCCCCCACCTCCAAAATAAAAAGCCGATGAAAATATTTTTGTACATCTAGGTGTTTTTTCATTTTCTTTGATCTCTTTTGAGATACAAAACAAGTAGTGGTATGACTAAAGGCATTTCGTTTTATAGCCCTCTGAACAGAGTTCCAAAGAATTCTCCAGGATGGTTGTGGACTAGTTTATAATACCTTCAAGAATGTATTAGTGTCCTTATTTTTCAGCATCCCCTCTAGCATTTTATCATTTTCCTTTTCCATCATATTAACCAATCTAATAGGTATGAGGTGGTACCTCAGAACCGTTTTCATTTATATTTCTCTAATTGGTGGTGTTACAGAGGATTTTTTTATGTGACTATTAGTACATTTGATTTCTTCAGAAAACTACGTGTTTGTTTCCTTGAATCATTTATCAACTGGAGAATGGCCCTTATTTTTTTTTTTTATAAATTTGGTTCTGTTTCTTATATATTTTAGAAATGAGGCCTTTCTCAGATAAACTTTCTGTAATTCCTAGTTTCCTGTTTTTCTTATAATCTTGAAAGTATTGGAGGTTTTTGCATAAAACTTTTAAATTTTCATTTAATTAAAATTATCCATTATATTTCTCATTAACTTGTGTCTCTTCTTATCCATAGATTTGACAGGTAAATTTTTCATTGATCCCTTTTATGATCAACATTTACATCTAAATCATCTACCCATTTTGACCGTATCATAGTAGATATAAGATGTTTTCTATGCCTAGTTTCTGCTAAATTGCTTTCCATTTCCCCCAGAAATTTTATGTGTATATATGTGTATTTCATTAAATACCTCATAGAATTTTAATTTATACCTCCACTGAATTGTAGAATTTGGATTAGTGAGATGACATCAGAGGGCATTCTAGGCAAAAAGAGAAGCAAAAATGAGAACCGCATGAATAGAAAATAGTAAGATACACCTGACTGGAATGAAAAATCCAGATATGGGGAAAAAAAGAAACAAATTTGATCATTTTGCCGTCAGTTGGTTCACATGGGTGCTGGACCAAGGGTTTGGACACTTTTCTAATAAAGCAGGAAGGAAGAACAGACACTTTCTGAGATCAAGAAAGCAGTGATTCCTGCCATCGAACCAAAATTGTTGAATGAGAGGGTGAAATGATGTGAGAAAGTTTGGAGTTAAAGAACAGTTCAATTTTTATCACATTCAGTTTGAGGAAATAGGGAATTTTTTTTTTCAAATAATCTGCCATCTACTTGTATGAATTTTATTTCTTTCCTGTTGAATGTAAATTCTTTGTGAGATACTCTTTTATTTTTGTTTCTGAGTACCCTAGACCTAGCAGTATGCTTTATTCATTAAATAGTAAATGTGTATTTGTAACTTCCTCTTCTGAAAGGTTCTAACACATCATTAGAGTGTGCCCACATGCTTATAGCTGCTGGTCCTTTCCCCAATCCCAACACTACCCATCGTAACTTACTTAAAATTAGATTATGAAACAATATACCTAAGTGTATTTAGTATTTTAAACACTGGATGGAGATTCTTCTCATTGCAGCCCTACTTAGCCCCTTTATGACCTCATAAAAGTCATTCTACTTGTCTGAGTCTTATTGTTTAATGGTATACTAATTTCTACTCAGCCTGTCTCACAAATGTAAAGATAAGAATACTTTGAAAGGTGAAGCCTAATCTGTATGGAAGATGATCTTATTATTATTCAAACTATATGGAACATCATTCCACAAAAAGGAAATTTTTTTTTTTAGACGAAGATACAATTTTACTCCATTTTAGAACCATATCACTCCATAGACACAGGTTGGTTTACCATCATGCTAGCCTTTTCAAGGATATCTATAATTTTTATTTAAGTAAGATGACATTCCATTTCACAAGATTCTTAACAGAAAAGGTAAAACTTGTTGAAGAATAGCCAGTATTCATATAAAATTCCTTTTCCTAGCAATCTGGAAGTATATCTGTACAAGGGAAATTATATTTAATCCTAAATTATCAATCTAAAGACATATAAGAAGCATAAGAAACACATGTAAAAGTGTGTTTGTATATATTACATATATATTTAATTTAGTACTATTGTACTGCTTATGATCAAAATTGGGCTTAAAAAACCTTCATAGAAATCAATCTCCTTATTTTTTTTTCTTTCAACTACATAAGGATTCCTAAAAACCCAAATGTTTTCACATTTTTTTCAAACAAAATTACTTCCTGACTTTACAAATTCAGAACTCATATATTCTTCATAATAGCACAAATAAGATTACAAGAAATACTGAAGCACTCCTTTACAAATAAATTATGCTATTGGTATATAACACCATTATTTTGTAACTTAGTGCTTTTTTAAAAAATTAGAATACTAATCTCTACTCGGGCTTTCTCACAAATGTGAAAGTAAGAGTACTTTGAAAACTGAAGTCTAATCCATATCTTATTATTACTCAAACTATATGGAACACCATTCTACAAAAGTGACAATTGTGTGCAAGATGCCATGTTCATCATGGCTGCCATGCTCCAAATATCCTTTTCGGCATCATTGGCTCATGCATTATAGGTTGTCCATTTCTACTCTATACCTTTAAGTAGCTCATATAATTCAACAAACATGGACTAATTGTCTACAGGGCCCCAATCTTCATTATTTGGGTTTACATGGCAGAGGATAGTTAAGCTAAACTTGTACCATATGCTATACCATATCCTGAATGCTCATACTAAATGAATCTCCATTATCAGCTTACTGTTTACCTCTTTTTCAATAAAAAACATGATGTAGAATGAACAATTTTACAGGAAGCAACAGCTAAAAATCTCTAGCTTAGAGACTCATAGATTCTTGGAGCTGGATGGAAATCCTCTTGTATAGAGAGAAAGTAACTGAGCCCAGAGAGTAAGTGACTTTGCTAGCCCCCCTAAATTATTGAGCAACTGAGGTATAGGGCTAAAAATTAATCATATTCTGTTCCTCACAGGTTTGTGAAGTACTTCAACCTGTTTGTTGTGAGGAAAGGAATATTATCTCCATCTTACAAAAGATGAGACAAAGGCCCAAAGTCACACTGATAGTAAAATAGAGATCTGGAATTTGACTGACACTATAGCACACTGACTCTTCTCATAGAATACCAGATGAGCTAGCTTTTCTATTACAGCCTATTACACTAAAATGTCTAAGGAACTTTTATCAAAGAATGTGTTTTTATACTATCAATTCTTAAATGTGCTAAGAAAGTAATTGCTTTCTGTAGGACAAAACGTGAGCAGGAAGTAGCTGAACTGAAGAAGGCTATTGAAGAAGAAACTAAGAATCATGAAGCTCAAATTCAGGACATAAGGCAGAGACATGCTAGTGCCCTGGAGGAACTCTCTGAACAACTTGAACAGGCTAAAAGGGTAAATAAAAATGTCAATCATTTATAGTCTCTGAAAACTAACTCACAAAATTGAGTTTCTCATTGCTCTACTACATTAACTTTTTAATATATTCTTATTGATATCTTTTGGTTTTTATATCACCAAAATTCTTCCCATAGAGCCATCCTATATAACAATAATATTTTTAAAGAAAAAAGGAAAAAACAGCTAAATCAATCAATACATTGAAAAAGTCTGAAACTATGTGTGATAATCCACACTCATTGACTTCTTCTTCTTCTTCTTTTTTTTTTAAACCCTTACCTTCCATCTTGGAATCAATACTTTGTATTGGTTCCAAGGTAGAAAAGTGGTGAGGGCTAGGCAATGGGGGTCAATTGACTTGCCCAGGGTCACAGCTGGGAAGTGTCTGAGGCCAGATTTGAACCTAGGACCTCCCATCTCTAGGCCTGGCTCTCAATCCACTGAGCCACCCAGCTGCCCCTACACTCATTGACTTCTGCTAAAGGAGTGGGATAGGATTGTCATTTGATAATTTTTCTTTCTAAACTTGTAGTTTGTAATTTGCTATATTCACTTTTGGTTCTTTGTTGTGGTGGGTCTTTCCATTTTCATTGGTGTTATTTTCTTGACTGTGCTTTCTTCATTCTGAATTAAATCAGTTCGTGTCTTTCTGTGCTTCTCTGTATTTATATTTTTTGTATCTTTTAGCACATTATATTCATGTATTACAATTTGTGTGAGGTGCAACTAGGGTTTTTTATTTGCTTTTTGTTTTTAGTGATTTGGAGAACTTTCACATGGTTATTAATACTTTATAATTCTTTCAATAATTGTTCATATCTTTGACCATTTTCTTGTATGTGTGTGTTTATGTCTATTAGATATCAAATTTCTTTCAGAGAAAATGTTGTTATAAAGAATTTTTTCCCATTTAGTCATTGCTCTTCTTAACCTAGATGCATTAATTTTATCTGTGCAG
The DNA here is from genome assembly GCF_027887165.1 of Monodelphis domestica. Lineage (NCBI taxonomy): Eukaryota > Metazoa > Chordata > Mammalia > Didelphimorphia > Didelphidae > Monodelphis > Monodelphis domestica. The sequence goes on from NC_077228.1 coordinate 257,468,638, forward strand.
AACGTTTGCAATTTCATGTAATCAAAATTTTATATTTTATAATTGCCTCTGTCTCTTGTTAAAACAAAGAATACATTGCATATCCATAATTGTAAAAATAGAGCATCTACTTCTTTATGGTATTTAATGTAAAGGTCATGTATCTCCTTTTGATTTTATAATGAAGTTTGGTGTAAGATATGGATGTGAGCCTAATTTCTGCCAATTTACTTTTCAGCTTTCCCAATTCTTTTTCTAAAATAGGTAATTCTTAAATAATTTGTTTTTTATTTAATTTTAATACATGGAGAAAAAGACTTTCACAAAGTATACACAGTCTAAGCATTTTATGTTATTTTTTATTATGATTGAAAGTATCTAAAGCTGAAGGCAAGCATTATATGCAATGCAGATATACTAGATACTTTCTCATTAAAAAAAATTTTTTTAAAGGAAGGATGCCCACTCTCCCTTGTTGTAGTTCTAGAAATACTAGTAATAACACTAAAAGTAGAGGAAAAATTTTTAAGTATAAATACAAGTGAACCGGAGATAAAACTGTTGATGACGTGGTAGTTTACTTAAAATCTCAGGGAATCGTGAAAAAATACTAATTGAGACTATCTTTAGCCAAGTGTCTGGCAACAAAATAGACCTACAAAAATGAACACCATCTCTACTTAATAATAGCAAAATCAAACAGATAATAATAGAAAGGGTAATAACATTCAGAATAACTATAAAATGCATAAAATATTTGAGATCAATCTATCAAAGCACACAATATTTTTATAGATTCAGTTTACAAAGTAAATTGTTTTAACTAGCTGGATGGAAATATTCAATGGTAATGACTTTGTGACAATGTAATAAATATGATACTTCCTAAATTAAATTTAAGTATCAATAATATGCAAACTTTTTAATATTTTACAGAACTTAAAATAATAACAATTCAGTTTGGAGAAACAACGGACTGTAAATTCAAGGGAAATTTTTCTTAAAAGGTTTGGAAGAAGGGAAAAGAGCATTTCTAGTCTTCAGACTTTATTATAAAGCAGCCTCCACTCAAACCATTTGGTATTTGCTAAAAAACAAGAGCAAGAGATGAGCAGAACAGATTTCACAGGGAATCAGAAATTAATGGCCTCCTATTACCAGGAGTCTAATAACAACCACATTCATTTTCATTGGTACTTTAAAGTCCCATCTATTTGTATAACACTGCCCCCTTTGTGGTATGTCAAGATGGAACATATTGTGCTGGTTGCTGCTCTCTGGGGCCTCACAAGATAGCTTTGCAGGCTATTTATGGCCCATCTCTAGTCACCAGCCAGAGTGGTTCATCTTTTCCTCTCCTGTGGATTAAAGCAAAAAGAGGTCAAGTGACTTACTTAGGACCACACAGTTAAAGTGTCTGAGGCCATTTAAACAGATCTTCAGGCCTAGCACTTTTTTCACTGAGCCACCTTGCTGCCTCCAGACACTGAACCTTGCATACTTCACACATCTTGTACTGTTTTGGGGCAATTCCAGGCTTTGGTCAGCCTGGAGGGACTAATTTATGCAGGCACACATTTTGCTTTTCTTGGTCTTCTAGTTGAATGTTCAGTCCTATAGAAGTGACTTTTTCAGTTTTCTTATTGGATTTCTTGACCATTATTCCACCTGGCAGGAATAGAGCAGGTATGTAGGACCAGGACATTCAGGCAGCCAAGTTTACTAGAAATTGATTTAAGTCTTTCCAGAAATTATAGTGTGGCACTAACATTGGCTTTATGTATTTGTTTGCTTGTCAATGTTTGTTCTATTTACATTTTTGACATTGTATTCTTTTGACTCTGCTTTCTTCATTCTTTATTACTTTTTGGTTAACCCTTGTTGGATTAAGAACATTTTCTTTTAGCCACAGCTAATTCTCCTTTGGGGGGGAGGGGTGGGGGCTATAACCTTTAACATTAAGAGTTTTGAAGGGGAAGCCAGGTGGCTCAGGGAATTGAGAGCCAGGCCCAGTGACAAGAGGTCTTGGGTTCAAATGTGGCCTCAGATGCTTCCTGGCTGTGTGACCCTGAGCAAGTCACTTAACTCCCATTGCCTAGCCTTTACTGCTCTTCTGCCTTAGAACCACTACACAGTATTGATTCTAAGACGGATGTAAGGGTTTAAAAAAAAAAAGTTCTGTGTCCATTTGGGGCATTATATAGTAGATGATATATTCTTATTTTTAATGTCCTAATGTTTATTTGTATTCCTTCAATTCAATATTGTATTGTTTGCCCTACAAGATACAAGTGTTGCTCAATATAATCAATGAGGGAATACTTAATCTTTAAAACTGAAGAAACAAGAATGTACTTTTGGAAGATGTTTATTGGGCTTCTCAAAGATCTTTGATCCAAGGCAAGAAATTCAATTACCAAAGTAACGATGATGTTTAGCCTAGTTTCTACATATATATTTCTCTTGAGTATTAATGTATTCATTATGCATTTTTTATCACCTAGTATATGCTGTGTACTCTACTAGACTCTGAGTGAGGTATACAAATTAATAATATGTAGTTCCTGTGTATATGTAGTAATAGAACTCCCTCCTCAATGGGTAATATAATCTTCTTGTGAAAACATCATGGTTTATATATAGTGGTAGAAAATAAAAACATTTATGAAATAATTTCTACTCATGGGCTTTTTTTTTGTCTGATAGTTCAAAGTAAATCTTGAGAAAAACAAGCAAGGTCTAGAGACTGATAACAAGGAGTTGGCCTGTGAAGTGAAGGTTCTACAACAAGTCAAGGCTGAATCTGAACACAAGAGAAAGAAACTAGATGCTCAGGTACAGGAATTGCACGCCAAGGTTACAGAAGGAGACAGGCTTCGGGTAGAACTTGCTGAAAAGGCCAGTAAGCTCCAGGTAAGTTAGAAAGCCTTCATTCTTCAAACCCATATCAGTGAAACATTAGCCATTTCTCTTTTTAAAAAATTAATATAAAAATGCTCTAGTGATGTGCTGTGAATTTGAGGAAGAGATGTGAAGACTGCCACCACTTGTAAGTGTTGAAATTTTAACACTTGAAAGGAGTTTATCCTTTCTTCCTCTAGGAGGTCTCTCTCTACCTTACCTTGCATCTTGTGTAATTCTTTTCCATATTTTCATAAATCTTGCTTAGGGAATGTAAGATATTTCTTGACATTTTTAATCTGCTTACTCTTGTGCTTAATTTGGATTTTTTTTTTCCTGCCTACAGAATGAATTGGATAATGTCTCAACCCTCCTGGAAGAAGCCGAGAAGAAGGGCATTAAATTTGCCAAAGATGCAGCCAGCCTTGAGTCACAGCTACAGGATACGCAGGTACATTTGTGGGAACAAAAGTCTACTCATAAAATTTTTCCTTTTAAATATTAGTATATGAATGAATTACACACTAGTCTTTGAATTGCACATACCAAAAAATTAAAGGCAACCTAATATCTCTTGTTTAATTTGTATTATATTTCTCTTTTGCTTTCTATTAGAGTAGTAGGTATAACTTGATAATTCACAAAATGTCAGCACAATTGATCCAAAACAATACATAATCCCCAGAGTGTCTGTCTGTCTCTTACATGATCACATTCATGTGCACACATCCTTAATAGCATCTGATGCTGGTTCTTATAGAATGTAGGTTTTTTTTAAGGCCAAAGAAATGTCCTTGGTAACTGTGATTAGGGTTTTTTTTTTTTTGACAGGAACTTTGTGATCTAATTATATAGCCATCATCTTGTACTTACACATTGGAGAGATGTAACTTTTGTAATATAAAAATCAGGAAGTCATTTTCTTATCCTTGAAATTTGGATTAATCAATGGTAAATTATTCATATTGTATACTCTTGAAATAAAAATTTGCAGCTCTTGCAGAAAACAAAATGAAGTTGACAGGCAAAAAGAGAGAATTTTTGTTCATTTTTCTGGCATACTATTGTTTTGGGCTGTTTTTTAAATGTTAAACAATTCTGTTGGTTTCAGTTTGAGACAGAGTGTGTTCAGTTCATTGTAAACTGGAATACTGGAATTTTTCTAAACTTATGTTCTACAGTGGATGCTTGCCATAACATATTGGCTTTTCCAACAGGAGCTGCTTCAGGAGGAGACTCGCCAAAAGTTGAACCTCAGTAGTCGGATCAGGCAGTTGGAGGAGGAGAAGAACAACCTTCAGGAGCAGCAGGAGGAGGAAGAAGAAGCCAGGAAGAGCCTGGAAAAGCAAGTGTTAGTCTTGCACTCACAGGTGTGCTGTGCTTTTCTTTTTAAGACGATAGAATTACTGCCCTGGCTACATAACCCATACCAGTCATATGACATGGAGACTGAACTATTTCAGCTTCATTTGGGACAGTTAATTGGGTTGTACTAATTTAAGAATGAAAACATGTTTTCTTTTGACCTAGATAATACTGGGAGTATTTTAAATGAAGACATAAAAATATGTGGATTGCATGAAATATTGTTTTAGTTAAAATTTGTAGATTATTGACTGCCAACCAGATTCCTGAAAATAAATTCTAGGTTTTTATTATTACAGTTGAAATTCTATTTACATATGATTTGTAATATAGTTAAATGAATGCAGACATTTTAAATTTTACCTCATTGACTTCAAATTAAATACTTCCTCTTTGTGATACTTTGATCCTTCAAATATTGATTTGCATTTGGATATTTCAAGTAACAGCACCTTCTTTTCCATATAAAATATAGTTGGCTGATACAAAGAAAAAGGTAGATGATGACTTAGGGACAATTGAAAGCTTGGAAGAGAACAAGAAGAAGCTTCTAAAAGACATAGAGGCCTTGAGTCAGCGCTTAGAGGAGAAGGCACTGGCTTATGACAAGCTTGAGAAGACCAAGACGCGTCTACAACAAGAGCTTGATGACTTAATGGTGGATCTGGATCATCAACGCCAGATTGTCTCCAATTTAGAGAAAAAGCAGAAGAAGTTTGACCAAGTAGGCAATTTGTTGTGTTTTCTTCTAAACTTGATCCTATAGAAAGGATCTTATAATTCATTTGTTAATTTATCATTTGTGTAATTGGTGGTGGAAGGTGGAAGGCAGGAGGTGGAAGTACATTTTAATACATTTCATTGTATTGCTATGTGCAGCTCCTGGCAGAAGAAAAAAATGTTTCTGCTCGATATGCAGAAGAGAGAGATCGGGCTGAAGCAGAGGCAAGAGAGAAAGAGACCAAAGCTCTGTCCTTGGCCAGAGCCCTGGAAGAAGCATTAGAAGCTAAGGAGGAATTCGAGAGACAGAATAAGCAGCTGCGTACTGATATGGAAGACTTAATGAGCTCAAAGGATGATGTAGGGAAAAATGTAAGTTTCATGTTTCTAAAATGATAGCACTATCTAGGGAGAAAAGTGAGATATTTCGGCTTTTGTTGTTTTAATTAAAAATTATTTTTCAATCACCAAAAAATCTCTCCCACCATCTCCCTCCACACTGAGAGAAAAAAGCAAAATGCCTGTTATAAATCTGTCTAGCTAAACAAAACAAACTCCTGTCCTGGTCATGTCCAAAACATACATATATGCAAGCATGCATATATGGATATATACATGTATACAATCTTGAGTCCATCACCTCTCTTCATAAGGTAAGTGGCACCTTTCTAAGTTGTTTGCCTGGTTCTACTTATATATCTCTTCATAAAAATCTTCCCAGATTTTTCCAAAACCATCTTTTTCATCATTTTTTAGTGCATAGTAATATTCCTTTATGTTTATATACCATACCTTGTTCAGCTTTCTTTAACTGATTGGCATCCCCCCCCCAGTTTCCAGTTCTTTGCCATTACAAAAGAGCTGCTATTAATATTTTTGTACATTTGTGTCCTTTTCCTCTTTCTTTAATCTTTTTAAAAACATAGGCCTATTAGTGGTATCACTAGGTAAAAGAGTGTGTAGAGTTTAATAATTTTGAGGATATAGTGCCATATTCCTTTCAGAATATCTGGACCAGCTTAACCTTAATGTATCTTTTCCCATAATTCCTCTAACATTTGTCATTTTCTTTTCCTTGTCATCTTTGCCAATCTGATGGGTATGAGGTAGAATGTCAGAATTGTTTCCATTTACATTTCTCTATTAGTGATTTAACATTTTTTTAATGTTACCAATGGTTTCAATTTCTTCCCTGAAAAACCATCTGAGCATGCCTTCTGGCCCTTTATTATTTGGAGAATAACTTTTACTCTTAAATTTTTGAACCAGTTCCCTAATATGACTTAGAAATGAGACCTTTATCAATGAAATTTTCTGCAAAGGTTATTTCTCCATTTTTCTGCTTCCCTTTTAATTTTAGCTGCATTAATTATGAGAACTTTTCAGTTATATTTAATCAAAATTGTCCATTTTCCTTGTCTCATGAAATTTCCTTCTATTCAGAGACCTGACAAGTAATTCTTCCTTGCTCCTCTAATTTTTTTATATTGATAACCTTTATGTCCAAGTCACACCTATCTGATGTTCATGTTGACATTAGATGTTTTTCTTTACCTCTCATTCCTACTTGGCCATTTTCCAGTTTCCCAAGAGTATTGTCCAATAACGATGATTTCGTTTATCAAATGTTAAGTTACTATACTCATTTGCTTCTATATATTCCACTGATCTACCTCTCTGTTTCTTAACCAATCCTGGGTTGTTTTGATGATTATTGCTCTATAATTAAAAGTGCTGATACTTCTAGACCCCACTCTCCTTTCCACATAGTTTTCTACTTACAGCTACAAAAGTGATTTTCCTAAAGTGCACATTCAATCAGTTAAATTCACTTCATAACTCAGTAGCTCCCCATTGCCTCCAGAATCAAATATAAATCCTTTATTTGGCATTCAAAGCCCTTTATAACTTAGGCTCCCAATTTTCTTACTTCTTTCTTGCCAGACATATTCTTCATTTCAGTGACATGAGGCTTGTTGCTATTCCACTCTACCTTTTCACTTTTTGACATTTTCTTTAGTTGTCCTCTATGTCTAGAATTCTCTCCCTCCTCATTTGTATCTCCTGACTCTCCTGGCTTCCTTTAGCCTAGAGCTATGGTGGCATTCAGCCCTCAGAGAGGGCTGCTCCCTTTCCCCTCTCCAGGGGTGCCTGAGGACATTTCTCACATCACCTGCCCCTCTTAAAGGTTTGCCATCACCAGCCTAGAGGCTCCTTGAAGGCAGGGCTTCCTTCTGCCTCTTTGTATCCCCAACACTTAGCACAGTGCCTGGCAAAAAGTAGGAGCTTAATAAATGTCTATTGATTGAAAGACATCCTTTCTTGACTCTCAAGCAAGAAACTCTTGAAACCAAAATTTTAAGTACTATACTACCCCCAACTCAAGGTAGACAATTGTTCTAAAACTTAAAAAGTCAACCAATGCATAGCACCTCAGTAAAAAGCAATTGACTTTTGAGATGAAATACTTGCTATTTGGCAGCCGGTGGAAAGATTAGATCGAAACACAGGATTCTTTATAAATTTGGAATTTGCATCAATTTGTAAGGGATTGTCTTATCTCTACCATGGATCCAATGAAGTAAAGAGTGTGGGACAAACAGTTTGTGATATAGCATAGGCTTCATAATTTGGTTTCTTTAATTTATTAAAATATTCACATTTAAGGCCTATCAGTTGTGCCTATATAGAACTGTAAAGAGACATTACAAAACAAAAGGCACAGAATGTAAACACACAAATGAACAGAAGGTAATTTGATAAAAGAAAGAGTACTAACAAGTCCATGGTTCAAGAAAGGCTTACTTAGGAGGTGGCACCTGCAGATGGAGGTCCTATTCTAGGCATGAGACAACATATGCAATGACAGAGATTTTGGAGATGAAATACCAAGTGTTGAGAAGAACAAATGAGGCAAGGAAGTAAAATGAAATAAACCTAGAAAGGTAGACTGGAGCCAAATTCTGAAATTAATTCTTTATCAACTCAGCAACTTCTCGGGCCACTTCTAGCTCTAAATCTCTAATTCTATATACTCTTATGGCATAGGTCCATGAACTTGAGAAATCCAAACGAGCCTTGGAGCAGCAGGTTGAGGAAATGAAGACACAGTTGGAGGAACTGGAAGATGAACTTCAGGCTACAGAAGATGCTAAACTTCGTCTAGAAGTCAATATGCAAGCTATGAAAGCCCAATTTGAGAGAGATTTGCAGGCCAGAGATGAACAGAATGAAGAGAAGAAGAGGCTACTGATCAAGCAGGTAGGCTAGAGAAAATCCCTTTGTATCACAACCATAGTCGTAGATCTTGATAATAATTTTGTTCCCATTTCATCTACCAAGCTGATAAGAATCATTATAAAGTATGACAGAAACCATCCTCTTATGTGTATATTAACCAAGTATAAACCCATTAGGTGCGTGAGCTTGAGGCAGAATTGGAGGATGAGCGTAAGCAGAGGGCTCTTGCAGTTGCTTCCAAGAAGAAAATGGAAATGGACCTGAAGGATCTTGAGGCACAAATAGAGACTGCAAATAAGGGAAGGGATGAAGTGATCAAGCAGCTTCGAAAACTTCAGGTATGTGAACCCAGATCAATGAGCCACTCAATGGCTCATTTTGGTTAGAATATCATTGTTCCAGGTATGCAGCAATCTGGTACAGCAGATAGGAGTGACTGGCTGGGAATCAAGAAGTCCTGGGCTCAAGTTCCTTTTGAGGATACTTATTTTGATTCTGGGCAAATCCTTTGACCTCAGTTTTGTCAACTCTAAAATAGAGACAATAATAGCACCTACTTCATTGAGTTGTTTTGATAATTAAATGAAATAATGTGTATATAAAGTGTTTTGCAAACCTTAGAGGCAATGTTAGTTTGCTATTACTATTAATGATATACATAGACAAAAGAATTATCATTAACTCATTACAGGAAAAAAACTGTTCTCATGCCACATGGAACAGGCAAGTGACTTGGCACAAAACAAATTAATACCAGTTGAGTTTAGGACGGTCCTCCTCATATAAAAAAATGCACGCATTCCTGCTCCCCATGCATAATAGTCTTATCCCCAATTGAAGGTGCAGCAAACCTGGAAATAAAGCTATCAGGCTTCAGTGTCCCAGTGCCATTTCCTCATTTATCAGACTTTTTTAGTGCTTTGGTGTCATTATTTTGGGATAAGTGAACCAGTGAAAGATATTTAATAATGTACGAAGAAATATTTGAACCTCTGCATCTTATTACTACTTAATATTAGGAATTTCCTTGTTATGTTCATTCTATCCATCAAAATTGCTTCCCAAAATACTCTTTTAAAAATAGGCACAAATGAAAGACTACCAGCGTGAATTGGAAGAAGCTCGTGCATCCCGTGATGAGATCTTTGCTCAGTCCAAGGAAAATGAAAAAAAATTGAAAAGCCTTGAAGCAGAAATACTTCAACTACAAGAGGTCAGATGCAGTCCTAGAAAGAGCTTTTTCAAATAGTGCCATTTTATTTCCAGTTAACTAACTCCATCATCATGGAAAGTATTGGTCTGAATATAGGATATACTTTTCTCCAGAATTTAACTGATCTAAAACCAGGGTGTGATCAGTGCTCTTTTTCAGTTTATAAGAAACTCCATTACACAGAGTAAGATATTCTAACCTGTTTATTTTTTAAATTTTTATAGTATCTTTCTTCAATATAAGTTAAAAGTTAAACATCTGGCTAATAGATGATGGTGATTTTGTAGTTGTGCTATCCAGGTATTGAGTGTTAAACACTTCCAACTGAGTCAGAGTTGTTGTGAGAGCCATGGTGGTATATTTTCTTACTGATACATTCAGCTAATATATAGATTTGGAACATTTTCATTTCTTCATTTTAGCAAATACAAAAGGAAAATTACACATTTTATTGTTAAATAACTTAAGCTTAGGCCTCCCTTTGAATGGTTGTAATCATTTTTAGCTATTTAATAATAGACTACTGTTTGGAAAGGTTTCAGACCTTTTCAGAGGGATGGATTTTTGCATATGTTTTGTTTTATATTTTATGTGAGTAGAATTCTTCTGAGATCAAGGCTTTCTGAGGGTCAAACATTGCTAGTTGGATTTCTTATTTGAAGAAAGTTTTGGTAATGTTAAAACTAAAAATATCTCAATCTGAACATTTTTAGGAACTTGCCTCTTCTGAAAGAGCCCGTCGACATGCTGAACAAGAGAGAGATGAACTTGCTGATGAGATAGCCAACAGTGCTTCTGGGAAGTGAGTCAAATTTCCTTGACAGGAAAGATTTAGGAACTACTGACAAAACGCAGCTGTATTCATTTTGGGTAGTCTAGATGATAAGGTGTATTTACCTTTCCAAGAAAGATTAACTTTATTGATAAGCTTCTTTTGACATGACCCCAGAACTATGATTTCTGTTTGGATTTTAGTTAGATGGTACATTTATGCAAAGAAATCACTGGATCAGGAGTCAAGATTCTTGTCCCACTATGTCACTAACTAGTTCTGTGATTCAGTGATTGTCATTAATGTGCTAATGTATATGGGATTTCACCTAACACATGGTCATTCAATAAACAATTGATTTTGAGTATATAAAATCTGCATTATATACCAACATCAAAAAGCAATTTCTATTTTCAATCTTTAAAAATCCATAAGTTTTAGAAACTAAAAGTTCTTGGAAATTATCCCTTTGAATTCATTTTTCATAAAGGATCTTTTTAAAGCTTGTTTTAGGGGCAGCTGGGTGGCTCAGTGGATTGAGAGCCAGGCTTAGAGACAAATTCAAATCTGGCCTCAGACACTTCCTAGCTGTGTATTATTGATTCTAAGATGGGAAAGTATAGATTTAAAAAACAAACAAATTAAACTTAGTTCACTTAAAGATCCTGAATTTTTTCCCTGAATAAATGGGCCTTTTAAAGAGCCTTCTTCCTATCCCATAGGAATTTAATTTAATGCTCTATTTTATTGTGACACTGAAAATAAAAGCATGTAACTTTTAAAAAATAACACAGTACAGCAAAACAAATACATTAGGCATGTCCAGATATGCCTGTCTCAGTCTGGACTTTGTGGCAGGAATTCAATGGCATGAGCATCTTTGTTCCTTGGGGTTATAATTTATCATTGTATTAATAATAATAGAACAGGTTTTTTCACATTTGTGTTTGTTTTTTTAAGGTTGTTATTGTGTAAATTGTTCTCTTAAAACTTCAAGACCAGAGAGGAACCTTAGATCATCTGTTCCAACCCTCTCCTATTGTTAATAAGGAAAGAAAGGGCCACAATTCCCTCTCCTTACAAAGTGCTACCAAATGCCTTTGTGTTAGGCTGTCTTTCTTTATCGCTGATGACGTACTACCCCTTTGGCCCTCTGTCCCTTAGATCCTCTTTGCTGGATGAGAAACGGCGCCTGGAGGCCCGTATTGCACAGCTGGAGGAGGAACTGGAGGAAGAGCAGAGCAACATGGAACTTCTTAACGACCGGTTCCGTAAGGCCACATTGCAGGTAAGCTTGTCATCAGATTGCTGTGCTACACTAGGGGAGGCCCCTTTTCCCTGTCAACTCAGAAAGCAAGGCCAAACCTTGAATAGCAACTTTCCTCTCCTGCAGGTGGACACTCTCAATTCAGAGCTGGCTGGAGAGCGAAGTGCTGCCCAGAAGAGTGAGAGCACCCGCCAGCAGCTGGAGAGGCAGAACAAGGAGCTCAAAGCCAAACTACAGGAGCTGGAGGGCTCAGTGAAGTCCAAGTTCAAGGCCACCATCTCTGCTTTGGAAGCCAAGATCGTGCAGATGGAAGAACAGCTGGAGCAGGAAGCCAAGTAAGAGCCTCTGCTAAGTGGGACTTTACACCCCCCCCCCCCCCCCCCCCATCAAAGATTAATCCAAACTGGGTTTTGGGTGGTTTCCTAAGTCCAGTTAGCTTTCATTTCCAAGGCATTGTGCTAAGCACTTAACAACTCAGGAAGGTAAGTACCATTACTGTCCCATTTTTATAACTAAGCCAACTCAGACAGAGGAGAAAGTGACTTACCTAGGGCCACATGACAAGGAAGTGTCGTAATAGGATTTAAGGCGAGGGCTGCTGTGTTTAATGAAATGATTGATTCAGTGATAGATGACATCCATTTACCAAAAATATAATCTTGGTGATTAGGAAGGACCAAAAAGAACTGATCCAAATAGATGTCCTCTAAGTAGGAACCCATTTAGACATTTCAGATGAGTTTCCTTCATGTGAGATGTGATGAAAGATTCCTCAGAACTGTACTTGAATAAGCCTAAATCTCGCTTGGGGGAGCATTATTAAAAAATAAACTTCCTCAGAAATCCCATTTCTAGAATTTCAGCCTGGATACATGCCGTTTTCACAGGGAACGAGCAGCAGCCAACAAGCTTGTTCGTCGTACAGAGAAGAAGCTAAAAGAGATCTTCATGCAGGTAGAAGATGAGAGGCGACATGCGGATCAGTACAAAGAGCAGGTGAGAAGGGCCTGGGGTTTCTGAAGCTGTCCCCAGATTAGTGTTTCATCATTCCCAGTGGAGGCCATTGGCACCTTATTCGTGATCCCTTCAGACATTGTGCTGCAGCTCTGTGACCTGTAACAAAATAATACTTCTTGGTTATCCTTCCATTTCTCCTCCCCAAACTGAACTGTAGTCATTTCCTTTTCTCTCACCACCTCTTGGGTTTCCTTAAACTCCTAGAGGATGGGGAGGATGTCTTACATTTCTTTTGTGTGACATCAGCAATATGTCAGTCACATCCTTGGTGATTTGGAGGTGACTCTGGCTACCAGCACAGGAAAAGAGCTACAAGGCCAGGGACCAACTATATGCCTTTCATTTGATCAAAGTCCAATTCCAGCTCAGATCAGAGACTCATCAGCAGGTTGGCTGATAATAAATCTTTAGCCACAATTCAAACTGTAATAGAGGTTAAATCTCCCTTTTAATCTTTGATGCTGTTAATTTGGTTTTCTTTTTTCCTTTTTTTATTAAATTGACCAGTATTTTGTCTATTTTATTTGTTTTTTCAAAATACCAGTTTCTAGTCTTATTTATTAATTCAGTAGTTCTTTTTATTTTATTTATTTATTTTTGTTTTTTATTAATTTCTCCTTTAATTTTTAGGATCTCTAATTTCATTTTCATCTGGGGATTTTTAATTTGTTCACTTTCTAGTTTTTTGATTTGCATGTCCAATTCATTGACCTCTGCCCTCCCTAAGTTGTTAATATATGAACTCAAGAATATAAATTACTCTGAGTACTGTTTTGGCTATATCCCATACATTTTGAAAGGATGTCTCATCATTGTCATTTTCTTCAATGAAGTTATTGTTTCTGATTTGTTCTTTAACTGATTTTGGAGAATCATATAATTTAATTTCCAATTAATTTTTGATTTGCCTCTCCATGTACCCTTAATAATAATTATTTTTATTGCATTATAATCTGAAAATGTTGCATTTATTTTTTCTGCTTTTCTGCATTTGTATGCCATGTTTCTGTGACCTAGTGTGTGGTCAATCTTTGTGAATGTGCCATGTACTGCTGAAAAGAAGGTGTATTCCTTTTTGCCCCTGTTTATTTTTCTCCATATATCTATTAACTCTAATTTTTCTAAGATTTGATTCACATCTCTTACCTCTTATTTATTTTTTGGTTTTATCTATATTTGATAGAGGAAAATTCAGGTCTCCCACTAGTATAGTTTTACTATCTATTTCTTCCTTCAACTACACTAGTTTCTCCTTTAGAAATCTGGATGCTATACCATTTGGTGCATACATGTTGATTACTGATATTTCCTCATTGTCTATACTGCCTTTGATCAGCATATATTTACCTTACCTGTCCCTTTTAATCAGATCTATTTTTACTTTGGCTTTGTTAGATATCATGATTGCCTGCCTTCTTTTTCTCAGTTGAGGCCCAATAGATTTTGCTCCGACCTTTAATTCTAACTATGAGTGCCTACCTACCTCATGTGTGTTTCTTTTAGACAACTATGTTAGGATTTTGGTTTCTAATCCACTTTGCTATTTGTTTTCATTTTATGGGTGAGTTTATCCCATTCACATTCAAAGTTATGATTGCCATTTGTGTATACCCCAACATTTTGATATCCTCTTAGTTCTGTCCTTTCTTCTTATACTATATCCTTTTAAACCAGTGGTTTGCTTTTAATCAGTCTCCATAATCTCCACATTTATTATGTTTCCTTTTTTGCCCTCTCCCTTTTTGTTCCCTTCTTATGTTTTTTTAGGGTCTATTAAGTTCCCTCTCCGCCTCTCTTTCCCTCACTTTTTGTACTTCCCGCCCCACTCCCCTCCTTGGTTTTCCTTTCTCACTTTCCCTGTAGGGTAAGATAAAATTCAATACCCCAATGGATCTAGATGGTCTTCCCTCTCAGAATTGATTTCACTGAGAGTAAGGTTGAAGTATTACCTATTAGCACTCTCTTCCTCTCCTTATATGAGTATTCTTCCCCTCCCCTTCCCATGTGCCTCTTTGTGTGATATAGATTATCCTATTCATCATATTCCGTCAAGTATCTCTTGGTGCCATCTTTGATTCCCCCTCCCTTTTTCTTTTTTTGCATATCATCTTATACCACTTATTATCCCAATCTCTTCCTGTCAATGATTCTTCTAATTACTATAATAGTGAATATAATTTATGAGAGTTACAAATAACATTTTTCCATATATTAATATTGAAGCCCTCAAAGAAGAAAATTTAAATTATAAAAAAAAAATTTCCCTTTCTCCTCTCTTACTTTTCATGTTTCTCTTAAATTTTGTGTTTGGATATCAAACTTTCCACTTAGTTCTGGTCTTTCCCTTACAAATACTTGGAAATCTTCTATTTTGTTGAATGCTCATACTTTCCCCTGGAAGTATATAGTCAATTTTGATGGATAGGTGATCCTTGGTTGAAGACCCAATTCTCTTGCCTTTCTGAATATCATATTCCAAGCCTTGTGGTCCCTTAGGGTGGAAGCTGCCAGACCTTGTGTAATCCTGATTGGTGCTTCTTGATATCTGAATTGTAAAATTTTCTCCTCAGCTTGGAAACTCTTGAATTTGGCAATTACATTCCTGGGAGTTGTCTTTTGAGGATTTAGAGGGTGTTCTATGAACTCTTTCAATGTCTACTTTTCCCCCTCGTTCAAGAACATCAGGGCAGTTTTCTTGGATAATTTCTTGTAGTATAATGTTAATATTTCTGTTCTTTTCTGGATTTTCAGGTAGACCAATGATTCTCATTGTCTCTTTGAGACTGGTTTTCTTGATCTATCATCTTGTCAGTGAGATATTTTGTTTTATTCTATTTTGTCAGTCTTTTGACTTTGCTTTATTAATTATTGCTGTTTTGCAAGATAATTGGCTTCCATTTGCCTAATTCTGGTCTTTAAGGACTGTTTTTCTGCTATAATGTTTTGATATTCCTTTTTGGTTTGGTCTATCCTACTTTTTGTGACTTCCAGCTGTTTCTCCAATTGGGAGTTCCTGTCCTTTTAAATATGTCTCACTTTTCTTGCCAAAATCTTTCCATCTTTTTGATAAGCTCCAATTTAAATTCTTCAAGAGCTTGTGGACAATTTCCTTTTTTTTTTTTTAAGAAGGTTTGGGTCTATTTATTTGTATGTCCTCTTCTGCTATATACTCTGTAGTCTGGATTTTTTCCTCACTAAAAATTATCCAGGATCAATGCCGCCTTCATGTTTTTTGTTTTTCTTGGGCATTGTTTGCCATCACTATGGTGGTTTTTTCCTTCCCTTTCCAGTCAGAAGTCTGAGTGAGGAGGGCAGGCTCTCTGTGTATGGATCTAAGGAGCAAGGTTTTTCCCTGAGGCTACCTCTTGAGTTTCTGCATCTTCTACTGTTTACTGCCCTTCTCTACACTTATCTCCGCACAGGCGCCCAAGGGTCTGCTTTCTTCAGCCTGCTGGGGTCTCAGGTCTAGCTGCTCTCAGGGATAGGTCTTTGGTGGTCTTAGTCAGCTGCCAGGGACAAAGAGGTGCCCCTCACTCACTGATTCTAGCGCTCTAGCTCCATAGATGGGATGGGGGAGGGTTGATCAGCTTGTGTTTTGGTGGAAGCTATTTCACCCTTTATAGTGTGGAAATGCTTAAATCCCACATAGCTTCAATGCTATAAGAATCTTGGGTCTACATTACCCAGAATAATTCAGACTATAGAGATACTGTGGAGTATGTTAGTGTTAAAAAGCAATGGCCACAGTATAAAGAGAAACAAGACTTAAGACAACTCAAATCCATGCAGTGACCAATCCTGACTTGAGACTAATGATGACAATCCTATTTCTCTCATCTTAGGAGAATGGCAAGGCACAATCTTTCAGACGTGGTCAGTGAATTTATTTATTATGCTTACCTGAGTTACTTACAAAATACTATTCTTTTAAGAAGTGATGATGATGATGATGTTAAAAAGGGTCAGTAAGCCAAAAAAATAAAAAACTCACTAATTACAAATATATAAATATGAACATAACTCAGGATTTCTTTTTTTTTTTTAATAAAAAATAATTTTACTTATTTATTTTTGGTCAATTCAACTTCCACAATTTTTAAATTTTATTTTGGGGGGGCAGGGGGTTATTTAATTACTTTAGAGATTTTTTTTTCCCATGGTTACAGGATTCATGTTCTTTCCCTCCCCTTTCCCCATCCCTTCCCATAGCTTACATGCAATTCCACATGTATCATTGATCAAGACCTATTTTCATATTATTGATGTTTGTTCATTTAGAGTCTATATCCCCCTGGACCCATGTAGTCAATCAGTTGTTTTTCTTTTGCATTTCTACTCTCACAGTTCTTCCTCTGAATGTGGATGGTGTTCTTTCTCTTAAGTCCCTCAGAATTGTCCTGGATCATTGCATTGCTGCTGAGTAGAGAAGTCCATTACAATCGATTGTACCATAGTGTATCAGTCTCTGTGTTTAATGTTCTCCTGGATCTGCTCCTTTCACTCTGCATTAATTCCTGGAGGTCATTCCACTTCACATGGAATTCCTCCAGTTCATTATTCCTTTGAGCACAATAGTATTCCATCACCGACATATACCACAATTTGTTCAGCCGTTCCCCAATTGAAGGGCAGCCCCTCATTTTCCAATTTTTTGCCACCATAAAGAGCACCAATATCAATATTCTTGAACAGGTCTTTTTCCTTATGATCTCTTTGGGGTACAAACCCAGCAGTGCTATGGCTGGATCAAAGGGCAGGCAGTCTTTAGCGCCCTTTGGGCAGTTCCAAATGCCTTCCAGAATGATTGGATCAGTTCACAACTCCACTAGCAATGCATTAATGTCCCTATTTTGCCACATCCCCTCCAACATTTATTACTTTCCTGTGCTCTCATATTAGCCAATCTGCTGGGTGTGGGGTGATACCTCAGAGTTGTTTTGAATTGCATTTCTCTGATTATAAGAGATTTAGAACACTTTTTCATGTGCTCATTAATAGTTTTGATTTCTTTATCTGAAAATTGCCTATTCATGTCCCTTGCCCATTTATCAATTGGGGAATGACTTGATTTTTTTTGTACAATTGTTTTAGTAATTTGAGTAATTAGACTTTTGTCAAAGGTTTTTGCTATAAAGACTTTTCCCCAATTTGTTGCTTCCCTTCTAATTTTGATTGCATTGATTTTGTCTGTACAAAAACTTAAGTTTAATGTAATCAAAATAATTTGTTATTTTTTCTCTTAGACCTCAGGATTTCTGAATAGGCAACAAATCAGTTCTTTTCCTCACATCAAAACTCAGATTTCCATTTCTTGAAAGTATTAGTGCCATAAATTCTTACGGCCTGATACTAAGTGGTCAGATCCTCATTTTCTCTTTGTCCCTACCCTGTGGTGTTACTTCCATGGAAATAACTGATAATATTTATACTCAGTAGCCTCTCTCATGGTCACCACTCAATTAGTGCCTCATAACAACCTGAAATAAATCAATCAGAAACTTGACTCCTCCTTTCTCTGAAAACAAGGTGATATTAAGACGTCTCCTGACTCTTAGCCTGGGTTCCATCCTGATTTACCCAAAGTGCAGATTACATAGGGGTTATTAAATTACTTTGTGTGTGCCCTCCTAAGGCACAGAGTAGGCTTAATCCCTTCCTCCTTCCAATTCAAGTTCAGAATGAGGCTGAATGTGGGCGATGATCATTTTTTCACCACTCTCACTCAGACATTTTCCCATTTAACCACTTATGATGAATTCTTTTAATTAGATGGAGAAGGCCAATGCCAGAATGAAGCAGCTCAAGCGTCAACTGGAGGAAGCTGAAGAAGAGGCCACTCGTGCCAATGCCTCAAGGCGCAAACTCCAGCGTGAACTGGATGATGCCATAGAAGCCAATGAAGGCCTGACCCGGGAAGTCAGCACTCTGAAAAACAGACTGAGGTCAATAGATATAGACATTTCGGGGTTTTGGTGGAGTCCCAGAGCCAGGTGGCTTCTCACATTCAGGCTTAAAGTTGGTAGTTGCTATCTCATCTAGGGAATACATATCTAGCACATGGTACACCATGTAAGCTTTAAATATTGCAAGGATAAAGAAGATGTAAGGGGAACACAAAACAGAGCCTATGAGGAGACCAGACTTAATATACTTCTAGAAAGAGTTTTACTTAGTCCTTCTGTCCCAGGACCCAGCATAGCTTCTAAGGCCTTTACCTCAAGAAGGCAGCTTTCTGTGAATTAGCTGGAATGACTCTGTGCATTTGCGAATGCATGTGTCTAATTCCCAAGCCCAAAAACAGCAAGATCAAGTGCCCTGCAGAAATACAGGAATCAGAGGTCCCAGTCTCAGCATGTTTATGCCCCCTCACCTCCCAGCCCCCTGTTCCTACTATTGACTCTTTCTCTTTTCTACCCAGGAGAGGAGGCCCAATCACCTTTTCTTCCAGTCGATCCAGCAGGCGCCAACTACATATTGAGGGAGCATCCCTTGAACTCTCAGATGATGACACAGAGAGCAAAACCAGTGATGTCAATGAGATGCCGGCTGCACCAGTGGAGTAAAGAGAGAGGGCCAGAAGCCTGCTCTGATACCATGGGGTAAACAAGGACTTCCCTGACCACCAGTCTGCCTTGTGGCCACTAATCAGCAGAGAAAATGGGCAGATTACAAGGTTATTTACTGAAAGGTCAATTGTGTCTTAAGGCTCTCTAGCCTCCCCATAATATTCCCTGCTTCAAATATAGGTACAAATGCTCTTTTTTTATATATATATATATATATTTACATGTATATTAAACAGGATCATCTGTTCAATGCATCTATTTTCCAAATATTCTTCAGGAGGCCAAAATGCTGTCTGAAGAGTTTTTTTGTTCTTGTTTTCATTTTTGTTTTTAAGGAAACCTCAGACCCTTCATTCCCAAACCCTTTTATTGGGGCAGACCCTTGGTTGTTACTATGCATGCTTTCTGTTGTACAGACAGTTAACTTAGCTTCTCCTACGTTCATGTGGCCCTTGGCTTCTCAGCTATGTCAGTTCCCTTAGAACACTGTGAAGACCAAACGGCACCTATAGGTTTCATTTTTTTTATATATATATTATGATCAACACTATCTCAGTGAGCAAACTGTGAAAAGGGCTTTGGAAGTACTAAAAAGAACAGAATAGGATGGGGAGAGAAGCCTTGGCTTTGGTTAACTTGCAGCATCCCCTGGGGCGTGGTTCTGCTGCTCGGAGTGTAACACCTTGAATCTAGACATGAGGACTCTTCTTGGTCAGAACTGGTCTGTGCAGAAGGATAATTCAAACTTTGCAGCTGAGTTTCCAAGTAGAAAGTAACTTATTGACTACTGGACTGGATGAGTCTCAAGAACCCTTTGTGTGTTAGTGCTTCCTGCTCCTTAGGAGTAAGCAGCCTCTGCACTCCAGAGCAGAAATTTGTGAATGGCCCTGCAGCCTCTGGTGCTGACCTTGAATTCCAGCCCTGGCTTTGGAGCCCAAAAGGGGAACATTGTTTTTTTAATGTCTGAGGCTTGTTCCAAGTTTGTCAGTGGTTTAGAGGCTCAGCAATGAATGCGTGTTTTCCTGAATGTTAACATGCCAGTGAATATGAATCCTTTCTTTTCTCCCTTTTCCCTTTTAAACAGTGTTACAGTGAATATTTAGCATTCTCTTTTGGTTAATAGTTAAGCAATTTGACATTACAGAAAGTGCCTTAGACACTACAGTACTAAGACAATGTTAAATATATTATTTACCTATATAACAATTTAATGTATTAATTTTTGACCGCGCTTCATATCATGTACCTCTAGTGAAAGTGGTATGAATATTCAGTGATGATGAATCAGTGTTAATTAGACATCTTTGATCTTTTGCAATGGGCTTGAGAATACGACTCATATTTTGGGTTTAAAGCTTTAACATCTGTTATGAAGGTTTTGTCATGTGGGTATGGAATCGCTTGTTTCATCCCATCCCCTTTCTGAATCATACTGGCTGCTGACCACCAGGCACTTGACTGCAAACATCTTTTCTTGTATCCCCATATTTCTAGACAATGATTTTTGTAAGACAATAAATTTATTATAGATATTTATGCCTGCTCTGTTTACTTGAAGGAAAAAGCATCATTGAGAATAAACAGACCTCAATAAACAAGAATGATCATATGAACATAAAATCTGCTTTCTCACTTTCTGTTCTGGAGCTTAACATTGATGGTCACTGAGAGATATAGTCTTCACCAAAATGCATTCCTCTTAAGTTGTTAGGTTATGAAGAGCCACATCGTTCTTTATGTGTAATAAAGTTACCTTTACTATTTAATCCCTTTTCCAGCAGATAATTCTTGCACTAGGCTAGACTGTGTATAATTAGAATTTTGCTCCCCAGAGCTCTCTTTCCCAGCTTCCCATGTTCCTTCTCACATTACTTGCTAATGAAGGGAGGATATATTTTGAGTGTAGCTCCAACCCCCACCCCCCACCTGGAACAAAGTTTATGGAGGTTGGGTGAGTGACAGGTGGGAGATTTCACTCATGTGGCTTTTACTCAGGTTTTTACTATTGTTTTATTTCTTCTACAAGTGAAACTCATCTTTTAAATAAGGAAATGGAAAGGGGTATATAAGGATGATATTAGAAATTAAGTCTTGTTATATTAGTTTAGAGATAAGAAGTAGTGAAGCTGGCTTGAGAAAGAATTGGAGTTTCAAACAGAGCTGAAACAGTGTCAGTTTCAAGTCTTAACAGTTTTTGTGTTGCAGTTGTTCTCTGGCAGTTGGCAGAGTGAGACTCTCTCTGAGAGCTTGGAGGAGGTGACATCTTTTCTCTCTTTCTCTTTCCTATCTGAGGTAGAAGGAAAGGAGGAAAAGACCTAAAGGAGCTAGGTGTTTTCCTTTCCCAACTTAGGAAACACTAGTGACTGTCTATTGCTATTTTAATTCTGAGAAGACCAAAGAAAGACCTGGTCTTTATTTTGGACTCAGAGTCCTAATTTGGTTCTTGCTGAGGCTGAGGCTGAGCCAGCCAGCCTTTGTTATTTTTATAACTTGGAGATGAAGTTAAGAATTATAAGGATAATAGTGTTAATTTATTTAGAATAGTAAAAATTTAGGTTGGTCAGATCAAGAAATCTCAGTGTATCCTGTGGAAATAGGAGACATGGTTTCTTGCAGAACCAAGGAGTTTTATTTGGGTGGAGTTAGAAATCCTTTTTCATCAATATTGTATTTTTTATAAACAAGAGTCTCTTTAGCACCTTTATGCGTGGCCCTGAAGAGAAGTTCACTTATATGCTTCACTTCATTGATATAAACTGAAGATACGTTGTAAGCACAGCAAGCAGAGTATCAAATCAGTTTATAATCAATAATCAATCCATTGCCTATTAGTTTTACTGTTTGCCTTTTATTTTTACGGGTAGAATAAATACCTTTCTGCTGCCACACAGATACAGATGTCTTGATCCTGCCCTGGTCTTTCTATCACATGATTTTTTGAAAAATTCAGAATGTTCTATGGGCCCCATGCTAATGAACTGCTCTATTCTTGTTGAAATCTAGTCTCTGAATTCCTCAAAGCTTCCATCTTAGTGAGGTTCTAGGACAGTAGACATGGAAAGGATATCCACACAGCTGTCATAGAACCTTGGCTCTGATGTAGCATCTGGAAGAAATGGCCAATGATGTCAGCAGCATCCTTCTTTTTGGAGAAGGAGTACTGCTTTGTGAGCATTTTCTTCTGCCCAGGAGACAGAAAGCCAAATATTTTATACACAAAAACCCAAACTGGTTTTCTTTCAGTGGTTTCTTGGCCAAGATGATTTGGAGATGAAAAGTGGGTGAGGAATAACAAGAGAAATACATATAGGTTTATATGCATGAAATCCTTAGTCATATTAACTTTAATATTATTGACATATCATTTATTGTCAAAAGATTGGGGTTTGGTAAATCAAATCTTGGGGAAGTTGGTGCTTTATCAAAAGGAACATTTGGAGTATCTTGTGAGCCTCTGATAAAGGAGCTTTACTTAGTTTTCTAGTTAAGAACATTGGCCAGAGTGTAGCATTCTCAAATAATAATTAAGCAATCTGACATTACAAAAAAGTGTCTTAGGCACTACAGTATTAATGTTAAATCTGTTATTATATAATAGTTTAATGTTTTTATTTCATATCATGAACCTAGTAAAAGTTACATGATTATTCAGTGATACTGAACCTATATTAACTATAAATCTTTAATAGTCATTAACGGGCTTAGAAAATGACTTAAATTATGGAATTTTTTTTTTCAGTGTGCAACAAAAACCTTTATTAGCATTGGCTCAGCTGTTACTGAACCTGGTTATCTCAAAACTTAATATTAAGACTCTGAAGAGCTGAGTGCAAAATGATGCTATCTTTGGCAATTTATGCTTTCATAATAAAGTCAACAATTAACAGCCACCCCTAAGACACAGGACCAGATGGAGGGTGGGTTCTTTCTGGATGTTGTAGTCAGACAGGGTGTGGCCATCTTCCAGCTGCTTGACTGCAAATATGAGCCTCTGCTGGTCGGGGGGATGCCCTCTTTGTCTTGGATTTTGGCCTTTACATTCTCAATAGTGTCACTGGGCTCCACCTCCAGGGTGATGGTCTTACCTGTCAGGGTCTTCACAAAGATCTGCATGCCACCCCTGAGACAAGAAGACATCATCTTGTCTAGTGCTAGGTCCTTTTATTTGGAGAGCTTTCTAATTCAGAGCAGTGAGCACAGACTACCGTCCCAAACTGTTTTTCTTCTCAGGAATAGTCATTGCTGGACTTAGGTCCTAATTTATTTATTTATTTTTTATGTTGCAAGCATTTATTCCCCTCCCCCCCTTACTTTTCCCCCACCTACCCTGTTAGAAAACAGGTCGGGGAAAGCTTGTAACAAATATTTGTAGTCAATTAAAACTAGTTCCCTTATTTTTGGACCTAAAGTGAAGAACCTGGGTAATGGGCCTCCCTTAGTTGCCCAACTTTTGTTATAGACTAAACTTATTGATAGAAAGTCTTGGTTTTTCTTCATGTTTTTTAGGAAAAGCTCTTAATTTTCAGGAAAATACTTTAAGACTTTTTAAGGATCAACAGTAGATTCCTATTTAGATATGAGTCAGACTAGGGACCACTGAGGTCCCTTATATCTGCGATTCCATGATTGCAAGAGAAACAAACCAGTTATTTCTGCCACTTCAAGTAACTGCTAGTGTGTAGCTGTTAATATTTTTTAGAGAATAGGGTAGAGGGGCAGAGTCAAGATGGTGGCTTAGAAGCAGCAGAAGTTCAGACTTCTGAAAACCCTTCCTTACCAATCACAAACTGAATGCTCTTAAGGGACTGAAAATCAAACCTAACAACAGGACAGAGCCAAGGAACCCTCCTGCTGGACTTGAATCAAAAGGTATGCGCCCCCCAAAGCCGGGATCCGAGAATACTCGGGTTTAAGGGGAAGGCAAAAGGAAGGTCCCAGGACTCCCCCCACCCCCACCCCCACCCCCACCAAGAGCTCTAAGCCTCCAGCAGCAGCAGGAACCTCTGAATGGGCAAAGGCGCTGGTTTGGAGGGTATACCTTGCAAGCAGGGCTATGCCAGGATCAGAACATCGATCACAGGTGGTGGGGAGGGAGCTCATAGCAGGCAGTCTGGTCACAAGTGACCTTAATCCCATCAAAAGTCTTCAGAGGGCAGGGAAGACCAACCTCCAACACCCCTCCCTCACAGACTTCTGAACATTAATTTAATCCAATCAAAAGCCTCCAGAGGACAGGGAAGCTCAAATTAAAATACCCCTCCCCCACAAACTGCAGGGAAAGACCTTTAGTCAAAGCTCCAAGAGGGGAGAATGACAGAAACCCCCAAAACAAAAAAAAAAATGAGAGGAGCAAGAGCACAGACAAATATGGGGCACAAGGAAGGGGTAAATAGGAGCAAACAACAGAAAAGGAAGAAAGAAATTACAATAGATAGCTTCTGTACAGGCAATGAGCAAAAAGCGAACAAAACAGAGGGGGAGAGATCAGCAAACAAATAAGAAATCCAACAAATTGGATACAGGCTTTGGAAGAACTCAAAATGCAATTCAAAACACAATTAAGAGAGGCTGAAGACAATTGGGAAAAGAACTTAAAAGCTAAGCTAAGTCATCTGGAAACAGAAAATAGAATGTCTTGAAAGCCAAAATCAGCCACCTTGAAAATGAGGCAAAGGAGATGAGAGATGAGGCAAAGAGGATGAAAGATGACCTCCAAAGAAAATCAGATCAGAAAGAGAAGGATGACCAAAAAGCCAGGGTTGAAATCCAGTCTTTAAGAACCAGAATACAAATAAGTGTCTTCACAAGGCAGCAGGACAATATAAAACAAAACCAAAAGAATGAAAGAATTGAGGAAAATATGAAACATCTCATTCACAAAACAGAAGATTTAGAAAATAGTTCACGGAGAGACAATTTAAAAATCATTGGTCTACCAGAAGACCATGACAAAAGAAAAAGCCTGGACATTATACTACAGGAACTTATTCAAGAAAACTGATATTCTAGAACAAGAGGGAAAAGTGGAGATTGAAAGAATCCACAGATCACCTCTTGTACTTAATCCCCAACTGACAACACCCAGGCATGTTATAGACAAATTCAAGAAGGATCAGACCAAAGAAAAAATATTACAGGCTGCCAAGAAGAAGTCATTTAGATACCATAGAACCACAGTGAGGATAACATAGGATCTGGCTGTGTCTACACTGAAAGACCAAAAGGCATGGAATATGATATTGCAGAAAGCAAGGGAACTAGGTCTATAACCAAGAATCAACTACCCAGCAAAACTGACAATATTCTTACAGGGGAAAGTATGGTCATTCAACAAACATTTTTTTAAGAGACTAAGTTAAAATGATATGTATCCCTATAAGTAAAGAGGTCATTGGTAACTCTTAAAAACTGTTATCACCTGGGCAGCTAGAAGAATTACACTTTGAGGGAATAGTGACAAACTGTATAGGATGAAATAATAAGACATAAATAGGTATGTAGATACATGTATGCCTAAATACATATACATGTGTATATATGTACATATATACAACTAAAGCTTAAATAAGAGGTTAATACTAAAAGAAATGGAAAAAGAAACAAAAGGGGGTAAATTTATATGTCACAAAAGAAGCTCATGACAGGAGGGAGGAGAGCATCAATACACTGGAAGGGTAAAGAGGTTAGAGACAGGAAATACTCAACTCATATGTGCATTGACATTGACCCAAAGAGGGAAGAACAATCCAATCCATTGGGGCAGAGAATAGATTTGTGACCTATAGCGGAGCAGAAGGGTAACAAATAGACTGGTGAGGAGGGAAGCAGTATAAGGGAGGAAGAGGGTAGGGGGATAGTTTTAAATAGACTGCAGAGAAAATAAGGGGGGGATAAGAAGGGAGATTGGTAGAAAGGGAAGTAAAATAAGGGTGGGAACTAGGGGGACTGATTAAAAACAAACATTGGCATAAAAGGAAATAGTGAAAGAAGAAAAGGCAGGAGTAGAAATCAAAATCCTGGGAAATGCACAGCTGGTAATCATTACTCTGAATGTGAATGGAATGAACTCATCCATAAAATGCAAGCAAATAGCAGAGCAGATTAGAATCCAAAACCCTACCATATGCTGTCTATAAGAAACACACATGAGGAAGGTAGATATGCATAGGGTGAAAGTAAGAGGATGGAGCCTAATCTATTGGGAATCAACAGAGAAAAAGAAGGCAGGAGTCACAATCATGATATTTGACAAAGCCAAAATAACAATAAATCTAGTTAAGAGAGCTAGGGAAGGTAATTACATCCTGATAAAAGGCAGTATAGACAATAAGGAAATATCAGTACTCAACATGTATGCACCAAATGGCATAGCATCCAAATTTCTAAAGGAGAAACTAGTGGAGCTCAAGGATGAAATAGATAGAAAAATTATACTGATGGAAGACCTGAACCTTCCTCTATCCGAACTAGGTAAATCAAACCAAAAAATAAGAAAGAGGTAAGAGAAGTGAATGAAATCTTGGAAAAATTAGATTTAATAGACATGTGGGAAAAAATAAATAGGGACAAAAAGGAATATACCTTCTTTTAAGCAGCACATGGTACATTCACAAAAATTGACCATGTATTAGTGCATAAAAACATTGCAAACAAGTGCAAAAGAGAAGAAGTAATAAATGAAATCTTCTTTCAAAATCTTTGGGATGAAGCCAAAGCAGTATTCGGGGAACGGGAGGGGGGATTTATATCCTTGAGTTCATATATTAGCAAATTAGGGAGAGAAGAGGTCAATGAATTGGCCATGCAACTTAAAAAACTAGAACGTGAACAAATTTAAAAAAACTCAGATAAAGACTAAATTAGAGATCCTAAAAATCAAAGGTGAAATTAATAAAATTGAAAGTCAAAGAACTATTTATTTAATAAATAAGAATTGAAGCTGGTACTTTAAAAAAACAAATAAAATAGACAAAGTACTGGTCAGTCGAATTTTAAAAAAGGAAAGAAGAAAACCAAATTGACAGTATCCAAGATGAAAAGGGAAACCTTACCTCTAATGAAGAGGAAATTAAGGCAATCATTAAAAACTACTATGCCGAATTATATGGAAACAAATATAGCAATCTAAGTGATATGGATGATTACTTACAAAAATATAAATTATCTAGACTAACAGAGGAAGAAATAGATTACCTAAACAACCCCATATAAGAAAAAGAAATTGGAACAAGCCATCAAACAATTTCCTAAGAAAAAATCCCCAGGTCCAGATGGATTCACAAATGAATTCTATCAAACATTCACAGAACAACTAAAGCCAATATTATACAAACTATTTGACAGAATAAGCAAAAAGGGAGTTCTACCAAATTCCTTTTATGACACAAATATGGTACTGATCCCAAAACCAGGCAGGTAAAAAACAGAAAGAAAACTATAGACCAATCTGCCTAATGAATATAGATGCAAAAATCTTAGATAGGATACTAGCAAAAAGACTCCAGCAATTCATCACAAGGATTATTCACTATGATCAGGTAGGATTCATACCAGGAATGCAAGGATGGTTCAATATTAGGAAAACCATCCACATAATTGACCATATTAACAAGCAAACTGACAAAAATCACATGATTATCTCAATAGATGCAGAAAAGGCCTTTGATAAAATACAACACCCATTCCTATTGAAAACACTAGAAAGCATAGGAATAGAAGGGCCTTTCCTAAAAATAATAAACAGTATATATCTAAAACCATCAGCAAACATCTACAATGGGGATAAACTAGAAGCCTTCCCAATAAGATCAGGAGTAAAACAAGGATGCCTGTTATCACCGCTATTGTTTACCATTGTACTAGAAACACTAGCAGTAGCAATTAGAGAAGAAAAAGAAATTTAAGGTATTAAAATTGGCAATGAGGAGACCAAGCTATCACTCTTTGCAGATATATGATGGTCTACTTAAAGAATCCTAGAGAATCAACCAAAAAGCTAGTCGAAATAATCAACAACTTTAGCAAAGTCACAGGATACAAAATAAACCCACATAAGTCATCAGCATTTCTATGTCTCCAATTCATTTAAATTCCATTTAAAATAGCCCTAGACAATATAAAAAACTTAGGAATCTATCTGCTGAGACAAACACAAGAACTATGTGAACACAACTACAAAACACTCTCCACACAATTAAAACTAGATCTAAATTTGAGAAACATTGATTGCTCATCGGTAGGATGAGATAACATAATAAAAATGACAATCCTGCCCAAATTAATTTACCTATTTAGTGCCATACCCGTTGAACTACCAAAAAAAAACTTTTTTACTGAATTGGAAAAAAACCATAATTAAGTTCATTTGGAAGAACAAAAGATCAAGTATATCCAGGGAATTAGTGGGATAAAAATATAAAGGAAGGAGTACTTGCACTCCCAGATCTCAAAATATACTATAAATCAGTGGTCATCAAAACAAAAGGTACTGGCTAAAGAGACAGAAAGGAGGATCAGTGGAATAGACTTGGGGTAAATTACCTCAGCAAGAGTCTATGAGAAGCCCAAAAATCCCAGTTTTGGGGACCAAAACCCACTTTTTGATAAAAAAAAAAAAACTGCTGGGAAAATTGGAAGACAATGTGGGAGAGAATAGGTTTGGATCAACACCTCACACTCTACACCAAGATAAACTCACAATGGGTGAATGACTTGAACATAAAGAAGGAAACTGTAAGTAAATTATGGAAACAGAATAGTATACATATCAGACCTTTGGGAAAGGAAAGATTTTAAAACCAAGCAAGACTTAGAAAGAGTCAAAATGTAAAATAAATAATTTTGATTACATCAAATTGAAAAGGTTTTGTACAAACAAAACCAATATATAACAGAAATTAGAAGGGAAGCAACAAATTGGGAAACAATCTTCATAACAGAAACCTCTGACAAAGGTCTAATTACTCAAATTTACAAAGAGCTAAATCAATTGTACAAAAAATCAAGCCATTCTCCAATTGATAAATGGGCAAGGGACATGAATAGGCAATTTTCAGTTAAAGAAATCAAAACTATTAATAAGCACATGGAAAAGTGCTGTAAATCTCTAATAATCAGAGAGATGCAACTTCTGGGTAAGCATGGCTGCAGAGTAGACGCGGCTGGCTTCCTCTCCTCAGACCCAACAACACAGACGACCTCAAAAGACCCCCTCAAAAAACAAAAACCATCCTCATAAGAATGAAGAGACCCCACACTAAGGTGCAGCACTGAAGGTAGGAGGGACTCCAGCATTTCCACAATATAAGGGAATGAAAATCTGACCCACCTCGCCAACAGAGCCAGAGTTTAAGTCGGCACTGGCCAGAATCAACAAGTAAGGGAGGGGCACCCCAGGACTGAAAAACAGGCAACCCCAGGTCTGGGGACCTGACCACCAAGGACCCCCTCCTGTAAGTAGTAAAACCCGAAAGCCTGGCAGGTGTGCAAGGGGAACTCAGATTGCAGGCACCCAGATCTAAGGAGCTATAATCAATGAGTGTGCAAAGGGATCCCCTGAAGTGAGCAAGGGCACGCACCCACAGGTCTTGGAAGTTAACTAAAAACACCAAAGATTTACACCTGAGAGCAGTAACAACCAAAACGCTGGCAGGCAGGGGAGGGCAGACCCTGGGCTTCCCCGGGGAAGACAGCACAGCTGTGGTGAACTGAGAATTTGCCTGAGGCTAAAGCCTTGAGCATTAAACCTTTACACTGAGAGTCAGCCCTCCTCACTCAGATTTCTGACTGGAAAGGAGAGAAAAAAAAACATAGAGATGGCAAACAGTGCACAGGAGCAACAGCCTCCAAACACCAAGAAAATCAAGAAGAAGAGGGTGACTTTCGACACATTTTATGGAGCGAAAATACAAAATACAGAGGAAATAGAAGAGGAAACAAACAAATGCTCCAAAACCTTCCAAAAGAAATGGAAGTTCTCCACAAGCTCTTGAAGAATTTTAATTGGCAATTATCAAAAAGATGGAACCTTTCTGGCAGGAAAAATGGGAAATAATGCAAAAGGAACTCAGCAATCTCAGGGACCAAAATATGCAAATGCAGAAACAGCTCGGAGCCTCAAAAAACAGGTCAGAACAAACTAAAAAGGAAAACCAGTCTTTAAAGGTCAGAATCAGGCAACTGGAAGACAATGATCTTGCAAAAGAGCAAGAATAAAGCAAAGTCAAAAGACTAAAAAAGAAGATAACGTCAAATATCTCACTGACAAGGTGACATACCTGGAAAACAGAGGAAGAAGGGACAGTCTGAGAATCATTGGTCTATCAGAAAAGCCAGAAATAAACAGCAATCTTGACATTATAATACAAGATATCATCAAAGAAAACTGCCTGGAGATTCTAGAACAAGGGGACAAAATATGCATTGAAAGAGTTACAGAATACCCTCTACACTAAATCCCCAAAAGACAACTCCCAGGAATGTAATTGCCAAATTCCAATGCTCCCAAGCAAAAGAAAAAATCATACAAGAAGCCACAAAAAGACAATTTAGATATAAAGGAATACCAATCAGGGTCACACAAGACCTTGCAATTTCCACTCTGAATGACCGTAAGGCTTGGAACATGATATTCAGAAAGGAAAGAGAGCTGGGTCTTCAACCAAGAATTAGCTATCCATCAAAACTGACTATATACTTAAAGAGGAAAGTGTGGGCATTCAACAAAATACAAGATTTCCAAGTATTCGTAAAGAAAAGACCAGAGCTCTGTGGGAAGTTTGACATCCAAACACAAAGAGCAAGAGAAACATGAAAAGGTAAATATGAAGGAAAGGGAAAAGGAGAAAAATGTTCTCTTTTTCTTTTATTCAAACTCTCTTCTGTAAGGACTACATTTATATCAAATTATATATATTAATATGTGGGGAAAATGTAATGTGTAACTCTCAAAAATTGTATGCATCATTAGAGTAGTAAGAAGAATCATGCATAGGGAAAGTTTGGGGCATCAAGATGACATGAAGAAAGGAGGGGGAAGAAAAAGGGAGGGGGAAATCATCGATGGTACTGAGATATACCCCAAGAAATAGAAAGGGGAAAAAAACTAAATAGAATAATCTTTCTCACACAAATACACATGGGAAGGGGAGGGGAAGAATTCTCCTACAAGAAGGAGAGGAAGAAAGTTTTTACTTAAACCTTACTCTCAGTGAAATCAACTCTGAGAGGGAAGAGTATCTAGATCCATTGGGATCTTGAATTCTATCTTATCCAACAGGGTAAGGGAAAAGGGAAAACCAAGGAGAGGAGGGGGAGGGAACACAAAAAGGGAGGGAAGGAAAGGGGGGAGGGGAAGGGAACAAAAAGGGAGGGGCTAGAAAGGGAAGCATATCAAGGGAGGGGACTGGGGGACTGATTTAAAGTAAACCACTGGTTTAAAAGGTTATAGCTATAGAAGAATGGTCAGAATTAGGGGAGGATATCAAAATGCCAGGGAATCCACAAATGACAATCCTAACTTTGAACATGAATGAGATGAACTCACCCATAAAATGTAGATGAATAGCAGAATGGATTAGAATCCAAAACCCTACCATATGTTGTCTTCAAGAAACACACATGAGGTGGGTAGATACTCACAAGGTTAGAATTAAAGGATGGAGTAAGACCTTTTGGGCCTCAACTAATAGAAAAAGGCAGGAGTTGCAATCATGATATCTGACAAAGCCAAAGCACAAGTAGACCTGATTAAAAGGGATAGGGAAGGTAAATATATTTTGTTAAAAGGGACTATAGATAATGAGGAAATATCACTAATCAACAGGCATGCACCAAATGGTATAATAGCACCCAAATTTCTAATGGAGAAACTAGGAGAATTGAAGGAGGAAATAGACAGTAAAACCATATTAGTGGGAGATCTGAACCAACCACTATCAAATTTAGATAAATCAAATAAAAAAAAATAAGAATGAGGTAAAAGAAGTGAATGAAATCTTAGAAAAATTAGAGTTAATAGATATATGGAGAAAAATAAATAAGGACAAAAAGGAATATACCTTCTCAACACCACATGGCACATTAACAAAGATTGACCATACACTAGGTCACAGAAACATGGCATACCAATACAGAAAAGCAGAAATAATAAATGCAGCCTTTTCAGATCATAAGGCAATAAAAATCATGATCAGTAAGGGTACATGGAGAACCAAATCAAAAATTAATTGGAAATTAAATAATATGATACTACAAAATCGGTTAGTTATAGAACAAATCATAGGAACAATAATTTCAAAGGGGGACATCACCTCCAGTGAAGAGGAAATTAAGGCAAACATTAAAAATTACTTTGCCCAATTATATGGCAATAAATACATAAATCTAGGTGATATGGATGAATATTTACAAAAATATAACTTTTCTAGACTAACAGAAGAATAATCCCATATCAGAAAAAGAAATCCAACAGTCCATCAAAGAATTCCCTAAGAAAAAATCCATAGGGCCTGATGGATTCACAAGTGAATGCCATCAAACATTCAAAGAACAGCTAATCCCAATACTATACAAACTATTTGACATAATAAATAAAGAGGAAGTTCTACCAAATTCCTTTTATGACACAAACATGGTACTGATTCCAAAGCCAGGCAGGTCAAAAACGGAGAAAGAAAACTATAAACCAATCTCCCTAATGAATATAGATGCAAAATTCTTAAATAGGATACTAGCAAAAAGAGTCCAACAAGTGATCAGGAGGGTCATTCACTATGATCAAGAAGGATTTATACCAGGAATGCAAGGATGGTTCAATATTAGGAAAATCGTCCACATAATTGACCATATTAACAAGCAAACCAACAAAAATCACATGATTATCTCAATAGACGCATAAAAAGCCTTTGATAAAATACAACACTCATTCCTATTAAAAACACTAGAGGGGGCAGCTGGGTAGCTCAGTGGATTGAGAGCCAGGCCTAGAGACAGGAGGTCCTAGGTTCAAATCTTGCCTCAGACACTTCCCAGCTGTGTGACCCTGGGCAAGTCACTTGACCCCCATTGCCTAGCCCATACCACTCTTCTGCCTTGGAACCAATACACAGTATTGACTCCAAGATGGAAGGTATGGGTTTAAAAAAAAAACAACACTAGAAAGCATAGGAATAGATGGGTTCTTCCTAAAAATTATAAACAGTATATAATATATATATATAAATCATCAACTAACATCATCTGCAATGGGGATAAACAAGATGCATTCACAATAAGATCAGAAGTGAAACAAGGATGCCTGTTATCACCGCTATTGTTTACCATTGTACTAGAAACACTAGCAGTAGCAATTAGAGAAGAAAAAGAAATTGAAGGCATCAAAATAAGCAAGGAGGAGACCAAGCTATCGCTCTTTGAGGATGACATGATGGTCTACTTAAAGAATCCTAGAGAATCAACAAAAAAGCTAGTTGAAATAACCAACAACTTTAGCAAAGTTGCAGGTTACAAAATAAAACCGCATAAGTCATCAGTTTTTCTATATATCTCCAACACAGCTCAGCGGCAAGAATTAGAAAGAGAAATCCCATTCAAAATCACTTTAGACAAAATAAAATACTTTGGAATCTATCAGCCAAGACAAAAACAGTAACTATATGAACACAACTACAAAACACTCTCCACACAACTAAAACTAGACTTGAGCAATTGGAAAAATATTAACTGCTCCTGGGTAGGACGAGCCAATATAATAAAAATGACCATCCTACCCAAACTTATTTATCTATTTAGTGATATGCCCATTGAACCTCCAAAAATTTTTTTTTGCTGTTTTAGATAAAAACATCCAGGGAAATAATAAAAAATAATACAAAGGAAGGTGGCCTTGCAGTCCCAGATCTCAAACTCTATTATAAAGCAGTGGTCACCAAAACAATTTGGTAGTGGCTAAGAGACAGAAAGGAGGATCAGTGGAATAGACTTGGGGTAAGTGACCCCAGTAAGACAGTATATGACAAACCCAAAAAGCCCAGCTTCTGGGACAAAAACCCACTATTTGACAAAAACTGCTGGGAAAACTGGAAGACAGTGTGGGAGAGACTAGGTCTGGATCAACACCTCACACCCTACACCAAGATAAACTCAGGATGGGTGAATGACTTGAACATAAAGAAGGAAACTCTAAGTAAATTAGGTGAACACAGAATAATATGCATGTCAGACCTGTGGGAAGGGAAAGACTTTAAAACCAAGCAAGTCATAGAAAGAGTCACAAAATTTAAAATAAACAATTTTGATTACATCAAATTAAAAAGGTTTTGTACAAACAAAACAATGTAACCAAAATAAGAAGGGAAGCAACAAATTGGGAAACAATCTTCATAAGAAAAACCTCAGACAAAGGTCTAATTACTCAAATTTATAAAGAGCTAAATAAATTGTACAAAAAATCAAGTCATTCTCTAATTGATAAATGGGCAAGGGACATGATCAGGCAGATTTCAGCCAAAGAAATGAAAACTATTAATAAGCACATGAAAACGTGCTCTAAATCTCTTATAATCAGAGAGATGCAAATCAAAACAACTCTGAGGTATCACTCACACCTAGCAGATTGGCTAATATGACAGCAAAGGAAAGTAGTGAATGCTGGAGGGGATGTGGCAAAGTTAAGAAACTAATCCACTGCTGGTGGGGTTGTGAACTGAGCCAACCATTCTGGAGGGCAATTTGGAACTATGCCCAAAGGGCAATAAAAGACTGCCTACCCTTTGATCCAACCATAGCACTGCTGGGTTTGTACCCCAAACAGATAATAATGAAAAAGACAGGTATAAAAATATTCATAGCTGCACTCTTTGTGGAAGCAAAAAATTGGAAACTGAGGGGATGCCCTTCAGTTGGGGAATAGCTGAACAAATTGTGGTATATGTTGGTGATGGAGTACTATTGTGCTCAAAGGAATAATAAAGTGGAGGAGTTCCATGGAGACTGGAACAGCCTCCAGGAATTGATGCAGAGTGAGAGGAGCTGAACCAGGAAAACATTGTACACAGGGACTGATACACTGTGGTACAACTAAATGTAATGGACTTCTCCATTAGTGGCAATGCAGTGATCCTGAACAACTTGGAGGAATCTATGGGAAAAACCACTATCCACATTCAGAGGAAACACTGTGGGAGTAAAAACACCGAAGAAAAACTGCTTGATACATTGGTCAAAGGGTTATGGTTGGGGATATAGACTCTAAATGAGTATCCTAGTGCAAACAACATCATTGAAATAGGTTCTGATCAAGGACACAAGTAATACCCAAAGGATGGGTGGAGGGGAGGGGGGGAAATAAAGTGAGTATTGTAACCAAAAATAAAATAAAATATTACAAAAAAAAATAGGGCAGAGATATGTCAGATAACCCTTCCTTGAGGAAATGGAAACAAGTATTCTTTTGTGTAATCCTAACAATCTGATAGATCTATTCTTCTTTACTTTAGAGTATTAATAAAATGATGGATAAATTAAAAAAAATATTTTTGGAATGAAGGTTTTTTTTTTTATCTTGTTCAAGGACCTACAACAATTTCTTTTTTTTTTTAAGTTTATTTGTTTATTAAGCACTAATTATGATGGTTAAACAAGTCTATGTAACTGAAATTTTTCTTTATAAGAACAAGTTATTCCAATTGAGAAGCAATTTACTTTGGAAATTTCCAGTGATTAGTTGTATGTCATGTAACGAGGAGTAGCACTGAATTTGGCATATGACTTAATGACCTTATTCACAGCTTCCAAGAAATCTTTCTCAGTGGCAATTTTTCGTCGTGCTCTGATGGCAAACATCCCTGCTTCAGTGCAAACACTTCTAATTTCAGCACCAGTGCTATTGGGACACAGCCGTGCTAACAACTCAAATCTTATATCTCTTTCAACACTCATTGAACGAGCATGAATCTTGAAAATATGTGTCCGACCCTCCAGATCAGGTAAGCTAAATTCAATCTTTCGATCCAGTCTCCCGGGCCTCATTAATGCTGGGTCCAAAGTATCAGGTCTGTTGGTAGCCATTAGTACTTTAATATTACCTCAAGGATCAAATCCATCCAACTGATTGATAAGTTCCAACATGGTTCTCTGTACTTCATTGTCACC
Source organism: Monodelphis domestica (assembly GCF_027887165.1). Lineage (NCBI taxonomy): Eukaryota > Metazoa > Chordata > Mammalia > Didelphimorphia > Didelphidae > Monodelphis > Monodelphis domestica. Next base: position 257,504,829 of record NC_077228.1, read on the forward strand.
CCCAGCTCCAACATCAAAACGAGCACCTCCAATAGCATCAATTTCATCAAAGAATATAAGGCAGGCCTTTTTGGTTCTAGCCATTTCAAAGAGCTCACGGACCATTCGGGCCCCCTCTCCAACATATTTCTGCACAAGTTCAGATCCAATAACTCGGATGAAGCAGGCATCTGTTCTGTTTGCAACAGCACGAGCACAAAGAGTCTTGCCCGTGCCTGGGGGACCAAAAAGAAGCACACCTTTTGGGGGTTCAATACCAAGGTTAACAAACCTCTCTGGATGAAGCAGTGGAGTTTCAACCACCTCTCGTAGCTTCTCAATCTGTTCTTTGCAACCACCAACATCACTGTATGTGACATCAGGTTTTTCTTCCACTTACATCATGGTAACTGTTGGGTCAATCTTGGGAGACAGAGGAATATGAATTTGATACTTATTTCTGTCCACACCAACTCTCATTCCTTCTTCAATGTCAGTGGGTGCTACCTGATCACTAAGGTCCACCACAAATTTGGCAAACTGTTTCACGTTGATAATGTATTTTGGGTCCTCTGAATCAGCATTGATTATCTTTGTACACCTCGCAACCTGCAGGGGCTGTTCACTCTGAAGGGTCTGTTTATCTGCAGCCAAATCCCAAAGAGCTGGGGGAGCCAAGCCAGTATCTGACTCTTTAATGCCAGTGAGCTCATTGATTTTCTTAAGAAGTTGCTGGATATCATCTTCTACTTGCTTGATCTGTCTAGAATAAGTACTCTGGCCGTAAGTTTTCAACAAGGCAATATCACCTTCATCCAGTGCTCGGATGGGTTTATCATCCTTCTCCTCTTCTTTGGTTTTCCGCTGATCAGCGCCTAGGTAATCCGGCATTTTGGGACTCGTAGCTACCTCGGTCCTTACAACAATTTCTAAAGATAAATTATACTGGAGATTTATGCAGTAGGAAACCTAGTTGTTTCAACAGAACATGACCATAACATGGAACCATACATATATTAAGAGTTTGATAAAAGCTCTTGATATAGAAAGATATAGAAAGAAACCAGGCAAATAAGAGGACTGAGGTTTTCCCACCCAGCAAAGCTGCTGCCTTTTAAGTCTGAGCTCCCAGGAATATGAGGATATGTGACTCCTAGGTCCAAGGGGAAAAGCCAGTTCCCCTTCTCCAATCAGGGTACATTTTTTTTAGAACAGACCTTGAATACTAGAAGGTGTAACTCCTAAGATCTCAAATGAATTCAAGACTTCTTTGAAACCAAAAGAAATGGCAAGAATAATAAAGGAGTATAAACTTGAATGTGCATCCTGGGACACAGCTCTCTTGGGTAAACAATGGACACTGTTAAATTTATTTGTGGTTGGACTTTGAATATTTATATAGGTTATTGCCAGGGATTCAATTTCTAAATTCCAAAATGAATTACTAAAGTAAAATTAATTTGTAGTAGTTTATTTACAATAGAGGAAAGAGAGAGAGAAGACTCTGGCTTCCTTTGAGCCAGTCAGAAATTTATAAACCTCAGCCAGGGGAAGAGAGTTTCAATATGATGGGCCTTTCCTAGAGGCTTCACGCCTCTAGAAAGGCAGGGTCACTGTCAGTCTTTCACTCACCAACAATGACCATCTAAATGAAAAGAAGTCTGGGTGTTTGTCTTCCATTTGCTCCTCAAGTGTCTGTCTCCAGTCCAACTCTGAGTCAGAGATCCTTCATCCAACTAGAAACTCAAATTGAATATATCTCTTCTGGCCTTTTGTCCTCTTTTTAAAGAATTTTTTTTCTCTTGTGTCACCTCCTCTAAATTTCACATTTACCAATCACAGCAGACACTTTTCTCCACAACTGCCCACTCTTTAGTTCTCACCTTCTTTGATTAGATTATTTCTTTTTGGGTGACTTAACACCTTTTTTGGTAAGTTCACCTTTTGAAGTTACTTAACACCTTTTTGTGGTTAAAATGGGTAGATGTACTTAAAATACCGAGTTATCACCTTTTTGTAGATTAAAATCTAAAAATAAATTGTGGATTACAATTCTAGCTTTACTATAAAGGAAGAATTACCTTCATTGTTACAATCAGGAGATTACAATTTTATCTTTATAATAAAGGAAGAGCTAAGTATCTTCATTGTTACAATCCAATCTTCACAACACCCACATCTTCGCTGGTTATCTTTTGGGGCTGGAGTTCATAAACTTTTTTTTTAAATCATGGGCCTTTTCTCAGAATGTTTTCAAATGTACAAAGGAAGCCAATTATATTGGAATGGAGTTATCAAAATATATTTATTTTAAAAGTGAATCATTCCTCATTCCCTTCTTCCCCCTTCCCCCTGTCCCCCATGTTATAAGGGATGGTTTTGTTTATTAATGAATGACAGCCAGGTCACCTGTTACAGATAGTGCTGAAGTTTATACAGAATTGTATAAATTTTGTATTCCCATGCTAAGAAAGACTTTTACAATTTTAAATTAAGTTTTATTTTAAAATATAAAAACCATTTTAAGCTTGTAGAATGCAAAATCAGTCCAGATTTGGCCCTGGGACTCTAGTTTGAATGGAACTCAGAGATACCAGAATTCTCAATCTTTGTGGTACCAAGTGCCTAAATCCCGTTATGATGACTTGATTTTACCATGTTTTGAGGTAGCCATAAAAGATGGAGAATTTATTAGATCTGTTCTAGGAAAGTTACTGTGTACCCTCAGCCAAATGGACTTACGGTCTGATCAGAGATAAAGGTTTGGGTCTATTCTTTAATTTTTTTTCTTTTTTCTAAAGAGGGTTGGCAACTTATGTTAAAGCGTGCCCCAAACCTGATTTATATGTTTTAGATGTGGGAGGGGATCATCAGGGTCATTTAGTCTGACCCCTCATTTTATTAATAACATTCTAAGAGGTTAAATGATTTGCTCAGTGAGTGCCGTATCTGTTTCACAATGAAAGGAAAGAGACTGAAAAGACAACAGTTTGAGAGGATGTCATGGTCACATGAAACATTTCTTTTAAGGACAAGGGAGACAGCTGAGCATATTTGTGGATAGTTGGGAAAGATCCAGGAAATCAGGGAAGGAGGGGGAAATGATGAGAGAGTCAAGCTTCTGGAGAAGACAGGAAGGGATAAAATTAAGAACACAGAGTAGTATAAAAGAGGGAGGATGGGAGAGCTTGACTAGCTTTGATTTACTCAGTAAAAGAGAAATTAAATTTTTCTGCTGGTAGGACAGAAGAGGGAGTAGCACTGGGTCTTTAAAGGGTTTGGAATAGGCTTAGTGGAGAATGGTCAGTCATGAAAGAAGATCGCTGTAAAGCAGTGAGGGTCCATTAGATAATGTGACTTTGTATCAGAATTGGCAGAGTTTTATAAAAGACTTTCAGAAGCAATGAACAGCTCAGTTTATGAAGAAAAAGATGCTGGCAGTACTCCAGGGCTGAGCATTAGCCAAACAGCAGAAGAATGAGGAGGTGTTCCCGAAGAAATAGCCATGGACCCAGGGAGGAGCTCTCTTCCTAGCTTTGATTATTGGTAGCATAGGCATTTTTATACTCAGAAAAGGAGACTCCCACATACCATTGAGTAAATAGTATCACGTCTCTTGTTCTGGCACAAGCAATAGGTGACACAGAATTGTAATTTGGTTACAGAATAGGAAGCATTATCATATTTGTACCTGGTTGTCTGGAGAAGGAAGCAAGCTGGGTGGCTATCTGGCTTTCAGGCTGGGAAGAGGAAACTGACCTTGCACCTGGCCATCTGAAGCAAGGGGGGACCAGAAGGGGTGATTTTCCTCATCAGAGGCAGCCTGGTGAAATCAAAGAATGCTAGATTGGGAGTCAGAGGACTTGATTTTGAGTCCCATCTGAAGGACTTGCTTTCACTCAGTTTCTTAAATTGTAATTTAGAGGAGGTTAGAGGATATTTCTAAAGATGTAAACTGTGTTTGAAGGATTGTTGAAAGATAGACGTAGAACTGTGAGTTGGTTCTCAACCATTTCAGAAAACAATTTGGGGTTACTGGAAAAAAGTTAATAAAAATATTATCTTTTGATCTACTCATTCTTATAACCCAAGGAAATTAACAGAAAGATTTCATAATAATCAGAATTCATAGTGGTACCAAATGGAATAGCTAGGTATTAAATAGCTTAATAAACGGTGTAATCTGAACATAATGGAATGCTACTGTGTTATAAGTAAAAATGAATATGAAGAATTCAAAGAAATGTGAAAAGAATTCTATGAACTGTTGGAGAACAAAGAAGGAAGAGCCAAAGAACAATAACCATGCTGATTATAAGTGAAGAAGAAAGTATTCAGGTGAAATATTAAGACCAATGTTGGTTTGAGTTGACCAAGATTAACATACTTTCACACATGCTATTAGTAACAATTTTTTTTAACTAAGTCTTGCTTAACTTTTTTTTTTAATGGAAAACTCCCAGGGTTTTTTATTCGGGAGCAAGTGATACCAAAACAAAATGAATAAGTAAGAAGTTTAGATCTCATCCTTCCATTTAGATGATCCTACAATTGAAAATCAGAAATTTAGTTCTTTACTGAAGAGACTAATGGACTGGGTATCTGAGATATTAATCAATGTAAATACTGAGTCCCAGAGTTTGAAGACAAGAGTTGGGGTAGAGGAAACTATAAGCTAGATCCTTGAGTATGGAGGGAAAGTGATCCAGAGGTTGATGCTTCATGAAAGCAACAAGAATCTGGACTCGGTGGCATAGGCAGGTGGAGATTGTGTGATGACATCAGAGAGAAGTCTAGCAATAACTGGGTAGAAAAGAGTATATCATATCCTTCTGAGCTCCTCTGTAAAAGAATGAAAGAAACAACCATGGAAAAAGAAGATAAGAGTGTGAAAAGAATATATTTAGGCTGAGAGAGTAACCATAGAGGAGGATATGGACTGAGGAGGAACCGGATTCAGTTGAATAGGAACTCAAAGCCCTGTCTTGTCGTCTTCTCCCTCCTCTTTTAAATCTTGCCTGCATACTTTGGGATTTGGTATCATACTGATACCCAGCCGCCATCATCAGCCTATTCAACCCCAGTAAAGCACTTCAGTCATAGGTGTAGTAAATGTAAACAGTATGTAGTAAAATGAAGTCTCCACTCCAGCAACCTCCATGCTCTTGGGTCATGTGGACACAAAAGGGGGAGGGCCTAGCAGGTGTTGATTTTATAAAGGGAAGGATGGTCAGTAGTGATGACGTTTCTCCAATCTTCCCTTTATTTCAGCTTCTCTATTTTCTTTAAACATTCCCAATTTCTCCACAGACCCATCTGCCACCAGCTGCCAAGGTAGGAAAACCATTGTATCACATTTTCCAGATTTCAGTGCCTTCTCCAAGTGAATTGAACTCCATAAACATTTATTAAACGTCTACTATGGGCCAAGCCCTGGGATACAAAAAAGAGGTAAAAAGAAGCTTAACAACCTGATGGGAGAGACCACAGGAAAACAATATATACAAAGCAAGCAATATATGGGATAAATAACAGATAATTAATAGAAAAGGTGCTAGAATGACTTTCAGCAAAAGATGGGATGTTAGTTGGGTCTTAAAAGGAAGCCAGAGGATTTAGTAGGCTGAGATGAGGGGGGACATGAGAGAAAATGTCCAGAGCCAAACAATGGAGTGTTTTGTACGAGGCTAGTGTCACTGGAGTGAACAGAATATGTCAGGGAGTGAGGTATAAGAACACTGGGCAGGTAAGAGTAGGAGGTTAGATTATCAAAGATTTTAAATCGCAGAGCATTTTGTATTTGCTCCAGGAGGCAACAGGGTTGCTATTGAAGAACCAACTAGGGAAAAAAACCTAATGAGAAGAGAATATCAAGAAGGGGTGGGGTTGGGCCAAGATCAAAGGCTTCAGTATCAAAGAGAGTGAAGATTCAGAAGAGGCCATTGGATCTGGCAATTTTGGATCACTAGGAACTTTGGAGATAATAATTTCAGTGGAATAAAAAGATTGGAAACCAAAATATAAGGGGTTAAGGAGAGAAGGGGGGTGTAGAAGCACCTATTGACTTTTTTTTTAACCCTGTGTATTGGTTCCAAGGCAGAAGAGTGGTAAGGGCTAAGCAATGGGGGTTAAGTGACTTGCCCAGGGTCACACAGCTAGGAAGTGTCTAAGGCCAGATTTGAACCTAGGACCTCCCATATCTAGGCCTGTCTCTCAATCTACTGAGTTACTCAGCTGCCCCCTTACCTATTGCCTTTTCAATGAGGTTAGCTGCAAAGGGCAGAATACATGATAGGAAGAATGAAAGAATTGAGTGATTTTTTTTTTAGTAGGGAAGGAACTAGTGGATAAGGAAAGATTGTAGATAAGTGAAAGAGTTAGAAAAAGATGGAATGGAATCACTCAAAACAAGGAGAAGGGTTAGTAGGGGTGAAGGAGGTATAGAAGTTATATATATGTATATATATATATATGCACACACACACACACACATATATGTATATATGTTTATATGGTATAGAAGAAGGCAGTTAGTAGAAGGTATGAGTGATACAAGATGGAGAAGAAAGTTCATTTTTTCTATAAAATAGAAGGCAAAGTTCTTTGCTAAGGGTTAGCTAAATATGGCAGGGGATAGAGTACTGGGCCTGGAGTCCAGAAGACTCATCAAGTTCAAATCTGGTCAAAGACACTAGCTATATGTCCCCATGTAAGTCACTTTACCTCAGTTTCTGCATCTTATCAAATGAGTTAGAGAAGGAAATGGCAAGCCATTCTAGTATCTTGGCCAAGAAAACTCCAAATGGGGTCATAAAGAGTGTGACATGACTGAAGATTAAACAAACAGCTCACAGCCAAAAGGGTCATGGGAGGTTTGAGAAGTGTAAAGATTAAAATTTAGGAATATGAGAGACTGAGGCAGGTAGAAATTAGTTTCTCTCTGCAAGGAGTATTATATTTTTTTAGAGGTTTATTGAAGATTAAGGATTAAAGAAAATACAGGATAAGAGACACGTGTCCAGGCCATAGAGTGGCCTAGACACAACCTCACCTACATTATGAAGAAAAGCCATGCCTGCCCCAAAATGGAAGTCCAAGAGCCAAGAGAGAGCCCTTCAAAAGCCTTTGAATCAGCGTAAATACCTTCTCGATCTTGGCCCAGGTGAGATTACAAGGCATTCTGGGGAAGTGGAGCAAAGGCTCGTGGGGATTGTAGTCCTGTAGTCGAGTCTATTTTTTTACATTTCCTCATGTGATCATTTTTGGAAAAATTAATTTTTCCCCAAAAGGATCATAAAAACATAATAAACTTAAATCTTTACAACGCCAATAAAGTGAATATCTCAAAAAAAAAGAATAAAACCAATAATTGCCGAACGCATTGACAAAAAGCCAGTTAGGGGGGCAGTCCCCTTTGGCATGAAAGTATACATACAAATAAATGTTCAATCAACCACACCCAAAGTCCATTTTTGTGCAGTTTGTGGTCTGGAGGCTTCTTCATGATGGCTTCTCCAACAGTTCAGTTTCTGGATTCAAAGACGTAGCATCTTCTTTACCTAAAATTCTTCTCAAAAGGAATTTAAACTTTGCAATTTACAATAATATTTTTTATATTTCCCCGTGTTGTGGGTGATTGAAAGATACAGAATCAGTTAGGGATGCATGGCTGAGGTATGAAATATATGAATCAATTGGCAAGAGATATTAAAAAGATATCAGAAAAATCCAAAAGAAAAGAAAAAATTTCTGGATGAAAATATAGACTATCAAAGTCTCATGTGTAAAAATTCCAAGTAAAAAGAAAAATAAATGTATAACAGGTCCTTGAATCAGGGCCCAATCAAAATGATCTAAGCAATGATGCATTTACCCAGTCAGTAGCCAGGACTACAGAAAGGTACCACACTATGAAAGGCAGAAAAGGGGACCAGATTATAGGAGCCAAGGTTTGGGGATACTCATCTGTGAGTATTTTCAGAGTGAGTGTGGACACAAGGAAAGCTTATGTCTTAACACATGTAAAACATAGTAACCTCAAGTCTTCACACTAGATTCAAGACCTTTGTATTGGCCTAGAAGTGCATCAATCCATCCTGGATTTGCTTTTCTTTGGCTCTGTGCAATGGCTCTTGTGTGTATATCTTGTCCTGGAATCATACAGAATCATTAAGCAAAGTCCCATAATTTATTTAAATAATTAGTGGCATCGTTTTTATAGTCACAAGCCTTTTAGGGTTATGCATTAGCAAATGTATTTCAAACTTGTAGCACTGAAAAGTCAAAAAGTTAAAGAAAATCTTAATGCTGGTGACATGTGCTTCAAATATAAAAAGGAGAGAAATAATAATAAAAAAACTGAAAAAGTATATTGCACATGCAAGAAAAATATAATAATAAAAGAGCTTTAAAAAATTCAAAAATATAGCTTATAATCATTGACACTCTGTGTCAGCTAAGAAAATATAAAATGCAAGACTTTCTCACCAAAAATGAGATCCATTTCCTCTTAATATCTGGCCATGATCACTGTGAGTAGAAGGCAAACGAATTGAACAAGGTTAACAATTTTTCATTTTAAAAAATAGAGTAGTGCAAATATGTAGTTATCAAAATCCCCAAAATTCTCAATAGCCCAATTAATTACAATAGCAAACAAACACACTTTCATATTTCACATAAGTTGTATGGCATTTAAAACCTATGAATTGATGGACATTTGTCACAATTTTTACAAATGTAGCAATCTTTCAACCTTGGTAATAAACATATTTTTAAACAAAGTAAAACTCATCTTGGGTCAAGAACATAATCAAGAAATCTATATATCATTCTGGTAGAAGTAAAATAGTGAGCTGAAGAGTATAAATAAAGGGGTGCTCCTTTTTTGGAGGCTTTTAGGGATACAAATGCCCTGAGAATAACTGCTCAACTTCCATTCACATGTGGGAAGGTTGGGGGTTATAAAATGAATTTCACTTCAGCTACAATTGGCAAAAATAAGGAGATTGTAAAAAAAAATTCCAAAAATCATATTTTAAAAACCCTTAAAATAAAATCATTTGAGGTATTTAGCACATTAAAATTTCCAAAGGTTGTTAATACAATTATAACCAGTTCTGAAGTCCATCTATCCTCAGCAAAATAGAAAAAAGCTGTTTTTTCATATATGGGCTTATTCACAACAATATTTGTTCAATAGTTATAGGGGGAAAACAACAGAATTTCAAAACTCAGTACATTCAAAATAAATTCAATCAACCTTCAGTTCAAGCAGAATAATATTGAATCCAGTTATATATGAACTTAAAATCACAAAGTTAAACCATAACAAAAAATGCAATAGAATACAGAGATTTTTATAAACCATTGGAGTCTGAAATGCCTTAGAATATAGCCTTTAGTCTTTAAAGTTCCTTAGGTGTGTTTATCCATTTAAATGTCTATTGTCCGAAGGTAGTGTAGTAAGAGCTAGGCAATGGGTTTCAAGGGACCCGTCCAGGGCCCCACAGCTGGGAAGTATCTGAGGCCAGATTTTAACCTAGGACCGAATGTCTTTATGTCTGGCTATCAGGTCGCTGAGCCACCCATTTGCCTCCCTAAAGTTAAAGTTGAATCTTTGGGCTGAGTCTGCTCCCTGACAGGCAGGTAAAATCAATGAAATTACCAGAACAGTCAAAAATCCTTTTAAACAGCCCATTGCTTTTTAAGTTTCTGTTTGAAAAAATCTGTTTCTTCTCTCTAGTCTCTCTTTCCCCTCTACCCTGATATGATCCCTCCTCCTGCCCCAGTCCACGTGGAGCCCATGTGGAGTCAATACCCCGTTTGCTCAGAGGCTTAGCCTAAGGGAAAATTGCCCTTTCTTCTTTCCCTCGCCTCTCTCCCCTTCGCCCACATGGCCAATACTGTTACCAGCTGGTCAAAATGAGTCCTGATCGATCTGCTCCAAGGATCTGGGGGATGAGCCGGCTGGGGTCACGCTCATGGGTCTGGGGCGCAGAAATAGGCAGGCAGCAGGCCGGTGAGAGGCCAGGAGCAGGAGCTGGAGCAGCTGCGGGGGTGGGCAAGGCCGGGACCAGGTACCAGGTGAGGACGATCAGGGATGCAGGCTGCAGGCAGGAAGCCACGGGGCCGAGCCAGGTGGGGTGGGCAGCAAACGCAACAGGTCCGGAGCCCTAAATTTCTAGGTACTAGATATTAAAGATTAAATCAGAAGATTGAGAGTTTTTTCCTCCCGAAGTGGTTACGCCAACTGTAAAGATTAAAATTTAGGAATATGGGAGACTGAGGCAGGTAGAAATTAGTTTCTCTCTGCAAGGAGTATTATTTTTTTTAGAGGTTTATTGAAGATTAAGGATTAAAGAAAATACAGGATAAGAGACACATGTCCAGGCCATAGAGTGGCCTAGACACAACCTCACCTACATTATGAAAAAAAGCCATGCCTGCCCCAAAATGGAAGTCCAAGAGCCAAGAGAAAGCCCTTCAAAAGCCTTTGAATCAGCTTAAATACCTTCTCGATCTTGGCCCAGGTGAGATTACAAGGCATTCTGGGGAAGTGGAGCAAAGGCTCGTGGGGATTGTAGTCCTGTATTCGAGTCTATTTTTTACAGAAGGGATGAAAAGGTTAGGAAGAGTTACTATGGAGGGAGATAATGAGTTGATAAGGCAGGTAGAGAAGGATTGCCTAGCAGCACTATGCCTCCCTTGCCCTAGTAACATAAAATTTGTAGTAGATCCAGTCAGAAAAATTGTACGACTTTCTCCACCTTCATCCGGCAGCAAGGGCGGTCAGTAGTGGAAGTGATTGAAAGTTAAGGCTTGTCAGGGTATAATCAGTGATATAATAAGGGGTCTAGTGTTTCAGGAGAAGAGGAAAATGTAGTTGAATGGTTCACTAAGGGATCAAAATGAGGAAAAGAATGGCTAGTGTAGGATCAGTTCTAAGTGAAAATTCTGTGTGAAATACAAAGAAAATACTCATCAGTCACCCTAGCACCACCAAACTGTGTGGGTTGACTTTTTGGAGAGGAGGATGTTTTACGACAAACACTTTTCATTCATTCCCCCTCTGAAACAGAATGAATTGTTCCCAACCATTCTGAAAAACAATGTGAAATTATAAAGCCTGTGGCCTGGTTCTGGTCCAGCTCTACACTTCGACAATCAGTACGAAGACTCCCATGTTTAGGCAATATCTCTTTCTTCTTTTTTGGTCAGTAAGTAAATATATACAATTATGACAATTTAGATCAAAGTAATATTTCAATGACATATTGAAATTAAAGGAATAGTCTTTTGTTTTGAAGGCTTACTATCCGTACAGTTACTCTGTATATACAGAGACATCAATATAGATTACAACTCTTATGTGGTCCTAAACTGTGAGATTCTTGACTATGTTTTTCCATAAATCCCCAAGAGAGAATCCATCTAATGTTCTAGAGATCTTCCTCTTATTTATTTAGCATCTTAAGGTTATTAACTGGAAAACTGGAGTTTTCAAAAGTCCATCTAACTCATTTTTGAAACACACTGAGTACAACTTTTCTAACTGTTGATAGTTACAGTAATATTTTTGTATTCATGGTAAAAATTTGTGCTGTGGAAGTCAATAACTATAAAAATCTAAAGATAAATAGCTAAAAGACTATTATGAGCATGAACCAGCATTATCCCAAATTTTGTTTATTACTTAACCTACTCCCAGTTCCCAGTGTCTAATAAGCTCTCAGTAAATGTTTGAAACATTAAATAACAGTATAATAAATAAAATTCTCAAGTGAACAGAAATGTTACAGGAACTGGTTTAAAAATGAGACACTTAAAAAGAAGTCCCCAAAAGCAGATAAAGGCCCAGGGTCTTAGGTGAACAAGTTTGGGATTGTTTTCATGGTAATTCCAAAAACTGATGTGATGATGTGATATCTAAAATCTGTGATTTATTGCTCTCATTAAACAAAAGTATCAGGGTATAGTAATAAAGCTGACTAAGAACAATTTAATTGACTGTGTAAAAATAGACTCGAATTCAGGACTCCAATCCCCAGAATCCTTTGCTCCACTTCCCCAGAGTGCTTTGTAATCACACTGAATTCTTGCCTGGGAGAGAACACAAATGATTATTTAAAGGAGTTCTCCACCTACTGAGGGTCCTTTTGGACTTCCGTTTTGGAGGAGACGCATCTCTTCCATGATGTGAGATTATCTTGTTTAGGCCTCTCTAGCCTAGGCACGTGTTTTCTAATCCTGTATTTTCTTTAATCCTTAATCTTTAATAAACCTCATAAAATATAATACACCTTGCAGAGAGAAACTAATTTCTACCTGCCTCAGTCTCCCTAAATTTTAATCTTTACAACTGACCCAATTGAACCCCAACAGAAGACCCTGCAAGTCTGGTACATCAATCACAAAGACCTCAGCATTTATAATGAAGTAGATGAGGGCACCAAATCAATGCAGTGTCAGCCCCAGTTCCCATTCTAATGCCGCACCTTCATTCACTGCTGAGCCCAGGGACCTTTGTCGAATAGGCCTCTGCTCCCCACTTTAGGAGTAACCACTTGTTGGTGTCCTGTGTCCTATTCCATTCCATAATGGCAATTTTACTGGCAATGACCACAATAACTCACTGGACTAGAAATCAAAAGGTAAATCCCTACCATGAGCCTAAACTTCCTTTGTAACTTTCAGCCAGGGCAACTGGTACAGTGGATATGGTACCAAGCCTAGAGCCAGGAAGACTCCACTTATAATGATTTCAAATCTGGACTCAGACACTTAGCTGTGTGACCCTGAGCACTTAACCCTGTTTGTCTCAGTTTCCTTAACTATAAAATGAGCTACGTAAGTAAATGGCAAACCACTCTAGAACCTCTGCTAAGAAAACCCCAAATGGGACCCATTGGAGCAAAGAGTTTAAACAAGACTGAAAAACTTTTAACCACTAATCTTAGTTCTGCCTCTCTGGGGTCGAATACAAAGTCTTCTTCCACATGTCAGCCTCTGGAGACAGTCCTTGTGTTCCCCATTATTTTTTTATAATCAGTCAACAAGCATTTATTAAACACTTGTGCCAGGTACATACAATGAATGAAACAATCCCTGTCTATGAGGAGCTTAAATTTTAATGGTAGAGACAATAAATATATGCATAAGTGGATACAGAATGCACACAGGAACAGGAGCCAGCCCTATTATGTCATTGATAGGAGAAGCTCACAGTTGAGGAAACTACAATGCAGGCTAGCATGTCTGCAGCTTCTGGTCTTAAGAGTTGCCTAGAGCACTGAGAAGTTACAGAGCCAGGATCCCATTTGGCATCAGTAGAGAGTAAATACAAGGAAGGGAAGCCACTGCATCTTCTCTGTAATCACTGTACAGTTCTAGTTCTGTACGTGTGTGGATTTCACTTGTATGGGGCAGGGAAATGATGGATCACTAGATCTGACCACTTAATGTTTTGGCCTGTTTCCTCCCTCTAAAATGAGGCAGCTGGGCTAGAGGACTTCTGCACTATCTGGAGCTGCAATGGATCTGAAACCAAACAACATTTTACAGGAGAGAAAACTGCCTTAGAGAGTTCTCATGACTTGCCCCAAATAACACATGCAGGAAGTATCAGAGGTAAGATTTGACCCTCAGTCATGACATGAGTCCATGGCTTTTCTCTTTATCAAACTGCCTCAGATGGGCAGCTGGAAAATGGTGACTGGGGGTTTGGGGATTTGAGATTTATGATGCAAAGATTCCCACTAGTCAGGAAATTATTGCTGATCCACAATCTTTGTGTGTTTTTTAATTAAATTTTTTAAAATTCTGAACTTAATACAAATGAAATTAGTATTTTCATCTACAAGATAGGACAGTGATGCCAAAGGTGGCATGCAGAGTACTTGCTGTGGGCATGCTGCCTTCCCCACCACTTCCACTCAGTGTTTGTTAATAGAAAGGCAGAGGGACTCACATGAAGCTGCTCCCCTGCCCTGGAGTTGAGGCTGATACAGAATCTGCTGATTGAAATGACACGTGGTACAAGAAAAACCTGAAGGCCCTCTATGTGGTACATCCCACCAACTTCATTAAAATTCTGTGGACCATTTTCAAGCCCCTCATCAGCCATAAGTTTGGGAAAAAGGTGACCTATTTCAACTACCTAAGTGAGTTAAGAGAGCATCTCAAGTATGACCATCTGATGATTCCTCCTGAGGTTATTCGACATGATGAGAAGTTGCAGAACATAAGACTGGGCCGCCCGACACCCTTGGTGAAGATGCCGCCACCCTGCCCTCCACTGCCCACCCAACAATTTGGTGTTAGCCTAAAATACATCAGAGACAAAAATAAAGGTGAGCTCATCCCGCCGGTCATGAAGGAGACTGTGACCTACCTGAAAGCCAAAGGCCTCCACTCTGAGGGCCTCTTCCGAAGGTCAGCCAGCGTCCAGACCATTAAGGAGATCCAGAGACTGTATAACCAAGGAAAGCCTGTGAATTTTGATGACTACAATGATATCCACATCCCAGCGGTTATCCTGAAGACATTCCTTCAAGAGCTTCCTCAGCCACTGCTGACCTTTGAAACCTATGAACAGATCCTGGCAATCACCAGCATAGAGAGCAGCCTGTGGGTGACTTGCTGCAAGGAGATTATTGGGAGCCTTCCGGAACACAATTATGCCATTCTTAAGTACCTCATGGACTTTCTACACATGGTTTCCCAAGAGTGCATCTTTAACAAAATGACAAGCTCCAACCTGGCCTGTGTCTTTGGGCTGAACTTAATCTGGCCAACCAGCAGAGGCTCTTCCCTCAATGCCCTGGTGCCTCTTAACCTGTTCACAGAACTGATGATTGATTTCTATGACAACATCTTCAGCTCTCGGGAGGTGCCTTGTGGGATCTCACCCTAAACTGACGATGCCAGGAAATGCTTGGACTCGGTGGTCTCTAAGCTCCCTTCTGACTCCATTATTCTGTGGTCTGAACTTGGAAGTTCCCCTTACCTGTGACATTCTTCGTTCTAGGTCCTGTGTTCTCTCTTCTAAGGACCCTGCAAGCTTTGACATTCTGTGCTGTAGGACCTCACTCAGTTTTAATGTTCTGTGATCTTACATTCCTCCAATGTTCTTCTTGACATAGGTGGATTATCCCATGCAAAGCTATGGTATGGCCCCCTATTCACAGCCCACTTAACACTACAATATCAGCCATGTTGGAAACATCTATCTGAAAGTTGGGACATATTTCCAATCTTGAAATGTCTTACTGTGCTCATTTCCCCCTGGAAATGATTGGTGAACTGTTTGAATGGGTGAACTGTATGAATCATGTTGGCTTTCTGAAGCCTCTTAGAAAAAAACAAAACAACCACCAAAGAGATTAAATGTTTTCAGGACTAAAAAAAAAGAGAGATATATAGAAATGCTGATGACTTATTTGGGTTTATTTTGTATCCTGCAACTTTGCTAAAGTTGTTGATTATTTCCACTAGCTTTTTAGTTTATTCTTAGGATTCTTTAAGTAGACCATCATATCATCCACAAAGAGTGATAGCTTGGTTTCTTCATTGCTAATTTTAATACCTTCAATTTCTTTTTCTCCTCTAATTGCTACTGCTAGTGTTTCTAGAACAATGGTAAACAATAGCACTGATAACAGGCATACTTGGTTCACTCCTGATCTTATTGGGAATGCATCTAGTTTATCCCCATTGCAGATGATGTTTGCTGATGGTTTTAGATAAATACTGTTTATTATTTTTAGGAAAGGCCCTTTTATTCCTATACTTTCTAGTGTTTTCAATAGGAATGGGGGTTGTATTTTGTCAAAGGCTGTTTCTGCTTCTATTGAGATAATCATGTGATTGTTGGTTTGCTTGTGAATATGGTCAATTATGTGGATGGTTTTCCTAATATTGAACCATCCTTGCATTGCTGGTATGAATCCCAATTGATCATAGTGAATAACCCTAGTGATGACTTCCTGGAGTCTTTTTGCTAGTATCCTATCTAAGATTTTTGCATCTATGTTCATTAAGGAGATTGGTCTATAGTTTTCTTTCTCTGTTTTTGACCTGCCTGGCTTTGGAATCAGTACCATATTTGTGTCATAAAAGGAATTTGGTAGAACTCCCACTTTGCTTATTATGTCAAATAATTTGTATAGCATTGGGATTAGCTGTTCTTTGAATGTTTGATAGAATTCACTTGTGAATCCATCAGGCTCTGGGATTTTTTTCTTAGGCAGTTCTTTAATGGCTTGTTCAATTTCTTTTACTGATATGGGATTATTTAAGAATTCTATTTCTTCTTCTGTTAATCTAGACAATTTATATTTTTGTAAATATTCATCTATATCACCTAGATTGGCATATTTATTGCCATATAATTGGGCAAAATAGTTTTTAATGATTGCCTTAATTTCCTCTTCATTGGAGGCGAGGTCTCCCTTTTTATCCATGATACTGTTAATTTGGTTTTCTTCTTACCTTTTTGTTTTATTAGATTGACCAGTACTTCGTCTATTTTGTTTGTTTTTTCAAAATGCCAACTTCTAGTCTTATTTATTAGTTCAATAGTTCTTTCACTTTTGATTTTATTAATTTTTCCCTTAATTTTTAGGATCTCTAATTTAGTTTTCTTCTGGGGATTTTTAATTTGTTCGCTTTCTAGTTTTTTGATTTGCATGTCCAATTCATTGACCTCTGCCCTCCCTAATTTGTTGATATATGAAATCAAAGATATAAATTCTCCCCGAGTACTGCTTTGGCTGCATCCCATAGATTTTGAAAGGATGTCTCATCATTGTCATTTTCTTCAAATGAAATTATTGTTTCTATGATTTGTTCTCTAACTAATTGATTTTGGAGAATCATATTATTTAATTTCCAATTAATTTTTGATTTGGCTCTCCATGTACCCTTACTGATCATGATTTTTATTGCCTTATGATCTGAAAAGGCTGCATTTATTATTTCTGCTTTTCTGCATTTGTTCGTCATGTTTTTATGACCTAGTATATGGTCAATCTTTGTGAATGTACCATGTAGTGCTGAGAAGGTGTATTCCTTTTTGTCCCTATTTATTTTTCTCCACATGTCTACTAACTCTAATTTTTCTAAGATTTCATTCACATCTCTTACCTCTTTCTTATTTATTTATTTGATTTATCTAAATTTGATAGTGGTAGGTTCAGGTCTCCCACTAGTATAATTTTACTATCTATTTCCTCTTTCAATTCCACTAGTTTCTCCTTTAGAAATTTGGATGCTATACCATTTGGTGCATACATGTTGATTACTGATATTTCCTCTTTGTCTCTACTCCCTTTGATCAGGATGTATTTACCTTCCCTATCCCTTTTAATCAGATCTATTTTTACTTTAGCTTTGTCAGATATCATGATTGCAACTCCTGCCTTCTTTTTGTCAGTTGAGGCCGAATATATTTTACTCCAACCTTTGATTCTAACCTTTTGAGTATTTACCCGCTTCAGGTGTGTTTCTTGTAGACAACATATGGTATGATTTTGGATTCTAATCCACTCTTCTATTTGTTTTCATTTTATGGGTGAGTTTATCCCATTCACATTCAAAGTTATGATTGTCACTTGTGTATTCCCCTGCATTTTTATATCCTCTCCTAGTTCTGTCCTTTCTTCTTTTGCTATATCCTTTTAAACCAGTGATTTACTTCTAATCAATCGCCCTAATCCCCTCCCTTGATATGCTTCCCTTTCTGGCCCCTCCCTTTTTGTTCCCTTCTTGTTTGTTTAGGGTCTAAGTTCCCTCCCTCCTCTTTCCCTCCCTTTTTTTACTCTCTCCCCCCTATCCCTCTTAGTTTTCCCTTCTCACATACCCTGTAGGATAAGATAAAATTCAAGACCCTAATGGATCTAGGTGCTCTTCCCTCTCAGAATTGATTTCACTGAGAGTAAGATTTAAGTATTACCTATTAGCACTCTTTTCCTCTCCTTCTAAGAGTATTCTTCCCCTCTCCTTCCCATGCATATCTTTATGTGATAAAGATTATCCTATTTATTTTATTTCTTCAAGTATCTCTTGGTGCCATCTTTGAATCCCCCCCTTTTTTTATCATGTTATATCACTTATTATCCCAGTCTCTTCCTGTGAATGATTCTTCTAATTACTATAATAGTGAATATAATTTTTGAGTTACAAATAACATTTCCCCCATATATATATATATATATATATATATATGTAATTTGATCTAATTGTAGCCCTTAAAGAAGAAAGTTTGAATAAACATTTTCCCCTTTCCCTCTCTTTCTTATTTACCTTTTAATGTTTCTCTTGATCTTTGTGTTTGGATATCACACTTTCCACTTAGTTCTGGTATTTTCTTTACAAATACTTGGAAATCTTCTATTTTGTTGAATGCCCATACTTTCCCCTGGAAGCATATAGTCAGTTTTGATGGGTAGGTGATCCTTGGTTGAAGACCCAATTCTTTTGCCTTTCTGAATATCATGTTCAGGCCTTGAGGTCCTTTAGTGTGGAAGCTGCCAGGTCTTGTGTGATCCTGATTGGTGTTCTTTGGTATCTGACTTGTCTCTTTTTGGTTTCTTGTAGAATTTTCTCCTTAGCTTGAAAGCTCTGGAATTTGGCAATTACATTCTTGGGACTTGTCTTTTGAGGAGTTAGTGTAGAGGGTGTTCTATGAACTCTTTCAATGCCTATTTTCCCCCCTTGTTCAAGAACATCAGGGCAGATTTCTTGGATGATTTCTTGTACTATGATGTCAATATTTCTGTTTATTTCTGGCTTTTCAGATAGACCAGTGATTCTCAAATTGTCTCTCCTTGCTCTGTTTTCCTGATCTGTCATCTTGTCAGTGAGATAGTTTGTTTTCTTTTATTTTGTCAGTCTTTTGACTTTGCTTTATTAATTCTTGCTGTTTTGCAAGATCATTGTCTTCCAGTTGCCTAATTCTGGTCTTTAAGGACTGATTTTCCACTATAATCTTTTGATTTCCCTTTTTGGTTTGGTCTAGCCTGCTTTTCATGGCTTCAAGCTGTTTCTCCAATTGGGAGTTCTTGTCCTTTAAACTGTTATTTTCTCTTTGAATTATTTCCCATTTTTCTTTCCAGAAGGCTTCCATCTTTTTGATAAGCTCCAATTTAAATTCTTTCAAGAGCTTGTGGACAATTTCCATTTTTTTG
This sequence comes from Monodelphis domestica, assembly GCF_027887165.1. Lineage (NCBI taxonomy): Eukaryota > Metazoa > Chordata > Mammalia > Didelphimorphia > Didelphidae > Monodelphis > Monodelphis domestica. The sequence continues at coordinate 257,523,995 of NC_077228.1, forward strand.
GAAGGTTTTGGCTTCATTTGAATTTCCTCCTCTATTTCCTCTGTAGCCTTGGTTTTTCCTCTGTAAAAATTTTCCAGGGTCAACCCCTTCTTCCTATTTTTCTTGGAGGGAGGTTGTTGCTCCTGGGCACAATTTGCCATCACTGTGGAGGTTTTTCCTTCCCTTTTTAGTCAGAAATCTGAGATGGGCAGGCTCTCTTTGTATGGAGCTAAGGAGCAAGGATTTTGCCTGAGGCAAGCTCTCAAATCTCCACAGCTTCTGCTGTTTTCTTACCTTCTATGTGCTATTTTCCTGAGAGAGCCCACAGTCTGCGCTCTTTAGCCTGCTGAGGTTTCAGGTGTAGCTGCTCTCAGGGGTAGGTCTTTGGTGGTCTTAGTCAGCTCCCAAGGACCTAGAGACCCTTACTCACTCTAGAGGTGTCCTTTGCTCACTGATTCTGGCATGAGCTGGCTCTGCCTCTGCCTCCGTAGGTGGGGTGGGGGAGGGTAGATCAGTTTGCAGTTTTGGTCGGAGCCTTTTTCACCCTTATTGTGTGGAAATGCCCAAATCCCACATACCTTCAATTCTGCACCCTACTGTAGAGTCCCTTTGTTCTTATGAATTTAGTTTTTTTGGTCTTTTGATGTAGTCTATATCAGTGGGTGCTGAGGACAGGATGAGTCTTGAGTCTAGACTGCCGCCATGTTTACCCGGAAGTCCCAGACTCAGTTGTTTTAATGGAATTTCTCTTCCTACTGGGTTTAATGAATAATATACAAAAATGGTGATCGATCAAAGTTACTGTTTCAATTAATTTTAGTTGATTTTTTATTCTCTCATCAGTTAAATAATTTGTTAGAAACAATAATCTTTATTTTACCTGAACTTGTTTTTCTTACTCTATAACCATATTTGGCATTTTTAGAACTATATTAACAAATAGTAGTGTTGAAGAATACCTTTGTTTCACCTCTGATCTTAATAGATCATACTATATAGAAAAATATAGAAAAAAACTTAATAGAAAATACTATAATTTCTGCGACTCTGGGCAGGTCACATCCTTAGTCACCTAGCCATTATTGTACTGATACTTGAGCCTTGCTTGGAACTGATACTTGGTGTCCATTCTAAGGCAGTAGGTAAGGGACTTAAAATTATTTTAAATTATTAATTAAAATGTTCTTAAGAATAAAAAACACTTTACCCTTTCTGCATATCATACACATAATGCTGGTTCCTGGTTTTTATAGATGCCACTAAAGTTCATTTATTTATATCTTTCTAGTGTTTCTCACAGAAATAGGTGTTTTGTCAGAAGTCTTTTCAGAATAGCAGCATTTCACTTCAATTATTTTTGTTATAAATATTAATAGTTTCCCTCATATTTAATCCAGCTTTACATTCCTGGTGTGAAACCATCTTGTTTGTGGTATATTTTTTTTTAATATATTGCTGTAGCTTCTTATATTTTGCCTAATAATTTTACATTGATGTTGACTAAGAACACAATAGCACCTCATTTTACAGAAACTCAGCATTCAAATTCAGGTTTATGGTTCAGGTAATCAGCAATCAAAAAAAGAAAGGCAGAAAAATATGTGAAATAAAAATTTTTATTTACATTCTAAATTTGTGCCATATCCCTGTGTGGTGTAAAGTCTTGTGGCAGTTGCTTTGAGAAGCATTAATTTGTAATTACTTTGTTTTGCCCCAATATTAGCTGCTGTATCAGTCTTTGTCTGGGGTTCACACTTGTAACAAATCATGTCCTTGTCAGAGCAGTACTTCTGTTTCATTAACTCGATTTGCCTATTTATAATGGTTGCAAAATATAGGAGTAGTCATGCTGGTAGCTCTCATAATCTAGGTATGTTTGTATAAGAAATACTTATTAGACCTTGGGGTTCGTTATTGTGCCCTGTGGGTCATATAAAACAAGGTCCTACCATTTTCTTTTTCTGTCTCTCCTTAGTATAATGAGCCCCTTCTTTTTCCATTTTTTGCATTTATATAAAAATCATTTGAATATTTGATAGAATTTTCTTTATAAAGCTGTTTCTGTGTTTTTCTCTTTTTAAGGAGTGAATTTTTAGCTTGTTCCATCTTTTTCTGATACTGAGTTATTCTGTTAATTATGAGCATGTTATATTTTTATAAGTATTAATTCCCTTTATCACTTTTGAATGGTTTCTTAGATTTTCATCTCCAATTATGAAATCTTTTAAATTTGGTCCCAAGACGGAATTCCTTTTATATTATCCCTGACAAGTGGAGAATATTTAAGTCTCTGCTTAAAGGCTTCCAACAGTAATGGAGACACCAGACATCCTATATCCAATTCTACTTTTGTACAGCATTTATTATCAGGAAATTTTTCCTTATATTAAGCTAAAAATCTTGCTTTCTGCAACTTTCCTCCATTCTGACCTCAGTAAAATTTGTTTCAAAGGCATCCATTTGGTATTGTCTAATTAATCTACTCATTTCCTGAGAATTCCTGATATGGTAGCTTTGGCCAAATCTGGCACACTACTGAAATAACAAAGTATCAAGAAACCAAGAGTTGGAAGCCTTTGCAGAACAGCAGGAATCTTTCTCTAATACTCTAACAGGTAGAAGGTATCCAAGCACAGGGAACCCCACTGTCTATGTTTGAGATGTTCAAGTTCCACAATTAAAACAAATAATGTGATATAATGGAAACACCACTAGAATTGGAGTTAGAGGATCTGGATTCAAATTCTACTACCTATGTGTTCCTGGGTAAGTCACAATTAAAATTTCTGAACTTTATCTTCATCATTGGTAAAGTGGAAGGTGGTGGAGGCAGAGGGGGATAATACAAATTCTCTTCTGAGGTTCTTTTCCAGTGCTAATATGTTTCCACTGGCTCTACATGTCCAAGTCTCCTTCATCCTTACCATCCTTTTCCTTTCCTCTATTCTCTCACTCAACTCTTTACAATCTTTCAACTGAAATGATTCTCTCCAGTTACCAACAATCTGATGCTTCCAGTAGCTTCATCTCAGTCTTCATCAATCATATCCTCCTGGATACTCTTCTTTGCGGTTTCATGACACTTCTTTTCTTGGCTTTCCTATATATCTTGACCATTCCCTTCTTGGTCTCTTTTGTTTGGACCATCACCTTTTCTATGCTCCAACTGTATGTATATCCAAAGGTGCTCACTGCCCATTAGGCATTTTGAACTAGTTGTCCTATAGGCATCTCAAATTCTAAATGCCCAAAATAATTCATTATCATATATTATCATAAACCAAAAAATATTGCTTTAAGAAACTTCCCCATTTTTGTTGAGGAAATCCAGTTACCCGAGTTCACTTACTTCAGAGTCATCCTCCACTCCTCACTGATCCTCATACCACATATCCAATCTATTGTCAAGCATTATCATTTCTGCCTCCACATGGTCATTCTGCTCAGCTACTGCTGTAGTTGAGATACTCTAATGAGTATCTCATTTAAACTATATATTGCAAAGCCCCCTAATTGGTTTCCCTGCCTTGTCCTCCCTGCCTTGTTCAATCCATCTTCCACATAACTAGCAAAAGCTTTCCTGAAGCATTTATAAGGCCATTCGACTTTCCTCTCCTATTCCTTCTTGGATCAAATAGTCTCCCCTGGCATTTAAAGCCCTTCAAAACCTTGTTCCGATCTATATTTCCAGTCTTTTTGTATATTTCTCCTTCTGATTCATTCTAAAACTGGTCTTCCTATTTCTCAACCATTTTGCTTAAGTTGTGCCTCATGCCTCCCTCCTCCTGCCTGCCCCTAAAAAATCTCTAAAGCTCAACTTAAGCATTAATTTTTATATGAGGCCTTTCTGGAGCCCCCAGGTACTAGTTCTTGCCCTTCAAATTACATTGGATTTATTTCTTCTTTATGATATATGTGATATATACATGTTTTACATGTATGTATGTATATGTGTCCCACATAAAACCTGAGGCTGAGATAAGTTCTCACAAGATAAATCTTAGTACTGAAGTGTTGGATGCATACATATATACACACACTATATATTTATATATATATATGTATACATATATATATATGTATACACATTTATGTAAATATCTCCTAATTTAAGCTTTTAAGCAGGGATTTAATTTTGTCTTTGTATCCCCAGCACCTAGCACAGAGCTTGGGATACAGGAAGTATTGAATGAATGCTTGATAAATTCCACATGATGGTCCTTAAAGTTTTGAAGATATTTGTCAATCTGCAGGAAATTGTCTCTTACTCAAACTAAAAATTCCCAGATTTTTTATTCAATTATTAATAAGCATGATTTTTAATTCCCTCATTCACCACATCCTCCCCTACTAAATATTTTTTATCAAAAATCTTTCCCAAAATGTCATTCTCAGAACTGAACATACAAGGGCAGAAAACTGCAGGACTACCACCATCCTAATCCTGAACACTCTCCGAATACAGGGAAATACATTCATTTTGCCTTTTTTTTTTTTAAACCCTTACCTTCCATCTTGGAGTCAGTACTGTGTAAGGGCTAGGCAATGGGGGTCAAGTGACTTGCCCAGGGTCACAAAGCTAGGAAGTGGCTGAGGCCAGATTTGGACCTAGGACCTCCCATCTCTAGGTCTGGTTCTCCATCCACTGAGCTACCCAGCTGCCCCCGCTTTTTTTGTTTTTAGCTGCCACATCAGACTAAATGTTTGAAGTTACCTCAGTTCATTTTGGGATTATACTCACCTACCTTGGAAGAAACTAGTGGTCAATAAAAGTTATCACACAGCCTCTCTTCTATAATTTTTAATGATTATCCAGTAACATTTGGTACAAGACAATGTTACAGAAATAAATGTCTTATATTTACCATATTGAAACTGGCATTTTGTTCATTCTCTTTGCCCTGGAGGAAAAATTCCATTACATATGTGGGCAGACGGGCCTCTGGCTGCTCTTGAGTTCACAGAACCGCTACAATGACATCACTCATTAGTAGGGAATTGAGTCTACTGCAGAGTGGAAAAATCTTATTTGTAAGACATAACTATATATGGTGAAAGCAGAAAAGGCTATAAGGTGAGTACTTGTTTTCCCCAATATCAATATTATATTTTATATAGTACTTTCATTCTAGGATCTTTAAAAAAATTTCATAGGAGTCTAACAAAATATTAATGATCATTTCTCCTCTAAATTTGCACTGAATTTGCAATCCTTATGTCAAAAGCAGGGCCATATAGTTTCCCAGAAGTCCACATCTGAAATGACAATTAGTATTTTATTTACAAAAACTTAATTCTCAAATATTTTCAGGAGTGGATTTAGCCAACAGTGAGAGGTACAGCTGAATGTGAAGGTGGCCAACTTGAGGTCTTTGGTTTAGTTGGTGTGCTTTATTTTTTTAATCTGACATGAGAAGAATGAAGGAAAAATACTCAGAAGGTGTCAGAAGGGTCTACAGACAAGAGTTTGAGGGCAACATCTAGCTTCAAATCTGCATGGAATCTCCTCCCTTCTGCTTTAGCTTCATCACAAGTCGCAGGTAGCTGTTGCCTGAGGATGTACAGTTAGTTACAGGCAATAAGTTGTGGCACAATGGTGAAAGGAAACAAAAGAATGGTTCCTTTTATAGGAAGAGACACCTTAGACCTCCCTAGAGGGGTCTGGGTAGCAAACTAGTTTGTGGTCAAGGATGAAGATACCTTTTGTGAGGCAGCTCCAAGCCTCAGTGAAGATTTTCCTCTGTTCTCTGCCTTGCACAGCTCAGAAAAACAAGCCCTGTTATTCTATGGTTTAGTCTGTGGCTTTCTCAACAGCATATAACCTCTCAGCTTCTCCCCAGGGCTCCCTTCCTCCCCACAGCCTTCCAGCTTCTCTCAACAGAAACTCATTTGGCTCTATAACTAGAAGGCTCACTTTGAGCCCTGCTCGATAGACCACAGGGAGCCAGCTCCTTTTCCAAGGTAAGCCTCCAAGTAGCATAAGGTTTAGGAAAAAAAATAAATAGGGCAGGATTAGGGGAAGACTGTGATGGTAGCACCAGGCACCTAAGAGTCTTCTAAAGGTTAAATGTAATAGGGATAAGCTGGCTTGTAGTTACTCTTTGCCCACTTTCAATATAACTGCATGAAAACTTTGGAGAAGGAAAAGTTGATACTATGGCTCATTTTCATTGGCTGCAGTCAGAACTGATGACTTGGGAACTGTTGAGTTGAAACAGAAGTGGTGAAATAGGATGCACTCACAAGGGCCAACCCACCTTTCACTCCTTCCATTGCAGCTTCCAAAGAGGTGCTGCTCTGAGCTGCCAGAGAAGCACAGGCTAGCTGGCCAAATTCCCTTATCTTAACTGTTCTTTATGACTCCTCAGTAAATTGTGTTTCTGATGGTTATTTGGGAACACACCAGTGGAGACTCATGAACACCAGTACTAGAAACCCTAGCTGCTCAGTTATCCCTAGAATCATCAAAGTACTGGTCAACCAACCCTCTAGGACCCCTACCTTTTGAAGGGGACTGTAGGTTAGGGAACTAATGCCACAGTGTTCTCAAGAGAACATGACTAATGCTCTAATAAAGGCTCCAAGTCAGCTCACCCAAATAGGGCCATGCAAGGAAGAAGTTAGTGTAGTCCATCCATCACTCCCCCACCAAATAATAGTTTGTATGACAGTGGGCAAGCTATTCCCTTTTATGGACTTCAGAATTATCTATAAAATGAAGGGATTGGAACTCCCAGTCCACAATAAAATTTTTCAAGATCATAAATGAAATGTTGATAATTATTTGGAAAAATGTTCAACCTCATTCATCAAAGGGGCTAAAACTACATTAAAACTACTTTAACCTATCAAATTGGCAAAAATTATTAAAACAAACTAGATTGTTCAGAAACAAGATCCCAGTGAAATGATAAACTAGCAGAATCTTTTTCGACATTACATAATAATCATTTCTGACCCATTAACGTACCAAGATTTACTTTTTTTTTCCATTTTAATCACCTTTCAAAGATTTTTATGGTGTATTTTTGTGTATTTTTTTTGAAAGCTTGAAGTATCTAGATGTATCGCAAAAAGGAAATATGATATAATAGCCAACTACTATAATGCAAATCAAATGAGGAATCCTGGAAATATAGAATGCATTTTGTAAAGGAGAGGCACAAGTGGGAAAATGCTGGCGTTTCAGTCAAGGGACCTGGGTTTGTATCTTAGCACTACTTTTTACTATGTCTTTGAACAAGTCAAAACTCTTTAGTTCTAAGGTTTTTCCTCTGTAAAATTAGGTTAAATGAGAATAGGATCAGCATTTCTGGGTGAAAAGGACTCTCATCATTTAGTACTTCTAATTATTTAGTACAACCCCTTCTAACTAAATTTATGATCCTAAACTCCTAAGATAGTAAGGAATGCAAAGTGGGAGGGAAAACAAAACAACCAATATTTACCACAGAAGATAAAATGGGAATTGATCAAGAATCCTAATAAGCAGTGACAAAAATCATAGCATTTTATGCTAAAATTCATTAAACACAAATAGTTGTAAAGCGAGCAAAATTGATTATTAATGCTTAAGGGGCGTGCATGTTTCACAGAAGCTGGAATGAGTTTCCTTTTTTGAAGGTGTGGAGGCTACCTTCAGGTTGATCTGGGGCTGTGATGTCAAACTCAAATAGAAATGGATCACTACAGGCTATATATTGACTTAGAAAACTGAATATTAACATCTAAAACATTGTTTAATTGAATTTTTATTCATTTTGTTAAACATTTCCAAATGACATTTTAGTCTCGTTCAGGTTGTACTAGTCAGTTTTGCCATCCCAAAGACGCTGAGTCACATCTCTGGTCTGAGAGATTAGGGCAATGGCATTGCCTTCTTCCCATGTTGAGCATTATGGGCTCAGTCAACAGGGAGGAGGTTTGTTGGATTTCTCATTAATGTGTCATCTTTCTGACTCAGTCTGCTGTTTACATTTTTTATTTTCCTCTCCTCCCTCGCCCCCCCCCCCGCCCCACCAGCCATCACCCAAATCCCTTAGTGATGAAAGCCCATCCACCTTCTGGAAGAAGTTACCCCTCCCCAAGGGGCCCTAACAGACCACTGCCCATGAGACTCTATTATCAATGAAGCCTGTTCTTAGTTCTCATTCTTGCTTTTCTTTCCTTAGAGCTTCCTATCTCGATAGGATTTAACACATTCTTAAACAAAATCTCCAAGTCAGAGATCATACATCGAGCCTGTATACATTTGGTACCTGTCCTTATTAGCCCTGGCTTGTGTTTAGACCATAAACTGTTCTTCTACCTTCTGCTCTTAAAAAACAAAAACACATTGATATCTATTTCTAATGATGAATTGCAGACTTTCATTTTATGTACTGTCATTTTTCTTTTTCTGGCAATCTAGCCCTTGTAAAAACCTTAGCAAAACTACTTGTAATACACTTATACTCTCCTCTCAATTCTTAAGCATCCATCCATCTGGCAAATCCTACAGTGTCAGTGGGGTGGGTGGGGTGTCTTGTTTCTTCCTTTGGAAGGGTTCCCTCTAAAACTAAAAGTGTGGCAGCTTCAGAGTACCACGTTCCTATATCTGGCCATCAGTCACCTATGGATACCTTCTCCATTACCCTTCCCCTATTTCAAGCTTGTCTTATTTAATCATAACATCAAATGTTTTAGGTCAGGCAAGTGCCAAGAAGGCACTTGAAATACTCATGAACCATAAAACGAGATAACAAATTTACTTACTTCCTAAACTTATAACTGGGCTTTTTATGCCTCAAGCAATGAAGGAGCAAAACTTTAAGCTCTGGTCTTCCATAACCACCAAATCCCACGGGCAGTCTTCTTGCATGACCCACTGCAAATTACCCAACAAACTGGCAAAAATAATTAAAATGAGACAAATCGTTGAGAACAAGCTGTTGGCTAAATTAAAACACTAATAAATGTTAGCTATTGTTATGCTATTATCTTCTATAATGCAAACAATTCCTATCAGGATTGTTGTGATGATAAAATTAAATAAAAAATATGAAAGGCTTTGCTGGTGGCAAAGAATTGGAATAGGTATCTATCATCTGGGAAATGTAATGGAAGATTACTATACTGTAAGAAATAATGAATAAGAAGAATTCAAGAGAATTATGGGTAGACTTGCATAATAATTGATTCACAGTGAAATAAGTAGAACCAAGAAAGCAATAAACATAATGGCTATTACAATAGAAATGAAAAGAATGAAAAAATGTCCAATGGCAGATTTAATTACTGGACATTTCTAATTGGATGTTCAGTAGGTATCTCAAATTAAATATGTCCAAAACAGAATTCATTTTCTCTCATTGGTTGCCCTACTCCACTTCCTAACTTCTCTGATAGAGGCACTATTGCCCTTCTAGTGAACCCAGGTTCACATCATCATCTTCAAATCTACCTCATCTCACACACCCAATTAGTTGCCAAATCTATGTCATTCTCATGCTCAAAAAATTCCAGTGGCTTCCCAGAGCCTCTAGGATAAAATACAAATTCTTCTTGATGGTCCAGTCAAACTGGTTTGCCATTCTTCACACACAACATTCTTCCATCTCCAAGCCTTGCAAAAGCCATTCCTCATAAAATAATGTTTAAAAGTTAAAAAAAAAAAAGCCGTCCCTCATGTTTGGAATGCATTCCTTTCTCTCCTCCACTTTGTAGAATTCCTATCTTCTTTCAAAGTTCAGTCAAACTACTATCTCCTTTTAAAAAAAAATAATTTCAGTTCCAAATTTTCTCCCTCTCTCCACCTCCTCAACTCATTGAGAAAGCAAGAAATATAATACCCATTATACATATGAAGTCATGTAAAATATTAGCTATGTCTTGCTGTCTCTTAACGAGGCCTTCTTGGTTATCCCCAGCTCCTCATGCCTCCACCACAAAATTATTTTTTCTAAATTCTGTGTATTTATTGTTGCTCTTGTTAAAAATTAAACTATCTGGGAGCAGCTGGGTAGCTCAATGGATTAAGAGCCAGGTCTAGAGATGGGAAGTCCTTGGTTCAAATCTGGCCTCAGACACTTCCTGGCTATGTGACCCTGGGCAAGTCAATTAACCTCCACTGCCTAGCCCTTACTTCTTTCTGCCTTGGAACCAATATACAGTATTGATTCTAAGACAGAAGGTAAGGGTTTTAAAAAAATGTTAAGCTTTTTTGTTTTGCTCTTCTCTCTCTAACACATATTAGGTATTACTAAATGCTTGCAAACTGACTGAACTTATCCCATTAAACCTTTTCCTCCTGAATTAAATTCAGTTTCCAAATCCTTCTAATAATACTTCCCTCCTCTCCCTTCCCACTCTAGCCTAAGGTTCTCATTACTTATAAAATGTATTTTTATATGAACCTAACTTGTTTCTCAGTATCTATTCCTGCCCTTCCTATCCATCCTTCACAACATTGCCAGAATAATTTTCTAAGTCAGTCAACCTCAAAAAACCTTAAAGTATCCCAAATTGCCTATTAGATGAAGTATGATTTTCTTAGTTTAGCTCTAGGCCCCTGTGGTTCCAATCTCATCCTCATAGATGGTTTCCTTGAGCAAAACTTACCTATATTCCCCTCTCCTGACGACATTCCATTCTTTCTGGTGTTCCATGCCCTTTTACATTCCCCTCTTTGAGATAATGCTCATCCCCGTAAGTCCATCTTTCAAGGTCTAGTTCAAATAAATGCCAGCCATCTTCTATGATACTCCTTTCCCCCAACAGAAGTGATCTTTCTCATAGCACTCAGGCTCTGATCATGCCTGTAGACATGTAGTAGATATGATCTGTACAACAATTAACTGTATACAAGTCTGTCTCTTACTTGATCTGGGAGCAAGGCTGTCTTTATTCACCTTTACTTTTTGGTGGCACAGATAAACAATGATAAATTATGATTCTCTATTAATTTTATGGGGGTTTTTTTGAATGAAAATGTGCCTGTCTCTCTGGTCATCTTTGTTTCTTATCTTCACTTCCAGCTTATATTTTGTGTCATTTCGAAGAGATTGTTCATGGACGCCTCAGATGACCTCCAGGTTTCTGCTACCTTAATCATATGAATTGCATTAATTGGTCACCAGCATCCTTACAACACTAGTCAAGGAAGATCTGTAAAAGTGGCAATTCTGACAGAGTTAAGATACTGAAAAGGATCCCTGATGGTGACAATACAGGTTTTATTTAGAAGAAAACACTAAGGAGATGTTGCAATAAAATCCCAGGCTTCCAAGGCCAAATATGATAAACTTACCCTCATTATTAGGTAAGTACTTCCAGCTAAGAAAGACAACTTCTTTCAGTTTATCCCTTGCAATAAAGTGTGTTCTTGGACCACAAATTTCACACACAGATTTAAAGCTAGCAAGGGCCTTAGTGATTATCTAGCCCATCCCCTTCTCATTATACTGTTGAGAAAACCAGGCCTCCTTAATGATTTGTCCAGGGTTGAAAAGACAGTATATGGCTGGGTTGGGACTCAAACCAAGAAACTTCATTCCACTGTGTCTCTGTACCAGTTTGCTCTTGCATCATATCACCAAACAGAACTATTCCTAGAGGAACAATTACAGATGATGGAACTGAAAAGGCAAAAAGAGTACAAGCAGCAAGGAATGTACAAAAATGGTGTATATATGATTGTCATGGCTATGACAGCTAATGGAGTCCTGTTAGCAGGATGAGAAGGAATGGAACCAACTGACCTTTTAGGTGTTTAATAAATGTTTACTCACTAATGTTTATTGACTAAAGTTACCAGGTTGACCACTTAGAAATAAAAGAAAATTATGCAGGAACAGATTGAAATTTATCCAAGAGTACATAGAAATAAGCTCTAGGAAAGTAAAGGGACCTTAGCTACAGAAAAAGCTAATGATCACAGATAATACTATAAAAGACTATTGGGAATCACTGAATATCAAAAGTGTAAGTGACCTCAGAGACAACAGATTTTTGAACTAGAAGCATCCTTTGAAATTATCTAGTTCAACCACCTCCATTTTACAAATGAAGAACCTGAAGCCCAGAGAAGCAGCTTGCCCAAAGTCACACATCATGTCTTCTGATTCCAAATAATTGTTTCTCCTGTCCCATGATCACCTAGCCCAATAAAAATTTATATGTTGATGTTTACAAAGTACTTTCTTCATAACAACACTGAGAAGTTATTTGTCCATGGTAGCACCTATATCTAAAACAGGATCCAACCCCTAAAAATTTAAAGTTGGAAAACAATATTCTTCCACTACATAGGTTGCAACTTTAAATAAAAAAGATTCCATCAGTGAAAATAGGTAGGCCTCATTTTTCATTGCTGCCTTAATAAACACACTCTACCTTCCCTAGCTCCTGCACAGGCCCTTGCTCCTGCACAGGAAGACATCTATGTCAGGATTCTGTCTTGTGAAAAGCTTGTTTACAACCCAGATTCCAAAAGAATGCAGTATGTCTAAAAGCAGAGACTACTTGCAATATATTTTATTATTTTTACAAATGTGGAATATCACTTGATATTGCTTATTTATTTAGCATTATTTAGTTTCTGTTTGCTCTTAATGCCAAGTTCATCTGTTATAACAAAAGCAGAATTCAAAACCCGCTGTACAAAGAGCTGTGAGCATCAGTCTGCATGTTTCTGAGGCTATTCTTGTCACTTCTATCAAATACCTGGAACCTTCTCTCACCTGGTATCAATCAGCAAGCCTGAGAGATGAGGTGAAAATTCTGAGTTGGAAACTAAGAAGCCTAGTTTGAAATGACCTGAAACTACAGAGTGACAAAAGTGAGTAATATCTCATTTGATAAAAAATGGTGGTAGGATACACCCTATATACCTACCCCATAAACTAACTCTAACAAAATACAAATACACTCTGCTCCCATGGCTCCATTAGTCAACCTGGCCTGCTTCTGATCTTGAGATTAAGGATCTCTCATTTTATGAGCACAGGTGGTTAGAGAGAGAGAAAAAAGGGGGGAAAAGGCATATGCCCCTGAAAGTAAAATGTAGGTCTCTTCCTTCCATACCTGCCCTAACACCCTTAAGGAAGTTCCATGCACAGAAAAAGTCAATTCCTCTTTCTGATTTATTGGATCAAAGATCTGAACTTGAGTCATTAGTATTCTCTAGCTTTTGCTTTCTCTCATACAGACAATAAATCAACTTCAATCTTCTCTTTCTGTAAAATTCACTGTTTCCACAAAAAAGATCTTTATTTTGATGAGAAGTGTTTTGTTGTTTTTTAAACCACATGATGATCTTAATACAGCTGCCCTGTAGGACACCATCCTAAGTCATTAAACATGCCAAATGGATTCGGAATAAATAAAGCTACAAAGCCCAAGTTATGTACAAATATCTCAGGCAATTATGTTTACAAACCTATATACAATCAAACAAATGTAAACAGTAAATGCAGCATGTGAATAATCAAAGGATGTACAGGAAAAACATGTAAAGTCCTACCCTTCTGAGGGCAGTCTTCTCTTTGCCCCTTGGAGACGGGCCACTCAACTCCTCCCAATTCAACTGGTTAGGCCCACTGATAATAAAACAAAAGTGCTAGCATTTTTAACTGAAGGATCTTGGAAAGCGGGTGAGGGGGCAGTCAACCCCACCAAGTCTGAGGCACAGAAAGAAGGAGACACACCTCACAGCTGCAACATCCTTCAGGACGGAGTCCCTAGGGCTTCCTGGGAACCTTGTTCATTGCTGTCCATGAGCTAGGACTAAATGCTGCTCTGGGTGATGGGAGCCTAGAGAATTGCTAACTGCTCGAAAGACTTCAGAAGGTACAGGAAACATGTGCCCTATGTCCTTGACTATCATGAATATGGGAAAGAAGTGAGGCCCCAAATTACAAGTCTTTTTTGCTATAAAAGATCCTTTTGTGGGGAAGGAAGGTAGATGTCATGGGGTGGGGGTGGGGATGGAGAAGCTGTGGGGAAGGACACACATTAATATGGTCTTTTAGTGAATTCCAAGATTTGCACTGGTCCTATACTCAAATGAATTCTACCAGAACAGCAAGGAAGAGCTGTATAGGCTGAATGGGGTAAGGGAGAACTTCTATATCCAGAGAAACCAAGTAATACACTATCAGCTTGTGACCCATGAAAGTGCAATCATGTGAAACCAATGGGCACTATGGTGAGAAGAGAAAAATAACCAGGGTTAACATCGAGCAGAGTCCTGAAGGGCAGTGGGCACGGTGTTTGCCATGGCATGCAGCTGGCATGCCATCTGCTGGCTACAGGAAGGCAGGTGGATAGAAGGGCATGAGCTGGGCCTTGCAGGTGTGGGCACAGACAGGTGAGGCGTAGGTACATCCTTGTTCATCAGTGGAGAGCTGAGTCCTCCCCCTGGACACTGGGTGCTCACACGCTCAAAGGCAGCATACCTGGAGCAGATGATGGTCTGGAAGAGCCCAGACCAGTTGGAGGAACTTGGTCAAGGCCATTTACTGTCCTGGGAAGTGATAGAAGAGAGAGAAACAAAGATATCTTTTAAAAATCACTGTGCAAACATCATGAAATTCCCTTTCATCCCCAAAGCTACCCTCTACCTTCTAGGAACAGTTCCCTAATTGTGCAAAGGGGTACTTTGGTTATGTCTCCTTTTAAGGACTATGTGTCATGTTCTGGCCACTTGAGATTAGAATACACAAAACTTTCTTATGAAAAGAACCCAGAGAATGTAGGTATTGGCCCCTAGTGCACACTCTCCCAGTTAATCATGCACAGTAATTATAGCATGACCAGCAGCAGCTCCCTCAGAGCCACACCTCCAATATGGAGATTAAACAATCCCCAATTCCAACAGTCCATTCAGGAGCCAAAGTGCTGGCACCAGAAGTGTGCCAGACCTTGGGGATTGCTTCAGTGTTTTAATACAACAAAGAGCTCTATTATAGAAGAAACTTTTTGCCCTCTCCAGGAAAATCTCTCAGTTGTCCCCCAGGAGTCTCAGTTCCAACTGTAAGAGGCTCTCTCTTTCTCTCCTTTCATCCCCTAGTGAACAAGCGGCCAAGCAAAAGAGTAACCGCAAGATTCAGAATTTGAGAAAGAAGAATTCCATGCTCCTTAGCAAGCAGAGATTTTACAAGTCCCAGAAATTTTATAATATATATTTTTGAACTAAAGTCAATGTATAGTTTAAGAAGAAAAGCATATGAAATAATCTATTCTGCTCAAAATGAACATTTAACATATGTTAGAGAGATGAAAGTCTGGAAATTTGTTTTGAAACTGGTGGTGGTGGTGAGAATCAGTGTGGCTTTTTTCTGACATGAGTAGGGGTAACAAAAAGAAATTCTCAAAATTAATTTTATTCTAGGGTTCCATCTCTCACTCTAAGTCCACAAGGAGCTATAATTACCTTTTTCTGCCACCACCAAACCCCCTCCCCCTACTAAAGCACTCAACTATGAGGTAGGTTTCAGAAACTGTCAGCATCAAAGCAGGAGGAGGCTAGGAGAATACAGGATTGACTCTTTCTGATGGTCAAAAGAATTCTCTTTTCCACCCCTATGAGTAAGTCTCCTTCTAAGAAGTAGAAAAGTCTCTATGTAAAGTGAATAAGAACCCAAAAAGTTCATAGGGAGCATTTCAATATCATAAGCCAGTGTTTTAATTCTAAACACTCTAGGAAGCAAAATATACAGTTGATAGCACATTAAGGAAAAAGAAAGAAAACTTCAACAGCAAATTAAGGGGTCAGTGACTTCATTGTAGAAACTGACCAAATCAAAGAAGTGCACATAAAGTGGGAGTAACCCAGTCCTGAGATTATAAAACTACATTCAGGATGACTTTAGCAAAGAGAAATGCTTCATGCAGAGAAATGCAGATCATGCAGCCTAGTATGAAAATAAGCATACAGGAGAACTTATCAAATGAACAACCATGATGGGGCAGGTCATGAATCGTTTTTGTTATAAGAGGGTTTAAAGGGGGAGGGGAAGAAGGGGATATTAAGGCACAACATTTTTGTTTGATTATTGATTGAGCATGAATACTAGTGACTTGTTTAGAGTATAAGCAAAAGCAAAAAATGGCATACTGCCAGTAATATGAAATGAAGATGAAGACCTAAATACAAATGATGCTTCAAAGTGTGTTGAATATTCAAGTAATGAATGCCAATTCAACCCATCCTATTAGGAAGCTTGCTTATTTCTATTTTCCATTGTGTATTGACTTAAATGACATATACAACCCTGGAAATGGCTGTCTGAAATCCATTGAATAGAAGTTAGATGACACTAGAAGTTTGAAAAATTATAGAAGGGATTTGACCATTCAGCTGGAAAATGAGTTAAATGAACTATATCACCAAAAAAGCTAATGCAATCTTAGAAAGGCTTAGTACAAAGATTTATCAAAGATTTTACAGTAAAAGAATGAGTTCTAGTTTAATTAATTCATTTATTCATTTATTTAATTAAAGTCAGAGAGATGCTAGTGATCAGCAGGATTCCAGAAGAAGGTGAACAAGGTGATAAAGGGATGAAGGGTCAGCTAAAGATATCTCACTTAAAGAAAAAACCTAGTCAGTCAACAAGCATTTGAATAGTAGCTACTATGTGCTGCATATTGTGCTAAGTGCTAAGAATACAAAGTAGAGTTTACATAGTCATGGACCTCAAGTTCACAAGCTAACCGGGGAGATAATAAGCAAACCACTCAATATACAAGGGTACACTGTGTAAATGTACAATGTAAATCTCACTAGAAAAGGCATCAGTAGTAGAGAAGACAAGGAAACATCTCTTGCAAAAGATGAGATATAAGTGGAGGCTCAGAGGTGAAAAGAGAAAGCACTCCAAGCATAGGAGACAGCCAGTGCACAGGCACAGAGGTGGAAGTTGGAGTATTGTGCTCAAGAATGGCAAGAAGGCCAGTGTTGTATGAATCATAGAGTACAAAACAGGGAATCAAGTATAAATAGAATGGGAAGATAAGAAGGAGCTAGGTTGTGTAAGAATAGTAAAAGTCAAACGGGTAATTTATTAATGCACTCCTTGAAGTAACTAGAAAAGTAAATGGAATTTACTGAATGTTGCCTGGGGGGTGGGTGGATGGGGAGTGTCAGGCCCTTAGGAAGAATGCTTTGGCAGCTGAGTGGAAGATGGACTGGATTGGAATAAGGCAGGAAGACCCAACAGAGGGCTATTTCAAGAGTACAGGTGCGAAGTGATGAGAGTCTGAACCAAGGTAATGACTGTGTAGGCAGAGAAAAGAAATGGGTGAGAGATGTAGTAAAAGCAGAAACTTGGCAAAAAGACTGGATATATGTGAGCTAAGTATTAGTGAGTTTGGGAGGCCAGTTGGTATTACCCTGGACATTAACAGAAAAGTTCAGAAGAAGGGAGGCTTTGGGAGGAAAAAATAATGATTTCTGTTTTGAATGTGCTATTTGCAATATAGGATATCCAATTCAAGATATCTAATGACAGTTGCTGAAGCAAGATTGAAGGCTAGAAAAAAGTTGGATCAATTCACATGAAAACCATCTGATCGGAGATCAGAGTTGAACTCATAGGAGCTGATAAGATCACCTAGTAAGATAAAGAGTTAAAAGAAGCCTCAGAGGTACATTGATCTAGATAAGGGAGGAAAATTATATTATTATAGCATTTCTTTCAAAACATTGTAGAAATTGGGGGCAGCTGGGTAGCTCAGTGGATTGAGAGCCAGGCCCAGAGACAGGGAGGTCATGGGTTCAAATCTGGTCTCAGACACTTCCGAGCTGTGTGACCCTAGGTAAGTCACTTAACCCCCATTGCCTAGCCTTACCACTCTTCTACCTTAGAACCAATACACAGATTCTAAGACAGAAGGTAAAGGTTAAAATAAAATTATAGAAAACTAGTCTTCCCAAGAAAGTCAAAGGGATACATGTCACTAAAAGATTCAGAACCACTGATATAAAAGGAAAAGAGAAAAAGGCCCAGGCCAAACCTTTAAGAAACATCCAGCAAGGAGAGGAGGATATGGCAAAGTTGGGACATATTAATGCATTTCTGGTAGAGTTGTGAATTGATCCAACCATTCTGGAGGGCAATTTGGAACTATGCCCAAAGGATAGATAAAAGACTGTCTGTCCTTTGATCCAGCCATAGCACTGCTGGGTTTGTAGCCCAAAGAGATAATAAGGAAAAAGACTTGTACAAGAATATTCATAGCTGCTCTCTTTGTGGTGGCCAAAAATTGGAAAATGAGGGGATGCCCTTCAATTGGGGAATGGCTGAACAAATTGTGGTATATGTTGGTGATGGAATACTACTGTGCTCAAAGGAATAATGAACTAGAGGAATTCCATGTGAACTGGAATGACCTCCAGGAATTGATGCAGTGAAAGGAGCAGAACCAGGAGAACATTATACAAAGAGAGTGATACACTGTGGTACAGTTGAATTTAATGGACTTCTCTACTAGCAGCAATGCAATGATCCAGAACAACTCGGAGGGATTTATGTGAAAGAACACTATCCACATTCAGAGGAAACACTGTGGGAGTAAAAACACACAAAGAAAAATAACTGCTTGATTACATGGGTTAAGGGAGATATGATTGGGGATAAAAACTCTAAATGATCAACCTAGTGCAAACATCAACAACATGGAAATAGGTTCTGATCAAGGACACATGTAAAACCCATTGGAACTGCGCGTCATCTACGGGAAGGAGTGGGGGAAAGAATATGATTCTTGTAACCAAGGAATAATGTTCTAAATTGACTAAATAAAATTTTCAAAAAAAAAAAAGAAAGAAAAGAAACATCCAGCAAAAGAGATTGAGAAAGATCAGATAGGGGGATTGGGAAGAGTAGTTTCATGAAAACCTAGAAAGTAGAGATGATCAGAATAAGGTAACTGATATTTTCAAAGGCTGAGGATCAAGAGGCAATTAGATTTAATGAGACATAACTGTCCAAGTATTTAAAGGGTCTTCATGTGGAAGAGGGTTTAGATTTAATACAAGAGAAAAAAAGACCACGGAGTAATGGCTGGAAAGCAACATGGTACAACAGGGAAAGTGCTATATTTAGAGTATGAGGATCTATGTTCAAAGCTTGACCCTGTTTGATAACAAACAACTCACTTCCCTTTTCCGGGCCTTAGCCTCCTCACTTGCAAAATGCAGAGGCTGGACTAAATAATCTCTAAGGTTCCTTTCAGTTCTAAATCTATCATGGTATAATATTATAAGTTATAGAAAGAGATTTTAGTTTAACATAAGAAAAACTAACAGATAGAACTCTCCAAACATGAAAAAAAATGTTTTGGGAGTGTATATTCCCTCCCATTAGACAGGTAACCCCCTTCTTCTACTTCAAGCAAAAGTTAAATGACTGCCAGTCATGTTGTAGAGGGGAATCTTGTTTAGGAATATATTGGACTAGATGACTTCAGAAAATCCTTCCAACTCTGAGATTTTACACTTCAAGACAGGATATAAATAAGTCATTTATCCAGTTTTCTGCACATTCTTCTGAGTGTGAGAATGTCAATAAATTCCCCCCCCCCTATTGAGACCTTGTCTGCTCTTCCCTGAGTGAGCACAGAAGTATAAGAAATAAGATCTTAAAAGAATCAAAAGATTTCTAATTTTACTCATACTTCAACGATTTGCTTCAAATCCCAGCTGTTCTGTTGAGCATTCAGAGTACATACTCATAATGCTCACTGTTATGCCTAATATGAGAAACAATAAGGTCTATGAGACTGTCATGTGCAAAACTTCAAATTTTGGCTTAAGTTATAGCCTATAGCCTTTAAAGTGTTAATATTTCTTGAAGCATATCTTCATGAATAGTCTCAACAGATTTTTGTTGCTTGAAGATAATTTCACAAAGGGTGACAAATAATTATCTTAACATGTACTAATAAAAAGATCCATCCCTTTTCTTTCATCCCAGTGATACCAAAGAGAACATTCAACTTGGAATAATAAAAGATGAGAAAAAGAGTCTCACCTCTACCACCTACTAGTCATGCCATCAATTCTCAATCTTTAGGCTTACAAATCTGTAAAATGAAGTTAGTAATTGTAATTCTTTACCTCAGAAACTGTTGTGACAATCAGATGTCATAATATATGCTCTTTTTCTTTTTCTGAATACCAAATGAAAAGGTGGGTATCAAAGGAGGGGAAAGAATTAAAGGGAGGTAGATAACAAACAGAAAAACACAGGCAAGAGACACATAACAGACTACCCCTGATGAGACTATTATCTGGGACTTTTAAGTTTCCATTAGAGGAGAGGAGTTAAATCTAGGCCTCGTAGACAAACAAGATATTAAAAAAATTAAATATCCATTCTGAGTAACAAGGGCAACAATTTTTTTTTAATGCTTGCTAATTCCTGACAAAAGGGAATTCTTTCTAAAGTTCAGGCTCCAAGATAAACTTCTTAGAGGCTTCTTGGAGACCTCTAAGCAGCAAGTGCTATTGAGGTAGTCATAGAAGCATCAGAGTTAAAAATTATCTATCTCAAATTCCTCATTTTACAGGAAAAAACAAGTACTATAGAGATTAGTGATTAGCCTGAAGTCAAATAGGTAGTCAATAGAAGAGCCAAGGCTAACCTAGGCTTCCCACATTTTCCCAAAGCTGAAAAATGTGTAATTTTAGTCACAGTGCTATTCAACCACCATAGTGACACTCCTGGTAAGAATCAAGGATTCAAATAAGAGATCACTAAAATCTAAATGGAAGACTTAACTGTGGGGATGGGCATGGGCAATATTAAATGTGGTCTCACTTAAAGGGAAATTCCCACACAACAAAAGAGTTCAGTACAAAAAGTACCAGAATAAAAAGAAATCAAATTATAAAAGCAGAGAAAATCATGAATGAAGACAGCCTCAGAAGAATCAGTCATATTTGATTATGTGTGACTCCTAGCTCCACTTTACCCATAGCCCTGATATTAGTCACTAGTGCCAAAACTTGTCACTACACTTAATTCAAAGAGTTCTGTGAGAATCAAGAGAGGTAACATATGTCCTATGTCTCTGTCTAAAAGACAAATGGAAAAATAGCTATTTGGAAATAAGGAGAAAGAAAGGGGGAGAAGGGAGAACTGAAAATATAAGCATGGTCTTTTGTTCTTAGGGCATATTTCTACCCAGAACTTTCTTTAGGTTACCATCAGAGGAAGGAGTTAAGTCTATGGCTTATTAAAAAAGTCTAACTACCAAACTATTGAAAAACAAATCCCTAATTACCTAATATAACACAGGTAGAAAGTTCAGAAATAGCTGCTTGATCCCTGAAAAGAAAGAATTTCTGATCAGCCAGCCAGTTAACCAATTTACTATGAGCCAGATGTTGTACTAAGCACTAGAGATACAAAGACAAAAAATACAACACCTACCCTCAAAGATTCTTTACTCTAATGCAGAAGATAACACATATCTAATTAGTTACATATATAATATAAATACAGAGTAGATGGTGGCAATCTGAAAGAAGGTATTAGCAGCCGGGGACACTGGGAAAGCTTCCTGCAGAAGATGGGCTTTGAGATGAGTTTAGAAATCAGGGAAAGAAAGAGAGAGAGGTGAGAGGAACAGAGAATTCTAGGTATAGGGGATATTGAAGGAACAGAGATGAAATATGAGGTATTGTGGTTAAATTACAAGTAGGCTAGTGTTGCTGAATTATAGTGTGTGGAGGAGAATTAAGGGTAGGAAGAAGAGGTTGTTCAGGTATGAAGAATTTTAAGTGCCAAAGAGGGTCCTTTAAATTTAATCATGGCACTGGAACTCACTATGTAGATAACATGGTCAACCCTATACTTTAGAAATGTCATTGTCTAGATGTGTGACCCTCACAAATCATTTAACCTCCCAACTGCTTAACTACTCTTCTATCTTAGACACAGTACTGTTCTACTGTTCTAAGAAGGGAGGGAGGGAGGGAGGGAGGAAGGGAGGAAGGGAGGAAGGTTGGAAGGGAGGAAGGAAAGAAGGAAGGAAGGAAGGAAGGGAGGGAGGGAGGAAGGGAGGAAGGAAGGAAGGAAGGGAGGGAGGGAGGGAGGGAGGGAGGGAGGGAGGAAGGGAGGAAGGGAGGAAGGGAGGAAGGAAGGAAGGAAGGGAGGGAAGGAGGGAGGGAGGGAGGGAGTGAGGGAGGGAGGAAGGAAGGAAGGGAATATCATGGCAGCTAAGTGGAAGATGGATTGGTATGGAGACAGACTTGAGGCAAAGAAACCAGTTAGAAAGTGTTTGTATTAGTCCAGGTATGAGGGAATAAAGGCCTTCACCAGGATAGCAGCTATGTGAAACAAAAAAAGGAGGTATACAAGAGATGTTATGAAGGTTGAAATGATTAAGATTTAGCAACAGAATGGATTTGTGGGGTGAATGAGAGAAAACAAGAGTGGTTTGGTAGCACTAGAACCAGAACTGAGGCTCCTTCGGATCTTTTTAAAAGTAGAACATAGCAATATTTTAGGCAGCTCAAAACAGGTCACCAATGAGCTATAAACTGATTAAGACTAAGAAAACAATAAGAATTACTTGAGTGCAGTTTCTGTCTTTGTATCCCCAGCACAGTGCTGGCACAGAGCAAATCTTGTTTGCTGAATTGAACTAAGTTAGGCCCATGCAGTTAGTATGCTGAATTTTGGTTAATTTTTTTTTCTATCAAACACCAGGATTCAAACAATGCACCCAACCACAGTAAAATAATTCAATTACCCATGAACAAGGTGGGGAATATGACTTTTTCTTGCCTAAGAAAAGAAAAAAGGAAACAATTTATGTAAATAGCAACACACACTATTTTCACACTATTCATGAAAAATTAACATGTGCAAATATGTACAAGGCCCACAAGAAATAAAATTGCTTAAAGAATGTTGGCCTGATATAAGCCATTATATTTCCTTTCTAGCATTACACTTTAGTAGGTATCAAATGGTAATCTGCTTTTGTTTTATTTTTATTTTAATTAAATTATCTTTTCAAACAATCATTTTCAGAGACAAAAAAAACATACACACACACACAGAAAATGTGCAATCATGAATCTCTATTATGCACAACTTGGGTGTTTCTGTCTTAAAATCAATACTATGTGCTGGTTCCAAGGCAGAAGAATGGTAAGGGCTAGGCAATGGGGGTTATAAGTGACTTGCCCAGGTCACAAGCTAGGAAGTGTCTGGGGTCACATTTGAACCCAGGACTCCATGTCTCTGGACCTGGCTTTCAATCCACTGAGCCATCAGCTATGTAAACCTCAAAATTCCTTAGACTTATAAATGTTGGAAATTTCACCATTGGGATATTTCATACTTGGAAAATTTCTTACTGATAGTCTATTGGAATGGGAACCCCATTGGCATGGGAGGTTCCTTCTCTTCCCTTCTTAAGATTACTTTAGGACAGAAACCTTTTGCTGAACAATGGAAAGGACTTTGACCTATGCTTAAGCACAGAACAGGAATTTCTTTGAGTCATGATTGATTTTAGAATTGATACAATGGAGATACTTGGAATAAATCTCCACCCTATTCAGTCCTAACAGGATTGAGTAAGGGCTGCAGCCTAGATCAAAATTTAATTATTCCAAGCTCTACCCTACTCAGGTTAACAGGATTTAGAAAGGGCTGTAGCAAAGGAGCAAAGATTTAATCATTTGAAAATATGACCTTCAACAGACATGTGCAAAAGCCAGAAACCTCTGGGCGGTCCTGGGTTAAGCTAGAGCCTTCATTGGCACAGGGAAATTGATGAACAGTGATTGGTAGATGGGAGAACTGAGGGGAGGAACTTGGATGGTGTCCTGAAAGATAGGGGGTCTGAAGACTCGAGGGGTTTTGGAGTAGTTGGTCGGTGTGGTTCGTGTGGGCTCGGAGAAGCTTGCTCTGGCTACCGGGAGCCATGAAAGACCATTCCCACAGCAATCAGCTTGGGTTTTTCAAAGTATATAATCAACAGTATATAAAAGCATATAAAAGCTCTGCTTATGTATTTCTTTCTGAACTTCCTTCGGCTCTTTTAAAAACGTTTCATTGATGCTCTTTCCTTCCTAGGGGGCACCACTATGACTATCCCTCTATGCTCCAGTACCCCACCATCACCACCACACACACACAAAAAGGTTCCCCTTGCAACAAAGTCAAGCAAAACAAATCTACCCAAAGGGTGAGAACTTTTTTTTTTCTGTGTCTCACATGTTTTAAATTTAATTTAGATCATTGAGCAGCTGTATAATTCAAGCCAAGCTCCAAGAACGTTTTAAGCCTAGTCCACCCATGTAAGTTTTGAGGGAAAACTCAGTGGCAAAACATATATTTTTTTAGTTAAGTGACACAATAGGGAAGAACTAAGAGTTTAAACAGGAAGTGGGGATTGGGGACACATTAATTAATGTAAATATGGCAATATATATTTTGTGGATTTATGAATTAACAATTAACAAAAACCCTCAAATAACCAGAACTTTTCTACAACCCATACTCTAATGGAGACTTTTAAGTTTATTTCCAGGATGTATTCCAGGACCATCATAAATACATCCTACTTATTCAACCAGAAGGTTGAATTTGTATTTAACAGTATTTCAAAATAGCAATCTTCATGAAGATGTCCTTAAAGCACTACATTAATACTGAATCATTAAATAAAAGATTCCATTGTCATTAATATAATATGCTGTCTCAGAACAGTGAATTAATATTGTTTTTTAAAATGTTTAATAACACAGGCTGAAATTAAAAGGTCTTCTGGTTATGCCTTAATTAACCAGAACATTCAACTGACAAAATATCCTTGTTTACCAGACCACATAACTATTAACACTATTTTTAATTGTTCTTAAGAGACAATTTGGATAAGACAACTTGAGACTTTATACATACATGCTTATTTTGTGCAAAGAATAATAAAGTAAATGTCCTGAAAATTAATTTTAATAAGTTTACAAATGGATATTATATAATTTTAGAAATGTGCTATGAATTACCTTCCCAAAAAATCCCTAAGAACTCAGATGTCACCAAAAAATATCACTTAAGAATGAAGAAAATGGTTTTAAATTATATATTTAATGATAAAGATATTTCCAAACAAAAAAATTAATCATATTCTAATCACATTTTAAAGTACTCCTTAAATCAAATACTTAGTAGAAAATGCTATACCAGAATGCTCTTGATTGCCAGTGGGAAATACAAAGTCTCATTATACTGAAAATGCTTTTAAGACTTTTTGGCCTTTTAAAATTAGGGATGGGGCAGACCTATGTTCACCAGGTAAGTACTCCTAGACAAAGAAATCCCTCTACTAATGCTAATTTGCACCTTCTTTGCAACTCAGAATCTCAGAGTTGCCTAGAGAACTGAAATGCTAAGTCACCTATCTGAAGTCACACTTAAGAGTACATGTTGAAGGAATGACATGAACTCAGGTCTCCTTCCCAGCTGACCTTCAATGGTCAGTTTTCTTTTTATTAAGCATTTTAAATTACAATTCTGCCTCTCCAAAGTTCAAAAAATGAAAGTAAGACAGCCATTTGAATAGTTGCTGCTACTACTACTGTTCCCTGAACAATGTCCTCAAGTGATATTTGTCACTGGTTTGTTTCTAATGTTGGCAAGATGGTACAATGTTATTTATTTAAGAGTAGGGGAAAGAAAAACTGACTATAAGACTGCAATTTATATCTACCTTCTTTGCAGATAGATTCTCCTGCATTGATGAAAAGTAAAAAAGGAAGACAAACTCAAAGTAAAACTGTGTAAAAATCATGTAAAAAAGATATATATATAATGGACAATGCTTTCAAAAAAACACAAGTTACAGAATCATTGAATGTAACATGACCATTAAAGATGGGAGAGATCTTAATGCTCATCAGGTTTATGGGACAAGCAGACAGTGAGAAAGTGGCTTGCCTTCCCTCTGAGACTATCTCCACTTTATCCCGTCTATATCTTGTTTGTACATGTTTTCTCTCTATATTTTTTACTTTCTTTACAGACATTTTTGAGTTTATACTAAAACTTTCTTAAAATGGTTGTGCTTTTCACCTCCTTTATACTAAACTTCTCTTACTTTGCATTAGCCCTAAAATAGCATATTAATCTTTGACTATGGGTCAGTGTTGTGAATGTCAAATAAGGCACCTTAAACAAAAGATTAACAATAAATACAACTTTCCCCATCAAAATAATTCACTCATTTTCTTTTTGAATCGTCATCTCTCCTTCCCTACTTCTACACCCCCTGTTAGAGAAGAAAATCTAAGCTAGAGTCATAAACTATTAGAGATCATCCACTTTGCTTGACTAGTAATTTGAGTCCCAGAAAGATTAAGTGCCTAGAAATATGAAGCACAGTAGTGATAGACATGGGGACTCAAATTCAGACTAGGAATCCGCAATTCCCTATATGCCAAATGGCAAATGAACTGCTACTTATCAGTCCCTTCATACAATCAGAAGAGAAGACTACATCAGACAAACGAATACCCATCACTAGTTGACCCATTTAGAGAGTTGTGAGAAGAGAAAAAATTACAATAAAAGCCTAATACTCCAACTGTTTTATGAAAAAAACAATATCCCACCAAGTACCCACACCAACAATAAGGTCTGAAAGTGTTATATAGTTGTCTCATGTTAAATGATTCCAAGAATGAAATTCCCAGAGATAAATCCAAATTACTTATAAACTTATTTCTCCAAAGACTGCCTCTGGCAGACATGGCTACCTTTAAGTTTCCAAAAAGACCTTTTTTTTTGCCATAGATATCAATCAGTCAATAAGCATCTATTAATTAACACTCCAGGCACTGTACTAGGTGCTGAAGAACTGCTATAAGTTCACAGTTCCAAACTTGGCTGCTGGAAGGGACAGTCGCTGTCCTTTAGACTCATCCCTCACCCCTACATGGTTGCTTGGATTTCTCAAGCTCACAATACCACATATAACAAGCTGTCATCTAACTCATGAACAAGGAAAAAGAAAGAAATCTTAACAGCTGCCAAAGAATTCCTATGAAACTACATTGTGGGAAAAGAGAAATGGAAGAAAGGCCTGGGCAATATAACATAGAACCTAACATCTTAGAAACTGCAGAATGGTAGACCTTAGAAATCATCCAGTCCAATCAGTGCCACCTACAATAAATAGGCACCAAGGGTCATCTCTGGAGAAATGTCTTCTAGATAGGCTGGTAAAGATTATTTTGATAATTTGATACATTTTGCCATTGGGATTTGTTTAAAGATAGGCATACAATAAAGTTTTTAAATCTCTTGGCTTTTTACGAATCACAAAATACCAAAGGTAATTTAATACTGTTCTAAAAGTTGGCACATCCTGACATACAGCAAATAGCAATAAATAAACCTCAAGTTAACTGAAGTCAGAGGGAGGGTGTCCCTTTGCCCAAAAGAAGCATCAGAGCCCCATTTGGCCCCAACGTGAGTCCTAACCCAGTAGGAAATACAATGACCATCTGACTGACGCAGATTTATTTTCCTTCATGTTTCTAACTAGCCTTATTTCCTCAGCCTTAATTCAGTGACCTGAGAGACTGAACATAAAGTGAATAAAGTTCCCAACCTATAGAAGGGTTAAGGTTCCAAAAATGTATCTGTAAAGTCAGGTATTTGAAGCCAGGAACACATTTTTCCACAAAAAGTACTTTAAATTGGTGGCTAGATTCTTAGGTCAATTCACAAAAACATCTTTTTATCAATAACATGCTTATATAGTATTATTTTACAAACTATGCTAGGATGCACAATTAGTATCATATCAATCATCCCAAGCTAACACTTACAACATTGTTTCTATGGGAAAATGTATGCAGTACAAGATCTCCCTCCATTCACCCATCATCTATCCACTCTTCCTCCCTCATCCCCAGCGAGTTATTAGAAGACTTCCTACAACTGGAGAGAAAGCTCTTCTTCAGCCTGAGCACTCCTCAGGTATTCGAAACTGTATATGAGAATGGAACAATGGGGAATTCTGGACTGAATTTAATTTCCCTTCATCTTGATGGGAATATACATATTAGTATGTCTATAAGAAAACAATATATTTGATCAGTGAAATTACAGTTTATCTAGTGGCATTAACAGGATCAATAGATTTCCAAGAAAACATGATTCAAAATGTAGAGAAAACAATATAGGAAAGGTAACATAAATTTACTAGATAAAAATGTAATGGACCTTCTAGATATTGTTTGCAATACCCATATCTTATATAAAGGAGGCCTATTCCCTTTAAATCAGAGAAAAGCATGGCCACTCTTCAAGTCTATCCAAAAAATTACTTGCATCTTACAAGGAGGGAGTATACACAAGAAACTCCAAAAGACAGAGAAAAATCACTTACTATTCAATACATAATTAGGATCAATAGATCTAATTAATGTATGTCTTGAAAGTAAAATGCCTTAATCTTATTAGTAATAATACTTGCCTGGCTCCCAAGTCAAACTTTCAGTTATATGTGTTTATGCAAATAGAGTAAAAAGCTACTTAAATACTCCTTGGGTTGTTAACACCTTTTACATATTTGTCACAGCTAATAAATAAAGCAAGAAATGCAGACTCCCTTGACAGTCAGTGAAATCTTGTAATAATTAATGTTTTGCTTTTGCAGGGAAAATAGGAGAAAAGAATTTCCTAAAATAGTTAATATTAGTGATAGATGACTCAAAAACAATTCAATCAAAGGTACCATTAAAAGTATTTACATTTTTCAGTTAGTCCAGAATTTTTTCCTTTTCGGCCCACAAGAGCAGAGTGATCCCTACTGCCCAAGAAAGATAACTGGCAAATTTCATTTCTTAAAGGAGTCTGTTATCCTATGCACTGGTTCCAAGGTTTGGGCAGAGGCCCTAAGGGGAATAAGAATTATATTCTAACCTGGTTGACAATGTCACATAAATGTAGTTCTCAGGGTTAGATTTGGATTAAACTGAACATTTTCTTGATATTTGCAACTATTATTTATATATTATGATTTCAAGTACACCAAGTTTCAATACACAATTGGTCATTTAGGGTCACTTAGCAACTTTCCTTGTCTTACTAAAAAAATTTTAATTCCCACATTTTTTAAGACTTACCCTTTATTATGTTTTGTATGATAGCACATGTATAACCTATATCAAATTGCATACCATTGCAGGGAGGGGAGAGGGAAGGGAGATAAGAATAAAATTCACAATTCACAATTTTAGATAACAAATGTTAAAAACTATTCTTACATGTAAATGAGAAAAAATAAAATATCACCAAACTTAAAAAAGAGAAAGACTTACCCTTTATCAAAGAAAGATGTATGCCCTGAACGAGAGAACTTTGTGCTGTTGCTATTCACCAGGCCACAATTAACATTCCCTGAAATATAGGATTTCCGTGATGCTTGATCCTTTGCAAAATTCCTGCAAGCAGCTAATTTGGATTCTAAGGCCTAAATAAAGAAGAAAGGGTAAATTGATTGTCAAAACAGTATCTGCATAGAAGAATCTGTATTTCAAACTTGCATCCTCATAGATAACTGACTCCACTCTCCCAGGTAACAATAATCAGTTAATAAAAGAAGTTTCTTTGTGAAGAGCTCAAAACACTTTATAAACTTTATGAATTATTACTTAAGAATTCTCTGAAGATTCTCAAAGTAATTAAAGCTCATGCCAAAAAGTGCTCTAAATCACTATTAAAGAAATGCATATTAAAACAATTCTGAAGTACTACCCCACACCTATCAGATTGGCTATGATGACAGAAAAGGAAAATGACAAAACTTGGAGGGGATGTGGGAAAATTGAGATACTAATGCACTGTTGGGAGAGTTGTGAACTGATTCAACTATTCTGGAGAACAATTTGGACCGATGCCCAAAGGTCTATAAAATAATACATCTGACCCAGCAACACTATTACTAGGTTTATTCCCAAAGTAATTTTTTTAAAAAGGAGAAGAGACCTATATGTATAAAAATATTTAAAGCAGCTCTTTTTGGGAGGGGCATATCAAAGAATTAGAAAGTGAGGGGATATCCACAATTGGGGAATGACTGAGTAAGTTATATTATATTATATTATAATGGAATACTACTGTGCTATAGAAATGACAAGCAGGAGGAACTCACAAAAACTTGGGAAGACTTATATGAACTAAAAGGGAATGGAATAGTAGAACCAGGAAAACATTGTACACAGTGATACTATATAACGAACAACTGTGAATAATTTAGTTATTCTCAAGCAATACAATGATCCAAAATTATCCCAAAGGGCCCATGATAAAATGCCCTCTGCTTCCAGAGAAAAAGAATTGAATGTCTGAATTCAGACCAAAGCAAACTTTTTTCACCTTCTTTCTTAATTTTTTGAGTTTCCATCCACCAAAGGATTAATATGGAAAAATAACAGGCCTTTAGAAAGACCATTTTGGTAGAAGGCATATATATATGCCTTCATGTCAGTGGCAGATGGACTGTATTGGAATAAGGCAGGAAGATTGCAAATGATTGCTCATGCAAAATCTACATGAGATCACTTTCCATTTCAACTTGGGGTGGGAGTAAGGAAGAGAATTAAAAAATAAATGTTCTCTGAAAAATGTTGGAAACTCTTTTTACATGTAATTGGAGGAAAAGTTTAAAAAAATTAAAATGAGAGGATCATACTAGGGAAGGGAACTCTGAGTTCCCTTCAAAAATATTAAATTTAAACACAAAAGTAATGAAGCCAAGGATAGAGTTCAGATTGCCTCCTTATCCATCTAGTCCTCAACTCAACAGAATATATTCTTCTTCTTTTTTTTTTTAATATATTTTATTTGATCATTTCCAAGCATTATTTGTTAAAGACATAGATCATTTTCTTTTCCTCCCCCCACCCCCCATTATATTCTTCTTTCAAAGAAATGATACTAAACATTTCAACAATATCCAAATATCATCTTTGAGCTCCTCTAAATCTAGCTAGCCTTAAGATAGTAAAAGAACGGTAATTTTAAAAAACCAGTCTTCTGACTCCAAATATAATGCTCTGTAAAAGTACAACTTCTGAAATATAAAGAATGTCTATTTTGCACAAAACTAATAAAGTCTGCTAATATTGCTAGGCTTTATTATAATTTTTGTTTTATATTTCATGTCCATAATTAAATTGTTAGCAAAAAAAGGTAATGCCAATTAGTTCTCGTAGAGCCCCCAGTTTTGGCAAACAAACTTCTATAGGTTAAATTAGCATGTTAACTACCTGATCTATCCCATTATACCCATTTAATAAATGAGCAAATATGAGAGGGGGGATGAATATTGATTCTTTTAGTAAACTGATTATAATATAAGGAACTAGGGACACATGCATGACATTATAACAGTTCACATATATAACACTTTAGTATTACAAAGCTCTTTCCTTACAACTATGTGAAGAAGGTATCATTCACTAATTAAATACTTGATCTGAGAAATTAGTATAAACCTCTACTCCATATATTTAACAGAACTTTCAACAAGTAATGAAACTAAGACTGGAACCTGAACTCCTTCCCCCTTTCCATTTACCTTAGAGGATTATGATGAACCAGCATCAAATGCAGGAGAGGAAAGCAACTCAGTCAAGTAACCAAGACAGACTGATCGTGCCTTGTTAAAAAACAGAAATATAGAGGCGATTTTCTAAAAACGATATCCAATGGTTTCTCAGTTTAGACATTTTCTTTATAGTAAGAAGGGTTCCTTTCTATTTTTTATTTCTAACCACGTGGTAGCTAAAATTTTCAAAGGATTAAATGAATACTCACCCCTACTTTCCGCAAGAGATCCCCCACAATGTTTAATGCTGATATCCTTGCAGAAGGAGTTAGTGGGCTGGTACCAAAACCATTTGGTATACCTAGAAGAAATAAAAACATGTATTTAGATTTGTAGTTCTCAAGTTTTGTACATATTAGATTTTTTTATACAACTTGCTTTTCCGATCTTAAGTATAACTTATTTCATAACTCCCACCCCACTTTTTTATGATTAAGTTAGTCCTAAGTGTACACACATCCCCACCCCCACCCCCTTCTCCCTCATGTCTTCTGATTCAAAGGCAAAAGAAAAAAATGATTTGGCACTGGCATGAAGCCATAATAATTCAGGATTTACCACAGGCTTTGCTCTCCACTGGAAGTAAAAATAAAAATCAAGATAAAGTGAATAGATTCTGTTACTGTTGAAACTATCCTCATTTGTAATAATAACTACAATATGCAACTACTATTTTCAAGAAAGAATTTTACTCATGAAATAATAATTTAAAATTTAAGGTTATATATAGTGTTTTCTGCTCCACTGAACACTTTATTTTTATTTTATTTTTTTAAAGTTCATACTTTCCATCTTAGAATCAATACCATGTATTGGTTCCAAGACAGAAGAACAGCAAGAGCTGGGCAATCAGGGTTAAGTGACTAGCCCAGGGTGACATTGCTAGGAAGTATCTGAGGCCAGATTTGAACCTAAGACCATCTCTAGGCCCCTCTCACAATTCACTGAGCCACCTAGCTGCCCCATCCTGAACACTTTAAATACATTATCTCATCTGAAAATGCAGAAAGCTTATTTTGAAAGCAAAATGTAAAGATTGAAGAACCTCTCCCAGGCATAAAAGAAAATTCTAGATAGAGTAGGCACAGGCAATCAAAAAATCTATTCTCAATTATGTACTAGTTTTCATTCATTTAGCTATGGATACCAAATTGAAATTTATGATGAGGAAAGGGTATATGTTTATTCCCTCTGAAAAGGTTGAAACAAGAAATATTTTTATAAAACCTTCCACAAAGTTCTGCTCCAATTCTTCATTATAATATGGATATAACCCTGTGTTCTTGAATGCACTACCCCCCTTCTGAGACCAAGCATGCTAGGAATCAGTTTTTCATCTCAAATTACACCATTGTATCAATACCAAAAATTCTCTGACAGTATAAAACTAATTTATGTTAAAAATCCTACCGGCGGGCATCTGGGTGGCTCAATGGATTGAGGCTCAGGCCTAGAGATGAGAGGTCTTAGGTTTAAATGTGGCCTCCAACACTTCCTAGCTGTGTGACCCTGGGCGAGTCAATTAATCCTCATTGCCTAGCCCTACCACTCCTCTACTTAGGAACAAATAATATTGATTCTAAGATGGAAGGTAAGGATTTATTTTTTTTAATTCTACAAAGTAGAGGCATAGATGGTTCACCAAAAAAAAATGTTATAATTATATGTAATGGTGAAACACTAGAAGCTTTACTAGTATGCACAGGAGGAAAGTAAGGATTTGTCTCTTAACCAGATATTTAACATAGTTTATAGAAATGCCAGCAACAGCAATAAGATGGAGGTATAGGGAGTTAAAGGTATAAAGATAAGTAAAGATTATCCCTGTGGGCTGATAACATTTTGGTTTACTGCCAGAAACAGCATGGTTTAGTGAAGGGAGAACTGGCTCTAGCAGGAAATCCTAAAGTACTGTACCAACTGTATGATCCTGGAAATGTTATTACCAGTGCTACAGAGACTAGAAATTTTATATTCTTTAGGATTTAAAACTGTAGAGGTGGTGCTCTCCTACAGACTGGTTAGAGGGATTTTCTTTATCCAGCAATTCCCTATACCACTGAAATTACAGGTCTAGTACCTAATTCTATACCTATGATAATGTACTTTTAAAATTCTAGAGAACATCAAAGAAACAAGTCAAGCTAAAAACTACAAAACAAACCAACAAATATTAGTATTTCTACAAAAAATAACAAAAAATATGAAGCAATAATAGAAAGAAAAGTCCTATTCAAAGTGAACACAAAATTCAAAAAAATCTGGGAATCAATTTACCAAAGCACATTTAATACCTTTATAAAAACAATTACAAAAAGTTCTTTAAAGAAATAAAGAACTTAATAACAGAAGGGATATTTGGTAGTAAAAGCTAATAAATATTAAGCTAATGAAGAATGATATTATCTAAATTAAATTTAAGATTTAGTGCACAAAAATTAAACTGCCAAAGGGCTTATGAAACTTCACTAAGACATAACAGAATTTATTTGAAAGGATGATGAATCTGGAATGTTAAGGACTTTAAAATTTTTATTTATTTAATTTTTAAAGCCCTTACCTTCCACCTTAGAATCAAGACTATGTATTGGTTTCAAAGTGGAAGAGCGGTAAGGGCTAGGCAACTGGAGTCAAGTGACTTGCCCAGGGTCACACAGCTGAGAAGTGTCTGAGACCAAATTTGAACCCAGGACCTCCCGTCTCTGGGTCTGGTTCTCAATCCAACAAGCTACCCAGCTGCCCCTTTAAGGACTTTTTTGAAAGAAGGAATAGAACTTCCTGAACTTAAACATAATATAAAGACATAGTTATTAAAAAATATTTTAGTACTAATCAAAAATATAAAAAGTGGATCAAATGCCCAGACTAGACATGGAAGAACCAGAAATAATTTAACTCAATAACAGTGTCAAAAGAACTCAAAAACACATTTAGGAAAGAATTCCCTATTTGATGAGAATTACTAGACAAACTAGAAGGTAATCTGGTAGCTTTGGATCAACAACTTGAAACAAAAAGTATAATTAGTTCAAAAAGGCTACATGAATCTAGATATTAAAAGTCATGCCACAAAATTAGAAGAGAAATAGATTTTAATCCTTTTACAGTAATGACTAAGGAGTGAATTCTTAAAGAAAGGAGTCAAAACAGTTTGTGGGAATGGGGGGGGAGGGGCAGGAGGGGAGGCAGCTAGGTGGCTCAGTGGATTGAAAGTAAGACTTAGAGACAGGAGGTCCTAGGTTCAAATCTGACCTAGGCAGAGTGGTGAATGTAAGATATTTGCTTCTCTTTTCTCTATTAATTCTTCCATTTTACTACTCTTTTTTAAAGCCTTACCTTCCATCTTAGAATGAATACTAAATATCAGTTCCAAGGTAGAAGAAAAGTGAAAAGGGCTAAGCAACTGGAATAAAGTAATTTGCCTAGAGTCAGAAATCTAGGAAGTGTCTGAGGCCAGATGATTTTGCTCTTAATACTTTTCCCATTCTGCTTCTTTCCTATCCTAAATCAATCACTTTCAGGCACTCTTTTTGGTTTGGATTTATCTGCTCTTTTCTATGGATGTTTATCTACCTGCAATTAAGGTATGTTTTTCTTATTTTAGGTCTGTACATATTTTAAAAAGAAGCTATATAAAGCAGCAGTCATCAAAATAATATGATACTGGCTAAGAGACAGAAAGGAGGATTAGTGGAATAGACTTGGGGTAAGTAACTTCAGCAAGACTGTCTATGATAAGCCCAAAGATCCCCCAGCTTTTGGGACCAAAATCCACTCTTTGATAAAACTGCTGGGAAAATTGGAAGACAATATGAGAGAGGTTAGGTTTGGATCAACATCTCATACCCTACACCAAGATAAACTCAGAATGGGTGAATGACTTGAATTTAAAGAAGGAAACTCTAAGTAAATTATGTGAACACAGAATAGTATACATGTCAGATCTTTGGGAAAGGAAAGATTTTAAGACCACGCAAGAGTTAGAAAAAAATCACACAATGTAAAATAAATAATTTTGAATACATTAAATTAAAAAGGGTTTATATGAACAAAACCAATACAACCAAAATTAGAAGGGAAGCCACAAATTGGGGGAAAATCTTCATAACAAAAACCTCTGACAAAGGTCTAATTACTCATATTTATAAAGAGCTAAACCAGTTGTATAAAAAAATCAAGTCATTCTCCAATGGACATTTGGGCAAGGGACATGAATAGGCAATTTTCAGATAAAGAAATCAAAACTATTAATAAGCACATGAAAAAGTGTTCTAAATCTCTCATAATCAGAGAGATGCAAATCAAAACAACTCTGAGGTATCACCTCACACCTAGAAAATTAGCTAACATGACAGCAAAGGAAAGTAATGAATGCTGGAGGGGATGTGGCAAAGTTGGGACATTAATGCACTGCTGGTGGAGTTGTGAATTGAGCCAACCATTCTGAAG
Source organism: Monodelphis domestica (assembly GCF_027887165.1). Classification (NCBI taxonomy): domain Eukaryota; kingdom Metazoa; phylum Chordata; class Mammalia; order Didelphimorphia; family Didelphidae; genus Monodelphis; species Monodelphis domestica. Next base: position 257,560,049 of record NC_077228.1, read on the forward strand.
AGCAATTTGGAACTATGCCCAAAGGGCGCTAAAAGACTGTCTGCCCTTTGATCCAGCCATAGCACTGCTGGGTTTGTACTCCAATGAGATAATAAGGAAAAAGACATGTACAAAAATATTCATAGCTGCACTCTTTGTGGTGGCAAAAAACTGGAAGATGAGGGGATACCCTTCAATTGGGGAATGGCTGAATAAATTGTGGTATATGTTGGTGATGGAATACTACTGTGCTCAAAGGAATAATAAACTAGAGGAATTCCATGTGAGTTGGAAGGACCTCCAGGAATTGATGTAGAGTGAGAGGAACAGAACCAGGAGAACATCATACACAGAGACTGATACACTATGGCACAATCAAATGTAATGGATTTCTTCATTAGTGGTAATGCAATGATCCTGAACAACTTGGAGGTATCTACGAGAAAGAACACTATCCACATTCAGAGGAAAAACTGTGGGAGCAGAAATACTGAAGAAAAACAACTGCTTCATTACATGGGTCAAGGGAGATATGATTGGGGAATGATCTAAATGATCATCCTAGTGCAAATATCAACAACATGGAAATAGGGTCTGATCAAGGACACATATTCCCAGTGGAATTGCGCGTAGGCTATGGGAAGAGGTGGGGTTAGGGGAGGGAGGGAAAAAACGATTCTTTTAACCAAGGAATAATGTTCTAAATTGACTAAATAAATTAAAAAAAAAAAAGCTAGTTAAATGGCATGTTTTTCTCTTAAATCGAATAGTTTTTTAATTTGTACATTTTCCTACTGTTTTCTTTTCCAGGTCACTGTCCAAAAAATGGTTTATATATCTACTTCCTACTGCCTCTTTTTGGTTTTTAAAGTCCTTTATAATCTATCACTTCCTACCTTTTCAATCTTGTTCCATACTCCTCTCCATATACTCTATGATTCAGAGACATTAGCTTTCTCACTGTTTCTTGAAGGTGACACTTCTCCAGATTCTGAGCAGACTCTGGGAACACCAATTGTTCATAACGCCTAGAAGATTCTCCCTCCCTGTCTCCATCCCCAGTTTTTTAAGCCTCAGCTAAAGTCCACATTCTGTAAGAAGCCTTTTCCCCCAGTCCTCTTAATATTAGTTCCAAAACTCTGGCAGTATCCTCCAATTATCCTGTCTATATTTCATTTGCACATAGCTCTTTCTACATTGTCTGCTCCACTGGACTGTGAACTCTTCAAGAGCAAGGGCTTGTTTTTGTCTTTCTTTGTATCTCCAGCATATGTAGCATGATGCCTGGCCCACATCAGGCACTTAATAATGCTGGCTGGCTGACTAATTGACTAGAAGTCTTTTAATAAAGACTAATTAAATATGATATACTTGACAGAGAATTGGTTTCCAAGTCAGGAAAGTCCAGTTTTAAGCCTTGACTCTGATGCATCCTGGCTATGTGATCCTGAGAAGTCAATTAACCTATGAGTGCCCCAAGCAACTCCTAAGATTACACATCACAGAGCAATTGTTAATCTGCACTGGAAAAGAAGTTTTCCAATGAGTTATTTCCATATGAGTATCCTTATGCCAAGGATATCCAAGGCCTGGTCCACCAGTATCCCCAAATATCTTGCTTAAAATCATCAAACTATTCTAAGTTGGTATTCTACTCCTAGGAAGAAAGAAACTATTACAAACCTTTTGGTGAAGGAAAGCTGTTCTCAGTCCCTTTCCCCACAGGAGTGGCTGGCAAGGAGAGGGATGCCTGGACAGCAGAATCCATTTTTTCACAGTCTAGAGTTGGAGAACTAGGAGCTGACTTTCTAGTTACTTCTTGTTGCCTTTCACGTACTGCTAGTTCTTGTCTTAAATCTACAATTAAAAAAAATTTTTTTAGGTACTAACTTAGTGAAAGTTAACAGAGATAAAGCATAGGGTATTTACTAAGGAAGCCACACCTGAATGCGCACCTATATATGTTCCACCATGAATATACACAGTCCTTCAGTAATTTCTCAATTATAAATTTTTCAAGCCATTCAATTTCTCTTATTTACATATCAGATGATGTTTACTGGGTTAATGCAATGACTCTAGTGTTTAGATGATGTCTTAGAACTTTTAAAATGTTTATACAGCTCTGCTTCCAAACTGTCCCTACAACCATCATCCAAGAGGGAAAGGTCTGTGGAGGAGTCTGCCATGTGGGTTCCTACCTCTATCCACTGATGATCAACTGTCAGCAAGTAAGCCTAAGAACAGCACCCCACACTGCTACTTCTAATCTGCCTTAAAAAAAGCAAATCTTGTAGAAATGTGATCTGTGTAGGTACTGTAGCTATCACTTCTTTGGCAGTTACTAGGGGTCCAGAAAAAGAAAGTTTTTACCACCTGGGAATCATCAAATAATCTGACATCAGAAAATGATATGGTTTTGTAAATGGAAACAGTACTAAAAATGAAGTATTACCATCTGTTTTACCATTGTATCTTAAAGATCCCTAAACCTTTCCATCTAACTTGTAGCTGAAACTTTCTTTTTTATTGTGTGGCCCATTAGGATATTCCTTTGAAAGCAGAAGCTATTATACACAGTAAGCATTTGAAGACTTTTTCCATCATTCAAAAAATGTTAAGTACCTACAATGTTCAAAGCCTTAAAAGTAATTACTTGTAAAGAAATTTATGCCTACTACTAGCATGTAATGTATTCTCTTAACATGCTAATGGGGAAAGAAAAAAAGGCTGAGAACATAGATGTTGAATACACAACAATAAATCTAAAGTCCCTGAGAATTGGATGAGTTCTCTAAAGCAATGGAGATCCACTAAATACCCAGAGGTAAGTGTCAGGATTAGGAAGAAGCAGCAGCCATAATAATAATAGCAGCTAAAAAACCTGTATGTGTGTGTCCCAAAGTCTTCAAAGTACCGTACATATTTTACATGTTGTCTTATTTGATGTTTAGGATAACCCTGTGAAGTAAGCCCTATTGTTATTCCCATTTTACAGATAAGGAACCTGAGAATGAGTATAGTTAAAATGATTCACCCACGGGAAGGGTAGTAAATTTCTGAAGCAGGATTCAAATTCAAATCTTCTTAACTTCAAATCTAATGCTCTGATCATTATGCCAGACAGAATGTGAATAAATTGTTTTGGACCAATCACTACAGAGAAGAATCAACTGTACCTCTTGCTTCATCCTTTAGCCTCTGTACAGAAACCAGCAAAGACTCCTTTTCATCAAGTTCACTTTCCAAAAATGCATTTCGTTCAATGGCTTGATTCAGCCTTTGTTCAAAGTCTTCAAGGGAAACTATTGTTGCTCTAAAAATAAAGGCCAAATATATTAATAATATGGAAATGGGTCTTGATCAATGGCACATGTTAAACCTAGTGGAACTGTGCCTCAGATACAGGAAGTGAGGAAAAGAACATGAGTTTTGTAACCATGGAAAAATATTCTAAATCATCTAATTAAATAAAATTTAAAAAAATAAAAATAAAGGTCAAAATATTATGTTTTCACAAAATAAAGTGTTTACATGCAACATATGCAACAGTTAAGACAAAACAAAATTTTTGCTTTCTTAACTATTCCACCCAAAATGATCTCTTGCCCTCCCTCTGAATTCAGACCATTCTTAATATGTGTAGTATATACGTAGTATGCTACAGCATCGTATAGTGGATAAAGGAGTGGAAGTAGTTCTGAAACTTGGATAGAATTATTGCCTCAGAAACTCATTAGCTACATGATCTAAGGCTCTGGATTTCTCAGTCTCACTTTTCTCATCTATAAAAAAGATAAGTATACTACTAATCCCACAGAGCTGTTGTGAAAAAACCTACAAACCTTCAAGCATTATGTAAAGGTTCATTATTACTACTCTTAATATGTTGACTTGACTTGAACTGTGAATTTTTTACAATATTTTCTCTCTCCAATTCAACTGTTAGTTTCTTGAGAAGAATCATTTCTCTTTGTACTCTTCTTACCTTCCTTCCCCCGCCCCCCAACCTGGGGATATAAAGCTTATGTGTATATGCAGGTGTTATGAGCATTCACATACCTAGAGACTAAAATGAACACAGCTCAGAATATATACTCATAAGAAGTGTCAGATGCTCGCTGTGTCTAAGCCTCACTCTTATCTTCTGTCAAGAACTCTGTTGTCAGGATTCTTGCCAAAAAAAATGCAGACAAGAAAGAAATGAACTATCCCTTACCCTCAAGATGGTACATATCAAGCCATTTTAAGAATTTTAATCCTACTTCAGTCTCAAAATTCAGCAGAAGGACTTACATAACCCTGACTTCTGATGGACATTGAAGGTTCAGAAACAACTGCAGAGGATTCCCCCCTCCTTTTAAGTCAGTAAAAGTATTAACCAAATAATCCCAAAATGCCTAAGGACAAAAAGCTTCAAAAGGTCCAAGTTCTTCACTGGAGCAATACTTCACATATTCACAACCTTCAGTTGTGTTTTTAACCTGAGATTCCCTTTCTTTTTCCTGACCTCATGCTGGACCTTTAATGACACTGACCTTGGTCAAATCATGGCATTACCTGAACCATACTAGTTACATGTTCCCTGTTTTGAAAAATGGAATACTTCCCCAATGGATAAGTGGTCAAAGGACAAGGACAAACAGTTCTGCAAAGCACAAATGGAAGCTATTAAAAGCCATATGAAAGAGGGAAGCTGGTGGCTTAGTGGATTTGAGAACTAAGCTTAGAAACAGGAAGTCCTGGGCTCAAATCCGGCTTCAGACACTTCCTAGCTTTGTGATCCTGAACAAGTCACTTAAGCTCTTTACCACTCTCTTCTGCCTTGCAACTGATACAGAGTACTGATTCTAAGATGGAAGGTAAGGGCTAAGAAAAAAAAATGAAAGCCTGTTTCAAATTCACTGATAAGAAAAATGCAAATCAAAACAATTCTTAAGTTTCACACCACACTCAGGAAATTAGTAAAGATGGCAAAAGATGGGAATGGTCAATGTTTGGAGGAATTGTGGAAAGACACTGTTGTGGGCCATGAAAAAATTAAACTACTCTAGAAAGAAATATGCAAAGAAAGTTACTAAAATATCTATATCCTTTGACTTAGATATCCTGCTATTATAGATAGAACCCAAAGCCAAAAATAGAAAAAAAAAAGGTCATTTTCTTGGAGCAAAGAACTCGAAACAAGTTAGAATCCTGATGACTAGAGAATAGCTCCAGAAATTATGGCACATGAATTCAGTGGACTATAACTACACCATATAAAATAAAGAATACAAACAACACAGAGAAAAATGGGAAGATTTATATGATATGAAAAAAAAAACTATCCACAGCTAGGAAAACAATGTCAGTCACTAAAGTTTATTAAGCATTCACTCAAAAATAGAAAAAATGATTTCTGCCCTATAGTAGCTTACAGTTTAATGAAAGATGAAAATAACTAAATTACATACAAGATATATTATCAAAGGGGAAGGTACTAGCAGCTAGGAGAATCAGGGGGCAACTCAAATTGAGTCTTGAAGAAAACCAGGTAAACTAAGAGGCAGACCTGAGGAGAGACAGGATTCCAAGTATAAGAAATAGCAGTGCAAAGGCATGGAAATGAGGGATGTAATGCTGTGCAAGAAACAACAAATAAGTTAGTAGGGTTAGATGACAGGTTATGTGAAGAAGAACAAAAGTATAGAGAGGAAAGGGAGGAAAAGGTCAGGTTGTGAAGAGTTTTAAGGCCTTTATATCTGATCACCACTGGAGAGTGGGGGGGGGTGAGAAAAGGGGCAAGAGAAAAGGGGAGGAAGGGAGGGAGAAACAGAGAGAGAGAGACAGAGAGTAGTGTGGGGATAGGGGAATGGGAGAGGTGATATGATCAGATCTGTGCTTTAGGAAAATCACTTTGGAAGATGAGTGGAGGATGGATTTGTGTGGGGAGAAACATGAAGTAGAGAGATAAATTGGAAAGCTGTCATAATTGTAGGCAGAAAGGAACTAGTAGGTAGGGAGAGAATGAAGATTACATAGTAAGGATGAAAGTGGGAACAATTTGCTAGAAAAGATGGAAGGGCATGACAGAAAGATAGAAAGACAGTGCTGTTCTAAATACTTTGCAGTAGGCTTAGCTCATTTCAAGATCTGATCCACTATTCACACAAGTTTATGGCATTCAAATATATTCATCTTTGATTAAATGATACTCCTTCCTTGTATAATATATAAATCCTTTTAAAAGTCTGTTCTCAGAGAAATTCTTGTATAGTCACACTGATTTTCTATGTCACTGACTAGGATTATTAAAGTTTTTATTGTCAAAATTTGGACTTTTAGAATTTCTCATCCTGAATCATTATAGAGTCTTTAGTGTAAGAATAATTTCATCTTTTCTCTGACCCTCTTTAAATCAACTTTCTAAATACAAGAATATTCATAGCCACACTCTTTGTTGTGGCAAAAAATTGGAAAATGAGAGGATGCTCTCCAATTGGGGAATGGTTGAACAAATTATGGTATATGTTGGTGATGGAATAATTGTGCTCAAAGAAATAATGAACTGGAAGAATTTCATGTGAACTGGAAGGACCTCCAGGAATTGATACAGAGTGAAAGGAGCAGAATCAGGAGAACATTGTACACAGAGACTGTTACACTGTGGCACAATCAAATGTAATGGACTTCTCTGAGGGATTCATGAGAAAGAACGCTATCCACATCCAGAGGAAGAACTATGAGAGTAGAAACACAGAAGAAAAACAACTGCTTGATCACAAGGGTCAACAGAGATATGATTGAGGATACAGACTCTAAATGATCACTCTACTGCAAATATCAATAATATGAAAATAGGTCTTGATCAATGGAACATATAAAACCCAGTGGAATTGTACATCAACTATGGGAGGGGATTGGGAGGATGGGAGGATGAATCTTGTAAGCATGGGAAAATATTCTAAATTAACTAATTAAAATTTTCTCAAGATAAAAAAATAAAAATTAAAAATTACTTAAATATAAAAATAATAAATAAATAATCTGTACTTTCATTTTCCTTGCTATTACAAAAATCTAAGATAAAAAATACTTATTCTTAAGGTTCTCCTGACATATGCATATCACACTTTTTCTTTGTGGGTCAGATTTAAATCTGGGATTAAGTCCTTTCCTTTGCTATCAGACAGGCAATATACAATGCAGAATCATACTTCCAATAGCTACTAAAGGGAAAGACTATTAAAATCCTCTCTCATTACCACAGATGCCTCTTGATAGTTTTACATTCATCTTTCACTTTCATTCACCTTCAAGGGTGTGTCTATGATTCAGTTTAAATTGATTCATGTTCAAATGAATGGTGAGATAGAAAAGCAAATGTGATTTGCAAAGGGGAAGGGAACAAACATTTATATTGTGCCTACTTCATGCCAAGCACTGTGTTAAGTGGTTTACAAATAACTCATCAGATCTTCACAATAATCCTATGCAGGACCCATTATCCCCATTTTACAGCTAGGGCAAACTCAAGTTATTTTGAATTGAAGCAAATTGAAGCAAAAAGCAAAAAGAAGTTAAGTAAATTGCCTAGGGTCACATGGCTGGAAGTTAGATTTGAACTCTGGTCATTCTAACTCTGGACTCAAGTGTGCTAGCCATTATTATGCCCCTAGCTACCTCAGGATCCTGTATCTCTCTCAAGATAGCATGTCTTTGAGGTGGGGCATTCTTCCACAAAAACAAACAAAAATATCTAGCCCTTCTCTTCATGGGAAAACAGAGCCCTCAGAATAGAGGAATCCATCCCAAAGGATCCATGGGTCATTAAAGAAAGTCTACTCTCAAAAAAGGACTAGAAACTAAGTAAGCCTATATGGACTCATATTTTAATGGATCACCAGAATACACAGAAATCACATTTTAAAATATTAGTAGTTTCATGAAGAAGATCACAGGATCTACCTGTGACCCAGAGTTCATATAGTCAAATTCCCTCATTTTATAAATGAGGAGATCCCAGAGATTAAATGACTTGTCCGTAGCCATGAACTGAAGTCCTATGAATCCAGAGCTCTTTCCACTACATCACAATGCCTCACATATTTAATCTAAGACTTAATTAATAATAGATTGATTTACTTGAACAATGTACTAAGGTCTTAATGGCAGGTTTGTACTTGGCCTATGCTTCCAATTGAGTTTATTTCTTAACATGAAGAAACAAATCAGAAAAGAATTCCAATCTGAGTTTAGGCTGAGAAAACTGTTCTGTGGATTTGGTGCCTTCTTATTCTATGTTGTAGCTGTTTTTGTTTTAAAACTAGAAACAATAAATCCCTGCTACCTAACTCTAAAAGAAAACCCAACTGGTGTAAAAATGGAGATTTGAACCCCAAACTTCAATCCCCAGAAGTCCTTGAGAATTCCCAAATTGCCCTCTAATCTCCCTGAATCTCACCTGAGTGCGAGATCACAAATTATTATTTAAAGGGACTCCACCTACTGCTCGCTCTCTTGGCACACGTGGCTTGACCAGGCAGGATGTAGAGTGAGTGGTTATGAATGGGCTCTCTGGGCCTTAGACACATGCTTTCTTATTTTGTATTTTCTTTAATTCTTAATCTTTAATAAACCTCTAAAAATATAATATTTTAGCAGAGAAACTAATTTTAACTGTTACATCGGTAAACCCTCACATTAAACTTTTCCCTCAGGATTACAACATAGGAAATCTAGTAATTAGTAAACATATATCCAGTGGATAAGTAATAAGAGAAAATCTTGATCACAAAACTTTTTAAGAGAATGCAATCATTTTAGGAACCTACCTGAAATGCTCATTAAGTTTTTCAATACATTTTAAAATAAAAATGTAAAGATAATTTTTATATTACCTATCTTTCCCAATATGTCCATCCTCTTTCCTCAGAGTAGTGTTGAATTGCATTTTCCCTAGTATCAACAAATTTGGAATATTCTTTCATGTGGTTCATAGTTTGTAATTCTCCTTTGGGGAACAGAACTGTTCCATCTTGTTTCTGATTCTTTCTTGTGGAGTATATTACTGCTTTGTATTATAATTTGACATTTTGAAGTGCTATTTAGCTTTCATCCTATCTTTTTTCCACTGTTTCTTTTACTATTCTAGATCGTTTGTTTTTCCAAATGAATATTTTTATTATTCTGTCTAGTTCTACAAAGTATTCCCTTGGTAATCTGATGGCTTTGGCATTAAATGTGTAAACAAATTTAATGCTGCATTTTTTATTATATTGGCAAAGCCACAACTGTGAACATTGAATATATTACTGATGTATTTTTAATTACTCAACCAGCAAGTACTTATTAAAGGCCTATTATGTACTTGGCATTGTGCCAAAAAGAAAAGAAATAAACTATCTGTGGAAAAAGAGAGGTCCTTTCCACTCTCACTGCAACCATTTAGTTCCTAATTTCTCCTTATCTAGTATTATACTCTCCTAACTTATCTTTTAGTCTTCAATTTATTCTTCATATTCCTGACCCCATAATCTTCTTTACCATGGCATCTCCAATTTGGAAGTGACCTCATAGTTCACCTAGTCCAACACCAGAACAAGGATAATGGATACCCAATAGCCCTTGCTTGAACATGTTCAATGAAAAGTTCATGTCTTCCAGTGGAATTCATTCCATTTCTGCATATCTCTAATTGTTAGAAGTGTTTCCTGATATCAAATCTAAATTAGTCTCCTTGCAACTTACTCCCAATATTTCTTGTTCTGTCCTTTGTGGCCAAGAACCAGGCTAATCTCTCTTTTACATGGCAGTCATTCAAATTCTTGAAGACAATTACCATGTTAACCCTAAGTTTTCTCTTTAGTGGGCTATTAAGTGGGCTATTAAGTATTCCTAGTTGCTTCAACTGGTAGATTTTCAAGGTCTTTCAAGACTCAGCTCATTCAGATTATTATACTTCTGTTAAACAAACAAACATAACATTAGATGTTTGGCCTTCATGTCACACTGCTGGATGAGTGAGTTTATAATCCAACTACAGAGGGGAAAAAATTTAAATGTATATCACCTACCTTTTTGCTCTCTCCAGGTCATCATTAGCCTGCTCCAACTCTCTTACATACTTATGTAATTGTTCTTTAATGGCTCGTGTCTGACTCAAATCATCTTCCAAAACAGAGACCTGCTTATAACTCTGTGCATACTGATGTTCTAGTTTCTCCTAAAAGTAAAAGTCATGCCACTTAGTAATTAGATTTCATACAATTTATAATCAAACAGCTTTTAAATATCAAAAGAGGATAGCTAGGAAATTGATATCTACCTCATTTTCATTTTAATCTAGTCTTAAGATTTTGTTGATGTAGGGAACTCATATTATGAATATTCCCTAAACCAACCTAATTTATAATTTGTATTTTAGAGAACTACATAGGGGCACTGAAAGACTTTGGCATGCTTCTATTCACACAATTAGTGTGTAAATGAGCCCAGTTCTTCTTAATTCCAAAGGTAGCTATTTATCTTATAAGCTATGCTCCCTCTTAAAACTACAATATGAAAATCTGCATAATTCCATGAGGGTAAGAGACAATATTATAAAAATCAATTTTTCATTTCTTCCTCTATGCTCTATTCTAGAGGCAGTGTCTATAAGAATCCTAGGCTCAGAAGCAAGAAGATCCAAGTTCACTAGGCTCGGAGGCAGGAAGACCTAGGTTCAATTGCCTCTGTCACTTAATAGTTGTGGAACCCTGGACAAGCCATTAAAACTCTAAGTTTAAGTTCCCTCATCTTGAAGGGACTAGAGACTTCCAAATTCCTTCTAGCTTCCTCATATATGGTCCAATAGTCAAACAACTCTCTAAGCTTCAATTACTAAGTCACAGATTTAGACTGTCCTTTTTTAGTGGATGGAGCTCTCCACAATGACCCAACTATAGATTTTCTATTGCTCTACATGTAATCCTCTTAGCATTTCTCTTTTCTGTTTATCTTTCACTTTATCTCTTTCTTACTTTCTACCTTAATAAGACAGGGTATATAATGAAAGTAAATATTTAAAGCACAGTGCTTTGCATATGACAAATATGTAATAAATGCAATAAATTCATTTATCCATTCATTTTCATTTCCTGAATAGATATCTCCATTTTAAATGCCAGTAGGCACAATTCTTACATTTCTCTCTAAAACAAAAACATAAGTAACTATATAGTTGATCTTATAATGAGACTTTCAAATACCTTTAATGCTTCCACTTCGTATTTCAATCTTTGGTTATCAGCTTGTAAGTCTCTATTTCTTTGTTCAGCCTGTACTAGCTGAGCCTCCAATTCTGCTTCTAATTCTCTGCTTCCTTCTTGGAATTCAACCAGCTCTTCCTGTGCCTCTTGAAAACTATGTGAGAACAGAGAAGGAAAAGTTATATTTTATCTTGTATCACAAATATTTAATGACTTGATGACAGGTTTATAATAATTCAAGTAAAAAACAACATGCACTCAAAAAACATACCAAGCATATTAAGTAACTAGTATGTGCAATGTATTTTAATAGGCAGTAGGGGAAAGACAATTAGGGCATAATCCCTGTCCTCAAACAGAAAATAAACATAGGGATTAATATATAAATTACAACACATATACATATACATGTATTTTATAAATTACAATTATATAAATGAAGCTGATGGAAGGAGATAGCACAAGAGAACTCATATCCTCAAAAACAGCAAAAGAAAATGCAAAACAAAAAAAAAGGTGGAGTTACCAAAAAATCTTTAAAAAAAATAATTTTTCAAGAAAAGGAAAGGGATCAAATTAATAAACAAATAAAAGTTCAAATAGGACAGATATATTATAGACTGAAATAAAGTTGAATAAAGATACAAGAAGGAAAAATATAATGAATTAAAGCAACAATAGCCACAATAATGAAGTAAGAACATCATTGGGTATAATAATTCAACTGGTGGAAATAAAGGAAGAAATTAAATTTATGAAATGTGAACAAGATGATGATGAAAATATAATTGGAAATATTTGTGAAAAAATAAAAGGTTAACTGAGAAATATTAACTGTTGAAGTCAAACTCAGAATGGTGAAATCAAGGAAGGAAACCACAATGTAAGGTCAAAACAAAGAAATGACAAATCTGAAAGAGAAAGCTCTGAGAATTAAAAGGCTCTCTGTGACATGCAAAATTATCAGTTCAATCAGAACTTGGCAGTGCCCCTCAGATAACCAGTTCTGTTTCCACATAGGCCCTCATTGCTATAAATAAGAAGAACAAATAGTAAGCATCCAAATTTCTAAAGGAGAAACTAGTGGAGCTCAAAGATGATAAGTAAAACTATACTAGTGGGAAACCTGAACTTTCCTCAATCAGAATTAGATAAATCAAACAAACAAAAAAAGAGGTAAGAGAAGTGAATGAAATTTTAGGAAAATTAGAATTAGTAGATAGATATATGGAGAAAAATAAATAGGGACAAAAAGGAATACACCTTCTTTTCAGCAGCACATGGTACATTCACAAAGATTGACCATGTAAGAGGGCATAAAAACTTGGCAAACAAGTGCAAAAGAGCAGAAATGATAAATGTAACATTTTCAGATCACAATACAATAAAAATAATTATTAGTAAGGGTACATGGAGAGGCAAATCAAAAATTAATTGGAAATTAAATAATACGATTCAGCAAAATCAGTTAAAGAACAAATCATAGAAACAATAATTTCATAATAATATCATTGAAGAAAATGACAATGATGAGACATCCTTTCCAAATGCAGCCAAAGCAGTACTCAGGGAGAAATTTATACCCTTGAGTTCATATATTAACAAATTAGGGAGAGCAGAGGTCAATGAACTGGGCATTCAAATAAAAAACTAGAAAGTGAACAAATTAAAAATCCCCAAATGAAAATTAAATTAGAGATCCTAAAAATTAAAGGAGAAATTAATAAAAGTGAAAGTAAAAGAACAATTGAATTAATAAACAAGACTAGAAGCTAGTACTTTGAAAAAACAAATAAAATAAAGTACTCGTCAATCTAATTTAAAAAAGGAAAAGAAGAAAACCAAATTGACAGTATCCAAGATGAAAAGGAGACCTCACATCAAATGAGGAGGAAATTAAGGCAATCATTAAAAACTATTATGCCCAATTATATGGCAACAAATATGGCAATCTAGGTGATACAGATGAATATTTACAAAAATATAAATAGCCTAGACTAACAGAGGAAGAAATAGATTACCTAAACAACCCCATATCAGAAAAAGAAATTGAACAAGCCATCAAAGAACTCCCTAAGAAAAAATCTAGATGGATTCACAAATGAATTCTATCAGACATTCACAGAACAACTAATGCCAATATTATACAAACTAATCAACAACTTTAGTAAAGTTTCAGGACACAAAATACACCCATACAAGTCATCAGCATTTCTATATACTTCCAACTCATCCCAGCAACAAGAGTTTGAAAGAGAAATTCCCTTTAAAATCACCATAGACAAGATAAAATACTTAGAATACATCTGCCAAGACAAACACAGGAACTATATGAACACAACTACAAAACACTTTCCACACAATTAAAACTAAATCTAAATAATTGGAAAAACATTAATTGCTCATGGGTAGTCGAAGCTAACATAATAAAAATGACAATCCTACCCAAACTAAATTTACTTATTTGGTGCCATACCCATCAAACTCCAAAAAAACCTTTTTTACAAAATTAGAAAAAAAAACAATAACAAAGTTCATTAGGAAGAACAAAAGAACAAGAATATCAAGGGAAATAGTGAAAAAAAATGTGAAGGAAGGTGGCCTAGCAGTCCCAGATCTCAAACTATATTATAAAGCAGTGATCATCAAAAACATATGGTACTAGCTAAGAGACAAAAGGGAGGATCAGTGGAATAGACTTGGGGTAAGTGATCTCAGTAAGATAGTCTATGATAAACCCAAAGATCCCAGCATTGGGGACAAAAAATCCACTATTTGACAAAAACTGCTGGGAAAATTGGAAGAGATTAGGTTTAGATCAACATCTCACACCCACCACCAAGATAAACTCAGAATGGGTGAATGATCTGAACATAAAGAAGGAAATAATAAGTAAACCAGGTGAACACAGAATAACATACTTGTCAGATCTTTAGGAAAGGAAAGATCTTAAGACCAAGCAAGAGTTAGAAAAAATTACAAAATACAAAATAAATAATTTTGATTACATTAAATTAAAAAAAGTTTTGTACAAACAAAACCAATGCAAGCAAAATTAGAAGGGAAGCAACAAATTAGGGGAAAATCTTTATAACAAAAACCTCTGGCTGGGAGTCAAGATGGCGGCATAGAGGCAGTGAAAGTTCAGCCTCTGAAAACCCTTCAGCAGCAGTGGGAACCTTTGGACAGGCAAAGGCCCTGGACTGCAGGGAGTACCTTGCAGGCAGGGCTGTGCCAGGCTCACAGCGTTGAACACAGGTGGTAGGGAAGGAACTGGAGAGGGAGCACAGAGCGGGCAGCCTGGTCACAGCAGCAGACACCCTCCATGTTGCTCTCGCCTTCCAGGAGGTTTTTGGCCTCAGGGCACATCCAGCCCAACCCAGCTGGACTTAATCCCATTGAAAGTCTTCAGAGATCAGGGAAGTTCAAACTCCAACATCCCTCCCCCACAGACTGCACTGAGAGATCTCCTGACAAAGCTCCAAGAGGGGAGACTGACAGAAAACCCCAAAACCAAAAAAAAAAAAAAAGAGAGAGAGAGAGAGAGGAGGAAGAACACAGACAACTGCAGGGAGTAAAGAAGGGGTTAAATGAGCAAACAACAGAAAAAGAAATTACAATTGACAGCTTCTATACAGGCAATGAACAGAGAAGGAGGAGGAAACATCAAGCAATAATACAGAAAACCCAGGGAATTGGATACAGGCTTTAGAAGAATTCAAAATACAATTCAAAACACAATTAAGAGAGGTTGAAGACAATTGGGAAAAGAACTTAAAAACTAAGACAAGTCATCTGGAAACAGAAAATAGTGTCTTGAAAGCCAAAATCAATCAGCTTGAAAATGAGGCAAAGGAGATGAAATATGAGGCAAAGAAGATGAAAGATGAGGCAAAGAGGATGAAAGATGAGGCAAAGGAGATGAGAGATGAGGTAAAGAGAATGAAAGATGACTTCCAAAGAAAATCAGACCAGAAGGAGGATGACCAAAAAGCCAGGGATGAAATCCAGTCTTTAAGAACCAGAATACAACAACAAGAATTAAGTGACTTCACAAGGCAGCAAGACATTATAAAACAAAATCAAAAGAATAAAAAAATTGAGGAAAATATGAAGCATATCACAAAACAGAAGATTTAGAAAATCATTCCAAGAGAGACAACTTAAGAATCATTGGTCTACCAGAAGACCATGACAAAAGAAAAAGCCTGGACATAAAACTACAGGAAATTATTCAGGAAAACTGCCCGATTTCCTAGAACAAGAGGGGAAAGTGGAGATTGAAAGAATCCACAGATCACCTCCTGTATTTAATCCCCAACTGACAATACCCAGGAATGTTATAGTCAAATTAAAAAACTATCAGACCAAAGAAAAGATATTACAAGCTGCCAAGAAGAAGCCATTCAGATACCACGGAAACACAGTGAGGATAATGCAGGATCCGGCTGCATCCACACTGAAGGACCAAAAGGCATGGAATATGATATTCCGGAAAGCAAGGTCTACAACCAAGAATCAACTACCCAGCAAAACTGATTATATTTTTACAGGGGAAAGTATGGTCATTCAATAAAATAAAAGAATTCCAATCATTTGTAAAGAAAAGACCAGACCTGAACAGAAAATCTGATGCCCAAGCACAGAACTCAAGAGAATCATCAAAAGGTAACTAAAAAAGAGGGGGGAAAAGAAAAAATATTTTAAGAGACTCAACAAGTTAAAATGATATGTATCCCTATAAGAAAAGAGGTCATTGGTAACTCTTAAAAATTGTTATCACCTGGGCAGCTAGAAGAATTACACTTAGAGGGAACAGTGACAAACTGTATAGGATGAAATGACAAGACATAAATAGGTATATAGATATATGTATGCATAAATACATATACGTGTGTGTGTGTGTGTGTGTATATATATATATATATATATATATATATATACCTAGAGCTAAAAAAGAGGCTAATACTAAAATAAATGGGAAAAGAAACAAAAGGGGGTAAATTTATATGTCACAAAGAAGCTCATGATAGGAGGTGGGAGAACAACAATACACTGGAAGGGTAAAGAGGTTGGAGATAGGAAATACTCAACTCTTACATGCATTGAAATTGACCCAAAGAGGGAAGAACAATCCAATCCATTGGGGCAGAGAATAGATTTGCGCCCTATAGGGAAGTAGAAGGGTAACAAACGAACTGGTGGGGAGGGAAGAGAACAAGGGAGGGAGAGGGTGAGGGGGTAGTTTAAAAAGACTGCAAAGAAAATAAGGGGGGTGGGAATAAGAAGGGAGGGGCATAGAAAGGGAAATAAAATAAGGGTGGGAACTATGGAGACTGATTAAAAACAAACATTGGCATAGAAGAAATAGTGAAAGAAGAAAAGGCAAGACTAGGAGTAGAAATCAAAATGCTGGGAAATACAGAGCTGGTAATCATAACTCTGAATGTGAATGGAATGAACTCACCCATAAAATGCAAACGAATAGCAGAGTAGATTAGAACTCAAAACCCTACCATATGCTATCTACAAGAAACACACATGAGGAAGTTATATACACATAGGGTGAAAGTAAGAGGATGGAGCCAAATCTTTTGGGCATTAAGTGATAAAAAGAAGGCAGGAGTCACAATCATGATATCTGACAAAGCCAAAGTAAAAATAGATCTGGTTAAAAGAGATAGGGAAGGTAATTACATCCTGATAAAAGGCAGTATGGACAATGAGGAAATACCAGTACTCAACATGTATGCACCAAATGGCATACCATCCAAATTTCTAAAGGAGAAACTAGTGGAGCTCAAGGATGAAATAGATAGTAAAACTATACTAGTGGGAGACCTGAACCTTCCTCTATTTAAACTAGATAAATCAAACTAAAAAATAAATAGGAGGTAAGAGAAGAGAATGAAATCTTAGAAAAATTAGAGTTAGTAGATATGTGGAGAAAAATAAATAGGGACAAAAAGGAATACATCTTTTTTCAGTCTGTTGAAAACACTAGAAAGTATAGGAATAGAAGGACCTTTCCTAAAAATAATAAACAGTATATATCTAAAATCATCAGCAAACATCATCTGCAATGGGAATAAACTAGAAGCCTTCCCAATAAGATCAGGAGTGAAACAAGGATTCCCATTATCACCTTTGTACTAGAAACACTAGCTATAACAATTAGAGAAGAAAAAGAAATTGAAGGTATTAAAATAGGCAATGAGGAGATCAAGCTTATCCCTCTTTGCAGATGATATGATGGTCTACTTAAAGAGTCCTAGAGAATCAATCAAAAAGCTAGTCGAAATAATCAACAACTTTAGCAAAGTTGATATGTTGGTGATGGAATACAATTGCTCAAAGGAATAATAAAGTGAAGGAATTCAATGGGAATTGGAACAACCTCCAGGAATTGATGCAGAGTGAGAGGAGCAGAACCAGGAGAATATTGTACACAGAGACTGATACACTGTGGTACAATTGAATGTAATGGACTTCTCCATTTGTGGCAATGCAGTGATCATAAACAACTTGGAGGAATCTACAAGAAAAACCACTATCCACATTCAGAGGAAACACTGTGGGAGTTGAAACATAGAAGAAAACCTACTGCTTGAATACATGGGTTGAGGGGATATGCTGGGGAGGTAGACTCTAAATGAACATCCTAATGCAAACACTAACAACATGGAAATAGGTTCTGATCAAGGACACAAGTAATATACCCAATGAAATTGCACATCAGCTGCAGGAAGGGTAGGTGGAGTGGAGGGAGGGAAATAATATGATTATTGTAACCAAGGAATAAAGTTCTAAATTGACTAAATAAATTAATTAAAAAAAAACAACAACAAAAAACCCTCTGACAAAGGTCTAATCACTCAAATCTATAAGGAACTAAATCAATTATACAAAAAATCAAGCCATTACCCAAATGATAAATGGGCAAGGGACATGAATAGGCAATTTTCAGATAAATCAAAACTATTAATAAGTACATGAAAAAATGTTCTAAATCTCTTATAATTGGAGAAATGCAAATCAAAACAACTCTAAGGTATAACCTCACACCTAGCAGATTGGCTAACATGACATCAAAGGAGAGTAATGAATGTTGGAGGGGATTGTGGCAAATTTGGGACATTAATGCATTGCTGGTGGAGTTGTGAACTGATCCAACCATTCTGAAAGGCAATTTGGAACTATGCCCAAAGGGTGCTAAAAGACTGTCTGCCCTTTGATAGCACTGCTGGATTTTTACCCCAAAGAGATAATAAGGAAAAAGACTTGTATAAGAATATTCATAGATGTGCTGTTTGTGGTGGCAAAAAAATGGAAAATGAGGGGAAGCCCTCCAATTGGGGAATGGCTGAATAAATTGTTATATATGCTGGTGATGGAATACTATTGTGCTCAAAGGAGTAATGAACTAGAAGAATTCCGTGTGAACTGGAATGACCTCCAGGAATTGATGCAGAGTAAAAGGAGCAGAACCAGGAGAACATTATACACAGAGACTGATACACTATGGTACAATTGAATGTAATGGACTTCTCTATTAGTAGCAATGAAATAATCCACAACTATTTGGAGGGAACACATGAGAAAAAACCCTATCCACATCCAGAGGAAGAACTGTGGGGAAAGAAACACAGAAGAAAAAGAACTGCTTGATCACATTGGTAGATGGGGCTATGCCTGGGAAAGTAGACTCTAAATGATCACCCTAGTGCAAATCTTAATAATATGGAAATGGGTCTTGATCAATGATACATATTAAATCCAGTGGAATTGTGCATCAGCTACAGGAAGGGGGAGGGGGGAAGGGGGGGAAAGAACATGAGTCTTGTAACCGTGAAAAAAATATTCTAAATCATCTAATTAAATAAAATTTTTTAAAAATGAATTGTTACCCACCCACCAAAAAAAATAAAAATAACAATAACAATCTCTGGAAAATTGGCCAACTTTCCTCACCATAACAACAGCAAATGATCAAATGCCACCAATGGGCAGGTAGAACCCAAGAGCACTGTGTGTAATTAGAAATCTTGAACCCTTGGACTTCATCTCCCAGAATCTTTTTCCCTTCATCCACATAGTGTCCTTACATACTGTACATAAAAGTTTGCTCTAATCCTGCCTTTTTAACTCTTCTTCCTGTGCTCTCCTCCTGGCTCTCTTCTGGCTTTTGGCAGACCAGGAAACTCTCTCTTTGCTCATGCTATCATTTTCCTTTTTCTTCAAGTTATTAATAAATTCTTATAAGAATATAATACTTGACATATTTGAATATTAATTTTTAATCTTACAATTTGGAATTATAAATGCACTTCATTGACACTGATAATACTGCTTCCAACTTGGGCCCCATAGATTTAAAAATGATACTTGGCATATATTGTAGTAGTAGTCTCTCAGTCACCGAGGATGACGATTGTCTTTGTGCATTTTTGTGCACAAAGACACTTGTGTGTGAAGATTTAAGTGGAAAAGTTGGTGCACAGAAACAGTCCCACTCTCTCGGCGTTGGAAGCCTGGGTCCATTGGCACGAAAAGTTGTTACACCTGGAGACTTCCTCAGCTGCATTGGATGGCCGTGTTGTCTTTTGTGCTCCAACATGCCCTAAGCACTCCACAGTGCCTTGCTGTATCGCCATCTCAGCTGTTGAACCTTCTTGTTGGTTTCTTCCGCCTGTTCCGCCGAAACAGTCTTCACATGCTGGGTGAGCAAAGCCCTAGTTCACCAGGGGTCGAGGACGACCCGATGGCTACCCTCTGTGAATTTTAAAAAGTCTCCATCTTGGTCTAGCACCAAAAAATTGTGCACACCCACACTACACAGGCATGTGCTAGTCAATGACAAATCAGAAATAACTAACTGCCCACCTGGGCTGTCCTAAGCCAAGCTAGAGCCAACCATTGGATTTTGTGAGACACAGGAAGTGAGGTAGGGAACAGCCTCTGGAATTCGCTCTCTTCCTGTGGAGAGAGCTAGACGGGAGTTGGTGTTAGGAGCTTGGAGGGAGAGGACGCCCGCAGACAGCTTTCCTTCAGATTGGTCACATGAGTTAAGGACTGATTCTTTCCACCTGGGCCTTTGGGCCTAAAACTCCCTCTGCCTTGGTCAGAGGTTGAGTAGCCCCTTTCCCTTTTCTCTTCTCTCCTTCTCTCCCTATCCTTTTCCCTACTCCCAGTGTGATTAAACCTCCATAAACTTCATTCTGACTTGAGTGTTTCATTTTAGGAATTTCATAAGTAAATTCCTTGGCGGCCATTGTTCAATATTACATAAATCTTGTAGCCACATTCTTAACCATTACAATATTATAACCTCTCCCCAAAACCCACAATTTCTACCATTACACCTCACAATGTTTAGCCAGTCTGTCGAAGCCGTTGCCCGGGGTGTGGCCACTGCCACATGCTAGCAGCTACTAGGAGCCACACGTGAGAGCTGGGTGTCAGGTGGGGGTCAGAGGCTGGAGAGCTGCCCTAGGAGGGAGCCCTCCATACCAGAGATACTACCCCTCCCTGAGCACCCCATACACTCCAATTAGCATATACATAGTGCTTTAATGTTTGCAAAGCACTTTGAAAATATTATCTCATTTTATCCTCACAAGAATTCTTGGAAGTAGGAGATACTATTATTTCTACTTTACAAATAAGGAAACTGAGTTTTCAAGAGGTAAGGTGGTTTGTCTTAGGTCAAATAAATAGTAATGAATTTGACTTCAGTTCTTGACAAAGCTATCACCTTGCTCATCTTCAGGTATTTCAGGACCCACCTTCTCAGTAACCCCAGAAAAAAATTAGTCCTTGACTTCATCAAGTGATTAAAAATCAGAAAGGGATATGATTTTATTAGTGGAAACAACATTAAAGAAGGTGCATTGACATCTACTTCAATACTGTACCCTAAGTACCATGAGATCTTTTCATCTAACTTTTAACTAAGATCTTCTATGTACTGTCTCCTCTATTAGAATAAATAAGAGTAGGGACTCTCTCCACTTCCATTCCCAGTGCTGAACACAGTGAGTTAAGTATTTAAAAATTCTTTCTCATTCATTCATTCAAACTTCAAATCTACAAGAAGATTTTATATACAAATATGACCCAAAAACAAGTAGTTCCAATATCACAGGGTCTTTTGCCCAAGCCAAAGGAAACTGTTGGGATTTTTTTTTTAGTCAAATGACAATGTAATTAACTTCAAAGTCAGCTATCCTGCAAAACCAAACATTTTTCAAAGACAAAAGATGAAACATTTAAGAACCCACAAAAATAATGAATTTTAAAATAGAATTTACCTAGGGGAAAATCATCATAAAGACATAGGAGACAAAGAAAAATTTTACAATCATATGAATCCAATATAAGTTCTATAGTAAAAAAAAATAAATAAACTATGGTAGTGTTGTTTTGATTTCCTAATTTGGGGGAGATAAATTATGTCAGTAACAAATAGTAAAGGTGAAAGAAAGGAATCTTTTGATTATGGGCATTATAAATGAAGAAATAAAAGTGGCCTAAATAAGTAGGAAAAGTAAATATGACAATCTCATTTCAAGAACTAGGAGGGGAAGTGGTGGCTTAATAACAGCAAAAGGATAAAACTGTTCAATAATCCCTCCAAACCAATCTTTAAAAAGCACTTCAAAATTATAAGAGTCAAAAACCAACAGCAAGACAGCTTGAAGGGGCTCTTCCACTGAATACCTGAAAGGTAGGCAGAAAGAGTCAATTTTCACAGGACAAGGGGGAACTAGAAGAAAACTGTATACAGAGGAGTGCTGGCCAACCATCCCCCAACCTGCTGCACAAGGTTCTGAGCCTGGATATAGGCCAATTTTGGGATCCTGGGACTCTGCATACAACAACAGATTACCCTAGAACTCAGATCCACTCCTTGAAGTCCCAGGCCCTGGCACCACTTGCCTCAGTGAGGTCCAGGAAGTCCAAAGCCCTTGGTACTTTCAAGTCTGTGCTGTAGTGAAGACCTAGTTCCAAGGGCAAAATAGTTCACAGGGTACAGTCCTGCAAGCCAGCAGCAGAGGAGACAGAATCATTGGCTTTCAGAATTCCCACACAAGCAAAAAAATGCTAGGGAAATGAGCAAAGAGCAACAGAAACACCTAACCCTAGAAAATTTCTATGGAATAGAAATAGGCGACTAAAAGATCCAAGCACATGCAAAACTTCAAAGAAAAATGGAAATTGGTCTCAAGCTCTGGAAGAATTCAAAAAGGAATTCAAAAATCAAATAAGACAGGTTGAAGAAAAATGGGGAAAAGAAATTAAAGTAATGCAAAAAGAAATAATGTCTAAAAAAGCAAAACTGACCAACTGGAAAAAGAGGCACAAAAATCCAAAAAAACAGAATTGACCTCCTAGAAAAAAGAGGTCAAAAAAATTATGAAAAAAAAATTTCCATGAAAAGTAGAATGGAAGAAATGGAAAAGGAGGATCAAAAAGTCATGTAAGAAATTAATTCTTTAAAAATTAGAATTGTTAGCAAATAGAAGCTAATGACTTCACAAGACATCAAGCAATAATGAAGCAAAATCGAAAGAATGAAAAAATAGAAAATATGAAATATCTCACTAAAAAAAAAAAAACTGACCTGGAAAATAAATCCAGGAGAGACAATTTAAGAATAGACTACCTGAAAGTCATGATTTAAAAAAAAAAAAAGCCTAGACATCATATTACAAAAATTTCAAATCATATTACAAGAAAATTTCCCTGATATTCTTGAACAAGAGGATAAAATAGAAATTTAAAGAATTCATAGATCACCTCCTATAATAAATCCCCAAACGACAACTCCCAGAAACGTTATAGCCAAATTCAAGAGTTCCTAGGCCAAGAAGAAAATACTACAAACAGTCAGAAAGAAACAATTCAAATATCATGGAGCTGTTGTCAGGATTACACAGGATCTGGAAGCTTCCACATTGAAGCCACCAGAAAGCTTGGAATATGATATTCCAGAAGGCAAGGAAACTGAGTTTACAACCAAGAATCAACTACCCATCAAAACTGACTATATTCTTTCAGGGGAATATATGATCATTTAATAAAATAGATTTTCAAACATTTCTGAAGAAAAGAGAAGCATAAAAAGGTAAATAAGAGAAAAAATTTAAGGGTTTCAATAAGGAAAAATTGTTTACATTCCTACATTGGAAAGATGATATCTATAACTCTTAAAAATTTGTCATCATTATCATAGCAGTTAGAAGTAGACATAGACCTATAGAGGGTGTGGTAGTGAGCTATTTAATAGGATGATATGAGAAAAAAAAAACCTAGGGGAGAAAAAGAGGATATTACTAAATGGGAAGAGAGAAACAAAATGGGATAAGTTATAGTACATAAAGAGGCACCGGGAGGGGTGGGGAGTGGGAAGGAAATACTATTACAGTAGACAGGAGGATGAAGATGGTGATGGGTAATATTTAAACCTTACTCTTATTGGAATTGGCTCAAAGAGGGAAGAATAGCCAGATTCATTGGGGTATACAGAATCCTATCTTAACCTATAGAGAAGTAGGAGGAGAATAAGAAAGGAGGTGGTGAGAAGGGGAGTAATATGGGAGTAATATGGAAGCAAACACTGGTATGGAGGGAAAGAATGAAAGGGAAAAGGGCAGGATTAAAAGAGGAAAACAAGATGGAGAAGAATACACAGATAGTAATCATAACTTTGAATGTAATGGGATGAACTCACCAATAAAACAGAAACAGCAGAGTGGATTAAAAAACAGAACCCTACCATATGTTGTTTACAAGAAACACATACTTCACTTTGCATTAGTTCACTTAAGTCTTTCCATACTTCTCTCTACTGATATTCATCATTTTTTGAATGATAGTAATATTCCATTACACTGATGGACCACAATTTGTTTACTACTGCTCAATCAATGGGCATCTAATCTACTTAGTTTCCAATTTTTCTTACCACAAAAAGTGCTACTGTTACATTTTGGTGTATATGAGGCCTTTTAAATCAATAACTTCCTTGGGTTATTTGCCTAGCAGTGGGTCAAAGGATATTAGACATTTTAACTGTATAATTCCAAATTGCTTTCCCAAATGGTTGCACTAATATAATATAGTTCCACAAAAAAGCATAAATGTGCCTATCTTTCCTTAAACCTCCAACACTAATAATAGACAGGAGATTCTAATGTTTCCCTTAGGATTCAAATTGGTTACTAGAAAACATCAACAGTTTAAAGGGCATGAACATGCCGTTCTGTATTAAAAATGTCCCAAATCAATAAAAATTACAGAACTACAACTTAAAGCATATCTGAGGTTACATTCACACTCATCATACTGGCA
Source organism: Monodelphis domestica (assembly GCF_027887165.1). NCBI lineage: Eukaryota > Metazoa > Chordata > Mammalia > Didelphimorphia > Didelphidae > Monodelphis > Monodelphis domestica. The sequence continues at coordinate 257,584,612 of NC_077228.1, forward strand.
AAGTTGAAGAAAAGGAAAATGATAACTATTGGAGGGGCTTGGGGAAAACAGGCACATTAATGTACTGTAAGTAGAGCTGTGACTTCGATAAAGCTATTTTCCTTTGCAATTCTCTTAATAGTGGTCATCAACAGATATATGTTTGTTTGTAGTTTGCATTTCTTCTTTTGACATCTGGTTGTTAATATCCTCTGACTATATATTTCAGGAGTGCCTCTTGTTCTTAAATATTCATATCAATCCTTTATATGTCTTGATTATCTAATTAGAGAAATTTACTGTGCAGATTTTTCCCAGTTGTTTACTTTCTAAATACTGATTTTGCTTATTCGCTTTTCAATTTTACATAATCAAAATTGTTCATTTCATCTTTTGTAATCATCTCTATAAAACTTAAGTCAAAAACTCTTTCCCTCTCTGTATATTTCTCCTTTTCTAATTTATCCTTACACACTAATTCTTAAATAAACATTACTAGATAAAAGAAAGGAAGAAGTCACTAGAAGGGTAAAACAAAACTGCCAGAAACAAGCAACACTTCTAGAAGAAAGAATGAACACTGTGCAAGATCTTCAAAGAAATAAGGGAAAAGCATGTTTCTAAAACTAGAAAATATAGTGAAAATAATTCATAAAGGACAGTACAGCTAAGAACACAGAAAACAAAACCATTCAAAAACTCAATGAAATTATGTATAATCTTAGGATCTGAGTAACTCCAAAAAATGGCAGAATTAAGAACTCTATAAACTGAAGCAATAGAGATGACAAAGCTTTTGCAAGACAATCCAAGAACTATGAGTATCCCAGAAAAATGTGTTCGAGAATATGAATGCCATATTCCTAGAAACTACACAAAAAAATTCTGTTCCTAAGTTTTCTAACTAAATGTCAATAATCATTTGCCCTTCCTACTATATCAATGCTGTCTCCTTAGGAAGGATGAGTGTGCCTTAAGACAGCATTGTTAAAAACCAACTTTATGCTTGGCAAAGAATCAGAAACATCCCAAAGAAGAGTGTCCCACCCAAAACAGTGAATCATGGTGCAGACTGTCTCTGAGAAAGTACAAGGATATCAAGGCCAGTAAGCTAGTGTTCACTCTAAGCAGTGAAGGCAAACCATTTATAGAGACTGAGTGCTCAAACTGCAACCCTCATGCTACAGGTGAGTCTTACCCCAAACAGGAGAGGGAAGAAGTGCTCCCACTGGGTTGCTGAGGGCAGGTCATGTGAGAATTGTCCTCATGCATGCATGGAGGGGAAGGGGAGCAGTCCCCTCCAGCACACTCTGGAATGTGTGCCATAGGTTCACCAACATGACTCAACCCCCTTAGGTTATTTTTTAAAAATAATTTTTGTGCTTCATATTTTTGTAGAAATTCTTTCCTTTAAGATTTTAATTTTGCCATGTATAGGGCAGCTGGGGGCAACTAGGTGACATAGCAAATATAGCACTAAACTCATCTTGAGTTCAAATCCAGCTTCACTTACTGAGTGACCCTGGGCAAGTCACTTAACCCTTTTTTGCCTCCGTTTCCTCATTTTTAAAATGAGTTGCAGAAGAAAATAGCAAACCTCTCCAGTATCTTTGCCAAGAAAACCCCCAATGGGGTCACAAAGAGTTGGACACAAGTAAAAAACAACAATTTTCACTATTTCATCCCAACCTTAGAGGCATTAGATAGAGCTTAACTCAAGAACTTCAACAGATAGATCACTGGGTCTGGAGTTAGAATAGTCTGAATTCAAATTTGGCCTCAGATGCCTACTAGTTAAGTGACTCTGGCCAAGTCATTTAACCACTGCCTGACTGAATTTCCTTAACTATAAAATCAGAATAATCATAACACCTATTTCCACTAGGGATTGTTAAGAGACTCAAATGAAATAATATTTGTAAAGCACAAAAAGTGTCTGACACATAACAAATAAATGTGTCCTTTCTTCTATTTGTTATTAATTCACCCTGATCACCTTAAAAAATGTTGCCAATTTGGATTCCATTTTTTAAAAAATCAAATTAGCTAAAACTTCATCAATTTTATCTGCATTTTAAATAATTGAAGCTCAATTTTCAATAAATTTTCAATTCTACTTATTTTGCCCCCCTTTTCAAAATCTCATTTGAACTTTGTTGGTTTTTGAGTTTTATTAATGGTATGCTCAATTTACTTATCTTCTCTGTTGTATTCACATAAGTCTTCAAGGATATTGGATTTGCGTTTTTTTTAAGCAATATTGAAGGAGGAAAAAGTGGTATGCTTTTTGGTGTAAACTGAACTATTATAACAACAACAAAAAAAAGCAGAGAAAAGGAGCAATGTTCAGTTCTTATTTTGCTTCTGTTTTCTAGTCCAAGGAGAAAAAAACATGTGAAGTGAAGGCACGGAACAAAAATAGCCAAAGGAAGCTAAAACCCAAGATAAGTAGGGAGATAGTGAGAAAGTACCTTGTTCTCAAAAGGTTCAAATCACCCCATATCCCTTACCCTCTGTGGTTTCAGAATTTCCTTCCTAATAAACAAAGCAACTCTGTCCCTCCCCACTATCCTGTTTCTCCCAAATAAGTTACACCTCCTTAGAGCCAAATTCCAATAGTGAATCTGATTCCATCAGGTCTTGGTGATATCTAATGAGGTCAAATTTGCCTCCTTGTATTAGAATTTCTTACTTACTTAACCATTTTCTATGCATGTTGGTATATCATTTGAGGTCATGAGTTTTATTACTGATTCCCTTCTTGAATTATTCTCTTAGGGATCCCTAGATGTCTCTAGTAGAGATGTCTCTACTGTTATATTATTCTTAAATTGTAGATATAGTATTCTATATTAAGTTTGATAGCTATATAATAGGAAGCTTTCTTCTTCCCACTTCCTTTTCATATTGAAGCATTTTTTAAAATTAGATTTACAGGACCTCATCACATTTTTATCTATTAAACTTCCAAATTCTATTTACTTTTTTGGAATTCACATGAAAGCAAATCCTTTTTTTTCATTATGCAGCATTCAAAATATTACTGGAGATTACAAAGTCTTGAGCAAGAAACTGAATACAGGCAAAGGTGGTATTTTTGCCACTGCCATCAATAAAAAGGAAAATACTCAAAAGAAGTAGGCAGATTGGAAAAGTGATTAACTGATTAAAATGATGATGCCTGTGAAAAGGGGAATTTTCTAGGACCTATATTCATTCAAGGTACTATCTGCTTCCATGACAGTAGAAGTTTAGGTACATCTAAAAACATCCCATATGCTGAACATGAATTCAGCTCTGCATCATGTCTAGTCAATATTCCCAATTGGGAAACAGCAGGGATCCACATAAGATTATAATCTTTTCCAATGTTAGGAATGATATATGATATCACCAAAGCAGATAAAAGAGAAGACTAGACTGACATGAACAGAGTGTGAAATAGAGAGTAGAGTCAAAGGACACAGAGGATCAGTCAGAATGGAGAACTAAGAACCAATAGAGAATAAAGCCACAAAGTTGAAGGAGAAAAGAACATCAAGAAAAGCAGGGATCAAATGCCCCAAACCACAGAGGTCAAACAGAGTTATGAAAATGCCATTGGATTTTAACAATTAAGATACTGTTGATAATCTTGGAAAGAAGTTCAGAAGCCCAATTGTATAGTGGATAGGTTTCCATTTTAGATGGAACATAAAAGATTGTGACCAACCTAGATTGCCTAATAAATATCACACACACACACAAAGAAAGAAACTGACAAGAAACAGGAATGCACAAGAAAGAGAGAACTCTACCAGTACTCTCAGCAAAAACAATCAATAAGGTAGAGGAAAAAAAACAAGTCTGACCTCCAGCAAATGGAGCCTGAAGCCAGAGAAACTTTGCCCTTTCCTATTGGAGTCATAGTGGGAAAAGAGTCTGCCTATATTACTTAGGGAAATGGGGCTAAGCACTAGGAGGCCATCTAAAAAACCTCGAGCTAATATTTCTAGTAGAGCCACTGAAAGAGATAGTTTCCAGAATTTTTGGCAGTAACCTCCTAACACTATCCTGAGTGCTATACATGACAGTAAAGCCTATTCCTGGCTAAGACCAGTATCTGCATTGTGCCACCAATAGGAAGGGAAGAAAGAAAAAGATTCTAAAAATGGGTGAAGCCTAGTCCCATCCACTTCATCAAGAACTACAACAGAAGAAGCATCTAGACTACAGGAAGGACAGGTCCAAGCAGGATATATCCATCCCATCCAAGGGGTACAGGCTGGCCCTAGTACAAAGTCTCAACCCAGGGTCTGATATTGAAGATAAGATTCAAGAGAAGAAAACTCCAAATAAAACAAAGAAATATTATGGATTAAAATAAGTCCAAGGAGGTAAATCCAGAAGGACAAAGTAACTCAGTAAGTTCAAGTAAAGCCTCACAGAAACAAATGGCTTGGACACAAGCACTTCTAGAATAAATATTTTAAAAATTAAATTAGAGCACTTAAGGAAAACACTGGAAGAAAAAAAAAACAACTTGGAACAGGTGGAAAAATCTTACCCACATGGTGAACTCTCAGAAAAAAATAGAATAGAGTGAATAGAAGTCAATACTTCAATGAAACAAGAAGAAATAGCGGGAGTAATGAACTATTAGTAAAATGTTTCTACCATCAAAAACTGATCTGAAAAAAAGAAAGAGATCATTTAAAAATAAGTACAATCTTTGAAAACCACAAGCAAACAAAAACATCATACTACCCATAAAAGAAAACTTGTTCAAATCTATGAGAATCAAAAGACAATATAAAAGCATCCATAAGGTCACTTCTTAAAAGAAAACCCTGTTTAAAACACCTAGGAATGACCTAGCCAAAATCCAACAATTCCAGGTCAAAGAAAGTAAGCATCAAAGAATAAAGAGTCTGTAATGGAAGCAAGTAATGACAGACAGGATCACAAAAGACCATACTGCAACTTATAAAGAGGAAATATTGAGAATAAACATTCCAGAAGACAAAAGAAAAAACTTACAAAAAAGAATAACTCAGCTTGCAAAACAGTATAAACCAACAGGGAAAAATCAAGTATTTTTCCAAAACTCTTATGCTATGTTCTAAGGCAGAAGAGTGCTAAGGCCTAGGCAATGGGAGTTTAGTGACTTGTCCAGGATCACAGAGCTAGAAGTGTTGGGGGTCGAATTTGAACCCAGGACTTCACATCTCCAAAATTTAAGATGCTTGATAAAAAGACTAGAGTGGGTCTTTGAAACACAAAGGAGTCAAGAGAACATAGAAGGCAAAGATCTGGAAACAAAATAGGTGACCATAAAATGAAAAATGGCTAGACACATTATGGTATATTAATGTAAAGAAGCATTATTGTGCCATAAAAAATGATGAAAGGAACAGATTCAGAAAAATCCATCACCTTTGAGGTAGATGCTATTATTATTCCTATTTTACAGTGGAGGAAATTGAGGCAAATGACCAATGAGTGACTTGCCCCAGTTCATATGGCCAGAAAGTGTGTAAGAATGGATTTGAACTTGGGTCTTCCTGATTCCAGAGCCAGTGTTCTATCCATTACACAACCTAGCACATATTATTTACTTAGTCACTGAATTACTCAACCCTTTGGGGAACAGTAGCTTAAACAAAGGTCTGTTTGAGTAACAGTTAGGATATGTCTGCTGTGTTTAAACAAACTATATCAATAACAAAAGAAAAAAGGAAATGCAGCCATATTCATTATTTATTCAACAAACAAGAAATGAAAATAAAGCACAAAAATTGTAAGAGAGTTACAAATTGTACTTTTTCAATTAAATGTAATATTTTCTTTATTTACTATATTCACAGAGTCAACAGATTTAGCTGAAAAGTTCCTTAAAGATCATCTAATCCAATTCCCTTCAATTTGTAGATGAGGAAATTAAGCACAGCTTATTAAGGGAAATGACTTGTCCAAGATCACATGAATAATACAAAATATAAGCACCCTAATAAAAAGCATAATAAATAAACTGTAATACAGTTATCACTTCCACATGGCAACTTTACCCACTGCAGTTTTGCTATATCACAGGTTGGCATAAGAAATTAAATGGTAATTTTTGGGAGAGTTTTACAGAAGCTGCAGACTACTTAAAGACCAGCAAATACAAAAAAAGATTAGAAACTCAGGAATGTATACATCCAAAATTTACAATAAGGTCCTGTAACCACTCCATAAGAGAAAAAAAATCAGACTACTTTTTCTGGTAAGAAGAAAAAGCCAACGAAATTTACACAGATATTCCAGATCATGGAATACCATGCCCCACTCCTTCAATATAGAAGGAATAAATGTATAGACCACAACCCATCTCCTCTTTGCAATTCTGGAAATTGAAACTTTATTTAGTATTAAAATGCTATTTTAAAATAACAGTAAAAAAAACATGACTTAGGTAGATATTCTATTATTCTGCTTCCTACTGCTCTTTTCAACCTTTACCTTTGTTTGTATTTCAAGGAAAGTCCCTTCCAATAAGCAGTTTCCTCCTTTAAACTTGAAAAGTCTGGTATTTCCTCACCATCCATGGTCAAAATAGTCTGTAAAGACAATAACATTGAAAAATTTTAAGAATTGGGCATGAGAAATAGGAACCATGTAAACACACACATATATATATTTTTATTCATTCTAGAACAGTACAACTCATTCTCTGGAGGAAACTGAATATCAAAGATTCTAGGAAAATGGAATTCTATTACTTCTTTAAAGTTGAGTCATCAATTTTAAACTTACTTCCTTCTGCATAGTACTAATCATAGAGAACACCAAGATCAAGAATAGTCATAAAAGGCACATGAAGTCTTTTCAGTTGTAGCTAAAAGGCTATAGAAATTAATAGACTCCACTGTATTATATTGTGGTAGGAACAGGGACCCCTGAATCTACTGCCTTTTGAGTAAAGTAGAAATAATGGAATGCCAGGGTAGCTCCTGCTAGAATAGCAATGCAGTTAATTACTTGAAGAGCACTTGCCTCTGAAACCATTTGCCACCCAAGAATTCTAGCAAATAGTTCATTATTTCTTTGGCTTTAACTTCTAGCACTCCAGAAACGATTACAAGTAAAATGAATGTCTACTCTTCATAATGTCTCCTCCAGGTAGTCTTCTCTTTACTGAAAGTTGAAAGTTTTTACCAAGCTCTCTCTTTTCTTTTCTTTTTGAAACTTGTGATTTCATTAGTGTGGGCAGCTCACCATTAGTACTGTTTCTGTAACAAATGATATTAAAAGAGTGTCTGTGCCATGAAATTAAGTAACTTGTATCCAAGGTCACACAACCTGCATATATCAGTCAGGACTTGAACCACGGTATTCTTTACCCAAGGGGGGATTTGATAGGTACACAGAAAGGAAAAAAAAAGTTGATCCTTTACTTGACTGAGTCTTATATGGTCTTAAATTGACTTTCTGGAATTCCCAATCAAATTTAAAGGCACAGTTTTAGGATAAAGATCCACATTAACCCACAGCAGACAAATTAGTAATTCAGGCTAACTCAAAAAATGAAGAGTCTCAAATTTAGCTGCAGCTTAGATATAAAGGCACATTGAAGAGGTCTAAGAAGAACCCCTTCTTACCAATTCAAACATTAAAATTAAAATTACTAAAATGCACTCAATTTAACTTTGTCTTGTTAACCTTTTTAACAAATGAACTAAATTTCTGAGAAATATTAACGAGAGCTTCATGAAATAGATAGTCTTTTAAATAAAAACTTTATTTCCTATGGTCTTATGGAGTCTAGTGGGTATTAACAAAATGGTTATATAGCTAGTAAATGTCATAAAGAGGATTCAAGCTGAGGTCTTCCTTACACTTCCTGATCTCTTTTCATTATGCCTCTCAAATCAATTACTTGGTTCTCTAACATTCTGTATGCATGAAGAATAGTTTTTGTTTGTTTTTTTAAAAGGTCAGAATGACTTGACCACAAAATGTATGAAATGAAGTAACATGTAATAGAAGTTAGAGTCAGGTTGCAAAAGATAGTGTCAAACTGTAGAATCTAAATTTTCTCCTAAAAGTAACAGATAATCATTAGAATTACACTGAATAGGAGAGTGACCTGGTCAAACCTGCAATTTTAGAAAATCATTTTAGAAGCTGTGTGAAAAAAAAAAGGAAGTCTTTGTAGACAGATGAGACAGGGGAGATCAATAAGGATGCTATTGCTAAAGTCTAGGTAAGAGGTCACAAGATAAATCTACTAGTGATTATGTGTGATTAAAGAAAAAGGATGACCACCAAAACTGTTACAAAGGCACAAACAAGATTTGGCAACCACAGTAAGATGAGTGAGAGAGAGAAGTCAATGATAATGCCAGTGTTGGAAACATGCATGACTAGAAGGATGGTAGTGCTCTCAACAGAAATGGACAAATTCAGAAGAGTTGGGGCTGGGGAAAATAGATTTATTTGAGCACATTGAATTTGAGATGACTACCAGACATCCAAGCTGCAAATGTGTAACTGTTGACGGTAAGACTCCCTATGGAGAGAGAATACTATGACTGATCTGCATAGAGGTGATCATTAAATTTATGGGAGCTGAAGAGGTCACCAAGTAGAAAGTATAAAGACAGAAAAAAGAGGGCCTAAGACAAAAGCCTTAAGTGTACCTGCACTATTAAAGAGCATGATATGGATATGAACCAACAAAGGAAATGAAGAAAGAATGGTCAAACAGGTAGGGAGAGAATCAAGAGACAGCAATATAACAAAAACCCAGTGAAGAAAGAGTATCTGACAAGAAAGGGTGTTTAATAATGTCAAATGATGTCCAGAAGTCAAGAAAGAATGAAAAGGGGCCACTAGGCCTGGAGACTGGAGGACCAGGTTCAAATCAGGTCTTAGAGATTTCCTAGATTTGTGAGCCTGGAAAAGTCACTTAATTCCCATTGCCTAGCCTTTCCATTCTTCTACACTGTAACCAATACTTAGCATCAATTCTAAGAACAAAGATATGGTTTAAAAAAAGAAAAAAGGAATGGCAAAAAGGCCATCAGATTTCATAATTAAGAGCTCATTGTTAATGTTAAGTGAAAATAGTTTCAAATACCTCTCAAAGAAGACAACAAAAAATAGAAAAATTAGAAAGAATTTTAAAATTATAAGAAAATAAAAACTAAAAATGAATAATATAAAGAATTTAAATCTGCTAAATAAAAAATTAAATCAATAAACATTTATTATACCTCAACTCCCAACAAGCATTTAGTTATATGCCTACTATATACCAAGCATTGTGATAAGTGAATGGAAATACAAGAATGCAATAATCCCTCCTCTCAAAGAGCTTACATTCTAACAGAAGAGTTGTTCAGTTGTGTGTAACTCTTCATGACCCCATTTGGGATTGGTTTAGCTAAACAACTGGCACATGAATGCAATGGAGCATTATTGCACCATAAGAGAATTACCAAAAATTCAGAGAACCAAAGGAAACAGGAATTAGTGCAAACTGAAGTAGAATCAGGAATACAAATGCAGCAATGGAAATGGAAAAAAACAAAAAACAAACCCTGAAGACTATAATAACCTAACTATGCATATTTGTTATGAGTTTTCTTTTTCTTGTCTTTTCAATGAGTCCAGGGGAAACGAAGGAGAGAATTTGGAACTGAAAATAAAATTGAATTTTTAAAATAATTATCATTATAATGTCCAAATCTGGCCTCAAAAAAATATGTAAAAAAAAATATTTCATTTCCTTCTTTGTAGTGGAGGGAGGCAGCCTATACAGGGGTTGGTATGAGTGTGTACCATTATATAAACTGTCAATCTAGATTGGTGTAATGGCTAGTTTTATGCTGAATTTAAATTATAAGTGGTGATTCTAAGTAGGCCAGGAAGGTATATATTTGTAAATGAAAGTGATAAAAGACAAAAGAAAGTGGGTAGCTAGGCAGATTGAGTGGACTGAGAGCCAGGTTTAGAGATGGAAAGTCCTGGGTTCAAATTTGATCTCAGATACTTCCTAGCTGTGTGACTCCAGGCAAGTCACTTAACCCCCATTGCCTACCCCTTACTGTTCTTTCTGCCTTGGAACCAAAACATAGTATTGATTCTAAGAAGGTTTTTAAAATAAGTATTAATAAATGTTTTTAAAGTGTCTGACAAAGGTCTAATTTCTCAGATATACAAAGAACTAAGTCAAATTTATAAGAAATCAAATCATTTCCCAGTTGATAAATGGTCAGAGGATATGAATAGGCAGTTTCAGATGAAGAAATCAAAACCATCAATAATCATATGAAAAAATGTTCTAAATCCCTCCTGATTGGAGGAAATGCAAATCAAAATAACTCTGAGATACCACCTCCGATACCTAGCAGAGTGACCAATATGACAGTAAAGGAAAATAATAAAATTTTGGGAAGGGATGTGACAAAATTGGGATACTAATGCATTGCTGATGGAGTAGTGCATTGATCCAACCATTCTAAAAGGCAATTTGGAATTATGTCCAAAGGGCTTTAAAAAAAAATGCATGTCCTTTTATCTAGCAATACCACTTTGGTTTATATCCCAAAGAGATTAAAAAAAATAAGAAAGGTTCTGTTTGTACAAAAATATTTATAGCTACCCTTGTTGTGGTGGCAAAAAGTTAGAAAATGGGGGGGGGGATGTCCCTCAATTAGGCAACAGCTGAACAAATTGTGGTATATGATGGTGATGGAATACTATTGTGCTATAAGAAATGATGAACAGCTTGATTTCTAGAAGAACTGGGAAGATCTACATTCACTGATGTGAACTGGAGTAAAATAAACAGAACCAGTACTGTACACAGTAACTCAAACATTGTGGGACAATCAAATGTGATTGACTTTGCTACTAAAAGCAATGCAATGATCCAGGCAACACTAAGGGACTTATGAGAAAGAATGCTATCCACATCTACAGAAAGAACTCTGGGAGTAGAAATCCAGAAGAAAATATGTGATTTATCACTTGTTTATATGAACTGGGAATTTGGTTTTAAAAGATTACTGTTACAAAAATGAATAATATAGAAATAGGATTTGAGTGATACTATATACATAAACCCTTGTGAAAAATGAAATAAAATAAAATGTCTGAGCACAAAAATTTATATTTCATAAATCAAGATAAATATTTTACTAACAAAATATGAGAATTTTCAGAAAATTGTTGCCTAAATCACTAAATATTCAGAAAAAGGTTTCAGACAGAGGGGGGAATAGGAGGGAAGAGCTAAAATGAAGAATTATTTTTGGTTAAGTGAAGGGCTAAATTCAAATTACATAGTTATTAATAATACTCGCCACCAAGATCATTGACTCTAGCCATCTGGAGACACTGTCACCTCTTGATAATCCATTCAGTTCTGTAACTAGCACCTTAGGACAAAGTTGCCCTCACTGTTCACTGGGAGGGCTAAGTAGAACCTTTCACCTCAATCTCTGGTACCTAGCCAGCCCCAGAATGCACTTCATTCTAACTATCCCAACACCTAGATCTAGCCACATCAGGAATTTTGCATCATCTCTGACATGGCAACTTAATTCCCATCCTCTTGTCATATCCAACTCTACAATTTGTGCCCTCAATCCTATCCTCATCCTTCTCTACATCATCATACTCTTTTGTTCTTTTGTTCATGTTCTCTTTCCCCCAATTTTCAATCTCTCCTTATCAACTGGCTATTTTCAAAGAGGCTCATATTTTTCCACTTATTTTAAAAAACCTTTGCTACTTCAAAGGTTCAGATATTAGCCTCAATTTTGTTCAAGTATTGAAATGTTTGTGTCTGTTGACTATTATTAAATTCATAATAGAAAATAAAGTGGAGAGAGCACTGGACTTGGAGTCAGGAAGACCCAAATTCAAATCTGACAGGCACAGTATGATCCTGGGCAAGTTATTTAATCTCTGTTGACTCAGCTTTCTCATCTGTATGGGAATAATACTAGCATCTACCTCTCAAAGGTGTTTGGAGGATAAAATGAGGTATTTGTAAAGAGTCTTGCAAACCTTAAAACTATACAAATGCCTAGCTTTTACCTATTATTAAATATTTGCTTCACTTTGCCACTGCCTAAAGCTATCATCCTTTTCTTTCTTTCACAGCCTAACACATAGAAAAAGCTATCTTCATTGTCCACTGTCCACTGATGTTTCCAAAGTTTCCAATAATCTTTTTATTACTTAAACCAATGGTGCTTTCCCAGTCCTTATTCTTCTTAAATTCTATTTATAATTTGATAGTGCTGACCACTCCTTTCTGCTATATTCTCTTTCCTACCTTTTCAGTCACCACAGTATCATGGTTTTTTCCATACATATCTAACAGATCCAACTGCTCTTTCTCAATCTCCTTTGCAAGTACATCATCCATGTTCTAACTCCTACATGTGGGAGTATCCTAGTGCTCTTTCCCCAATCCTATCCCTTCCTTTCTCTATTCTCTCTCCTGATGACCTCATCAGCTCCCATGGATTCAACTACCACCTCTATATAATTTCCAAATCAAAATAATCAATCCTATTCTCATGACTGAGCTCCAAACTTTTCAATCAATCAACAAACATGTACAAATACAAAGAAAGAAACAAACACTACTCTCATCTGCATCTGGACTATGGTCATCTCTGGAAAGACCTTCTTCATGGACTGAAGCAGAGTGAAATAAGCAGAATTAGGAAAACATTGTACATTGTAACAGCAATATTGTGGAATGAGCAACTGTGATGATAGACTAACAATACAATGATCCAGGACAATTCTGAGGAACTTATGACAAAGTATGATATCCACCTCCAGAGAAAGAACCTTTGAGAGTTGAAATACAGATGAAAGCATATGATTTTTCAATCATTTATTTAGGTTTATGTTTTAGGGTTTTTATAAGATTATTCTCTTACAAAAATGGTATAATATAACTCAGATAGAATCTCCTGCCAGCAGTGGGAGAGGGGAAGGGAGATAAGTTCAAACATATAACTTAGGAAAATTTATATGGAAATTTGTTATTACATGTAATTGTTAAAAAATTTTAAATAGGGGGCAGCAGGTAGCTCAGTGGATTGAGAACCAGGCCTAGAGATGGGAGGTCCTAGGTTCAAATCTGGCCTCAGCCACTTCCTACACAGTATTGACTCCAAGACAGAAGATAAGAGTTTAAAAAAATTTTTTTTCAATAAATAAAAAGCAAAAGGTTTTTTTTTAATTGAGAATCCTAACATAAATGGAATAAAAGCTACGTTAAAGAAAAAACAATTTTAAAAGAGAATCCAGGAATATATTATTCACAGGAAATGTATTTAACCCAGAAAGATAGAATGAAAGGGTCACCTGGAATTTATCATGCCACCACCAAATTACAAAATTCAGAAATGGCACTGGTGATATCAGATATGTCAAATTCAAACAAAAAAGCATTTAGATAAAACAAAGGCGTTAAAAGGTTCCATTCAAAACTATGCCCAAAGGGCAATAAGACTGAGTGCCCTTTGATCCAGCCATAGCACTGCTGGATTTGCACCCCAAAGAGATAGTAAGGAAAAAGACTTGTACAAGAATATTTATAGCTGCGCTCTTTGTGGTGGCCAAAAATTGGAAAATGAAGAGATGCCCTTCATTTGGGGATGGCTGAACAAATTGTGGTATATGTTAGTAATGGAATACTACTGTGCTAAAAGGAATAATAAAGTGCAGGAATTCCATGGAGACTAGAACAACCTCCAGGAAGTGATGCAGAGCGAAAGGAGCAGAACCAGGAAAACATTGTACACAGAGACTGAAACACTGTGGTACAATTGAATGTAATGGACATTAGTGTCAATACAACGTCCCTGAACATTCTGCAGGGTCCTAGAAGAAAAAACACTAGCCACAAGCAGAGGACAAATTGAGGGAGTAAAAACACCGAAGAAAAGCAACTGCTTGACTACAGGGGTGGAGGGGACATGACTGAGGAGAGACTCTAAATGAACACCCTAATGCAAATACCAACAACATGAAAATGGGTTCGAATCAAGGACACATGTGATACCCAGTGGAATCATGCATCAGCTATGGGAGGGGTGGTGGGAAGAAAAGAAAATTATCTTTGTTTCCAATGAATAATATGTGAAAATGGCCAAATAAAATAATGTTAAAAAAAAAGGTTCCATTCAAAAAGAGAGTATATACAAATGAAATATATGGAAGAAAGCCAAGCTACTAATAGGTATATTTTTTAATGCTTCAAATCACTAATAATGAGAAAAATGTAAAAGGAAGCAACTCTAGGATTCTCTCTCATGCCCACTGGGTTGACAAAGCCATTAAAAATGACAAATATTAGAAAGGCTATGGGAAAACAGGCATATTAATGCATTGTTATAGTTATAAAAATTACTACAGCCAACTATGTACAATGATAAACATATACAGGATAAACTGGATGAAGGAAGACTCCTTGTAGAATATGGGATTTTATCTGGAAGCTAAGGAAGGAGAGCATTCTAGGCCAATAAGTGAAAATGTATCAAGTGGTGGCACATACCTATAAGCTATGGCTCTCTTGAGCTCAGAAATTCTGAGCTGAAAGGCTAAGTCAACAGAGTTGTCCACAGCATTAATGATGAGCCACTAGGAGCAAGGAGGAGCAAACTGGCTCAGAGAAACTGTAAACAGAGAAGGTAAATGCTAATAAGTGTGGGGTTGGTCCAGGGAATAATCAGAGAGGGAAAGGAGATGCTATAAAAATAGAATGTCCAGTATTTACCCACTGAATAGATATAAGGGATGAAAGAAAGGAGTTGATGACCCCTACACATTGTTAAATACCTAGATGACTAAAAGGATAGAAATAATGGCGGTGTCCTTCAACAGTAATAAAGAAGTGGGGAGGTCTTGAGCATGGGAAATAGGGAGGAAAATTAATTCAGTTGTGGGTTTTTTTTTTAACCTTCTAAGGTTCTAAGACCTTCTGTCTTAGAATTAATACTAAGTATTGGCTCCAAGACAGAAGAACAGTAATGACTAGGTAATTACGGATAAGTGAGCTGCCCAAGGGCACATGGGAGGTGTGTGAACCAAAATCTGAACTCCTGTCTCCAGGTCTGGCTCTCTATCTACTGAGCCACCTAGCTGCCCCATGAGTTGAGCTCTGACAATGTTGGATTTAAGATATTGATAGGACATTCAGTACAAGGTACCCAGTAAGTGTTTGGAATATTGGAACCAGAGGTCAGAAGAGAAAGGTTAGGGCTGGACAAAGATTTGAGAATCATCTACATAGAGTTACTGACTCCATAGAAACTGATGAGATCATCAAATAAAATAGTGTAGAGGGAGACTCAAAGAGGATCCAAGACAAAATGTTAAGGGACGCCCACAGTAACAAAAATTACAGGGGAATAAAAGGGAAATAAAAGAAAAGAACTAGTCTAAAGAGGTGAGTGACTCTTAAGACTAGAGGATGGCTGAATGAATTGTGGCACATGACTGTAATGAAATATAATTGGGTCACATAAAATGACAAAAGAAATTACTTCAAAGAATACTGGGTAGTATAAAATGATACAGAGTAAAGTGAGAACAACTTATGCAAGGACAGCAACACTGTAAAGAAAAATAACTTTGAAAGACTTAAGAAGTCTGTTAAATGCAATGTCCATCTAAAGACTCCAGATGATAAAATATAACAATTACCTAGAGACAGAGAGGAGATGGACACAAGGCACAGAAAGAGTGATATACAAACTGTGCAGATTTGTTTTGCTTAAAAATGCTTGTTCCAAGAATTTTCTTTCCTTTTTTCCCTCCTCTTGGTTAATCAGGGGAAGAAGGGTTAAGAAGAATGGATGTTAGCAATAGTCAAGCCAATAAAAGAGGGTCATTGAAATATTTTTTAATTCATAGAAGATAACCAAAGACATTTCAAGGAAGCAAAGACAGATAAAATAATTTTGAAAATAATATCAGAAGCAGCTAGGTAGCTCAGTGGATCTAGCACCAAACCTGGAGTTAGGAGGACCTGGGTTCAAATATGACCTTAGCTTTTGACCCTAGACAAATCACTTGATGGATCTGTGAAATGATATAACCATTCTGGAGAGTTATATGGAACCATGCCCAAAGGGCCATAAAATTACATATACCCTTTGATCTAACAATATCACTACTGGGCCTGTATCCCAAAGACATCAGAGATAAGGGAAAATGACCTACCTAGACAAAAATATTTTTAGCAGGTCTTTTTGTAGTGGCAAACTGAGGAGGTAAACATCAATTGGGGAATGGCTGAACAAGTTGTATTATGTGGTTATAATAATACTATTGCACCATAAGAAATGGAAAACAATTGTCAAAAATTGATTCTACATGTAATCAAAAAGTAAAAAAAATTAATCATTTTTAAGAGACAAAGGTTTACAAAAAGAGAATATGCAGAAAGTAAGTGATATGAAATGAAGAGTTATAACTTCATTGAGAATTCTGTTGTATATATAGAAACACTCTTTTGGGGAGAGTACTTAAGTTCATAATAAAACAATTTTTTTTTAAATTTTAAGAGGTAGTAATTGAAATGAATCCTGAAGGGCCTATCAGGTGGAAATGATGAAATGAGTGTGTCTTCCAAACATTAGAGACAGCTAGTACAAAGGTACAGAGATTAGTGTACTGTGTCAGGAATACATGAGGACAACTTGGCTGTCTCAAAGAAAATAAAATGGTGAGAAATGAATTAAAGAGGCTGGAAAGTGAAGCTGGGGACCAGTTTGTGAAGGGCTTTAAAAAACAATATTTTATCCTAGGGACAACAGAGAGTCATTAGAGTTTAATGAGTAGGAGAGTTAAAAAAATTTTTTAATTACTTTGGCACTATGTGGAGAATGGATTGGAATGGGGGAGGCACTTGAAATAGGAAAATCAATTAGGAGGTCAATGCAATAGTCTTTGCAAGGAGTGATTGGGCCTGGACTAAGACGATGCCTATGTCAGATGCAAGAAATGTTGAGAGAAGTGCTCAGATCATGCCCCTCCCCTCCCTTTCTCCTTCCCCTATCTGGGACTAGGGACTGCAGGGAGGCAGCAAGGAGGGGCCCCCTCTCCCACCATCCAGCCAGGCCCCATCCCCTAAAAGATCTCTAATTTCTTCCTTCCTTCCTGGCCAGTCACCAGTGGGGAGAAGGGGAGTTACCCCACCCCCCAAAGGCTAACTAGCTCTCTTTCCATTCCTTGCTCCCATCCCCACATGGGTCACAACCCAATAATCAGCAGGAAAGGCTGGATGTAAGGTCAGGAGCTGGCACCACTCATCCCCAAAGGGATGCAGAAGGCAGCTTGTCAGGGAGTTGGTGGGGGGGGGGTCAGGTCATACAGTCTGAGGGCTTGGGGCAGGGTCTGACACAGGGTCTCTAAAAGGTTTGCCATCACTGGTTTAGAATAAGTGTCAAAAATGAGACTGGCAACTGAGAGTGGTAGAACCTAATTAAAAAATAATGGGAATTAACAAAATAAATACAAATAGAGCACAGATAATGTTAATTTGTGATTTTCGCCTCACTGTCCTCCTCCATTTCTAATTTTGACACCACTCATTTATAAAATGTTACATATTTCCCTGATGCAAACTAACAGAGGCTATTCCGTTTTAATCTTTGTTTCACACACTTAGCACAGCATCAAACACATAGGAGGAACTTAATAAATGCCTAACAGAAGATTATAAACAGTAATTACCTTATAAAATAAGATGCAATGGAGGGAAAAGTTAGTTTCAAGAAAGTCTGGTTAGAAACACAACAAAGCAAAAATCTTCATTTGAAGTGAAACTAAGGGTAAAGAGAAAAAAATGGAAATTGCATGTCTAAATTTTCATAACAAATTCTTTTCTTCATTAACAGTGGAGGTACCATATTTGGACTCAAATACTAAAGTATTGAATGTGCTTCTTAACAAAGTAGAAATTGAAAAGCAAAAATGGAAAGAGCATCTAGACTGGACCAAGTATATGCAAAGAAGTTATATCTTTAGGAATACAAAAAAAACCCAACAGAATATTAATAATTATTGACCCATATACATACTTCTCAGACCTATTAAGTTTTTAAAAGCATCCATATATTTTATACATATATATGTATATATATATATATATATATATATATATATATATATATATATATACACACACGATGAGACTATCCTTAGAATTATAGTTGATTCCCAATAAGCATTTCTCCCTTCCCTTTTAACAAAAAAAAAAAAGGTAGGGAGGGCAGGGGGACTTCTGGCTAACATAACTGCCTGAACAGAAGGATGGGAACCCAGTTCCTATTATATCTTCTCCAACAAAAACCTAAATATCATACCAGACCAAATAATGGCCAAGGAATATAATACAGTAAATAACTGAATCCATCCCAGCACCATACAAAAAGCAAAAAGCCCACAGGCAATGGGAAAGAGAGAGAAGGTCCACTAGAAAAGTCAGGACCAATGTAAGCAAAAAAGAAAAAAGTCTCTCAGGCAACCACAGATGGGTCAGAGATGTTAGTAGCCACAACAACCAATACAAGTAAACTGGGACACTTAGACTTAAAGGTTCTGAGCTCCATAGCACTCTGTCCTAGAAAGTCATAGAAGGCCCTGAAAATTCAGTGTTCTAAATATTAAAGATCCCACTAGCATTCCTATCAGAGACACATCTGAAGGGTCCAGAGATGAGCAAGCTGACTAACCTACCCAAAAACATATCAGTGGATATACCTTGGCACAAAGCCCTACTTCAGGAAACCAGGCTGTATCTACATAAAAAAGAAGATACCAACTACTAGAATTAGAATTATTACAGATCTGGAAAATAATTAAAGACCCAAAGAGACAGTCTATAAGAAGTATCAAACAAAAACTCAAAAGAAAAAATGGATTTTCCGCAAGAATCATATGAATACCTGGGAAGAGGTTTTTTTTTTTAAATGAAACAAAAGACATAGCAATAGCTTTTATAAATAAAAGAACCACAAGGTTAAAAAATGAGCTTAGAATATAAAGTGTTAATATGAAGTATACTAAAATAATGTCTGAAAATTAGGTAAATCAAATATAAATCAATGACTACAGGAGACAAAAAATGTTGTAAATCAAAAGATTATAACAAAGACAAGAACAACCACAAAACAATCACATGATAGCATATGCAACATTCTATACCTATAGACCCTCAGACCTCTGAGAAAAGGGATCTGTTAAAATCATCTATTTTACAGGAGTAAGACTAATCAATATAATTAATCTAAGTTTGAATAAACTAATAGGTTTGTATAAACAACACTTTAGAGTGGTCTCTACCTTTAAACTCATACAGTATTCCATTATGCCTATTTTCATTAACTATAATAAAACATTTGATTTGTGATACAAAACAGCACTTTAAAGGCCAGATATTTCCAATTTATAGATCAAATCATAAAGATTCTCTGAAAGATGCAATAGAGAGAATTTTTTGTTCAATGATGGTGTGATTATTAGTATCAAGCAAGGCATAAAACAGGGAGACATGCTCACCAAAGGTGTTTGCCACCATCATGGAGGATGTCCAGTGCAGAGTCCAAATGGAAGAGGGAATTCCCTATAAATGGTGAAGTCCTCCAGATGATCCTGTTTGCAGATGACATTGTGTTGATAGCATCAAGCCCAGGAACATTGCAGAGACTCCTAAATGAGATCCATAATCACTCAAGAGTTTGCCTAACTAACCACCCAAGGAAAAAGTAAGTGGATGAAGAACATCTATTTTCCAGACTATGATATGCAAGTGGATAGACTATCCAGAGAGCTGGTTCACAACTTTCTCTAGACATATATCCAATAGTTGGTTGCTGAACAAAGTTTGAGAGTACCAACAGCTAAATAAATGCTTATATACAATTGTAATATTTTGCCCCATTCCAAAAATTTTCTACCTGCTAAGCAAAAAGACGTGGTAGCTAAGAACAATATTAATTTAAAAGATAAACACACATGTAAAATATTACATGTTTCCCATAGGAGAATGCAATATAAGTGAGGAGAGGGACTAAGTGCACATGAGAATTACTTCATTTTTCTTTGTTTCATAGCCAAAGAATTAATCACCAAGTATCAGCCTATGGATGGCAACATTTTCGTACTTAACCAGGTTGGTCCTTGAAAAACCTACAATCTGTTGCTGGGACACAACTAAGCCTTTATAAAAAAGAAAAATATGCCACAGCTTACATTGGCATAGACCCCAAGAAATCAAAATTGCCTCCATATCACAATGACACATTAGAAAAGAACTTAGAAATTGCTAATTGCCTCGTTTAAAACAAAATTTAAAGTCTAGAAAATTTGGCTAAATTGGAAGACAGACTATGTGAACATAAAATACTTTCACTCCATAATATACAAGTTTAACGTGAAAATAAATTCCCCAGGTCTTTCCATCTCCACTTTATCCCATCTCCTTCAAATTACTACCAATTTAAACTTCCCTATGCAGAGATAGTCATATTACCCGTGTTAAAAAAAAAAAAAAACTTTCAGTGGATCCCTACAGGCTACCAAAGTACAATTCAAGTTATTGTCCTTGACATTCCTCTGCATGTTCTATGCTCCAGCCAAAATGGACTTCTCTGTCTCCACTTCCCCACACACCCTCAAAAAAACAAAAAACTGTCCTTCATTTTCCTGTTTGCCTTTGCTACTCCCAGCATTTCCCAATTGTGGCATGTTTCCTTTCCCCATCTGTTTGTTAAAACCCAAAATACCACCTCTTTTATGACAACTTTCCACATCTCCCATTGTTGGTAAATAAACTTTCCTCTGATGACTTCCATATGCCTTTTGTTCTGTGCTTCTCTAATGCACTTCTATATATACTGTATTACAGTTATATCTGTGTCTTATCCTACTACTAAACTCCAGTTCTCTGAAGACAGCAGCTTAATTTTTTATTTTCCCAAAACCAAGAACATGGCTCTGTGTACTGATAGTGAACTGAAGGAATTTCTGTTACTATATGTTTGTACTTGAGTTTCTGAGAGGTAGTCAGAAATTCTAAATAAATAACATAAAGGTTATTATAAAGATTGCAGTATAAGTCATCTGAGCCAAACCAAGGAATACGAGCCACTTCTACAGAATTCCCAGCATCAGAGATATCTATTACCTCTACTACTAACTTTATAAATGCATGTACTACCTTCTATTGAGAACACTACAGAAGTCACAGGTTTACAGCTAGAAAAGGCAAGGATCATAGAATATAACTCATCATTTTACAGAAGAGTTAACTACAGGTTAGAAAGGTTAAGTAATTTGATCAGTCACAGAGAGAGCATTTAAGACAGAATTTGAATCCAGAGTTTCCTGACCCTAAATTCAATGCTCTAGGAGTTCCAACTCCAAATATAATAGTGGAAGAAGCATTAACAGAAGTCCTTCAACAGGTTTCCTGTCTGAGGACAAGATGTATCTTCTTCATCTCTACGTCTATTGCTGGGTTTCTTTATAATGGATAGGTTATCTGCCCACACTTCATGAAGGGGAACCTTTCATATTACTCAGAAGAAAAAAAAGTCTAAATAAAAATCTCAACACGAATTGTCACAGAAAATGTCTACTGTCAATATGGTGAAAAATACTAACATTCAAAGTATATTTCACAGTAAAATTTGAATACATGTCAATAATACAATGTCAAATGCTTAATAAATGCTTACTGACTGATTGAGCTGGACAGATGGGATAACCTCAAAAGTAGTTGATGAGTGACAACAATAAAGGGACAATCTGAAAGTGGCATTGAGAAACAAGTCTACATTCTCCTAGTGCAGTGTGTCAAAAGGGAAAAGAAAAGATGAACTAATAACAGACTGAAATGGATATTGTGCCTTCCAAAAGAGAGCCAGGATTCCATGAGTGCCAAAAGAAAGAAGAGTCTGAAATGAAGATGAAACCACTGACCAAAGGAAGTCTGTTAAGAATAGAATAGAGAAAGGGGCTTTAAAAGACTGCCTGCCCTTTGATCCAGCCATACCAGTGCTGGGTTTGTACCCCAAAGAGATAATAGGGAAAAACATGTGTACAAAAATATACATAGCCACACTCTTTGTGGTGGCAAAAAATATATTGAAATATTGAAAAAAAATAATGAATTGAAGCAATTCCATGTGAACTGGAAAGACCTCCAGGAACTGATGCAGAGTGAAAGGAGCAGAACAAGAACACTGTACACAGAGATTGATACACTGTGGCACAACCGAACATAATGGGCTTCTCTACTAGCAACAATGCAATGATCCAAGATAATTCTGAGGATCTTATGAGAAAGAACACTATCCACATCCAGAGAAAGAACTGTGGGAGTAGAAATGCACAAGAAAAACTTGATTGATCACATGGTTCGATGGGGATATGATTGGGGATGCTGACTTTCTTTTTTCCTATGTTTTCTTTTTTTGTTTTAATTTAAATTAATTTATTTAGTCAATTTATAACATTACTTCTTGGTTACAAGAATGATATTTTTTCCCTCCCTCCCCTTTCCCAACCCGTCCCATTGCTGATGCTCAATTTCACTGGGTACTACATGTGTCCTTGATCAAAACCTATTTCCATGTTGTTGGTGTCTACATTAGGAATGTTCATTTAGAGTCTACATCCCCAGCCATATCCCCTCAACCCATGTATTCAAACAGTTGTTTTTCTTCTATATTTCTGCTCCCACAGTTTTTCCTCTGAATGTGGATAGTGTTTTTTCTCATAGATCCCTCCAAGTTGTTCATGATCACTGCATTGCCACTAATGGTGAAGTCCATTACATTCAATTGTACCACAGTGTTTCAGTCTCTGTGTACATTTTCCTGGTTCTGCTCCTTTCACTCTGCATCAATTCCTGGAGGTCATTCCAGTTCACATGGAATTCCTCCACTTTATTATTCCTTTGAGCACAATAGTTTTCCATCACCAACATATACCACAATTTGTTCAGCTATTACCCCAATTGAAGGGCATCCCCTCATTTTCCAATTTTTTACCACCACAAAGAGCGCAGCTATGAATATTCTTGTATAAGTCTTTTTCCTTATTATCTCTTTGGGGTACAAATCCAGCAGTACTATGGCTGGATCAAAGGGCAGACAGTCTTTTAGTGCCCTTTGGGCATAGTTCCAAATTGCCCTACCAAATGGTTGGATTAATTCACAACTCCACCAGAAATGCATTAATGTCCTGACTTTGCCACAGGGGATGCTGACTTTAAATATCACTCTATTGCAAATATTGATAATATGGAAATGGGTTTTGAACAATGATACATGTAAAACCCAGTGGAATTGCTTGTCAGCTCCAGGAGGTGGAGGGGTGGGGGAGAGGAGGAGAGGAGAGAAAGAACATGAATCATGTAACCATGGGAAAATATTCTAAATTAATTAAATTTTTTTTAATTTAAAAAGAATAGAATGAAGAACAAGAGGGTACAATAGAATGCAAGAACAAAGAGGGATATTGGGCTAAAAAGGCAAGGCTATTGGCAAATAAGGATGAATGGGAGCAAAAGGAAAAGAATTTTCACCTTCACAGAAAGCAATTATGAATCATAGGAATAGAATGAATAGGAATTTACCTCCACAGGACAGAGTAAGAATCTGTTGAATTTATTTACTTTTAGATCTAATTTCAAAGGAATTTATACTTTTTTTGCAGCAAACATAAAAATTAGAAGCTACATGCTATGGCTATTAGATGGTAGCTAAGTAACAATTATTCAGACAAGAGATATGAAGAACCCCAGAACACTAAATAATGTTAAATGTTCTAATGTGTTCCAAAATGTTCAGGGTCTCTTCATGGCATTCAAGTGGAATGACATATTTGAAATAGGTCTAGAGTAATTATATAATTTACAAACATCTAAAACAAAAATGCACCTAATACAATGAAAAGGGTCAACACAAAGAAAAGGTCTTGAAACTTTTTTTAAATTAATATTCATTAACCTTTACAGGTTGGGGAAAGGGAAAGACTATATCAATTAATAGACACAATCTAATCTAGATCTAATTCGATCTAGTTTTATTTTAGAGGAAAAAATCAGATTCCACCTATCTGCTTTTTTTTCACCATATGAAAATATGACCAACTTCTGGGTAAACATGGCAGCAGTCTAGACACAAGAATCATCCTCTTCTCAGCACCCACCGATATAGAGTACCTCAAAAGACCAAAAAAAACAAATTCATAAGAATGAAGGGACTCTATAGTAGGGCACAGCATTGAAGGTATGTGGGATTTGGGCATTTCTACACTATAAGGGGGTGAAAAAGCTCCCACCTAAATATGAGTTGATCTACCCCTCCCCCACCCCACCTAAGGAGGCAGAGGCAGAGCCAGCGTGGGCCAGAATCAGTGAGTGAGTGAGGGGCACCCCTAGACTTAGGAAGGGGCACCTCTAGGCCCTTGGGAGCTGACTAAGACCACCAAAGACCTACCCCTGAGAGCAGCTACACCTGAAACCCCAGCAGGCTAAAGAGCACAGACCGTGGGCTCTCTTGGGAAAATAGCACATAGAAGGGCAGCAAACAGCAGAAGCTGCGGAGATTGAAGAGCTTGCCTCAAGTAGAATCCTTGCTCCTTAACTCCATACACAGAGAGTCTGCCCATCTCACTCAGATGTCTGACTAAAAAAGGAAGGAAAAACCTCCACAGTGATAGCAAATTGTTCCTAAGAGCAACAACCTTCCTCCACAAAAAAAAAAAAAACACAACAAAAAAAAAACACAAGAAGAGGGGGTTGACCCTGGATAATTTTTACAGAGGAAAAACCAAGGCTACAGAGGAAATAGAGGAAGAAATTCAAATGAAGCCAAAACCTTCCAAAAAAATGAAAATTGTCCACAAGTTCTTGAAGAATTTAAATTGGAGTTTATCAAAAGGTTGGAAGCCTTCTGGCAAGAAAGGCATAAAATAATTCAAAGAGAAAATAACAGTTTAAAGGACAAGAACTCCCAACTGGAGAAACAGCTGGAAGCCATGAAAAGCAGGATAGACCAAACTGAAAAGGAAAACTAGTCTTTAAAGACCAGAATTAGGCAACTGGAAGACAATGATCTTGCAAAACAGAAAGAATTAATGAAGCAAAGTCAAAAGACTGACAAAATAGAAGAAAACAAAGTATCTCACTGACAAGATGACAGATTAGGAAAACAGAGCATGAAGAGACAATTTGAGAATCACTGGTCTACCTGAAAAGCCAGAAATTAACAGAAATCTTGACATCATACTACAATAAATCATCCAAGAAAACTACCCTGATGTTCTTGAACAAGGGGACAAAATAGACATTGAAAGAGTTCATAGAACACCCTCTACACTAAATCCTCAAAAGACAACTACCAGGAATATAATTGCAAAATTCCAGAGCTTTCAAGCTAAGGAGAAAATTCTACAAGAAGCCAAAAAGAGACAATTCAGATACCAAGGAACACCAATCAGGATCACACAAGACCTGGCAGCTTCCACACTAAAGGACCACAAGGCCTGGAATATGATATTCAGAAAGGCAAGAGAATTGGGTCTTCAACCAAGGGATCACCTATCCATCAAAACTAACTCTATATTTCCAGGTGAAAGTATGGGCATTCAACAAAATAGATTTCCAAGTATTTGTAAAGAAAAGACCAGAACTAAGTGGAAAGTTTGATATCCAAACACAAAGGTCAAGAGAAACATGAAAAGGTAAATAAGAGAAGGAAAAAGGGGAAAAAATTTTTTTATTCAAACTTTATTCTTCAAGGGTTACAGTTAGATCAAATTATATATATTAATATATGGGGAAAATGTTATTTGCAACTCTCAAAAGTTATATTCACTAATATAGTAATTGGAAGAATCATTCACAGGAAGAGATTGGGGCAATAAATACTATAAAATGATATGCAAAAAAGAAAAAGGGGGGTAATCAAAGATGGCACCAAGAGATACTTGAAGAAATAAAATAAATAGGATAATCTTTATCACACAAAGATATGCATGGGAAGGGGAGGGGAAGAATACTCTTAGAAGGAGAGGAAGAGAGTGCTAATAGGTAATACTTAAATCTGACTCTCAGTGAAATCAATTCTGAGAGGGAAGACCATCTAGATCCACGGGGGGTCTTGAATTCTATCTTATCCTACAGGGTAACTGAAAAGGGAAAACTAAGAGGGGGAGACGGGGAGGGAGTATAAAAAGGGAGGGAAAGAGAGGGGGAAAGAATTTAACAGACCCTAAGAAAACAAAAAGGGAACAAAAAGGGAGGGGCCAGAAAGGGAAGCATATTAAGGGAGGGGATTAGGGGGAATTGATTAAAAGTAAAACACTGATTTAAAAGGATATAGCAAAAGAAGAAAGGACAGAACTGGGAGACGATATAAAAATGTCGGAGAATACACAAGTGACAATCATAACTTTGAATGTGAATGGGATGAACTCACCCATAAAAAGAAAACAGATAGGAGAGTGGATTAGAATCCAAAATCCTACCATATGTTGTCTACAAGAAACACACCTGAGGCAGGTAGATACTCACAAGGTTAGAATTAAAGGTTGGAGCAAAACCTATTGGGCCTCAACTGATAGAAAAAAGGCAGGAGTTGCAATCATGATATCTGACAAAGCCAAAGTAAAAATAGATCTGATTAAAAGGGATAGGGAAGGTAAATACATTCTGATAAAAGGGAGTATAGACAATGAGGAAATATCAGTAATCAACATGTATGCACCAAATGGTATAGCATCCAGATTTCTAAAGGAGAAACTAGTGGAATTGAAGGAGAAAATAGATAGTAAAACTATACTAGTGGGAGACTTGAAACTACCACTATCAAATTTAGATAAATCAAATCAAAAAATAAGAAAGAGGTAAAAGATGTGAATGAAATCTTAGAAAAATTAGAGTTAATAGATATATGGAGAAAAATAAATAGGGACAAAAAGGAATACACCTTCTTCTCAGCACCACATGGTACATTCACAAAGATTGACCATGTACTGGGTCATAAAAACAGGGCAAACAAATGCAGAAAAGCAGAAATAATAAATGCAACCTTTTCAGATCAAAACACAATAAAAATAATGATCTTAAGGGTATGTGGAGCCTAATCAAAACTTAATTGAAAATTAAATAATATGATTCTCCAAAATCAATTACAGAACAAATCATAGAACAATTAATAATTTCATTAAAGAAAATGACAATAATGAGACATCCTTTCAAAATCTATGGGATGCAGCCAAAGCAGTACCCAGGGGGGAATTTATATCGAGTTCATATATTAACAAATTAGGGAGGGCAGAGGTCAATGAATTGGACATGCAAATCAAAAAACTTGAAAGCGAACCAATTAAAAATCCCCAGAAGAAAACTTAATTAGAGATCCTAAAAATTAAGGGAGAAATTAATAAAATCAAAAGTGAAAGAATTATTGAACTAATAAATAAGACTAGAAGCTGGTATTTTGAAAAAAAAAACAAAATAGACAAAGTACTGATCAAAGGAAAGAAGAAAACCAAATTAATAGTATCATAGATGAAAAGGGAGACCTCACCTCCAATGAAGAGGAAATTAAGGCAAACATTAAAAACTATTTTGTCCAATTATATGACAATAAATATGCCAATCTAGGTGATATAGATGAATATTTACAAAAATATAAATTGCCTTGATTAACAGAAGAAGAAATAGAATTCTTAAATAATCCCATATCAGTAAAAGAAATTGAACAAGACATCAAAGAACTCCCTAAGGAAAAAAAACCCAGGGCCTGATGGATTCACAAGTGAATTCTATCAAACATTCAAAGAAAAGATAATCCCAATACTATACAAACTATTTGACATAATAAGCAAAGAGGGACTTCTACCAAATTCCTTTTATGACACAAATATGGTACTGATTCCAAAGCCAGGTAGGTCAAAAACAGAGAAAGAAAACTACAGACCAATCTCCTTAATGTGAACATAGATGCGAAAATCTTAAGTAGGATAGTAGCAAAAAGACTAAAATAATAACTAAACTAAACTAAAAATAATAACCAGTATCTATCTAAAACCATCAGCAAACATCATCTGTAATGGGGATAAACTAGAAGCCTTCCCAATAAGATCAAGGGCGAAACAAGGATGCCCATTATCACCTCTATTATTTAACATTGTACTAGAAACACTAGCAGTAGCAATTAGAGAAGAAAAAGAAATTGAAGGTATTAAAAATGGCAATGAAGAGGCCAAGCTATCACTCTTTGCAGACGATATATGATGGTCTACTTAAAGAACCTAGAGAATCAACTAAAAAGCTAGTGGAAATAATCAACAACTTTAGCAAAGTTGCAGGATACAAAATAAACCCACATAATAAATCATCAGCATTTCTATTACCTCCAACACATCTCAGTAGCACGAATTAGAAAGAGAAATTCCACTTAAAATCACCCTAGACAATATAAAATACTTAGGAATATATCTGCCAAGACAAACACAGGAACACACTACATGTATATGAACACAACTACAAAACACTTCTACACAACTAAAACTAGATTTGAACAACTGGAAAAATATTAACTGCTCATGGGTAGGATGAGCTAAGATAATAAAAATTACCATCCTACCCAAACTTATTTACTTATTTAGTGCTATACCCATCAAAATACCAAAAAAATTTTTTACTGAATTAGAAAAAACCATAACAAAGTTCATTTGGAAGAACAAAAGATCAAGGATATCCAGGGAAATAATGATAAAAATGCAAAGGAAGGTGGCCTTGCAGTACCAGATTTCAAACTATACGATAAGCAGTGGTCATCAAAACAATATGGTACTGACTAAGAGACAGAAAGGAGGATCAGTGGAATAGACTTGGGGTAAGTGACCTGAGCAAGACAGTCTATGACAAGCCCAAAGATCCTAGCTTTTGGGACAAAAATCCACTATTTGATAACAAACTTCTGGGAAAGTTGGAAGACAATATGAGAGAGGTTAGGTTTGGATCAACACCTCACACCCCACACCAAGATAAAGTCAGAATGGGTAAATAACTTGAACATAAAGAAGGAAACTATAAGTAAATTATGTGAACACAGAATAGTATACATGTCAGATCTTTGGGAAAGGAAAGATTTTAAAACCAAGCAAGACTTAGAAAGTCACAAAATGTAAAATAAATTATTTTGATTATATCAAATTAAAAAGTCTTTGTACAAACAAAAGCAATGTAACAAAAATTAGAAGGGAAGTAACAAATTGGGAAACCTTCATAACAAAAACCTCTGACAAAGGTCTAATTACTCAAATTTATAAAGAGCTAAATCTTTACAAAAAAATCAAGCCATTCTCCAATTGATAAATGGGCAAGGGACATGAATAGGTAATTTTCAGTCAAAGAAATCAAAACTATTAATAAGCACATGAAAAAGTGTTCTAAATCTCTTATAATCAGAGAGATGCAAATCTAAACAACTCTGAGGTACCACCTCACACTTAGAAGGTTGGCTAACACAACAGCAAAGGAAAGTAATGAATGCTGGAGGAGATGTGGCAAAATTGGGACATTAATGCATTGCTGGTGGAGTTGTTAATTGAGCCAACCACTCTAGAGGGCAATTTGGAACTATGTCCAAAGGGCATTAAAAGACTGTCTTCCCTTTGATCCAGCCATAGTACTGATGGGTTTGTACCCCAAAGAGATAATAAAGAAAAAGACTTGTACAAGAATATTCATAGCTGCACTCTTTGTGGTGGCAAAAAATTGGAAACTGAGGGGATGCCCTTCAATTGGGGAATGGCTGAACAAATTGTGGTATATGTTGGTGATGGAATACTATTGTGCTCAAAGGAATAATAAAAGTGGAGGAATTCCATGAAGACTGGAACGACCTCCAGGAAGTGATGCAGAGTGAGAGGAGCAGAACCAGGAAAACATTGTACACAGAGACTGATACGCTGTGGTACAATCGAATGTAATGGACTTTTCCATTAGTGGCAATGCAATGATCCTGAACAACTTGGAGGAATCTACGAGAAAAACCACTATCCACATTCAGAGGAAACACTGTGGGAGTAAAAACACTGAAGAAAAACAACTGCTTGATTACATGGGTCGAGGGGATATGGTTGGGGATGTAGACTCTAAATGAACATCCTAGTGCAAACATCAACAACATGGAAATAGATTTTGATCAAGGACACAAGTAATACCCAGTGAAATTACACATGGGTTGTGGGAAGGGTGGGAGGGGAGAGGGAGGGAAATAATGTGATTATTGTAACCAAGAAATAATGTTCTAAATTGACTAAATAAACTAATTCAAATGGGAAAAAAAAAGAGGGAGGAGTAACATGGGTAGACACTGGTTCTATCACCTACCTCATGATGGCAACAGATCCCCCAATATTTAAATGCTTGTAAGGTTTTATTGGATAATCTTCCTATGGGAAGAATAAAACAAAGCAAAACCAAAACAGCCACACAAAAACAAATATCTCCCCCACCCCAAAGGAATCACCATAAAGAAAAAAAAGGGCAAAAGGAAAAATTGCTAAGAACAAAATTCAGAAATCCCAGGCTTTTCCTCCTCCTTTCAGAAGGACTAAGTCTTAGATTTCAACAATCTGATGAGTTGGATGATGCCAAATCTTTACAATTTACAGAGGTGATGGGTCTCCTTCATGGATACAAGTTGATACTGAGGCTGGATCTCCAAATAATATATCCCACTTAGTATTGCCTTGCTCAAGCAACCAAAACATCTCTTCTCCCTTAAAACCATACCAGGAATATGATACTAAAACTGCTCCTTTATAAGTCTCGAGAGAGTGCTGCATTCTTTCATGGAAAATAAATAAGGACTCTTCCTCCCTCCTTTACTCAGGAATTCAGAAGAACTATCAAGTAGGCTTGTGGAATTCCCACTTTCTTCCAAGTAAACACACATTCACTATAGTTATATAGTACAACAGTTTCACCTTCCTCATGTTAATTAGAAGGCCAGGAACCTCCCTACAATACCAAACCTCTCTTTGGTTCCAAGTCTCTTCTGGGAAGTTGGCAGAATCATCCCAGAGGAAAGGAAGCTTTTCAAACAAAAGAAACCTAAGCTATTTCTCCAGGGCATTATGGAGCCCTTTCAGGAGAAAGACTTTAAGGAGCAGGGATCTCAACTCCAAGGAAGAAATAAAGAAGGGTCAGAACTATGTTCAAAAGCAGTCCACTCTAGTCAGGTAAGTCTTCCTGAAGACCAAAACTAAGAAACTGATGGACCAGAGAACCCTTCTCCTTCCTATGGTGACCCTGAAGGAGTCCATCATGGACATGCCATCATGGACATAATTTCTTAGCAGTTGGACACCTGATCTGAGCAATCAAATAGATGGATGCTGCTGCTGCTGCTCCTTATCAGTAGGGATAAACTTTTTGCCCTAAGATGAGACAGTGAGATTTTATGAATTGGGGAACTCATATTATTAGGTGGGTATCACAGCTGGCACAAGAAACCCAGGTGGGCTAGAATAGCCGATTTATCATTGGGGGGAATCATAAGGTTCGGTATCCAGCACAATATTGCATCACCACCCCAATGTCCAGATTAGCAATAGAACCACTCCTCGGTTTCTGCAATTCTTGTAATGACTTTAACCTGGTTGTTTAATTCAGCAGTAAACATTATAATGATCAGGCTGGCTGCAGAATTCTTAAAGGAATCTAAGATAGGCAACACCTTGGCTTATGAGTCCTTTAGACTCTTTGTGCAGTAAGTAATCAACTGAAGTTGGCTTTGTTTCTTGAAGTGGCCCTGATAGAATGGGGTTATGATCCCACTGGCTTCAGGTCCCAAGAAGGATCTTCAACAAGAACTCCAACAGGCTTCTAAACTTTTTGTGAAGTCTGAGACTGGATGTTCTGTGGCAGTGAATCACTACATCGTATGGTATCCTTTTTCAACTTTGGTAGGGAGTTTCTCAGGGGAGCTGAGAACAGTTGGAACCTTTCACCTTACAGTCTTTGTAGGAAATCCTCATCTACTTTTTTCAATAAAGAATAGAGAATATAAAACACTACTTAGTAATTAGTAAAGAATTCATTATCCTAGCACCTGGTACAGTGTCATGGTTAACAGGAGTCTCAATTCGTTCCAATTTCTGACCTAAAAAGTTCTGACTTGCCTAGCCTATAAGAGTAAGAATAAAGTATATCTAAAAAGGCTAAACAAGAACGTATTTTCCCCAAGTCTTGTAAATCTAACTAAAATGTCTTTAAAATGAAAAATAAATGGGGAACAAATGCCTATCCATGTAAAGTATCAATACTGTCCTTTTGTCTTCCCCACAGAGAGTCAATAATACAAATTAGAATATTAATAATAGAAAGCCACAAACAACAGAGGGCTACCCTTCATTTTAGGAGACAATGACAATGTTCAAACAAGCCAAGATACCTAGCCAAACATTTTATATGCATGTATTATTTACAGGTATGATGAAGTTTACTTATTTACCAGCCCAACTGTCATTGAATATCTTCCTGCAATATCGTTTGAATATTTGATCCCTCTTTTCAACAATTAGTACAATGTGGAGTGCTATTTCTGGAGGCAGGGACTGCCAAATCAATTCCAACTTGGAGGCTTACTACCTCTGTAACTAAGTAAGTGGCAAGTATAACTTTGGGCCTCAATTTCCTTCTCTGAGGTCACTTCCAATTCTAGTCTTATGATCTTTTGATCCCCACAACCACTGCCATAGTTCAACACCTTTAAGTATGTCACAATAGGTTCCTGGCCTTTCAGTTTCTACTTTGTCCAATCTCAAATGCTGTATCTAGAGTAATCAAGCAGAGTAATACATATCTTCAATATGGAATACCATGCTTCAATGACTACTTATTACCTAATGAATAAATCCAAATTCCTAGATTAATGTATGATAAAGCTGAGCTTTAAATGTTAAACAGAGCAGCTTTATTTTATTCTAGAGATAGTAAGGAGCGAGCCATTCAAGTTTACTGAGTTAAGGAGTGACATAGTCAGATCTGTGCTGGAAGCTCTATAGAGAATAGATTGGACAGGTAAGGGACTAGTCAAGAGGCAGACACAAGTGATGTGCTAATCATCCCCTCCCAAATTCTACAGTCCAGCCAAAATGTCCAACCTTCTTTTCTCTCATTTCCTTCAAAGTTCAATTCAAATGTCATTTCTTAAAAGAGGTCTTTTTGGATCCTGCATTGTTGGTGTCTTATCCTGCCCTGAAATTATTGTATATGTGCATGTCACTTCCCACAATAGAACATAAGCTCCTTGAAGAAAAAAATTGTCACTTTTGTTTTCATTTCCCTAACACCTAGCATAGAGCCTGGCACAGTAGATGTTTAACAAACCTTTATTGGTAGGCGTCCCTAATGCATAGCATAATTCTTTACACACAGCTAACTGAACTGAAAAAGAAAAATTAAAAAAAGATACATACAGACAAGTAGATACCAAAAATGCGATATCACAGAATTTCAACATGTGGAAATATTAAAGATCAACTGCTTCCACATTTTAAAGATAAGTTTTGTTGTTTCAGTAGTGTCCAACTCTTCATGACACCATTTGGGGTTTTCTTCGCAAACATACTGGACTAGGTTGCCATTTCCTTCTCCAGCTCATTTGACAGATGAAGAAACTAAAGCAAACAGGGTTAAGTGACTTGCCTAGAATCACATAGCTAACAAGTATCTGAGGCCACTCAGATCTTCCTGACTCCAGATAACCCACACTCTATCCACTCTTTCACCTGTCCCTTTAAAAGTTATACCAAGATGGGCACCTAGATAACCTAATTCATAGAGCACCAGGTCTGGAGTTGGGAGGACCTAGATTCAAAACTGGCCTCAGACACTTCCTGGCTGTGTGACCCCTAGACAAGTCACTTAACTCCAATTGCCTAGCTTAATAATGGTGAACCTTTTAGAGGTAGAGTGCCAGACCCCCACCAAGTGCCCCATCCCACCCTTATCCCACACTGACAAGGGAGAAAGTATTTCCATTGGGCTGCTGGGCAGAGGGGCAGGTGATGTGAAAAATGGCATCAGGCATGGTGGAGAGAGGGAAGGGGAGCTGCTCCACCACATGCCCACAGAGAGTCCTCTGTGTGCCACCTTTGGCACTTGTGCCATAAGTTAGCCATCACTGGCCTGGCTCTTCTTGCTCTTATATCTTAGAGTTGAAAAGACAGAGTAAGAATTTAAATAAATAGAAGATATAGGAAGTGAGAAAAACTGATTAAAAGACTTGCCTGACTTCATCTAAAACTCTTACAGACACTGTGCCTTTCACAGAATAATATATTGGTCCAAATATAGATCAGACACTTTTCCTCAAAAATGTAGTTGTACAGGTTAAAATTAAGGGTTTGACTAAAAAACATTAAAATTATAAACCTTTTATTTACAAGAGATGGAAAGAGTGAAAGTAGAGAAATACAGAAGACATTAACCTATCTAACTAAATATTGTTTCAGTGCTTGGCTCAGCCAAGACTTATTAACCTTAAACTGGAATTAAATTCTCTCCAGAAGACAGGAAGGGAAAGCCAGCTATCCACTTACCAAGTTCCCTCCAAGAGGCAGGTCAAGATAATGACTGGAGCTGAAGGTGATTCCTGAGGCCAACTTTCTTCCTTGAGCCGACCTTCTTCTTGAAGTTGACTTCCTTCCTGAAGTCCAGCTCCTTCTTGGAGTTGACTTCCCTAGCCCCAGAAATTCAGGGCCTTTTATGGTGGCTCCTTGTCACTTCCCCCTTTCACAAGGGACAATCACAGTTTCCAAATTGTCTAGCACTGCCTGGGCAGTGTTTGTGGGAACCAGTTCGCACCTTCTGGAAGGGTGAATAGTCATCAAAAGGATTCACAGTTTCTGAGGGTGTGAACTCTTACAAGTTTCTGACTGTTTGAGTTAAAAAAAGGGTGGAGCTCTCCAAGTATCTTGTTGACTTCTCATCTAGCACTACGTAGGGTGTGAATTCACTAAGTGGTTTGCAAGCTCCTCAAGTTTGTGTTGTTTCAATCAAAAGGTAGACAAAGAAGAGTTAATCCTGTCTTCACAATCTAGTAAGGTACTTAAGTTACTGTTAACTCAGGATCGACAATAGAGTAAAGAATTCTCTTTCACATGGCTTATATAAAATCTGCCTTATGTTCTATATTTAGTGTTTCTTTTTCAGCCTTTACTTTTATTTTCCTTTGAAATATATTTCATTTGGAGCCAACAGTTTTACATAAGGCTAATAAAGAAACTACTCAATGGAAAATAACTCTTACTACACAACCTGACAAGAGACACACAAAATTTCAGATATATACAAATGCCTCCAAACAGAGTTATAGAAGAAGGGGATAAAGTCTAATAAGTTTTGTGATACATGAAACATAAGTTAGTGGAAAAGTAAATTTATAAAAAACTATTTGCTACTGTTAAAAAAAAATTTAAGTAGATCAGTGGAAAAGACTAGATAAATAAGAAGCAAATGAACACAGTAGCGCAGTATTCAATAAACTCAAGAACACTGGACACGGACTAAGAAAACTAAGAAGTAATTTCACAGGAATTGGGATTATATGCCCAGTACCTTATACCATATACTATATATAAGCTCCAAATGAATCTCTGACCTAAATGTAAAAGGGTACATTATAAAAATTAAAGCAGCCTACTTTTCTGGGCTGATTGCACACTACTCCCTCTCATAAATTATGTTCCATTCAAACTGACCTATTTACTGTTTCCCAACACACATTATTCTTCCACCTCCATGTTTTGTACAAACTGTCCTCTACACAGACAAGTATTATAATTCTTTCTTACTTCCCCTCTTATAATCCCCAGCTCTTTTCTCAAAGTCCACCTCCTTAAAAGAGGCTTTTCCTTATTCCAGTTGTCCTCACAACCTTTCTCCCTCACTTTACCTCAATCACTGTATTTTTTAGTACATCTGGT
Organism: Monodelphis domestica; assembly: GCF_027887165.1. Classification (NCBI taxonomy): domain Eukaryota; kingdom Metazoa; phylum Chordata; class Mammalia; order Didelphimorphia; family Didelphidae; genus Monodelphis; species Monodelphis domestica. The sequence continues at coordinate 257,620,627 of NC_077228.1, forward strand.
ATAGTTATATCCTTAAATATATATCCTTCGAATAGAATATAAGCTCCTTAATAGTAAGGGGTTATAACCCCAGCACTTCATACATCTTTTTATTTATATCCCTACCAGAGTGCCTGGTATATAAAAGGAGTATGGTTGACATGAAGGAAATGCTCCAAATCATTAAAGAGAAGTGCAAATTAAAACAATCCTGATGCTTCATCTCATACCCAAATTGGCAATCAATTAAAAGCAATTATTAAATGCTTACTATATGGTAGGCATTGTGCTAGAGATAAAAAAAAAAGAAAAGAAACATTCCCTTAAGTGTGTTCACTTAAATACACACAAGAGAAACAGAAGGTAGTGGGGACAGGGAAAGTACTAGCAGCTGTGAGAAGGTGGAAGGAAGGGGATAAAATTTTAAAAAAAAAAAAGGTAGAGGGGGCAGCTGGGGGGCTCAGTGGATTGAGAGCCAGGCCCAGAGACAGGAGGTCCTGGGTTCAAATCTGAACTCAGACACTTCCTAGCTGTGTGACCCTGGACAAGTCACTTGACCTCCATTGCCTAGCCCTTATCACTTTTTTGCCTTAGAACCAATACACAGTACTGATTCTAAGGCAGAAGGTATGGGTTTAAAAAAAAAAAGAAGGTAGAATTTGACTTGAGTTTTGAAGGATATTAGATATTCTAGAAGAATGTAGTCTAGGCACAAGAGAGGGCCTGTGAAAAGACACAAAGATAGAATGTCATACAGAAGATCCAGCCAGTTTGGTTGGCTTATAGAGTGTGTCAAGGCAAGTTAGCAAGCATTTATTGAATACTTTTAGTGTGCCCTAGACACTGTGATTAATTCTGGGAATACAGAGAATGCAGGGGGCAAAAAACAGTTCCTGGTTCTTAAGGTACTCACAATTAATGGGAGACAAGATGCAAACAACTATGTATAATGCTTATACATAGATATATACAACATAAATTGAAAATAATCTTGGAGGGAAGGCATTAAGATTAAGGAAGTTTGGGAAATTCTACAGGAGAAAAAACAAGCTGAGGCTTGAAGAAAGACAGCAGAATGAGGAGGAAGAAAGTCTCCCTACCTCAAGCTTCTCCCCACTCCAATCTATCCTTCATATAACAGCCAAAGTGATTCTCCTAACTCAGAGATCTGACCATGTCATTCTACATATGCACTCAAACTCCAAAAGCTCTTTATTAGCTCTGGCATTAAATAAAAACACTTCACTTTGTCATTTAAAGCTTTTCACAACATAGCCCTTTTTTAAATTTCCAAGTCTTCACAGATATCACTTCTCTCCACACTTTATGGTCCAGACATATTGCACCACTTCCTGTTGTTCTTATATGATGCTTCATCTCCTGTTTGTATGCCTTTTCACTGGCTGTGCTATCATGCCTGAAGGCTGTTTGTCCTCACTTCAAACACTTGAAATCTCTGATTTCCTTCAATTCCTACTTCCTGCAGGAGACCTTTCCAGACCTTCCTTCCCCTCTAATGTTATCCAGAAATACTTTGTATATATGTTACAAATACTTATATACTAAGAAGAACTCAGAAAAAGTTGGGAAGATATCTGATGCTGAGCAAAGAAAACAAAATGAGGGGGAAAATATAAGCAATGACTACTAAAATATAAGTGAAATGCTATAAAAAAGGCAGCTAAATTGATTAATTATAATAACCAATCTTCATTTCAAAGAAGAGATAAGTCTCCCTCTAGTCAAAAAACAGAGAACACTGAATATTCTCTCAGATATGATCTATGTGTCCACTTGTTTTGCTTAATTCTTTGTCATAAGAGAAGATCCTATATAGGGTGGGATTATTGAGAAGTGAAAGTAATGTCAAAAATCAATAAGCTTTTTTTTAAAGAAAAAAATCAACTTAGATAACATTTATCTTCAAATCAAGCACTAAAGCCAAATACAAAGTGAATTCTTTCTTAATAGAGCCCATTCCTAGCAACATTACTGAAATGGCACCACTAGTTTACCAAAAAACATGGAATTCAAATTTTCTAAAGTGGGTATTAGCTACTCAAGAGGTTCAGGAAGGCAAGGCCTATAATCCTTAAAAAGGTTGCATACAGTTATACAGTTCTCCAAGAATTCAGCAATGAATTATGCTTTAAATTCCCATCCATAAAAAAAGTGCTTCATAAGGATCCTATGAGAACAGACACATGCAGAGCAAAATGAAACATAACAGAAATACTCAAGAAAACTTAAGATCAAAACACTCAAAGGTCTGGCAGCTAGAAGACTTACTGGATAGAAATCCAGGACCTGGAGGTCCTGAACTCAGGAGGTCCCGAGTTCAAATGTGAATATAGATATTTCCTGGCTGTATGACCCTGTGCAAGACACTTAACTACAACTGCCTAACCCTTACTGCTCTTCTGCACCTTGGAATCAGTATTTAATATTAATTCAAAGGTAACTATTTTAACAAATAAAAGCAAACAACTTATTGAAAATAATCTTTGAACTTAGAACACAGAAAGATCTGGGTTCAAATTCCACTTCAAACATTTATTAGCTGCATGACCTAGGAAGACAAATCACTTAACCTCTCTGGGCTCCAGTTTCTTCATCTGTAAAATGAAAGATTGGACTCAATGATCTCTAGGGGTCCCTTCTACTCTAAATCTAAGATCCTGTGATGGAGGAGAAAGTGGCATTAACATTAAAGAACTGAATTAATGAGAGGAAAATCAGTTTGGAATAAATAGAGGCCTTACTATATGGAGAAGTAAAATTCTCCCAGAGATTGGGGCTTAAATATCCAATTTGAAATTTGTTCTAATACACTGATGAAACTAAACTTTTTTTCACAATAATGCAAACTTCACATATGAAGGCTATGGGTTCTAAACTATCAACTATAATCCAAGAAAGTTATCAGAGAGTCACTGTAGAGTGCTGAAGTCAAAAAGGACGATCTCCAGCCCCAACATCCTTTTACTTTATACTCTCAAAAGAAAAAAAGAACATAGTAGTTAAAGGTGGAAGGAACCTCAGGTATTATCTAGTCCAGGACCCAAAGGATACAGTGATAGAGTTAGTATTAGTAGCAAAGCCAGTCCAGTACTACCTTGAATAAATCATGGTGTATCTTACACCTCAAATACTCTGAGCCATACTGGTCATTACAGCTTAGGTCCTTACTTAAGATCCTGGAGATTGGCTAAAAATGGTCAAAAATAGGCAAAAGAGCTTGATCTCACACACCCAAGTAAAGAATCTCAAAATCAACTTTAGGAGTATTCTAGTAGCAAAAGACAATAAACTTTTATGTGGTCATGAGAGAGCTAGCTATGGTAGCATGAGGTTACCAAGCTGGAGAGGGTCAGGGGTCAGCTTGATCAGGAGAATTTTATTTAAGGCTTAGGTTAGAAAGTTTGGGTGTTAGTCTGGAACAGAGAATATTTCTAATTATCTTGACCTAAGTTACTTATGAATTTCTATGTTCTCTTTTGTTAAAAAACCCTCATGGTAGGAAGCATATGGAAATGTGATAAAAAAAAAAAGAGAGAGAGAGAGAGAGAGAGAAAGATGTTGATGTAAAGCAGGGCACCTTGTTCCTGATGGCATCTCAATAAAGAAAAATTAGGAACCAGTTGCAGCAAATCTATAAACCTAAATGGTCAACCCTTGGTTCAATTACCCAGGAAAGTACATTAAGAGAAACAGTGTCTTTAGCTAGAGTTCCAGTGATCTGAAAGATTTAGAATGTGGTGAAAATTGAAAGCCCTGGAGATTCAATTAAAAATCTGAACCCATTACCAAAGAAACCTTTTCTAGATCAATTAAGGATTGGAACCTTGAATACCACAGAGACAACATACTAGACTCCACATATTATCTGACCCAAAATTATCATCAGACCACAAATCTGACCTGGCATAACAATTCTTACATCAAGCAGTACTATATTGTATATGGTACAAAGGCATAGCTATTGACTAAGAAATTAAGTTCTTATTAAATAAGATTGCAACAGTTATCTTATTAACTCAACATATCCTAGCCTAAATTTGTGTTTGTATTTGAAAAGCTTTATGCTACAAGTTACTATACTTTAGCAGCCAACAACTCCTGTCTGTCAAATATTTTTTTAAAGCTTCTTGTTAAAACAAAAATATTCCAAGTTTTCATTTATTTTTAAAAGTTTCCTAAAGACTTCAATTTCCCTCCAGAATTGAAGCCAGAAAATAGAAAGGAAGAAAGCTAATTACACTGAATCCAACTGAATTAGCCGAGTTTTTGGTCCCAGCTCCACTTTCATATTGAAATTCAATTTAATAAATATTAAGTGCCTACTATGTGCCAGGCTGCTGGGGATACAAAAAAGCAAGATAGTCTCTGCCCTCAAGGAGATTACAATCTAATGGGGAGACAAGGTGCAAATATGTGCAAATTAAGCTCTATATAAAGGATGAATAGTAAATAACTGAGGGAAGGCAACGGAATTAAGAGGGGCTGAGAATTTCAGCTAGGTGTGAAAGGCATGAATAGTGTATGTCAAATTGCAAACGAAGTACCACCCAATTATAAATAAGCACCATCATTCAATTACATATTTGAAGAAAAAAAAATAATTAACCCGCAGTTTAGTATAAGGGGAAAAGCACTAGCTCTTAAGTCACAAGACCTAGGTCCAAATCCTATTTCTGATATTACCTGTGTGCCCTTGGACAAATCACTTAACCCACCTAGGTCTTAGTTTCCTTATCTGTAAAATGAGGGGGATCGGATTAGATAGATAGCCTGAGGTCCCAACCAGCTTTCCATCTAGGACTCTATGAAAAAAAAAAATGAGTGCTATGTCAACACTTCATCTGTCAAACTCCAGAAGCAACCTGCAAACAAACACCTGGGTGACATTTAACGGACCCCAAGGCCTTCCCCTTGGGAAAGGAGAGCAAGAGTTTGGTGGCGCCGCCACAACCACATCCACATCCTCATCCTCTGCCCAGCTCGGCCCCTCCTTGCACCACCAGAGCGCCGGTGCCCGCCGTGCCACGTCCCAGACCGTCCCCGCCGCGCGCTGCCTCCTCTGATTTCCCTGCCCAGGGCCCTCCGCGCCGGCCTCCGTCTCCAGGGAGGGGTGCCGGGGCTGGGGTGGGCGCGGCTCCACTCCCGCAGCGGTTGCGCAGGACTGACTGTCAGTCAGGGCCAGGCTGGCCTGGGCGCGGCCCACGCAGGTGGGCTCCTGGGGCCAGCAACCTCTGAGGAGCCGAGCCAAGCCAGCCCGGCTCGGCCCGACCCCGCCCGAAGTCCCGAGGCCGCCGGCCGGCTAAGGGGAAATTCAGCCGAGGCCCGAACAACCCGACCCAGCCCTTCGACGCGTCAGTCTCACCTGAACCGTGTCAAACGGACATGTTCGCGGACCAGACCGGACCGGACCGGACCAGACCCACGCCTCGGCGCCTCGGCTTCGCCGCCTCCCTCACCTTCCCAGCGAGCTCGCTCTCGTCGTCGTCGTCGCTCGCGCTCGCTCGTTCTCGCTCTCTTCCCCAGTGCCGCGTCACGCGCAGCACCGACCTCCGCGCGCGATACTTCAGGCGGGCGGGGCCGTCACAGGACTCTCTGTGACGCAGCGCTGGGAGGGGGTGCGGGTTCGGAGCGTCCGTGTTCCCAGTACCGAGGGGAGGAGGGGAAGGATGGCGTCATGGGGACGGAAGCGGGGTTGGTATTCAGGCTACTGGCCAGCCAAGGCGTTCTCTTCTATAGCCACGCAGGAGTGGGAAAGCGTGGCGGAGATCTTGCGCAAGCGCTGAGGGCTGCCGCACAAACCTAAACCCAGAAGCCGCTCCGCCCTTCTTCCTCGCCTCTCATCCTGGAGCTATTCCTGGGAAATCGTTGCCTCCCTGGGCAAGGTGAACAAGCTGGGTCAGGTTGAGCTCCCATTCTCCCTTCTGGCTCACCGCTGTGTAACCTTGACAAAATCCTTTTCAACTCACTGGGCTTCAGTTCCTTCATCTGTAAAATGAGGTTAGGCTAGATTAGTAGTTCTTCAATTTTTATCTTTAAGATACCTTGACACACTCAAAAATTACTGAGGAACACTCCCCCTAAAAAAGGAGCTTTTATTTATGTAAATTATGGCTATAATATTTATTCAAATCTCAATGTGTTCAAAATTAAAACATCTTAGTATTGTTGTGAAAATGTTTGACCTAGTGGACTTCCTAAAAATATCTCAGGGACCCCCTAGACCACATTGCGGAAACCCATAGACTAAAGGAACTACGTGGTCTGTTCCTGATATCCCATTCTGCAAAGGGTTTCCTTGTCCTAGAAAACACAAAAGCCTGATACTGCACCCCTCCTGTTATCCAAAAACGTTCCCCTCATGCTGCATTCTTTTATACTTTTTCACTTTCAAAACTGCCCTTTTTTTAGTTCATTTTAACCTGATTTAGAAAAACTGGAAACGGAGACTTGTGATTTATCCGTGTGGTGGGATTATTAGAATGGGAGCAATGGACTGGAGGAACGTTCCAAAGGAAGGCCAGCAGCATGATGTGGTGACTTTAGATAAAAGAAATAATAGACATTCAATGAAAAGGGAAGAAAAGAAAAGGTGTGGGAGAAAAGAAATTTAGCTTCAAAGATGATTCTAACCTTAAAGTTGTTTCCCAATTAGTCCAAAGGTAAAATACTTTTATGAGACCACTTTAATAGGTAAACTAAACTATTTAGTTGAGAAATACTATCAGTTTCCTGTATAGGTATTGATATGTATTATATCCATGGAATTTTTCAAGGGACTGCCTTGCTTCTTGGTGTAATAATGACTTGTAATTCTCTGTCTCAGCTCCTCAAAAAATATACATTCCTACATTCCTAACATAGGTTGTAATCCAACCAAAGTTAGGGAATCTTGTCATTTCACTATACAAAATGCTAAATTTGAATGAGTGAATTAGCTGTCATCCTTCAGGGCCATAAAAAAATAAGCCCAATTTGTTAAATGCCTATTTCTTTCCAGCTCTAAATTAGTTACGGTGTCATAGTCCTTGACCCAAAAGAGTTTACACAGCTGGCAGATAGTTAAACATGTGAAACAATAAGGAAATAATAAAATAAAAGGAGTTCCAAAAAAAAGGAGACATCAGTGTAGGCTATGGTGGTCAGGAGGAGAAAAAAAAATCAGGGAGGAGGTGAAATATCACCAACAAGTTAATGCTCCAGTCTATGCTTCCCCAATCCCTGCCTTTCCTGGCAGTCCTACTCTCAAGTCCTTTCAGAGTCTGTCTTTCTCTTTCAGGAACAGTAGGCTTTTAGAGCAAAAGGGGAAAAAAATAACTTCCCTTCACTGGCCCTCTTTGGGCCTCAGTTTCCTCATCTCATCCAATCTCCACATTTTACAGATGAGAAAATTTAGACTTTATTCTAATTTCACGTCTCTTTCCTCTGGACCACACACAAAGGATAGTATAAGTAGGAAAAATAAAAGCTAAAAATGAATTTGGTGTGTCAGGACAATGAGACCAGGTTGACTGAATAGAATTCTAAATGAGGCATAATGGGAGAAAAAGTGAGAAAGGAAGGCTAACACCAAGATTATGGGTACTTTTGAATGACAGGAAGAGGAGGGAGTCCTCTTGATGACTCCAAGGTTTTAAACCTGGGTGACACAACAGTGACTAAATCACAAGAAATCAGGAAGCTGAGTGGGATAACTTCTGGGTAGAAGATGATGAGTTTAATTTGAGACAGAGAATTTATAGCTGGAATGAAATTTATGGTCTAAGAGGCCCGCCCCCTAATTCTACAGAGGAAGAAACTGAAACTTTGAGAAAAGTGGCTTTACCATCATAAAGTCACACAGTTTATACATGAAAAAGCCAGTTATCAAGGAATATTTATTGAATTTGAGTAGAGAAAGCAGACTATCCATTAGACAGCTATTGGTTATTGGACTGTAGGTAAAAGATAAGAACTAGAAAAAAATACTTTTGGAATTATCCATTTGCAAGTAGCAGGCAGGAATTAAACATGTACTATTGAAGATAGCTACACATCATTCACAAGATTAGGAAAATTTGGCCATCTCCAGATTGTGATGGATGAAATCTGAAATAACTGAGGAAACATAGGTTTCAGCTTCTGAGCATATTGATTTATTAATAAATACTTATTGATAATAAATCAGGACCAGGCCTCCTCAGCTTGTCACTGGACTCCAAAGGCAGAGGAAGACAGATTTTTATGCATTAAAAGAATATAATGAGATGTGAACCAGGAGACAAGATTAGGTAATCTGATTTCTAATTGGAAGAAATATTAAGGGTTTTCAAGGTTTAGAATGAACAGGTGCAAATCCCTGATATCAGAAAAAAGAGGTATCCACCTCCCCAAAGTATCTGTATTCAATGAAAGGAACAAGGAAATAACTGATTGACTAGCATGAGTCCAGTTTTCAGATAAATTGCTTGAGATATGAGAAAACTCTTTGCATCAATCTTCAAATCCAACTGGATTTCTAATCAGCATAATCTAGGTCCTTAGTTAAGGATCCCTAAGCAATAGGTACAGATGGGGCAGCTTCCTAGCCACCCAAGGCTAAGTTCAAGCAGTGCAATAAAGTTTTCTCACAGTTTCCATAGTTGAATAAAATTTTCTCACAAGGCAGAAATTGAACTAAACCCATAATTAAATAGAAAGAAAACTGAGCTAGATCCAGAACTGAGACAAAAGATGGAATGGTTCACTCAAGTCCCACAATTCCCTCATTCTACTCCTTTGAATCCTTTTCTTTTTTTTAAGCTGTCTTTTCTTCCCAGATTGCATGTTGATATGACTTTTAATCTTTGTTTTTGACATTTTGTGATCCATTTTCTCCCCTTCCCTCTCCCAAGATGGTAATATGATATAGATTATACATGTGTTATCATACAATAAATATTTCTATGTTTATGTTGTGAAAGAAGACACATATTACACAGGAGAAAAATTTATGAAGGAAATAAAGCAAATAATGGTATGCTTCAATTTGCATTCAGACTTTGTCAATTCTTTCTATGGCAGTGTATAACCTTATTTGTCATTAATCCCTTGGAGTTGTCCTGGATCCTTGCATTGCTGGTAATAGTTGTCATTCACTATTAAGTCAGATGGATGCAGATCATATCATACTATCTTTCACAGTATATTTATGGCTTTATTTTGGGATTTGGGTGTGCTCTTGCAACAGTGACCAATTGAAGTGTATTTTGCATGATAATACATGTATCTAGTTTGGATCTTGTAATTTTGGAAAATGTTTAAAATTATTATTACATGTAATTGGGAAAATAAAATTGAAGTAATAAAAAGAATTGATACTAACACAGAAGGTAAAGATTTCAAAGGAAAAAAATCAGACTTGAAAACATGAATGATAACACATACAACATGTCATATTACCCCCTCTTAGGGAGGAGAAAGGAGAAGGACAAAGGGAGAGAATATGGATTGCAAAAAGTCAGAAAATGCTTATTGTATTAACATGTAATTTTTTTAAAAGAGCACAATACAACACAACACAACTAAAAAATAGTTGTTATTCACAATTGATCCTCATACTTCGTAGCTATTAATATTTTGGTTCTGCTCACTTCACCTTGCATCACTTCATATAAATCTTTCCAGGTCTTTTTTTTGTTGTTGTTATCATCTTGTTCATCTTTTCTTATGGCACAATGGTATTCCATTAAGCATATACCAGTACAATTTGTTCAGCCATTCTCAATGAAGAAATTAAAACTATCTTTAGTCATAAAAAACAATGTTTCAAATCATTATTAGAGAAATACACATTAAAACAACTCTGACCTATCAAACTGGCTAATATGACAAAAATGGAAAATGACAAATATTGGAGGGGATGTAGAAAAATTGGAATACTGATTTACTGTTGGTGAAGCATTTTTCATGTTGTGACAAGACACATATCGCATATACAGCAAAAAAAAGTGAAAGATGGCATCCTTTGATCTACAATCAGATTCCAACAGTTCCTTTTTTTGTCTGTGGATAACATTTTTTATCAGGAGTCCCCTTGGGATTATCTTGGAACCTTGTTTTGCTGATAGTAGTTTAGTCCTTCAGAGTTAATCATTGTATAATATTTCTATCACTATATAGACTGTTCTGGTTATGCTCACTTCGCTTTGCATCAATTCATATAAGTCTTTCAAGGTTTCTCTGAATTCCTGTTTGTCATTTCTTATGGCAAAATGATATTCCATTACAACCACATACCACAATTTGTTTCAGCCATTCCTCAATTGATGGACACCCCTTCTATTTCCAATTCCTTGCCATTATAAAAAGAACTGTTAAAAATATTTTTGTACAGGTCCATTCCTCCTATCTCTGATCTCTTTGGGACACAGACCCAGTAGTGATATTTTCTGGGTCAAAGGGTATACAAAATTTTATGGCCCTTTGGGCATGGCTCCACATTGCTCTCCAGAATAGTTGTATCAGTTCACAGTTTCACCAACAGTGTATTAGTGTTCCAATTTTTTCACATCCCCTCCAATACTTGTCATTTTCCACTTTTGTGACATTAGCTAGTCTAATAGTTGGTACCTCAGAGTTGTTTTCATTTTCATTTCTCTACTAGTCATTTGAAGCATTTTTTCATATGACCAAAGATGGTTTCAATTTCTTCATCTGAGAAAATGAAGAACATCTGCCTGTTCATATCCTTTGTCCATTTGTCATTTGGGAAATGCTTTGTATTCTTATAAATTTGACTCAGTTCTTTATATATGGGAAAAATTTTTTAAAATAATCTGTCCTAGTAACCACTCTAAGACAGAAGAGCAAGAGCTTGTCAGATGGGATTATGTGACCTGTCTAGGGTCAGACAGCTAAGGAGTATCTAAAACCTGATTTGAACCCAGGTACTCTCAATTCCAAGCTTGGTATTATAGCCACTGAATCACCTAACTGACCCTATTTTTTTTTCTCCTCAAAGCTGAATTTATTGGGAAGACAGAGACAGGCAGAAACATCTCACATGGCAAAAAAGAAACATATTTCTCTATATATTTGAGAATATTTGTTAGAGATACTTGCTACAAAAAATTTTTTCCCAGTTTGCAGTTTTCCTCCCAATCTTGGTTGCATTGGTCTTGTTTGCACAAAACATTTTTAATTTAATGTAGTTAGTTATCTATCTATTTTACATTTCCTAATGTTCTCTATATCTTATTTGTATATAAATTCTTCCCTTATCCATAGATCTAACAGGTAAACTATTCCATGCTCCCCTAATTTGTTTATATCATTCTTTATTTCTTAGCCATGAGTATATGGCATGAGGTGCCTAGTTTCTGCCATACTGTTTTCCAGCTTTCCTAGCAGTTATTGCCAAACTTGAATTCTTCCAAAAGCTTGGATTTGGAGGTTTGTCAAACAGTAGGCACTACTTTGATTCCTGAGGGAAGGGACCTGTCTCCTACTCCATGAATCATGTATCTATAAGCTAAATCTATGATATTTTCCATATATTCATCATCAGAATTACATAATTGAGGCTGGGGCTTACAAGAGGAGAGATTTACATGTCACCAAGGTAACTTCAGAAGACATAAACACCATGAAAACAAAGGCTAAGCCATACAATGATGATTGATCATCAATGTTAAATAACATCAAGTCTTCTTGTATCCTAATAATTAATCAATGCCCAATAATCAGTTAGTCATCACATTTTGTCCTAAATTCCATGTAGTCATCTAGTCCATGGAAATAGCTTCTTTTGGACATCCTGAAATAGATCTTATTCTCAGGATAGTTCTCCCTCTCCAGGTCAAAATCACTTGCAGAAATTCCTGGTTAATTCTGCTATCTGTGAGTAATAAGACTTAATACAATTTACTACAAAGCCTTAAATATAGTTTTCCAACAACTTGATCACATGGTAAAAAATAGCTCAAGTCTTATAGTTCTGATCCTGATAACAACACAGTTATAAGAAAATGTATTTTTCCAACATTTTTTCCAAGCTTGGAGTCAATGTGGTTCACTCAATCCCCACAAGATTATACATTGTCCCAGATCCCATTTAGTTTTGTTCAGAGTTCTGCATGATATAGGTCTAGAGTTTCTACCTTACCCTCTCATTTCCCCACAATAGGGATTAGTTTTCCTAATAATAGTAACCAACACATAGCACTTTGAGGTTTGCAAAGCATTTTACAACAATTTCATTTTATCCTTGGAAGGTAGATATTATTATCCTCATTTTACAGATGAGGAAACTGAGGCAAACAGGTTGATTTTCCCAGCATCACACAACTTATTAAAAGTGGATTTGAATTCACATCTTCTTAATTCCAGATCTAGTACTCTATCTACTATGTGCCACCTAGCTTCCCTAGCTAAGCAACAAATCTTATTCTGGGACCTGATCGGCCCCTGCCTCCCTTGATTTAGTTTCCTAGTCATCCAAGGGCATAAAAAGTCTTGCCCACATGGAGTTAGGGTCCCTCCAATTTGGTGGATATCTAAAGATCCCTTGAGTAACGAGATGCATTTTCAAAGGGAATCATAGAAAACTCTGTCACAAAGACTTTATAAAACTATATAACGATTATACAAAACTAAGAGCCACTGTATCTCTGTTACATACCCTTTCTGTATTGGGACAAAGGAAGCCTCATTCAGTTCATTCAATTGTTCAATCACTTAAATTGTTTCATTTCATCTCAAAACTCAACTCTGAACTTGGAGGGTGCTGATATTAGTTAATGTTGCCCCTAATATTGACTGGTAGTCCCTTAGTAAGCTAATAGGTATTTGATTATGTAACCCAGGAGACTCCCACAAAAAACAAGTCTTCCCCAACTCCAGAGTACACTTTGGGAGGCTTCTCAAATTCTCTGGCTTGTCCCTACCCAGACAGTTTGAGTACTTCACTACTTGAAAACCACTTAGGGTGTTACCTTATAAGCTCATGCATAGTTCATAAGGCTCAGAGAATAAACAGGTTTGTTTACCAGACAGACAAATAAAACTCATGGAGTGGTTATGGAAAAGACAACACCTAGCTACTGAGCAGCCTCTTCAGTAATACCTTCTCAGAAGGCCCCCAGTCTGTCTCACATAGCTCCAAAATACTCTGTGTATCTCCTTCTAGGGCTTTCATAATTTATTCTTATGAACATGGTTTATATGGCCATCTGCCATCAAATTGCCTAGAGTTACTTGGAGCACCCCAAATGAAAGTATCATCCTCATTCCCGTCTTTTCTTTATCCTCAGTTATTCTGCTTCCACCATATCATAGAATGTTTCTCTGACCTTAGTTCTCCAACAGATGGTCTTAATCTTTTATTTTTCTCCAAGGTGTCATGTGCTCTAAGCAGAAGACTTATTAAGCATTTACTGTGTCAGATACTGGGCTAGGCACTTAGTAGACAAATGCAAGCAAGCAAAAGAGTGGGTACTCCAAAGAGGCAGGTGGAGAAGTACCCAAACAGCAATATGATTTGGTTCAGGAAGTGAGGAAGTGGTCAGGTTCCTAGTGAGATAAGGCAAAAAGACACTTGTTAAAGCCCAAATTCTAATAAAATTACTTCATATTCGTTGCTAAGAAGTTAACAAAAAGTCTAGCAACCCTTAGCTTTTTCCTTTTCTTTTTTTTTAAACCTTGCCTTCCTTCTTAGAATCAATACAGTGTATTGGTTCCAAGGCAGGAGTGGTAAGGGTAATGGGGGTTAAGTGACTTGCCCATATAGCTAGGAAGTATCTGAGGCTAGATATGAACCTAGGACCTCTCATCTCTAGGCTAGGCTCTCAATCCATAGAGCCACTCAGCTGCCTCCCCTTTTTAAACCCTTACTTTCTGTCATAGAATTGATATTAAGTTTCAGATCCAAGACAAAAAGAGCAGTAAAGTCTAGGAAATTGGGTTAGATTAATTGTCCAGGGTTACATAGCTAGAAAGGGTGTAAGGCCAAATTTGAACCCAAGATCTCCCATCTCCAGACCTGACTCTTTAACCACAAAGCCACCTAATTGCCTGTCTTGATTTTTTTCTAAGGAGACAAGAAGCTGTGCTTTAGTCACCTTAGCCAGTCAATTCTCCCCAACAATTTCAAAGCCTTTTAAGTTTCTACTTTAATCCTTTGTGGGATAGAGCCTTAGGAAAAGTTAGTCTAGACTGACAGACACTACTACTGGGAGCCCTCAACCTCATTTAGCCAGCATGCCAAATGCCAACCCCTCATCTCCATTTTCTGTCTAAATGGCAGCCCCCCAGCCCAGCCATCCATGGTCATGGCCAACCCCATTATGTACTTGGACACCTTTGTCAAATAACAACCCCTAGACCAAATTTCTTTCAAGCTATTTGAAGACAAAGGTCTAAAAATAGCAAACTACCATGTTCTAAGGGTATTGGAAAGAAAAGATTTATATATAAGGGATTCTGCTTCCACATACCTAGTGTTCATGTGCCAGGGTCATAGCTTCTTACACCACGATGGCACTGGTAAGTTCATCTACAGACTTTTACAGAGAAATTTGCTGATGAAAAGTGCATTGGTCCTGGCATCTTGGTAAATGGCAAATGACAAATGCTGGACCTAAAACAAATAACTTAAATTTTTCATTTGAATTGCTAAGACTGGTGTGGATGCCAAGCATCTTGGTCTTTGACCAAGTGAAAGAAGGCAAGAACATCATGAAAGCCATGGAGTATTTCAGATCCCAGGATAAGACTAGCAAGATCACCATTTTGTTACTCACCTTAATTACCAAGCCATTAGTTTCTGTAGCCAGGGACAGTACTCTCAAACCTTATCTGCTTTTATATCTTGTAAACTGTGTTCTTACTTGCTTCAATTCTCTTTGGACTTCATTTCCTTTTTTCCTTCTATGAATATGACTAGACTTCAGAGTGAAGATTATGATCATGAAATAAAAACCAAACTACATAAAAAAAAAGAAAAGTTAGCCTCCCCCATTGGTATAGCATCTCAGTAGATTTCCTCCTATTATTCCCCATTCCTTGGTGGCAAGATTCTTAAAGGATGTCTAAAATATTGGTGTCAAATGGAAATGGGGCCACTAAACCAAACATCAGGATCCCTGCAGGATATACATTGACTTCTTGTTGTTTAGTTGTTCAGTCATGTCCTACTCTTCATGACCCTATTTGGGATTTTCTTGACACAAACCACTAGAGTGATTTGCCTTTTGCTTCTCCAGTTCATTTGAAAGATGAAGAAACTGAAGCAAACAGGGTGAAGTGACTTGTCCAGGGTCACATGACTAGTAAGTGTCATGGGCTCAATTTAAACTCAGGTCTTCCTGACTCCTGGCCTGGTGCTCTATCCATACCCTAAATATTGATTAGAAAACTAAATATTAATGTCATATCTTGTTGTATTTTAAATTTTTTGTTAAATATTTCCAAATTACATTTTAATCTGGTTTGCTCCCCTATTAAGGAGAAGCTTGCTGCTAAAGGTACTCAACAGCTCTACTTCAATGACCCTACTAGGTCTTTTACTAGACCAACCCTAATCTAGGAATGCAAGAAGCCTGGGATAGGAAGTCCTGGAAAAGAAAAATAAAACTAGAAAGATATCAGAAACAAAAGACAAGAATTGAAATATTGCCCTGACAGTCACCAACTTTGGGAGAATCTTTTTTTAAGCTTATTTAATTAATTAATTGAGAATATTTTTCCATGGTTACATGAATCATGTTCTTTCCCTCCCCTCTTCCTATCCCCATCCCATAGCCAATGAGCAATTCCACTGGGTTTTACCTATGTAATTCATTGATCAAGACCTATTTCCATATTATTAGTATTTGCACTAGGGTGATCATTTAGAGTCTACGTCCCCAATCATATTCCCATCAAACCATGTGATTGAGCAGTTTTTTTCTGTGTTTCTACTTTTGAGAGAATCTTAAAGACCAGAATCAATTCTTGCATTCTTCCCCTCCCACCTAACACATTTTGAAAGGACAGTTTCAGATTTAAATATTCTGGCTACTTTTTGTGGTGGTGGATGACAGTTCTTGCCTAGTATTCTCAGGCCTTTATCTGTCATGACTTCACCTTCCCTGGGAGTGGGAGGAGGGGAGGGGAAGGGAGAAGTTTTCCTCATTGGAGGATGACTAAAAGATGATTTCTATTCTTCTGAAGGGGCTGGGCAGAGAGTTTCAGATCCACCCTTCCCAACAATAAATGTCACCCATGCTCTTGTGACAAGGAAATCACTTTAAAAGACTGATATATATTAATTTAAGGTCGCCAAGGAATTCAGCTATGTAATTCCTAAATGAAAACTCAAGTCAGCCATCAACCTTTTATAGAGTTTAATTACAGACAGGAGGAAGAAAGGAATTAGAGAGAGAGAGAGAGAGAGAGAGAGAGAGAGAGAGAGAGAAAGGGGAGAGAAGGGAATAGGGCTTAAATACCCCATCTGTTTAGGCTGGGCCAAAGAGCCCAAGCCCTTAGATAGCTGGGGCAAAGAAAAGAGATTAGTCCCTATTACTCACGTGACCAAAATGGAGAAACAGTCTCAGAGGCCCCCACCTTCAGCTTCCTTCAGAGCAAGCTTCTCAGAGCACCTCTCCAACCACTCAGAGCCAAAACTCTCCAACCCCCCTCAGTCCTCAGACCCCTCTATCTTTAAGGAAACCATCCAAGTTCCCTCCCCTCAGTTCTCACATCTACCAATCACTGTCCATCAATTTCCCTGTGCCAATGGTGGCTCTAGCTTAACCCAGGACCACCCAGAGGTCTGTGGCTTTGCACATGTCTGTTGGAGGTCATATTCTCAAATAATTAAATCTTGATCCTTTGCTGCAGCCCTTCCTAAATCCTGTTAGGACTGAGTGGGGTGGAAATTGTATTTTCCAAGACCTGGTTCTGTCATTCCAAGTATCTCTATTGTATCAATTCTAAAATCAATCATGACTCAAAGAAATTCCTGTTCTGTGCTTAAGCATAGGTCAAAGCCCTTTCCATTGTTCAGCAAAAGGTTTCTGTCCTAAAGTAATCTTAAGAAGGGAGGAGAAGGAACCTCCCATGCCAATGGGGTTCACATTCCAATACACTATCAGTAAGAAAATTTCCAAGTATGAAATTTCCCAATGGTGAAATTTCCAACATTTATAAGTCTAAGAAATTTTAAGGTTTACACTCTCCTAGGAGAGGAAGGAGTCCAATGGCCACTGGGGAGTGGACTGGTAACAACATGGAGGGACTTTATCCTTTCAGATTATCCTAAACCAAAGGATTACATTGAGCCTGTCTTTTTCTACTTGGCCTACTGTGCTAGGGCCCATGTCTAACTATTCTGATACTCTTAGGGCATACCTTACCTAGGTCCTGCCACTGCTACCCATTGCTTTTGGGGCCTACCTGGCTTTCATCGTGTCACTGACAGAGGGGACGGCTCCACAGTCCACTGCCAATGGGGCCAAAGCCGTTGCCCATGTCTCTGCCACTGGAGCCCATGCTGCTCCCTGCTGTGGCTACTGTTATTGCAGCCCATGCTGTTTCTTTCTGTCACTGAACTGAAGTCCCAATGCCCCCGTGCACGCGCACGTGCACGCGCGCGCGCGCGCACACACACACACACACACATTCTGTCTGGGCCAAACTTTGCCATCTATGTCTCACTGTAGCCCTGAGCACTGACATGGCACTGCCACTGTCTTCCTTTGCAAGACAGGTGTCACCCCTTGGAACCTGACTCTTCCTATTTCATACAGGGAATAGCACAGACCTCCTATGCCAGGCTAGCACTACTTCAGATACTGCAGTTAGCTACTGCCATTGCTAGGGTCTGCCTCTGCCACCCTTTGCTGGACTGAGTAACTCCTATCCTGGGATCCAAGTGCTTCTCCCTCCCCCTGCTAGGTCCTGAGCCCCAGAGAGGAGGCTCCTGCCACTTCTCAGGCAAGAGGACTATAAGTACTTCTGTTTCTGGAGCCTGATCTCTATCCCTCATGTTATCAATGTTGGGCCTGGCACTACCCTCTGCCCCTGCCCCTCACCACTGTTGCTTTCATGTTGTCCCATGTCGTGAACCAGGGTGACACTTCCCCTGCCTGATCACATTGATAAAATCAAGAGAGGCCAAACAGAAGACTCCGGCAACTCCAAGGTGTTCTGACCAGATGGATCTGGGTTGGATTCCTCTTCCTGTTAATTGTCCTTCCCTCTGATGTGAGAAATTCCTCCTGCTGCCAGTCAGCTGTGAAAATCCTCTGCTCTAGACTTTGAAGATCTTAATGAGGTCAGGGATGGGGGCTGGGGGTGGGAGGTGTAAAACCCATAGAGATTTGAAGTGCTTTTAGTCTGACACATTTTGGGAAGTGAAAATCAGAACCCAGGTGCAAACTGAACAAGCATCTTAATGCTGCAAAAGCAGAGGCTCAGATGCACTCACTAACACTCAGGAAAAGAAACCCCAAACAAAAGAGGAGACCAAACTCCTCTAGGCCAGTACATGAGCTCTTGGCTACCCTGTACATACATTAGTATTTCTTTAAGTACAGAGGGCTGATTCTTAAAGCCTCAAATCTACTAACCCTACTTATCACTAGAGAGAGAAGGGGGAGGGAGAGAGAGGGAAGGAGAAGAGTGGGGAAGAGGGAAGGGGGAAGAAGGAGGAGGAGAAGGACAAGAAGAAGAAAAAAAAGAAGAAAAGGAGGAAGAAAAGAAGAAGAAATGAAGAAGAAGAAGAAGAAAGAAGAAGAGGAAGAGGAAGAAGAAAGAAGGAAGGAGGAAGAGAGTTACAGTTTTAGAGAAAAACAAAATGTGTATCTCTTTTAAAAACTATTTAAAAAATATAATCCTAACACAATTCATGTGACACAATTCTTAATGACCTTCAAAATACCATATTAAAATTCCAAAGTAATTCAGCACAGTTTTTAATTTTTCCAAAATCATAATCTCATGGTGGGGGTTGGTGTGGGAGTGGGAGTGGCCAGTCCTACCATAGTAAGTGGTCCTGGAGATCACAATTACTTCCAATTACAAAAATTATGCAAATTCAACCAAAGACTTTTTGCTGTAATTTTCTTGAGTACATAGTTCTTAAAAAGACAGAGAATATTCATATCCATCTCTAGATATTAAGTGGTCGCTGTTTCTTTCTCAGGTGTGAAAGAAGGAACACTATATGAAAGAATCCAACATCAATAGAAGCGTTACTGAAAGCACAGAAGCCACTTTCCTTTTCACTACAATAATGATTAATTCAGTAATGGTTCAGCCCTTAATCAAAATCTTGCCATGGAAATGTGTGAATTTGGTTCTTATTTCAAGAACTGCTCTGTTTCTACATTGCTGTGACCTTCCTAAGAGGGAAGGCTCATAAATATTTATGAAACAACCATTTAAAGAATGTATTATAAGGAGTGCAGCTAGGTGGCTCAGCAGACTGAGAGCCAAGCCTGGAGATGGGAAGTCCTGGGTTCAAATCACTCAGACACTTCCTAGCTTTGGGATCCTGGGCAAATTATTCAACCTCCATTGCCTAGCCCTTACTGCTCTTCTGCCTTGGAACCAATATACAGTATTGATTCTAAGATGGAAGGTAAGGGTTTAAAAATAAATTAAAATATTTTAGTATAGGAGGATCTAACTTTGTTCATTGACATGCTGGATATGAGGGAAATATGGGTTTGAAACAACTCAGAGAGCTCAACTAAGAAAGAACAAGTATGTAAGATCCTGGGAAGTTATACAATGCATAGGTTATACGAATTCCCAATTTCTTTCCTGAGACTTTGTTAGACTTTTTTTTTTCAGAGTGTAAGGTATGGTGTCTCTTGACAACCCTTTACATAAAGAATAGTTAATGATGAAAAGAACAGAAAAAATGTTTTTGTGCAAAGGAAGATATTAATGTTAAATTGCTAAAAGCTGAAGAGCATTATTTCTATTATGAACAGTTTTATATATAACATTTGATATAAATAGAAAAAGAACGTTGTTTTAATGTGTACTGCTAAAATGTATGTAGCTAGCTAGGTGACTCAGTGGATAGAGTGTATCCTGAGCATTTAATAGTTCCTGGCACATAACATTGACTCTACTACTGTTTGCTTCTACAGGTTATATACCAAATCTGGTCCACTGATTAATTTCTCTATTTTTAAGCCAGTGCCAAATTAATTATTAATATTTTGAAGTACAATTGAAATCTAGTACTGATAAATCCTTTTCCTGCCCCCTCACCTTTTTTTCATTATTACCCTTGAAATTCTTTATTTTTTGTTCCTGCATGGGGATTTCATTATTATTTATTTTCTAACTCTATAAAATATTCCTTTGGTAAGTTAATTGGTATGGTTTAGAAAAAAATAAATTAGTTTAGATAATATTGTCATTTTTATTATTTTATTATCATTTATTATTACATGAGCTCAACTTACCCATGAGGTAGATAATGTTCTCTAATTATTTAGGATTATCTATTTCAGTAGAATATTTTCTAATTGGATTCATATAGTTCTGGTTGAATTCTGATAGATACACTCATTCTTTGGTTATTTTGAATGGAAATTCTCTTTTTAACTCTTCCTACTGGGTTTTGTTGATAATATACTGGAATTCTGTATATACAAACAAATAGGTGGTACAGTGGATAGAGTCAGGAAGACTTGAATATAAAGCCTCAGGCAACTAGGTGGCTCAATGGATAGAGAGCCAGGTCCAGAGATGGGAGGTCATGGATTCAAATTTGACCTCAGATACTTCCTACCTATTCTAGGCAGGTCACTTAACCCTCATTGCCTAGGGATTTACTGCTCTTCTGCCTTAGAGCTAATACAGAGTGTGGATTCTAAGACAGAAGGTAAGGGTTTAAAAAAATGCAAGTGAGAATATAATAATATTTATCTTCTATGGTTATCATGAGATGAAATGAAATAATATTTGTAAAATATTGTAAAACAACCTGCAAAGCTTAATGGGGTATATAAATGCTCATTATTATTATAATTTATGTGATTTTATTTTATATCCTACATCTTTGTTAATTTTATTGTTTTAATTATTTTAGGTGACTAGCATTTTCTAAGTAAATCATTATATTATGTGCAAAAAACATTACTTTTGTTTCTTCTTTGCCCATGTTTATTCCCTCAGTTTCTCTTTCTTATCTTATCAATACAGCTAGCAGTTTTTGCACTAAGTTAAATAATAGGAGTGATAGTAAACATTTCTCCTTTTCCCTTCCTCATATAGGAAAGGCCTCTAACTTTTCTCCATTATAAATAATGTTTGCTACTATATTTGTAAAGATGTTATTTATTATGTGATTTCTAGAATTTTTAATTAAAACATGTTTGATTTTATCAAAAAGCTTTTTAGTATCTATTGTTCTCATATATAATATATTGTTCTCAATAATAATATATATTGTTATATATAATTATATTATCATATGAATATATGATTTTATTATCTATATTATTAACATGTCTTATATTTATAGTCTTCCTTATTTTGAACCAACCTTGCTTATAAAGCCAGTCTGGTCATAGTGTTTAATCTAATATGTTATTGTAGACTATGTATTAATATTTTATTAAAAATTTTCATCAATTTTCACTAAGGGTATTTGTAGCTTTTTTCCTCTGTTTTGTCTTCCTTTGGTTTAGGTATCAAGATCATATTTATATCATAGGATGAGATTGGAAATATGGCCTTTTCAAATAGTTGATGTATTGGAATTAATTGTTCTTTGATAGAATTCACTTGTAAATCCATTCTAGTTTTGGAGTTTTCAATTTTATTAATGTCTTCTTTAATTTTTAGAATTTTTTACTTTGTTGGGGTTTTTTAATTTTATTTAATTAATTAATTTTTGATTTTTTTCCATAATTACATGAATCATGTTCTTTCCCTCTCCTCCCCCCACCCCTCTCCTGCCAATGAGCAATTCCACTGGGTTTTACATGTGTCATTGATCAAGACCTATTTCCATATTATTAGTATTTGCACTAGGGTGATCATTTAGAGTCTACAACCCCAATCATATCCCCATTGAACCATGTGATAAAGCAGTTGTTTATCTTCTGTGTTTCTGATCCCACAGTTCTTCCTCTGGATGTGGATAGCATTCTTTCTCATAGATCCCTCAGAATTGTCCTGGATCATTGCATTGCTGCTAGTAGAGAAGTTCATTGCATTCAATTGTACCACAATGTATCAGTCTCTGTGTACAATGTTCTCCTGGTTCTGCTCCTTTCACTCTGCATCAGTTCCTGGAGGTTGTTCCAGTTCACATGGAATTCCTCTAGTTCATTATTCCTTTGAGCACAATAGTATTCTATCACCATTAGTTGGGGTTTTTTTGATTTGTTGTTGTTCAAATTTGTTTAGTTTTGTGTCTAATTCATTAACCCACTATTTATCTCTTTCATTAATAAAAGCATTTAGAGATATAAATTTCCCCCTAAAAACTGCTTTAGCTGTCATATACATTTTGATAAGCTATCTCATAGGCATCATATACATACTTAGACCAAGCTGGCTTTCCTCACCCCAATTCCTGCTGCAAAGCAAATGTTTTTTCCCATACATTTACCTCAAACTAGACACAAAGGCCTAAGAATTAGTTCTTCTTGGATATTTAAATATCAGAAATGTGGATCTTCAGGGTCCTCTATGACATCCCAGGACAGAGTGCTATTCCCATCTGAGTGCTGCCCCATCAATCTGATTGCTAGTCCTGAGGCTTCCAAGGTCCCCACTCTGGAATCTAAAGATAAGGAAATGTTGGCCTTTCTCTACTCTGGCATAATGACCATATGACACAGGGTCTCAAATAAGCAAACTTGCCTCTGGAAACCCTGGATTCATTGTCCCCTTTTTTTGTCTATTCTCTGATTTCAGGTAAATGAAACTCTATCTGGGATGGACAAGCTTGGAGACAATTGTGTTTGTATGAGAAGTCCAGAGGTCCTGGGTCCCATTGCATGGGAACTGAATGGAAGCTGCGGGGGTGGGGGTGTTGTTTAGAAATTTAGTACCCAGCAACTATTCCAAAACTCTTGGAAATAATAGTGAATAGAACTTAGTGTCAAGAAAACTCATCATGAGTCCAAATCTGGTTTCAGATACTTACTAGCTATGTGACCTGGCAAGTCACTTCATTGTATCTGCCTCAGTTTCCTCATCTTTGAAAAAAGCTGGAGAAGGAAATGGCAAACCACTGCCAAGAAAATCCCAAATGGGGCCATAAAGAGTTGGAAATGACTAAACAACAAAAATGGTCACCAATAAGAGAATTTGCCAAAGCCATTTTGGAGTTGTTTAGACACTGAAAAACAATTCTACAAACTATTTCATGTTCTGATGAGGTTTGAGTATCAGCTTGTCAATAGACTGTAATAGTAATTATAAATTACTGAATTCTGTTTTGAGTCATTTGGTCAGTCTTTCATGATCAGCATTTCTTGTGTGGGTACAAATAAATTACCTGTTTCATGCCTGACTCATAGTGTACATAGCTCCCACGCCCCCTCTGGGAGGGAACTATAAACATGAGCTATAGCCAAAATTATAAGTAAATTTGTCCCTGTGGCACTGAGGTGGAGGTTTTAATAAACTGAAAAACATTAGAACAAAAAGCTTAGCCTTTCATTAGGGGCTAGCCTTCTCAGGATTGAACTTAGTCTAAACTATATGGCTAGAGATAAAATAAGGAGTAGCTGCAGTACCTCAGAACTCATGTACCCAACAATGGCTCCTTGAGGTTGTACATATATTCAGAATCATAAGGTAACTTTGGTGTGTGGAGGAAGGAAGCAGGTCAGAGAAGCACTAACAGTTGATGGTATCAAGTAAAGCTCCATGGAGAAAATAGTCTATATGTTGAGCTTTGAAAGAAACTAGGGGTTCTAAGAGGCAAAGGAGAGCAAGGACTACATTTTATTTCTAGAGGACTAGATAACAGACTTACACAAAGGCTCCAAGGATACATGATCAAGTGTTTTATGTGAAAGAACAGTGAAACATTCAGTTTGGCTAAAGTATGGAGTGTGTTGTGATAGAGGTTTAAACCCAAGTACTGAGTGACAGTCTGGGAAGCTGCAGAAGTTTCTCATCCACATCAGGAGGTTTGGAATCTTGAGAAGACAAGAGATTCTGGGAGAGGGACCATTGGTCTCTCAGTCTTGAGATAGCAAAGAGGAAGATCTGATTTAAGACTGGATCCTAAGCCAGAGACTCAAATCTCTCTCCTGATACCTGAGAGCGCCATTCCAACAGGTCCCAAATAGAAGTGGAAGAACCAGAGAAAAGACAAGAAACAGCTCAATAAAATCTCTCACAGCTCCTAGTGCCCTGGGTCTGGACTTTGCTCTGTTGAAGCCAAAGACCAGGATCTATCATATCTGAACCTCTTGGGGCCCAGGGCTGCCAAAGCCTGGGTTTCTCAAAACTTTGTGGCTGGGAGGAAGATATAGTACACAAGGACTTCCTTCTTCCCTCTTTCCTTTAAACTTTATCCCTTTAGCCATCTTCCTGGTTCCCCTGACTCTAACTATTTAGAAATAAAAGATTGTTACCCTTTTCCAACTGACTCCAGAGTGAGTGAAAGGAATAGCTAACTGAGAGAGAGAGAGAAAGAGAGTTCTCTCTCCCCAAGGGAAGGAGTTCATATTGAACTCGGACAATATAGGGAAGTAGAGAGGCAGACCAGGTGGGAAGCCATAGGTGAGGGAGGTTGAAAGGGGGAAAACACAGACTCATTCCTCCTCTCTCTTTCTTGGCTAATTTAACTACAGTTACCCCCTCCTGTGACCTGTCCAAAGAGGGAGGGGACTCCATCTTCTCTCCCTCTCCTTTACCATCAGATATACCCACTATTACAGTGTGAAGAACGACTGTATAATAAGCCTGCAAAAGTGAATTAGAGCCAGTCTGTGAAATGCCAAACAGAGGAATCTACATTTGATCCTAGAGGTAATAGGATAAACGCATTGAGGGAGAGTGAGGAATCATAAGAAAAAGTGAGGATGACTCCAAGGTTATAAACTGGGTGATAAGAAGTATTGTGGTGGCCTTGACAGAAATAGGGAAGCTTAGAAAATGGGATACATTTAGATATGATGAGTTTGAGATATTTAGAGAACATTTACTTATTATAGTGTAAAGAATGGGGGGGGGGGGTATCTAGAACTCCAAGGCATCTCAATCAGGAATATTTACAGGAGGCTGAGGGTTTAGGCCTAAATTCCATTTTAGACTTATAGCTACTGATGGGAGCTTCAGATAGAAATTGTTAGAGATCTACAACTGCTTGTAAAAGAAAAAATCCTGGGAGAAAACTCCTGAGCAAAACAGAATTTATTATGAATGAACATTTCACCTAAATTGATAGTTTCTACACTTCCCAACAGACTCAGAGACCCAGAGCTTTGTACTGAGACAGTATTTATTCTCAAACTAAATTTCACAAATTCAGTTGAGAGGAAGTCTGCCAAGGGGGTCTTTCTTGGCAAGAAGGTCAAGCCTTCCCTTGAAGGTTGAACAACTTCTTGACAAGAAGATCTAAGGTTTTTCTTGACAATAAGGTCAAATTTTTTCATATCTCATGTCCCTCTATTCCATATAGTAATAATGAGGATAACCAAGGTTATTCTATAGCTTCAAAGCAAATGAAATAGTATGACTTTTCTGTCTTATAAACTCCAGGATATATTCCAGAATGTAGAAGGCAAGTACAAACTTCCTTGGCAAGGATCTCTTTAGGGAATTTTATTATTAATTTAAAGCATACTATAATTATTGATTACTGATTCTCATATACAGTGTTACAGACAAAAGAGTGGTTGCCTTAAACCGTGACCGAAAAAATATGTTTCAAGATTTTGAATTGCCAAAACTGTAAAGATAATTTTAGTGTCTTGATTTTATATTAAAAATAAAGTGGTCACCATGGGAAAATTCCCAAAATATGAAATACCCAAGTCAGCTGGGTTTTATGGAGATTTTAATTAATACAAATTAAGGAATTAATGAAAGGGGGAGAGAGAATAAGAGGAAATAATGAGAAAAGGGCTAGGCCAGTCTAGGCTTAAGCCCTAAGAGAAAGACTAAATCAGTCTTTTATCAACACCACAAGATCCTTCCAAGCAAAACTCAAGTGTTCAGAGAGACCCTCCAGTATAGCTCAGGAAGCTGAACTAAGTTCAGCCACCGAGAGAAAGACCAGCCTCCAATTCAGCTCCATAGCTGAATTAAGTTCAGAGGCCTTCTGACCTCCTTTTAAAGAGAATTTTCTCCTATGTCACCTCCCCTAAGTTTTCACATCTACCAGTCACAATAGACGTTTTCACAGGACTGACCATTCTTAATTCACATCTTCTTTAGTTCTCAACTTCTCTGGGTAGACTAAAACTTCACACCTCTTTTGTTAAGCTTGTCTCTTGCAAGTTTGCAAGTTGCCTGACCTTTTAGTGATTAATTTGACCTTCATAGGTACTTAGCACCCTTTTGTATTAGATCTAAAAATAGACTTAGCTTAAGGGCTTTTGCCTCACTATAAGTATGGGTTAAGTACTTTTTCATTGTTCAGTAAGGAGTTTACAACTTTATCTTCCCCTAAAGTATGCTTAAATATGGGTGGAGTAATGTTAGAGTTCTCACATTCCTGATCAAGTACCTTCACTGTTTAAAATGGGGAATGGTCTTAACCAAATGTTCTAAGGTAGAGTCTGAGAATTTTTAAGATTCACAACAGTTACATGATTCATTAATAATTAGACTTATTAAATCTATTATGATTATGACTTATTATTATAATGTTCATTATCTAATAAGATTATATGCAGGGGCAGTTAAGTGACTCAGTGGATAGAGTGCCAGACCTAGGGATGGTAGACCCTGTGTTCCAATCTGAGTTCAGATCCATCCTAGCTGTGTAACTCTGAGCAAGTCATTTAACCCTCATTGTGTAGTCCTTTTCACTCTTCTGCAGTGACAGTATTGGTTCTAAGATGGAAGATCGGGTTGGGGTTTGTTTGTTTTTTTTCTTCATTACAGAGAATATTGCAGAAAATTGCAGAGAATATACAGTTATAAGAGATATTACATAATAAATATAAACTGAAGTTACTTAAGTAGATTATCTTTTACAATCTCAAGATATATATCAGAGTTAGATAACCTCTACTTGGAAATCATATTACATAAAGATAACAATTCTACCTTATAGCATACATATGTATGTCTGTGTGTGTGTGTTCAGTCATTTCAATAGTGTCCGACTCTTCACGACCCCACTTGGGGTTTTCTTGGCAAAGGTACTGGAATTGCTTGCCATTTTCTATTATAGATGAGAAAACTGAATCAAAAAAGATTTTTTTATTAATTTTTTAACAAAATTTAATTGTAAGATTTTTTTGTTTTAAGTTCCTTGGAGTCATAACAAGCAAGTGTCAGAAACTGGATTTGAACTCAGGTCTTCCAGCCTCCAGACCCAGATACTAGAATAGATACAGATAAAGATATAGACATATTTATAGATATAGTTGATATAGATATATATAGATGGTATGTGAATATGTGTGTGTGTTTAAGGGTAGGATTGAAACCACCCTATATATTTTAGCCTTTATGCCATAACTAAATAAGAATGTCTCAATCACTCACTCATACTCCTTGGACTAAGTATGAAAAGTCTTTGAAAGCCAAACGATGGGATTAAATGAGTCAAAGGATCTATTATAGCTATTATAACTGACTGGGAATTTTGTTATAACATCTAGATTCTGTATATTTGGTTAGAATGGAAAAAATTCCAAAAATTAGAGTGTACATGGAGTTCATGCCAAACTCCCTGAAGAGGAACTATCTGATGAGGAAGGAGTAGCTTTGTATTCAGCCTTGGCAGGGTCTCCTTTCTTCATTTAACTAGAGGAGGACTTTTTTTGGCTTCAAAGGGTCCAGAGGACATGGGACTTCCAATTTTCCTACTGGTGTCCTATCATCACTCCCTCTCCACCAGATGCAGCAGTAAGCTCCCATCTTTCCATCAGCACCCTAAGGTTGTTCCAAGATAAGCAACATCTGCTTTGCGAACCAAGAACATAGATTCAATATGCTTAGAAGTAACGTCTTTAGCACTCAGGAGTGGGAGAAAGGAATTCTGACAACTTTGCTTCTTGTACGCTCTAATTTTGACACCAATTTCTCCTGAAGTCTGTATGTCCTTGTAGAAGAATAAGTCACAAACTTTTCTCTTTTGGTTGTGGGTGTGGAGAGGATGTTTTGATCCAGTGCTGCTAATCTGACACCTTAGTAAATATCCCTTTCTTAAAGCCTCTTAAATCTGGATGACTAAACTATCTTGGGGTAAAATTGAACTATTGTCAGTCTTGGGGTTGAAGCACAATGAATGGGGTTTGAGTCAATGGCATTAGAGAAAGAAAATTACAATACTTAGGACTCCAAAGGGGAGATGCAATTGTTCTTATTCTGAAAAAGTGAACCCAGAATATTTGCTACATATATATGATCCTTTCCCCCCCATTATATTTTAAATTCCTTTAGAACAGGGACTGTTTTCATTCTTTCAGTATAAGGAATGCTGCATGGAATATAGTAAATGCTTAATAAATATGAATTCAATAGGATTGAAATTTCCACATCTCCCCTTACTCATACTGGACCAGAAAGAACTACACTTCAAATTAGACATTCAAGGTCCTGGTCGTAACTTCCATGAACTCACCATTTCCTCATTTTATTCATGTCACTCACAACTGACAATAATGTTAGTTACCTAAGCAGCTGACTGATCCTTTGACTGAATTCATTCCCCTTGAGCTTTGGAGGTATGCAGTATGGTGAAAAGACCATTCATTGGGGCACTCTGCCACTAAGCCACTGTGTGACTTTGAACAAGTTATTTCCCTTCATCAGTAAAATAAAAAGATTGAACTAAATGACCTCCAAGGTCCCTCTTAACTTGCGTCCTGTTGTGCCCTCCTAGGGTTGTTCTCTTTGCAGGGAGTGCCCTATGCACCCAATTCTTTCCAAATCCTTCTCTTCTCAGAATATATGTGGCCCTGGGTTTTAGTGCCTTCCTTTGTGGCTACCTAACCTTATAAATAATGGCATACAGAAGCATGAAATCAGCTGAAAACAAACAACAAAAAAAGCATGATGCAAACAGGAAGGATGGAACTCATAGCCCTTATAGAAAGAGCAGCAAGGACAGGAAGTAGGTTTGAGGTAGGAAGTATTGCAAACGGTATTTAGAAACAAAGCCACTGACTGGTAGGGCAAAGACCAGTCTTGCCTCCCTAACCTGGATTCTGTTGTTGTTGTCATCAGTCAGGTGCTACACTTTGTGACTCCATTTGGGGTTCTATTGGCAAAAAGCACTGCAATGGTTTGCCATTACTTCTTCAGATCCTTTTTACAAATAAGGAAAACAGACTTGCCCAGGGTCACCTAGCTAATAAAAGTCTGAGGTTACATTTGACTCCATGCCCAGCACTCTAGTCATCCAATATTGATTCTAATGGAGTAAAATCTCAATAGTTGAGAAGAAAGGGAAAAATAAGTTTCAGGATGACAGAGCCAGAAAAGAGCCTAGAAATCATCTAGTCATTGGATCATCAATTTATAGAGAAAAGAGACCTCAACTTTAGCATCCTCATTCTACAGATGAAGAAAGAGGATTAGAAAGAAAGTGATTTGTTTAGCAATTCTCTGCCTCTACTTCACTGTAGATCTCCTCTGCTCTAATCCAACAAGACAGTATATTTCTACTTCACACACATTCCCATCCTCATATTTTTTTCTCATACCATATAGTAAGCCAGAAAGGGTTTCTTTCCAGTTCTCTTGGCTTTTTAGTTTAGATATATAAGAGACAAATTTGTTAGTTATCTAATTCTAAGTTTCTCTGTTTAGAGAGAGAAATCCAATAGGATCTAGATGTGTACTGCTTTAGAAAATCTATCTGCCCAAGTTATTTTCTAAATTTATTAGATGCGTTTTTTATTTTATCAGACAAAACATAAACAATAAGGTGCACCCTGGAAAATCATTTCCCTTGATCTATCTAATCCCTCTTTCTTGTTATTTTTTGTTCAGGGAAAGATAGAGCACCAGGTTGGAAGTCAGGAAGGCTTGAGAGTTCAAGTCTGACCTCAGACAACTACTTAATAGCTGTGTAGTCCTGTGCAAGTCACTTATCCCTGTTGGCCTCAGTTTTCTCATCTGTAAAAATCTTCTGGGAAAGGACATGGCAAACTACTCTAGTATCTTTGCCAAGAAAAAACCCCAAATGGGATCATGAAGAGTTGGACATGACTGAACAACAACAACAAATTCCTCCTTTAACCACTCCTTTTAAGGATTTTCTTTTCAACTGTGAAAGAAATAATTCACTCTTAATCTGACCATTATATCAATCACTTTCAAAGAGGAATCCTTCTACTCCATTTAGAAATCTACTCCATTTAGAAACTAGTTAGGCATTCAATAAGGATGAAGTAAAAACATTTCAGGATAGGACATTGTGATAGTTTTAAAAAGACTAGTAAATTTACTTATTCGGCTTATACCATTGACCTCAAATTAAAGTACTACCCTAATATTATTTTGTAATATGTAGCCTACAGGGAGGTCTTAGAATGTTCCCATACTTCCATTTAGACAACTAGGTGGTACAATGTATACAGAGCTAGATCTGGAGTTGGGAAGATTTGAATCCAAAATTTGTATCAGACATTTTACTAGATAGTTGACTGAGCAATTCATTTAATTTGTCTCTGCTTCGTCTGTTAAATTGGGGATTATAATAGCACTCCAACTTTCCAAGTTATTGTGAGAATAAAATGAGATAATATTTGTAAAATGCTTTGCAAACTTTAAAACATGAATGCCTGTTATTATTATTATCATATCAAGATTATCCATGTAAAGCTGTGAAGCTGACCATAATTACTAGTTAGAGGTCATGAAAAGTTATCCCAAGAAATCTCTGCCCACATCCACCTAGCACAGAGCCCTAGGGACTCTGGAATCCTACCCTAGAAGAGATCACGAAGCTAAAAAGTTGGAGTTACACTATGGCCTTTGCTCTGTTCCCCCTCCTTCTCTTCAATAAAAGTAGGCAAAAGGAAATGGATTCATTGTTGTGAATTGACTTCTCAAATTCAGCTGTGCGCTGGTAATCAAGTCCCAGATAGCATGTCCTAGAGTGCCACCTCCTGGCCACTGGTACTGTCCTGTGAATCTCAGTCCCAGACAGGACAGTCTACATAGATACAGCCATGAGTATGTTTCTTCAAAGGAGGCTTCTTCTGGTTCTGTTGAATTTAACTTATTCCCACCTCTGGGTCAGCGAGCCTCAATCTCTCTTCCAAACTTTTCATGTCATCCCTTGTACTGTCTTTGATCATCTACTATGCATCACCCCAATTGCTCTGGCTCCTGCTTCCTTTTATTTTTTTATTACTTTTCTTTTTATTTTAACAAGCATTTGAAAAAATTAATCTGTATTTCATTACTCTCCTCCCCCCCAGCAAAATTTTTTCAAATCTCAAACAAAGCCTCAATACTTAGCTATATAATCCAGCAAAACAAATATCCATATTGATCATCCCTGAAAATGTATGCCTTTTTCTGCATTTTAAGTTCATCACCACTCTGGCAGGAGGTATGTTGTATGTTTTCATCTTCATTATTTTGGATTTATGTTTATCATTACATTGATCAGAGCTCAAAAGTCTCTTAAAATTGTTTTTCTCTATAATGATGTTTTCATTGTACAAATTCTTCTCCTAGTTGTGTTCACTTTGCTCTGCATCACTTCATGAAGATTTTCCCAGTGAAATTATCCTGTTAAATTATCCATTTCATCATTTCTGATTATATAACATTTTATTACATTCATATGCCACAACTTCCTCAAAAAGAGGATACTCCATTAGTTTCACATTTTGATCTATCATGTTGTAAATATTTTTAAACATATAGATCTTTTTCCTTGATTTTTATATAGTAGTGATATATCTCTATCAAAGGGTATGCACAACTTGGTAACTTTCTGAGCATAGTTCCAAATTGCTTTTCAGAGTGGCTGGACCAATTCACAACTCCACCAACAATGAAGCTATCAGAACTGTTTTCCTATAGCTCCTCTAACATTTGCCATTTTTTTCTTTTGTCAACTTTACCATTCTAATATGTATGAAGTAGAACCTCAAAGTTGCTTTAATTTGCATTTATCTAATTATTAGTAATTTATTTTTTGTATATGATTATTAATAAGTTGGATTTATTTTTAAGACTCTATATCTTTGACCATGTATTATCTATTGAGCAATGGTTCTTATTCTCATAAATTTCAATCAGTTTCTAATATACCTTAGAAATGAAACATTTATCAGAGAAACTTGTGAAGATTTTCCCCCTAGTGTTTCCCTCCTAGTTTTTATTACATTAGATTTGTTCTTGGTAAAACTTTCTAATTTTATATAATCAACATTGTCCATTTTCTCTGGTATAATTCTCTCTGCCACTTACTGGTCTAAACTTCTTACAATGTAACCATTTGTATAAAGGTCATGTACCCATTTGGAGATTCATCATCTTGGTAATGGATAGCTTAAACCTAATTTCTGCCAGACCACTATCGGGTTTTTCCACCAGTCTTGTCAAATAATGAGTCCTTCCCCTAGTAATTGGGGATTTTATCAAATGCCATTCCACTGTGTTTGTTTGCTATTATATACTGTGTACCTAATCTGTTCCATTAACTGACCTTTCTCTATTTTTTTAAAACTAGTACCAAATTGTTTTAATGATTTACTTTGAAGCACAGTTTCAGATCTGGTACTTATTAGATACCTTGCCTTCTCACTTCTTTTCATTATTACCAATGAAACCTTTTGTTCCTTCAAATGCATTTCATTGTTACTATTGTCATTGTTGTTTAGTTCTATGAAATATTCTTTTGGGTGTTTGGTACAGCACTGAATAAATAAATTAATTTAAATACAATTGTCATTTTATTATGTTGGCTCTATATACCCAGGAGCAATTACTATTTATCCATTTTATTTAAGGCTGCCTATTTCTTCAAAGAGTGTTTTATAGTTAGATTCATATAGTCTATGAGTAAATATTGATAGATATATGATATTTTAAAATGTCTATGGTTCTGTTTCATGGAATTTCTTTTTAGCTCTTCTTTCTGGGTTTTGTTGGTTATATATAGGAATGCTGTTGATTTACATGTATTCCTTTTAAATCCCATAACTTTGATGAAGTTATTTATTATTTTAATTAATTTCTAGTTTATTCTGTAGGGTTTTCTAAGTACCTCATCCTATCATCTGAAAAAAGAGATAATTTTGTTTCCTTTTTACCTATGCTTATTCCCTCTATTTCTAATCCTAGAATTAATTTCTTTTTCTTTTTTCTCTTTATACTATATGGTTACATGATTCATGTTCTTTGCCCCCTCCCCTCTTCCCTCTCCATTCCCAGAACTGACAAGCAGTTCCACTGGGTTATAGACATATCATTGTACAAAACCTATTTCCATGTTATTCATAGTTGCAGTAGAGTGATCTTTTAACACCAAAACCCTAATCATATCCCTATTGAACTATGTGATCAATCATATGTTTTTCTTCTACATAGAACTAATTTCTAATAGTTATTGCTATAACTAGTATTTCTAGCCCTATGTTAAATAGAAGTAATAATGGTGGGTATCCTTGTTTCATCCTTGATCTAGGCCTCCAACTTTTCTCTTTTATATATGTTTCTTCTTAGATTTAGATAGATAGGACTTCCGGTCAAGATGGCGGCTTAGAGGCAGCAAAAGTTCACACCTCTGAAAACCCTTCCTTACCGATCACAAACCGAATGCTCCTAGGGCAACGAAATTCAAACTGAACAACAGGACAGAGCCGGGGAACCCTCCTCCAGGACTCGGATCAAAAGGTACGCCCCCCCAAAAAGCCAGAACCCTAGATCACTCAGATCTAAGGGGTAGGCAGAAGGAAGGTCCCAGGACCCATTCCCCCCCCCAACCCAGAGCGCTGAGCCCGTGGCAGAAGCAGGAACCTCAGGGCTGGCAAAAGGGCCTCAGGGCCAGCTATTCTGAAGGACACACCTTGAAAGCAACCTGAGTCAGTCCCACGGGAGCCCAACACAGACGGCAGGGAAATAGAGAGAGACGGGGGGGGGGGGGGCCTGTAGGCCCCTGGCTGGGTCCTTTCATCTAAGTCTCACCGAAGGCTCCTGCTTCAGGGCAAATCCAGTCCAACCCAGCTGAACCTAATCCCACCAGGAGCCCTCAGAGCTCAGGGAGGCCAGGACCCCTCCCCCCCTTAGAGTGCAGGGTCTTCTGAAAGAACAGAAACCTCAGGGCCGGCAAAGGCACTGAGGTACCTTGCGGACAGTGCTGTGCCAGGCTCAGAGTGTGGAAGTAAGGCAGCGGAGAAGCAACTGGAGGGAACTGAGAGCAGTAACACCCGAAAGGCCAGCAGGCAGGGGAGGGCAGACCCTGGGCTTCCCCGGGAAGACAGAGCAGCTGCAGAGAACAGACAATTTGCCTGGGGCTAAAGCCTCGGACCATCAGACAGATACACGAAAGGCCAGTCCTCCTCACTCAGATAGAGATGGCAAATAGTACAGAAGTACAAAAGCCTCCAAATACCAAGAAAAGCAAGAAGGGGGTGACTTTAGACACATTTTATGGAGCAAAAATACAAAATACAGAGGAGATAGAAGAAGAAACACAAGCAAATGCTCCAGAACCTTCCAAAGGAAATGGAAATTCTCCGCAACCTCTTGAAGAATTTAAATCAGAAATTATCAAAAAGATGGAAGCCTTCTGGGAGGAAACATGGGAAACAATCCAAAAGGAACTTGGCAATCTGAAGCATGAAAAAAAACACAACTACAGAAATAGCTTGACCAAACTGAAAAGGAAAACCAGGCTTTAAAGGTCAGAATCAGGTAACTGGAAGACAGTGATCTTGCAAAAGAGCAAGAATTAATAAAGCAAAGCCAAAAGACTAAGAAATTAGAAGAGAACATAAAATAACTCACTGACAAGGTGACAGATTTGGAAAATAGAGGAAGGAGAGACAATCTGAGAATAATTGGCCTACCAGAAAAGCCAGAAATAAATAATAATCTCAACATCATAATACAAGATATCATCAAAGAAAACTGCCCAGAGATTCTAGAACAAGGGGGAAATACAGGCATTGAATGACATTCACAGAACACCCTCTACACTAAACCCCCAAAAGACAACCCAAAGGAATGTAGTTGCCAAATTCCAAAGCTTTCAAGCAAAAGAAAAAAATCTCACAAGAAGCCAGAAAAAGACAATTTATATATAAAGGAATGCCAATCAGGGTCACACAAGACCTTGCAATTTCCACTCTGAATGACCTTAAGGCATGGAACATGATTTTCAGAAAGGCAAGAGAGCTGGGTCTTCAACCAAGAATTAGCTATCCATCAAAACTGACTATATGCTTCCAGGGGAAAGTATGGGCATTCAACAAAATACAAGATTTCCAAGTTTTTGCAAAGAAAAGACCAGAGCTCTGTTGAAAATTCGACATCCAGACACAAAGAGCAAGGAATACCTGAAAAGGGAAATATGAAGGAAAGGGAAAAGGAGAAAAATGTTATCTTTTTCTTTTATTCAAACTCTCTTCTATAAGGACTACATTGATATCAATTTATATATATTAATATGTGGGGAAATGTAATGTGTAACTCTCAAAAACTGTGTGCATCATTAGAGTAGTAAGAAGAATCATGCATAGGGAGCATTGGGGGCATCAAGATGATATGGAGAAAGGGGGGATAGAAAAGAAAAAGGGAGGGGGGAATCATTGATGGTACTAAGATATACTTCAAGAAATGGGGGGGGAACTAAATAGAATAATCTTTCTCACACAAAGATACACATGGGAAGGGGAGAGGAAGAATTCTCCTATAAGAAGGAGAGGAAGAGAGTTTTTACTTAAACCTTACTCTCAGTGAAATCAACTCTGAAAGATAAGAGCATCCAGATCCATTGGGATCTTGAATTTTATCTTACCCAACAGGATAAGGGAGAAGGGAGAATCAAGGGGAGGAGGAAGGGGGTAGGGAATACAAAAAGGGAGGAAAGGAGAGGGGGAGGGGGAGGGAAAAAAGGGAGGGGCTAGAAAGGGAAACATATCAAGGGAGGGGACTAGGGGGACTGATTTAAAGTAAATCACTGGCTTAAAAGGTTATAGCTAAAGAAGAAAGGTCAGATTTAGGGGAGGATATCAAAATGCCAGGGAGTCCACAAGTGACAATTGTAATTTTGAACGTGAATGGGATGAACTCACCCATAAAACGTAGACGAATAGCAGAATGGATTAGAATCCAAAACCCTACCATATGTTGTCTTCAAGAAACACACATGAGGCAGGTAGACACTCACAAGGTCAGAATTAAAGGATGGAGTAAGACCTTCTGGGCCTCAACTGATAGAAAGAAAGCAGGAGTTGCAATCATGATATCTGACAAAGCCAAAGCAAAAATAGACCTGATTAAAAGGGATAGGGAAGGTAACTACATTTTGTTAAAAGGGACTTTAGATAATGAGGAAATATCACTAATCAACACATATGCACCAAATAGTATAGCACCCAAATTTCTAATGGAGAAACTAAGAGAATTGAAAAAGGAAATAGACAGTAAAACCATATTAGTGGGAGATTTGAACCAACCACTATCAAATTTAGACAAATCAAAACAAAAAATAAATAAGAAAGAGGTAAAAGAAGAAAATGAGATCTTATAAAAATTAGAGTTAATAGACATATGGAGAAAAATAAATAGGGACAAAAAGGAATACACCTTCTTCTCAGCACCACATGGCACATTCACAAAGATTGACCATAGACTAGGTCACAGAAACATGGCATACAAATGCAGTAAAGCAGAAATAATAAATGCAGCCTTTTCAGATCATAAGGCAATAAAAATATTGATCAGTAAGGGTACATGGAGAACCAAATCAAAAATTAATTGGAAATTAAATAATATGATAGTCCAAAATCTGTTAGTTAGAGAACAAATCATAGAAACAATTAATAATTTCATTGAGGAAAATGACAATGGTGAGACATCCTTTCAAACCTTATGGAATGCAGCCAAAGCAGTAATCAGAGGTAAATTCATATCCCTGAGTGCATATGTTAACAAACTAGGGAGGGCAGAGATCAATGAATTGGAAATGCAAATAAAAAAACTTGAAAGCGAACAAATTAAAAAACCCCAGAAGAAAACCAAATTAGATATCCTAAAAATTAAGGGAGAAATTAATAAAATCGAATGTGATAGAACTATTGAACTAATAAATAAGACTAGAAGCTGGTACTTTGAAAAAAAAGACAAAATAGACAAAGTACTGGTTAATCTAATTAAAAAAAGGAAAGAAGAAAAGCAAATTAACACCATGAAAGATGAAAAGGGGGACATCACCTCCAATGAAGAGGAAATTAAGTCAAACATTAAAAATTACTTTGCCCAATTATAGGGCAATAAATATACCAATCTAGGCAATATGGACGAATATATACAAAAATATAAACTGCCTAGACTAACAGAAGAAGAAATAGAATTCTTAAATAATCCCATATCAGAAAATGAAATCCAACAGGCCATCAAAGAACTCCCTAAGAAAAAATCCCCAGGGCCTGATGGATTCACCAGTGAATTCTATCAAACATTCAAAGAACAGCTAATCCCAATATTATACAAACTATTTGACAGAATAAGCAAAGAGGGAGTTCTACCAAATTCCTTTTATGACACAAACATGGTACTGATTCCAAAACCAGGCAGGTCAAAAACAGAGAAAGAAAATTATAGACCAAATCTCCCTAATGAATATAGATGCAAAAATCTTAAATAGGATACTAGCAAAAAGACTCCAGCAAGTGATCAGAAGGGTCATTCACCATGATCAAATAGGATTTATACCAGGGATGCAGGGCTGGTTCAACATTAGGAAAACCATCCACATAATTGACCACATCAACAAGCAAACCAGCAAGAACCACATAATTATCTCAATAGACGCAGAAAAAGCATTTGATAAAATACAACACCCATTCCTATTAAAAAGACTAGAAAGCATAGGAATAGAAGGGTCGTTCCTAAAAATAATAAATAATATATATCTAAAACCATCAGCTAATATCATCTGCAATGGGCATAAACTTGATGCATTCCCAATAAGATCAGGAGTGAAACACGGATGCCCATTATCACCTCTATTATTTGACATTGTACTAGAAACACTAGCAGTAGCAATTAGAGAAGAAAAAGAAATTGAAGGCATCAAAATAGGCAAGGAGGAGACCAAGTTATTGCTCTTTGTGGATGACATGATGGTCTACTTAAAGAATCCTAGAGATTCAACCAAAAAGCTAGTCGAAATAATCAACAACTTTAGCAAAGTTGCAGGATACAAAATAAACCTGCATAAGTCATCAGCATTTCTATATATTTCCAACACAGCTCAGCAGCAAAAACTAGAAAGAGAAATGCCATTCAAAATCACCTTAGACAAAATAAAATACCTAGGAATCTATCTCCCGAGACAAACACAGGAACTATATGAACGCAACTACAAAACACTCTCCACACAACTAAAACTAGACTTGAACAATTGGAAAAGCATTAACTTCTCATGGGTAGGACAAGCCAATATAATAAAAATGACCATCCTACCCAAACTTATTTATCTATTTAGTGCCATACCCATTGAACTTCCAAAAAATTTCTTTACTGATTTAGAAAAAAACCATAACAAAGTTCATTTGGAAGAACAAAGGATCAAGGATATCCAGGGAAATAATGAAAAAAAAATAAAAGGGAAGGGGGCCTTGCAATCCCAGATCTCAAACTATATTACAAAGCAGCAGTCATCAAACAATTTGGTACTGGCTGAGAGACAGAAAGGAGGATCAGTAGAATAGACTTAGGGCAAGTGACCTCAACAAGATAGTATATGATAAACCCAAAGATCCCAGCTTTGGGGACAAAAATCCACTATTCGATAAAAACTGCGGGAAAATTGGAAGACAGTGTGGGAGAGATTAGGTTTGGATCAACATCTCACACCCTACACCAAGATAAATTCAAAATGGGTGAATGACTTGAACATAAAGAAGAAAACTGTAAGTAAATTAGGCAAATACAGAATAGCATACATGTCAGACCTTTGGGAAGGGAAAGACTTTAAAACCAAGCAAGACTTAGAAAGAGTCACAAAATGTAAAATAAGTAATTTTGACTACATCAAATTAAAAAGGTTTTGTACAAACAAAACCAATGTAACTAAAATCAGAAGGAAAGCAACAAATTGGGAAACAATCTTCATAAAAACCTCTGACAAAGGTTTAATTACTCAAATTTATAAAGAGCTAAATCAATTGTACAAAAAATCAAACCATTCTCCAATTGATAAATGGGCAAGGGACATGAATAGGCAGTTTTCAGATAAAGAAATCAAAACTATTAATAAGCACATGAAGAAGTGTTCTAAATCTCTTATAATCAGAGAGATGCAAATCAAAACAACTCTGAGGTATCACCTCACACCTAGCAGATTGGCTAACATGACAGCAGAGGAAAGTAGTGAATGCTGGAGGGGATGTGGCAAAGTAGGGACATTAATTGGTTGTTGGTGGAGTTGTGAATTGATCCAACCATTCTGGAGGGCAATTTGGAACTATGCCCAAAGGGCGATAAAAGACTGCCTGCCCTTTGATCCAGCCATAGCACTCCTGGGTTTGTACCCCAAAGAGATAATAAGGAAAGACTTGTACAAAAATATTCATAGCTGTGCTCTTTGTGGTGGTAAAAAATTAGAAAATGAGGGGATACCCTTCAATTGGAGAATGGCTGAACAAATTGTGGTATATGTTGGTGATGGAATACTATTGTGCTCAAAGGAATAATAAAGTGGAGGAATTCCATGGAGACTGGAACAACCTCCAGGAAGTGATGCAGAGTGAGAGGAGCAGAACCAGGAAAACATTGTACACAGAGACTGATACACTGTGGTACAATCGAACGTAATGGACTTCTCCATTAGTGGCAATGCAATGTCCCTGAACAATCTGCAGAGATCTAGGAGAAAAACACTATCCACAAGCAGAGGACCTCAGACACTTCTTAGCTTAATCTCAATTCCCTAGCCCCTCTGGTTCTTTTGCCTTAAAATCACTATTGATTCTAAGACAGAAAGTAAGGGCTTAAAAAAAACCACAGTAATATAGTCCTGGGTAGTCAAGAATTGAGATTTATAAGGACTCCTTCAGTAGTCCCTCCCTGCCCGCTTCCATTTAATCAGTCAGTTCTGGAATGACTTGATGCTTTGGTATGATACAGCAAATCCTGGAATGATCCTTTAGTCATTCCCCTTTCACAGTAACAGGGTGTGTGTAGCACTGCATCAGTTCAAAGGGTGAGACAACTTTCAATGACTTTCTTCCTTCATCTCTCCCAGAAGCTAAGCAGCATTTTTTTTTTCACTAGATATTCTGAGAGGCTCTGAACTACTCACCTGGCAGCCTGCCATGTGCTAATACATGACTACACCAACCCTGTTCTTGGAGCCTCTTGCTGACTTTTCCTGCCTTGTATTTCCTTCCTTTAAGGTAAGTGCCTGAATAGGGATCCCACATCTACCCTTGGAGGTAGATAATAGGCTTGTGAGTTCAAGAGTTTGGGCTATTCAGGTTACCTTGAACAGATGAGGGAGAATTTCTACAATGGAATGACAACCCCTCATCTGAAAGGGGAAGGAACTCAGTTGAGCTCTATTCTATCTTGGAAGACAAGGGC
Source organism: Monodelphis domestica (assembly GCF_027887165.1). NCBI lineage: Eukaryota > Metazoa > Chordata > Mammalia > Didelphimorphia > Didelphidae > Monodelphis > Monodelphis domestica. Next base: position 257,661,517 of record NC_077228.1, read on the forward strand.
CTCCTGGAGAGAGTTGTATGGTTAGGGCAAAGCAGAGGGAAAGTGTAAAACATCTTTTTAGCAGTCCCACAAATGGCTTATAGTATTTTAAGGTTCATGAATTACTTTACAAATACTGACTCACTCAGAATAATACCTGTGAGGTAAATACTATAATTATCCTCCTTTCACAGTTGAGAAAACTGGTTGTGATTTGCCCTGGGTCACACAGCTAGTAAGTTGCTAAAGCAAAATTTGAACTCATGTCTCTTGACTCCTGGAGTGATAGTCACTTCCCAATCTTGGTTTTTTCATGTTCTAGTGAACATCCTCAGAAAGTATATCAGTAGTTACAAGTCATTGAATCCAGTCTTGTCTTTTTGCTGATGAACACTGAAAGTCTTCTTTGAATAGGTTTCCCACTCTTGGTTTCCTTAGTAATGAAAAATGCCAAGGAAGAGGAGAGAGAGCAAGAGATGGGACTTTGGTAGATTTCATTTGACAGTACCATGTGGTTAAGGAGAGAAAAGCCTGAAGTCTTTTCTTAACTTAACATTTTCTTTTATCATAGCAAACACAAACATACACAAAACAACCCTAAAACAGAATAAGTCCCCCCAAAAAAGCAAAAGGGGAAGGTTATCATGACAGATTCATGCCACTCTATCTTTTTTGTAGTCTATTGTTTTTTATTTGTTTTATTCACTGCATGAGTTAATGTCTTACCACATTTCTTTGATTTTTTTTGTTATTTTTCATTATCTAAGGTGCAATAAAATTATGTTGCATTAAAAAAAGTGCGTATTAAGAATATTTTGTGGGGACAAGCTGGGTAGCTCAGTGGATTGAGAGTCAGGCCTAGAGATAAGAAGTCCTGGGTTCAAATCTGACCTCAGACACTTCCTAGTTGTATGACCTTGGGCAAATCACTTAATCCCCATTGCCTAGCCCTTATCATTCTTCTGCCTTGGAACCAATACACAGTATTGATTCTAAGATGGAAGGTAAGGGTTAAAAAAAATAATAATTTTAGACCCATATGTGATCTATATTATGTACTCCTTTAGGAAGTCCCTAGATATGAGCCAAACCTAAACTTTAAGTAAATTTTCTCCAGTGCTCAGGAGTAGAGGCATAATGAAGCAAAGAACTTGAGAAAGAGAAAAAAAGACTTGTCCAGAGCTTAACCTGATCCCTGAGCATATTAATCAAGAGCTGAGAGCAATCCATTAGAATTGAGGGAAAGGATACAGTGCCCCAGCTTCCTGGGCCCTGTAATGGTTCAACTTTTTACTCAAATATTATCTGAAAATGGGATCTTATCTAAGCCATTACCTCTAAACTATTTATAATTTTTAAAATAGTTGTATTAATTCCACCAATGTTTTGTTTACTTCTGCTCTTCTATGATTTTTTTCAATTCTCTTGCTCTTATTATTACTACTGATATTTGTAGTCAGGGTGTTGGGTGCTATTCTGATTCTGTTTTTGAAGGGTAAGATTTGAGTAAAGATTGAAAATCTCTTCCCAACTTTGCTCTTCATACAACTATCCTTCAAAATCTTGATCTTGTGGTTCAGAAAGAGTCCCTCTTAGCCACCCAAAATACTTCCAAACAGAAGGCACCTGGTCTAATCCCATTCCTGCTCTTCTTTCCACTGCCACCATCCCAAGGAGAGATCATTTACTGGGTTTCCAGCCTTCCCTTCTGCACTTTCTCCTAGAGTAGCCTTTCCATTCTCTGTTATAGTGATCAGTAGCCTTTGTGCTGAGCCTTTGTAGAAAATATATCACTATTTTACTACCATGTGAGGAAACCTCATCATAAAGACATTCCTGGGCCTAGTCTCCTGCAAAAAGGAGAGCAAAACTTCCTGAACAATACTAGATTCCTGGACAGTTTGGGGACCCAGTCTTCTAGGAAGGGAAGAGAAGATACCTAGAAAGCATCAACCCTTTAGAGGTAAGAAGATCAGGCTCTTAGCTCTAGAGTTAGGGCCACAGTAAGTTCATTAGCATTTATTAAACTCTTACCATGTGCCAGGTACTGTGCTAAGTGCTGAGAATGCAAAGAAACACAAATAGTTCCTGTTCCCAAGAGATCACATTCTAAAAGGGAAATCAACATATAAATACCAAGGGACTTAAAAGATCAATTCAGTGTAGATGGAAGGTAATCTCAGAAGGGATGATACTAAGAACTTAGAGGACTGGGAAATCCCTCCTGCAAAAAATATTTGAGCTGAGTCTTGAAGGCAGAGAAACTGAGGAGGGAGATCATTCCAGCCTTGAGGGACAGACACACAAAGACAGGGGACAGAGTGCCATATTTAAGGAACAGCAGTATTCAGTGCATGGAGGAAAATATAGCCTGTGAAGCAGAGAAATGTAGGAAGGGGCCAAGTTGGAAAAAATGTACCCAAACTTTCATTTCTGTCCTAGTAACAACTCTAAGGCAGAAGGGCAAGGGCTAAGCAATGGGATGTTAAGTGCCTTGCCCAGGGTCACTGGATTTGAACCCAGGTCTCTCTTATTTTAAGCCTAATGTCCTACTCACTGAGTCACCTAGCTGCCCTGCAAACTTAATATTTTATCCTGCAAGTAATAGGATCAATTTTATTCATCAGAGTTGGGGGGTGTTATAGTCAGATATACACTTTAAGAGAATCACTTTGTCATATGAGTAGAAAAGAGGGGAGAGACTACAGAAGACAAAGAAACTAATTGGAAGGCTATTGTAATTGTCCAGGAAATTAATTTTTAGTTGTTTCAGTCATGTCTGAATCTTTGTGACTCCATCTGGGATTTTCTTGGCAAAGATACTGAAGTGGTTTGCCATTTCCTTCTTAACCTCATTTTACAGGTGAGGAAACTGAGGCAAACAGGATTAAGTGACTTGCCCAGAGTCACACACTAGTAAGTGTCTGAGACCAGATTTGAATTCAGAAAGATGTCTTCTCATCTACCAGGAAAAAAGTTCCGCACAAAAAGTTCCATTATATGGAAAAGTGAAAACCTGGATTTTCCCTTTTGCCACTGCTAGGAATTTATTTGGATAGTACAAATCCAATGGAAAGTGGTTTGCCTATCTAACATCCCCAAGTTCATTTCTCTTGTAGGCATTTAACTCTGAGAATAGTACTATAGGCTGAAGTTCCTTTTGGTGGAGGGACTCACCAGAATGTTTAAGGGTGGCTTCTAACAATCCCAAGATTATTTGTTTTCTTTCGGGTAGAATCCAAGTCTACATGGCAGTATTATAAAATTAGAAGCCTGTGTAGGATCCTGGGGATAGAAGATGGAAATCACCAGAAAGGGATTATTTATGCTATTGTCCAGTCATGTTTAACTTTTTATTACTCCATTTTCATGAATCCATTTCTTGGCAAAGATTCTGGAGCTCTTTGCCATTTCTGCCTCCAGCTCATTTTTCAGGTGAGGAAACGGAGGCAAATAGGTTTAAGTGATTTGTCCAGAGTCGTACAGCTAGTAAGTGACTGAAGTCAGATTTGAACTCATTCTTCTATTTGAACTTGAGTCTTTCTGACTAGGCCCAGCACTTTAACCTCTCTACTTACCTATGAGATGCTCCAAATTCTTGGTGTTGTTTTATATTTTCATTGTAGCAAAATAAAGGTATCTTATATCTGATACAGTGTTACTTTGGGGACTGAGGCCTTTGTAAACATGAATTATATTCTGAAGTTTTAAGAGGAAATTTTGGGTGAGAACAAAAAAAAACCTCAAAGAGATATGATTTTTGAAAAGACCCAAGATTGAACTCAAAAAAATGAGTCTTCCTGACTCTAGGGCTACCCATTTCTATACACTGTACCATCTACCTGCCACCAACTAGGAGAAAAGTAGTTTAGGGTATAGTGAATTAGGTAAATTATAGGTACACAATCACACACTGCTCAATTAGTGAGGCTCAAAATATTCATTAGTGTCTTCTCTGTCTCATTCCTCTTCCAGGATGCTGACGCTCCTTCTAGCCCTGGTTCTTGGTATTATCACCCTTTTCTTCTGAGTTCACTTTGCTAATACCCTCAATACAAGGTTTAGCAGTTTTATCAGTTCCTTTGGTATCTGAAAAAGCAGGGTTCTTTTCTGTCTGGCCTCTAGGTTCACCCTACAGCTCCAGATCAGAACTATACCACTCTACCAACCCCACATTATACCCAGAGGCTACCTGAACTCAAATGCACTAACATTTCACTGCCATTCTCTGTTGTGATAGGAAAAATATTTATCAGGGTATGTGCTGCACAGTCTAAGAGAGCTTTACCAACACTGTTTGAAGACTAGGGAACATCTTTACCTTCTCAACTCCACAAAAACCCCATTTCTTTTATCTCCCTGGACATGCATCATTTGGTTTTTTTCAAATTTAAACATTTCTCTTAGTTTCATTTTTTTCCTTTAAAGGTATTAAGTCATTCTCTAGACTCACTTGGCCAAAGGAACTAAGGCTTGACCCATTGACAGAAGTTTCCCAGTGTCCTAAGTACAAAAGCCGGAGCTGAAGATGTCAGGAACTCCTCTCAAAAGATACTTCTAATATGCATCAACACAGACAAGAAAGCTAGACCCAATTGAATCAATGCTATAGCCTTTCTATTCCATGCTATGGCTAAGCAAACTTCTTTTTGTTAACTCTTAGATGATTTATAAAGGTCTCACTTCACAGAATTCAAAGCATCAAATAGGCCTGGACCTAAAATACTGTGGTTCTTCCTGCTTCCCCTGAGCTACCCATTCAATCTTGACGAACACATTTTATGTGCTCACATTTTCTCATACAATCCCAGAACCACGGAGCCAAATCTGGGCATCACAATGTACATAGTACAAAGAACAGCAGCTATAGAGTCAGAATTCTGGCCCTGAACAATTTGAAGGATGGATAACACCATCACCACTCTCAGCTTCTGTTTCCTTCATGAACTTGGTCATATTCAAGGTCCTACAATGTCACCAGTAGATCTCTCTGATGTTTCCAGAACCCTGGAAAACTTCTGGGAATCCCATTGGTCTGGGAACCACTGAATTTTCCTTATACTATCTGTTTGCCCATGTAAAGGATGACAAAGGGACATGAATAGAATCATGCTTGTTTGATGGACAAGCATCTTGGTGGCAGTTGAGAGTCAGCAAAGAATTCTCACAGTTCTGCTTATTTAGCTCTGCGTTAGTTCCCACAAATCTTTCCAGCTCTTTCTGAAATTATCTTGCTTATCATTTCTAATAGCACAATAGAACTCCATCACCAACATGTACCACCATTGTTCAGCCATTCCTCAATTTCCAATTCTTTGCCACCATAAAAAAGAAGCTATAAATATTTTTGTACAAGTAGGTCCTTTCCCCTCTCTTATTATCTCTTTGGGATACAGAGTCTGGATGAAAGAGTATGCACAGCTTCATAGCCCTTTGGATATTGATCCAAATTGCCCTCCAGAATGGTTGGATCATCACAGCAGTACTGATTCTAAGGCAGAGGAGTGGTAAGAACTAGGCAGTGGGGGTTACGTGACTTGCCTAGGGTCACACAGCTAAGAAGTGCCTGAGGTCATCTTTGAATTCAGGACCTCCTGACTTTAGGCCTGGCTCTCAATCCATTTAGCCAACTAGTTACCCCCTAGCCTAAAACTTCTAATAAATTTCTTTGATAGTTCATCTACCTATCTGGACTTTTACCTGCTACTCAGAGTTGGGGCTTTTTAAATCATCTGCCTTACTCTAATGAGACTAATAAGCCCCAGACATCCTTGGTCTGGTATAATCCTGCAGCTGTCCATAACTACACAATTTGGTCCTAGCCCAAAAGATATGAATTAGATCTATTAGCAAAAGAAAGAGTTTAATCACAGACTGAAAGTGAGTTTGAGGGGATCCTAGGAAGATAATTCTCTAGATCAACATAATCAATCAATAAATATTTATTAATCACCTACCACATGCCAGGCACTGTACTAAATGCTGAGGATACAAAAGAGGCAAAAAGACAATCCCTGCCCTCAAGAAGCTTATAATCTAATGGAGGACACAACATGCAAACAAATAAATTCAAAGCAAACTATATGCAGATTAAATAGGAAATAATTAAAAGATTGAAAGTACTAGAATTAAGAATTAAGGTTAGGGAAGTCTTCCTATAAAAGGTGGGGTTTTAGTTGGGCTTAATGGAAGCCAGGGAGGTCAGTAGCAAGGGCTGAGGAGGACATGGAGGTCAGCCAAAGAGGAAACCTAGAGCAGAGAGCTGGAATGAAATACAGTAAACCATCTCCCTCTTACCCCTCCCTTATCCCCTATTTCGCTTTCTATGGTTTCAGTTATCTGTGGTCAACCTCAAATTCCAGGGTAAGAAAAGAGGCAAGAAGGGACCTGCCTCAGGGAAGGAGCCAGCCCAGTTCCAGGGCTCATGGAGGTTGGGAACAGACATTGGTACCCATTTTTAGTAAGAGTAATTGTGTATTTATTTGGGTTGGCTTTAGCTACCAATTAACTTTAGAGGATTAGCCACCCCAGGAACCCTGTCTGGTCTGGGATAAAAGGAGCAGCCTTATACCATTTCTGTGGGTGTCTTCCCTGACCACCTCATGAAGTTGGAAGGCAGCTTAGTCTAGTGCAATTTGATTGGTTTTGTCTCCCACCCAGAGCATTCCAAAATTCTGAAGACAGAACAATACCCTGGCCTCTAGAAGGTCCTAGGCTGCATTTCCATTTTATGAATTGGAAGAGCACAGCCTATATTAGTATAGGAACCATTTGGTCCCTGACTGAGGACTATCTGCAAGTCATCAGAGGATTGAAAAGAGGAATGCCAGGGTAAATAGCCATAATTAGAGTAAAAGTTCCAGTTTCAAAGTATAAAATTTTTATATGACACCAAAAGAATTGATGGTGCTTTTGGGGGGCTCACAAATTGTGTTATGGATTGTTTCTTTATAACTTGCTCCTCCTACAAAAATTTACCTGTTCTATATCTCATCCTATCTCTCCTTCCCTTCTATCCTTAATTTCCAATTTCATCAGATCTTGCCTATGTAAAAATGTTAAAAACATACACTTAACAAATCATGTTTGCAGGGGCAACTAGATAGCTCAGTGGACACTTCCTAGCTATGTGACCTTGGGCAAGTCACTTAGTATCCATAGGCTAGCCCTTATTGCTCGTATGCATTGGAACTAATACATAATATTAATTCTAAGACAGAAGGTAAAGGTTTAAAAAAATCATATTTGTCCCATAGCCTCCTAGGGATAGCTCTGCCTGACACCTAGGTTTGTGAGGAAAGTGAATAATAAATACAGTCCTCTTACATAAATACAGCTCCTCTTACAGTCACTATTTGATCAATAATTTTTTAGTAGTTATTATGTGCAAACTAGGTGTCATGGTGAATGAAACACTAGGTTTGAAGTCGGAAAGACTCAACTTCCTAAGTTCAAATCTAGTCTCATTTATAAGCTGTGTGAAGCAAGTCACTTCATCTGTTGCTTGTTTCCTCATCTGTAAAATGAGCTGAAGAAGGAAATGGCATACTCCTTCAGTATCTTTGCAAAGAAAATGGGATCACAAAGAGTTGGACATTACTGAAAAATGACTGAACATAAACATATGCGAGCCACTGGCAATGCAGTAAATGAAACAAACCTCCTTTTTAAGTACTTTACATTCTATTGGGAAAAACAGATACAAAGATAAGTATAAGGCATGCTTTCTGAGATATAAATTAATTATTTAAACTTGTGATTTTCTATAGCTATAATGAATATGAAGGTTATATCTTAGATATAATATTTCAAATACTGATGCTTAGTAACAAAGATAGAACCACACAGAAGATTATTAGTTAAAGGAGTACCATTTGACCTAAGTGATAAAGATACTGAAGATATTTTAAAAGACTCTCTTAAAGAACACAGGGAAATAGGAAGTTGTAAGCAAGAGACTGGAGAAAACTAAAACATTCTGTATTTCCTGTAAATTACCAAAGAATACAGACCATTTAAAAATTTCTAGTAGGATAGAGATTTCAGGAAGTGAATGGAATTTGATTATAAAGCACAGAGGAAGAAAAAATGCTAAATAGAATTTAAATGGTATTAATAAGAGACCACCAGAAGAAAAGATACCAGAATTAAATGGGGGGGAAGTGACTCAGTGGATTGAGAACTAGGCATAGAAATGGGAGGTCCTAGGTTCAAATTTGACCTCAGATACTTAATAGCTATATGATCCTGGGCAAGTCACTTAACACCCTTATCACTTTTCTGCCTTGAAACCAGTATATAGTATTGATTCTAAGAAGGAAAGTAAGGGTTTAAAGAAAAAAAAGGAAGTAAACTGGAAGAAAAACCATGAAAAACAAAATAAATGGCTATAGAAGTTAGTAAGCTTCCCTATACTGTAATGCATATCACATCACGGTCAAGCGATAGACCTAAATTAGTATTTTTCTTTGGGGAGGAAACATGGGATATTTGGGTTAGAAATGTAACTGAAGCATTACAACCTTGGAAAATACCTTAAGTGGAGAAAAGAGATTATTATAAAATTTGAGTTTTGCCCAAGGCATAAGAACTGCAGTCCCTGAAAAAATTTGGCATGAACATTTACAGACATTAGCAAAGCACTTTTGTGCTGGTGAGACACCTAAAAACATTATGAATTTTTTTCAATATACTATATAGAAAAAGATATGAAAGATTTTTTTGCATTTATATATAGAGTCGTTTCAATTTTAAATATTAATAGAGGATCAGTGGAATAGACTTGGGGTAAGTGACCTCAGCAAGACAGTCTATGACAAGCCCAAAGATCCTAGCTTTGGGGACAAAAATCCACTATTTTATAAAAAACTGCTAGGAAAATTGGAAGACAGTGTGGGAGGGATTAGGTTTGGATCAACATCTCACACCCTACACCAAGATAAACTCAGAAAGGGTGAATGACTTGAACATAAAGAAGGAAACTATAAGTAAATTAGGTGAACACAGAATAGTATACATGTCAGACCTTTGGGAAGGGAAAGATTTCAAAACCAAGCAAGACTTAGAAAGAGTCACAAAATGTAAAATAAATAATTTTGACTACATCAAATTAAAAAGGTTTTGTACAAACAAAACCAATGTAACCAAAATTAGAAGGGAAATAACAAACTGGGAAACAATCTTCATAACAAAAACCTCTGACAAAGGTCTAATTACTAAAATTTATAAAGAGCTAAATCAATTGTACAAAAATCCAAGCCATTCTCCAATTGATAAATGGGCAAGAGACATGGATAGGCAGTTTTCAGATAAAGAAATCAAAACTATTAATAAGCACATGAAAAAATGTTCTAAATCTCTTATAATCAGAGAGATGCAAATAAAAACAACTCTGAGGTATCACCTTACACCTAGCAGATTGGCTAACATGACAGCAAAGGAAAGTAATGAATGCTGGAGGGGATGTTCAAAGTTGGGACATTAATTCATTGCTTGTGGAGTTGTGAATTGATCCAACCATTCTGGAGGGCAATTTGGAACTACACCCAAAAGGAGCTAAAAGACTGTCTACCCTTTGATCCAGCCATAGAACTGCTGGGTTTGTACCCCAAAGAGATAATAAGGAAAAATACATGTACAAGAATATTCATAGCTGCACTCTTTGTGGTGGCCAAAAATTGGAAAATGAGAGGATGCCCTTCAATTGGGGAATGGCTGAACAAGTTGTGGTATCTGTTGGTGATGGAATACTATTGTGCTCAAAGGAATAATAAAGTGGAGGAATTCCATGGAGACTGGAACAACCTCCAGGAAGTGATGCAGAGTGAGAGCAGAACCAGGAGAACAATGTACACAGAGACTGATACACTGTGGTACAATCAAACATAATGGACTTCTTGTAGCATACCAGGTATGTTAGCATCTTGGAAGTATTATTGATGAATTGATATTGTATCTTATGTGTTAATATGCCAGACTCATGGTCATGTTACTTATTGATTATTGCATTTCTAAATCTTCAGTCCAAGGGACAAAAGAATTCCTGAGCAGGACATTATTTGCCACAGGATCCTAGCTCACACCTTGTTAGACCACATTTCTTTCCAAGTCGCATGTTTGACTAGCCTCCTCCTTTTTGATTACGTGATTGTCAGTTCAACCAATGTTAAAACCTATGCCATGTCACATATTCATTAGTTACCTCCCATTCCACATTCCTAAACTCTCCAATAAAAGTTTGGGGACACGTGCAAACTGGCCTCTTGATCTTGAGAAGCATCACCAGAGCTTGCTACATCCCTTGTGTTTTAACTTTTTGACTCTGAGTCTTTATTCCTTTGTTTCTCTCTCTATCTCTTTTACCTCTTCATCCATTTTCCCTCAGTCTCCATTCTCCTTCTTAGGTAACCACCCACGAGGAAATTAAATAGGAAGTTCCTATACTTCTCCATTAGTGGCAGTGCAATGATTCTGAACAACTTGGAAGGATCTTTGAGAAAGAACACTATCCACATTCAGAGGAAAAACTGTGGGAGTAAAAACACCAAAGAAAAACAACTGCTTGCTTACATGGGTCAAGGGGATATGGTTGGGGATGTAGACTATAAATGAACATCCTAATGCAAACACCAACAACATGGAAATGGGTTCTGATCAAGGATACATGTAAATACCCAGTGGAATTGTGCATTGGTTATGGGAGAGGTGAGGGGAGGGGTGGGAGGAATAGAAAATTATTTTTGTAACCAAGGAATAATATTTGAAATTGACCAAATAAAAAAACAATGTTAAAAAAATATATTAATAGAGGGCAGCTAGGTAGCACAGTGGATAGAGACCAGACCTGGAGTCAGGAGGACCTGGGCTTAAATCTGGTCTCAGATACTTCCTACTTGTGTGACCCTGGGCAAGTCACTTAATCCCCATTTGACTAGCCTTTGCCTATCTACCTTAAAGTTATTACTAAGACAGAAGGTAAGGGTTATAAAATGTTGTCATTGGAAAAAAGAACAATTGTCTTTTATAATTGTGTACCACAGTTATATACAAGTATGTCACATGCACTAAAATTGAGAATTGCCATTTGTTTTGGAGCCAGTGTTGAAAACTCAGTGTATGAAGTCAAAGTTTGTTTCCAAAGTGTAAAATAAGATTACAAAGTTTTCAGAGGAAAAAAATCCCAAAACTTTGTTGTTCATAAAATATTTGAGAAAAATGAAAATCATTTGGAGATTCTTAATTATGAGATCTCTGAATTGAAGAAAAAATTTGATTGAAAAAAGTGGATAAAATTCCAAATGTAACCTGAATGTAATTTCAAGAATTAGAATTGGAGACACCAAATGAGATTTCCTATACAAATATAAACCAAGTGATAGATCAGAAGGTTCTACATTTCAGTAAAGACCAAAAACTATTGAAAATCAATATATTCCTTATGTATTGAATGACAACACTGGTATAACTTGTATCAGACTCTTTTCTAGAGATTGGGGGTGGGAAAGGATCTCAATTGCAAAATGTCTGATAACAATTGTCAAAAAATGTTTTTACATGTAATTTTTAAAATTTAAGTTAAAAAAGGGCTATTAGAGAACTAAAAGGAAAAAAGAAAAACAAAGAAATGTATTGCAGAATCAATAAAGAGAATTAATTTGAAAAGATATTTCTGAGGTCAAACAAAAAACAGTTCCTAGAACTTTGGAAGACTCTAGTACAAATGACAATGATTTTATTGTACATTGGTATTGATCAGAAGTTCAGGTAGTTCCACTAACTATATTGCAACCAGAGAAAGAAAAAGAGACATACAGAGAAAGATAGAGAGGAAAGCAAAGAGGAATAAAAGTTCAAAAGATGATGAGAGAAGATTAAGCCCAACAACAACTCCATTTTAGACTGATATATATGTATATGTTACATGAACTGATATATATTTTCAGAGAGGGCAATACATTGGGAGAGGATTATTATGAGTAGCTTAAATTATCTAAAAGTATGAAATTATCATCACATATCCACAGAGATTATCATAAATGAGAATATTTCCTTTTGTGTAATTATTGCTTGTCTGAAACAAAAAGAAACATAGCTTGTTACTTTAATGTAAAATATATTAATATTTGTGACATATTTTTGATAGTTAAATGATGTTTCATACCTCTCCTACCTTGAAATGTTAACTTTAGAGAACTCTAAATGTTAACTTTGGGAAGAATATAAGGCATATTCTCTCTTTATAAGAATGAAAAGAGCATAAAGAGTACTTTTGTGTAAAAGAAGATACTTTTATTAGTTATCAAATGATATGAGATGTTGTCCCTATAATGGATAAACAATTTGATAGCTAATACAAGTAGAAAAAAAAGAACTTTGTTTTAATACTATAGTATATGTATGAAGAAACAGCTTTCAGATGAGATTTTAGACAGTTTTAGAGAGAAAATGATTATGGTGTGGATCAGTGGAATGGGATCTCCTTATTAACAATGTAGAGCAATGCCACACATGTATGGGAAGAGTTTGATGTTATAAAGAGGTAGAGGAATAGTCCTTATTTATTAAAGACTTGATAAATATGAGTATGAAGAAACACAGTTACAAGGGCACCAAAGAGACAAAGTACCAAGTTGAGAACTTCTAAGGGCCAAAGCATGATGGGAATCTCTGCTAATTTGCATATTGATATTTTATGATTAGAGAACTAATTAAAACTAAGAAAGTAAGAAATCATATAAATATTCGGTGATGGAGAGATTTTTAAAGCAATATAAATTTGATAGGGAGAATTTGAAGAGTTGTGACACTTTTAAGTGAAAGGTGAGTCACTGAGAGTCAGAGGGTTCCCTTGTTTATGTCCTCAGAAAGAATAGATGTCATGCTAAGCAGTGAGACACTGGAAAAAGAAACTAAAAAGGGCTGAAGACTCAACAGGAAGACTGAAAACTTTTCCCTCCAGAAATGACTGTGAAAAAGAGCTCCAAACAAGTTATTCCTGATTGGCTAGAGAGAAGTGACCTTTACTTGCAAGGTACACCAATGATAATCCAGAATTTTATTACTTGTTGCTGCCATCTCTGGTTTGGAAAGGGAAAGCGGAAATTTTGCAACTCCTATATATGATATACTGGTAACAGTGACCTCATCTGTGTTGCTCTAAGAGCTCAAGTCTGATTGGATAACAGGATGTTTGTGGGTGTGTCAATCTGAGAAAGCCAGTTTGATAAATCTGGCAGTTGTTTGATTTAAAAACACTATTGTTATTCACATTAAAAGCTGCTGCTTTCTAAATGCCCCATTTAAGGTGATGGTTCTAAGACAAGAAGATAAGTGTCTTTTATTTATTTATTTAATTTTGAAGATTTTTCCATGGTTACAAGATTCATGTTCTTTCTCTCCCATTCCCCCAACCCCCTCCTGTAGCTGATGAGCAATTCCACTGGGTTTTATATATGTCATTGATGAAGACCTATGTCCATATTATTGATATTTGCATTAGGATGATCATTTGTCTACAACCCCAATCATATCCCCATCAACCCATGTGATCAAGCAGCTGTTTTTCTTCTCCCACTGTGTTTCTACTCCCACAGTTCTTCCTCTGAATGTTGATAGTGGTTTTTCTCGTAGATCCCTCCAAAGTGTTCTGGATCATTACATTGCTACTAGTAGAAAAGTCCATTTACATTCAATTGTACCACAGTGTATCAGTCTCTGTGTACATTGTTCTCCTGGTTCTACTCCTTTCACTCTGCATCAATTCCTGGAGGTCGTTCCAGTTCACACGGAATTCCTCCAGTTCATTATTCCTTTGAGCACAATAGTATTCTATCACCAACAGATACCACAACTTGTTCAGCCATTCCCCAATTGAAGGGCATCCTCTCATTTTCCAAATTTTTTTTGCCACCACAAAGAGCGCGGCTATGAATATTCTTGTACAAGTCTTTTTGTAAGGATCTTTTTTTAAACCTATTTCTGAAAAGGGAGGAAAAGAATATATTTCTCCAGCTGAAGAGAGTGGGAAATCAAATAGCAGGTGGAGAAGCAGTTTTGTGTGGTACTGATGTTCATGAATGGGGCAAGAGCATGGAAATTTCCTTACTGTGTGGCTAAGAAAAACCTTAATTGTGAATAATGAGCTACTCTGAACCTCTCTACAGAAGGCATGAAAAGACTAAATCATATTAGATTTTGAGTGAGAAGGGAAAGATGCTATAATCACCTGGTTAAAGGAGCCTGAGTCCATTCCCATCTTGGTCACCATATGGCTTTAAACACATGGTGAACCATGCTGCTTCTGGCTTGATTCTTCCTTTTACTCAGGTGAAGTTACTGGACAAAGAATGACTGTGAGCTTCAAAAGACCTGAGAAGTTGCCACTATCAGTGACAGGAGTCTCTTGCAGAAAATGTTATAGCTGCTGTAACATGAACTGATTGAAACTCCAGAATAGCCTTGAGGAGTGACCTAATGTTGAATCCACCCAGCAGCAAAGAAGCCATGTCTTTCATTCAAGATTGTGTCCCTTCCAGCAGTTCTGCCACTCCCAGAAGTGATATTAGTGGGGCAAATGATTACCAGCAGCCATATTAACTTAGACCCTACTCTTACTCAAAAACCAAGGAAGTTGTGAGGACAGCATGAGAACAGCAGGGGTTTCCATCACCAATTCACTTTGCTTTGATTATAGAAATTTGCTTTGAAAGGAAAAATCAGGGAAAGGGTTATAACACTGTTTGACCTCAGGTAAGAGTCGGGATTATCAATCAGTCATGCAGCAACAATTACACTTTACACTTTACAGTATCTTGTCTTTTCTCTTGAGTGGTGGGTACCTGAATTCAAAACTCAAAAATAATATTAGTTGCAATCCCCAAAACTTTTACCTTAAACATCAAATTTTACCAATTGCAGCTTGGAGCTGAAAAATTCCCCAAGATTCACATATACAATGAAAAGATTTTATTTCACAAGTCCTGATAACCAATTTTTCTTTCCAATAATTTTCCAGTCTTTACTGAGTTTTAGTACTCACTGACAATGCTTAAACTGTTTGGCAATTCTTCCCAATTCATACAGAAAAATAGTTAATGATTTTGCTGGGAGTTAAATTTCCTCTAACATTATCTTGACTAATGATGGCTGGTATAACAGGAGTTGGAGGGTGGGTCGTTAGACTTCTCTGATGGTTTCTCACTACCTTACAAGTTTGCAAAGAAAATATCTATTCTTTAACTTCTAACTTACTCAAAATCAATTTGGACAGACATTATCTTGATACATGATATATCTTTCATACATTGTCATAACCAATTTACTTTAAACTTTTAGTTTACTGCCACAGGCAGGGTCCAGCCTCCCTCACAGCTCCAGGGTTTCCTGACTGGTGGCGAACAATCAGTCAACAAAAATAACAAACAGAAGACAGCTTAATCATTATGGCCATGGGACTGCTTTGCATCTGATAGCTGTTCCACCATCCCCATGCCTGGTTTTTATTTTTATGCCCGTTTTCTTAGTATACAGATACACATATCAAAGAGAGATGATTGGAAAAGTGATACATTAACTTTTAACAAATCACTTGATTAACATTCTATATTCTTATATTGTGATTACAGACAGCATACAAGATAAATGATTTCATCACAGGTGGCTTAATTTTCTCATTACCTTGTTGAGAAGTTTTGCACTTACAAACAATCAAGGAAAATTACTTATTGCTTTTAATAAAATGGAATAATTAATCAACAGTCCTTAAAAAACAATTCAACAATTGTATCATTGAGGTTGGGGGGTACTGGGAACATAATTCAAATATAGACTGATCATTTCTCAGGGTTTTTACTAGGGAGTTCCTGAGTTACTGATTTGTGTAATGGAGTCACCGAGGCATACTGAAGCTTAATGTTTTTGTACTTATTGTATGGGCCTCTATGATTGATTTGTGTGATGGCTTCATGAGAATAGGTTTTTGTGAGTGGGAAAGTTTTGGGCTTGGCCTGTAGCTACAGTTTTGCTGGGAATTATGGACCTAAGTAAAAGTTAACCCATGATAGTCTTTTTTGGGATTGGGTTTAAGGGTCTGATCTTTTGGTGATGTTTTGGGGAATTAGGGTACAGGTTGTGAATCTTAAAAATTCTCAGACCCTACTTCATAAGATTTGGTTAAGACCATTCCCCATTTTAAACAATGAAGGAACTTAGATCAGGAATGTGAGACCTTTACTCCACCCCTACTTAAGCATGCTTTAGGGGAAGAAACTCCTTGCTGAACAATGAAAAATACTTAAACCCATACTTATAGTAAGGCAAAAGTTCTTAAGCTGTGCCTATTTTTAGATCTAATACAAAAGGGTGCTAAGTACCTATAAAGGTCAGACAACTTGTGAATTTACAAGGAGCAAAGAGGTGAGAACTTACTCAGAGGTTTTTTCAGGTGTGAACTTAATCAAAAGTTTAAGTCTACTCAGGTGTGAATTAAGAATGGTCTGTCCTTTGATAAAACGTCTACTGTGATTGGTAGATGTGAGAACTTAGGGGAGGTGACATAGGAGAAAATTCCCTTTAAAAGGAGGTCAAAAAGGAGGTCTCCAGAAATTCAGCTGGGAAAAGCTGAATTGGAGGAGGCAGCTGGTGTCTCTCTGAACACTAAAATCTTGCTTGGACAAATCTTGTGTTGAGTGGATAAAAGACTGACTGATCTCTCTCTTAGGGTTTTCAGCCTAGGCTGGCTTATGCTGGCCTAGGCTGGTCTAGCCCCTTTTCTCATTATTTCCTTTCTCTCTCTCTCTCTCTTTCATTAATTCCTCATTTGTATTAATTAAAATCTCTATAAAACCCAGCTGACTTGGGTATATTTAATATTTGGGAATTTTTCCCTGGTGACCACCTTATATTTGATTTAAAACAAGACTGTCTTGAAACCATATTTTCTGCAGTCACAATTTAAGCCAACCACTCTTTTATCTGTAACAGTTTATGACTCCCACTATTTTAATCATCACAAGGTATTTTGCGCTTGCATTATTTCTTTTGAGACTAGGGGGAATAATAATCATGTCAATTCATAGGTAAGGGGCATTGATGAAAGAAGTCATGTAAAAGGGGGACTGGATGAGCAATCACATCCTGCCAAGAACCACTCTGTCAAGACATCATGGCCTGATGGCTCCCAGCAGTTTACAGTGCAAATCATATATCATTGAAAGTAAAAATGATCAAATTCTAACAAATTACTTTTAAACATACGTTTACTTTTAAACACATTTTCAGTTTTTGTAGAATCATACTTGTACAAAGTACATGTTTTGGTAACACTCAATATATAACACTTTTGTCAAAAATCCAATACGTGACATGTTAATTAGAGAGTAATCAGTCTTGGTGGTCTAAAGTCATCATTGAAATAGTTTTTGAATCTGCTTTATTTGTTTAAAAATTTGGAAATGATGTTTTAAAGTGAACTTCCGGTCAAGATGGCGGTGTAGAAGCAGCGAAAGTTCAGACCTCCGAAACCCTTCCCTACCGATCGCAAACAAAGTGCTCCTAGGCCACCGAAATTCAAGCTGAACAACAGGATAGACCTGGGGAAACCTCCTCCTGGACCTGGATCAAAAGGTACCGCACCCCAAAAGCCAGAACCCTAGATCACTCAGATCTAAGGGGTAGACAGAAAGAAGGTCCCAGGACCCATCCCCCCCAACCCAGAGTGCTGAGCCCAAGGCAGCAGCGGGAACCTCAGGGCTCTGAGGACTCACCTTGAAAGCAACCCGAGCCAGTCTCCGGAGTGCCCAACACAGATGGCAGGGAAGCATAGAGAGAAGGGGGAAGCCTGTGGCCTCCTGGCTGGGTTCTTCCCTCTGGGTCTCGGGGGAGGTCCCAGCTTCGGGGCACCAGCTGAGCCCAATCCCATCGGGAGCCCTCAGAGCTACTGAAAGGACAGAGGGCTCAGGGCTGGCAAAGGGGTGGCTCCGAAGAGCCTACCTTGAAAGTAACCCGGGCCAGTTTCTGGGCACTCAACACAGACTGAGGAAGAGGAGGTTGCTGCTTTTCTCTTTCTTCTTTTTTGGCTCCGGGATCATTCGGCCCACACTACCTGAACCTAATCCCATCAGGAGCCCTTAGAGCTACTGAAAGGACAGAGGGCTCAGGGCTGGCAAAGGGGTTGCTCCAAAGAGCTTTCCTTGAAAGTAACTCGGCCAGTCTCTGGGCACTCAACACAGGCTGTGGAAGAGGAGGTGGCTGCTTTTTTTTTTTCCCTTCCCTTTTTTGGCTCTGGGATCTTTCGGCCCACACCACCTGAACCTAATCTCATCAGGAGCCCTCAGAGTCCAGGCAAGCCACAACCCCTCCCCCCTTAGAGAGCTGGGTCTTCTGAAAAAACAGAAACCTAGAGGCGAAGTCAAGATGGCAGCCTAGAAGGAGCATAGACCTGGCAGCCTGGCTAGAGCTTTAGAGATCCCCCATATCTGCTCCAGCCGTCCAGGAAGTTTAAAACTCAGAATAAACCCATCCCAAATAAGCTGAACTCAATCCCATCAAAAGTCTCTAGAACACAGGGAAGCCCAGGCTCCCCATCCATCCTCACTGACTACTGAACTTTAAGCCAATCAAAAGCCTCCAGAGGACAGGAAAGCTCAAACCCCCAACAACCCTCCCTCAGAGATTACACCAAGAGATCCTCTGTTAAAGCTCCAAGAGGGGAGACTGATAGAAGTCCCTAAAAAACAAAAAAATGAGAGGAACAAGAGCACAGACAAACACAGGGAGGAAAGAAGGGGTGAATTTGAACAAACAACAGAAACAGAAGAAAGAAACTACAATAGACAGCTACTACTCACCAAATGGAACAGAGGGAGAGAGATCAGCAAACGATAAACCAGAAATCCCAGCGAATTGGATACAGGCTGTGGAAGAACTCAAAACACAGCTAAGAGAGGCTGAAGACAATTGGGAAAAGAACTTAAAAATTAAGATAAGTCATCTGGAAACAGAGGCACTTGAACTAAAACAAGAAAATAGTGTCCTGAAAGCCAAAATCATCCAGCTGGAAAATGAGGCAAAGGAGATGAAAGATGAAGCAAAGGAGATGAAAGACGAGATAAAGAGGATGAAAGACAATCTTCAAAGAAACTCAGACCAGAAGGAAAAAGACGACCAAAAAGCCAAAGATGAAATCCAATCTTTAAGAACCCGAGTAAAACAACTAGAATCAAGTGACCTCACAAGGCAGCAGGACACTATAAGACAAAACAAAAAGAATGAAAAAATTGAGGAAAATGTGAAGCATCTCATTCACAAAACAGACGATTTAGAAAATCGTTCAAGAAGAGACAATTTAAGAATAATTGGACTACCAGAAGACCACGACAAAAGAAAAAGCCTGGACATAATACTAGAGGAAATTATCCAGGAAAACTGTCCCGAAATCCTAGAACAAGAGGGGAAAGTGGAGATTGAAAGAATCCACAGATCACCCCCTGTTTTTAATCCCCAACTGACAACACCAAGAAATGTTATAGCCAAATTCAAAAACAATCAGATAAAAGAACAGGTATTACAAGCTGCCAAAAAGAAACCATTCAGATACCATGGAAACATGGTGAGGATAACACAGGATCTTTCTGCATCCACACTGAAGGACCGAAAGGCATGGAATATGATATTCCGGAAAGCAAGGGAACTAGGCCTACAGCCAAGAATAAAATACCCATCAAAACTGACTATATTCTTACAGGGGAAAGTATGGTCATTTAACACAACAGAGGAATTCCAAGCATTCATAAATAAAAGACCAGACCTGAACAGAAAATTTGAAGTCCAACCACAGAATTCAAGAGAATCATCAAAAGGTAATTAAAAAAGAGGGGAAAAACAACAACAACAACAAAGGTTTTTTTTAAGAGACTCAATAAGTTAAAATGATATGTATCCCTATAAGAAAAGAGGTCATTGGCAACTCTTAAAAACTGTTGCTATCACCTAAGCAGCTAGAAGAACTACACTCAGAGGGAAGGGACAAACTGTATAGGATGAAAGGACAAGACATAAATAGGTATATAGAGATATGCATGCATAAATACATATACATGTGTATGTATATATATATATATACATGACTAAAGCTAAAAAAGAAAAGAGGTTATGACTAAAAGAAATGGGAAAAGAAACAAATGGGGGTAAATTTATATGTCACAAAGAAGCTCATGGCGGGAGGGGGGAGAACATCGATACACTGGAAGGGTAAAGAGGTCGGAGATAGGAAATATTCAACTCTTACGTACTTTGAAACTGACCCAAAGAGGGAAGAACAATCCAATCCATTGGGGAAGAGAATAGATTTGCGCCCTATAGAGGAGTAGAAGGGTAAAAAACAGACTGGTAGGGAGGGAAGCAGTACAAGGGAGGGAGAGGGTGGGGGGGGAATTTTTAAAAAGACTACAGGGGAAAATAAGGGAGGGAATTAGAAGGGAGGGGGGTAGAAAGGGAAATACAAGGGGGACTGATTTAAAGTAAATCACTTGCCTAAAAGGTAGAGCTGAAGAAGAAAGGTTAGAATTAGGGAAGGATATCAAAATGCCAGGGAGTCCACAAGTGACAGTCATAACATTGAACGTGAATGGGATGAACTCACCCATAAAACGTAAACAAATAGAAGAATGGATTAGAATCCAAAACCCTACCATATGTTGTCTCCAAGAAACACACATGAGGCGGGTAGACACCCACAAGGTCAGAATTAAAGGATGGAGTAAGACCTTCTGGGCCTCAAGTGACAGAAAGAAGGCAGGAGTGGCAATCATGATATCTGATAAAGCCAAAGCAAAAATAGACCTGATCAAAAGGGATAGGGAAGGTTATTATATTTTGTTAAAAGGGACTTTAGATCATGAGGAAATATCACTAATCAACATATATGCACCAAATAATATAGCACCCAAATTTCTAATGGAGAAACTAGGAGAATTGAAGGAAGAAATAGACAGTAAAACCATATTAGTGGGAGACTTAAACCAACCATTATCAAATTTAGATAAATCAAATCAAAAAATAAATAAGAAAGAGGTAAAAGAAGTGAATGAAATCTTAGAAAAATTAGAATTAATAGACATATGGAGAAAAATAAATAGGGATAAAAAGGAATACACCTTCTTCTCAGCACCACATGGCACATTCACAAAGATTGACCATACATTAGGTCACAGAAACATGGCACACAAATGCAGAAAAGCAGAAATAATAAATGCAGCCTTTTCAGACCACAAGGCAATAAAAATAACGATCAGTAATGGTACATGGAAAACCAAATCAAAAACTAATTGGAAACTAAACAATATGATACTCCAAAATCGTTTAGTTAGAGAAGAAATCATAGAAACAATTAATAATTTCATCAAGGAAAATGACAATGGCGAGACATCCTTTCAAACCTTTTGGGATGCAGCCAAAGCAGTAATCAGAGGTAAATTCATATCCCTGAGTGCATATATTAACAAACTAGGGAGAGCAGAGATCAATCAATTGGAAATGCAAATAAAAAAACTCGAAAGTGACCAAATTAAAAACCCCCAGCAGAAAACCAAACTAGAAATCCTAAAAATTAAGGGAGAAATTAATAAAATCGAAAGTGATAGAACTATTGATTTAATAAATAAGACAAGAAGCTGGTACTTTGAAAAAACAAACAAAATAGACAAAGTACTGGTCAATCTAATTAAAAAAAGGAAGGAAGAAAAGCAAATTAACAGCATCAAAGATGAAAAGGGGGACATCACCTCTGAGGAAGAGGAAATTAAGGCAATCATTAGAAATTACTTTGCCCAATTATATGGCAATAAATATACCAATTTAAGTGATATGGATGAATATATACAAAAATACAAACTGCCTAGACTAACAGAAGAGGAAATAGAATTCTTAAATAATCCCATATCAGAAAATGAAATCCACCAAGCCATCAAAGAACTTCCTAAGAAAAAATCCCCAGGGCCTGATGGATTCACCAGTGAATTCTATCAAACATTCAGAGAACAGTTAATCCCA
Organism: Monodelphis domestica; assembly: GCF_027887165.1. Lineage (NCBI taxonomy): Eukaryota > Metazoa > Chordata > Mammalia > Didelphimorphia > Didelphidae > Monodelphis > Monodelphis domestica. The sequence continues at coordinate 257,683,543 of NC_077228.1, forward strand.
ATACTATACAAACTATTTGACATAATAAGCAAAGAGGGAGTTCTACCAAACTCCTTTTATGACACAAACATGGTACTGATTCCAAAACCAGGCAGGTCAAAAACAGAGAAAGAAAACTATAGACCAATCTCCCTAATGAATATAGATGCAAAAATCTTAAATAGGATACTAGCAAAAAGACTTCAGCAAGTGATCAGAAGGGTCATCCACCATGATCAAGTAGGATTTATACCAGGGATGCAGGGCTGGTTCAATATTAGGAAAACCATCCACATAATTGACCACATTAACAAGCAAACCAACAAGAACCACATGATTATCTCAATAGATGCAGAAAAAGCCTTTGATAAAATACAACACCCATTCCTATTAAAAACACTAGAAAGCATAGGAATAGAAGGGTCATTCCTAAAAATAATAAACAGTATATATCTAAAACCATCAGCTAATATCATTTGCAATGGGGATAAACTAGACGCATTCCCAATAAGATCAGGAGTGAAACAAGGATGCCCATTATCACCTCTACTATTTGACATCGTACTAGAAACACTAGCAGTAGCAATTAGAGAAGAAAAAGAAATTGAAGGCATCAAAATAGGCAAGGAGGAGACCAAGTTATCACTTTTTGCAGATGACATGATGGTCTACTTAAAGAATCCTAGAGATTCAACCAAAAAGCTAATTGAAATAATCAACAACTTTAGCAAAGTTGCAGGATACAAAATAAACCCACATAAGTCATCAGCTTTTCTATATATCTCCAACACAGCTCAGCAGCAAAAACTAGAAAGAGAAATCCCATTCAAAATCACCTTAGACAAAATAAAATACCTAGGAATCTACCTCCCAAGACAAACACAGGAACTATATGAACACAACTACAAAACACTCGCCACACAACTAAAACTAGACTTGAGCAATTGGAAAAACATTAACTGCTCATGGGTAGGACGAGCCAACATAATAAAAATGACTATCCTGCCCAAACTTATTTATCTATTTAGTGCCATACCCATGGAACTCCCAAAAAATTTCTTTACTGATTTGGAAAAAAGCATAACAAAGTTCATTTGGAATAACAAAAGATCAAGGATATCCAGGGAAATAATGAAAAAAAACACTAATGAGGGGGGCCTAGCAGTCCCAGACCTCAAACTATATTACAAAGCAGCAGTCATCAAAACAATTTGGTACTGGCTAAGAGACAGAAAGGAGGATCAGTGGAATAGACTGGGGGAAAGCGACCTCAGCCAGATAGTATACGATAAACCCAAAGATCCCAGGTCTTGGGACAAAAATTCACTATTTGATAAGAACTGCTGGGAAAATTGGAAGACAGTGTGGGAGAGATTAGGAATTGATCAACACCTCACACCCTACACCAAGATAAATTCAAAATGGGTGAAAGACTTAAACATAAAGAAGGAAACCATAAGTAAATTGGGTAAACACAGAATAGTATACATGTCAGACCTTTGGGAAGGGAAAGACTTTAAAACCAAGCAAGACATAGAGAGAATCACAAAATGTAAAATAAATAATTTCGACTACATCAAATTAAAAGGCTTTTGTACAAACAAAAGCAATGTAACTAAAATCAGAAGGAAAACAACAAGTTGGGAAAAAATCTTCATAAAAACCTCTGACAAAGGTTTAATTACTCAAATTTATAAAGAGCTAAATCAATTGTACAAAAAATCAAGCCATTCCCCAATTGATAAATGGGCAAGGGACATGGATAGACAGTTTTCAGATAAAGAAATCAAAACTATTAATAAGCACATGAAGAAGTGCTCCACATCTCTTATAATCAGAGAGATGCAAATCAAAACAACTCTGAGGTATCATCTCACACCTAGCAGATTGGCTAACATGACAGTTATGGAAAGTAATGAATGCTGGAGGGGATGTGGCAAAGTAGGGACATTAATTCATTGCTGGTGGAGTTGTGAACTGATCCAGCCATTCTGGAGGGCAATTTGGAACTATGCACAAAGGGCGATAAAAGAATGTCTACCCTTTGATCCAGCCATAGCACTGCTGGGTTTGTACCCCAAAGAGATAATGGACAAAAAGACTTGTACAAAAATATTCATAGCTGCGCTATTTGTGGTGGCCAAAAATTGGAAAATGAGGGGATGCCCATCAATTGGGGAATGGCTGAACAAATTGTGGTATATGTTGGTGATGGAATACTATTGTGCTCAAAGGAATAATAAAGTGGAGGATTTCCATGTGAACTGGAACAACCTCCAGGAAGTGATGCAGAGCGAGAGGAGCAGAACCAGGAGAACATTGTACACAGAGACAAACACACTGTGGTATCATCGAACGTAATGGACTTCTCCATTAGTGGTGGTGTAATGTCCCTGCACAATCTGCAGGGATCAAGGAGAAAAAAACACTATCCAAAAGCAGAGGACAAACTGAGGGAATAGAAACACCAAGGAAAAGCAACTGCCTGACTACAATGGCTGAGGGGACATGACAGAGGAAAGACTCGGAGCGAACACTCTGATGCAAATACTAACAACATGGCAATGGGTTCAAGTCAAGAACACATATGATACCAGTGGAATCACACGTTGTCCACGGGGGGTGGGAGGGAGGAAAAGAAAATGATCTTTGTCTTTAATGAAAAATGCATGGAAATGATCAAATAAAATACTATAAAATAAAAAAAAAGACTACCAAAAAAAATTTGGAAATGATTACTGTATAATTTGCATTTGATATAAAGATACATTCTAGATTTTTTCATAATTTTTATAATCTTAAATTTCTGATATTTCTATATAAGTATTTAAGTAGTTTATTCAATTGTTATTTGTTTAGAATTTTTCCTTTTACATACATGCCATTTTTCAAATATCTGCTTATTTTTGGCTTTGGTTGCAGTATTATTTTTATACCAGATCAAAATTTAACGACGCTAACACCTTAGATTTTTAAATTTCTGTTTACTATGAAGAAGGGGTTATGTTTTGAGGAAGTTCTAAGTCTTTTTGCTTGGAAAATGAGGGGGGAAAATCTTTTTAATATTAGTAACCTTGTTTTTCTATTCCTTTTTTATAATTTAGAATACTATTCTTTTAAAATTTGCATGTTTTAACCTTGATATTAAATTACTCTCAATGGAGATTAATTTAAAGCTTCAAAACTTTCAAGTGGATACCTCAAAATATTTTTACATAATTTATTAAATTCCACCAATAATATTCTGATCTAATATTTGTTCCATATACTTTGAAATCAATTTTTGTATCCTAATCATGTACAATGCTGTTTAAATTTCCATTTTGTAATATACCAAATTTTAATACATATATCATTTCATATTTCTAATTTTTGAAACCTTAATATTTATCAAGTAGCCAACATAGCACTTATCAGGAGTTTTGCTGTTCATCTGCTTCTTTAAGGGAAATATTTTTTACAGCAGGCTGGCTATTAAATATATATAGTCAATTATCAAATTCAGTTTAACAAGCATTTTTGATAAGTCTAATCATTCAAATCTATAATCATTGTACATTGCAAGTCCTAATAAACAATTTTTTCATTATAAGTTTTATACATTCTTTAGTTTAGCTAAAATTTTATTTTTAACTGGTAGCCAGTTATCACAATGAATGAATTTATATTGTACCATGAGTCCATATTCAAATAACTAGCAAATTTTCAAGATTATATATATATATAAATCTTTAATATTAAATCTAATTGAAAATAAAATCAAATTATAGGCCAATTGTGGGATCAAATCTCACTCTTTTTGTTGTTGTTGTTCTGATCTCTTCTCCTTCCCTTCCTCAGGGGCCCATGTGAGAAAAGGGAGAAGAAAAAATCCCGAACATAAATTTTTGCCTTTGTCCTCTGTTATTATTATGTAATTCTGGGATGAAATTATCCCATTCTTGTCTTTATCATTTCTACCCTTTTACCCTTGTGGCCATCAAGGAAAGGAGAGAAGAGATGTCTGATAATTTTGTATATTTGTCCTTTATGTGTAATTAATTAAATTATCTTAAAGTTTAGGAGATCCAAAAATCCATAAAATTCACAAAAAAATGTCTTTTTTTTAATTTCCCAAACAACCTGTGTCTGGCTTCTCCATTTTCTCCAGATCAAACTAAAAAAGGCAGAGAGAAGGTCTTTGAGGTTTGTTTTTCTCAAAATGTAACCCTCCCATTGTACAAGGACAGACAACATACAGACAACACAGACATATCCTGGATAATCATACACTCTGGCAACATGGAACATAGGATATAAACATATAACAAATGATTACTAGAGTTCTCTTTCTCTACTTGTGAGTTGTATTTTACACAACTGTTTCACTTAGAATTTTTTTCTTCCTCTTCTTAGGCTAACTTAGAAAAAGGGAAAAAAAAACAGACTTTTTACATTGCAAGAGCTAATTAGTCAAAAAAAAAAAGGATTCATTTTTTGTAAGAAGTTAGGGCTGAACTGATGCAGAGTGAAATGAGCAGAACCAAGAGGACATTGTATACTGAAAGTGAAACATTGTGAAATTATCCAGTACAATAGACTTTACTACTAGCAGCAATGCAATAATCCAGGACATTCCTAAAGCTCTTATAAGAAAGAATGCTATCCACATTGAGAAAAAGAACTATGGGAGTAGAAACACAAAAGAAAAACTTATGACTTATGACTTATTACTTGTTTATATGGATATATGATTTGGGGTTTCAGTTCTATAGTAAAAAGGAATAATATGGAAATAGGTATCAAGTAATAGCATTTATACAAACCAGTGGAATAGTTTATCGGCTCTGGGAGGGGGAAGGGGAAGAAAATGAATCATGGAAACATGGAAAAATATCTTTTAAAATAAAATTTAAATTTAAAAATAAAAAAAGAAGTTAGGGCTGACAATTGACAAATCTCAGTTCTAAATTACTTTTCATGCTCCAACAGACTCTGAAAGTTTCCTAAGTTTACTCCTGATCAACATACACACTTTTCTTCTGAAAAATTTAGGGGGTTTTGAGAAAGCATCAGCAGAAAGGGGAAGAAGAGGTGGGACAAGAAAAAGATAAATTCGTGGAGAATTGTCTAATGAGGATGCAAGTTCCTGATTATTACTACAAAGTGGCACTAATACTTGCCCAAGTATTTCCCATGCATGAGAAATAGTTTATTTGATAAATTACTGCAATGGGAGTATATACTATTGGTAAGATCCAAAGGGTGAGTAATCCCATTTCATTGTATTTATGTTCCTGATTTATTTATTGCAGTAAATACCATTGAATTAAATAACATTGGAGCAGTTACTGCTGGCAGTTGATATTAGAAGAAACCCATCTGAATAGATCGGATAACTTTAGACAGCCCTCATTACCTCTCAACCCTCATTACCTCTACAACCATGAGAAAGGAAACATGGGGGCAGCTAGGTGGCTCAAGGAATTGAGAATCAGGGCTAGAGATAGGAAGTCCTGGGTTCAAGTTTGGCCTCAGACACTTCATATCTGTGTGACTCTGGACAAGTCACTAAGGTAGAAGATAAAGGTTTAAAAAGAAAAAGAAATGTGGCCAATTGTACCAGAAAGTAGATTTGATCGAGCAAATCTAAATGCATATACTAGAACATAAGGTTGGCCAATCAGTAAACCCTGATTAAATGCTTACTTACTAGTGTCTAGCATTGTGCCAACCTTAGTGCCCTCAAGAAACCAACATTCTAATAGGTAAGACCACATATAAATAAATATAAATATATAATGGGCAAAATGATCGCTGGAGGTAGGTCACTAGTAGCTGGAGAATCAGCAAAGGCTTCATGTAGAAAATGGCATATAAACTGAGTCTTGAAGGAAACTAGGATCTTAGAAGAGAAAGGAAGTGGGTATAATTCTAGGAATGGGGAGGATGGGCAGTTCAAAAGCATGGAGAAGGAAAACAGATTATCATAAAGTGGGTAGGTCACCTCAGCTGAATCCTGGAGTTCAGCAAGGAGAATAATATATAAGAAAACAAAAAAGGTAGGAAAGCCAGGTTATGAAGGGATTTAAATGCCAAACAGAAGCTTTTTATCAGACCTGCACTTTGGGAAAAATCAACTTAATGAATGTGTGGAGGAACAATTGGAGAAGGAAGACCAGATAGTATGCTATTGCAAGCCTCTAGGAAGAAATGGTATGGGCTTAAAATTTAGGTAGTGTGAGTAGAGAGAAAACAAATTCAAGAGATGCTGTGGAAATAGAAGCAACAGGATTTGGTAACAAATTGCATTGTGAGATGAGAGTAAGGAGTCAAACACATTTATACATCACCCCTCAGCCTGCTACTTATTTGTTTTGTTCACATATTTGATCCTATTGTATCAAGCTCTAGAGTACTATAGTCATATTTGTGTATTTCCTCATTAATTAGTAAAATTGCCACATATCTCTTAATCAGCTAAGCTCAGAGCCCCCTCCAAATTCATCAAATATTTAATTTAAAAACTGGAGCAACTTCCTTTATTAATGGTACTTATATTTCTGCATATTTCAAACATAATCTCAGGATAAAACTAAATATTAAATTAATTAAATATACAATTTATTAGCAATGAAATAGACAATAAAATAGTCATAATTATTTATTATTCTAATACTCTATGACTTTATCTAAATTCCTAATACTATCTAAAATTTCTAAAACCTACTCTATCTTCAAGGACAGTTCCTTCTTGCCTGGCCAGACCAGGCCTAATCTAACCTACACTATCTAAATTGATTCACTAACTACCTATCTTACTAATTAAACAGAAATTCATCAGCCACAAGCTTCTTAAATCCATTTCTCTATCCCAACTGTCAGTAGTCAAAACTGCCAGTAGTAGGTAGCCCCTTGACTGAGAGACCAACCTCCTACTCCCTCCAGGTCCAGAGACAAAAGACTTCTAAATGCCAACTGATTCCTTCCTTTTAACTCCCTTGTCTCCTAGGAAATGAAATTTTCAGCTCTGGCATACAGACTTCTGTCAGCTCTGTCCCACCTAGAAATCCGAACTTCTGCTCTATTGCCTCTTAAAGAGACAGAGGGAGAGATTAAGAAAATCAGTTTAACATATCCCCCTGAGATCTTTGGGAGACTATTCTCCCCAGTGGATCTTTCAAACAAAACTATCTTATACTCTATATTAGAAACAGGGAGAAGTAAAGAGAGAAAGAAAGAAAGTCAAATCTTATACAAATCTCAAATTATAAACAATTACAAATACTTAGTTATAAAATTATAAATAATTAGTTACAAATAACAGAATACTGACTATACAGAAATAAGAACCTAAAAATATTAATCCAAATTCAACTTACAGTTCTTATATATTAAAAATATATGTACAAGAACATTATATAAATACAGGAATTATATAAACATTATATAAATATAGGAAAACAGCCTCTCCCATAAAGAGCTTTGGATATGACTCCTGAAATAAAGGTTTAATAAGGAAACTGATGGCCAGCATATGTGAGCATAGTAGTAAAACTGTACCACAAGGACCCTTCAGCCACAACCCAAACCTAAGACACACAAAGTCCTCAAACCCCTTGGATAAAAAGGGCTTCTGAATACCAGCTGACAGAAACTGTCCTCTATATTACTTACCAAATGGAAGATACAGGACTTGGTTCTTCCAAAAGCATACTTGTTTAGTTATTTCAGTCACGTCTGACCCTTCCTGACCCCAGTAGACACAGTTATCATACTAGAGGATGCCAAAGGTTCCAACAAAGCACTGTAGGCTGGCCCATGGGAAGTTAGTGTCATGTGGGTCAATATACTCTTCTGATCAGTTGAATTTCCATATGAAACCAGTAAGGAGTATGGAGGGTAGGGATGAAGAAGCTGCCTCTATCTGAACCAGAGCTGTGTCCTTGATGAGTAGTCTTTTCATATGAGTATTAAGTATGTATGACTCCAGCCCCCAGATAGGAAAATCCCCAGCAATTTCTGACAAAAGGCCAATTCTGAGTAGGTAATATACTGTCTGTTGCCCCTCCCTCACATCCCATTCCCAAAAATTATATAAAAAATAAGAAATTGCTATTGATCAACCTTTTATCTTCTGCCAGCTACTAATTGAATAAAAATGAAAACAAAACTTTGGAGAACAGGTAAGCTTTGGATTTAACATGTGCTCTCAGGTAGAAAGAGGGAGAGAAAGGTTGGGTAGGTCATCATCTGGTACTAGATCTTCAAACTGGAAAATTCATCAATAACCAGTTCAACCAGACACCTATTCTATTTTTTTCTTCCTCTCCTCTCAATGTCTCACTTGTGAGTTTATCTGACATCACTCTTACTCTGACAGCAGAAAGTAACACTCTCTTTAAGGCATAGTTGCTCTTTAGGCAATAAATCAAAAATAAATTGAGGGTTTCCATTGTGTCCAACAGGTTTCATTCCAACTTCTTGAAATCTTTTGATAAAAGAATTGCTACACCATGTAATTAGTAAAGGGGACATTAATGGTGGGAGAATCAGAAAAGGCTTCACATAGAAGACTTTGCCCAAGCTATATTCAGAATGAAGAGGGGCATTCTGTGAAGCAGTCATGAAAGAGTGGGTTCCAGGAATGCAGGGCAGCCAGTACAAAGATACAGAAGCAGGAAATGGGATGTCATGTGTGAAGAACAAAGGAAAGACCAGTCTGGCTAGATTGCAGAGTGTGGGAGGAGGAATAATAATCATTGAATCAGGAAAAATAGGTTGGGGACAGTTTAATCAGAGCAGTTTATATTTTATCCTAGAAGTCACATGGTCTATCTGCACTTAAGAAAAATCTATGGAGGATGGACTGGAGTAAAGAGAGACTTGAAGTAGGGGGACCAAATAGGAGGCCACTGAGATAGTCTAGGTCAGAGGTGATAAGGACCGGCACCAAAGTGGTGACTCTATTAGCAGAAAAAAAAAGAAATCAGGTGTTAGAGATGTTGCAGAGCAAGAAGCAGCAAAATTTGGCAACCGGCTGAATTTGTTGGATGAGGGAGAAAGAGGAATCACAGATTCCAAGCTTATGAACCTAAGAGACTTGAAGAATGCTGGTACTTTACAGATATAGAGGGTATTTTGGTAGCAAGGTAAGTTGAGGGGAGGAGGAGATAATTAGTTCTTCAGTGCTATAATTTTCACTGGTTAAAACCAGCTCTGGGCTTTATTAGACAGATTCAAAATTTAGTTACTTTCAAATGGTAGTTTACTGTGTCAGTCTTTTCAGGGAGGAGGAGTAGGACTGACCTTTGGCTTCCACCCAACTCTCACTTATGACTCCAAGAAGCTATAGCATAGTAAAATCATCTCAGCATGTGGGCTAAACCAGAGTGAAGGAAACCAGCAGGCCTCAAACCCATCAGTGAGTGATACAGTAAGTGCAATGTTATCCAAATACTGTAGCAATGTAGATCCCCTTGCTATCTTTAAAGAACCCCTCTTCTATTTAGACTCACCATGGAATCTTAAGCTTCTGTCTAAAACAAAGGTCCTCTATTGATGCTATTTATCTTGTTATTTGTACAATACCAGTATTTTAAAGAATTAAGATTTCTGTCACCCAAAGAACAACGGAGAAGTGCATAGCAGATGAATCAGCTTCAACACATTCCAGTGAAGAATCTATGTTAAAAAACAGTGTGAAGATCATTGTTAAGAGAAACTGATGACTGAAAAAAGGATGGGCTAGTCACATGACTATGTGGCAAGAATGAAGGCTATCCAATTGGGGCAAGGCAGACAAATCTTTAATTGATTAAATGTTTTCCATACCGTCTGGTCTCTGTAATTACACAGTCCTTTTTGTTAAATGTACAAGGATATGGTTGTGCTTTTTATAATTTTATAATTATAGATGCTATTTGTTCACAAACTGAAAAACATAAGTGAATCAATATTGCTTATTATTGAACATATTATATTTACATAGAGCTAGTTTAATAAGTAAGACTTTTAATCGCATTAGGATATTTGTATATTGGGAATTTATTTCCCCTCCCCTAGGCAATTTGAATGGATATTTTACATATAAAATCCCAAGAAAGAAATCTACTAGCACCTCTGCAAGGCCTTGACTCCTTTCTTGAAAGAACAAACCAAGATCCATTTTGCTGTGTACTCTCCAGAAAACTGAAATGCATCCCATAAACATTTATTTTTCCTTGCCTTCTTTCAATTATAAACCAAACAAAAAAGTTGTCATCTCTATTACCACTGTCATAGTCTCTGTATAGATATCTGTTTCCTGACTGTCACTACCACCAATCCAGCTCTCTCTGTGTAGTCAATTTGCCAACTTTTCACAGTCAGATCATCTCATCTTGTATCAATTCTAGTAATAAAAACAGCTCCCACCCCTGCACATTTCTGGAAGCCCCCTTTCTTGTCATGTTCTCAAATTCAACTGCAACTTCCATTTTCTCTGTCTCCTACTTCCATTCTTCTTCTGATGCTGGCCATATAGGATTGGTTTTCCTCCAGTGAGAGCTCTGGGTCTAGGAATTCTGAGAAATATAGTCCTTTCCCATACCTTTGCCATGACTCTCACATAAATTAAAGCAGTAAGTATTTTGTAGTATAGCCCTGGGCAAGGAGTGAGGAAACCTGGGCTCTAATATTGACTTTGTCAGTAACTTGCTATGTGACTCTGGTCTAGTTATTATCATCTTTGGGTCCCTGTTTCATCATCCTTAAAATGAGGGGTTAGATTGTATGATCTCAAAAATCTCTCTAATATTCCGTGTCTAAGATGAGACTTCAGGCACTGTGACAGTGAGAAGTGGTTCTACCATTTGAACCTTGTGACCTTGGACAAGTCACTTGGTATTTTTTGGGTCCTAGTTCTTCTCCTGAAAATGAGAGGACTGATCTACATAACTTTAGTCTTTTCCAGCTTTAAATCTGTAATCCTACAATCAAATATAAAACATCTTTTGACATTCAAAACTCTTTATAACCTGCCTTTCCCCAACTCCCTGACCTTTCCTTCTTATTCTTAATATTCCTTAGCCCCACAAGATTCAGCAATACTGGTCTCTCTGCTGTTCCTCGAATAAAATATTCCATCTCGAGACTCCAGGCATTTTCACTGGCTGTCCTCCATTCATGGAATGTTCTCCCTCTTCTTAGCTTCCCTAGCTTCCTTCAAATACCAGCTTAGGCCCCACTTTCTACAGGAAACCTTCCCTGGTCCCCCTGAATTTGAATGCCTCCCTTCAATTATTTTCTTTAAAAAAAAAAATCCTAACTTTCTGCAATTTAGAACTATGCCCAAAGAGTGATAAAAGATTCCCTGCATTTTGATCCAGCCATGCCACTGCTGGGTTTATACCCCAAAGAGATTATAAGGAAAAAGACTTGTAAAAAAATATTTATAGCCATGCTCTTTGTGGTGGCAAAAAATTGGAAAATGAGAGGATGCCCTTCGATTGAGGAATAACTGAACAAATTGTAGTATCTGGTGGTGATGAAATACTATTGTGCCCAAAGGAATAATGAACTGGAGGAATTCCATGTGAAGTGGAACGACCTCCAGGAATTAATGCAGAGTGAAAGGAGCAGAACCAGGAGAACATTATACACAGAGACAGATACACTGTGGCACAATCAAATGTAATATAGGCTTCTCTACTAGCAACAATGCAATGATCCAGGACAATTCTGAGGGACTCATGAGAAAGAATGCTATCCACATTCAAAGGAAGAATTGTGGGAATAGAAACACAGAAGAAAAACAACTGCTTGATCACATGGTTCAATGGGGATACATTTGAGGATGTAGATTCTAAACGATCACTCTAGTGCAAATATTAATAATATGGAAATAGGACTTGATCAATGACACATGTAAAACCCAGTGAAATTGGCTATTGGAGGGAGGTGAAAGGAGGGGAGGGAATGAATCATGAATCCTGTAACCATAGAAAAATATTCTAAATTAATTAAATAAATAAACTTAATTTTAAAAACCTAACCTTCTGCCTTAGAATCAATATTGTGTATTGGTTCTAAGGAAGAAGAGTGGTAAGGGCTAGGCCAGTGGTAGCAAACCTATGGAACATGTGGCAGAGGGGGCACTCAGAGCCCTCTCTGTGGACATGTAGGCAGTCACCCCAGCACAGAGTTCACCAGAGTTTGTTACTAGAAAGCCAGAGGGATGCAGGGCTAGGCTGCTCCCCTCCCCATCTCTATGTGGGCCTCAGGACATTTCTCATATCGCCTGCCCCTCCAAAAGGTTTGTCATTACTGGACTAGGCAATGGGGGTTGAGTGACTTATCCAGGGACACACAGCTAGGATGTCTCTGAGACCAAATTTAAACCTAGGACCTCTCATCTCTGGGCCTACCTCTCAACCCACTGAACCACCTAGCTGTTCCCTCAATTATTTTCAATTTGTCCTATATATAGCTTGTTAGTACATAGTTATTTGCATATTACCTCCCCTATTAGACTGTGAGCTTCTTGAAAGCAGAGACTATCTTTTACCTCATTTTGTATTCTCAGTGCTTAGCACAGCACTTGGCACATAATAATATATGCTTAATTAATGTTTATTGATTAACTGAAAATTCTTTCCAGAAAAGGGTTTCTGGTTGAAGAGTAGTTAGATTTATAATGTTTGAGATTCTCTGGCAGAGTCTAGGTCCAGGCAAATAGCCATGCTGTCCAGTAAGCATGAATCTTTACAATGGAGCCACTCAGGAAAGAGAGGAGGTCTTTGGAACTTCTCCTATTCTGGTTTCTTAAACCAGCCCTGAGGCACAGGCAACAAAGAGTATAGACAGACTATTGGATTTCTTATTGCCCTCAGACAAGATTGAGAATTCAGAGGCTCTATGAGCCTTTACTCCTTTCACATAAGCCCACAGATAGCAAAGGTTCTAGAAGCCCACTTTGTGACTGGTCTTGTAGAGAAGGGGCCATGAATCACTCAGAAACTATGCTTGTTAGAGTCCTTATGAGGCCAGTCTCTCCGACCTTGGTTCTGAGGGCCCCTTTTGGAGTTGAAGCTAGGTTTTTTTCTGGTCTCTAGTACTAAGAGGATATTTCTAACAAATAACCTATACCCCAGGTCCCAGCTTCATGTTGCTGCCTTCCATTTTATACAATTCTTTTCACAGGATTTGGGTGAGATGGGAACAAGAGGACCTCTGGACATCAGATCACTAACTTTACAAATATCAAAACTGGGACATAGTAAGATTTCTTCAAGATGACAGCTCATCTTTTCTACTGTCTAAGCCCCTCTTCATCTCTTAGAACCCATCTCTCTGACAGGTTACTCTCTTTGCACTCTCCTTATTAAAGTCACCTGATGCCAACTCATGGCAAATCCCCAGCCCTACAGGGGAGCTTCATGGCTTCAAACAGGTTGGGCTACATTCACTTCCCAAGAGCTGTCCTTCCCTCCCCATCAGAGTCATTAGAAAACCAGCAGGGAGGAGGCATTTGCTCTCTGGTCCCAACCCTGGCTGTCTAGCCCTCACCCCGGACCCATATGGAGGTGTTAAGTGGATGGGTAGAATCCTGTCATCTCATCTGGGCCAAAGTGAGTCTGGGGAGACCTAGCTCAAGATGGGGTTTTGGAAGTGAGGGAGGTGGAGATGAAGTAGGGAGGGATGATCCTGGGCAGGGATACTGGTTGGGTGTATGGGGGATGTCAGATGCTTTCCTTGGACTAGATTGAAACTAAGGAGAAGCCTATGTAGATAAAGTGGGGAGACATGGTTACTGTTCCAAGGGGTTAAAAACCTGGATGAAGATTAAAGGGTCTTGTTTTGGGGAAGCTGGAAGGCTTATCCCTTAAAGAACACTGTCAGTCATAGGAATAACAACAGCTCAGCCTCACCAGACAGGAGAAAGGAGAAAGGACTATTTTCCCTGAGCTTAGCTAGTGCTTCAAGTATTAGAAAGCTATCCAAGTGATTTGAACCAGAAGACACAAGGAAATAAAGAACCAGAGAACCCAACAATCTTAGAGTTATAGAATTTTGGGATTCTCGAATCTTAAAAAATCTTAGAATCCTAAAGTTGGAAAAGATCTTAGAGGTCCTAAGAGGAGAGCAATGTTTTTCCCTCAACCTAAAAAGTCAGTTTTCTTCTTTCCTACTGTATGGATGGACCTGAACCAACCAATAAGTAATTTTTAGTAGCATCTTCTATATATGAGGCACTATGCTAGAGGATAGAAAGAAAGAAATTCAGAGTAATTAAATACAAGTGAATTTTGGGAAGGAGGACACTGGCAGCTGGGGGAATCAGGAAAGGTCTTGAGCTATAATATATCCTGAAGAGAGAGATTCTGAAGCAGAGGTGAGGTAGAATGCATTCTAAGTGTGGAAGCCAGACCGTTTAAAAAAAAAGAAAAAGAAAGAAAGAAAGGCACAGAGATGCAAACTCAAGTGGAACAGAGAAGGCCAGTTTGACTGCATTGCACCGTATAAAAGGAGGATTAATTCCAATAAGCTTGGTATTCCTGACCTTGTTCATTTCCTTTCTGTTTGATTATGTATCCTCATCATCTTGTTTTGGTATTAGGGGCTTCTTCTATTCTCTCCTCTTTTCTCCTTGTCTTCCACTTTGAAAGGATGTGTTTTCAAGACCCACTTTATTCATTAGTGCTTTCTCAAGCTATACTTAAGGATACAATAAGCACCTTGAGCTCTTGCAGCATTTATTTTCTGCACTACTCATATAGTACCCAAAAGTCTTACATTATAATTTAACTATTTCATATCCATGTCTGCTCTCCTTATTAGATTGTGAGGGAAAGAATTTCATGTTATGTTTATGGACCTCTCCTCTCCTCTTATATACACTATATTCAGAACTTAGTAACTAGAAATGGTATAAGGGAGAGGAGCTGGAAACAGAAGAGAGACACAGACAGACAGACAGAGAAATAGAAAGAGAAAGAAACAGAGACAGAGAAATGGGAAGAGAGAGAGAGAGGAGGCTTCAGGGAAAAAATATTGGAGAAAGAAAAAAAGAAAAAATAGGTAAGAAATAGCAAGCAGTGGCTGGTATCGTTTCTTTTATAGATGGAAAAGCATAAGGAAGAGGAGAGAGAGAGAGAGAGAGAGAGAGAGAGAGAGAGAGAGAGAGAGAGAGAGAGAGAGAGAGAGAGAGAGAGAGAGAGGACCTATCTTTCATCAGGAAATTATTCTTGAGCAAAGGTAAGGGAGTCTAGAATAGGGTGATGACCTGGGACCAACACTGACTCAGTCACTCTTGGGAAATCTTTTCCCTTACATACACATACACTCATACACACATACATCCATGCACACATCTATTCACAGAATATTCACATGTGCAATATACACATAAGCATATATAAATGCTTCCTTGTTTGTTTAGCATTTGCTTTTATGATCTATATATCTGTATAATCTACTCTCTATCATATCTTTATCATTATCAGCTATATCATAGGTATGCATAGAATTTGATCAATATGCCCTCCACTTTCCTCTATACTCCATATTTTTTTATGACCTCATAGAAAAATCGATAAATATAGATCAGGGTTGCTTTATTTTTAAACCCTTACTTTCCATCTTGGAATCAATACTGTGTATCAATTCTAAGACAGAAGAAGAGTAAGGGCTAGGCAAAACTTGCCCAGGGTCACACAGCTAGGAAGTGTCTGAGATCAGATTTGAACCTAGGATCAACAATCTCTAGGCCTGGCTCTCAATTCACTGATCATCTATCCAGTTGCCAACAGGAGTTCTTGAATTTTTTATTGTGTTATGGGTCACTTTGGCAGTGTGAGGAAACCTATAGATCCCCTTCTCAGAATAATGTTTTTAAATTAATAAAATAAAATACATAAGATTACAAAGGAAACCAAGTATATTGAAACAAAGTTATCAAAATATTTTTTTAAAAACGAGCAAATTCACAAACCCTAAGTTTATGACCCTTGGTCTTAATGATCCCTAAATGTCCTTTCTAGCTCTAATATTCTATGAATCTATGATTCTATACTTTATCATCTAATTATTATTTACACATCCTCAATCTTTTTGTTGTGATTTATATCTTTCACCTGCTTATCTTCCACCAGCTCTCTCTGTTTATCACTTTTCAAGAAGTATTATTTCTATCTCTAATTGTTTTCCAACTAGTATTTCCTTTGGTGCTTCATAGCACATCATGGGGAATTCAGATATGAAGCTTCTCCTCCAAACCAAAAAAAACTATGTTGGAAGCTATCAATCTATGATCCATCAATCAATGAAAGTTCTGAATCAATTATTCCTGTTATCTGAGCTTCCACACACCTAAAATTATCAAATCAATATTTTAACAAAGCATAATGATAAAGAGTAACATTGAACAAGTATTTGGTGGTTGCCATTGCTAAAAGGCTTTCCATTCTAATACCTTAATCAAATTACTGTGCACCATAGAATCTTCTTGGACATCTATTCCTACCCCTCAGATTCTTATGAAATATTCCCTGATAGCTGATCAGTCTTGGAAACTGAAATGCTGATTACAATGAGTTAATTGAAACTCCCTGGTCAAAAGGGTCTTGCCAACATTGATATTATAATTTTAATGGAATATGTGTGTATGTGTGTGTCTGATAACTTTATTACCTTATTCCCTACAATTATACCAAGATTAATTTTTATATTTGTTCTTATGCATAGGAGAAAGTTCATAAATACTAGATGATGTCTACAATCCTTTTCAGTTCTTCTAAGATTTTCTAGTTCCATATTTCTCTCACACCAATACCCATGTTATATCTCTAATTTGTTCCACCTCTCTTCCGGTTTTCATCACTTCTTGATATACAGTCTATGATCTATTTTTCTTTATCTGAACTTAATCATCTATTTTCTTAACATACTTTAAACTTGGTTGTTATTCCTGTTTTCTGAACTTCCACATGCCTAAAATTATCAAAACAATATTTTAACAAAGCATAATTATAAAGAGTAACATTGAACAAGGATTTGGTGGTTGCCATTGCTAATAATCTTTCCATTCTAATATATTGATCAAATTACTGTGCACCACAGAATCTTCTTGGACATCTATTCCTACCCCTCAGATTCTTATGAAATATTCTCTGAAGATTCATTCTTATAAAGTGCCTAAAGTACTATTGCTGGGGCATTGACAGCTGTAAAACCATGGAGAGTGTAGTGTATGTAACATGACAGACTGAGTCTGGCCTGTCTTAAAAATAGATACATGAAAAATGGATAATGGCTATGACTGCTATGTGTGCTTCATTCCAGGAATACTTAATTATAGGGTTATTACTTCTTGTTATTTTTCTTTCAGTCCAAATATTCATTCATGCAAAATAGGTCCAGTGTCAGAGATGAAAAGTTCATATAATATATCTGTTATCAGCATCATCTGTTTTCTGAGAATCAATTTAACCAAATAAGGAGAGTCTCATTACTACTAGTAGATTGGTCACTTAGTGATGAATTCTTTGGCCATGAAAACCTGTGAAGTGATGAAATATGCAGAATTAACACCAGTCCTATATGGCCTTTTCTCATTTCTATAGTGATGGTGGCAGGAAAAGGAACAGACAAATACTGTCAGATAAGGTTTTACTTAATTGTTTTGTTTTGTGAAAAAGGAGGATTCTATGGAGGGGAAAATGTTAAAGAATGTCTATGGCATAAAAACAAAAGATATAGAACTTTAAAAAAAAAGAAGAGGGTGCTAAGAATCATTTTAAAACTGTGAGTAGAGAGAGGAGTAAATGAGTGACTTAGTAGATTAAGAGCCAGGCTTAGAGATGGTCATGGGTTCAAACGTGACCTCAGATACTTCCTACCTGTGTGACCTTGGGCAAAGTCACTTAACTTCCATTGCCTAGACCTTAATATTAATAATTAGTACTGATTCTAAGACCAAAAGTAAAAGGTTTTAAAAAAAAACTATGAACATTTACTTGACTGTCAGTATTCTAAATATATCTTTGTCCAATAACCAATGAAAGCACATACTATTGAAGAAATGAAATCATAATTATGATAAATGAAACCAAAAGACACAAGAAAGTTGCAATTTACAGATCTTCCTTAGACCAAAAAATGAGAGAATTGGTAGAATTATTTTTATCTTGTCCCAAAGCAAGAAATGTAATTGCACTTAAAAGTTGGGGGGCTGGGGGCAGCTGGGTAGCTCAGTGGATTGAGAGCTAGGCCTAGAGATGGGAGGTCCTAGGTTCAAATCTGGCCTCAGCCACTTCCCAGCTGTGTGACCCTGGGCAAGTCACTTGACCCCCATTGCCTAGCCCTTACCACTCTTCTGCCTTGGAGCCAATACACAGTATTGACTCCAAGACAGAAGGTAAGGGTTTATTAAAAAAAAAAAAAAGTTGGGGGGCAGCTGGGTAGCTCAGTGGATTGAGAGCCATGCCTAGAGACAGGAGGTCCTAGATTCAAATCTGGCCTCAGATACTTCCCAGCTGTGTGACCCTGGGCAAGTCATTTAACCCCCTATTGCCTAGCCCTTACCACTCTTCTGCCTTGGAACCAATATACAGTATTGACTCCAAGACAGAAGGTAAGGTTTGGTTTTGTTTTGTTTTTTTTTTATGAAAAATAAATAAATAAAAAATAAAAGTTGGTCCTCTCCTACTTTGATATGCTTGATAAGCATTTACAAAAATACCACCAAAAGATAATTGCAATTTATATACCAACATAATGAGGAAATGGAGAAATTTTTACAAAGAACTTTCAATACATAATGGAGGAAGGGGAAAAGTATATTGGAAAACGGGACTCAAGAGTAAAAAATAATAGAGGTCAGAAGCCTAGAGAAAACATAGAAGCCACATACTTATATATTATAAACACTTCCTTCAAGAAAAGAATCAAAAGATGCTAGACATGGTTAGTACCAGATAACATCACTAAAAATGAAATGTATTATATTTTAACAAACAAGAGAAAACTCACTGTCAATGTGAGTCATCTCAGAGTTAGCTATCTGTTTACAATCATACCATTGGATTATTAGAGCTATAAAAATAACAGGCTTATTTAGCTAAAGAGAGGAGGGGGGAAAGGGAATTAGGGAATAACTAACTCAAACCAAACAGAGATTAACATCCTTATACCTTCTATAATTATTCTAAACTAAATTCTTACAGTAGTTATTAAGGCTAGGAGATTTTGGTAGAAACCAGGACAAGAGCCAAAGAGTCTCACAACCAGGAGTCCTCTTTGAGTCAAGCAGTAGTCCCAGTAACAGCTCTGTTGAAATCCACTTGACAGCAGTAGCAGCACCACAGCAACAGCAATAAGGACAGGAAGAATATCAAGAAAGCCAAAAAAAGAGGGAATCTCTGGCTCTCTAGGTCCACCCCAGAAATACCAGACAGAAACCCTCTTGGCTCTCCTGACTGCTAGAGAAAAAGCAGCAGCTTCTCTCTATTCCAGAGGAGTTCACCAACTGCCCTCAGAAACTGCCTGTGTGTTCTGTGTGGAATCTTGGTTTGCAGGATCTCTTGCTGTCAACTTGTCCCTGTTAAAATCCTTTACTACAGAATAAAGATAAAAATCATTACCAAATTAGACAAAATAATAAAAATTAGGAGATATGGCTTTCATTTGAGGCAATTTCAACTTGATCCACTTAAACAAGTTCTTCTCATCAGAAAATGAGGGCTATCTGGAACAAACATCAACTTGGTTTATTAATTATATACCCTAGTAAGTTTAACCCCAACTGCCACAATAAGGTCCCCCCAAAAAACCTCAAAGCATCCTCAACCAGTAAACACTTGATTTCCTTGTAAAGCAGAAAGATATGGCAGCCAAGGAAAATGTTAGTTTTAAAAAATGCTCATTTATAAAATCTTAAAGTGAACAGTCAGTGGAAGATTATGAGAAATATCACCTCTATAAAAGAGAGAGACCTTAGGAAGAAAAGCAATTTTATAGAAAGCTTATTGAAAAGCCAAACTAGGCCAGATCATCCTAAGGGCATTTTGGGATGAAATGGAAAGAAATACAATTAATAGATTTAAAATGAAAAAGATCTGTCAAAATATCTACAACAAACTATTTTCTCCTACAGTCATCAGGGCACTATGATATATGAACTCTAACAATGTAGTGTCCACTATGCTGAATATACTATTGGGGGAATGAGTCATACCAAACTTGACATTCTCACTATAAATGAAACCAGAGGTCAAATTAACAAGCATTTATTAAGCAATGTGCCAGATACAGTACCAAATATTAGGGATACAAAGGAAAGGGGGGGATGGATTCTTGTCCTAAAGGAGCTCACAATCTAATGCAGGAGACAACATGCAAATAGTCAGATACAATAAAGAGACCAGGAAAGACTTCTTTCAGAAGGTGGCATTTTGGCTGAGAATTGGAAGAAGCAAAGGAAGCCAAAGAGACAGAACAGAGAGAATTCTAGGCAGTAAGAACACCTGGAGTCAGAGGATAGATAGTTTTGTTTGAGGAAAAGTAAAGAGGCCAATGTTATTTAGTTGATGAGATTAAGGTGTAAAAAAGACCAGAAACCTAGGAAGGGGTGAGATTATGAAGGATTTTGAACACCAAACAAGATTTTACATTTGATCCTGGATGTAACAAGGAGCCTCTGGAGTTTACTGAATGGAGCAGGTGCAGTGACAGTCAGACCTGTGGTTTGGGGAAATCACTTTGTTACTTAAGTGGAGGATAGGTTAGTGTGACAGCTATGTGAGACAGAAAAAAAGAATATATAGAACACTATTGAAATAGTATTCCAGGAGTGAGTTGATAAAGGCCTTCACCAGAGTGGTGGCATTGTCAGAGAAGAGAAGAGGTATACCCAAGAGATATTTCAAAGACAGAATTAACAGGACTTTAGCAATAGATTGGATTTGGGGAGTGAGAGAGAGTCAAGAGTCAAAAATGGCACTTGGGTGTGGAGGCAGCATAAGAACAGCAAGGGCATCCATCAAGCAAAGCTCTGGAAAGTCTAAAAATCCCCCCCAGTAACAAAGACTCTGGGTTAGTCATAGTTCAGCTAAAGTCAGACACGTAGCTCACTCCTCACCTGAGGATTCAACGCCTCCTTCTCTCTCTTTACTGAAACTGGATGTTCCAACCAAAAACCACATTCTCTGGGAATCTGGTTTAGATGGTTACATATTGACATATTGATTTATCAGCCTTAGAAAACTCTGTCTATATTCAATGAGATAAACCAAATCATTTGTACCACATTTGAAAATCATTTACCTTCATTGTGTAAGTGGAAACTTGTGCAAAATCCCCAGCTTGTTTTCCCCCCATATAAAAGTAGATGTAACTTCCATAAAGTGGTCCTGATTGCTATCAATGCCTCTAGCCCTCCTGACACTCAACTGTGTCTGTCATTTTCCTTGCCACCCTTTGGGGGCCCCAACTGAGTATGTCATTGACACTTGGGTTTCAAGTCTAAGCGATTGGGAGTATGATGGTGCCCTAGACAATAACATGGAATTTAAAGAGAGGGGAAGATTTGGGGGAAAGATCATGAATTCTGTTTTGGATATGTTGAGTTTAGGATGTCTCTGGAACATACATTTTGTGATATCTAATATACAGTTGGAGATGAAACTAAAGGCCAGAAGAGATAGTAGGTCTGGATAAATAATGAGAATCATCTGTACAAAGATGATTACTAAATTCATAACACAATGAAATCACTAAGCAAAATAGCAAAAGGAAGTTGCAATTTATAAGTTCTTCTTGGAGAGAAGGAAATAGACCAGACCAAGCACACAAAGAGGAGATCTAGGGTAGAGGTAATAGTTCTGAGGGCATTTATGTAATTCATGGCCCAAGACCCCTCAAAATTTTGGACTCACATGAACCAAATAAGCTCCTGAAAAACAACTCCAAAAGAATAATTTTCTGTGACTCATTTCCCCCCACCTAGAATTGCTACAAGAAAATTTACTGCTATACTCATGATATAACTCGTGCCTAGATTTACCCCAATGTGAGTAAGAGATGTCTCCAGCTCCTGTACAAGAAGATCAGTGAAACAATGTAATTATCAGGTGTGGGACAACCTTTAATCCTAAACAAAACATGGAGATGTAAACTACCTACAAGTGCTCCTAAAAAGATAGTGAAACATATAAAGCACTCCAATAGTCCATGAACTTCCCCCAGAAAGGAACTAAATTTCAGATTGCTTTTGGAGCAAGTTTTTTGACCATCCAGTGACATCTTCTTTCCCATTGAATTCAACTCTGTCCTTTTGTAGTAAGCCAGTCCTGAATCAGGCTATTCTGGTAACTCAGGTTTAAGATAGACAACTGACAATTAACAAAAGACTTATTTGACCATAGCAGGCAAAGAATATTTAGGAAACATTCTATTGATTCATCTGAGCACAACTTCTCTGTATCAAGCCTGGGTCATGTTGGTCTATCTGTCAGAAGTCTAAGGAAGGAGCCAAATAACTCACCCTGGATTTAGTATGTAGGGCTCCAGAAAGGAGGCTCAGTGGCCTTTAGTCCCCAGAGCCAATGAAGTCTCAAGGACAGTTTCAATATCTTTTAAGAAATAGAACTAGTTTGGTCCTTGTGGGACTGGGTTGCTCCTACCACAGTCCTAAGACTTGTAATGCTACTCTGTGGTTTAGATTCCCTTTAGAAGGTAAACATACTTTGAGGTTTATGAGGAAGCAATTTCCTTCCTATTAACACTTGCAACATACAATCTACTAATGGTAAAAGTGAGGAATGGAGAGGAGGGAAGTAAGCAAGGTCCAGATATCTTCCGCCACCCTTCAGCCCAATAACATTTGCTTATTTTGAGCCTTTACCTTTTGAGTCTTTATTTATTTGGCTTATTTTGAGCATCATAGAATCAATACTATGTATTGGTTCCAAGGCAGAAGAGCAATAAGAACTAAGAAATGGAAGTTAAGTGTTTGCCCAAAGTCACATAACTAGGAAGTATCTGAGGTTAGATTTGAACCCAGGACCTCCCATCTCTAGGCCTAGCTCTCTATTCACTGAGCCATACAATGATATGATTTTAATGCTTTAGCAACAGAGGCTATACTAGTGATCTTCTTTCCTTCATTCTTCTGGGCCTCAATTAGCCAATTTTTAGTAGTTCTCTGTGACTTCATAGCAAGGTGCCCTCTCTAAGAAGGATGATCTTGATGAAATCTTCCTCTTTGACCATTGACAAAATTCTCTAACTTGAGAGCTCTTGATCTTGAGAATGCTTAAGCCAAGGCTGGCACTGCCCAAGAAATCTCTCTTCTCAGATTAGAAGATTAAATCTTGGGATCATGCTGCCTAGAGAATGAAAAATCCCCCTTCCTCCACATAGGAATTTAGGATTCAAGAGCATTGATTATGTTGAGTGAATATGCAGATATCTTCATTTGCCATGTAATTCTGTAATAAATCTTCTTCCCCATTCCCCTACCTCCATCTCCTACTCTCTTGTGTAAGAAAAAGATCAAACTGGTGTGTCAGTTCACTTTTAAGAATCATAGAGAAGAAGGATTCTTCTGACAAGAGTCTATCCCTCTAATCCTCAACCAATCATCAAGAGATCCCCAAGTATGTATACAATCGTCCCTTGCTATATCGTGGTTTCACTGTATCGTAGGGTCGTTTGTTATTGTTTTTTTTTTTAATCTAATTCTGTATTGCGGAGTTTTTGCTGTATCTCAGGATTTTGTAGATGAATACCATACTGTACACAATGGAAATGCAATATGCCACTACCACTTGTGCAAATTTGCCCACATGAGATTGTACATGACACACTATTGGCTTATGTAATGAAAGGTGACCAACCACAATGCTCTGTTCTATATCCTGGGCACTGATTGGCTCAGTGACTGTAGGATCAATCTGTTTGCTCTCCTGCTACTTCATAGATTTTCAGCTATCACTGGGGTCTCTGGATCATAACTCCTGTGATAGGTGAGGAATCACTGTACACTCCACAGGGAGATGCCCTTTGGATGCCTTTAAACTAAGACTCATGCCCTGTTATTTCATCAAACTGAGGGATTAATTGATCAGGAACTCCCCTCAATTAACTACCTACCCCCTGTTAAATATTTTTTTGGCCCAACAAATCAAACTGTAATCCTTTCAGACATATTCAAAAGAAGCAGAATAGACATCTCTAGCCTCTTCTCTTCCCATTCTTCTCCAAGAAATACTTTCCTTCCTGCCAGAAAGAAAAACAGGAAATTGAAGCTAGAGACTGCCACTTTGCTCTCATCAGAGAGAGATACTAAGCCAGATTTATATCTGCTTACTCCCTTAAATATTCTTTGTAGAGGGTATATGATCAGTTTCAATCCAACTTCTTATGCTTCTGTCATTACCGGGGGAAAGCATGACCCCAAGCTCTATATCCAAACTTTGACCCCTTTCCCACCAAATAACCACTTTCATAATGAATATACATTGCAAATAGGAAAGAAATCCATTTTTCCATTTATAGCCAAACAGAAATCAGAGAAGGCATATACATAGGAGAATATATGCCAGACAATTCAAGGTAATGGAGTAAGATAACTAAACTCAACTAAGAGTCCTAGATCTATCTCCCTCAAGAGGAAACTCTCTAAAGTCTCTAGCATTGCAAGCTGCAGATAAGGGCATGATGGAGACTGCCAGATCCTCATCTGACTTCCCAGTCTTTTCCTTTCACATCCTAAAGTAGAATTGGCCTCTTCTGTCTTCTCTCTCAAAGCTGGAAGCCAGGAGTACCCAAAACAACTTGATGCTTGAAGAAACCTCTTGCTTAGCCCAAGAGGGGCTCCTACTTGAAGAGTCAAGAAGGATACAGCTTGTTTATGATCTAGGGGTTGAGCTGAGGGTCTTGGGGGTACCTGGCTGATGGTAGCAATCAGCAGTTGGTATTGGTAGTGGCAGACTTGCTCCACAAGTATTGCTCCCCTATATGATGACTAAGGGACCACACCTGGAAGAACAGTTAGTGGTTTGGGGAGGCATTGCTGTTCTTGGGGATCTTGGTCTTAGATCTGCCTACTCTTCAATGTGTATTTTGTGCTAGATCTCCTTCATGATATACCTCTGTTTCACATACATCTCCTTGTCTTATGCTTCACTTGACTTTAATAATCAGATTATCAAGCAAAATGTCTCCTTTGTGTTTTTAAGGAATTTTGTCTGATTTTGAAATATGCCTAGAAATCACCTTGTTCGAAAGTCTTTAAGATGCATTTTGCTTTATTGAATTGATTCCTTTTTTTTTTTAAAACCCTTACCTTCTGTCTTGGAGTCAATTGACTCCAAGGCAGAAAGTGGTAAGGGCTAGGCAATGGGGATCAAGTGACTTGCCCAGGGTCACACAGCTGGGATGTGTCTGAGGCCAGATTTGAACCTAGGACCTCCTGTCTCTAGGCCTGGTTCTCAATCCACTGAGCCAACCAGCTGCCCCCTTGATTCCTTTTTTTAATAGTCATCAAACAATAAAAACAAGTGGAATCTTGAGTTGTCTATACCCTTTAGTTGGTTGTATAACTGTGAAAATTTGATCTTAAAGAATATTTACAAATTCCTCCTTAAGCACTTTATAGATATTGTCTTTCTTTCTTTCTTTCTTTCTATCTATCTTTCTTTCTTTCTTTCTTTCTTTCTTTCTTTCTTTCTTTCTTTCTTTCAACCCTGGTCTTCCATTATAGAATCAATATTGATTCTAAGCCAGAAGAGTGGTAAGGGCTAAGCCAGTGATAGCAAACCTTTTAGAGATTGAGTGTGCAAACCACATTCACATACCCCAGACAAGGGAGGGAGGAAGCACTCCCATAGTACTGATGGGAAGAGGGCCAGGTGATGTGGGAAATGTCTAAAGGTGTGGTAGAAAGGGGGAGGGGAGCAAACCCCTCTGGCATACTTGCCACAGGTTCACCAAAACAGAGCTAAGCAATGGGAGTTAAGTGACTTGCCCAGAGTCATACAGCTAGGATGTGTCTGAGGTTGCATTTGAACCTAGGACCTCCCAGCTCCAGGCCTGGCTCTCTGTCTACTGAGCCACCTAGCTGCCTCCTATATATGTTCTTAAAACATAATAATATATGTGTAAATTATTCTTATAAATATGGGTCAGTAATATTTTATTGCCATTTTGTATGACAACATTATGTATTTTTTATATTTGTTACCATAAATGCATGTACAAGAACCAGAAATCTCTTTTATCCACATTTGGAGAAATAGAATTAAATCATGAATTATACAATGAGGATATTGGAGATTGCCTTTCTCTTGTAATTTTTTAAAAGTACTTGTTTTTGCAAACATTATCTTTTCTTCTCACTATTCCTCTCCTCGCACTGACCAGTAAAAAATAAAAATAAAATCATGATAACAAGTATGACTAATCCAGAAAAACAAATTCTCATATAAGCCAGGTCCAAAAACAATTTTTTTTCTATATTTTAAATCCAGCAGTTTGGTGGAGTTGTGAATTGATCCAACCATTCTAGATGGCAATTTGGAACTATGTCCAAAGGGCACTAAAAGACTCTGCCCTTTGATTCAGCTATACCAGTGCTGGGTTTATACCCCAAAGAGATCATAAGGAAAAAGACTTGTATGAAAACATTTATAAACATGCTCTTTGTGGTGGCAAAAAATTGGAAAATGAGGGGATGCCCTCTGATTGGGGAATGGTTGAACAAATTGGTGATGGAATACTATTGTACTGAAAGGAATAATGAACTGGAGGAATTCCATGTGAAGTGGAATAACCTCCAGGAATTAATGCAGAGTGAAAGGAGAAAAACCAGGAGAACATTATACACAGAGACAGATACACTGTGGCACAATCGAATGTAATGGACTTCTCTACTAACAGCAATGCAATGATCCAGGACATTTCTGAGAAAGAACGCTATCCACATTCAGAGGAAGAATTGTGGGAATAGAAACACAGAAGAAAAACAACTGCTTGATCACATGGTTCAATGGGGATATAATTGGGGATGTAGACTCTAAACAATAACTCTAGTGCAAATATTAATAATATGGAAATAGGTCTTGATCAATGACACATGTAAAACCCAGTGGAATTGTGCGTCAGCTATGGAAGAAGGGTGGGGGAAGGGGAGGGAAAGAACATGAATCATGAAAGCACGGGAAAATATTCTAAATTAATTAATTAAATGAAATTTTCAAAAAATAAATCCAGCAATTTCCTGGTAGGAAATGTGTATCATGTTTCATCTTCAGTCCTCGAGGATAGTGGTTTATCATTGATCAGAGTTCTAAATTTCAAAATTGTTTTCCTAATATTTTGTCATTATATAATCTTTTCTCCTAGTTCCTCTGAAACTCTCTCACTATTATTTAAGGCACAACTGTATTCCATTCCATTAATATATCATCATTTGTTTAGCCATTCCCCAACAGGTAAGCACTCTTTTAATTTCCAATTTAGGACAACTACAAAAAGAGAATTTATAATTGTTTTTGTATTTTGATCTCTTTGGAGTACAGGCCTAGTAGTAGTATCACTGGGACAAAGAGAACACACACTTTAGTAACTGTTTAGGGAAATTTCCAATTTGCTTTAAATGATGGCTATACCGGGGACAGCTGGGTAGCTCAGTGGATTGAGAACCAGGCCTAGGTCCTAGGTTCAAATCTGGCCTTACCCACTTCCTAGCTGTGTGACCCTGGGCAAGTCACTTAACCCCCATTGCCTAGCCCTTACCACTCTTCTGCCTTGGAGCCAATACACAGTATTGACTCCAAGATGGAAGGTAAGGGTTTATTAAAAAAAATAATAATTTTAAAAATGATGGCTATACCAATTCACAACCACCAACAATGCTTCAGTGTGTCTATCTTCTTTCAACTCTTCCTATATTTGTTATTTTCCTCTTTCATTATCTTTGCCAATCTGATAGGTATGGGGCAACCTCAAAGAACATTTAATGTGCATTTTTCTAATTATTAGTAGTAATTTGGAGCATCTTTTCACATGGATATTGATAGCTTAAATTTCTTTTGCTGAATACTACCCATTCATATTCTTTAACCATTTATTGTCTGGGGAATGGTTCTTAGTCTTATAAATTTGAATCCTTTTCTGAGTCATCTTAAATATAAGACTTTAAACAGAGAAACTTTCCATACAGATCTTCCCTTCTATATTATGAGATTTCCCAGGTTAACTCCATGAAGAGGTAACAAGTCAAAGGGAAAAAATGATATTTTAGAGGTCAGCCCCCATGATTAGACCACTATGAGAGTCCAAAGTCTTGTAGGATCTTGGGTCATGAGTTATTTGGAAAGGGCAAGAAGAGAAAAAAGAGGATTATAAAGTTTTAGAATTGAACAGTACCTCATCTAACATAACACCTCTTCCCTCATTTTATAGACAAAAATACTGACACCCTAAAAAGTGAAGCAACATCACCTCAGGTCACATAGTAAGCTAAATGGGTTTCAAACCCAGGTCCTCTGACCATAAGATCAGTGTCTTTTCTATTACACATTGCTATGGTAGAGAGGAATAAAATGAGAAGAGTACTACTGATGCTCTCTGTCTTTGCCTCCCATAGCAGAAGCTTGCATATTGCTGGAGCTGCCATGTCAGAAGGAGAGAGCAAGGACAGTGTGGGCAGTGAGTGTCCTGTGTGCTATGAGAAGTTTCGGGACCTAGAGGGAGCCAGCCGGACACTGAGTTGCGGCCATGTCTTCTGCCATGATTGCCTTGTCAAGTACCTGCTTTCATGCAAAGTGGACGGACAGATTCAAAAGTCCATTGTCTGCCCTATCTGCCGTTATGTCACCTTCCTCAGTAAGAAGAGCTCCCGCTGGCCCTCATTATCATCGGAAAAGAGCTCTCAGACCTTGACAGTCCCTGTGGGCTTGGATAACCTGCCTTCTCTGGATGCTTTGGGACACACAAACCCTCTGACCATTCCCCATCCTCTCTGGGTTCCTTCTCAGAGCCAGACAAGAGTACTCAATCAAAGCCCCCAACTTCCTAGGGACTTGCTACCCAACTTAGTCCGAGAGCCCCAGATCTTCATCATTAGTAGACATGGGATGCCACTAGGGGAAGAAGACAGTGTACTGCCCAGGCAGAGTCTAGCTGACCTCTCAGAAACATCCCCAGCACCGAGCTCTTCCTGCTCACGCTGCTGCCGTTCTCGAATGTTACTGCTGATCACTTTTATTACAGTGGTGGCTGTGATAGCTACTATCCTGCCCTGGGTCCTATTGGTGAGGAAGGAGGCATGACTTTGTCTGGGGAGGCATCTGTATAATGTCCCATTAAAGAGCAGGCCTAGAAGCTGAGAAGTTTCTGAGCCAGACAGGAACACAGAATTCAGCCTCACATAACCATGGCCATTTTCAGCATTAGAAGGGAAAGAATAGAAATCTTGAAGGACCCTGAACACAATGCTAGTTCCATCTAACCAAGTTATTTGGAGTTCTCAAACAGGACAAGATGAGAGATCTAGGAGGAAGTCTTAGCATAATTCTGCTATAGAACTGGGGAAAGTAGTGAGATTTTCCTACCAGTTAGCCCAGGAGGGAGTCAGGGCAAGGAATTAAGGACAAGACAAAATCCATCTTCCTGTTTGGAGATGGAGATTCTGGAGGCTAAGACTAGGACTTGAAGGGTTGGTCCTGTAAGAATAGTATATCAGAGAGAATTGTAACTCCAGGAGCCTACTGTGAAGCCTGTGCTTAAACTAAAGTCAGCTAATAAACATCCCTTTTCCCTCCAGTCTGACTTCAGAGCACTGCTCATGAAGAGGAAGGATTCCTACTCCAATGACCCAGGAACAGAAGACATCTGATCCACAGACAGCCCCCATACTTGAGACTCTGATAACCTTCACTTCTACTATGAGACCCCAAAGAAGGAATGGCATTTGAGAAAGCATCTTAATAAGTCAGAGCCACTCCTTCCTCCAATAAACACTTGCTAGGATTACTGGAAAGGTCTTTCCTTCCCATTCAGGTAGAAGGGAGCCTATAGGAAAGCTGAGAATGTTGAGGCTGTTCCTATCCTCTTCTTATAGGATTCTAAGCCTTTCCCTTTCCCTCCAAAGAAGGCACTATTGCTCACTGATCTGGCATGAGATCACAGGCAGGGCTCACTGATACAAAAGAAGTTCTGTCTTGCCTGGAAAGCTTCAGCTAGAGAAGAACGGGTTAGGGTTATAGGGGGCTCAGAGGCAAGTTCTCCTCAGATCTACCCAGACAATCATCCAGCACATCTTAAGGCTGATAGAGATTGCTGTACAAGATGAGAGACTGAAGAAGATACATACAGCTTATCATCTTCCAAAAGAAATGAAGGAGTTGGTCCAAGGAATTTAGAGATGTCCATAGTGGATCCAGGAACTGAGGTCTCAGTACCATGTTCTGATGACTAGAAGCTAATAAATAATAATTTCCATGTATACAATACTTTAAAGTTTATAAAGTATTTTACAAATAATAGCTTGTTCATTTCTCACAGCAGTTTGATGAGTTATTTTTCCCCATTCCCATTCCCATCCCATTACATGGAATATTTGTGAATTGTGTTACAAAGGATGAGGTGGCCCATGTTTAACATGGGCACATAGATAAGTTTGGAATGATTCACTCCATATTTCAGGAAGAGTGGCTCTATCTTTGTGGGAAGCAAGAGGACAGTGATGGCTGGGCAATCAATCTTACACTCTCCTATCACCTTCTTTTGGGGGTTTCATGATAAAAGTTGCTTTTCAAGTTGTTGAAGGGCAACAGTTGGCAAAGTAAATTTTACTCTTGACCTGGAACCTGGCTTAATCTTAGCCATGTTAACTCCCTTGCCACAAAACTCCTATATAATAATAACTAACATTTATACAGCATTCTAAGATTTGCAAAGCAATTTACATCTGCCTTCTCATTTGAATCTCACAACAACCTGTGAAATAGGTACTAAAGGGCATACTGCAAACCTGTAGGCATGTGTCATAATAGGGCTATCCTTTGGGGGATTGCTAACCACTAGTGTGTAGTACATGCAGATGAGGTAACTAGCTGAAAGATATTTTCTTGCCTTATTCTGGCAATGCTTCTCTTTTGACCTGAACTGATCAGGGAAGATCTGAGAATTAAAGAAAAGGTTCAGATGCATATGCTCTACACTTGGTAGGAGAGAAAACCCTTTGACTGAACCAATGGACCTCTCCAACTAAACCTACATGCTTATTGTTGCAAGCATATATGGCCCCTCATATTTTCTATTATCAAACTCTGAATATCTCTCCACACATAAAGAGATCCTGATTGGCCCTGTCTGGCCCTGAGTTTCTCCCCCTTGGAGGGAGAACTCCGGTCCAAGAATTCTAATTGTTTAGGAAGTTAGTGATACAACAGATGTTCCCTTCTCATTTCAGGAAAAGGATGCTGCAATCAGAGCCATAGAGCCAGACTTTGAGTGACTCTTTGTTATGTTGAAGAGAAGGAAAGGAGAGGATAGGGGAGAACAGGACAGAAGAGGAGAAGACAGGGAAGAGAAGAGAGGAAAGGAATATGTAGAGAAAAACTGAAGCTAAGTAAGAAGAAAACTGTGAAGAGAATTATGTGAGTAAATTAACTCCTTGGGCCTACACTTCTCCCTTTCTTCTCCCTAGGACCCAATCACTCATCAGAGATGCCACTGGCCCAACCAGTTGTGGAGCTGTTTCCCAGTCTGGGAACCTTGATATAGAGCCATCATATGTAACCCACCCATATTCTATTAATATTACTCCCAGCCTGAATTCCCTCCCTGGATTTACCAGTAGGGCCCTTGGTTAAGATGTACAAGTTTCTACCTTTGGTTTCCAGTTGTTTAAAGATCCTGGAAAAAAAGGCCTGGTTAGCTCTTGCCAGAGCTTTGCTCTGCCAGTAAAGAGGTGTTTATTGAGGCTTATAAATTGGCCTCTTAAAGTTAAAAAAAAAATCTTCACCCAAATTGGTGTTTACTTACAACTCTAGGTAAACCAGAAGCTAACTCCTCCCTATAATAAAGGTTGTATAATCAACAGGATGCAAGGTTTAACTACTTTGAGGGGGAGAGGAAGAGTCAGGGATACCTCAAACTCATTTCCTGAATATGCCTGATGTGGTTTCCTTTTTAGGAACCCTCCTGAGCCAAACGAAACTCATGCCAGTTCAGGGATTAGGGCTCAGGATTAGAATGCAATGAGGCACTAATGGATCATCAAAGGATATCAATTCAAATAAAAACAGTTACATCTCTCTGCCTTTACATTCACTACAGAAACTGGCCATGCTAGATCAGAAGACATTCTCCCAAGGTAATGGAAATACTGCTAAACCCTGCAACGGCAATTCCCTATAATTCTAAGGTAGCAAGGAAACCAAACCTAAAAACAACCTCCTCAACCCCTTAAAAGGAAAACCAGATCAACCTGCATTAAACAGACACCATCCCTTGTCAGCAAGATCCCAATGTTTTTTTCTGGGTCCTTCTGCCACTAAAATTATTTTAATGCAGTCCTATTATACCCTTGAACTTGTTGTAAGTTTCAAATTCACCATCTCCATCCTTATAAATCCTGAAATTCCCTTATCTGGTCACAATATATTGTAGTTCTACCTTCCTCCTGTCTTCCAATACTAAACTTTGTTCTTTGTCCACTTTGTGACCTCCAATCACTCTATCTGTGGCTATCACCTTTGAACTAGCT
This sequence comes from Monodelphis domestica, assembly GCF_027887165.1. Lineage (NCBI taxonomy): Eukaryota > Metazoa > Chordata > Mammalia > Didelphimorphia > Didelphidae > Monodelphis > Monodelphis domestica. The sequence continues at coordinate 257,716,259 of NC_077228.1, forward strand.
ACATTCTCCTCCCTTCCCCCTCTGTGTACTATTCTTACTCTCTCTTTAAAAAAAAAAAAAAAACTTTTACTTTCTGTCTTAGTATAAATTAAGACAGAATTGTGGCAAGGGCTAGGCAGTTAGGGTTAACTGATCTGCCCAGGGTCACACAGCTAGGCAGAATCTGAGTCCAGATTTGAACCTAGGACCTCTCCACTCCAGACCTGGCACTCTATCCACCCTTCTACCTAACTACCCTTGTCATCTTAAGTCCATTTCTCTCTTATCATATTGCTAGACTTGCCAAGTCTCAACCTTGGATCACTTCCACCTTTTGCTGCCTTCACTGCTACACACATGTTGCTGAATAATCCTGGGGGAGGAGGGAGAAGCTTGAAACCATACTAAGTGGGTCCACTCTAAATATATGTTACAACTGCACCCTCATTTCTGCAAGGCAATCTTTTTATACCTCCCTAATTAAATTAATATTCCACTCACCACCAAGACTCTTCCAAACCTTTTCACCCCTACCAAAACCTACCATAGCTCCCCCTCTCTCAGCCACTAGGCCTTTCACAAGAGTTCCCTCTTCTGATTTCATCTCACATCACCCAAATGCCTTCTGCCACACATAAAGAGGTGGCCTTTCTCCTTGCCTGGGCCCTTTTACATGCACAAATGATCCCATTCTATCCTATTTCCTCCAGCAGATTTTTGCCCTCTGTCATTCCTAATATATCATTAATCTTCAAACTCTCCTTGTCTATTTGCTACTTCTCTACTGCTTATAAAGATGTCTATGTCTCTTCCATTCTCAAAAAAATTTCACTTGCTCCAATCTCCAATAGTTATTATTCTATATTTCCTCTTATTCTATATTTCCTCTTCCTTCTGTAGTTAAATTCTAATAAAAGGCCATCTACACTAGGTGCCTCCACTTCTCCTTTCTGTTCTTAACTCTTTTTTTCAGTCTGGCTTCTGACATCATCATTCACTGAAACTGATTTCAATAGTTTGAAATTACCAATAAGTAACCAATAAACTCTTGTTTTCCAAATCTATTGGCCTTTTGGATGCAGCTGGGTACCTCAGTGGATAAAGTGCTGGTCCTTGAGTGAGGAGAACCTACATTCAAATCCGGCCTCAGACACTTCCTAGCTGTGTGACCTGGGCAAGTCACTTAACCCCAATTGTCTAATCCTAACTGTTCTGCTTTGTAGCTAATACTTATATCTATTCTAAGAGAGAATTTTTTTTTAATTTTTTAATTAATATAAAACAAATTTAATAGCTTTTTCTCAATTTTTATCCTTCTTGACCTCTCCATAGCCTTTAACACTTCAATCACCCCCTTCTCCTTGATATTTTCTTCTCTCTAGATTTCATGATGCTCTCTCCTGGTTCTCTTCTTAACTAGCTGATCATTCCTTTTCAGTCTCCTTCCTCTCCCTCCATACGATTTCATTTAGTGATGACATCAGCTCCTATGGATTAAATTATATAATAATGATTTTCAAATCTATTTATCCAGTCCTACTCTCTCTTTTGACCACTAGTCTAACATCTCCAAATGCCTGTTGGGCATCTTGAACTGGACCTCCTAAAGAAACATTAGACTAAACATATTCAAAAGTAAACTCATTTTTCTCTCTCCCTCTTTTTCTTATTATTGTTGAGGGCACCACTATCCTCCCAGTCACCCAGGCTCAAAACTAAGGTGTCATCCTTGATTACTCACTGTCTCTCACATTCCATATCCAATCCTTGATAATATATCAAGACCTGCCAATTTTACCTTTGTAACATCTCTCATACATACACTCCCTTCTTTCTTCTGATACTGATATCACCCTGGTGCAAACCATAATCACCTCACAGGTAGATTATTGCAATAACCTGCAGGTTGGTGGCATTGCCATATGCCTTTTCCCACTCCAGTCCTTCCTCCACTCAGCTGTCAAAATAATCTTTCTAAAATATAGATCTGACCCCTTCCCAATCCAAGCAACTCCAGTGTCTCCCTGTCACCTCTCAAATTGAATATAAAATCCTGTTTGGTAGTAAAAGGCCTTCATAACCTGCCCTCTCATCCCCCACCAATCTTTCCAGTTATCTCACATATCCCCTCTCTCCTCCTCCCCTCTACTACCAAGTACTCTTTGATTCAATGAAACTGACCTTCTTGCTGTTCCTCAAACAAAACACTCTATCTCCTACTCCAGATATTTTCACCAGCTGTCTGCCATGTCTGAAATGTTCTCTGTACTCATCTATTCCTCTGAATTCTCTGCCTTCATTCAAGTCCCTGCTAAAATCCCATCCTCTGCAGGAAGCTTGTCTTGATCCCTGATAATTCTAATGCCTTCCCTCTGTTGACTGTTTCTTATTTATCCTGTATATAGCCTGTTTGTACATAGATGCTTACATATTGTCTCCACCATCATCACCACCATTAGACTCTGAGCTTCTTGAAAGCAAGGACTGTCTTTTATCTTTCTTTGTATTCCCAGCAGGTAGTATAGTACCTAGCACATAATAGGGGTTTAATAAATGTTAATTGACTGCCTGACCTAAACTACTAAAAGACTAATCTGAGTCAGGGTCAGCTCATGGCACCTTACCAAACATTTAGCAAGAGTCTATGCCATCTCAGTTAAGTTATTTCAGATCAATCATATTTCCTTTGACCCGAATTCCTGTCAAGTTCTGCCTGACAAATTATTTGTAGGTCAACAAACAGGGATGAGAAAAATAATTCTGGAATTACAAGAGGACCAAACCTCCAGACTGACAGAAAGACACACAGACAATCTTCTTGCTTATCAGTGACAAAGTTTAATGAGTTGGGGTACACAATTTATTGGGAAAATGACTTAGGCTAAGGGATCAGGTGAGCCTTTTGCAGGGATATTGGTTAGTAATGATTTACAAGAAACAGACAATGGATTTAGATTACCTCAATGGTTCTAAACAGAGTTTTCTATAGGTGATAATTCAATATGTCAATGTGTAACCATCTAACAGAGTTTCTCATAGAATTCTTGCACTAGTGATTTCTTGGAAGAACATGTAGTATTTGGGGAGGGGAAAAGTTTGCTTTTCTCATGCTGAGGAGCAGTCTGTGTGTTTGGCAACTCCTAAACTATAGCTGTGATTTTACTGGGGTCTATTCTCACTACTAGGGGCTACAAGTTCCAAATGTCCACATAGACTTTTCAGATTCTGAGGAGATTTCTACCACTTAAGACTTGTAGCTTTGTGGGGGTAACCAGGTGGCTCAGTAGTCAGAGAGCCAGGCCTAGAGATGGGAGGTCCTAAATTCAAATCTAACTTCAGATACTTCCTGTGTGACCCTGGACAAGTCACTTAACCCCCATTGCCTAGCCCTTGCTGCTCTTCTACCTTAGAACTAATACACAGTATTGATTCTAATACAGAAGGCAAGGGTTAAAAAAACAAAGACTTATAGCTTGGTATGTCTTCATATTGGTTTATATTTTCCCCCCTAAGGAACATCAAAGCTTATTTTTATTTGTAAAACAAGTGTTTATCTTCTGATGGAAGGCGGAAGTTTTGAACTATGAGCAATGAGTTTAGGTGTTTTTCCCCCTCATAACCTGGAAGTCTTTCATTTATAGGATTGTTTGTTGCCCTAGGAGGTGACAGGTCCTATTAACATTCTAGAGCTTCCAACCTGCATTTTCTTTGTGGTTTCAGAAGATGAGTTGCTGGTGAGATGAGGTGAAACAGGTTTGTTTGGTGTGAGTCATGTCTTATTGTGTTTAAATACAAGGCAGAACAAGAGCAGAAAAACAGATGAAGTAAGATTCTTCGTGCAGCTAAATTCTTCTAGGTCCTTTATTACTCTGAACTCCACTCCTGTTGTCTTCTGTATTTTCAATGGCAATCACATATTGGAGCACTCCTAAAATCTTGGATGCCTAAAGGAAGAGAGATTATTGGAACATATGGGACCACTAATGATGATAGGATTCTGTTTTGTCTAACTCTCTTTTTCTCTTCTCTTCCCTTGATTCCCCACCCCCCTCCTTGCTAAGACTCCTCCCTCCTGTCTTGCATTAACATTTGAAATATTGACATTTTGTCCTTTGTTATTGTTATTGTTCAATTATTTCAGTTGTGTCCATCTCTTTGTAACCCCGTTTGGTGTTTTTTGGGCAAAGGTCCTGAAGTGGCTTGATATTTCCTTCTCCAGCTCATTTCACAGATGAGAAACTGAAGTGAAGTAATTTGCCCAGAGTCACACAGCTAATAAGTGTCTGAGTATTTGAACTCAGATCTTCCTAACTCCAGACCTGGAGCTCTATCCACTATGCTACCTAGCTGTCCCATTTTGTTCTTACCTCCTCACTTTCTCTGAACTTTATCTCAGTTAGTCTATGAACATTTGTATTTATGATAAATTTGCCCATGTAGCTGAATTCTTAAAGACCTAGAACTAGCTTCTGAGTTTAAAGCTCAAAGTCCCTTCCTCCTGAGGAAGGTCTCCATAAGACTAGAGACTTGGGAAGACTCTGATTTCCATATCCAAGTGTAAGATTAAAATTAATACACAATCACTCCAAGTATTGTGTTTTATAAGATTTATTAATAATCACTTGAAGTCGAGGAAAGTAAAAACTGTGAGTAACGAGCATTTTCCTGGACCATGAAAATGGGAAAAGAGAGAGAGGGAGGAGTTACAGAAACTTTTATCTACAAAACATAAGGACATAACATGGGGACAAAAGTGGGACTCTGGGAAATTAAGTCCAAGGGTACAAAATTCTAATTACACAATCCCCTCCATGATCCTTTGGGAGACTAGTCTCTCCAATGGATCATTTAAACATAACCAACTTAGAGCCCTAAAGATTTTTAACTAAAGGTATATATAATATTGCAGTTTCTAAGGGGAAATTACAATAATTTGAGAATAGAGAATAAGAAGGAAATAAAAGGGAAAAAAAAAACGATTGCTACATTAACAAAAAAAAAAAACATTTGGGGGGCAATCCCCTTTGACATAAGAGTGTACATTCAAAATAAATGTGTTTAGCCCCCCACAGTTCAAATCACCACATCCCAATGTTCACTCTGGATCTTTTAGTACAGTGTGTGGTCTCTGCAGGCATCTTCATGGTACCTTTTTTAAATGGTTTACTTTCTGGATTTGGGAAGGTAGCAAGTTTCTTATTCTAAAATTAATCTCAAAAGAATTTAAACTTTGCATTATAGGATAATAATACAATCCCCTCTGAGGAGAATGTTGACAAACACATGGATCACTCGGGGATATATGACTAAGTTATAAGGTATATGAATCAATTGCCAAAAGAAAAAAAAAACATCAAAAAACCAAATAAAAGAAAAAAATAACTTCTGAATAAAATATAAAATATTAAAGTCCTATGTGTAAAAATTCTAAGTAAGGAAAAATAAACCTATAACAGATCCTTGAATCAGGACCCACTTAAAGTGATCTATGTCCCAAAAGCCTGTAGTAGCAATTATGCACTTACCCAATCAGTAGACAGGACTACAGAAAATTTGCCACACTATGAAAGAAATAAAAGGGACTAAATTTTAGCAGCAAATGGGAAATAGCATTCCCTAGTCTACTTTTACCTTTTCTCTCAGGGATAGGGGAGCCAGGATAATAGCCAAACTTCAGTACGTGACACAGAGAAGACCTGCATCTGACATGTCAAACAGCCATAACCTTGAACCTCAAACAAGTTCAAGTCCCATGTCTTAGAACAGAATCTCATCAATCCCAACAGGATTGGTTGGTCTCTTTGACCTTGTGCTCATTGGCACTGTGCAGGTTAACTTTGTGCTCCTCAGTACTGTGCAGAGGCTCTTTGGTGATCCCTTCTCCTGGAATCAGACACAATCATTAAGCAAAGTTCCATAATATTTAACAATTAATAGCACTGTTTCTATAGTCTAAAGCTTTGGGGTATGCATTGACATTAAGGCTAATGGACATTTTTAACTTACCCTAGTGCAAAATAATTTAAAAAAAACTGTAATAATGGTAACATGTGCTTCAAGTACAAAAAAAATGAAAGAAAAAAGAAAACTCAAATACTCTATTGTACATACAAGGGAAAACAATAATAAAATTAATTTTTTTAAAAAAAATCAAAAATATATAGCTTACAATCAGTGTCAGCCAAGGAGAGGTAGAATACAAAGGTTTCTCACCCAAAAATGAAATCCATTTCCTTTTTAACTTGGTCGTGATCCACAGTGTGAGTGCAAATGATTTTCACCAAGTAACAGCTTTATTTTTTTTTTAAGTATGCTTTAATGTGCACTCAGAGTTCATCAGTTCTCTTTCTCTGGAAAACAGATAGCATGTTTTATTATGGGTCCTTGGAATTGTCTTGGATCACTGTCTTGATTAGAAAAGTCAAGTCTTTCACAGTTGATCATACTCATTGTATTGATGTTACTGTGTACAATGTTCTCCTGTTTACTTCACTTTGCAATAATAGTTCACATAAGTCTTCCCAGGTTTCCTGGGAAGTTTTCTTGAAATAATCCTGCTCATCACTTCTTAAAGCACAATTATATTCCATCACAACTTGTTCAGTCATTCCACAATGGATGGATATTCCCTCAGTTTCCAATTCTTGACCACCAGAAAAATTGCTGCTATAAATACTTTTGTACAAATATGTCTTTCCTCCTCTTCTTTGATGTTTTTGGGATATAGATCTAGTAGTGTATTGTTGGGTCAAAGGGTATGGGCAGTTTTATAGCTCTTCAGGCATGGTTCCAAATTGTTCTCTAAAATGGTCAGACTAGTTCACAACTCCATTAGTGTCACATTTTTTCCACAACTCCTCTGGCATTTATCATTTTCCTATATTATCATGTTAGCCAATCTGATAGCTGTGAGTTGGCATCTCAAAGTTGTATTTCTCTAATTAATGGTAATTTGGAGCTTTTTTTGATGACAAGCTTTCAAATGGAAACACCCAGAATCTCACCCCTTTACTGTGCCTTCCCCAAATACAACCTCTCTTTCCCTGTCTAAATGTTTCTAAGAATTCAACTAATTCCAATATGGCATGACCTCAAGGTCCTTCAATATCCTGGTGGCTCTCACTTGGACATATCCCAATTTATCAATGTCCTTCCTATAATACGAGAACCACAAGTGAATACATTACTCCAGATGTTGAATAACCAGAACAGACAACTGTAGGAGTCTTATCTCTTTAGTCACCAACGTTTAGATGACCATTATCTTCTAAGTGAAGGAAGCTGGTTCTGAGGTAATTATGGAATTAAAAGGTGTAGCTGGGGATTATTGAGAAGAGAAAGATGAGAAGAGTCACTGTCAGGAATGAGATAAGGAGTTAATATGATCAGAGTGGCAGGATCACAGAGCAGTATTAAGGGACCAGCTGGAGTTGTAAACTAAAACTTTGTAACAGGTAAAATAAGCTCAATTTCTTTCTACAGAGAAACCCAGAAGCCTTGATGGAGGACCAGAAAAATCAGATGATGAGGGTCTCCCAAGGATTAGCAAGTAAAGATGGAAGATTGGGAAATAAAAATATTCTAGGACAGTAGTTAATGAAACCCAGGGACTATGATATGAAGTCTTGATAACACTCAAATGAAGCTTGGTGACTAGAGAAAGGTCAAGGCACCAAAAGTCCTAGTGATGGTGTAGAGCCTGTGGATGGGACAGATGGAAGGAAGAGAGGATGTAGAATCTCAGAGTTCTAAATCATGGAGGTAACATAACTCTGAGAGATGGTGAGATCTCTGGCATGAACATTTTGGAATGTGACTGAAATAGAGTAGAGAAGATCACTGAAATCTCTCCAATGCACAAATGAACAAATATGGCCATGTCTATTATACAAGGTAGAGCAGGAAGTTTGAAGAACAGAGAGAGAAAAGAAGCTAGATCCCTTTTCTGATCTTTACTATAAGAAGCCAAATAAGCTCATATATTTTGAAATGAAAGGCCTTCTTGTCCTATCCCTAGAGTCAGAAGCCTTTCTCTAAACTTGAGCCAAGAAGGCCTAGGAGTCTGAAACTGAAAGCTGTTTACTGACTTTTTCTGTAATGCCATTCACAGCAGGACAAAGGCAACTGATCTGTGAAGAGAGAAGCCTTCAATTCATCGGTCATTTCTGCAGGGACAGGGGAAAAGTTGGGTCAACTTGTTCCTGTAAAGTTCCAAAGCAATATTTTATCCTTTGCCCTCTCTCCTAATGAGCAATTTTTAAATCTCTCAGATTCTCCTGGGTTGCTCACAGGCTTTTTGGGTCAGACATCAGGATCTGCAGGGACCCCCTATCCCAGAGCTCAGACAGCTGTTTGCTCAAGTAACAGCTTTATAAAACAGTACAATAGTACAATAGTTTATGCACATTCAAAGAAATAGCAAAATTCTCCAAAATCATAATAGCACATTTAATGACAATAGCAAACAAACCCACTATCATTAGGATTCACATGAATTGCTGTGTGACATTTTCTAAAAAACCTTTGAAGCTCATGGATACTTGTCACAAGTTTTACAGATCTAGCCATTCTTTCAACCTTGGTTGATATATTTTTAATAAAGTCTATTACTGCCATAATTCCAAAATTTGGCAGAGGAGCCCAGAAAAATGCAAACCTTTGTACTGCTGATGAAAACCTCTTGGGTCTAAAATATCACCAAGAATTTCGATTATTCTGGTGGAAGGGTAGAGTAAACTGAAGAGTTACAAGTATTAAAAAAACATTCAGAAGCTACTAGGCTTCCCAGGAAAATCCTTCCCACTTCTCAGATGAGATTATAACCCATCACAGGATAACCAAGTCCCTTTTGGGGAACCTCCCTCTCTATGGTATTAGGCTGTAAAAGATCTGTCTCCAATATGTCCCATCCATTTCAATGTGGAGTTGAGGTCTAAATAGTGAAAATCACTTCAGATATCTCATCTATTACATTTTTAATAAATGCAGAGATGGAGAATACAACAGTGCTATTGCACTTCACTTCAACTACAAATGGACCCTTATCTCTTGTTACAAATAACTCAAAGGCAGGCAAATGATCAGTCAGAGGTAGGGATGCTATTAGATATCTAAAAATCACTTCTGAAGACCCCTTAAAATCAATTGAGATATTTATCTCATTAAATTCTCCAAAGGTTGTATACAGGTTGTAACCAGTTTGATGGAGTCCATCATCATATGACAATTAACAAAGGCAAAAAGGAACAACAGACCATATAGGCAACATGTGACCTCAATGGATCTGGTGACAAATCCAGCATCCATAAGGACCTCTGGTTTTGCCACTGAAAAAGGTTTGTCCAAGCTGACTATGGGATTTTACAATGGTATTTTCTCTAGTCTAGTCATAGGGGAGGTACAAATAAAGACAATGTAACAGAACACATAGCTAATAGCCAAAACACAGTAGCTGAAAACGATTTAGTGTAACATAATAGTATAGATCAGATTAATATGTGAGTTTAAAAAACAAAATTGAATTTTAAAGTAAACACTCAGCAAATACAATAAGCATGACAGGATACAGGCATTGAATTGAAGAGTCCTTTTCTCCAGTTCCAATGGAGACTTGTTCACTATTAGGAAGGGAACAAAATTCAGTTAACATCAATAAAACAATGGAGTCTGAAAAGGTTTAAAATTCACCTCCAGATCTCATTAAAGTTCCTTCCCCTCCCCAGTATCATCATTCATTTAGATTCCTTTGGTCACACCGCTGGGGTTCCCCATACCCGCACTGAGCATAGTGTGGACAAATCCCATATTGTGAGATTTACAATATTGGGTGTGTTGCAGAAACTGGGCAGGCCAAAATTGCAAAGGGGTGTAGGGAGATGAATTTTCCCTTTGAATCACAGGGTTACTGAAGGTATCAACTGCAAGGTATCCAATCAGTACACCCAGGAACAGAATTAAACAGAGCCAATCTAAATTAGTAAACTTTTCCAACGCAATAAAATTCCCTGGGAGAAAAAAAGTGTTCCATGTTTTGTAACATCTTTACTCCTCAAATAAAGCTCAATGGGTTTTGATTACAGGGGAAACAAAAGACCCTGACTTGAAGGTAAAAAAAAAAGTTTCAGATGATTGCTAAAAGGCTTGGGAAAGTATTGTTCTTTCCCCTCCTCCTTAGGGGAAAAAACACCAGGGAGAAACAAAAGAGTATTTGAATATGAAATATAGGCTTCCCTTGATGTTTTGGGTTAGGAGAAAAAGGAAAAAAAATCAGAGGCTAATTCCCAAAAACTGACTTCAAATCAACTGACTTGTTATCTGCACCCCACCTCCATTATGCTGGGGTTTGGGGGTTGTAAAGGTTGGCAAGGGAGACCCTACCTGGGTTCCAGCAGGAAAAAGAGTGCACTTCCAAACAGCTCTCAGATCTCCCAGCACACTGCAGAGGTAGGGAGGCCAGGGCAGGAGGGAAGCAGGATGACAAGAACCACAGTAGTTTGTGAACAGCAAAAAAAGGCAAAGCCCCCCTGGGCAGTGTCTGGTCAAACCTGGGAGGCAGCAGCAGTAGCAGAAGCCAGAGGCAGCAGTGGAGCCATGTGAGGAGAGGATGCACACAGAGAGATGTGGCTACCCAGCTCTTGGCTCTCATGGGAAAACTTACTATCTTTACTGACAGGCTATATCTGATAAAAAAAAATTTTTTTTGAGAATTCATTTTCCAAAGTGGTTGCCAGAAATATAAGATTAAAAATTAATATACAATCACTTCAAGTATTATATTTTATAAGATTTATTAATAATCACTTGAAGTAGAGAAAAGTAAAAACCATGAGTAAAGAGTATTTTTTTGGGCCATGAAAGTGGGAGAAGAGAGAAAGGGCAGAGTTACAGAATTTTTTATCTACAAATGCAAGAACATTATGTGGGAATGAAAGTAGGATTCTGGAAAATGAAGTCCAGTGGTACAAAATTCTAATTACACACAAGAAAAAGATTTTGGGAGGTAGACATTACAATATTTAGTTAGGGTAGTATGATCTCAGTCTCATACTCTTCTTCCTATGCTGTGATGCCTCCTTAGTTGCAAGGTTTAAGACAAAAAATCTTCAGTATAAAGGAAGAAATGATATGAAAATATCCTAGGGGAAAAATGTATATTCTGAATGAAAATCTAATATCTTAAGGTGAGGGACAATGTACCACTGGCCTGATGATATAGAGGAGAGTGAGTGTGGGAGGAGGAACATCAGGGATGTGAAGCAAGCTTCTAATAGGACCCCTGAGCTCTAGACTTGAATTTCTTACTGATAGTTAGAAACTAGAGTTCAGATCAGACATTTACAGGCTGCATGACCCTGGGCGAGTGACTTAACCCTGTTTGCCTCAGTTTCCTCATCTGCAAAATGAACTGGAGAAGAAAATGACAAACCACTCTAGTATCTTTGCCAGAAAAATCCCCTAGACACACCTGAAAAAATGAATGAACACAGTTGGAAACTTCTAATTCTCCTATTGATCTCATCAGCTACTATGAGTTAAATTGTTATTTCTAGACAAATGGCTGCCAAACCAAAAATCTAGTCATAATCTGTCTTTTCAGTTCAAATCCTACATGACAAATTTATTAACTATAGTCCTTTGCTAATGCCTCAAAGTCAGCTCTGTTGTCAGAGAATTTGAGTTCTCTGAAGCTGATTGTCATTGTGATCCTGGGTCATTCATTGAATCTTCCAAGGCCTCAATTTCTACATCTGTAAAATGACGTGGTTGGATTATGTGTCCTCTGACATCTCCTCTAGCCCTGTATTTATTAAGGTTCTGTGATCCTATGTCCAAAACTGATAATCTTCCCACCAAAATTTATCATTTCTTCCAACTTTCCTTTTCCTATTGAGGACACCACTACCTCCTAGTCACCCCAGTTCAAAACACTGGTATCATCTTTGAATCTTACCTCTTTTGCACCCCTTATAGCCTGACATTTGTTGAGTCCTATTGATTCTACCTTTATAATGTAGCAATATAAGTTCAAAACTACTTTCCCAATCCTCATTCAGACTAATATATTAAATCCCCAGAAAACAACCATTTATCTATGGTGCTCTGATCAGAGTGTAAACCAACCCGACAGCAAAGTGTAAGGAGCACCAAATGCTTTTCATGTGGGCCTAGCCACAGGTCAACCAAGCAAAAAAAGCCACTATAATTTGCTACATACCTGGGATGCCTGGGGATGGAGACTTGTGACCAAGCAAGGTAAAGTACCTTGTGGTCTGCTGCTCCCTTATGATGGAAATTGACTTTAGGGGATGACTAGATGATGAGAGAACCATCACTAATTGTGACATATGTAGAGAGCTTTGCAGGCCTTGGACCATTAGAAATACCCTGCCTCAGACATTTTCTTTTTTTTTCTTTTTCTTTTCTTTTTTTTTTTTTTAAACCCCTACCTTCCGTCTTGGAGTCAATACTGTGTATTGGCTCCAAGGCAGAAGAGTGGTAAGGGTTAGGCAATGGGGGTCAAGTGACTTGCCCAGGGTCACACAGCTAGGAAGTGGCTGAGGCCAGATTTGAACCTAGGACCTCCCGTCTCTAGGACTGGCTCTTAATCCACTGAGCTACCCAGCTGCCCCCCCTCAGACATTTTCTAGCTGTGTGGCACTGGGTAGTAAGTCACTTAACCCTGATTGCCTAGCTCTTGTCACTCTTCTGTCTTGTAGAATGCTAAGAAGAGAAGAGTTACAAAAACAAAATAAAACAAATAAAAGCTGTTAAGGAAGAAGGAATGACTTTACATATGTACATAAAGGTACAACCCTTGCAGCAGCTAGGTGACTCAGTGGATAGAGAGCTAGACTTGATGATAGAAGGTCCTGGATTCAAATCTGGTCTTAGACACTTCCTAAACTGTGTGACCCTGGACAAGTCACTTTACCCCCAAAGGACTAGCCCTTACCACTCTTTTACTTTGGAATTGATACTTTGTATCAATTCTAAGACATAGGGTAAGGTAAGGGTTAAAAACAACAATACCCTAGTAAATATGGAAAAGGATGTCAGGTAAAGCAAAGATGGAGTTGAGAGAAAGAGAGTGTGTGTAAGAGAGAAATACTTAATAGACTCCCCCAATTAGTCAAATATTATATAAGTAAGCCAAAAGCTAAGGCCATTCTGGTCTAGAAGGCTTTAGAGCTAGAGTCATCTCCAGTAAAGAGTAGAATTTCAAAGACAATTCCTAATATCTATCTGCCTAAGGAGACAGAGATGGAGCAGAGATGCCTACGGTGCACTCTGGGACTCTAGAAAGTTGAAGACAATATTATATCCGACATGGAGCAGCTAGGTGACTCAGTAGATAGAATCTAGAGACAGGAGGTCCTGCATTTAATTCTGGTTTCAGACACTTCCTAACTGTGTGACCCAGGACAAGTCATTTAACCCCAATTGCCAAACCCTTGCCACTCTTCTGTCTTGGAACCCATACCCAGAAGATAAAGACATATATATTTAATCTGCTATCCAAATAAGATCATCCAAGATGACAAAACCAATTTCCATTAGGTATCTGTACAAGGCCAGAGTACATATTGCCAGGTAGAGGGTATGGCCTGCTCCGAGATCCAGGTTCATATCTCTTTCCCAGGCCAGAGTTATAGCAATTATAGAAGAGTAGGAAACAGCCCTCACATCCAGTACTGTCATATAGCAGTAGGTGCTGCATCCTCACTGCAGCAGGGACAAGATCTGAACCCCATTGAACACCCTACTGAGGGGTTCAACACAGCAAAGAGTTTTTTTTTTCCTGGCACAAAGTCTTGATTCTGCAGCAGAAGCCAAAAATATGAATAAGTAATAGGAAATTCCTAATAGAATAAAGAAATATTATGGAATAGCAGAAGCCACATAGATAAGAAGAGAAAAGTGCCATAGTTAGTACAAGTGCAGCCTCAGAAAAGAATGTCTTAACCATAAGGATCTCAATAGTGGATAGAAAAAATGAAGTAAGTGATAAAACATTTAATTAGAATTTTGAGGAAAATTTCAGAATGTGGAAACTCTTGATCAAGTAATGAATACCATAATAAATAGAAAGGAAAAATCAGAACTCATTGATTCCTTGAAACAATTAAAAAATAATAATAAAAAGTCAAAAAGACTAAAAATTGGAACATCCTGAGGAGAGATTATCAAACAAAATATGACCAATAAAAAGATCAAAAAATGAAATTAACCATATTTCAAGAAATCATAAAAGAAAACTGCCTAGAAATTTTAGAGCCAGAGGGCAAATTGAAAATGTAAGAATCTACATCACCTCTCAAATGAAAACTCAAACTCAAAACATGCCAAAAAATGGTCAAAATTCAGAGCAATTTGCAAAAGATAATTGGTGATTACATACATACTTATGTTATGTAAAGGAAGAAGGCATAATTTTCACTTAAAAATTCCACTATTTTGGAGAAGTTCCATGGAGACTGGAACAACCTCCAGGAAGTGATGCAGAGCGAGAGGAGCAGAACCAGGAGAACATTGTACACAGAGACTAATACACTGTGGTATAATCGAACGTAATGGACTTCTCCATTAGGGGCGGTGTAATGTCCCTGAACAACTTTCAGGGATCCAGGAGAAAAAAAAAACACCATTCATAAGCAAAGGATAAACTATGGGAGTGGAAACACCGAGAAAAAGCAACTGCCTAAATACAGAGGTTGAGGGGACATGACAGAGGATAGACTTTAAATGAACACTCTAATGCAAATACTATCAACAAAGCAATGGGTTCAAATCAAGAAAACATCTAATGCCCAGTGGACTTACGCGTCGGCTATGGGGGGTGGGGGGGGAGGAAAAGAAAATGATCTATGTCTTTAACGAATAATGCTTGGAAATGATCAAATAAAATATATTTAAAAAAAAAAAAGAAAGAAAATTTAAAAAAAAAATTCCACTATTTTCCAGCATCATGAGGAATAAAAAAGAAAAACTCAGGGACTATGTATAATTTTATTCTAGTTTGTTGGGTTTTGAAGAGGGAGAAAAAAAGGAGAAAATGAAGAAGATAAAGGAACTTATTTTTTCTCATAACTGTAATATTTCATAAGAAAAATATAGAAAAAAGGAGGGTGGGGTGGAAGTGATGGTGAGAACAGACATCTCATGAACTTTACCCATACTGGAACAAGGCAACTGTGTGCCCACAGCTATAGAAATACATAAAATTCAATAAAGAACTACATAAAAACAGGAAGAAGAAAGAGTTCTAAGAGAGAAAATAGAATGGGGAAGAAAATAGTCATAAGCAAAATAAACATTTATCTATCAGGAACTGACCATAAAGGGAGGATCAAAAGGAGAGAATAAAATAAAGAACCAGGAAAAAAAGGACAGAGAAATAGCATCATATTACTCCAATTTTAAGATACTAATGTTGATCTTTTCTCATCTACTTTTTGCTTATAAGGAAGAAGGAAGCAAAAAGAAGGAAAATTATAATGGGATATGATAGAAGAAAAATATAATTAATAATTATAAACATGAATATGAATGGGATGAACTCATCCATAAAATGGAAGATAGTAGAATAATTAGGAAGCAGAATCAAATTATATGTTGTTTAAAAGAAATACACTTGAAACATAATAATTCATGCCATATTAAAATGAGAGAGTGGAACAGAATATATTGTATTATGCTTTAGTCAAATTCAAAAAAGGAGGGATAGAAATCATGGACAACAAGCAAGACAAGGCAACAGTAAAAATTATGTGATTAAAAGAAATAAAAAGGGAAACTATGTTTTCCTTAAGGGCATCATAGACAATGAAGTAATATAAACAATTTATAAGAACCAAAGCAATCCTATACATACACACATTCCATTCATATTGTTTTGTAGGACAACTTGCTTTTGAAACAGAGAAATTTGCAAGGACTGATCTTGATACTGTAGCTCAACCTTAAACAAACAAAAAAAAAGAAGTCCTAGGAAAAAGAAAGACTAGGGCAAAGAATGAGAAGGGACTTGAAACTAAACACAGAAGTGAATAGCTGAGTGATAAGTCATGAGAACATATCAGAAGATCCAAAAGACGTGGCCAATCTACAGCTTCAGGGTGGTGAAAATGAACCTAAAAGATTCTAGCAGTCACTCCCTGACCCCTCCAATTAAGTGGGTGGACAAGCTTGATAGTTATCTAGCCCTAAAAATGTATGGTGCTAGAAGAAGTGGTACAAATTGAAGAGATAGTAAACAGAAGAAATTGAACATCTGAGAAGACATACTGCAAAAGAAGAGGAAGAGAAGGACAAACAGTGGGGAAAAGTAGAAGGGAAATACACAAGTTATTATAACTTCAAATGCAAATGGGATGAATTCACCCATAATATAGAAACAGATAGCAGAATGGATCAAAAAGCAAAATTCCACAATATGCTATTTACAAAAATAATACTTAAAAATAAGAAACATACATAGAGTAAAAATAAAGGACTCAAGCAGAATACATTATGCCTTAGCTGAAACAAAACCACAGAGGTAGAAATCATGATCTCTGGCAAAGTTAAAGCTGAAATATTTGGAATCAAAAGAGATAAACAGGAAAACTATTTTAAATTAAAAGGTACCCTAAATAGTGAAGCATTAACACAGAATAAAATGTCTGCTAGTATACCTGACCCAAAACACTCCAAGAATTACACAGACTTAATTATAAACATTTTTATACAAATAATGTCAGATCTAAATAATTGGAGAAACATTAATTGTTCATAGATGGTGTTAAGATTAAAAATTTAGTTTCTCTGCTAAAAGTATTATATTTTATGAGGTTT
Organism: Monodelphis domestica; assembly: GCF_027887165.1. Classification (NCBI taxonomy): domain Eukaryota; kingdom Metazoa; phylum Chordata; class Mammalia; order Didelphimorphia; family Didelphidae; genus Monodelphis; species Monodelphis domestica. Next base: position 257,733,071 of record NC_077228.1, read on the forward strand.
ACTAAAGGTTAAGAAATAAAAAAAATACAAATATAGAAAGCACGTGGCTAGGAGGGCCAAAAGGCCCATTCAATTTCACTCATATCATTTTGTCCTCAGCCCAGGTGAGAATTCAGGTGAAGTTACAAAGCATTCTGAGAAGTGGCCAAGGACTTCTGGGAATTGAAGTCTGGGGTTCAAATCTCCATTTTTACATTCCCTTGTTTGATCGTTTGGGAAAATATTTTCCCCAAAAGGATCATGAAAACATAATCAACTTGAGGATTATAATAATTTGAGGATAAGAGGAAAAAAGAACAAAACCAATAATTGCTAGACACATTGACAAAAAGCCAGTTAGGGGGAAGTCCCCTTTGGCATGAAAGTATAGATACAAATAAATGTTCAATCAACCACACCCAAAGTTCATTCTTGATCTTCTTGTGCAGTTTGTGGTCTGGAGGCATCTTCATGGTGTCTTCTCCAAACAGTTCAGTTTCTAGATTTGGAGAGGTAGCATGTTTCTTAACCTAAAATTTTTCTTAAAAGAAATTTAAACTTTGCAATTTAAAATAATAATATTTTTACATTTCCCCCTAAAGAGGGTGATTGAAAAACACAGGATCACTTAGGGATACATGGCTGTTATAAGGTATATGAAGCAATTGGCAAGAGATATTAAAAAGACATCAGAAAAATCCAAATAAAAAAGAACATTTCTGGATGAAAATATAGACTATCAAAGTCTTATGTGTAAAAATTCCAAATAAAGGAAAAATAAATCTATAACAGGTCCTTGAATCAGGGCCCAATTAAAATGATCTAAGCAATGATGCATTTACCCAGTCAATAGCCAGGACTACAGAAAGTTTGCCACACTATGAAAGACAGAAAAGGGACTAGATTATAGAAGCCAAGTAGGAGCCAAGTTGGGGATATTCGTCTGTAAGTATTTTCAGAGTGAGTGTGGATACAAGGAAGACCTATGACTTAACATATGTCAAATGTCGCAACCTTGAGTCCATATTAAGATATCCTGTGTGCTCTTTCGTGTGGCACTAATCAGGTTTAGCTTTGTGCTTCATTGGTCCTGTGAAGTGGCTCTTTTGTATATCTTGTCCTGGAATCAGACAGAAGTGTTTAAGCAAAGTCCCATAATTAATTTTTTTAAACAATTAGTGGCATCATTTTTATAGTCTCAAGCTTTGGGGGCATGCATTGACATTATAGCAAATGTATTTTAAACTTATATTACTGCAAATCAAAAAAGTTAAAGAAAATCTTAATACTGGTGATATGTGCTTCAAATATAAAAAGGAGAGCAAAATAACTGAAATAGTAAATTGCACATGCAAGAAAAAAAGTTTAAAAAATTCAAAAATGTAGCTTATAATCATTGACACTCTGTGTCAGCTAAGAAAATATGGAATACAAAGCTTTCTCAACAAAAATGAGATCCATTTCCTCTTCATATCTGGCCATGATCCACTGTGAGTACAAGCAAATGAATTGAACAGTAGTACAAATATGTAGTTATCAATATCCCCAAAATCCTCAACAGCCCAGTTAATTACAATAACAAACAAACCACTATCATATTTCACATGAGTTGCTATATGACATTTTTAAAGCCTATGAACTGATAGATATTTGTCACAATCTTTACAAATGTAGCAAATCTTTCAACCTTGGTAAACATATTTTTAAACAAAGTAAAACTTATTTCGGGTTTTGAACATCATCAAGAATTCTAGATATCATTCTGGTGGGAGTAAAGTGGTGAGCTGAAGAGTTATAAATGAGCGATGCTCCTTTTTTGGAGGCTTCTAGGGGAACACATGCCCTGGGATTAACTGCCTAGCTTCCATTCACATTTTTATAAATGCATGAGGTTGGGGGTTATAATTGTATTTCACTTCAGCTACTAAAATGGGCCTTACCTCATGGTAGGGGCAGGCAAAATGACCAGAGATTGTTAAGAAAAATTCTAAAAATCATGTCTAAAGAACCCTTAAAATCAATTTGAGATATTTAGCACTTTAAATTTTCCAAAGGTTGTTGTAGCACTTTTCTGATGGAATCCATCTATATGACAATTTACAAAGTCAAAAATAGAAAAGCTGTTTTATATGAGCCTACTCAATAATGCTTGTTCAGTATGGTTATATGGGAAAAGCAACAGAATTTAACAGTAGTTAAAACCCAGTACCTTAAAATGATTCAGTTTAACAGAATAGTATTAAATGCAGTAATATATGAACTTAAATCACAAAGTTAAATCTTAAACAAAGTGATCAGTAAAATGCAATAGAATACAGAGATTTTTATAAAACATTGGAGTCTGAAATGCCTTAAAAATAAAACCTCCAGTCTCTTTAAAGTTCCTTGGGTTTTTTTTTTTAATCCATTTAGATGTCTATTGTCAGAAGGCAGAAGATTGGTAAGTGGTAAGCAATGGGGGTTAAATGACCTGCCCAGGGCCACACCACCAAGAACTGTCTGAGGCCAGATTTCAACCAAGGACCTCCTGTCTCTAGGCCTGGCTCTCAATTCACTAAGCCACCGAGCTGCTTCCCCATAGCGAGGAATCTCAAATTTGGCTACAGAGTTGCAGGGAGCTGAATTTTTCCCCTGGCACGCAGGTGAAATAAATGAAAGAATCAATACAGTCAAAAGATATCCTTTTAAAGTAGCCATGCTTTAAGTTCCTGTTTGGAAAAGTCTCTTCCTTCTTTCTTTCTTTCTCCCTCCCTGTGATCCCCTGCCCCCAGTCCATGTGGAGGCTAATCATAGCCTAAGGGGAAATTACCCTCATTTTTTTATCAGCTGATTTTTGATCCTGAAGAAATTGGGTCTGCTACCAGCAACCTGGGTCCTGGGGCTGGGCCTGGGGCAATGAGCCATCTGGGTCGGAGGCCAGAGGTACAGGAATCAGCTGGGCCAAGTGAGTGAGAGAAAGACCAGGAACAGCAGCCAGAGCAGGAGCGAGCAGCCAGGGTGGGCAGGGCTGGGACCAGGTGAGCGATATTGAATCAAGAAAGTCCAAAGTGGATGGCTGCCGGCAGGAGCTGATCAAGTTGGTTTTCTAAAAAAGCATCTTGGAGAAATGTGGCTTCTGCCTTTTTTTTTTAAATCACTATCTAGGCTACCTTTTTTTTTTTATTTAGAGTCTTTTGTCCCTTCGTGGTTGCCAACTGTTAAGATTAAAAATTTAGTTTCTCTGCTAAAAGTGTTATATTTCATGAAGTTTATTAAAGGTTAAGAAATAAAGAAAATACAATATAGAAAGCATGTGGCTAGGAGGGCTGAAAGGCCCATTCAATTTCACTCACTACATCTTGGGAGACGCGTGTCCCTAGAAGCGGAAGCCGAGAGAGAGAGAGAGAGAGAGAGAGAGAGAGAGAGAGAGAGAGAGAGAGAGAGAGAAAGAGAGAGAGAGAGAGAGAGAGAGAAAGAGAGAGAGAGAGAGAGAGAGAGAGGAAGGCAGAATCAGTTTAAATATCATTTTTGTTCTCAGCCCAAGTGAGAATTCAGGAGAAGTTACAAAGCATTCTAGGAAGTGGCCAAGGACTTCTGGGAATTGAAGTCCGGGGTTCAAATCTCCATTTTTACAATGAGCAGACCCAATATAATTAAAATTACAATCCAACCTAAACTAACCTATATTTTCAAAGCCATCCTAATTAAATTAACAAAAAAATTCTTATTGGGCTAGAAAAAATAATAACAAAACTCATCTGGAAGAACAAAAGATAAACAATATGAAAAGAATAAAAAATGTAAGGGAAGGAAGTCTAACAGAATCGGATTTTAAACTGAATTATAAAGCAGTACTACCTGATACTGGCTAAGAAATAGAAAGGTGGACCAGTGGAACAGAACAGATATACATCAAAGTAGTAAGATTTTTGCATTTCACAAGAGCTATTAGGATAAGAATCACTATTTGGTAAAAATTGCTGGGAAAACTGGACAGTAGTTTAGTAAAAACTAGGATCTAAATCAATATCTTACACCATTCACTTAGATAAAATCAAAATGAATATATGATCCAGACAAAAAAAAGAGATATAAGCAAATTAGAAGAACAGAAGACATATTAGGCCTGTAGAAATGAGAAGAATTCATGAGTACACAAGAGATAGAGAGTACTGTGACATGTAAAATAGATCATTTTGTGTACATTAGATTGAAATGTTTTTGTACAAATAAAACAAATATTGCCAAGATTAGGAGCACAGAAAATTGGGTGAAAATTTTCAGTCTCTCAGAGAGAAGTATCATATCTAAAATATATTGAGAATACTGTCAATTTTATGAGAATAAATCCTCCAATTGACAAATGATCAAAAGATATGAACTGTCATTTTTCAGATGAAGTAATCAAAGCCATATATGGATATATGAAAAAATACTCTAAACCACTACTGATTGGGGAAATGCAAACCAAAACAACCCCGAGGTGTCATCTCACATCCATTAGAATGCCTAAAATGACAAATGTTGGAGGGGATGTAGATAAGTGGGGACCTAATTTACTCTTGGTAGAACCATGAAGTGATCCAACCATTTTAAGAGAGCAACTTGGACTTATTCCCAGAGACCTATTAAATTGTGTATATCTTTAGAAATTTATTTCCCAAGAAGATCAGGGGGAAAGAAAAATAGCCTGTATGTTCCAAAATATTTATAACAGCTCTCTTTGTAGTGGCAAAGAAGTGTAAATTGAAGAGATGCCCATCAATTGGGAAATGGCTAAACAAATTGTAGTATATAATTTTGATGGAATACTATTGTGCCATAAGAAATGATGAGCAAATTAATTTTTTTTAACTTGGAAAAAACTATATGAGATAATGAAGTGTTAAATGAGTAGAACCCAGAGAACATTATATACAACTACAGATTTAATATTTGAAGAATAACTTTTGAATGTTCATGTCCAGAGAATGAAGTGAGAAGCGGAAACACAAAAGGCATAATCTATACGTACATACCTGTTTCCTGCATGGTGCCTTCCATGATGTAAAGAAGGGACAGAGGGGCTGAGATACTTGGAAATAAATTCTACTAATAAAAAAAAATTTTAAGATACTTGTCATTGGTGGACATTGATTATTACAAGTTCCCTGCCTTTCTGAGGTGGTGAGAATTTGAGAGGATAGAGATCTTATCACTTTTGATATCTAGCTTTGATAGAGGAGACATTCAATTTCAGATTCTTTACAGGGAGAGGTCCTTGAAAGAAAGGAAAGACTGGGAAGAAGTTGGCAAATAAAGGAACCTCTATTTTTCCCATCCATATTTTTACCATCCTAAGAACTGGGGAAATTTTCCTTGGGTGAGAGATTGCTCTCTCTTTCTCTCTGTCTCTGTTTTTTTCTGTCTCTGTCTATATGTCTCTCTCTAAGATATCTCACTCCCTGTGGGAGTATTTATTCATTCTATACATTAGCTTAGTTTATTTGCTATTTGCTATGTATGATGGTCTTCATGGATTAGAATTTGATGGAAAAGGAGTCAATCCTTCTGATATATAGCTTGGAGCTCACCTTCCTTGTTAAAAGGATAGAGATCAGGAACTCAGTTTAAATCTAAAAAGTATTTTCTCTAGACTAGCAATATTTAGGAGGGAATGTAGATTTATAAGATTCTAGCCTGTCTTAGGAGAGCAGAAGTACTAACCCTGACATTCTATTTGCCTTCTCTCTAGCAATCAACATCTCTCATCAAAATGGGTGAGTGCAAGAGAAACTCTAGAGTCCTTACTTCAACTGTTAACCACATGGAGATAGACCCAGGCCGACTCACATAACCTACATAGGCAACACACACACAAACCCTAAATAAAACTTAAAAATAGGAGATTATAAAAAAAGAATATTCCTCATTCTAAAGAAATAAGAGATGTCATCAGCAGGAGCAGATCTAAGGACAAAGTGGGAAAAAGTATATGTGAGTTTGAGCTTCTTTGTTCTTAGTAACAGGCTGAAACTGAACAAAGTTGAGTTTTAACACTTTCCCTTGCTTTGGAAACTAGGAGTGGCTCCCCCTAGAGGGAGAAGGGAGCTGAGAAAAAGACAAGCCCTGCAAAAGAGAGAGGGAGCTCCCTCCCCAACACGGACAGTTCCACTTGCCTTGCTCACTAGCACCACCTGCTGCCTAAATACTTTTCCAAATATTGACTGTCCTAGGGCATACAAAAAACATAAACTCTGCATTTGCAGAGGAGAAACGTTAAACATATCCTTGACTCATATGAAAATTATATATAAATATAATCAATATGAAAAATTTAAAGCAATATTCAGACTTAATCATAGACTAAAGAATATATGACAAAAAATAAACTATAGAAACAATAGAATAATTCTGCCACAGAAAATAACATAACCGTATAATAAAATTTGTAGGGCATAGCCAAAACAATCCTTAAGAAAATTTTAATATTTCTTTCCTTTCTTTGAAAAAAGTTTTATTGATATATTTTTGTTTTTGTATTACCAGTAAGTATCTCCTAGTATTCCCCTTTTCTCCCTCCATTCCATATAACAAATAATATTTTTAAAGACAATAAAAGAGGGGGGGAATCAACATAACTAATCAATATATTAAAAAGTCTGAAAATATATATAATATATAATACTTGTGGACTAACCACGTCTGCAAAGGGGTTGTATGGAAGAGTCAAATTCACTTTTGACTTTTTGCAGCTGTTTTTTCTGTTTACTCTATTGTATTCGGGGTACATATTGTTTCCTTGGATCTTCTTAATTCACTTTGCATTGGTGTAGATCTTTCCAAGCTTCTCTGATGTTCATCATAGTCATCATTTCTTATATCAAATTAACATACCATTACATTCATGCACTACAATTTGTTTAGCCATTCCCTACTTAATGGGCATTTACTTTGTTTCCAATTATTTGTTATCAAAGGTCCAGCTACAAATATTTTTGTGTATATGGAGACTTTCTTTTTCTACTTCTCTATTTTATTAGTCAAAATCATATGGTTTGATGACTGCTGCATTATAATATAAATTGAGGCTTAAAAGGGCCCTTTGTCCATTTCTTCTTTTATCATTTCCCTTAATACTTAGACCTTACATTGTTTCAAATAAATATTATTATTTTATCAAATTCCATAATGCATTCTTTTTTTTGCTTTACTCAGGTTTTTATTTTTGTTCTTTTATTTTTTTCTACTTCAAGTGATTATTAATAAACTTTAGAAAATTTAATACTTGGAGTTATTGGCTATCAATTCAAATTTTACATTTATAACCTCATTATTCGGCCTTCACAGATTGCTTTTTTTTTTTTGGTCATTTCCAAACATTATTCATTGGAAACAAAGATCATTTTCTTTTCTTCTCCCCTCCTTCCCACCACCTCTCCCATAGTCCACGTGCAATTCCACTGGGTATCACATGTGTTCTTGATTCAAACCCATTTCCATGTTGTTGGTATTTGCATTAGAGTGTTCATTTAGAGTCTCTCCTCAGTCATATCCCCTCAACCCCTGTAGTCAAGCAGTTACTTTTCATCGGTATTTTTACTCCCACAGTTTATCTTCTGCTTGTGGATAGTGTTTTTTAGATCCCTGCAGATTGTTCAGGGACACTGCATTGCCACTAATGGAGAAGTCCATTACCTTTGATTGTACCACAATGTATCAGTCTCTGTGTAAAATGTTTTCCTGGTTCTGCTCCTTTCACTCTGCATCACTTCCTGGAGGTTGTTCCAGTCTCCATGGAATTCCTCCACTTTATTATTCCTTTGAGCACAATAGTATTCCATCACCAACATATACCACAATTTGTTCAGCCGTTCCCCAATTAAAGGGCATCCCCTCGTTTTCCAATTTTTGGCCACCACAAAGAGTGCAGCTATGAATATTCTTGTACAAGTCTTTTCCCTTATTATCTCTTTGGGGTATAGACCCAGCAGTGCTATGGCTGGATCAAAGGGCAGACAGTCTTTTATCTCCCTTTGGGCATAGTTCCAAATTGCCCTCCAGAATGGTTGGATTAATTCACAACTCCACCAGCAATGAATTAGTGTCCCTACTTTGCCACATCCCCTCCAGCATTCATTACTTTCCATAGCTGTTATGTTAGCCAATCTACTAGGTGTGAAGTGATACCTCAGAGTTGTTTTGATTTGCATCTCTCTGATTATAAGAGATGTAGAACACTTTTTTCATGTGCTTATTAATAGTTTTGATTTCTTTGGCTGAGAACTGACTGTTCATGTCCCTTGCCCATTTATCAATTGGAGAATGGCTTGATTTTTTGTACAATTGATGTAGCTCTTTGTAAATTTGAGTAATTAAACCTTTGTCAGAGTTTTTATGAAGATTGTTTCCCAATTTGTTGCTTTCCTTCTGATTTTAGTTACATTGGTTTTGTTTGTACAAAAACTTTTTAATTTGATGTAGTCAAAATTATTTATTTTACATTTTGTGACTCTTTCTAAGTCTTGCTTGGTTTTAAAATCTTTCCCTTCCCCAAGGTCTAACAGGTATACTATTCTGTGTTCACCTAATTTACTTATATTTTCCTTCTTTATGTTCAAGTCATTCACCCATTCTGAATTTATCTTGGTGTAGGGTGTGAGGTGTTGATCCAAACCTAATCTATCCCACACTGTCTTCCAATTTTCCCAGCAGTTTTTATCAAATAATGGATTTTTGTCCCAAAAGCTGGGGTCTTTGGGTTTGTCATAAACTGTCTTGCTGAGATCATTTACGCCAAGTCTATTCCACTGATCCTCCTTTCTGTCTCTTAGCCAGTACCAAATTGTTTTGATAACCACTGCTTTATAATATAGTTTGAGATCTGGGACTGCAAGTCCTCCTTCCTTTGCATTTTTTTTTCATGATTTCCCTGGATATCATTGATCTTTTGTTCTTCCAAATGAACTTAGTTATGGCTTTTTCTAATTCAGTAAAGAAGTTTTTTGGTAGTTCAATGGGTATGGCACTAAATAAGTAAATTAATTTGGGCAGGATTGTCATTTTTATTATGTTAGCTCATCCCACCCATGAGCAATCAATGTTTTTCCAATTGTTTAGATCTAGTTTTAGCTGTGTGGAAAGTGTTTTGTAGTTGTGTTCTGTAAACCTTAAAATTTCTTAGACTTGTGAATGTTGGAAATTTCACCATTGGAAGGTTTCATGCTTGTAGGGAATTTCCTACTGATAGTGGGAACTCTATTGGAATGTGAACCCCATTGGCATGGGAGGTTCCTCCTCCTCCCTTCTTAAGATTACTTTAGGACAGAAACCTTTTGCTGAACAATGGAAAGGGCTTTGACCTATGCTTAAGCATAGAACAGGAAGTTCTTTGAGTCATGATTGATTTTAGAATTGATACAATAGAGATACTTGGAATGACAGAACCAGGTCTTGGAACTTCCAATCTCCACCCTGCTCAGGGTAACAGGATTTAGGAAGGGCTGCAGCAAAGGATCAAGATTTAATTATTTGAGAATATGACCTCCAACAGACATGTGCAAAGCCACAGACCTCTGGGCGGTCCTGGGTTATGGTAGAGCCACCATTGGCACAGGGAAGACATGGACAGTGATTGGTAGAAGTGAGAACTGAGGGGAGGGAACTTGGATGGTTTCCTTAAAAGATAACGGGGTCTGAGGACTGAGAGTGGTTGGAGAGGTTTTGCTCTGAGAGGTTGTGCTCTGAGAAGCTTGCTCTGAAGGAAGCTGGAGGTGGAGGCCCCTGAGACTGTTTCTCCATTTTGGTCACGTGAGTGATAGGGACTGATCTCTTTTCTTGCCTCAGCTATCTAAGGGCTTGGGCCTTTTGGCCCAGCCTAAACAGAAGGGGTATTTAAGCCCTATTCCCTTCTCTCCCTTTTCTCTCTCTCTCTCTCTAATACCTTTCTTCCTCCTGTTTGTAATTAAACTCCATAAAAGGTTGACTGCTGACTTGAGTTTTCATTTAGGAATTACATAGCTGAATTCCTTGACGACCTTAAATTAATATATATCAGTCTTTTAAAGTGATTTCCTTATCACAGTTCATATAGTTCCTGTGTTTGTCTTGGCAGATAGATTCCTAAGTATTTTATATTGTCTAGGGTGATTTTGAATGGTATTTCGCTTTCTAATTCTTGCTGCTGAAATGGGTTAGAGATATATAGAAATGCTGACGACTTATGAGGGTTTATTTTGTATCCTGCAACTTTGCTAAAGTTGTTGATTATTTCGAGTAACTTTTTGGTTGATTCTCTAGGATTCCTTAAGTAAACCGTCATATCATCCGCAAAGAGTGATAGCTTGGTCTCCTCATTGCCAATTTTAATACCTTAAATTTCTTTTTCTTCTCTAATTGCTACTGCTAGTGTTTCTAGTACAATGTTAAATAATAGAGATGATAATGGGCATCCTTGTTTTACTTCTGATCTTATTGGGAAGGCTTCTAGTTTATCCCCATTGCAGATGATGTTTGCTGATGGTTTTAGATATATACTGTTTATTATTTTTAGGAAAGGCCCTTCTATTCCTATACTTTCTAGTGTTTTCAATAGGAATGAGTGTTGTATTTTATCAAAGGCTTTTTCTGTGTCTATTGAGATAATCATGTGATTTTTGTCAGTTTGCTTATTAATATGGTCAATTGCGTGGATGGTTTTCCTAATATTGAACCATCCTTGCATTCCTGGTATGAATCCTGCCTGGTCATAGTGGATGACCCTTGTGATGACTTCCTGGAGTCTTTTTGCTAGTATCCTATTTAAGATTTTTGCATCTATATTCATTAGGGAGATTGGTCTATAGTTTTCTTTCTCTGTTTTTGACCTGCCTGGTTTTGGGATCAGTACCATGTTTGTGTCATAAAATGAATTTGGTAGAACTCCTTCTTGGCTTATTCTGTCAAATAATTTGTTTAATATTGGAATTAGTCGTTCTTTGAATGTTTGATAGAATTCATTTGTGAATCCATCTGGACCTGGGGATTTTTTCTTAGGGAGTTCTTTGATGGCTTGTTCAATTTGAAGAGCTTTTTTATTTTGTGGTGGATTCAGGTGGGAGGGGGGAAATCAGCAAAAGTTTGAAGAGGAGTCTCTGATGTTATCTAACCTGACTTACAGACTAACCCTCTAAAATATGAAACTTCTCTATAGCACCCTCAACAAGTGGTCTATTCTTTTTTTTATGAACGACTTGCCCCTCTACTGGCTGGGAACTCACTTTTCCTTCAGTGAAATCCTACCATTACCTGCCCCCACCAAAGCCCCCAAAACCTATACCTTCTGTTTAGAATGGATACTAAGTATCAGTTTCAAGGCATACCGGTAAGGGCTAGGCAGTTGGGAGTAAGGGACTTGCCCAGAGTCACACAGCTGGGAAGTGTCTGAGGTCAGATTTGAAGCCAGGACCTCCCATCTCCAGGTCTGGCTCTCCATCCACTGAGCCACCTATGCCCTTAAGCCCCTGCCATTTTGAGGAAGCATGGAATAGTGGAAAGATTACTGGATTGGGACTAAAAAAACCAATGCCCAAATTGTAGCTCTCCTACTTACCACTACCTATATGAACTTGCACAGATCACAGAAGTAACCTTTCTGGGCCTAAGCTTCTTCATTTTTAAAATAAGGAAGCTATACTGGGTGACCTATATGATCAACAAATCTCAAATGCTATTGTAATTCATCATTAGACAATTTTAGGTGTTAGGTTCTTTCTATCTTATCTTTCTCTAAATTTCTCCTAGTAGCCTAGTAGGTTAATTCCTCTTCTGTGGAACCATATTTTAAATATTTCAATACAAAAAATTAGATAGATAGTATGACATTGTACAAGGTGGTATGACATAGTAGGAAGGGCTTTGGAGTTGAGGGATTTGAGTTCAAATTCTGGCACTGCCAATTTCTACTCATATCTCAATAATTGCAAGCAAGTTATTTAACTTCCCTAATCTTTTCTTATCTGTTAAATTAGGGGTTAGACTGGATAATTCAAAAGATTCCTTTAAGCTCTAAATCTGTGATCCTATAATCCTAAAGTTTTACTTCAACCATATCTCACGTGGTATAATTTCAAGTCCCCTTACCTCTTCTCATTCACATTGGTCTGTAGTTCCCAAGACATCCAAGAAGGAAAAGTGTTTTTCCTTTTTTTAAGCAAACAAGCAAAAACAAAAGTCAGAATGACTTAAGTGAAGGTCATATTAATTAAGCAGGAATTTTTTTTTTAGTAACTATGATGCAATGGGGAATACAAGGGAAAGATGAAATCCAATTATTGCTATCAAGCGTATATCTTGTTAGGTACAGTGACTTAGAATGAGACAAAAGAATTATGCAGTATGATCAAATATTAATTATGTGGTTTAGGCTATCAGTATGACAAGGCATCCCTGTCCCCTTCTCTCTTCTTGTCATTTTCCTTTTCTTTGTCTCACTGCTCAGTTCTCATCATTGTTCAGGAGTCCAGCAGAGGTCACAGATGATAGACAATGAAGTAGTTATATTCTCCTGCCCATACTCCCTTGTGAAGAGAGTTGAGACAGGGAGAGGCCTGCCAAAGTTAAGGAAAGGGGTCAGACTTTCAGTAGGGATAACCCAGAGGCCTAGGATACCTTTTACTATCACTGTGGTATAGTGGAATGAGCATTGGCTCTGGAGTAAGAGGACCTGGCTTCAAAATCCTACCTTTAACAATGACTACTTTGTGAACTGGGGCAATGTACCTAGTCTCCTTGAGCCTCAGTTTCCTCAGGTGTCAAATGAGATGTTTAGACTAGATGGCCTTTGAGATCTCTTCCAACTCTGGATCTGTGATTTCTGTCATCCTGTCTCTTTTCTCATTAGGATCTAAAATGTCTGAGCTCACTCAGACAGCTTCCTTGAGACGGTCTCGTGGTGAGTGATAAGATTGACTTCCTTTTCCCTTGGGCTCAGGGAGGCCCCTTTGGCCAAGGCCTTTAACTCCTAACTGGCTCAGCCTGAGCCAGAGAAGTTTAAATTAACTCTTTTTCCTCTTCCTCTCTCTTCTCCTTAAATTCCTTCCCTCTGTATTAATTAAATTACCTAAATTTCCAGACCGACTTTAGAATTTTATTTGGTTACCATTTAAATCTAGATTTAAAGTCCCAACTCTAAATTCATCTTTAGTCGTAGAATATAAAATAAATCCTCAAACATCATCAGTCTTTCTGTATATTACTTAACCAAAACCAGCAAAAAGAAATAAAAAGAAATTTCATTCAAAATAAATGCAAAATGGAAAGATGTGGAACCAAGACAGCAGAATAACAGAAGGTATAACCTAGCTCCTCACCACAGCACCTCTACAAAGATCTAAAAAGTACTCAAGACTAAATTCTTATTGGGAAATCCAAGAAAAAGAAAAAAGACAGAGAATCATTTTGCTAGCCCAGGTCAGCAAAGATTTGCAGATACTGGGCATTGGTCTTGACAAGAAATAAATACTATGTATAGTATTCCAGTACTCAGACACTTTCATGAAAGAGGGCAGAAGGTGTGTGCCAATGCAGAAATCATAGAACAGAAAGACGTCCAGAGGTACAATGTCCAGGTACTAGTATCCCTTGGCAGCTCTATCACTTTCTACCCAGTTCCTGGTCATAGATCCAGGGCAGACTGAGAAAGAGACCTGCACCCAGGTGAAATTGATGGGCAGCTACCTCAAGTCATCTTTTGTCTTTAGGTTGAGATTTATTGATTCGGTTCTGTTCTAGGTTTCTGAGATATACCCTTACCTTCCTTCACCCCTCATTAATGTAATCACAGAAGGCCCAGATACTACAATAATAGCACCTACAAGATAAGGTTGTCATGAGGATTAAATAAGACAGTGAATGTAAATCCTTTGCAAATCTTAAAGTGCTATATAATTATGATGGTGATGATGAACAGATTTGAGTAAATTAAGGACTTTGATCAGTGGCTGAAAGCACTTGTGATTGGCTTAATAAATCAGACACACCTCTGATCTCTTGTATAAAAATGGAAGTCAATCTAGTGATGAGCTCAGTAAAGTGTGGTGGAACTTGCCATTTCTTATAATTAGAGTATGTGAGAAGAATATAGGAAAATAAATGAAGGGATAGGGGAAATATGAATATCACTATTATCTGAAACATACAATGGAAGGTTTAACAGTTTGGTGTATAGAAATACATCAAATCTGTAGCACTGGAAGTGGTTCTTAAGATTGGCAGCCTGAGAACCAAAGTGTCTTTGCTCTTTGGTACCAAAGAACAATGTGAACCAGACTCCTTCCAGGAAGAATAAACCAAGCCATGTGAGGAAAGAGACTCTGATTATTGAGGACTTAGGTTCACCAAAAAAATCAATTAATTGTTCAACACTCTTGATGTTCCAAATTTTGAAGAGATAGTTGCCAATCAATTCACAGAAGATGATAGAGTATTAAGAATGCCTGAAACACCCTGGGGACTCCCCTCCAATTTCTGAAAAGTGGTAATCAAAAAAACAGAGGCAATAGGTTGCAAGGTAACCGTTTTGAGGAAAGGATGGCAGATGGTGTTGGCTAAGTGATAACAGATCTAATCGGTGGCATGGAAGACCCTGGAGTAATTCATTATCAGCAGCAGCACAGACAAGAACTATGATCAGGATGGACACTATGGTTATAATCAATGGCTACTATTAATATAATTGTTGGTAGTCATAAGTAAAACCAATACATTCTCTTCTGACACATGAAAAGTTTTTCTCTTTTTGGTCATTTTTTTTATATATAATTTTGCATAGATAATGTTAAGACAACTTTTTGTATAGATAATATTAAGACAACTTGAAGCTATCATGTACAAATAAACTTGCAAGATGCAATGATAGCTGGAAATGATAAGTCCTATAAAGAAATGGGCTACATATGGGCTACATAGTTCAACTTCTACCTCAAATTTGTCTTTATTTCATATTTTGTTAGTGCATCAAATTTCACACCTTTTTCCATGTGGTGTTGCCAGTAGTCATGAGTTTATAAAACAGGCATAATTAGAAATAAGAAAAATGTTTGCTTTTTCTCAGATTTAAAAAAGTATCTGTAAACACTGGTACTTATTTTGGGAATTTTACAGACTTTAATGGACTAAATCATCAGTAGACAGTTACTTTTGCCATGCAAAATATAATATTTAACAGTAGCTGCAATAAATTATAATTCATTTATCTTTCACTTGACTTTGATTTACAAATAATAACCATGCTACTTGAATGCCTATTTTAAAAATCTAAGTGTTATTCTAGTAACAAAAGGAAGATAAGAATAAAGATGTAAAATAAAATAAGCAAAGAACTGGGGGGGTATAAAAAAAAAGAAATACATCAAATTTAACAAGGAAACAGGGGAAGGGGTTTTGGTGGTGGATCATGAAAAGGGAAATTAAAGGAATAAAGTTTAACAGTTGGATCAAGTCTATTTGCATAAGGAAACAAAAAAGGTAAGGAACTAGAATCTGAGAGGGGCAAACATCATTTGGGAAATGGGTAAACAAACTGTGGTATATGATGTTAACGGATTATTATGTTGTCATCAGAAATGAGAAAAAGAAAATTTCAGAGTTAGTTGGATCACAGGGGTGAGGGCTAGAGGTGGGTTGTCCAATGAGGCTGAAAAGATGAACTGAGGTCAAATGGTATAGAGATTTTTTTTAATTTACTTTTAATATTTGTTTGTTAAAATTCTGATCTCCAAATTCTCTTCCTCCAGCCCCTCCCTTTCGCACTGAGAAAGCAAACAATATGATACCCATTAAATATGTGAAGTCATGTAAAACATTTTTATATTAGCCATGTGGTCAAAAAAAAGCAAGAAAAATAAAATGAAAAATGTTTCCACCTGCACTAAGAATTCATCAGTTCTCTCACTGAGAAGAGGGAAAGAGGAGTTGGATAGTATTTTTCATTATGAATTTTTTGGAATTATCATAGATCCCTTTATTGATTAGAGCTTCTCACAGTTATTCTGTGAAGCTAAGTCTTTCACAGTTGATTATCATAATATTGCTGTTATTATTTACAATGTTGCCCTGATTCTGTTATTTTATTTTGCATCAGTTCATAGAAGTCTTTGCAGATTTTTCTGAAATAATTCTGCTCATCATTTCTTATAAAATTTCTTATAGTATTCCATCACCATCAGATACCATAGTTTGTTTCAGGCATTTCCAAAAAGATGGGTATCCTCTCAATATCCAATTCTTTGCCATCATAAAAAAAAATTAGATCTTTTCCTTTTTTTCTTTATTCTCTTTGGAATATAGACCTACTGGTAGAATTGCTGGATCAAAGGGTACGAACAGATTTATGGTGCTTCAGATATAATCCAGAATGATTGCACTGGTTCACAACTCCACCAAAAATGTTTTAGGGTCCCTATTTTTTCCACATCCCCTAAGACATTTGTCATTTCCCTTTTCTGTCACATTAGCCAATCTGGTAGGTGTCTGGTGGTACCTCAGTTGTTTTAATATGCATTTAACTATTATTAGCGGTTTAGAGCATTTTTTCATATGACAGTTGCTAACATTTCTTCTTAATGCTACCTGTTAACATCCTTTGACAATTTATCAATTAGAGAATGGCTCTTATTTTTATAAATTTGGCTCAGTTCCCTATATATTTGAGAAATGAATCCTTTCTCAGAGAAACTTGTTGTAAGAATTGTTTCCCAAACACAGAAGAAAGACCATTGCTTGATCACATGATTCAATGGGGATATGATTGGGGATGTAGACTCTAAATGATCACTCTTGCAAATATTAATAATATGGAAATAGGTCTTCATCAGTGATACAAGTAAAACCCAGTGGAATTGCTTGTTGGCTACGGAAGGGGGGGAGGTAGGAAGGGAGGGAAGGAACATGGGTAACGTGACCATGGAACATATTCTAAAGTAATTAAATAAAATTTTTTAAAAAGAATTGTTTCCCAACTTGCTGCTTTCATTCTAATTTTCGCTTTGCTTTAGTTTTATGAAGGCTTTAAAAATTAAGCTGAGGAATTGTGTTTCCTCTCAATCCCACCTCCATTAAAGTTACTAAATTGGAGTTAAAGCGACTGGAAAGGAAATACTAGTGAACGGAAGGAGGTGGGTAGCCAAAAGGGAAAAAGAGCGTTTCCTTGTAGCCATGGTGACAGGAGGACGGGCGCCGAGAGCTCCCCGTGGATATCGCGAGACTTACGCTGTTACGCCTTTTCCCCTCGCCCTTCTCAGGAGGCGGAAGTAGCTTCCAAGTCTCTTCTCTTCTGCGGCCATCTGCGGTGGCGCTAAGGGTGAGCTTCTCTCTCTCGTCGTAGTGTAATCCGCCGCCATCCGCCTTCTGTAACTGCTGTCTCGGCTGGGCAAAGGATGGACTGCGGATTTAGTGAACTCAGGAATTCAATGGGCACCTGAATGGGATCGGGCAGGGGCCGTGGTGGGAGCCCCGGGCCGGGTGTTACTGCCTGCCCGTGGTCGGGGGACTAGGCACTGGGGATGTCACCGTTGGGGGCGGGGGGGGGAGGGCGGAAGTGCATTCGTTATAGGCTTTCATTTCTTGCAAAGTAGAGTCCTGTTGTACAAAGTCCAGTCCTGGCCCCTTTCTCTCAACCCCACCCCAAGCACATTTGAGGTTTCAGGGAGGATAGAGGGGCGACGGGGAAGATCCCTAGACCAGGAGACAGAGAACTGGAAGAAACAGACTTGCCTATTCGCTCTACTGCAACTGGGAGTCAAAAGACGTGGGCTTTGAGTTCTAGTCTAACCATATCTTTTAACTTTTCTGCCGCCTTTCCTGTAGTCAAAATGAAGTTCAATCCCTTTGTGACCTCTGACCGAAGCAAGAACCGCAAGAGGCATTTCAATGCCCCTTCCCACATACGGAGGAAGATTATGTCCTCTCCGCTTTCTAAGGAGCTGAGACAGAAGTACAATGTCCGCTCCATGCCTATTCGAAAAGATGATGAAGTCCAGGTATGTAACTTTATGTGCTTCTAAGTATCTTAGATCTGACCCTAAGCACGATAAAGGTTGTTCTGCAAGCGTTACAAAGGAGGACTTGGAAAAGACGGGAGAATGGAGGCGAATTGATCATAAAGTATGTTACTATACCATAAGTTCCTAGAAAGCTACACAAAAGTATTTTCATGTTGGAAAACTGATGAAAGAAGTGCCATTTGAATTTGGCTTACAGTTTGAAGTTAAAGAATAGATAATTCTTGGGGGCAACTGGGTAGCTCAGTGGATCGAGAGGCCCAGAGATGGAAAGTCCTAGGTTCAAATCTGGCCTCAGACACTTCCCCAACTGTTTGACCCTGGACAAGTCACTTCACCCCTATTGCCTAGCCTTTATCACTCTTCTGCCTTAGAACCAAGGGTTTAAAAAAAATGAATAGATAATTCTTTAATTGCAGTTTTGAAATAAGTGTACCTTTCCTAAAAGAAGAGAAAAGGGGAGAACATTTCTGACATGAGAAACAACTTGAATGACTATATCTGCTTTATTAAAAGTGGGCAGAAACTTGACCTGTTTAAGTGGAACATAGAGCAGAAAATAAAATGACATATGAATGAGTAGGATCGAGAATGCCAAGAGAGTCCACTAAAACCTCTAGTAAAGCAATGGGCAAGACTACAAATGTAGTGGACAAAATTTTGTATTAACATGCTTTCTCGTTTTTTTTTTTAATGCTTTACAATTGTTGTGTTTGCATATATTTAATATGCATAATGAATATTCTGGCAGCAGTGGAAGGATGGGTTGGAAAGAAGAGAGTGGAGAGGAATAAATCTGAAAGGACCGGTCTGGGGTTAGATAAGGTGTTGCAGTTAATAGAAAATCAGAAATTTATGTGTAATCCTCTTGTTGTTTTATTATGTGTGTAAATTTATTCATTAAAAAGAGATAAAATCATTAGCATCTGTAATAGATTGCACGTGTGTAAAGGAGAGAGAAAATAAGCCCAAGTTTATAAATAGATACTTAATTTAGAAGAAAGCAGGTTTAGGGGGGAAAATAATTGAGCTTCATTTTGAACATGTTGAGTTTGATATGCTAAGGGAAATATCTTATTGGCAACTGGAGAATTGGGACTCCAGCTCAGAAGAAAGATCAGCATGTTAGATTTGGGAATGTAGCAGTGATGGTACTGTTAAACATTTAACAACTGGCTCAGGTAATCTGTGACATTAGCATAGGGTCATTTTAAAAGTCTTGGACAATCTACAAAATAATAAATCTAGCCCTGATTTGTAGTGGTTGCCAATTTCCAGTTGTAAGCATTCATATGATGAAAATTTTGATAATTGGCTCTGAGAAGACCTCAATCCAACACATCACTGTATAGTAGTTGGCGCAGTGTGGAGTGAGTAACAAAGAGGGCTAAGTCCACATTAGAGTCAGAAAGAAGCAAGAGAACCAGTAGATATCTTTGAAGTCAAGAACAAAGTAGTCCAGGAAGATGAGGCCTGGAAAGGGGCCTTTGAAAGATGTTTTAGGATTATTGAATAGTGCAAATGCTGTTTGCAAGGAACTAAGGAAGTAGAAACCTCTATTGTGTTGATTATAACTGACATAAATTCATCAACTTACATAATGTGATACAATACAGAAATTATCTCATTTGAGCCTCGGTTTAATGGCTAGATGTTACCTAGCTGTGTGACCCTGATTAAGTCACTTAACCAAACTGTGTTTGTTTCCTCATCCATTAAATGGGAATAATAACACCTACCTCCCACTTTACCGTTGAGGAAACTAAAACTTAGAACATTTTCAAAAAAGTTATAATTTAGGAAGAGAGTCAAGGATATACCTTGGGGCAAGCCAAACCTGTTTGGCTTTGTCTCTAAAAGTTGCAACCCACCTAGCTACTTCTTTTGAAACAACAGAGTAATTGTGTTGGTAGATTGAGGTTTTCACCTAGTTTTAAGAGTTAAAAATCTTTCATAATTTAGAATGCTGACAGTGATGCTATCATCCCTACTCTTTCCCTTAATTTCAGTCTCTTCTTTTCCTCTGGCTCATTTCCTATTGTCTATAAATATGCCTGTGTCTCCCCCAACTGGGGAGGGGGACCCTCACTTGATCCTTCTAAACCTGATAATAATTGTCCTATTTCTCTTCTACCCTCTATAGCTAAACTTCTGAAAAAGGCTAACTACAGTAGATGTTTCCGCTTCCTTTCCTCTTGTTCTCTTCTAGACGCTAAACAATCTGACTTCTCACTTTAGTTTCAATCTTCATTTCCCTTGACCTCTCAACAGCCTTTGAGACTGTTCACTTTCTCCTCCTTGATATTTTCTTCTTCATAGGTTTTCCTTCTCTGTCTCCTTAGCTGGATCAGATCACACCTCTAACAATAGGTACCCTTCACAGTTCTGACCTGAGCCACCCTCTTCTTCTATGCTATTTTACTTGGTGATTTCATCAATTCCCATGGATTTAAAATCCATCTCTGAATTTGCTCTTAGGTTGTTCGAGGACACTACAAAGGTCAGCAGATTGGCAAAGTGGTCCAGGTTTACAGAAAGAAATATGTGATCTACATTGAGCGTGTGCAGCGGGAGAAGGCTAATGGTACAACTGTCCATGTGGGCATTCACCCCAGCAAGGTATGGTATTTCAGGGCATATTGATGCCTGAAGGAGGGGGAAAGGGCCATGGATAATAGTGACTAGAGGGTACTAGACTTTAAATTAGGAAGAGCTGGGTTCAAATCCTATCTCTCCCATTTAACAGTTCATCATAGAAGGGCAGTTGGTTCCCAAGTAAGTAGTAATTCAGAATATCTGTGATAGCATCCTTTCTTTAATCAACACTTAGCACAAATGATGCCTCAGAATAAAAATTAGATGGGTGGCAAAGATCATCAACATAGAATTCTTAATATTAGAATTAAATTGGCAGACTGGTTGGTAACTAAACCATTCAAATATTCTATGAATAGGAGAAAATATGGTTTACTGGATTCTAGTTTTAGACTTAGAAAAGAATTTTGCAGTTGCTGAAACAGAACACAAGAAAGGAAGTTGTTTGCTTAGGGTCTAACATCTGGAAGTCAAACCCAGATGCTGATTCTTCAATCCTTTGTCCTTTCTACTATAACATACTGCTTGTGCAGTTCTCCTTACCTTAAAATCCATAACCATTTCTTCCTAGCTAATTAAATCCAATTATTTAAACAAGTAAAAACCACCTCCATGGCATCCTCATTGTCATCTTTCTTTCTTAGAAGAAATAGCATCATTTGTTGTCATAAGCCCATTCATGTTACTACCTAATAACGTAAAAAAAAAAAGTTCATGATTAAACAATTAATGTTGGCCTTGCCTCTCCAGTGATACAGAAGACTCTCTAACTGAAGTCTTTTGTTAATTCTAAAGGAACCTTTCTCAGGATGAAGTTTATAGTAGAACTTGAGAATGAATGAATCTTGATGAGGGAAGATACCAGGGACATTCAATAAGTAGAGAACTTACATAAAAAGGAATGTTTCATTTATGAAGATAACTTAAGTCTTTAGTTCCATAATGTGGAGATGAAAATGTTTGTGCGTAAGCATAAAATAAAATGCAAAACTCAACACATCCTTTTTAGATTTTTGCTGTCAGTTGTGCCATAGCCATTCTATCTCTGTTGCATTCTTTTTAAAGGAAAACTAAGAAAGTAGAAAGGATTAAGGGGATGCTGGACTTTTTACTGGTTTAGAAGAAATATAGCTAAAGAAACCAAGAAATGGGGTTAAAAATCCAGTTTAGAGATAGTTTTTGGTGTTTCAAATTCAAAATTAGGGCAACTATTTTGAGGTTTTCTTTAACTTGACGTTGGTGTCAAGGTGTCTATTAAACAACATATTTTAGAGGAAAAGGATTGCTAGAACCCTGCCATTAGTTTCCCAGAATATATATCAAGTTCACTCTTCCAAAGGGAACAGGCACAAGGTCTCTATTGATCATCCTGATTCAATTATTTACAGTCTGTAGACAGTCACTGATACTGTCTTGGCTATCATTCTGAGATTTCTTTCTTCATAAGTATTCAGTAGTGTAGATAGCAATAAGAATCTAGATAACATAAAGATAATTTAATGTACAGTTTATTGGTGTGCATTGTACTATTTGCCTCCTTGTTTAGCATAATCAAACCTTTGGGGGCAGCTGGGTAGCTCAGTGGATTGAGAGTCAGGCCTAGAGACAGGCGGTCCTAGATTCAAATCTGGCCTCAGACACTTCCCAGCTGTGTGATCCTAGGCAAGTCACTTAACCCCCATTGCCTAGCCCTTCTCTTCTGCCTTGGAATCAATACTGTGTATTGGCTCCTGGGAAAATGACTTAACAATCCTCTCCAAATTGGGTTGGATTTGACCCTGTCTCAATGGGAAACCTCACTTTTAGATACTATTCTACTCTGAGACAGCCATAGCATAGTTTTTGGAAGTAGGATATGTGTTTGAATCTTAAGTGTGACATTTGATATTAACCATTGGCAAATCACTACGTAGTTCTGTAGGGTGGTTATAAGTCAAGTATTTTGTAAATCTTAAGGCACTGCAAAATTGAGAGCTAGGCTTTATTATCACCCTATATTGTTTAGGTAAGTCTTTTTTTTTTTCATTTCCTAATATGTTTAACCACTAAATGTCTGAACATCTGCTTTATTTCCATTTCTTTGCCTACTACAAAAGATGGCTGCTCTGCATATTTTTGAGTTTTGTTTTGTTTTTCAGTGTCTTCCTTGAGGTATATGACAGCAATGGAATCTTTGGGTTGAATATATGGGTATTTTAGTCACTTTGCTTGAATAGTTCCAAATTACTTTCCAGAACAATGAAATAGTGAGCTTGTTTGTCCCCTATCCTCTCTTTCCCCCAATGTTGACTTTTCTTATCTTATTAGTGATTTGGAATTTTTCTTTTGTGTGGTTCATAATAGTTTGCTGTCCTTTGGAGAACTATTTGTTCCTGTCTTTTAGGTCACTGAACATGTTGCATTATTTTTCACCATATGCCTTTGCACCATTATCTCATTTTTTGTCTATACCTCTTCCCTGTAAGCAATCCAGTGGATTCAAGATTCAAGGATTGTTCCTTCCATTGCTATAGGAGGCATCCCATCTCTGCGCTTTCTAATCCTTTGTCACTCTTGTGACAAAGGATTCCCATTAATCCCTCATCAATATTTGTTTACTTGCATTTCTTTGAATGTGCCTTTCCTCTTAATTGTTATTGCCAGAATTTTATATAAGAGGAAGACTGTCCTTTTGGGATGCTGCAAGCTAGCTAGTTTTTGGAAATTTTTTTTAGTGTTCCCCAACATGTCTGTATATAACCCCCTAGCTCAGTGGTTCCAATGAGACTGTGTCACCCTACTAAAAGCTATAAACCTTATACCTTGCAGCATTTTCACATGTAAAGCAAAAACAAAACGTAGCACAATGCCTGACACCTAGTAATTGCTTAATGGATGTTCATAGAATTGAATAGTCTACTGATAACTTGCTGATTGTAAATGGCCATATAAAGCTAGCCTCATTGCAACTGCCCTGTCAAATGATGGTTGTTCCCCCCTAGGAGAAGTGGGGTTGTAGCTTTGGATTTTTTTTTTCCTTTCTATAGTATAGAGATACCAGTAACTTAATTTTTTTCTGATCTAGTCATATGTACATTTATATACATTTTTCCCATGATTATTATAATTGTATATATAACAGGGGCTTATGAGATATGTTCCCAGACCTACTGTGAATGGCTGAAACCAAGGATATAAGCAAACACCTGCTGAATCCATATTGTTATACATACACGTATAATAAAGTTTAGTTTTACATCAGCATTAAATAGAGGAGAAATGAAGTATGTTGTATGTCATTAAACCGTATTGTATATATTCCAGAACACACTAAAGATCTACAATATCATCATAGAATAGTGGTGATATTTTAAACCAGAAATTTTAAGTCATATTCTCAATACTGGATACCAGGGCCAGTCCACTGTTGAAAAAGAAAGTCTGATGTAAGAAATGCATTCCATGATAAAAATTTCAGTGCTAATTTAAGAATCATTTAGAAATGTATATAAAAGTATATCAGTAAATTCTTTATGTAGATTCATCAGAAATTACTTAAATTGTTATCTGGAAATAGTACAGAAACTTTTCCTTAAAATTTCTTTGAGATTGGAAGAAACAGGAATTTCTCATACAGGCCGTGAATAAACAGGAAAAAGAAGATGATAGCTGAATGATATAACCCCATATTTTGAGTTCAGAATAATAACTGACAGGTTTTAATTCATACACATTTTTTAAGGGAAATATTATAAGATTATAGTCACAATTAAACTCCCCAAATCAAACCAACATTGAGAGAAGCAAAAAAAATTCACCAGGCACTCATACTTCAACTGTTGGGTTGGGACCAATTCCACAGACAATAAACTCTCTCCACTGGTAATGTTGGTGCTGGATGAAGGCTTAGGCAAGATAAGCAAATGGTCAAATGAAACTGGCATACAAAAAAGAACCTAAAGCATACATCGCGAACCTTCTCTAACTTTAACCTTCTTTAAAGGGCTATCTTCTATGAGAACCTTTTCCGCCCTGGCCATTGCAGCTCTTGTTGGTCTTATCTTGTCAAAGCTTTTTTAAGGGGGGTGCAGCTAGGTAGCTCAGTGGATTGAGAGCCAGGCCTAGAGATGGGAGGTCCTAGGTTCAAATCTGACCTCAGACACTTCCCAGCTGTGTGACCCTGGGCAAGTCACTTGACCCCCATTGCCTAGCCCTTACCACTCGTAATATAATCTGTGTGCCACAATTTGTTTTGTGGTGTTTATTTCCACCCTTTATCTCACTAATTAATCTTGAAGGCAAGGTATAAATCTCATACTTGGACCAGGCTTCAAAGTTGGGTGTAAAGTAATTACAACCCCTCATTTTATACATGAGAAAATAGACCCAGAGAATTCAAACAACCCATCTTCCCTAAGTAGATAATAAGTAGAGGCAGAATATGAACCCAATTCCTCTCGCAACAAATCATTCTGTTACTTATTTTTGTTTTCCTTTTTAATTATTTTGTGATTATAAGCCACGATATTTGCTGCTTTGAATTCCAGAAATTAAATTAAAACTTTGGGGCCCCAGATCTAAGTATAGTTGTTGTCTTTAAAGTATATTGTTTTTTCTCCTTTTTGCAGGTGGTTATCACAAGGCTAAAACTGGACAAAGATCGCAAAAAGATCCTTGAACGAAAAGCCAAATCTCGTCAAGTAGGAAAGGAAAAGGGCAAATATAAGGAAGAAACTATTGAAAAAATGCAAGAATAAAAATTATATGACTAATTAAATTGCTAGAATGAACAAATCTTCTAGTGTTTGTGTGCTGCTTCAAAAGACTCGGATCTTTGCCTTATTCTTTCTCCCTTTTCCCTTTGGCTGATAATCTCAAATCATTTACCATCTACAAGAATTAGAATTTTCTTGAGTTGGTGACCCCATTAGAAAACAAGGTCAGAACAAAGCTTGGCCATATCCCATTAAGAACTTAACTATAATAGTCTTAACTGTATTACCATTGGTGAGTGTTTTTGCCTGTAGGATGTTTGGGGAAAAGGTCAGGGTAGTATTCAAAGGAAAGAATATAACCTCTCTTCATTACTTATTATGAATTATGTTCCCAGTTCTAAAAGCAAGTATCATCTTGTCCTCCTACGAGTCTTTTCCCAATTTTAATATGACCCTTGGAGAACTAACCCTTTAAGATGAGTTTTCTGAAACAGAAATTGAGGCTTTTTTTTTTAACCCTTACTTTCTGTCTTAGTGCAAATTGGTTTCAAGGTGGGAGAGCAGTAAGGACTAGGCAAATGGGGTTAAATGACTTGCCCAGGGTCACCTAGCTAGGAAGTGCCTTGAAGCCAGATTTAAACCCAGGACCTCCCCATTCTAGGCCTGACTCGATCCACTGAGCCACCTAAAAGTCCTTCCCCACAAAAAAGGATATTCCATTCCTTTCAAAGGTATTTAGGTAAGCACTGCTTTCAGAACCATTCCCATATATCAAAAATAGTGCAATAAAGTTCTCCACATGACCCACCTATTTGAGTAACATTGAATTCAAAACAGCCAGAGAAGATTTTGCATATCTACTATCATCTCCACAGAGATTATATGACTTCTATGGGATTTCATGGAACTAGACCTGGGTTTTTTCACTATCCCCTGATTCAATATAAATTAGAAATTTGAGCACTCTGCTCTGACTCAAAAAGGAATAAGCCCAGAACAAAGGTTGCTCCCCTTCATAGTTGAGGTAGGGTTATATGAAAAAAAAACTGCTTCATAGATTGTCCATCTCCTTATTGATATGGTGTTTTAGCTGTGTGGAAAATGGATAGAAATAGGAAGGTATTGAGTTAGTACCTAAGTAATATGCCAAGAAAGGAGGTTCAGCAGCAGATAGCAATGTTGCCCAGACCCCCCAAAAACAGCAGCTTTTCAGTTCCAGCATCTCCAATCTGCAGAGTAATGAGACAGGTATTCCAGACCAAAAGGAAGCCTACAATTTTGGTATCAGAATTTCCTAATAGGCAAGGGCTGAATTCAGTCTCTTTGCTACTGATTAAATCAAAACCCAGGTCAGGAACTCAGATCAGATAAGGCAATCAAACCACTAGGAAAAGGGGAGGATAATTTAGAGGGAAGGTTAGGTAAGTTATGGATTAGTTCATTAGTTGTAAGTAAAACAAACTAAAGATAAAATTGTGGCTCTTTTGAGGTGCCCATAAGTTGGGGAATGAATGAACAAGTAAAATGGTTTATATATATGATGGAATAATTCTATTGTGTTATAAGAAATGGTTTCAGAGAAACCTGGGATAAAACAACTGAAAGAACTAGGAATCTTTATTGGCATAGTAGTCAACTATGATTCCAGAAGATTAATGATTTTCTGTCTCGTAATTCAGAGATGAAGTACTCGGTACAGAATGAAACATTTTTAAATTTTTTTAATTGACTACATGTTTGTAAAGGTTTTGTTTTGGTTTCATTGGGAGAGGGAGTGAAAGAGGAGGTAAGAGGGTAGATTTTTGCTCATTAAAAATATATATATTACATATACACATATAATTTTTGAAAAAAGAAATGGGAACCCTAGTTCTATCACAGATGGAAAAGGAAATAAGTAAATGCTCCCTTATCCCATCTGATCTTAATGCCCTTCCAAAGTCCCTTCAGGATCAGCCTGTGTTGTAGTGAAAATTTCACCTTTTCAGATTGTTATAATATTGAACTATGGCTGCCAAGGAATTTACTTATGAAATTCCTAAAATGAAACACTCAAGTCAGAATGGAGTTTATGGAGGTTTAATCACAATGGGAGTAGGGAAAAGGAGAGGGAGAGAAGGAGAGAGGAGAAAAGGGAAAGAGGTTACTCAACCTCTGACCAAGGCAGAGGGAGATTCACTATGCCATGCCCTCTCTCATTACTGATATTCCTTCTATCCTATTCTAATACATAAATAAATTATACTGAAGTTAGATTTTATAGGTTCTTGAAGAGGCAAGTTGAGTTAGCTTTATTGTGAACCTACAAGAATCAAAGAACATCATTTCTTAGGACATTATTCTTAGGACATCACCTTGCTTTGGAGTGTTCATGATAAACATAATAGAGAAAGTCCACCATGCAGATAATTTGTAATTTATACACCTTTATTAGGATTGGAGTCAGGAGGATTAGAATTTGGATTAGGAAATGTATGATTCTATAAAGAATTTGACAAAATTATCCAAACCAAATCAACATATTCCTTGATACTTGGACTGCCTACTCAAGGTCTATTTTGATCTGCCTCCCCATCAATCGGCCAAACATAGACAAGACAATGATGACATGCATGATGGAATAGTATGGAAGGAAAGACAGACATCCCTCTATTCCCCATCTCTTGATATAACTGACTCCATTTTAGAATTAGCCTCTATTTTGAATAAAATGACCATATCCACTCCTTTGTGTTACTGTTTTCTCCCAGTTATTATTGCAAATTTTGTTCCCTTCTTATCACAATGACCAGCAAAGTTACAAGATATTGCAAAACCAATATCTGAAAACAGTGTGTTTTGCTTTTATCTCTCCTTGTAGGGAACATTATTACCTTGTGCTTAGTAATTTTTCTCTTCCTTCTATACTATACAAACTAGTCCAAATTTGACATGTTCAAAACGGACATGGTCATTGGTTTGTTTGTTTTTTCCTCTGAGCTTCTTCCTTCCATGACATAATAAATAAAATAAAATGGTTCTGCTGTCCACATCCAGGAAGGGGACTGTGGGGGTTGTGAAATTTAGATTACTCCACCCTACTTAGATCTTACTTTATGGAGAAGATGAAATTGTAATCTCCTGATTGAACTTAGTTCTTACTTTATAATGAAGCTAGAACTTTAAACTAAGTCTATTTTAAGATCTTAATACAAAAAAGTGTTAAGTAACTACAAATGTTAAATTAATCACAAAAAGGTTAAGTAACTAACAAAAGGTGAACTTAACAAAGAAATGTTAAGTAACTCAAAAGATATAATCTAATCAAAGAAGATGAGAACTAAAGAAAGGGCAGACCTGGAGAGAAGCCTCTGATGTGATTGGTAGATGTGAAAATTGAGAGGAAGGGACACAAAAATAAAAGGTCTATATATTTCACGTCACTTCCTCTCTCTGGTACCCTCTGGTGGCAGAGAGTTGGCTGGTGGCAGCGTGCTAGGCCTTTCAGCATCTTGGTGTGGCTATAGCTATTGTCCAGTTCAGTGGTGAGTTTCTGGCTAAGTTTTTCTCCTTTACTTTCCAACTTTATCCTCTTAGAAGTCTCTAATCTTCTTCAGAAACCTAGTGGTGGAGATCTTGAACTCCCCTGGCACAGGCCATGCAGGAGAAATCCTATACCTTCTTCCCTCTTTCTCCTTAAATCCTTCCCTCTATATTAATTAAAATTACCATAAATTTCCAGACTGACTTGGATATTTTATTTGGGTTTTTTTCCCCTGGTGGCCAATTAATTTAGATTTTAAGTCACAACCCTTAAATTATCTCTATAGGGTGGAAACACAGAAGAGGAACTTTTGCTTGATCACATGGTTCAATGGGGATATGATTAGGGATGTAGACTCTAAATGATCACTCTATTGCAGATGTTAGTAATATGGAGATGGGTTTTGAGCAATGGTGCATGCAGAGGCCATTGGAATTGCCTGTTGGCTGCAGGAGGAGGGGAGGAAAGGAACATGGGTCATGTGATCGTGGAAAAAATAATCTAAATTAATTAATTAATTAAAGAGACATATTTAAAGAGAAAAAAATGGTTCTTCTTGATATGGGCATTCACAAGCTTCAATGTCACAAACAATAAGTTATGTGCAAGAAGTGGCATAAAAAGCTACCATTCAAGTAATGTATAATCTAAATAGAAGAAGGCTAGTCATTTAGCAAAAGCAATTGCTATTAGATGAGTAACCCAAGCGATGCACTGATAAAAATGGCCTCCTTGTTTTCCACGTATTCCGTTCCATATTCTGCCTCTGCCTCTGCTGGGAATACTCTGACTTCACCACTACCTCTCAAAATGCCTGTTTTCATTCAAATAACAACAGTTCAGATGTCACTTTCTCCACAAGGTCTTTCTTGATACCTCTCAGTGTTCCTTATCTTTGAATGCCTTTGCATAACTTTGTATATATTTATCTGTGTACATGTCTCCCCAATAGGATATAATTTCCTGTAGGTAGATAGTTTTATTTTTAACTTCTTTGTGCCTAACACATAGTTTTTATCATTTAGTTGTTTTCAGTCTTGTCTGGCTCTTCATGACCCTATTTGGGATTTTTTTGGCAAAGATACTGGAGTAGTTTGGCATTTCCCTTCTTCAGTTCATTTTGAAGATGAGGAAACTGAGGCAAACATGGTTAAATGATTTGCCCAGGATCACACAGATGGTCAATGTCTGAAGCCAGATTTGAACTCAAGAAGATGAATCTTGAGGCAACTAGGTGACTCAGTACTAGGATAGAGTAGCAGTTGGGAGGGCCTGGGTTTAAATCTGACCTCAGACACTTCCTAGCTGTGTGACCCTGAGCAAGTCAATAAACCCTGAATCCCTACCCGTTACTCTTTTTTTACCTTGGGACTGATACTTGTATCAAAGATAGAAGGTAAAGTTAAAAAAAATTAAATTTCAGAAGATGAGTCTTCCTAACTCCAGGTCCTACATTCTTTCCTTACACATAGTAGGTACTTAATTACTGCCAGATAAAATTAATTAAGTTGAATAGTACTACCATGCCTTGGGTATATTCTCTAAGGAGGACAAAGTCAAGAATCACACAAGATAAAAAGGTGGTCATAGACTTTCATCTGCCCCTGTAGAAGAAGCACCCATGTCAGTAGGCTCAATCAGGGATACACTAGAGCTTCTTATTAGGAATTGGAACCTGAATCCAA
Source organism: Monodelphis domestica (assembly GCF_027887165.1). Lineage (NCBI taxonomy): Eukaryota > Metazoa > Chordata > Mammalia > Didelphimorphia > Didelphidae > Monodelphis > Monodelphis domestica. The sequence goes on from NC_077228.1 coordinate 257,763,543, forward strand.
GGGTACCATTCAACTCAGTCTCCTGCATTTTTGATGTGAGCCTATCAGATAGAAATTTATTTATTAGCTTTGCAGATGCTGCCACCGAGAGTTCTCATCTGCATTCGGTCCACCAGACACTGAGCCCCACCGCCTCTGCATCCGCTGTTGCACCCATCCCAGCCATCTGTGGCCATGGACAACCCGAACATGTACTTTGACATCTGCGTTGAAAAAGAGCCCCTGGACCCGGTTACTTTCAAGCTCTTTGCAGACAAAGTTCCAAAGACAGCAGAAAACTTCTGGGCTCTGAGCACTAGAGAGAAGGGATTTGGTTACAAGGGATCCTGCTTTCACAGAATCATTCCTGGGTTTATGTGCCAGAGTGGTGATTTTACTCACCATAATGGCACTGGTGGCAAGTCCATCTATGGGGAGAAATTTGCTGATGAGAACTTCATCCTGAAGCCCTGGCATCTTGTCCTTGGCAAATGCTAGCCCCAACACAAATGGCTCCCAGTTTTTCATCTGTACTGATGGTAAGCATGTGGTCTTTGGCCAAGTGAAAGAAGGCATGAATATTGTGGAAGCTATGGAGCGTTTCAGTTCTCGGGATGGCAAGACTAGCAAGAAGATCACCATTGCTGACTGTGGACAAATCTAATAGGTTTTTTTGGTTTTGTTTTTTGTCTTAGCCACCAAACCATTCCTCTGTAGCTGGAGGAAACACCCTTGAATTCCACCGGCTCTTATACCCTGTAATCTTTGTGCTCTCACTTGCTGCAATTCTCTTTGGATTTCATTTCCCTTTTCCTTCCACAAGTCTGGCTAGACAACAGAGTTAAGTTTATGATTAATAAATAAAAACTAAACTACAAAAAAAAAGAAATTTATTTATTAAATTCTGTTTCTAAGCTTCCCTACTTAGAGAAAGACAAATACAGAAAACTAAAAAAGGAAATAGGGTCCTTAGTGTATTTCCACAAAGATAATAGATAAAATCCACTTAGGAGGCAGAGTAACTTGTCCAAGGAACAGCAAAGATGTCATTGTCACTGAATCAAAGAGTGTGTGTAGGGGGAGGTGTCTGGTGTAGATGAGACAAAGATTGTAGGTGACAGGGAATAGATTATGAAGGGCCTTGAACACCAGAGGATTTTACATTTTAGCCTGGAAGTGAAAGGAAACCATCAGGATTGGTTGAGTAAAAACTTATCACTTTGATCACTTTGAGTGAAAGATGGATTGGAGTGAGGAGAGACCAACAAGCAGGCTATTGCCATAGTCCATGTGTGAGGAGATGAGTGCCTGCACCAAGATGGTGGCAATATCAGAGAAGGGGTTCTATATGATAGGCATTACAAAAGTGAAATCCACAGACCTTGGCTAAAGATTGGATGGGGGTGAAATGGAGCATAAGAGTAAAAGTTCAAATATGACACCTAGATTTTGAGCCTGGGAGAATGGGAGGGTAGTCATGTCCTTGATTGTGATAAAGAAGTCTGAGAGGGTGTATTTAAAGGAAAAGAAAAGCACTTTTACACACGTTATGGTGTTATATATCAGTTATTATTACATTTAGACTTCCCTTCTCTTATTGGATTGTAAATCCTTAAACATTGGAGTTTTTTGCATTTTTTAAAAACCCTTACCTTCTATCTTAGAATTAATACTAACCATGTATTCTAAGGCAGAAAAGTGGTAAGGGTTGAGCAATTATGGTTAAATGATTTGCCCAGAGTCATACAGATAGGAAGTGTCTGAAATCACATTTAAACCCAGAACTGCCTCTATTCAGGCCTGGCTTTCAATCTACTAAGCCACCTAGCTGTCCTGAAACTTGTTTCAATAATGTTTTCACTCCCCTTAGCAGTTTTCCAAACTTGTGGGGGTTAGGGGGTGAGGAGTTGCAAAGCAATAGAATGGTCAACATTTCTAGATATTTTCCAAGTCCAATTTCTTACATATACTTTTTTGAGGCAAAATTCAAATCAGAGTCAATAAAAGTGAATTCTAACACTGAATTCTAACAACAAATGCAGTACAGATTATATATCACCATATGTAAACTATATTTGAGTCATGCCTGGCCTTAGCACATTCCCTTCAGTCAGGATATTTTCCCCATCTCTTTATATCCATCAGTGGGGATCTAATAATTGTTCATAAAGATTGGAGGAAAAGCAAATGGAAAGCCAAGAGATATATTATGGTAGTAAGGAAATTGATGATAGTTTTAACTTCATAGGCTACAGATTTAGTTTTTATGACTTGTCAGGCTTGCTTAAAATATACAGCTAGTCAATAGCATTCTTGCAATTTTCACAGGAGAGAGAAAGGGTGGAGAAAGGGGGAAGCATTCAAGAGAGAAAGAAAGGGGAGTTATCGAAGAATATTTGCCATAGAAGGTTTTTATGAGAATGACAAGGCATTCTTTGTTCAAAGGCAAGAAAACAAGGGAAATTGACCAAATACTTATACAATTGTGAAAGAAGTTCTTTTAGACAAAACTGTAGGGTTGAGAAAAACCATTTAGACAAGGCTGCGGGTGTCTCTTATCCAAGGACAAGAAATAGTTGTCACGACAACTATCTAATCTACATAGTTTGTTATATTTTATTTCTTTATTTTCCCTCTATGGAGCAGCTAAGTGGTGCAGTGGATAGAGCACCAGGTCTGAAGTCAGGAAGCCTCATCTCAGATACTGTTTAATTCTTAGTTGTGACCATGGACAAGTTTTTTAACCCTGTTTGCTTCAATTCCTTATCTATAGATCAGAAGAAATGGCAAACCAGAATGGCAAAATCACTCAGAGTGTCTTTCTAGAAAACCCCAAATGGATCACAATGTAGAGGCAGACACGACTGAACAACAGTGTACTGAGTAGAGAGCTGACACGGTCAAACCTGTGCTGGGGCCGATCCCTTCAGCTGCTGAGTAAGAGGGTGAGAATTTTACTGGAGATGGGAGAGGCTACTGGCAACAAATAGCAGATTTCGACCACAGCCCAGATATGAGGAGTTGCGAAACCAAAAACTATCCGATCCCTCAAACAAAAGGTACTCAACTGCTGACCGAATGAGTGAGCCCAGCTCTAGCAATTTCTAGATAAATAAAAGGAAGCGGCGGCTTGCTCAAAATCAATTAACTGTTTGTAAGAAGAAAAGAACCCAGCCCAGTCCCGAAGTCTCTCCAGCGGATACAGTTCTCTGTTTCCCGCCTCCCCAACTCCTTCCTCAGCTTCCCGCCTCGGAAAAAGGCAGGGCGAGATCTCGAGACGGAAAGAGGCGGGACTTCTACGTCAGTGTCGGAACTGCTTCTGCCAGGAGCCGAAATCGTGGTCAGGGCTGAATCCCGGGCCAGTGGGGCAGATGAGGCTCCAGCAGTCAAGGCGGCGACGGGAGAGCGCCCGCTCGGGGCTGGAGAGAGGGAGGATGAGGTGAAAGCGGAGGGTGAGGGTCTACGAGCGACCCTCTTGGAGCTGGAGAGCCGCGGAGGGGCCCCTTCCCCGAGCTGTCCTTCACCTGCCCCGGGGCTGGAGGGCCCCGCCGCCACCAGCACCACCACCCTCTGTGACCCCGACTCACTCCTCTTGCCGGGCCTCTTTTTTGGTAAAACACGGTGTGGGAGATAAACGATATATGTGGCTAGGTCCTTCCCTGCTCCAAATTCCTCATTGCCCCCGAAGATGACCCTTCGGGACCTGCCCCAGTCTTACCCTAAGCAGACCTGACTTGGGGTTTGGGGAACCCTATGACCCCCACGGGTGGGTCTTGGTCATTTGGTGGCCTGCCTACACCACACACACCCCCCTCCCGCCCCCAATTGAGCTTTTTTTTTTTAAATCCCCAGTGACCCTGTGGGGTAGGCAGAAAGAAAAGCAAGAGATATGGTCCTTGCTCTCTTAAGATTGTCACCTGTTAAATACCCCCCCACAGAGCAGGTGTGGAGAAGGAGTAGGAGCCCTTTAGTCAAGAGAACGTTGGTTTGTGGATCTAAAAGCCTAGGTGTAGACCTAGAACTAGTCACTTTCCCTCTCTGGGTCTTGGTTTTCCCTTATGCAGAATGAGGGAGTTGGATTAGATGACCGCAGAGGCCTCTTCCACTCTTGACACTTGGCAAGCATGAGCAGTTGCTCTCCCAGAGCAATCTGTGTTAGATAATTTAACATGCTTTAAAAATATATTTTGCATTTTGTTTTAACATCACAAATATTTTCTCCCATGCCTCCTTCCTTTTAAGAAAACAAATTTCGAGTTACAAAACAAAAGGTATCAATAAAAACACATAAAGCCAACCTGTGCAATAAGTCTCTAAGGAGTGTGTGTGTGTGTGTGTGTGTGTGTGTGTGTGTGTGTGGCATTCTTCACCTCAGGCCTGTCAACTAGAAAAAACACAGAACTATTAAATAGTCAAAATCACTCTTTAATCAAGGGGAAAGGGGTTAGCGCTACTACTACTACAACAGATCTGCTTTCCAAGACTGCACAATCAAGACGCCCTGGTCACCAGCCCCTGGGAGTGCCACCGACTCAGGATGGGGTCCAAGGAACAAAAGAACTTGGGGAACCTATATACCACTCTAGGTGACCTGGGGGCTTTAGAATTAGAAGGACAGTTGATTGACCTTACAATGGTGAGAAAGGAAAATGAAGAGTTCCAGACAGGAATAACAGTGAGGGGCTGGGGCCCTACAATGGACACAAAAGGGAAAGACTCAGCCTAGGGCTGGGTCACCTTGGTCATGGACCTTAGCCTAGGGGGAAGAAACCATTGGGACAAAAGGGATGTTTAATATTGGATGGGATTAGCTGTTCCCACCCAAACTACCAGGAAGTTCACTGTCTGGTGAAGAGGGACCTTCCCTCAGGGGGAAACTCTCCTGTGACAAGGTCAAAACCTGGGGTTTCTACACTCCAACTAAATAAACTGGGGATCTCTAGATTTCCATGTTGACACACCCCCCTTTTGGTCAAGACCGAACGTCGCTGACCAAACATGGACAAATGAGTAATGCTATATGGGATTGGACTCCATCCCCTACTGGTGGGAAAGTCTAGGGACACAGATACTGGTGATTGGCATTTGGGGGCGTTCCCCAATGCCACCGGCGCATTGACAATTGAGCCAGAAAGGCAGGCAGTCTGCCTTTGGCCAAAAACTGACTAACAATCAAAACATTACCCCAATTCCCAAAGTCTCAAGTCTTTCACTTCTGGTGGGTCCTGATGATGCCTTCAGCCTCCTCTCTCGCAGACTTCTGTCCTCTGGCAGGCTCCTCCTTTGGTATCAGTCAGCTTCCTTGCTGCTGCAAGAGAAAACTTAAGAGAGATCTATAAACACATTCTTTAACAGGACTTGATCTACTCCCTATATGCTTATTCACTATAAGGATTATCCACACTGCTAACCTTAAATCTGTAATTCCATCTTATTAATTTTAATAATGTCTTTTCCACACAAATAATAAAATCATGTAATTTACATGCTTAATCAGAAAGATTGCCTTACTTTACCAAAATATAAAAATCCTACAAACTGTAGAAATATAAAAGCAGAAAAATTCTCACTATTAAAAATGCTTTTAATTTTCCTCAATTTTAAAACCTTATACACTCAACTCACACACCCCCCCTTTAGGGAGGTTGAGATGCTAGGCATTTTGGAATTGATTTCATTCCTTTTAGCTACTTAACCATAACCATGGTCCAGATTTAAAATATTTATCTTCTATTACTAACAATCATTTCTAGGCTCCATCATTTCTTCCTAACCTCTTCTGATACTATTTTGAAACAAACTAGCACTCTGGAATCTTTGCTGCAAATTCTCAGCTGTCACTTTCAAAGCGTAGTCAGGTAAAAATGTTCCCATTTTAAACTTTTCTTACTTCCACTAAGTTTGGGGAATAGCTCTGCCCTTTCTAGGTTCTCTATTTAAAAGGGACTTTGCTCAGGGTAAATAAAATTCTCAAGGGAAATAAACTTACTAATACCTCTATGGTTCAGAGAGATAATATGTGAATGGAAGAAATTTTAAAAGAAAAAGAATACTTAGCCAGTTCAAACTTCTTTTTATCTTCTTCTTCTGGTCAGCCGTATTTTTGAGTCACTCATCGACTTTACTGACCATTTTGGAGTTGGGGCTTTCTTTAGATGAGATAGATGTATCCAACTTTCAATTCCTTATAGTTTTGCTGCAGATGGATTTACCAGCAATACCTGATGAGGTCCGTCCCATCTGACTTGTAGAGCATCCTTTCGTAGGTGCCTCTTTCTGTATACCCAATCTCCGGGCTTCACTTTAGATGTTGAGGGTGTTTCTGAGGAAGAATTCCTGGAAACCGCTTTCCTTTGGCCAGCTCACAGGCTCTGGTTACTGCTTCCAATTCGGCTTGCTGAGCCGAAAATGCCGAAGGGAGATGCCCTGCTTCAATGACTTCTGCAGTGGTAGTGATGGCATATCCGGCCACTAAAATGCCAGATTCATTTCGGAGACAAGAGCCATCTGTATACCAGGAAAAATCTGGATTCTCCAGTTCTTTTTCCTGGAGATCTTAAAACAGAATCCTGGACTTAAAACAGAATCAACAATGTTAACACAATCGTGCCCTTCAGTACAATCCCTGTCACTTTCCTCTATATCTGGCAGGAAAGTGGCTGGATTAAGGGTTTTACACCTAGAAATGGTGATGTTGGACTTAGCCAGGAGAGAGGCTTCTAGCTTTGCAAGGTGGCTTGTGGAAAAATGCTGAATGTGATGAGAGTTCAAAAGCACCTCTATTGCATGTGGGACATGCAGTGTTAAAGGAGATTCTAATGTTACTTCTTCTGCTAGTTCTAGTAAATCTGAAGCTGCCACTACTGCCCTTAGGCATGATGGTAGCCCTCTTGCCACTGAATCTAGACTTTTACTGTAGTATCCAAGAGGCCTAAAGTGGTCTCCATGTTTCTGGCTCAAAACTCCCAGGCTAATCCCGTTTCTTTCTAAAAGGAAAAGGTGAAAGGGTAGTGAATAATTTGGACGCCCCAGGGCTGGGGAGCTAGAAAGAGCTGACTTTAAGTCCATGAAAGCAATTTTTGCAGCCTCGTTCCAAATCAGAGGTTCTGGGGATGAGGCCTTGAGGAGATCAAAATGGGGCTACTAAAGAGAAAGATGGGACCCATAACCTACAGTAACCAGCTAATCCCATGAACCCTCGAAGCTGTCTTTTTGTTTTGGGCCTTGGGAAATTCAAGATAGCAGCTACTCTGGCGGGATCCAGGCTACGCCCTTCAGCTGATATTAGATGTCCCAGAAATTTCACCTGTGAAGAGACAAACTGCATTTTTTCTTTAGATACCTTATGGCCTTTTTGTGCTAAGGACTTAAGGAGCACAATCGAATCTTCCCTGGAAGACTGGGCATCTGGGGAACACAGAAGTAGGTCATCCACGTACTGGAGTAAGGTGGACCCAAATGGAAATTTAAGGCCAGCAAGGTCTGCTTTTAGTACTTGGGAGAAATATGTGGCACTCTCTGTATAACCCTGGGGCAGAACAGTCCAGCAGAGCTGAATTTCTTCCCAGGTGAAAGCAAAAAGGAATTGGCTGTCTGCATGTAGTGGCACACTGAAATAAGCACTGCATAAATCAACTACAGTGAAAATTTTTGCACTGTGTGGGATTTGATTTAAAAGGTTGTGGGGGTTGGGGACTACTGGAGCTCTGGGGATAACACAGGCATTTGCTGCTCTTAAATCCTGAACTAGGCGCCACCCTCGGCCTCCAGGCTTTCGGACACCCAGTATGGGTGAATTGCAAGGGCTGGAACATTTTATCAAAATACCTGCCTCTAGATAACCATCAATTAATGGTCTCCTCGTGAGAGGGGATATTGAGGGACCCTTGGAAGGGGTTTGGATGGGTCTAACTGAACTTGTATTGGGGGAGCGCTTAAAATTCTCCCGATGTCAGAAGAATCAGTAGCCCACAGAGAGGAAGGAACTTCCTCCAGGTTGTGTGTGGTACCTCAAGTCTGGGGTCCTCGTTAGCTGGAGGGCTCAGGCCACGGGGACTTCGGATCTCGGTGGGACCTCCATTAATGTCAACTAGAAAAAACACAGAACTATTAAATAGTCAAAATCACTCTTTAATCAAGGGGAAAGGGGTTAGCGCTACTACTACTACAACAGAGCTGCTTTCCAAGACTGCACAATCAAGACGCCCTGGTCACCAGCCCCTGGGAGTGCCACCGACTCAGGATGGGGTCCGAGGAACAAAAGAACTTGGGGAACCTAGATACCACTCTAGGTGACCTGGGGGCTTTAGAATTAGAAGGACAGTTGATTGACCTTACAATGGTGAGAAAGGAAAATGAAGAGTTCCAGACAGGAATAATAGTGAGGGGCTGGGGCCCTACAATGGACACAAAAGGGAAAGACTAAGCCTAGGGCTGGGTCACCTTGGTCAAGGACCTTAGCCTAGGGGGAAGAAACCATTGGAACAAAAGGGATGTTTAATATTGGATGGGATTAGCTGTTCCCACCCAAACTACCAGGAAGTTCACTGTCTGGTGAAGAGAGACCTTCCCTCAGGGGGAAACTCTCCTGTGACAAGGTCAAAACCTGGGGTTTCTATACTCAAACTAAATAAACTGGGGATCTCTAGATTTCCATGTTGACAGGCCCTACACACACACACACACACACAGCACAGTGCCAGGCACATAATAGGTATTAATAAATGCTTAATTGATTTATTTTATCATCAACTCTTTAGGACTGGGATTCATTATCCTTCAGAATTTGCCTTTTACTATTATCTTTTCTATTGTAGTCATTGTTCTTTTGGTTTTGCTTTCTTTTGTATCAGATGTAAGACTGCCTCTGTTACTTGGAATTCCTTTCATTTATTATTTCTTAGTTACCACATATATCTAAATTTGTTCAATTGTTTCTCCATCCATGAACACCTGAATTCCTAGTTTTTCACTACTACAAAGAAAGCTGCAGTGAAAATTTTGTTGTACAGGAATCTTTCTGCTGCTTACCACTTTGGGGTATATGATTGATAGTGGGCCAAAAGATATAAACGGTGGGGCAGCTGGGTAGCTTAGTGGATTGAGAGTCAGACCTAGAGATGGGAGGTACGAGGTTCAAATCTGGCCTCAGACACTTTCCAGCTGTGTGCCCCTGGGCAAGTCACTTGACCCCAATTGCCTAGCCCTTACCACTCTTCTGCCTTGAAGCCAATACACAGTATTGACTCCAAGATGGAAGGTAAGGATTTAAAAAAAAAAAGATATAAAGTTTATTCATTTGTATAATACCAAACTTTTAGATTAATTGATGGTATTCTCATTGACTTTCCATTTTTTTATTACTGTAATCTGAATTTCTCTTAATTACCTACTTGGAACATTTATTCTACCTTTACATTTTTTCTTCTGAAAACTGTACCTATACTTTAATTTCTATTAGGAAATGATTCTTGGTCTTGATTCTTTTTATCAATTCCTGAATGACTCTTTGTTTTAATACTCAAATATACCAGCACTTAATACACTTTTTAAGTTTTCTGAATTCTTCCAGCTCCAACTCTCACATTCCTACCTTTTCCTAAATGAAAAGTAATGGAAGCTGGAATCCTGATAATGTTCTTGCTGAGATCTCATCTCTTGTCTATGAATATAATTTAATCTCTAGCTCTTATGTTATCTTTCTTTTTCTTAAAACACTTCTGCCCAATTAACCTCAAAAGAGCTGGGCCCAAGGTCTTCTCTCTTTGGGCACATGGCCCATTCTTCGGAGGGTTAAGTTCTCACTGACTGCTTAACCATCTTCTATGGTTCTCTCTTTGGCATGTAGTAGTCCACACATGATTATTCAGTTTCAGGAAAAAAAAGCTATTCTCACATGTATATTCAAATCCTTAGCCTGGGGATCTTTAGGTGAACCTACTTTCTTCCCCCTTTACCCAGCCTAAGAAGCAGAGGCAGAGACTAGGAATGTAAAATTTGGCAATAATTTCCCTTAAATAAGACAATTACACGTAAAAACATTTTTAAACATTTATTTCTTTAAATTTTGAGTCCCAAATTCTTTCCCTTCCTCCCTCCCCTGCCACTGAGTTGGTAAGCAATCTGATATAGATTTTGCATTTATAATCAATAATCTAAAACATTTTTCCATATTTCCACTTTTGTGGAGGAAAATTTCAAAAAAATGAAGAAAGTGAAATATAGTATGTTTTGATCTGGATTCAGACTATCATTTTCTTTCTGTGGGCCCTTTTTTCATCATGAGAGCTTTGAAATTGTCTTGTATCACTGTATTAATGAGAGTAGCTAAAACATTCATAGTTGTTCATTATACAATATTGCTATTTCTTGTGTACAGTGTTCTCTTGGTTTTTTTATCCCTTCTTTTCTACTACCACCTTGACACTTTTTAAGTTTTTAAAACTCTTTACATCCTGGCCCTGACTTACTTTTCAAAATCATACATTGTTATTATAAATGGCTTCCTTTACTGCTTATAAAATTTGTCTATATTAGACTTCTTTTAGAATCTCTTATGTCTCTGCACTTTTGTACTGGCTGGAATGAATTCCTTCCTTATCTCTGCCTCTTAGAATCCATTGTTTCCCTGAAAGTTTTTTTTTTTTAAACTTTTACCTTCTACCTTAGAATCAAGAAGAGTAGTGAGGGCTAGGCAATGAGGGTTAAGTGATTTGCTCAGGGTCACACAGGTAGGCAATGTTTGAGACCTGATTTGAACCCAGCCCCTCCTATCTGTAGGCCTGGCCTACAGATCCACTGGACTGGCCCCCCTGAAAATTCTTTCAAGTGACGCTTTGTACATATATCCTTTTCCCCGGTTCCTTCAACTACTAGTGCCCTGTCCCCTAAATTTTAACGTTTATTTTTCCTGTATATACTTATCTACATGTTGTTTCCCACTAACTGAATGTAAACTGGTTGAAGGCAAGCACTGTTTCATTTCTTTCTTTGTATCTCCAACATCTAACAGAATGTCAGGCTCATAGTACACAGTAGCTATTTAATAAATAATTGATCGGTGTGACATGAACTCAAGGCCCTTCATTATCCTGATTGTCTTCATCTGGATACCCTCTAATTTATCAATGCGATTTTAAAACTGTAGTGTCCAAAAGTGAGCACAGTGCTTCAGGTAAGGTCTGACTAAGGTGGAATAAAGTGGAATTATCATTTGGATAATCGCCTTGATCCTATGATGATCCATTGATGCTATGCCTCAATGAACCAAAAAGCTTTTTGGCTGCCATAACACAACTCCATCATTTTGATCCAGGACCCACTCAAACAGAACAGCTTCTAATTATGCTTCTCCCATCTTGTATCTGGGAAGTTGATTTTTTGAATTCAAGTGTTAGTCTACCATTATCCCTATTGAAATTCATTCCATCAGATTGGATCCAATGCTCTAGGATCCTGACACAGTTATCCATTGTTTCAGCTGACTTTCCAAGCTTTGGTTCTTTTGCAGATTTGATGATCGTGCCATCTAGGCCTTTATCTGTGCCATTAATAAAAAGGTTAAATAGCAGGGCCAAACGTAGTATAGGTGCTTCACTGAAGTTCTCTTGCTAGATTGATGTTGAAGTATTACCAAAATGATTCTTTGAGTTCAGCCATCTAACCAGTTTCAAATCCATCGAATTATATTATTATCTCATCTCCATCTTCTTCATAAATCAGGTACAGGAAATTTTACTGAAAAGATATTTTGCTAAAATATAAGGTATTCCTCTAGCATTCCTCTCAGCTACTAGTTTTAATAGTCCTGTCCAAAAAATAAAGTTACAGCATGAGGAAGACATACTGGCTATAATCTCTGCTTTCCTGTTTAGATGTTAAACAACTCTCTTTAGTAATATATTGTAGGATTTTCCTTGGAGTTGAAGGAAAGTTCACTAGACTGTATTTTGCAGACTCTGTTTGCTTTTCTTTTTTAAAAGCTAGGGCATTTTCCCTTTTCCAATAATGTGATTCCTATTTTCCTTGACTTAGGAGGGAAAAAAAATGGCTCCACAGTCAAATCTGCCAGTTATTTCAGAACCTGAGCAGGAAGGGGAAGAGAACAGGTATATAATGAATACCAGTTATGTGCCAGACATTATGCTAAACACTTTACAAATTTCTCCTAGATCTTCACAACTCTGAGAGAGAGGTGCTATTATTATCCCTATTTTACAGTTGAGAAAACGGAGGCAAACAAATTGAGTGACTTGCACAGGGTCAATCAGATAGTAAGTTTCAGAGGCTGGAGTCAAACTCAGGTCTACCCAACTCCAAGTCCAGTGCTCTATCTCTTCTTGTTTCCTTTGCCTTCAAGGGAAAACAACCTATGTGCCTGTGTTCTGCAGTTTTGTGCCTAAGACTTGGTAATAGTTGGCTATACTGGGGGCAACTGGGCAGCTAGGTAGCTCAGTGGATTGAGAGCCAGGCCTAGAGATGGGAGGTCCTAGGTTCAAATTTGGCCTCAGACACTTCACAGCTGTGTGACCCTGGGCAAGTCACTTAAGCCCCATTGCCTAGTGTAATAGAGGCTCCTCACTGGGATATTTAAGGTAAAAGAAATGCTGCAACAGTGACACTAAGAAATAGATTAGAGGAGAAGCTGGAATTCTCATTCCTTCCCCCACCCACTTCCTGTCTCTCTCTCAGTTGGTCCTAACAGCTCTTCTCAGATGGTAAGTTAGCAGCAACTTTCAATAGATTAATTTCACACTATAGTACTTTTTTTTTTTTAACCCTTACCTTCCATCTTGGAATCAATACTATGTATCCGTTCCAAGGCAGAAGAGTGGTAAGGGCTAGGCAATGGGGGTCAAGTGACACAGCTAGGTATAGTACTTTCTAAAAGGGATTTATTTCAAAGAAGAAAAGTTAGGGAGTTGGGAGAGGAAAGAGGGAATTTATGGTCACCCTAATCTACTATGAAATTCAATATAAGGAAGTAAAGTTGATTTGTCTCTGAAGGGATATTGTTGATAAATTGAAAAGGATCTTCAGAGCTATGCCCCAATCTTTTTCAATGTTAAGTCGCTAGCCAGGAATCCAGAGCAGTTGCCTGTTAGCCACAGTTCAAGAGAGAAGTGAAGTTTCAGATGCTGACTTTCTTAACTTCCTCCCTGAACAGATTCTTCTTTAGAATCTTCTTTCCTTCTCACCTTGATTGACAGATTCATCAACATTCCATTTCCTTGCATTTCCTTGCCAATCTCATTGATGTTTTAATCTCTTCTTCACACTAGCCCTTACCACTCTTCTGCCTTGGAATGAATACACAGTATTGATTGATTCTAAGACAGAAGGTAAGGGTTTAAAGAATATATAGTTGACTATACTGTCTTTCTAGCAGAATTAAAAAAATAAAGTCATCATTATTTATGTATTGGTTACATGCTCCAGAAGACAACAGACCTCTGACTGGAAATGAAGCCAACAAATGATCCTTTGAGACCTCTGAGAAGAGACCAACTCTTACTCTTATTACCTTCCTTGGATCCTTATTGGATGATCTCTAATCTTAGAGCTTCTGTGGTTCTATTGCAGAAATGTCAACCCAAATAGCAGTCCACAACACTCAGGACAGCCTAAACCAGATTAAAATGCAACTGGGTGATATTTAACAAAATAAATAAAAACATAAATAATGTTAATAGGTGGTTTTCTGAGTCAATATACATCCTGCAGGGATCATTGTGTATAGCTTAATGGCCTTCATTTCTGTTTGAGTTTGACTCCACTGCTCTTATTATATTGCTATTTAGTGTACTAGCAGCTCCTTCCTCTTTGAAGAGTCCAGCTCCCGCCTCAGCAAAAAGAGCCTCAAATGTATATTTAGGCTATAATCTTATAGCTGTCTTCCTTTCCTTTCTTCTCTGTGTAGCACTCTTCTTTGCAGCATCCCCATAAGGGTAAAGGCTCTCCTCTGCTTCAGATACCTCCTTTTGAAGCCTTGTTCCTGCTTCTTGTAGGAACATTTAATTCTTCTTAGCATCCTGGAGAGTAGACAGGCATTCTTGGACTCTTCTCCTTTAAGAAGGCAAATTAGCCTATTCTTGGAAACAAATAACAATCTTGGGACCATGGCAGAAATATGAAACTCTCATACAAGATACAAATCATTACATAATTACACTGCCCTACATTCTGGCTGAGATTCTAGTTCCTTACACTACTCATGGTGTTTATACTTCAACCCTAATCATCTGTCTAAAATCTTTGCAGTGAATTATCTCCTTTTCTGAAAATCCTGCTTAGCTTCCTTTCCTTAGTCTCAAATCCAACTCCATAGCCATGTCTTTACCTTTCCCTTGGTCCCAGCCTCCTAGGTATTTGACTTCTTTGTCTCAACCTCCAATTTTACTTATTAATTTACCTTTCAATTGTTCATTAATCTTTTGCTTACCTTGTCTAGTATAGCCAACTTCCTCTTTACTGTTCCTTAATTCTCTTTGATCTTCTAATCCTTTTATTTCCTCTTTAATTGTCCTTGATCTGGTTCTTTTTTCCAACCTGAAGGGGTCAAATTCAGCCTCTGACCTACTTCACAAGTCCAGTCCCTTCCAAACTGCGTACACAATTTCCTTCTTATTTTGCCAAGTGGCCCAGTAGGATAGAATAGGGAACTTGGAGTCAGGAAAACCCAAGTTCAAGTCCAGCCTTAGGCACTTACTACCTCTTTCTCTAAAGGCAAGTCACTTTACCACTCTGTTGCCTCAATTTCCTCATCTGTAAAATGATGATAATAACATCTATCTTCCAGAGTTGTTGTGAGGATATAATGAGGTAATATTTGTAAAGCACTTTGCAAACCTTGAAAGCACTATGAAAATGCTAGCTAAAGCTAAAAGTCCTCTCTTATCACACATTTTTTTCCCCATAGAAGCTAGAAGTAGACTTGTTCACATAGTGTTTATCATAGCATCTGAGAAAGAGGACTGGATTCAAAATAGAAAATCTGGCTTTAAATCCCAGCTATGTGACCATGGGCAAGACACTTAAAATTTCTAATCCTCAGGTTATCATATTTAAATGAGATTGTTAATACCTAACAGAGATATTGAGGAAAGTACTTTATAAGTTTTAAAATTCCATACAAGTCTAAACTAATGGGGAGAGAGGTAGGAGAGAAAAATTAATCCTTGATCATTTAAAAAAAACTAAATAAGATAGAATTTTTTTTAAAGTGGTACAGTGGATAGAGCCCTAGGCCAGGAATCTGAAAGACTCATCTTTCCTGAGCTCCAGTATGGTTTCTGACACATACTATTTGTGTGGCCCTGGACAGGTCACTTAACCCACTCTGTCTTAGTTTCCTCATCTATAAAATGAGTTGGAGGAAGGAAATAGCAAACCACTCCAGTATCTTTGCCAAGAAAACCCCAAAAGGGATCACAAAAAATCAGACACAACTTAATAACAAGCTGATTAAGAAAAATCACCAGAGGATATGAATAAAATCTTGTCCCATCAACTTTTTTTTAAATCCATTTGACCCTTCCCTTTAACCTCAGTAAATTTATCATTGTTTGATTGCTTTTGATGGCAGACAAGTCTCACACCATGAACTCATTCTAGTAATAAGTGGGTTATGAGATTTTTATCTTTGTAAGGATAATTTATCTAGGACAATGAGGGATTAAGAGACCTCTCCTAGGTCATCTATCCAGTTTGTATCAAGATTTGACTCCAGGTCTTTCTTATTTCAAGGCCAGAATATTATCTACTCTCTCTACAGCTACTGCTATGTATAAGTATGAGAAGTTTAACACACTAGGAGTTCTATTTGCCTTATACTGCCAGTTCAAAACTTTTTCTCAACATCCTCTCTAGAACAGACATGTGGGGAAAATGTTTCAAATCACTAATAATTAGATAAATTCAGATGAAGCAAATTCTCCTTATTGGGTTGGCAAAGATAACAAAAAAATGAAAATAACACTTGTTAGCAGGGATTTGGGAGGACAGGTACACCAATATTCAGTTGGCTGAGTTATGAATTCGAAATATACTCCAAGAGTCACCAAATTGTGCATATCCCAGTAATACCACTTTTCTGCTTAAACCCCAAGAGATCATACAAAAATATTTATAACACTCTCAGTGTTAACAAAGAACTGGAAGCTAAGGGGGTACCCATCAATTGGGCAATGGTTAAACAATTCATGCTATTTAAATGTAATAAAATATCACATTGTAAGATGTAGTAAAAAGGATAGTTTCAGAGAAATTTGGGAAGGTTTGTATGAATGGATACTGACTAAAGTGAGCCCTACCAGGAGAACAACAAAATTGTAAAGGTAAATGTTTAACTTTGAAGCACTTAAGAACTATAATCAGCACTACCCCCTCACCATTGCTCTCTTGAGGACCTCCAATGAAGCATGTTATTCATCTCAACAGGGAGGTCATGAACTCAAGGTGCAGAAAGACATATTTTTAGATACTGATGCTGTATAGATTCATTTTGTTTTACAATACTTACTTTACAAGGGCTTTTTTTCCTTTGTTTTTAATTTGAGGTAAGATTAGGGTTGGACAGCTAGGTAGTACAATAGAGTACCAGGGCAGGAGTCAGAAAGACTTGAGTTCAAATTTGGCCTCAGGCACCAGCAGTGTGACCCTGGGCAAGTCACTTAACCTTGTTTGCCTTTGTTTCCTCAACTGTAAAATAAACAGGAAAAAGAAATGGAAAACCACTCCAGTATTTGCCAAGAAAACTCTCAAAAGGGGTGACAGAGTCAGATTTGATTGAAAACAACTGAACAACAAGATGAGGCTTGGAAATAGCAGTGTTAAAAATGAGGTTTAGTGAAACTTTTTTAAAATGCACATGAGAAAAAAGAAGGAACCTCAAAAGGAAGCACAAAGGAGGAGGGCATCTTTGAAAGTAACATAACTTTTTTTTTTAAAGAAAACAAATATGAAATGAAGATTCATGCTTTCTTTTTTTATTATTATTACATACTTAGTCACTACCACTACCCTGAACCAAAAAAAAAAATTTAACTAAACAAATGCATAAAAATTATGTACAAAATCATAAACTCCGCATTATTTATAATTTGTTTTAAAATGCATAAATTATACATGTATACTAAATATAAACATCTGCTTTTGAATTCCCTTTGGATTTATTTTACTTGGATACTTTTTTCTCTTTATTTTGTGGCTATTTTAAAAAATGTAATCATGGTCTGTATTGTTCTTATTTTCTTTTCTTTTTTTCATATATTTTCCATATTATCTTTCTGTTTCCAATATTTGTCATTTCTAATAATGTAATACAATCCATTATATTCAATTATCACAACCTATTCAGCCATTTTGCTCATTTATTGCATTTGTGTTATTTCCAATTATTTTGTCATAAAACAAAGCTTCTATGAATATTTTCATATGTACACAAGCTTTTATCCTCACAATAATGCCCTTAGCGCCTAATCAGATCCATGATTTCTTACCCTTTCTTGTGTCATATCATATATGTGAAAATGCCCCCTTTTTTAAGTTAAAAAAAATTTTTTTAAATAGCCTTCCATTCTGATGATGAAAAATGCTACCCACCTTCTAATAGAGAGGTGATGAACTCAAGTTGCAAAATGAGACATACATTTTCAGGCTCATTCAGTGTGGAAATTTGTTTTGCTTGACTTCACATATTTGTTGCTAAAGTTTTATTTCTTATTCAGTCTTATAGGGGTAGAGGGAATGGAGAACTAGACATAGAATTGCCAAAAAAGGAAAAAAGAAGGCAATTAAAACACATTTTTGAAATGCACAGAAAAAAATGGAAGGAAAGTCAGAAGGAATAACAGATAAACAGGATATTTTTGAAATTTTAAAATGTTGAATTTATTTTATATATAGATATCTATATCTATTTTTTAAACCCTTGCCTACTGCTTTAGAATTGATACTAACTATTGGTTCCAAGGCAGAAGAACAAAAAAGGCTAGCCAATTGGGATGAAATAACTTGCTTACATAGCTAGAAAGTATTTGAAGTCAAATTTGAACCCAAGTCCTCTCTTCTCGAGGGCCTAACACTATCCACTGTGCTACCTAGCTGCTCTTACTTTGTTATATATATTAAAAGAAAAGCAAGCTATACATAACAGAAATTAATAGGTTTTTTTCACATGTACTGTGTTCAACTTTTCTATAGATGTAATGTGAATTTGTAGGGAAATATTTCTGTTTTATACAGTAAATATTTTGTAGCTTCTATCATGCTATCTTACAATAAACATTTTTTTTATCTAAACCCTTACCTTCTATCTTGGAGTCAATACTGTGCATTGGCTCCAAGGCAGAAGAGTGGTAAGGGCTAGGCAATGGGGGTCAAGTGACTTGCCCAGGGTCACACAGCTAGGAAGTGGCTGAGGCCGGATTTTAACCTAGGACCTCCCGTCTCTAGGCCTGGTTCTCAATCCACTGAGCTACCCAGCTGCCCCCTACAATAAACATTTTTACCAAGATGTAAAAAAAAAAAAGAAATTAATAGTTTCTATCTGCATCAATACTCATAATAGTTTATATCATCCTTTTAGGAAGGGCCATTCTGAAAAAGGTATTACAGTACCATCTCAAATGAATTATCTGGAGGACATTTCATTCTAAAACTGAACTTTATGCTCACCACTGTTATTGCAAATAATAAATAAACACATAATAAATAAATAATAAATAATAAAGCTCAGACCTTTTACCAAAAAAATGCCTTAATAGGGGCAGCTAGGTGACCCAGTAGATAAAAAAGCCAGGCCTAGAGTCAGGAAAGGTGGTTTCAAATCTGGTCTCAGATATGTCCTTATCTAGTGTGACCCTGGGCAAGTTGTTTAACCCCAATTGCCTGGCCCTTGGAACCAATACTTAGTATCAATTCTAAGACAGAAGGTAAGAGTTTGAAAAAAAAGAAAATGTTTTAGGGAGGCTTTTTATAAAGCATAATTATCACTTTTCAATACTTCCTGCACTCCTTTAGAACTCTCCCTCATAGCAAAAAAGACTCACAAAAAATCATTAAACTGATATGTTGACCATGTCCAGCAGAGTCTGCAGCTTTCTGCATCCCTGAGCTTACCACCTCTCTATCAGTAGGAAGTAAACATATTTCATCAGTCCTTTGGAATCAAGATGGGTCATCACATTAATATGGATCCTGGAGTCTTTGTGGTTTTTCTTTACATTATCATGGTCATTGTGGCTACTCCCTTATTTATACTGTCTTCATTCTGCATCACATCAGATTCGCCAAGTTTCTCTGAACTCCTATTTGTTGTTATTTTTTTGGTACAGTAATACTCTATTGCATTCATATACCATAATTTGTTCCACCACTCTCAACTGATTTTTTTCTGTTTTTTTTCCTACCACAAAAAAATAATGCTCTGAATATTTTGCATAAATATATATACAGACAGACATAGTATATATATACATATTTATATATAATAGTGTGCATTGTATATATGTAGACAAAATATGTGTGCAAATGTCACATACATATACATATATACATATATTTATATATCTACTTTGAACTCATTGAAATCCAGGCTAGTGATAGAATCTTCAGATCAAAGGATGTAACAGGTCAGTCATTTTTCTTGCAAAATTCTAAATTGCTATCCAGAACAATCGGACCAGTTCTCTACCAGCAATATATTATTGTGTCTATATTCTCACAGCCCCTTCAATATGATTCCATCTTTTATAATCTTTGCTAATTTGGTGTGTATGAATTTTAATCTACCCATCTCTCATTATTTATGATTTGGAGCATTTTTGTGGGCTTCCAATTGGTTTTCTAACTTTTATGCCTTCTTGGTTCCTTCATTTCCTATACTGCTGCTCAAATTAGAATAAAAAAATGCTAGCTCCTTTTCTCAATGTAAAATTGGTAGAGAGCAATCATAGAGAATATACATATAATAGTGGCAACTTGCTGGTAATATTCAGAAACATACAATTTGTAAAAGTTCCTTTTCATGCAATCATTTATTTTTTGGTTTTGTGCTCTTTTTTTCCATATAAAATTATGTGTTTGGGTTTAGAAAGGTTCAAGTAAGGGAGACTGCTAGGTATTGAGAGCCAGGCCTAGAAATTGGAGGTCCTGGGTTCAAATTTGGCCTCAGACATTTCCTAGTGAACCAATGATTCTGAAAAGATTATGCTTTTAAAGTAAGCTACTAGAAGTAAAAGTCTATATACCCTTTAATCAGGTTGTGTTGGCAAATGTTAAGCAATACCTCATACATACACACATACTTGACAGACTAAGTTAAATCTTCATATATTCCATCATTTTATTAAGCTTTAACATTCAACAAAACAATAGTTTTTAATATTTATTTTTATATACTAATTTTTATACTGTTTGATAATTTCTGAAGTCAAAATACTTACAGTGAAAATATAACAATCCCCCTACTCCCAAAAGCTGGTTTCAAGTTGGCTCCTGCCTTTAACTCAGAAATCCCATTCCCAGGAATATTCTCCAAAGAGCTCAAAATTAGGTGCCTGTTGATTGGAGAATGGTTAAACAATGCCTTGCATTATGTTAGCTTTTAGAAAAAATAATAAAAGACTAATTCATTTCCCTTATCAATGAGAAATACTGTACCAGTCCTCAGGGTTACTAATCTAAGTGCAGTAAGAAGAGAATTAGGACATAGGGTAATTCGTATATCTTTCACTTAGAATACATGGTGACAGGTCAGAGTAAGCAGGATTAAAAGGAGTAGAACTGCTCTAGGAACAGGGGAGAGTTGGGAGGAAGACGGATCCACCACCTTTCTCCACCTCTCAGGCTTGGGGAAGTGAGGCCCAGAGAACTACAAGTTCCAGAATCCCAATGCTACCTCATTTAGGCCTTTGGCCTGGCATAGTGTGGGAAATCACTCTGGAGGAGTGAGGTGGAAGTGGGAAGAGGCAAAACAAATTGCTCTTTTGATTCATGTTTCTCCAAATGAGAATCAGCAAACCGAGGTTCTAAGACATTTCTTGGCTTCTAGTTCAATGCCAATTTATAATTGAGATTTAATTTAGGACGTTTTTGGAAGACCTTTATCATTCTAAAGTGATATCTTGTCAGGATTCAAAATACTGCTGAATTTGGAGTTGGAAGAAATGGTTTTATTTCAATCACAGGCAAATGAAATACTTAGATTTGTGATTCAGAGGACATTGCCTGTCACGTCAGATTTTTTTTTAACTACGTATTGGGTCTTTTTGGATGAAAATTTTTCCTCTTTTTTAGAGTGAGTGGGGTTTCTTGGATGTTTCTTGGGAATGGGAAGGCATACAAGGGACATTGTAGAATTTTTTTTAAAAGATAGCAGTAAAATCTATCTAAAAATAAAAGCACCCAGAAGAGAGCAGAAAGGAATTAAGAAGGACCGACAAGAAAAACTCTGTATATTGCATTTTAATATTTGACCTGAAACCCTGAATGTTTACTATACAGAGCTGGGCTTTAAAAAAAGTTTTATATACAGGCCTCTCTGTACATAGGAATGCTCATGGGGGCAGCTGGGTAGCTCAGTGGATTGAGAGCCAGGCCTAGAGCCAGGAGGTCCTAGGTTCAAATCTGACCTCAGATACTTTCTAGCTGTGTGACCCTGGGCAAGTCACTTGATCCATTGCCTAGCCCTTACCACTCTTCTGCCTTGGAGCCAATACACAGTATTGACTCCAAGATGGAAGGTAAGGGTTTAAAAAAAAAAAAGGAATGCTCATAGTTCTTAATATTTGTTGAGTTCATAATAAAATGTAGAACTTTTAAAAAACACACACTCAAATGAAAAGAATGAGAAAAGGAAGTGACCATGGCAGCAGAAAAATATCAGACTATAAAACAAACCCACAAAAATCAATCCCATTTCCACATAGTTGTAACAAAATCCAGTGAGCAATAATAGGGATATCTATTCAAAACTACAAAATCCATAAGCAATCTCAGACAATCTACCAAGTCATATTTGAAATATATTAATACTTTACAAATCCCTAATTTACACATTGGCTTGTTTTGTTTTGTTTTGTTCTGGGTTTTTTGTTTTTTTTTGCAAATCAAAACTACTCTGAGGTAAAGATTACAAAAGATGGAAACTTTTTCCATAGACTCAGAAGACAATCACAACTGATGGAGTTGTAAATTGAGCAAAACAGAAGGAATCATTGTAGGTTTTTTAACAAAGTAGAGATGGATGGAAATTAAGGATTTAGGCAGTATTAGAGAGCAGCTGTCAATTAAGAGGTGCCTTGATCTAACTTCAGAACTACTAGGAACTTCATGATGTTCCTGGATGTAGCATATCTGAGCTACCCCTTTCAAGCTCCTTTGTTTTGTGCAGCAAGGGCCATTTTAGGCCTTGTTGTCGTGGTTGCGAATGAAGGACTTTCTACTCTGATCGGAGTACATTCCCTATACTTGGCACCCTCTGTTATAAAATCCTCTTTTCCCAATATCTTCTTTTCTGATCCAACCATCCCCTCCATCTCCAGGGTACAGCGGTGAGATCATCCTCAGAGCAGCTGAAATGTGTTGTTTTAAGACTCAGTGATGTTTAAAGGTGTTATTCTCAAAGTAAACCAGGAGGAATTAGAAATAGTGCACTCAGATGGATATGATTCTGGAGATAACACCAGACTTGAGAAAGGACTTTCATTGACTTTCTTCTCTAGTCACTGAGGATTTTCAGTTCCCTTTTTGTGGAGTCCTGGAAAAGAAACAAACAAACAAACAAACAGAGATTGAATTTTTTAATTTTGATTCTCAGGTGATAGGTCCAATTAGGTTATGTTGGAAAGCAGAATACTGCTTTTGGAGTCAGAGGACTTTGGTTCAAAATGTGGCTCTGGTACTTACTGATTGTGGGCAAGTTATTTAACCTCTCTTGACCTCAGTTTTTTTCAACTGTAAAATGTAGGGGTTAGATCAGATTATCTTTAAGGCCCATTTCAACTTTAGAATCCCATAAATCTCTATATTGCTTAATAATTGATTTCTAATTCTATTGTCTGTTCTGTCTCTCCAGCTACATTATAAGATTTTCAGGATGAAAGATGATTTTATTTCTGCTTGCCTATATTGTTAAAATAATTAATAGCTTGTCTGCCTGCTTCTGAACTGTTTTATATTTAACTGCTGGAATAGTTTTCAACTAATACCATTATGTTAATTTCCTTCTATACCAACTCCAAATACTTCAGCCCAGCAAACCCTTTACAGTTTCAAATTTCTTCGTTCATATCTCATTTACTTCCTGTTATGAATTCTGATTGCAGTGTCAAAGCCTTGAGTTATTATTTCCTGCCTTCAAAATGGAGCTCAGCCAACTCTTCACAGAAATGTCCTGTGAATATTCCCTTTAGTAAATAACACTCTGTCCTATCAAGCTACCCTTTCTTCCACTTTATTTCTATGCTTTTCTTTCTTCCATCATTTCTCCCCAGATTGCTATGCAGCATTTAAACGATGTTAAAGCCACATGTTCCCAATACCCTTAACTCCAGGTTTATTAGTCTTCCTAAACCAGCAGTTTCCTTTGTTCCTGCTCAAAAACCAGATCATATCTCTAGTTTCTGTTTCTTATTTCAGTTTGTGAGGCAAGAATTTATATTCTGCAGAAGTGGTACTTAATAAAGCTACACCAAAAAGACTCTACAGGACTATTCCCCCTCAAAACTCAATTTTGTGGAAAACCATAAACATGAAGAAAAGCTAGAGAAACAAAAGTGAAATTTTACATATGAGAGATTGGTGAGTTTACCTTCCCAAGACAGTGCTATTCCAGTCTTTTTTAAGCATCTACTATATGCCAAGCACTGTGCTAAGTCCTAGGGCTACCAAAAAAAAGGCAAAAGATGGTCCCTGCCCTCAAGGATCTTAAATCTAAAGGAAGGACACAACCAGCAAACAACTATATACAAACAAGTTGTACAAATTAGAGGTAATCAACAGAGGGAAGGAGCTAGCAGTAAGAGGATTCAGGAAAGATTTTCTGTAGAAAATGACATTTTAGCTGGGACTTTAAGGAAGCCAGGGAAGTTAGGAGGTAGGGCTGAGGAGGAAGAACATTCCAAGTATAGAGGACAGCCAATGAAAATGTCTGGAGGTTGAAGATGGAGAGTCTAGGTCAGTGTCACTGGATTGAAGAGTATATGGTAAGAGGATGGAAAGTGTCAGGCATAAGATTATAAAAGAGGACTTTGAACATCAAACAGTGGATTTTTTTATTTGTTCCTGAGATGATAGGGAATCACTGGAGTTTATTGAGTAAAGGGTCAGATTTGTATTTTAGGAAAATCACTGGAAAATGTAGAGTGGGGAGAGATTTGTGGCAGGCAGACCCATAAGCAGGATATAGGCATGAGGAAATGAGTACCAATAACAGGGTGGTACAGAGAAGAGGAGAGAAGACATATTTGAGACAAAAGTTACAAAGGTTAAATCAACATGCCTTAGCAATAGATTGTATATTGAGGGGCAAGGGAGAGTGTTGAGAGAGAAGTTAAGGATGATTCTTAGATTGTTAGTAGAGGGGAATGGTAAAATAATGGTGTCCTAGAGTCTGGGAAATAATAGCACCTACCTTGCAGGGTTGTTTCAAGGATCAACTATGATAATATTTGTAAAAATATTTAACACGGGTGTTAAAAAAAACTTAACACGGGTGCCATATAAATGTATATTTCCTTTCCCCTTTTTCCCTTTCCCCTCCTTGACAGTAATAGGGAAGTTGGAAGGAGAGAAGGTTTGAGGAAGAAACTATTAAGTTCACTTTGGGGCATATTGAGTTTAAGATGTCTATTGAACACCAAGTTTGTTTGAGATGTCTAATTAGAAGTTGGAGTTTTGAAATTGGAAACCAACAGAGAGGCAAGGGATTGATAAGTAGATTTGAGAATGATCAGTAAAGAAATTATAATTGAATCCATGGGAGTTGATGTAATCATCAAGTATAGTATAGAGGGAAAAGAAGAAAACATGGCCAGGATAGAGCCCTGTGTGACATCCAGTTGGTAGGCATGACTTAGATGAAGATACAACAAAGGAGACTGAGAAGAAATGATTAAAGAGGTAGAAAGAATCAGGAGAGAATGGAGTAATGAAAACCTAAAAGGAAGAAAGAATCAAGAAGACAGTGAATGACAGTGTCAGAGGTTTCAGAGAGGTCAAGAAGGATTAGGATTGTGAAAAGGCTGTTGGATTGGGTAATTAAGAGATCACTTGTAATTTTGGTTGAATGATAAGGCTGGAAGCCTCCCTATTAGGAAAGCAGGTGTTGGGGAGGAGAGAGGATTGTGAAGGCATTGAATCCACTGAAGAAGGAAGGGAGGTGTCCTAAAAAGTCTATAGGCAATAACTACCAGGATTTTGATTTAGATAATAGATGTAAGTTCTATGAACTTCAATGGAGAAGTTACTAAGTGATCATGCAAAGGGCAGAATTTGTGGCAATGGGGATCAAGAAGTATTCCAACTCCTCCATCTTGACCAATGACTTTGGGGGAATTAGCCAGTGCTGCTAGAAAGGTTGGCCAGGGAGATTGTCATAAGGAGGAAACCAGGTCTCAGTGAGAGCCAGAAGATGGAAGGAGTGGGAAAAGGAAAAAAAATTAAGATGAAAGTAAGTTTGTTGCCTATGAAAAAGGCATTGCAGAGGGCATCAAGGAAGGGATCCCTTCTCATAGATCTGACAAGGAAACTATTTTATGCTCCTGTAATTTGCTTATGCTATCATCCTTTCTGTCTAAATCATATATCCATGTTGACCATATCTTGGTATACGGTGTGAGATATTGGTTTATACCTAGTTTTTGCCATATTGTTTTTCAGTTTTCCCAGTAGTTTTTGCCACTCCCTTCTCTCTTCTGACATTGCCCACTCTGCTACAGACCCTTATCACCGCATGCTTGGACTATTATAATAGCTTGCTGGTGGGTCCACTTGCCTCAAGTTTCTCCCCATTCTACTCTATCCTCCAGTCATCCACCAAAGTCATTTACCTAACCAACAAATTTGACCATGTCATCTCCATACTCAGTCAGCTCCCAAATTCTCTGTCACCTTCAGAATCAAATATAAAATCACTTGTTTGATATTGAAAGTCTTTTATAACCTAGCCCTCCTCTATCTTGCCAGCCTTATTAGAACTTACTTTCTGACATGTTCTCTTCAGTCCAGTGAAAATGGCCTCCTTTTTGTTTCAAGAAAAAGACACTCCATTTCTCCATTCTAGCCATTTTCTCTGGCTGTTCCCCATGCCTGCAATGTTTTCCCTCCTCTTCTCACCTACTAGCTTCTCTGACCTCCCTTACGTCCCATCCAAAAAACTATCTTCTATGGCAGTGATGGCAAACAGGTGCCAAAGATAGCGCACAGAATACTCTCTTTGAACCCTCGGTCATACTCCCTCCCCACCTCCCATCCCCCACCCCCAGAGTTTGCTACTAGAAAGTCAGAACTGCTCCTTTCCCCCTCTCCACTGTGCCTGATGACATTTTTTCACCCACCCAATGGGGAGGGAGAGCTTTCTCCCTCCCCTATGTGGAGTATGGGGGGGATACCCAGCATGTGGGGGAGGGGGCATGGCACTTGGTCTCTGGGGTGGGGCCCAACACACTGACCCTAAAAGGTTCCCCATCACTGTTCTATAGGAAACCTTTCCTAACCCCTCTTAATCTTGAAAAAGCCTTCACTCTATTAATTATTTCCTATTTTTTTTTTGTCTATAGATTGTTTATTTTTGTCTCCTCTATTATAATGTTAGCTTCTTAAGGACAAGGACTGTCTTTTGCTTCTCTTTGTATCCCTAGCACTTAGCACAGTGTATGACCCATAGAAGGCACTTAATAAATATTTATTGATTAATTGACTGACTGTTCTCTTCCTCATCCAAATCACACCAATCATATTTCCCCAGGATCCAGTTACTCTCCCCCTCTCTTAATTTTCTAATCAGAAGCATACAAAAAGATACTTCTCAGCTACTCAGCTATATTCCATCCCATATGTTCTCCCCAAGAAACATGTATTTATTTGTTATGTTGTAGAAGGAATTCTTTTTCAGGTGCCAGGTTGGACTAGATGGCCACTAAACTCCTATCTAACTGAAATTAATGGATTCTATACACACACACACACTCCTCCCACACACCTCCTCTGGATAACAGTTATATTCTACTGTGTTTACCCTACACACTGACACCTCCCAAGGCACCAAATTATACTCTATTCTTCTTATTCCCTACACACACACATATGAAGTGATACCTCCACAAGGATCTAATTATACTGTTTCCTATGTCCTCTACCACCATCCCCAACACCACACACAGAGTAACTCCTCCCCAAGGTAAACTCTTCAATATTTGCAGAGTAACACTTAAGGACTCTTAAATTCTCTCTTCTTTGTTGTCCCTCTAGACTTAACTAGCAAACACACACACAAATATTCACACACATATTTGTCATAGAGACATTTTTATCTCCTCCCCTATGTTTCCTATCCCAACTGGTAATGGCATGTTTTCAGGACCATTATATTATTTTCTCTCTGAATTCTTTCACAAAGACACAAAAACTCCATAAAATTCAATTTATGAAGGTGGAAGGAAGAAAGATCTTATGATTATTTAATTCATTTTTTAAAAATTTCAAATTCCAAATTCTCTCCCTCCCTTCCTCTACCCCCCTCCCCAGATAGAGTAATCTGATATATGTTATACATGTGATATCATGCAATTTATATTTCCATATTCATCATGTTGTAAAAGAAGACACATCACACATATAAGTAAAATTTGATGAAGGAAAAAAAGTGAAAAAATAATATTTTGATCTAGATTCTGACTTTATCAGTTCCTTCTATGGCTGTGGATAGCATTTTTCATCATGAGTTCCTTAGAGTTGTCTTGGATCCTTGCATTGCTGATAATAATTAAGCCATTCACAGTTAATCACCATACATTACTCTTACTATGTACAATGTTCTCCTGATTCTGTTCACTTTGCATCCAGCTTTTCTTTCTTTCCAGGTTTTTCTGAAATTGTTCTCTTCATCATTTCATACAGTTATATACCACAATTTGTTCATCAATTCCCCAATTGATGGACAATCCCCTCATTTCCCAATTCTTTGCCACCATGAAAAGAGCTGCTATAAGTATTTTTGTATAAATTGGTTCTTTCCCCTTTTCTTTGATCTCTTTGCAATACCTAGACCTAGTAGTGGTATTGTTGGGTCAAAGAGTATACACAGTTTCATAGCCTTTTGGGCGTGGTTCCAAATTGTTCTCCAGAATGGTTGTATCAGTTCAGAAGATCACTAACAGTGTATTAGTGTCCCAATTCTCTCATATCCCTTCCAGCATTTCTCACTTTCCTTTTCTGTCATGTTATCCAATCTTATACAGGTGAGGTGGTATTTCAGAGTTGTTTTAATTTGTACTTCTGTAATCATTAGTGATTTAGGACATTTTTTCATATGACTCTAGATAGCTTTGATTTATTTTCTGAAAACTATCTGTTTACATTCTTTGACCATTCCCAGTCAACTGGTAAATGGCCTTTATTTTTATTAATTTGGTTCCATTCCCTTTATTTTTTAGAAAAATAAGACACATACGTGTATATGTGTGAGGGAAGACTTTCAGTCTTTTTTTTCTCATTTTCCTTATCACTCACTTCCTGATTCCCTTCTTTCTAATTGTGATTTTCTTTGGGGGCTGGATCTCAAAGCATCTCAGTCTCCTTTCACACTGGACAAGTCACCATTCACCAGCCTAAGTCTCTGCCCTAGATGACTTTTGGGGGGTCAAAACTAGCTCCAGTTGGATGCGCTCTTCCCTCAGGCTTAGTGGAGGACTGCCCAATTCCCCGTACACGTAGTGTTATGTCCTGGTGACCCGACCCACTCCATCTGTTCCTTGGTTCTTTGGCCCAACACTGGCAGTTAGTTCAGACTCCGATGGCATTGGAAGATCAGAGACTGCTTTTCCTAGCTCCTTGCAATTCAGAGCTTTGCAGAGTTGGTGATTCCATATTGCAGCCCTTGGCAGGCTTTTGCTCTTGAAAGGCTCACAGTCAAGGCTCAAGGCTCAGTCTTGAACCACTATAAAGTGCTTTATGTTCCCTTCTCACCACGACTGCTAGTGCCTCCCCTCTGAGATTGCCTTCTATTGTGTAAATTTATAAATTTTGTCTAGACATAGCTATTTGAATGTTGTCTTTTCCATTGGAATGTGAGCTCCTTGAGGGCAGTGACTATTTTGGCTTTACTTTGTTGCTTCATGGTGTCTAGCATATAGGGAGTCCTTGATAAATACTAACAAAAGATTTACTTAGTCATAGAAAGGGAAAGGATATTCAAAGAGAATACTGAACTGATTCTGCTGAGCACATGTCCCCCTGCCTCTGAGCGGAACATCAGGGTCAAACAGAGGGAGGAACTGAAGCTAAACTTATGATTTTTTTCTACTTACCCAACTGCCTGAGCCCTTAATCCTCTGAATGAATTAAGTCTTGTGTGTGATTTCAATACTTTTTTAAGGAAAAAAACTATCCCAGCCCACCCAGCAAAAGATTCTGATATTCAGACATTCTCCCTACAGTTGCAAGTAAGAAAGATAAATACATACCATCTCTATTCTTTAGTATGCAAACTGAATACAGACATATAGTCATCCTTCAGGAAGGTAAAGGTGGCCAACGGAGAAATGGATATACATAGATCTATTCTTTGTTCTAGAAAAAAAGAGAAGAAATGGCCTAGGATCAGCTAGATGACAAAATGGATAAAGTGCTTGGTCTAGTGTCAGGAAGACTTAAGATAAAATCCAGACTCAGACACTTACTAGCTGCCTGCCTCAGTTGTTTGTTTGTTTGTTTTTTAACTATAAAATGGGAATAATAAAAGCATCTATCTGCTGTGAGGATCAGATGAAATAATATTTGTAAAGCACTTAGCAGAGTGTCTTACATATAGTGTACAGTGCTTTAAAAAAGCATGTTTCTTTCCTTCTTGAACAAGATTTCCTATCCTAAACTATACTATAAAGCAGACATCAAAACAATTAGGTACTGGTTAAAAAATAGAAAACTCCATCAATAGAACAGATTAGGTACGCAAGCTCCAGAAGCAACTGAACATAGTGGGTATAGTGTTTGGTAAATCCAAGGAAACCAATTACTCTAGCTTAATAAAAATTACTGGGAAATTGGAAAGCCGTCTGTATTAAATGAGTTGTAGATCAGCATCTCAACATAAAACACAATAAGCTCTAAATGGGTACATATTTTTTCTCTTTATTTATTTTTAAAGTATTTTTCCATGGTTACATGTTTCGTGCTCTTCCATCCCCTTTTACCTTCCTCCTCCTGGAGCTGACAAGCAAACATGGGTTATACATGTATTATCACTCAAAACATTTCCATATTATTCACTTTTGTAATAGAGTAATCTTTTAAAACCAAAACTCCAAATCATATACCCTTATGAACAAGTGATAAATCATATGCTTTTCTTTTGCATTTCCACTCCCACAGTTCTTTCTCTTGATGTGGATAGCATTCTTTCTCATAAGTCCCCCAAAATCGTCCTGGATCATTGTATTGCATTTAGTAGCAAAGTCTATTCCATTTGATTATCCTACAATGTTTCAGTTACTGTGTACAATGTTCTCCTGGTTCTGCTCATTTCACTCCACATCATTTCATGTATCTTTTTAGTACTTGCAGAAATCAAGTAGTTCATCATTCCTTATAGCATGATAGTATTCCATCACTATCATATACCATAATTTGTTCAGCCATTTCCCAATGGAGGAACACCCCCCCCCCCATTTTAGTTTGGTCATATTTTAAACAAATTAGATTAGAAGAAGATGCCTTTCATGTGTAATTGGATTTTGGATTATATAGAGAATGTATTAACATACAGAGTAGGTCCAAATTTTCTATGTGGAGATGCAAAAGAACCTGGCTCTAAGAGATTCATGTTGGCATCAAATAAAAATGCTTTAGAGAGATTGCAGAACATGCGCAGAAATTCTGCACCTGGTTCCAATCTGCTAACCATATGGTTAGAAGGAATCCTTTCTAATTTGCTACTTTTCAGTTAGAACTAGAGGAATCTTCAAAAGGGCCCAAGTCTATAAATGCTCATCTCTTCCCCTCATTCTCTTGACTGCTCTGCTTATGTTTAGATTGCACTGATCTCATCCAATGAGAAACAATGTTAATATTCAGTATTACTTGATCCTCGTTAGGAGTCCTGTCATAGGAGTGATATTGGAATCTTTGTGTCTTTAGGGGCCTCTGCTGCAAATCACTTAACCTAATTGCCTAGCTCTAGCCTTTACCACTCTTCTGCCTTGGAACTAATCACTAGTATAGATTCTAAGACAGAAGCTAAGGGTTTAAAAAGGAAAAAAAATCTTTTGGGGGGCAGCTAGGTGATTCAGTTGGATAGAGTGCCAGGCCTGAGGTTGGGTGGACATAGATCCTAATTTGGCCTCAGAAACTTCATAGCTGTGTGGCACTTAATCCTGTTTGCCTAGCGTTGCCTTCTGTTTTAGAATTATTACTAAGACAAAAAATAAAGGCTATTTAAAAAAAAATCTTCAACTCATACTTGTGAGAGGTATATGATCTGTTTCTAATATTTTTAATAATCTGATCATTAATTTTAGGGTGCCAAATTCATTTAGAATGAATTGAAGAATATGGTTAAGAAACATGTAGCTTTCAAAGCTCATCTATAATTTCTTCTGGATTTCTATTCCCTTCTAATTTGAGGGGAAGGGGGTGTGATAAAACTCCTATCTCCTTCCTGCTCCCCCTTTCCCGGTTGGGGAAAAAAGTCCCTCCATATGCATAGTCAAACAAAAAATTCCCACATTGGTCAAATCCAAAAATGTATGGATATTTCTTCATATTCTAAATATTTAGTACATCACCTCCCTATCAGGGAGTAGACAGCATGATTCATTATAAGTCTTCTTGAATCATGGTTGGTTATTCCCTTGATCAGAGTTCTTGTCTTTTAATGTTTTTCTTGCTAGTATGTCAAATGTTCTGGGTCTGGGTCAGACCTGGCTTAGACAGATATGGTGGTTCAGGCTTAGGAGTGATACAAAATGACTTACTCATTGACCATGTAATATTTAACAAGTTTATTTAAGCAATAAAAGGAAAAAGATATTCCTCAAAGAAAGTAATGGTTCAGTTGGATGTAGTTCCCCTTACATAGTAAGGGGATATAGTTCTCCTTATATAGAAATAAGCCCAGTCAGGATTTGCATGATATCTGAGGAGCAATAATTACTCATGTTCTAGGATTTTATACTGTAGAATAACCAAGATGCTAAATCAATGGTTCAAGTTATAATTCCTTAGGCCAATTAAATCTTTAGAATGGCTTCATTTCCTTTTTAGGAAAAAACTCAACTATGTTGCAGGAACCAGTTTTATTAGCATTAGATGTTGCTCCTAAACATCAGTGGCATACATAGTGACACCTCCCCTAGAATCCAATTAGTCTTCCTGTATTCTACTCTCTCCCCTCTTTCTTCCTTACCACATAGTGGACCTTCTTGCAATATCTACTTTTCTCTTCCCTGTGGCCTTTCCACACACCTGTCTAGGAACGTAGTTACACCTCTCTTCTCTCTGCGCAGAGACAACTTCTCTGGATTCCAGTTATACTCTACCCATCTCCATACATCCCCTGTGAGATCTCTACACAAACCCATTTACACATCTGCCTCTCCATTAAAAAAAATTTTTTAAGACCCTTACCTTCTGTCTGAGAATTAATAATTGGTATTGGTACCAAGGCAGAAGAGCAGTAAGTGCTAAGCAATGGGGGTTAAGTGATTTGCCCAGGGTCACATAGCTAAGACGTGTCTGAGGCTAGATTTGAACCCAGGACCTCCCATCTCTAGACCTGGCTTTCTATCCACTGAGCCTACCTCTCCTTTCTATACATGCTGATAATGACATCTTCCCATTTATACTATCAACTTTTTTCTTCACTTTAGGAACTAAATATTGTCCCAGTCCCAAAGCCCATTGGTAAGAGACTCTCCTTATTGATGGAAATGAATGGTAGGGTTTGTATGTTGGAGTTGGTGAGAGTAAGAAAGCTTCAGTTCTTGTCCAGTCTTCAGGACTCTTCAAGCTTCAAGTCACTTTGGGCACTTCTGGATTCTCAGGTTGAGAAAGAAAATAGAAGAGGCCAATCTCATTTCAGATTGCTGAAGGAAAAGATTCTGGGAAGACATGGGAAGAGTGGGCAATCTCCATCATGTCCCTATCCCCAACTTGATACCATAGAGACTGGGAAATTTCTCCTTGGGTAAGAACTAGGATGCTCTTATTTGAGCTGAATTATCTAGCCCCTTTCTCTGAATTGTCTGGCATACATTCTCCCATGTATACCTTCTCTGATTTCTATATTGATTTAGATAAATGGATTTCTTTGCTATTTACTATTTATGTTCATTGTGCCTTTACCACATCTGAGTTTTCCCTACACATGGACTTGTGTTACATCCTTGCTGGGTCACCTTCTAGATCCCAAATTATATCTCTTCCTTTCTTTTCTCACACACACAGTGACACTTTTTCAGAATAATCCAATGTAATAGTAGTCTCCTATGAAGTCATTTGTCTTGACAGAGAGAGCTACGAAAGAAGACACTAAGAAGTGGACTAGGGGAAAACCAATATCAGAAGCCATGGGCAGGACTCCCCTTCCGGCTTCCCTCCCCCTGCAAGGGTAGAGAGGGTGCTTGGTATCACTGGAGGAAAATTAAGGTTATTTTCCCTGGGAAAGGGAGTAAGGCAAAGAGACTCTTACCAGCTGAGGGCATCATAGGATTTAGAGCTGGAATAGACTTCAAAATTCATCTGGCCTAACTCCCATAATTTACAGATGAGGAAACTGAGGCCTTGAGAGAATAAGTGACTTACCCTGGTCACAGAACTAAGATTCAAATATAGGCACCTAATTTCTTTCTAGCTGATATTGCCTTCCACTTATCTTCTCCCCCTCCCCTTCCTCCCATTTAGTAAATTGACTTATTCAATAAATGCTTATTGACTCACTTAGGGGTTAGGGTTGTTTACAGTTAGGAAAAGACATAAGAACTCTATGGAGAGTTGGCCCCCACCCCCAACTCTTACTTCTAAAGATTCTTTGATGCTTTGTAAAATCTGACAAAAATTAGAAACTTAGCCATCATTGGCAGTATACGTGTTTGAGGGCCTTCCAGAGAAGACCTCATTGTGAAGAGGAGTTATTTAAGTCAAAGGTGTCACACAGACTGCTTGGTGTTTGCATTGGATGGCTGTAGAGCCAGTCTATCTCTGGTGGCCTTAAATAACAAGTTAGCCAGCTCATAATTAGTTGAGGGAATAGTAATAATAATAACTAAGATTTATATAGTGCTTCCTATGTGTCAGGCATTGTGTTAAATACTTTACTATTATTTAATCCTCATAACAACTCTTTGCAGTTTTTCAAAGTGCATATGTAATGGGGCAGAGATCTCCTTCCTTCCCACCTCCTCAGCTCCACCCCCATATAGTAATTCACTCAGGTTACCCATCAGAGTTGAGCTATGGAGAGAAGTAGACCCAGACAGACCAAAAAATGATTTGCCAAACCAAGAAACTACATGCAGGGAGAGTTGCATAATGACAGACATCATGAGAAAAAATACAGTTCCAGCAGTCTGAGTTGCCTTCAAAATGTGTATTCCTAAATGTGTATGTCCCTTTACTTCTGGATTTTATGTGTGTCTGCTCTTCTCTCTGGCTAATACGCTTATTTGTGAAAGAGTACACAAGCTCAAAGGAGGAATAATTTATAGCTACTGTTCTTAACATACCATTTTAGTAAATGCTTTGTCTGGAGCTAATTGCATTAATTAGCAGACTTTTAAACATGAGAATAAACTTGTGAATAGCAATTTTAGGGGGTTGACCCAGCATAAATTGGGAGGTAGGGGAATATATCCAACCATTAGCACTCGTTAGAAGATTCTCAGGTCTGTGTCAGCTCTAAGACATAGGATTCCTCTTTTCCCCACCCCTACCCTAGCAGGTGATCATCAGGTATATTAGTATAGTCCAATATTTTATTCCATTAAACTGATCCTGAGACTGGATAGTAGGAAAAGAAGGTGCAGAAGTAGAAGGGGGCAAAATAAAGCCTGCAGGGTCTGCTGTGGATGGGTTAGGAATCAAGGGCTCCTACTAGGATTGGCTTTCCTCCATAGTCAGAGTCCATCAGCCACAAAAAGGGAGTACAGACCCTAGACAGGTGTCATTCTCCAGGATACCAAGGGATCCCCTCCCTCACTTCTTTAGCCTGGATCCAGAGCAGAAAAGACATTCTAGTTTTCTTCTTTATAGGGCAATCAATAGTTGTTGATAGGTGATCATAGTTGAGGACACACTCTCCAAGAATCCTTGTAGTTGAGAAAGCAAAGGATGGCTGGAAGGGGGAAGAAGTAGGTAGATTGAGATAAAAGGGAAGAGGGTTAGACCCTATCCCTGAGGATTACCCACACCACCTCTGTCTCACCGCATAAGATGTATAACAGGAACACCAGCCAACCAATATAGTAGCTCCAGCCCAAGAGTGTCCTCTTATTCGTTTTTAGCTCTTGGATCCAGAGATGAA
Source organism: Monodelphis domestica (assembly GCF_027887165.1). Lineage (NCBI taxonomy): Eukaryota > Metazoa > Chordata > Mammalia > Didelphimorphia > Didelphidae > Monodelphis > Monodelphis domestica. The sequence goes on from NC_077228.1 coordinate 257,799,259, forward strand.
TAGGAAATAATATGATAGTGAAGAAAATAAAGCAGGCTAGGGAGAGAGGAAGACACAGATTGGATGTCCATAAGGGATAAAGAGTTTCATCCCCATTCAAGAATCCCTTGGGGGTTCCATCTAATTTTGGGATAAGTGATGCCCATTATCTCCCCAAAAGCTCATAGCAATATCTTCCCTCCCCGTATGTACAAAGGATTGGGAGATTACAATTATCAGGCTTTGAAGTGACAAGTTCCTCCTCTGGCTTGGGCTATTACCCTCAAGGGTTTAAGGAGCAGATACCCAGTCTCATGGGAAGTGAGGGGGGAAGAGGACCCAGTTAAGAGGCAGCAGGGAATGTTTTAGGCCCTCTATTAACCAGCCACACCTGTAAATAAGCTGGCCAAGCCCCCACTCCAGTCGAAGACATTGAGATGTTTTACCACCGGCACGAAGACACAGTGGAACCAGCAGGTGAGAAGCAAGGATGAACCAAGAGAAAGTAAGAAACATATCTTGCTCATCTCATGAATGTAGAAGGCTCTGCTTTTCTCTAGGGAGAGGAAAGAAATAGAGATTGGATTGGTTTGAAAGAGAAAATGATGGGAGGGTGGGGTTGGGATGATGTTGGGATTATTTTTCAATGAGTGTGGAAGAAAAATGGGATGAAGCTGAGGCTGGAGCATTATGACCACTCACAATCTAAAAGGAGTATCTAAGGATAGACAGGAGTATCAGGGCATTAAAGGTACAATGCAGACAAATAGAAGGAAACCTTGTTTATCTAATAAATGAAATATCTGTGAGAGAATATATAGAATAATGGAATCATAGACCTGGATTACTGAATTATAAATGGAAGCTGCCAAAATATTTTACTAAAATCATTAGTTGAAATCATTAGAGGATGAATTAATTTTAAGCTCCTTGATGGCAGGAACTACCTTTTTCTATCTTTCCTAAGTGACTACACAATATTTTGAGCACCTTAAGGAGGAATTTAACAAATAACTATTCAATGTAATTAATTTGTTTTGCATGAGAGGTTTGGTAGAGGTGTGGGAGAGGGGGAGGGCAGAAATAAAGATAGGTGATATAAAGAAGGAAAGAATAAAATTAAATGAGAAAGATGACAAAACCTACAGGAACCAACAGGAGGGATAATGAATAGGAAAGATTCTAGGGAAGTGTGGCAGTGATAGAATGTAGTTCATAAAGTTGTGGTTGTAACTTTAGAAAGTTATTTTAGTAGCAGGGAAAATCAAAATATAAACACAGAAAAGGATAACAATAGAAAAAAGAAAACATGGAAAGCTCCAAAGGAAAGTGAGAGAGAATGTCAAGCCCCAAAAGGACTCTTGGAAGAACTTGAAGTTTAAAAATCAAATAATAGAAGAAATGATAGAAAGATCGAACAACTTAAAAATTAGAATGGGTCAAATGGAAATGGAGACCAAAAAACTTTTGAGGAAAACAACCTTCTACAAGACTAGAATGGGCCAAATGGAAAAGGAAACACAAAAGCTCAAGGAAGAAAATAGCTCACTAAAAATTAGAATGGAATAAACAGAAAGTAATGTAAAAACCATAAGGCATTAGGAAACAATAACATAAAATCAAATGAATGAAAGGAAAAAAGACAGAAGAAAATCTGAAATACCTCATTGGGAAAACAATTGACCTAGAAAATAGATCCAAAAGAGAACATCTAAGAATTATCAGAAGCTATGATTGAAAAAAGAACTTAGGTTCCATTTTGAAAGAAATCATCAGGGAATACTGGCCCAAATCCTCAAAGAAGAACGGAAAATATAAATTGAAAGAATCCACTGATCACTTCCTGGAAAAGACATTAAGATAAAACATCCCAGGAATATTATAGCAAAATAAAAAAAAAAAACCTTCCAGACTAAGGAAAAATTACTACAAGCAGTCAGAAGGAAACAATTCAAATACAATAGAGTTAATGTCATAATTACACAAGACCTAGCATTACATTACATTCTACATTAAAGGATCAGAAGGCAATATGATATTCAAAAAGGCAAAGGACCTAGACCTATACCCAAGAATCACATACCCAGCAAAACTAAGCATAATTCTCCAAGGGGGAAAGTGATGTTTAATAAAATAGAGGATATTTCCAGTAATGCCTGATTTACAAACAAACAAACAACTGAAAAGAAAATTGGTTGAGCAAATTTACTCCTCAAGAGAAGCATAAAAAGCTAAACAGAAAAGTGAAAACTTAAAGAGTTTTAGTAAGGTTGAATTGAATATATTCATACCTTGAATTATGATAATTAAGATACTTAATATAGCTATGATACTTAAAGTACTTAAAGCATTCAAAATACCTAAAATACTTAAGATCTTTACCACTATTAGGACAGAAAGAAAGAAGAAAGAAAGAAACAAACAAACAAACAAACAAGGGATTAAGCAGAATAGGGTGGGTTGATATCCAAAAAAGAAAAGAAAATCGCAGGACAGGAAAGAGGGACACACAGGAGAAGAGAAAAGACTAAATAGAAGGAGATAAATTCTCTCACATGAAGAGGCACCTAAGATTCAGTACAGTGTAGAAGTTGGGGAGTGTGGTAGGTAATGCTTGAACTTTACTCTCATTGTAACTAGCTCAAAATGGGGATAATACCCACAGTCAGCCAGTCAGCTATAGAATCCTACCTTACCCTATCAAGGAGTGGAAGGGAAAGAGGAATAAGAGAAGGGAAGGAGGTGGTATGGACAAAAAGGAGGGCAAAATGGAGGAGGCAGTGGTTGGAAGCAAAAACATCTATGAATAGGGAAAGCTTGAAAGGAGAGAGAAAAGAATAAACAAGGGGGAAATAAGATGGTGGAAACACAAGTAGTAATGATAATTTGAATGTGAATGGGATGAAATTACCCATAAAATGAAAAAGGCTAGCAGAGTGGATTAAAAAGCAAATTCCACAATATGCTGTCTACAAGAAACACATTTAAAGCAGAGAAACACATATGAGTCAGAGTAAGGAGCAGGAGCAGAATCTATTATGTTTCAGTAAAAAGTGAAAAAAAAGCAGGCTAATAATTATGGTCTAAGACAAAGCAAAAGAAAAATTGATCTAATAAAAAAGATAAGGAAGAAAATTACATCAAGATAAAAGACAACATAGAGAATGAAACAATATCAATACTAAACATATGTGTGCCAAATGGCATAGTTTGCAAATTCCTAAAGGAGAAGTTACATGAGTGATGGAAGGAAATAGAGAGTAAAACTATACAAATGAGGGTCCTCAACCTTCCCCTCTCAGAAGCAGATAAATCCAAACAAAAAATAAAGAAGAAGTTAAGGAGATAAATAGAATTTCAGAAAAGTTAGAAATGATAGATCTCTGAAGAAAACTAAATGGGAATAGAAAGGAATATACCTTTTTTCTCATAAGTACATGACACCACAAAAAAATGACTACATAATAGGGCATTAAAAACCTCATAGTCAAATGGAGAAGAGCAGAAATATTAAATTCATAGTTTTCAGACTACAATAAAATTATACTCAACAAAGGGCAGAAGAAAGACTAAAAATTAATAAGATACTAAATAATCTGATCCTAAAGAATAAATGGGCCAAAGAACAAATCATAGAAACAATCAATAATTTCATTCAAGAGAATGACAACAACAACAAATATAACAGAACTTGTAGGATGCAGTCAAAGCTATACTTAGGGGAAATTTTATATCTCTAAATGTTTACATCAATAAAATAATGAAAAAGCAGATCAATAAATTGAGCATGCAACATAAGGTTGTGGTTGTTTCTCAGTATTTGAAGCAGGAGGTGTTTGTCTCTGGTACAAAATAAGTGGAAATTTTTTAAAGATACATAAAGCCACCAAAAATCCCAACATCATTTGTCTCATCAAAAATGGTGTCTAAAGGAATAAGCAAATATTCATAAAATGCTTACTATGTACCTGAACTGTGCTGGGAACTGTAGACAGAAATAAAACAGCCCTTCATATCTCAAGGAGCTTATGTACTAACATATGTTTCATTGACTGAGTGGGTCATAAAGATGATCCACTAAATCTTTCATCCCTGTAAAACAATCTATGCACTGAAATTTTGCTATTTTCTAATCTAGTAGAACACAAGGAAGAGGATAAGTTAGGATAGGTGAATTGTGGGTCTCTCAACAATAATTTTATGGTATATCTGTTTTGTTTTGTTATGTTTTTGGTTTAGCAAAAAAAAAAAACCCAAACCTTACTTGTAACTTACAGAGAAAGAGAGAGAAAGAGAAAGAGAGATAGAGATAGAGATAGAGAGAGAGAGAGAGAGAGAGAGAGAGAGAGATTGAGATTGAGAGAGGAGAGAGAGAGATTGAGATTGAGAGAGGAGAGACTTTATCTCATCAAAAGTGTATGGTAGAGTGGAAGGAATATTGGATATGGAGTCAGAGGACTTGGCTTCCTTGATCTTGCCACTTGCCTTGATAACCTCAGGCAAATCACTTAGTCTGGGGGCTCTATTTATTTATGTGTATGAAACAAGCATGGAACATATGCTGTGGCTCTGTGGAGAATGACTCACACATTGGCTTCTTGCTGAAGAGAAGATACTTCACCTGGCTGAAATGAAATAGCAACTCCCAATGGGTCCCTATTTGTCCTTCACAGAATACAGCCCAGGAGTTGTATCAAAGGGGGTTGGCCACTGAGAGTCATGAAGCTTAGATATGGTTCATATCTTAGGGTTGTATTTAGGTTTTCTACTAAAAAGATATGAAGAGTTCTTCTAGAAATGGTACTTAATGTACAAAATAAATATTAAGCATAGGACAACTATTAATTTTCTCCACTATACTTAAAGCACAAAAGACTTATAAATGCAAATTAACAAATGCCCATAAAATAATGACCCACCACTACTAGTATATCCTTCCAGGAAGTGAAGACAGCTTGTAGGATCACTGTACAAGATTCCACAATCATCTTAAATCTGTACTATCCCAAGCAACTCACAAGGTTCAGATCTACTGGCCAGATAGGTATGACTTTTTAATCCTTTGGAATTCAAAATGACCCTGTTAATTGTCATCTCCTCATCCAAGAAGCAACATAATTGCAGAAAATATCTCTTGAAGGGCAGCCAGCACAAACTCAGGAACCCAGGAACTCTTGAACTTAAAGGTAGCCACCTAGGCTGGAAATGCCTGTCTTTTACAATTGCTATTCTATGATCTATACTTAGGGAGGGAAACACAGAGGCAGAAGAAGCAACCAGTGACTTGAGGTTCAGCCTCAGTCTCACTTAGGCAAGCATATGTTCTTGCTGCCATGTGCTCAAGTTGTATTGACCATTGATGTAGGAGGCAATGGGAGGAGAAGAGAGAAGAAAAATTCCTTCCCATTCTTTCTGGAAGTCCAAGGGAGAGCGGATATTAAATTTGTCCTATGTGATACCCTCAAGAGAAAGGATATATCCTCTCTATTGTTCTTTTAGCCTGCTAAGGGGGAAGGTTCCTCCACATGAGTCTCTTCCCCCAATAACATACAACAGCTAAATCCCTGTGATAGTTATCCATCTCAGAGACTTGGGAAGGGAGGGATCAATCAGGAGAGGCTGCATCATCTCAGCAAAGTGAAGCATTCAAGAAGACTTGGTTCCCAGACCTCCCCAAGAAGCCAAACTGAGGTCCTCCTGCTGCCTACAAAAGAGGATTGGATTAAATCTTCTCTAAGGTTCTTTCCAACTCTAAAATGAAGACTAGATCTGGGCTATGGGAACTGCTAGAAGAGATGATCTATGAGGTCTTTTCTGATGAAATAACTATGGATGCTCTGGACTAAGGGGGCCTGAGGAGCATTTCAGGAGAAGCTGGGGGAAGTTCAAGGGCAGACTGAAGGAACAGAAAAGAGGGAGTCTCACCTGATTCGTTGTAACAGGTCCAAATTTGACAGTAATCCCAGAACCCTTCAGAAGTATAGTTTATGTTCTCCAAGCCATACTTCAACAAAGGCTCGTAAATGACTACGGTGGAGACGTGCACCCAATTCGAAGAGAAGGTCATGATTAGCAGGAGTATTAATGCACTCAAGCTCATTTCCACACTTGCCACCCTACTCAGCCACCGGACATGGTACATGAGCTTCCATTTTGCAGGAAGGGAAATGGTATGCCTGAACTGACAGGGAGAGGAAGGTAAAGGACAATGCCTCCATGCAGTTGTGTGGTGGTCCCCAGACCTCAGATCTCCTAGTTCCTTGCTTCTTAGTCTCTGACTTCTATACCCTACCACATACACTGCCCTTCAAACCTCCCCCCTCTCTCAACACATGGGTACTTCCTCCAATCCCTTTTCCTCCTGAGAATTCATGTTTCATGTCCCATGACTATTTTTTTAAAAATTCCGACAACTCTGATCTTTTCCCACCAGCCCCAACTTCCAATGCCCCACCTTCAAATTTTAAGCTTCCCTTTCCCAACACCCTCCTCTCCCAAGATATAACCATTTTGCTTGCTTCACCCTCCTTATTCCACTCCTTAATTTCTCCTCTGGCTCTTCCTTCGTCTTTTTTCTTGATCTCCCTCACCCCCAGCCATCACCTAGTAAAAGCGTTCATCACACTGAGCAGGTAAAGGATGAGGTCCAGAAGTGTCTTGGGAATCCTTCTTATACACCTTTTCCCATTTCCTAAATCCAGGCCAAGATTCCAGCCCGTAAAGGGGGGAGGGAAGTCTAACTGCCATGGAACAAAATGACAGCCACAGGAAGTAACAGTAAGTGGGAGGGGGAGCCCTATGAAGAACCTAATCTGTTCCCTTTTTGTTCTCTCTTTCTTTGATTTTCCTCTTTCATTCAACCATGCTCCAGAAGCCTTTTTCCTCTTATCATCCTTGATTCCCAAGTTCTCAGGTCTCTCCCCACTCAGTCTCCATATACTAAAAAGATCCAAGACTCATTTTATCATCCATTCCCACTCCCATGTGGAAATATGGTATAGTAAAAGTAGACATGTATTTTGAGTCTTATGACCCAAGTTTAGATTCTGATTCAACTACTTGCTACTTGTATGATCTTGAGCAAATACTCTCTGGATTTACATTTCTACCTCTGGGAAATGAGAGAGTTGGACTAGTCCATTCTTGCTCTGAATCCCATGATGGCAAACCTATGGCACATGTGCCAAAGACAGCACACAGAGACCTCTCTGTGAGCATGCACACCATGCCTGCCAGAGTTACTTACTAGAAAGGCAGAGAGACTTTGGCAGAGCGCCCTTCCCTTTATTCAGCATACCTCCCTGCCCTTTCCCTGTCTGGGGTATGGGTGGGGGGTAGGAGTTCATGGCACTCAGTCTCAGGGTGGGAGGTGGGGTATGGCACACGGTCTCTAAAAATTTTGCCATCACTGCCCTAGATGCTCTTGGCTTCCTCTACACATATATTCCAATATATACACCTATATTGCCAGCAGCTCCTTCTTCCTACCAGGATTAGGCAATGATTGAGTAGAAAGGGAATTTCTCACCTCCTCTCCATCTCTCCCACTCCACCATTTAAAGAAATGATGTTGCCAGAGATTAGAGGTAATGAAGTTTCACAAAACAGAGCTGGAACTGCCTATGAATAATCTGAAGAAGGAGAAGCTGCCCATCTAGGACCAGATAGTGAACCTGGAGCTGGAGAAGCGGAGCAGCAGGAGCAGCAGAGGAAAGTAGGTAAAGGATCTCAGAGAAAAGCTATAGGGAGATATTATCCCTTGTCAGAATTCACTCACCAAGTGCCCAGTCTGTGAGTTTGAGAAAAGTGATCAAGTCCTTGAGTTGTGAATCTAGGGACAAATGGTACTGAACCTGGGGATTGGAAAGAAGCCCATTAGAAAAAGTAGAGCACTTCTATTTATTATTCCTTTAGTTAGAGGCTGTATGGTGTGATGGTTAGAGGGCTTGCCATAGAGTCAGAAAATTGGATCTAGGTCCTGTCTCTAATATATATTAGATATGTGAGGAGTCAAATTCACATGTTCCCAAGGGTAAAAATCCCAAGTAAGGTTAGAGCCATGTTTTTTATTATCATTAAGGGACTAAAAAAATCAAACCTGGTCCAAATTCACCTTGACTTGAAATTACAGGATTACACAACTGGAAAAATCTTAGAGATCATATAGTGCAGCCAAATCATTTTATAGATAACTGGGATCTCAAGAGGTTAAATGATTTGTTCAACACTGAGACAGTTAGGTCCTCTGATTCCCAATGTCATGGTGTTCTTTCCACTATAATGTATTGCCTCTTTTGGTCCCCTTCAGTAGGTTAATGAATCTCTGATCTAGATCACAATTCATTCATGTTTTATCCTCTTATGTGATATATATCTATATATCTATATCTACACACACACACACACACACACACACACATAACCCAAAATTACCTCATTTGATCCTGAACCACATTAAATAACCCAGGAAGTTGATGGCTCCATGGTACTTTGCCCTAGTCAGATCACAGGTGAAGTTCTGTGTCTGTTCTAAGTACTACATTTTAGGCAAGATATTGATAAAGCCAGAAAACATTCAGGGTAAGACAACCAGGATGGGGAAAGGCTTTAAAATAATGCCAAAGGAGGTTCTGTTGAAGGAACAGGGAGTTTTCATCTGGTGAAGAAAATTCTTGGGTAGGAATAGCTAGGTGGCTCAGTGAATTAAGTTTTAGATCTAGAGACAGATCCTGGATTCAAATCTGGTCTCAGACACTTCCTAGCTATGTGACCTGGGCAAGTCACTTAACCCCCATTGTATAGCCCTTTTTATTCTTCTGCCTTAGAACCAATACACAATAATGATTCCAAGACAGACAGTAAGGATTAATAATAATAATAATAATAATAATCTGAAGGACTGTTATGTAAAAGATTTAGGCTTGTTCTATTTGGCCCAGGGAGCAGAACCAGGAATGATGGGGAAAAGTAAAAGGCTTGAAGTAAGAAAAGACTTCCCAAACATTAGAGCTATCCCAAAGTAAAATGGATTGCCTGCAGAAATGGTGGGCTCTTTTTCTCTAAAAGTCTTCAAGCAAAGATTGGATGACCTGTTTCTAGGTATATTATAGAGTGGATTCTTATTCAGGCATATGTTAGACTGGATGTTCTTTAAAGTTCCTTCCAACTCTGAGATTCTATGATTGTGTATCACTTACCCCTGGCAAGAAATAAAGAAAAGAGAATCTCTGATCATAAAAACTGGAAGTTTGTGAAATCTTTATACAAATAAATAAATAAACTTCCCTTGTTCTTTTTAGCATTTCTGTGACTTTCTCTTTCCCCTTCTTCATCAATATCAGCCTGAATTCTATAATAACTGGACCAGCATTTAATCTGTCTCTCAATCTCTATGTGTCTGTTTGTTCTTTTTCTCAGTATCCTTCTCTGACTCCTGTTGCAGAAAAAAAGAGGACAGAGATGAGGCCCTGGTTCCCCAGATGCTTACATGAATGCAAAATCAACTTGGCTGATTAATAAAGGGTCTTTATTACTGGTACAATATCTACCCTTATCTGATTTTAGCTTCTACATATGAGTTATCTACCATCTTCTAGATCTGGCTTTAAAAAGCTGTATTATATTAGCTTCTCTCCCCACCTTCAGCATTTATTTGCTTCTAGCAGTCTTGCAGACAACTTCTGTTTCTAATTGCCTCTTAAAACTAAATATCTCAGGAATTTCCAGACCACACTATTCCCTTTTAAATACTCACCCTATTTCCCAAATACAAGTAAGATCCCTGCTTTCAACAGGTATAACCTGCCCAATCTTGCATAAACACTTTTCCATTCTTTTCCTCTTTCTTATCCCAACTATAAACCACAGTTTGTCTCAATCACAGAGATCTAGTGAAATCAGTGAAATCAGACCCTATAATCAAATATTTGGAGCTAAACAGGGTGTTAAAGGTCATTTAGTCCAACATTATCATTTTACACACAATATACATTGTGCTTTCCACATCATGTTGCCTCCCAGTAATTCCAGCAACAGTCATTCAAAGTCAAAATATTTATTAAGCATCTTCTATATATCCAGGCCCTAGGAATACAGAGGAGGGCAAAAACCAATTTCTACTCTCAAAGAGTGACAAGACTTAAACAATTATGTACAAATTATATTTATATATATATATACAGGATAAATTAGATTTAATCAACAGAGCAAAGGTATTAGCATTAAAGACTTCTTATAGAAGGTGAGATTTTAGCTAGGACTTCAAGGAAGCCAGGGAACACAGAGGATAGAAATGAGCAGAAAGTAAATTCAAGGCATGGTGGATAGCCAGGGAAAATGAACAGAATAAAGAAATGGAGAGTCCTGTGTAGGAGGCCAGTGTCACTAGATTGTACAATATGTGAGGTGGGAGTAAAGTATGAGAAGATGAAAGAGGTAGGAAGGGTAAAGGTTATAAAGGACTTTTAAAGCCAAAGCAAAAGATTTTATATTTGATCCTGGAAATATATATTTGAAAGAGGAGAGAAACAGAGAGACAGAGACAGTGATCCTAGAGTTTATTACATAGGGGAATGGCATGCTTAAACAGCTGAGCGGAAAATGGAGTGTCTTCAACAAAGGAAGAGGGGCAGGCTGAGGGAGGAAGGGGTAGAAGATCAAAAGTTTAGTTTTGCACATATTGAGTTCAAAATGTCTAGAGGTCATTCAGTTTGAGATGTCCAATAGGTAACTGGAGATATGAGCTACAAAACCTCAACTTTCAAAAGTCATGATACAAATATATTCCAAATAATTCACTGTATTTTATATAATCTCTATGTTAAATCTCATATTTGTAAAGATGGATTTAACTCTCCCCTGCCCATTTTTTAGATTTTAGCCTATCCTTAAGTGGGAAGGGAGGTCTATGACCCATGTGTGCTTGTGAATGACAAAAATGACTGACTGCCCCCTCAGCAGACCAAAGCAAAGCTAAAGCTTCAATTGAGCTACATAAAAGTGGAAGGAAGACACAGGAAGTGATACAAAGAACTGTCTTTAAAAATGTCTGTAACTTCCTATGACGAGTTTTTTTCTCCTTTGAACTTGACTTTGGGGGAGCTTTGACTTGGGACCTCAGACTGCTTCCCTCTGGACTGCTGTGTGGGTGAGTGAAAAGGCTGACTCCTTTTCCTGGCTTTTCTGGAGGTACTAGCCTCCAGAGAGGCCCCTCATCTTGGAGGAGGCCTCCTGGCTAGAACCCTTGTTTAATTTACCTCTGGGGCCCCCTTTGCTGGGGCCTCTGAAGCCCTGCCTGGTTCGGACCCAACTGGAGTAATTCTCTCTCTCTCTCTCTCTCTCTCTCTCTCTCTCTCTCTCTCTCTCTCTCTCTCATTTTCCTTACTTTCACTCTATTTTGTAAATAAACTACCATAAAAGTCATTCTGACTTGAATAATTAATTTCCACAACCATATTTCTCATAAATTTAGTCCAACCTTTAATATTTTAACTCTTACATATTCAATATTCCAAACTCCCCATATGCCTGTCCTTAGTAAGTTATTATACTAAACAGTTAAAAAAAAAAAAAGAAGAAAGAGAAAGGTGTACCCAGTTCTGCATCCTTCCATTTCAACATGTATCTGCCCCTTTCTCTGTGTTCTTTGTGTCCCTCTATCTCTCTTACCTTAACCAAATTTAATGCTGGGGAAGTCATTGCTGGAGAAGTAGACAATTCATATGAGGAACAGCTCCTTTGAACCCAGGAAGTTGAGTCTTCCTGTCTCCAGGTAGGACATTCTATCCACTGAGATGCCTAGCTGCCCTCAAGAGCTCTCATATCTATTATCTTATAAAAATCATAATAACAATCGTGTGAGGTAGGCATTAGTCCCATTTTGGAGGATCTAGAGAATGGGAGGGCAGTGGCTAAAAGCCTGTCTTTGTAGTCCCAATGTTTATTTAGCAGAGTTCCTGCATAGGAAGCTCTTCATAAATGCATTTTGCCTGAGGTGAGAAAAGGTGATTCTCAGAGGAGGGGAAATGACTTGTCCAAGGTCATAAATTTGGTTAAGTGGCAGAACCTCCTAACGCCTCCCCCCATATGTATTTCTTCTATTCCTCAGTTTAAGCACCTACTCTCCTCCTCTCGAATCCTCCCCACGGACTCGTCCTACACATCTACACCAGCATTATTCACCTCCAAGAGCCATTTATGATATATTCCAAAAATAGGGAGAAAGGAGGTTAAAAAAAACAAAACTGGTTTGACAAATCAACCCAGGGAACACCAACCTGGGTTTTAAAGTGAACACATCACATTTTCTCAGGTTCACTCCATATTCCTCTCCACACACAGGGGGTGAAAAGAGAGGGGGCATCCCAGGAGACAATGATACGTGAGACGTGACTGAGAAAAAATCAAGTTCCATTCTCATTGGCTGGTTACATAATTAGCTCCTTTATCCCCTATTGGCTGTTTAGTCCTGTAGGAAAACGTCCTCTTGGCCAGCAAAGTCTTCACGAGCAGCGAGCGCTGAGACTTTGTTCTCCAATCTTTGTAAGAAAGAAGAGGCTACAGCTCTGTCTATCCTCATTGGCTCCCATGTTGGGCCTCCGTCTCCCATTGGTTGCCACTTCAGGGAAACGTCATTTTTATTGGTGGGAGCCTAAGACGACTCTGTCTTTATTGACTGCTCAAAAGAATGCCAATCCTCAACTAGCTGTCCGGGGATTTAGGGGTCTGCAAAGGATCTACGTAAGTGCGGGAGGCTGCTGCGAGCCCTTGGAGAGTGGGGGCGTTGTCTGTACATTCCCGGTCTCTTGTAGTAACTGCTTCTGCTGTCGCAGGTTTTTCCGTCGGATGTGCTCACCTGTTACCTCACTCGCCAATTGAGCAGCGTACGCCCCATGGATACTCTTCAGCCAGGCTGGAAAGAAATGGGGTTTTCGGTGGTTCCTAGGGTTTTCTAATACAAAGGATCTTAACCTAGGGTCCGAGGATTCGTTTAAAAAGTGATAACTATTTTTTTAAAAGCCCTTACCTTCTGTCTTAGAAGCAATACTGTGCATTGGATCCGGGAATCCCACAAACTGGAAGTGCCTGAGGTATAATTTGAACCCAGGACTCCCTGTCTCTAGGCCTGGCTTTCCAATCCACTGAGCTACCTAGCTACCCCTTTGATAAGATAAATATATTTTCATAGAATTCGTTTCCTTTGTGGTCCAATGTATTATTTTTATGCATTTAAAAACATTCTGAGGAGTCCATAGGCTTCACCAAACTGCCAGAAGGATTTATGACCCCCCCACAAAAAATGGTAAAGAATCCCTGTTCTGGGGGCTGTTGGGGTCAGTGGAGATCACCAGGAGAGTGACTTGAGTAGCAGCTTCTCCTGCTTGGGTTGCTTTTCCTAACTCCATCCTGACCTTTGAAATCCTACTACAGGTTAAACTTCAAATGTCCTCTCTTACATTTAAGTTAATTGCCTCCTTGATTTTGCCTCCTGCCAGCTTGTAATGACCTGTTTCTCTCTCGTGGACTATTCTGCCTGATCTTTCTTAAGTACAAATGCAATGTTTTGTATTATAATATAGCTAACAAAATTTCTATGTCAGATTCCCTGTATAGACTCTTAACCATGTCCTCTAAGGCTTAGCACAGAAATCAGTATCCAGCATACAATAAATTTTTGATGAATTGAATTGAATCAGTAGAAAGGCTCCCATCAAGAGCGGCTTGAGGGGGCAACTGAGTGGCTCAGTGGATTGAGAGTCAGGCCCAGAGATGGGAGGTCCTGGGTTCAAATTTGACCTCAAAAACACTTCCTAGCCATGTGATCCTGAGCAAGTCACTTAACTCCCATTCCCTAGCCCTTATCACTCGTCTGTCTTAGAACCAATACACTGTATTCTCTCTAAGAGGGAAGGGAAGGGTTTGCGGGGGTGAGGAGGGGCAAGAGTGGTTTGATAAAGAAAGGTGGGGAAGGTATGTCAGAAAATGTTGGGGATACTAATGGAGAAGTCTGGTTTCCCTTACCCTCTGGACCTTTGTGCAGCTTGTTGACAAGGTCCCCAGGCTCCAGGCTGAGATCCTTTGTCTTGGCAATTACATGGGAATCTGCACTCAAGGCTTGGGGGCAATCTGGAGTTTATGAGGGAGATGCAAGATGAGGCTAAAACCCACGTCCCCAGAAAATGCCCCTGACTAATCCCTCCCCCTTTCACCCTCAGACTCCATTTTCTTATAATATTCCTTCTCCCACCCCATCTCTATTAAGCATGTCCTCACCCCACTCTTCATAGATGGTGTCTGGAGAGCAAGGAGGGGGTCCAGGAATGGGGAAGGCCCCCAGCCAGCGCTGCATGTCAGACCTTGGGTGGGGAATAGACAGAACATGGAGAAGTCACAGCTGGTCCCCTAGATTCCCAGGGGCAGCCAGAGGGAGGTGGAAGAGGGATTAGATAGAGGGGGTTGGTCTGGAGGAAGAGATCAGAGGAATGATAGAATCATAAGATTAAATATATATATATATATATATATATATATATATATATATATATATATATCCTCTTACAGTTCATATATATTATACATACAATTCATATGTATGCACATGTATCAATCACAGGGTCAGAAAATATGTGCTGAATAGCCAATCTAGGATGTTATAACTTACAGAGAAGAGGTTTGGAGTAGTCGATGAGTAGGACAGCCCTGGTGGTTGCTGAGTAGTGAGAGACGAAAAGTCGGAGGGCCAGAAGGGTCTGGAACTGGCTGGGCTTGGACTAGGGAACGATGGGCATAATCGAGAACATGTAGCCTTTGCCCACTGCCCGGAAGAGAGATTATCAGGAAAGATGCCTTATTTCCTCCCCTCACACAGGCCAGCCATCCCTCCCAGCCATCCTCCCCCAGCCATCACCCAGAAGGCCTGCCCACCTTTTAGGCTGAGTGATGAGCAGGAGGTCACTGAAGAGCAGAAGACAGAGGGGAGTAAGTCGGGGGCGGGAATTGAAGAGGGACCTGCCCTTCTTGCTCCCCAACTCCATCAGCTCTCCTTGCAGTTCTAGACGCCGGGACCAGGAGACCAGAGGTAGAGCCTGGGGTGGGAGTTGAGAAACAGAAGGAAAGGATTCACAGCTCTACCATTGTGCATTCCCTGTGTACACTGCCCCCCCCTTACCCTACACCCCGCCCCCCCCAAAAGAACAGGACTTGGGCAATATCATAAATGGGAACTTGGAGAGCTTGGAGTCAGGAAGCTGGGGGGGATGTGAGTGAGACCCAGATGGGGACTTGGGTGCTGGGGATCCAAGGTCACCGACCTTGACTTTGTGGAAACGCAACCTCTGGCTGAGCCGGATCAGCTCCTCTGTCTGCTTCATGCGCCCAACTTCAGCACTGCATCGTTCAATAATCTGGGGAGAAAGACCTGTGTCACCCTCTCCCCTCCTCCCACCTGTTCCCTCTCTGCACAAGATTCCTAGTCTCAGACACGCTTGTACACACACACACACACACACCTTGCTGATGGCCCCCAGTGCTCTCTGGGCATTCTCCCGTCGGCTGGAGCCCTCTTCAGTCTGGCGAAAGATATTCTGTGAACAGAGAAGGAAGAGTGATCCTAGAGTTCTGGGATCATTTAGAACTAGAAGGGAGCTGAAAGGTCATTTACTCCATCCAAGTTTTATAAATGAGGAAAACTCGATTCATCTAGAGTTGAAATGATATGCCCATGTTTATAACAATAGCAGAGCTGGAATTTTAACACTGAACCACTGTTTAGTTTGTAACTGATGAATTTAGAAGCCTAAAAAGTGAGGTTAGAGGTGGCAGCATTCATGTATTTCTAAGGAACAATCAATCAAAAAATCAGAAATTTCCAGCCCCACCTTGGGTGACATAGTTTGGAAGATTTGAAGACAGGATACCCCTATTTGAGGACTATAGAGTTTGGCCCAACTGCAGAATGAAAGTCAGTGGGTCCCTGGATTGGGGAGTCCACATTAAGAGGTTCCTTGGGTTGGAGGGAATCCTATTTGGCAGAATCTTTCTATGAGCAAGCCCTGAAGAAGGTTGGCTTCCACTCCAGAGCAGGTAGTCCCTGCTAGTTCAAGGGGTATCAGGACCCTGCACCTGCAGCAGCATTCGAAGTCGGGTGATGCGCTGAAAGGGAAGCAGCAGGAAGGAAGGCAGTGGGAGCTTCTGGCACTGGGGCAGGCTCTGCAGCCGATGCAGTTCTGCTGAGAAACGCATGTTTGTCTCCCTGTGGAAGGAAGATACAGGAGCTAGCTGAGCCCCAGGTGCCTTCTCCAAGATCTGATGGATTGCTTGTATCCCCATTCCCTGCAGGAGTTCCAACCCTCCAATCTTCCCCTAACTTTTTCCTTCCAATCCCTTGATATCAGGAGTCACCACAGTCCTCTCACATCAAGCGTCTGTATGTCTCCTCCTGATACTGCTGATTCCTCACATAATCCACATACACTGAGAAGGGGCCTTCAGCATGGGCATGCACCACATCACACAAGTCACTGATATGAGGGGAGCTCCTTACTCGGGATAGTAGCACTCCCAGAAACCTATGGGAGTGGGAAGATCCAGGAGTTAGGGGGACCAGGGTAACTAGGTCCATGAGAAGAGCTGGAAAAAGGGGGAAATACCCTACAGCTTGAATGGGGGGGGGGGAGGGTCTACAGAGGACCTGGAATGGAGGAAATGGGAATTGGGGTGGGGGAGGTTAAAACCAAGAATCTTAAGAGAAGCAGGGGCGGGGGGACAGAAACAGGGAAGGCAGACTGACCGCTCACTGACACTCTGCACACGATGCACATTAGAGAACAGAGTATGGTGGTCTCGGGGTGTCAGTGTATCTCGGAGTGAAGCACTTAGCACAAAGGTGTCCATCAGTAGTTGAAGTGATCGAAGGTAGGAGGCCTCTGATGTTACCACCTCAAATAAACTCTGGGAAAGAGTCAAGAGATATGGAGACCTTAGAGATCCCTTTCAACTTAAGATCTATGAGAACTCAAGTTTCTTACCCCTGGCTTATCTCCCCCATCCCTCCCAGCCCCAAATTCCCACTCCCAAGAACCAGACCTCCAACCACCCAGCTCCAAGCTCTTCTTCCTCCCCCTTTTCCTCCTATTCCTGTTTCCTGTCCTGATCCAGGTATCTGACCTCTTGCATACGCCTCTCCTCAGGGCTGAGAGTCTTTAAGAGGCCACTCTCCCGTACTGTAGGAAGCTCCTGCCAAAGTGTATTTCGAGGTTCTGAGGGTTCTCCAAGGTTTGTTGGGAGAAGCTTCCCGTCCTTGCCAACCCCCCACAGCTCTTCAGCCAGCACAGCTGTCTGGTACAGGGGCTCTGAGGAAAAGGTGATAGAAATCCAATCTGCTCCTGGGCAATGACCCAAGGGGCCAGCCTCAACTTCCTTGCTCTCCCTTCCCAAAGACCCAGAATCCAGAGTCCCTCACCATCCTGCAGAGGCAGGCCCCAATCCTGTTCATTCAGAGCCTGTAGCTCTTGATCTCTGTGGAGAGAAAGAGAAATAAAACCTTCCTCCAAGTAGTACAAGTTTAATTGAGACAATATTCTATGCATGTGCTATATTGGGAAGATGCACAGATAAAACTTCTTCACCCAAAATGATTTAGGACAAATTGGGGATGGGAAGGGAGACAAGACATAAACACTGAAGAATTAAATAATACCTAGGACAACTTGTCAATGCAGTACTTGATTAAAGGTCAAATGAATGGTAAGGACAATCCATGTACTGGCAATTCAAAAGAGAGAGAGAGAAGACCCTTGGGGTTCATGAAGGAGATATGCTTTTCCTTTGGCCTTAAAGCATGGTCTACCCCTTGACATATAATTTGGAGATTATCAGAGGTTTTCCGGTACCTTTCCACCAGGGTCTTCGGACATTCTTCCAGACTCTCTCCTGAAGAGACAAACCACAATGAGGGGTGAGAGACCTTATTTCTCTGAGACCCAGGCTTTCAACTCCCATTGCCTAAGATTCCCCAGCTCCTGTCTGGGAACCAGTAGGCAGACTAAATCACTTAGATTCTAGGTTAAAGGAGAAGCTAATGAAGGAGGCTGCCACTTTGGGAACAACAGAATGCCAAAGGCAGAAGGAACCTCAATTCAAATGAATTTTTCTTAAGATATTTTATTCCTTCTAGGTGAAAGATACTATGCTAGGTGCTAAAGATATAAGGTAAAACGAGAGTTCCTTCTCTGAAGGATTGGCTAACTCCATCTTTGGAATTATGCCACATAACAAGTCTTGAGTTAATTCCTTGCCTGAACTTTGCCTCTTCATCTGTTGGGAATTGGAGTTTTCCTCCCTTCGTGGAATTCCATTTTCCTTCTTTATCACTCCCTATCCTCAGGCTCTATTCCCCTCTGGAAACCAAGCACCCATACCCCATTCCCAGGTCCCAATACCTGGATGAGTTCCATCTTTAGGGAGCACAGTGGAATTTGTCTGTGGAGTATGCTCAGGGCAGGTGACCTCTTTCCTGGCCCAAGCTGGTTTGGGAGGTTTAAGGGGTGGGAGGACTTTGTGCTCCACCATGGATCGGTATGATGTAAGAACAACGGAGGTGCTCTTGTTGCTAGTGGGACTGGAGAGAGAACGAGAAGGGCAACGAGGAGGCGCACGGGGGGCTTCCTCACTGTCTCCCACAGAGACCCATTTAAGTTCCAGGCTAGGATGTGCCAAATGACAGAGACAGGGGCAACATGGTGGGCAGGACAAGGGAGTATCTGGGAAGAGAGAAAAAAACACCTGAGTAGATAGACCTCCACTCCTATGTCCCTCAAGAGTCCAAGCATTTGATAAATTTATTTAATTTTTGTCAGTATTAGAAGGTACTTTTCTGGTCATAAAATCTAACTCTTCATTATACAGAGGGAAAAATTAAGCCCCCAAATGAAGGTTTGTCCAAAGTCACAACTAGTTAGTAGCAGGGCAGGTTTTGACCAATATTCTTGTACTGGCACCAGTCACAGTTCTCTACCCTCCAGGACTTTTCTTCTCTTGAAGACCCAAGTATTCAGCCTCCCAGATTCTATTTATCTTTCTAGATCCTGTTCTTTTCCAGGACTCATGAACCACTCCATGTCCTCAAGCCAGCATCCCCCTGCTTACCCAGACATCCATTTTCCTGGGGTCCACTCCTTGCCACAGGATCATGACAGTCTTTTCTCTCTCCATTCTCATCAACTCCACCCTGGGGATCAGGAAATGGAGCTTCCCCAACTTGGTCCCCTACTGTGGACCCTGGCTCAAACTTCCCAGCTAGTCTTCGGACAGTGCCAGATGCTGAGGGGTGATGGGGCAAGGATCCGAATTTGGGAGATGAAGACTGAGAGGGGCTGATGGGTTCAGGGGAGCTGTTGGTCCGAGGAGCTGGGAATGGGGGGAGGAGCTTGGGGAGGCCAGGGCCCAGGATGTGGGGACTTGGGGGACTGGATGAAGAGTCTGGTAGAGTCAAAGAAAAGGAGCTAGATTTGGGGGATGGTGTAGATGGAAAAATTAGAGACTTGGTAGAGGTGGGGAGAGAGTCACATAGGGGGGACAGTGAGGTTAAGACTAACGGATCAGGAGAAGTAGGGGGTTTGGCTGCTTCCTGGTGAGAGGGCCCATTGAAGAGTGACCCTGGAGGTGAATTAATACGGAGTCTGGAAGGAGGTTGGGGTCGAATGACCCGAGGAGGCTTCTGAGATGGAGGTGTTGCTGGGGGAAGAGAGTGGGCTGACATCATTCCTTAAGTTTGACAATAGTAGGGGGACCTGGTCCTGAAGGCATCACCTTGATTGAGGAAAAGGGAAGAGATTAGGGTGACTGAGGGTGAGAAGGATGTGAGCTCGTGAACTTATAAACAATATTGTGAAAATTAGAAAGCAATGTATTATTATTTGGTAGTCCAAACAGTAGACCCTTAAAAATAGAATTTCTGAACTTGCTCCTCTTCAATTTTTCATCTCCTATTTCTCCCTTTTCCTTTTCTCATCTCCCATTTCTTTCTCTTTCCTGGTTCTCGATTCCAGCTCCAGTGTCTTATTGAAAGGATTTTCAAAACTGACATCTCAGTCGTGGTTCCTCAGTTTCTGTCTCTGAATTTCCTGACTTCAGGAAACTGGGGAAATGAGTCAGAGCTAAAGGAGGGTGGGTGAGAAGGGGGCAGAAGAGAGGAAGGGAGAGTGGATTCTTTGTGGCGGCAAAGTGAAGGGGGGTTTTCAATAAATTAATAAAGGGAATTTGGAAGTGAGAGAGATGCAGAAATAGACCTAGACCCAGATACAGACAGATGAGGAGCAAAAGAAAGAGGAGAGTCAGGAAGTATATATCACTGTGTTCTAGTTCCCACCCCCATTTCCAAGTTCCTCTTTCTCCTGGACTCTCCCTTTCCGGATTATTTTTAGCTTTATTTTCCTGTATGGATTGTCCTGGAGCCTCTGACCCAGGGAGATCAAGAGGACCCAAGGACTAGCCCCTCCACCCCAGCTTCTTCCTACCTCAGTCCAAATTCTCATAGCCCTATACAAGCTCAGAGAGAGAAAAATGAACTGACAAAAGGGACTGGAATTGGTATTTTTGTGAAGGTAGGATAGGGATAGGGCCGAGTGGGGATCTCAGTGATGAAGGCTATGCTTAATGTAAAGGAGGAAATGCCAAAATAGGATAAAGCCCCAGTGCCAGTGCCAGACCTGTGGAACATCCAGGGGCTCCCCAAACCTGTCTCAGGATGTAGAAAGAGAAAGGCATCACCTTCCTCTTCCAGAGCCCCCCAATCGTTGATGATTTATGAAGCAAACTCAAACAGATCAACCTCCCCTTCCATTCCAGGCATTCTCCCCTTCTGCTCAGGAACCCAGGTACCCAGTTCCTAGGTCCGGTACCCCATACACCCTTTAGGGACTTGAGTATCACAGGTTCTAGTTTTTACTCTCCTCCAGCTTCCAGTCCCTTTTGGGTCCCTAATATCTGACCCCTTTGTGCCCAGCTCCCTTCCTCTTCCCCCAACTGTCATCCCTTCCAGGCTCCCAGGACACCCCAATTCTTACCCGGCAGTTCTCTCTGCTCTTGAACAAGAACTCCTGTTACCCTGTGAGTTGGGGCAGGAAACAGGAATCAGGTCCCTCCTCCCAACCGGACACTCCTCTCCTTCCTACCCCCAACCCCCCACCCCCACTCCATAAGGATACTGACAGGGCTTTTGGCTAGATGCTGGATATTAGGATGCTTAAGGCAGTGAGCCTGGATAGGGGGATCTTCTCAGGGACAAGTCTACATGGAGGATCCAAAAAGGTAGATAAGTGACTTCTTTGGGTCTATAATCCTGTATATTCATGTCAGATTATGGTGATAGATCTATGGCTTTTTGTTGAGATGGGCCAGTTGAGGGTGTATCTCAAGGGACAATGGGTGTGTCTTTCCTATGGGTCTATGTTTCCTGAGTGTATGTCTCTCTTTTCTTGTACTAATCTAAGGGTAAGATTTTTGATTATAATGATGAACACTTGCTGGGGTGGGGGTGGGGAGAGAGTTCGAATTCTAGTTCTGCTATTTACTACTTGGATAAGTCACTTAACCTTTTTTTTTTTAATAAAGATGTTACCAATTACATGTAATAACAATTTTCTACATAAGTTTTCTGAAGTTATATGATCTAAATTTTTCTTCCTTCTTCCCTTCCCTCCCCCTTCCTGGAAATGGTAAACCATTTGATCTGGGTTATACATGCATAATCATGCAAAACATATTTTCATATTTGTTCAAACTTTCTAAGACTCAGGTTCCTCATCTGTAAAATAGGAGAAAAGGACTAGATGATTTCTAAGGTCCCTTACAATACTAAATCATTCTAAATGATTTTTGTTATTTTGCCTTGTGTTTCCCTTCTGCCTCACATTTCTCTGTCTCTCTCCTAATTTTTCTCTTTACATATTTCTTTCTCCCCATAGCTCTATTTCTCCTTGTGCCTTTGTCTTTCATTGGTTTCCTGTTCCTTTATCTCCCCCAAACACTTTGCTTTCCCATGATAACTCGTTCAGGTTGTGTCGTCCTTAAGTTCATCTAACCTTTTTAAAGCCCTTGCATCTTTGTTAAGACTCCAACACCTCTAGTACCCAGTGTGCCTGAATCTCCTCTTCTTAGCTTATTGCTGTATCTCGGGGACCAGAGATGAGGAATAAGATAGGGATCTCTAAAAAGGAAGCCAGTCCCTGGCCCCTCCCAGACCATTGTGTCAGGGACTGGGCTAGGGATGTTTGTGTAGCAGTGGGGGTAGGAATGGGAGGACGAGAATTGTGACTGACAAGTCATCTTTTCCTGCAAAGTCTGTCATTCATGGGCTCTTCAGCTCCACCAAAATCTTTGTGCCACAATTCAGACATCTCACTCTCTACTGATGTGTGTGTGTGTGTGTGTGTGTGTGTGTGTGTGTGAGCATGGGTGCACACATGTAAGGTTGGAGAGAGAGAGGAAGTAGTTTCTGTTATCCAGTCCTCAGTTCAGAAAATCCTTTGAAAGAGGCAAGGCAGCCAAGCAAAAGACATAGCTGAGATAGATTTTATATCTGATCCTGGAAGGGACAGAAAACCACTGAAGTTTACTGAATAGGAAGGTGACAGGATCATGCTAAGCTTTAGAAAGAACACTGACAGCTGAGTGGAGAGAAAGAAACCTGAGAAGAGACAAGCCAGAATGCTACTGGAGTAGTCCAATAGGATATGAAGGGATGAGGGCTTGCATAAAGATTGTGGAAGCATCACAGGTGAGAAGGTAAGTGTGGGCAGGATGATGGTGGCCTCAACAGTAATAGGGAAGTTAAGAAGAAAGGAGGGCCCAAGGCAAAAGACAATGAGTTCATTTTGGGACTTATGGATCTTGAGAATTCTATGGGACATCATCCAGTTTTGAGTGGTCCGACTAGAATAATAACTGGAAGTCATCAAAGAAGTTAGGGATGGATGAATAAATTTGAAAATTATCTACATTAGGTTGATTATTAAATTCATGGGACCTGATAAGATCAGCCGACAAAGAAATATAAATGGAGAACAGAAGGCCCAGGACAAAATGTTAAGGGACATGTGATCTTAGTGATCATGTCCTGGATCTTCATCAAAGAAGCAAAGGAAATTGAGACATAGAAGGATAATAGATTATGATCAGAAAAGGGCATTTCAGAATTCATGAACATAGAAGTAGAATACTTGTGGGTGATGACACCATTAAGGGTATCACCATCTCTGTGTACCTGAGGTGGGACAGAGGAGTGGGTTATGGGAAATTAGTAAATTAAGAAATTGGGAGATTAGGGATTTTAGGGACTGTTAATGCATATGTTATGGTGAAGTATACTGCTATGAGAGTAGATGTTGAGGGGGAGAAAAAGACTATAAGGGGCAGTGAGATAGCACAGTGGATAGAAAGCCAGGCCTGGAGTCAGGAGGAGCAGGGTTCAAATCTAGCCTCTGATACCCTAGTTATATGACCCTGGGTGCAAGTCACTTAACCCCTAACTGTTCTTCTGCCTTAGAACACAGTGTCAATTTTAAGATGGAAAGTAAGGGTTTAAAAAATAAATAATTTCATGTAGGTCTTTCCATGGTTTTTTTTTTTTTAATTAGCCTGCTTATCATTTCTAACTTCATGGTAATAGTCCATCATAATCATGCCACAATTTGTTTAGCCATTCACCAATTGATAGGTATCTCCTCAATTCCCATTTCTTTGACACCATGAAGAGAGCTGCTATAAAAATTTTGGAACATATAGGGTTTTTTTTTCCTTTTTTTCCTGATCAATTTGGGAAATAGACCTAATAATGGTATTACTAGGTCAAAGGGTTCACTCAGTTTTACAACTTTTCTGGCATAATTTCAGATTGTTCTCCAAAATCTGTTTTTCAAGTCAGTTGTTTTTAGACTGAGATACCTTACATTTTCTTCTTTTTTTTTAGTCTTTTTACTTTGTTTTAATATTTCTTGTTGACTCATGGAGTCATTTTCCACCCACAGTCTGCTCTGAGCCAAACCATATCCTCAGTGAATACAGACCTCTTTATGTCTTATAGGTAGACTTGGACTGGACAAATGACTCAATGTGACTTTTTCTGGATGTCCCCATCAGAATTTTGTTGTAGCTTCTTCAGATTATAAGAGTGTTTGTATTATATTATAATATAATATTACATTATTATATTAAAAGCATTGTTTTAACTTTAAAATCCTCTTCTGAATTACATCGCTGTAAAATTATTAGGTAATTCTTAGTCACTTTAAATCCAGATTGAGATTTTGTTTTCTCTCTCTTAAGAATAAACCTGCTTCATCCACTCTAAAACATTGTTGTTCAAACTGCTTGATCACATGGTTCGATGGGGATATGAATGGGGATATGCACTCTGAATGATCACTCTAATGCAAATGTTAATAATATGGAATAAGGTCTGAATCGATGATACATGTAAAACCCAGTGAAATTGCTTATTGGCTAAGGATGGGGGTGAGAGGAGGGAAGGGAAAGAACATGAATCATGTAATTATGGAAAAATATTCTTAATTAATTTAATTAACTTTTTTTAAAAATTGTTATTCAGTTGTCCACCTTATTTGATTATTTTATCAGGATAGTTAGCCCCTGGGTCCTTATCTACACTGGCTGCCTCTCCAATAACTTTAATATAATTTAATTAACTCAAATTGCAAAATGATCTTACCAACCAAAGTTTGAAGTAATAATCTCTCCACTAAGCACATGGTTTCCATTTTCTTTTACTACCTTAAATAAACTAGACACTTTTATCTGAATGGCTTCTCTGCTAAGAAGAATGCATTTTTTATTTTGATCTTCAATCCACATAGCTAATGGATATACCATTTTCTAGCATTGTAACATTTCTATCTCATCATTCTTTGCAAGTCACAAAAAACTAATGTGACTTTGCCTTTTTCATTTATGGCTCCTATTTGTTATATAATATTTTGCACCATATATTCAGGCATTCAAACATTACTATGACCATGTTCAGGCCATTCCAAACCTCCTGTTTAGAATGGCCCACAAACCAACGTTGGTTTTTATATTCTTAAGCGGTTGGCAAAATTTTTTTTAAAGAATAGTCTTTTGTAACAGATGTAAACTACATGAAATTCAAATTTCAGTGTCCATAAAATGTTATTGGAACACAGGTATGCTTATTCAATTATATAGTGTGTATGGCCGCTTTCATACTACAACAGAGACCACAGGCAAACACACTTATTCCTTCTTACTTTTTCTTGGAGCACTACAAATTGCTGTGAGGCATTCCCATTCCCATTACAGTTTTTCAACTGTTTATTAGGGTTTATGTTTTGGGGTTTTGGTTTTATAAGATTAATAATTTACAAAAATGAACAATATGGAAAAAAATTTAAATAAATTTAATTTAATTTTAAAAAATATAATACAAAGACCACTGGGAGGAAGCCAGGTAGCTCAGTGATTGAAAGCCAGGCCTAAAGACAGAAGGTCCTGGGTTCAAATTTGACCTCTGTAAAAAATAGACTCGAATACAGGACTACAATCCCCACGAGCCTTTGCTCCACTTCCCCAGAATGCCTTGTAATCTCACCTGGGCTGAGATTGAGAAGATATTTAAGCAAAGGCTTTTGAAGGCTCTGGGGTCTTTTGAACTTGCGTTTTGGAGCAGAGGCGTCTCTTCCATGATGTGAGGTTATTTTGTCTAGGCCTCTGGCCTAGACACATGTTTCTTACTTGTATATTCTTAATCTTTAACCTTTAATAAACCTCTAAAAAATATAATACTTCTTGCAGAGAGAAACTAATTTCTACCTGCCTCAGATGCCTCAGTCTCCCCCTCTCCCCTAAATTTTAATCTTTACACCTCAGACACTCCCTAGCTGTGTGATTCTGGGCAAGTCACTTAATCCCTTCACTCTCTTGCCTAGCCCTTACAGCTCTTTTGCCTTGAACTGAGATACACAAATGGAAGGAATGGGCTAAGGAAAAAAAAAAGAAAGAATAGTATGCCCATGATGTGACATACTTTAAAAAAAAATCTTTTCCTTCTGTCTTAGAATCGATGTTAATTATCATTTCCAAGGCAGAAGGAAGGGCTAGGGCAATTAGAGTTAAAGGACTTGCCCAGGGTTACACAGCTAAGATGTGTCTGAGGTCAAATTGGAACCCAGAACCTCCCATCTCTAGGCCTGGCTTTCTATTCACTGAGCCACCTAGGTGCCCCTACTATGACATCTTATTTTTTGTTCCTTACCAGTGCATACCCATTCTGTCAAAACGAGAAAAGAAGAGAAAAATAGGTTTCAAATTTCATGCTTTTGAGGCCCAGTGGAAGGTGCATTACTTTATTATTAAATTAGATGGTAAAGATTTATGCTTATTTTACAGTGGCACCGTAGCGGTAGTAAAAGAACACAATACATATAGATATCCATCAATTAGTATTAAGCCTTTATTATGTGCCAGACATTGTGCTAATTGCTCAGGATTCAAGAAGAGGCAAAAATAGTCCTGCTTTCAAGGAGCTCACAATCTAATTGCGGAGACAATTAGCAAATAGATATAAACGATATATAGCACAAATAGGAAATAATTAACAGAGGGAAGGCACTAGAATTAAGACTGGTTAATGAGCAGTCGACAGAGATGAGGAGGGAGAACATTCCGGGTCTATGGGACAGCCCTGAGATGAAGTGTCTCATTCATGAAACAGCCAGGAGGCCAGTCACTAGATTGAAAACTAGGTTGGGAGAGTAAAATATAAAAAGCCTGGAAAGGTGGGAGAGGTTTGGACTTTGAATGCCAAATATACGGGTTTGTATTTGATCCTGGAGGCGATGGGGAGACAATGAAGTTTGAGTCAGACCTGCACTTTAGGAAAATCATTTTAGTTGTTGAATGCAGGATGGACTGGACTGAGGAGAGGCTTGAGGCAGGCAGACCCATCAACAGGCTATTACAATAGTCTTGGGATGAAGTGATGAGGGCCTGCACTAGAGTGGCAGCAGTGTCAGAGGAGAGAAGGGACAGTATTGGAGAGATATTGCCAGAGTAGAATGGACACACCTAGGCAACAGATCGAATATGATACAGAGTGAAAAGTTGAGAATGGTTCTGAGGTTCCAAGCCTGTGGGACTGGAAGGATGATGTTGTGGTCTCAACAACAAAAAAGAAGTTAGGGAGAAGGGAGGGCTGGGGGGAGGGGATTATGGGTGTAGTTTTAATATATTTAGTAATATTTCCATAGGGTATCCAAGATGTCTGAAAGGCAGTTGAAGATGCAAGATTGGAGGTCAGTAGAGAGGTGATGAACATAGAAATAAATCAATCCATGAAAGCTGTGAAGTGTTTTAGAAGGAGAAGAGAAGCAGTCACTATGAGACACCTTTGGTTAGACATGACCAGACTAAGCATTTATCACAATATTTCCAATTCTTAGGAAAGCAAAGGTCAGGAAAAAATAGAAAATTTTAAGTGAAATATCTCATCACAACAGAATTTTTTGGTAAAAATAAAAGGAGGCTGCAATCAAAGTTAGTTTCCAAGTTTACATTTTGTCAGCCAAACAAAAAGAGTAGTTTATCAATGAGTTAATTAAGCTGTGCTTGATTAAAGAGACTGAAGAAATGTGTCCAGAGTAATTTGCTTAAGAATATTATTCTTTTAGGCTCAATTAGTTAATCTACCTGTGTGAAAAGATGTTTTCAAAGGTGACATGTAAAATCTCATTACAGATCAGCATTAATAGATGAACATTTACAATAGATTTCGATAATGAACACTAACTTTGAATCCCCACTAAGCAAAATGTAATCCTCTCAAAAAAACCTCCTTTCTTCTCATTAATAAACATATGCAATTATTATGATGTTTTGAATGATACAAATAAAAAATTTGTGGAAACTTATGCTCTCGTGTTATATAAATATCTAAATAATATCATCAAATTTGCCTCAGTCCACAAACTAATTCATTACTATCTGGTTTTTTAATTGAAAATAATTTGCTGACCTTTCTAATGTAATAACAAATTTTTTTTCTTCTTTCTTTCTTTCCTCCTCATCCTCCTCCCTCTTTTTCTTCTTCCTCTTTGCCTCCTCCTCTTCCTCTTCTCCTTCTCCCTTTTTTCCAATCACAGTGTTTCCAACTGAGGAATTTCTCCTCTTGTCTGCTTTGTTAAAATATCTCTTTTTTAAAATTAGCAAACTGTTGGTAATATGTTATGCAGCTACACACCACATCCACACTTGATAATAGGCAAGTTGCATTGTAACATGGACAACTGATAATGAAACAGCATGTTAAAATCTTCAACATTATTTGAAATTGCATTAATCATGACCTAGCTGTGCAAATTTATTTAAGCATTTGGAAGGTGATGATATATATGATAGTGCAGTTCAGTGCTAACTTTCTTCAGAACTTTATTGTCTTCAAAGGGCATGGAGGGAGTTAAACAAAAACAGAGGTTGTTGGGAGTATTGCCTCTATTTTCAGGAATTTAAAAAGGGAAAGATAAAGGAGGGCAAAGGAAGAATACACTAGGGTGAAACTTGCTATTTCTTATAATTGGGTATTATGAGGAAAATATTCAAACATGTGGAAGGGATGATGGACAACAGATATCAAATGAAACTCATTTATCTGAACTGAAGAAAGGAGGGCCAAACAGAAACACACACACACACACACACACACACACACACACACACACAAACACACACCCCAGAGTGGGAACTTGACCTACTTACTGCTTGACAGAGAATGTACACTACCTTGAGTAAATGTAAACAGGAAAAGAAGCTCCAACTGGCACATGGGAAAATGTGACCCTTAGCCATCCCTGGCACTATGCCTTCTTTGTTTTATTTCTGTGTTCTGGTCTGTGGTTGGTGCAGTGATCTACCTTTATCCTCTTTGGAGTAAGTTCCCCCAATGAGCCCAATAACCTAATTAACCCTAATAAAACCTATTAATAACCAAGCTGGCACAGGCTCCTCTTTCTATGGTATCTCAGTATTCTCTGGAGGGAATGCCACCCTATGATTGGCATAATCAGTACAAAACAGATCTGACCTCTTCCATTTGGCATAATTTGCAAGATAGTCTGCTACCCCTATAAAGCTTTTGTCCTTACAATTAGTAATAGAAAAATATAATGAATGGAAATAATCACAAGCAAAACAAATTTCTTGAACCTAAAAATGAAATTAAACAGGACAGATTAAAAAAAAATAAATTTAAGTGGTGCCAAAAAAACCTTAAGCTAGGTCTATTTTTAGATCTAATACAAAAGGGTGCTAAGTACCTATAAAGGTTAAATTAATCACTAAAAGGTCAAGCAACTTACAAAGGACAAGCTTAGCAAGAGGTGTGAAGTTTTAGTCTACTTGGGGAAAGTGATTAACAAAAGAAGATGTGAATTAAGAATGCTCAGTCCTGTGGAAAACGTCTACTGTGATTGGTAGGTGTGAAAACTTAGGGGAGGTGACATAAGAGAAATTTCTCTTTAAAAGGAGCTGGCTCTCTCAACTTAGGGTGAGTTGGATCTCAGACTAGTTGGAGTAGCTGGGCCTCTGAACTTAGTTGGAGTTTTGCTTGGAACAAAATCTGGTGGTGAGTGGATAAAAGACTGACTTAGTTTTCTCTCTTAAAGAGAAAGGCCATTTGGCCTAGGCCCTAGGCCTCTTTCTACTATTTCCTCTTACTCTGTCTCTCTCCCTTCCCTTAATTCAGATTAATAATACAGATGAAGATCTGTATTAATTAAAATCTCCATAAAACCCAGCTGACTTGGGTATTCATATTTGGGAAATTTTCCCATGGTGACCACTTATTTTTTATATAAAATCAAAACACTAAAATTATTTTTACAGTTTTGGCAATTCACAGTCATTGAACCCACATTTTTGCAGTCAAACTGCCTAACTTCCCTCATTCCAATCCTCTTGGTGGGACTCCAAAAGGTGAAACACATATATGTTGTCAGTCTTGTTCTCTATATTGGATCTTATGATTAAGGAAGACCTCAATCTAAATCTAAATCTAAAGTGGGTAGATGGAAAATGACTATGACAAAAGGTATGATTAAAAAAAATTTTTTTTATTTTAAGGAACCAGTTTGGAGGACCCTAAATTCTTATCTATCAGTTTAGCCCTGCTTTATTAACCCTCACCTTTATCCTTGATTCTTCTTTCTTCCATATACCCCTTCTCCAATTAATTGACAATTTTGCTAGGGGAAAAAACCCCAAAACAAACAAAACCCTGAGCCTCAGGATTAAGACTTGCCTATGGTCACAAATTTATATTCCTTTTTTAAAAGAATATAGGATAGTACTACTCACATTCTTCTTTCTCTAATTTCTGTCAGTTTCATGTTCCATCTTTTAAATGGTCTCCCACTTTCCAGATTTTCATCTTTCTAATTCATTTTTCACAGTTGCCAAACAGATATTCCCAAAACTCAACCATTGCTATTTCCCTGCTCAAGGAATGTTAATGGCTCCCTACTGCTTCTAAAATATTAGTCCTTCAAAACTAGGACACTAATGCATTGCTGGTGCAGCTGTGAACTGATCCAACCTTTCTGGAGGGCAATTTGGAACTATGCCCAAAGGGTTATAAAATAATGCATACCTTTTGTTCCAGTGATACCACTAGTTGGTCTGTATCCCAAAGAGATCAAAAACAAGAAGAAAAGACCTACTTGTACAAAAACATTTATAGCTGCTCTTCTTGTGGTGGCAAAAAATTGGAAATTAAAGGGATGTCCATCAATTGAGGAATGGCTAAACGAATTGTGGTATAGTGATGGAATACTATTATGATGTAAGAAAAGATGAACAGGATGATTTCAGAAAGAGCTGGAAATACCTTCATGAATGTATACAGAGTAAAATAAACAGAACCAGGCGAGTATGCAGTAATAGCAATACTGTGGGATAATCAAATGTGATAGATTTTAATACTAACAGCAAACCAGGACAATTCTGAGTGACTTATGACAAGGAAGGCTACCCACCTCCAGAGAAAGAACTGTTGGAGTCAGAATGCAGATGAAAGCATATAATTTTTCATTTGTTTATTTGGGTTTATGTTTCAGGGTTTGGGTTTTATAAGATTTTATAAGATTTAAACTTACAAAAATGAACAATGCAGAAATATGTTTTGCATGATAATACATGTATAACAGGTTGAATTGCCTGCCAGCACCAGGAGGGGAAAGGGAAGGAAGTGGGGGAGATAATTTTGATCACATAACTTAGGAAAATTTGTGTTGAAATTTATTACATGTAATTGGTAATAAATAATAAAGAAGAAAAATAATATAAAAAGAAGTCCTTCAAAAACTATCCTCAAATTGTGAGTCGACTAATGGGAGGGAGGGGGGGGGAATGGGAGGGAAAGAACATGAATTATGTAACCATGGAAAAATATTATAAATTAATTAAATAAAAAATTTTAATTAAAAAAATCTCCAGCCTGCCTTTGCTGATTTATTTCACATTATTTCCTCCCCTCCACCACTTTGTACTCTATGTTCCAGCCAAACTGTCCTACTGGCTATTTCCCATACCTATGTAATCCACCTTTTTAGATTTCTGCCGGAAGGCTTGGACCCAGTACAAGAGGAGATTAGAGCAGGACTGTCTGGTGATGAGCAGTCTCTTTTCTGGTATTCTCTGAGCTCTGATAAGATTTCGCACTTGACCTGGGACTACTCCTGGGACTCCTAACAATGACTTTGGGAAGGAGCCTCTGAGGAGATGAGAATGGGAAGTTAAACATCGAGGAGCAAGTAGAAAGGCAGACAAGTAAACACCTGGTCAGGTGGATGGGAGATGTGTGCTGCTTTGGTTGAGTTCTGATGGGTCAAAATTGTTCCTTATTCCAAGAATATGAAAAGTTTTATCAGTGGAAGCTGATGCCTTAAAGTGGACACGGTCTTCTTGATATAATCTGAGATATTTAAAATATCTTTAGCTTACCAGCAGCTACGCAATATTTTTTTCTCTAGGGTGAGCACCTGAAAGGGAAGTTGAAGACTTTAGGAAAATGGGTGAAGGGGTTTAGAGATTAAGAGGGAAAGAACATAAAGAGAGAAGAAAGACACAGAGGCGTAGATTTCAACAGCTTGGCATTCAGTCTATGTTGCTCCTCTGATGGTGGGAGAGAAAGCTACACGTGAACCCAGTTTTTATTGCCTATTCAAGGAATGGGGAATGGAAGGTAGTTGATGAATGTGTGACATGGTAGAAAATTTAACTTTGGCTGGTTAACAACCACAATATCAAAGAGGTGGAGGCTAAGACAATGTAGAAGTCAGCACCCAGCCCAGAGGCCCATTTGGCCTTTGGACTATATAGGTTTGGGGAATGATCAGAATATTGTAAGATTTGAGTTTCACTTTGTTACAAGGATCAAGAAATATAAGAATTATATCCATAAGTCTGGTACATGAGCAGATTGTTCATAAGAGTCAACTTTTGAATACATCTTTGCTACTTTGATGATAAGTTCATACCTGGAACCTTACAAGATTCAGATAAAGTGGAGAAGTGGTACTTACCCACTGATTGATAAGCTGTGCCTGTATTAATTCGGTATTTATAAACTTTGAGATGGTGAGTCGGTAAGGAGAGCAAGCAGCAAGGGGAGCAAACATGAGCATTTTTGCTTTCACTTTTCTCTTAGAGGAGTAAGTTCATGGAAAGGGAAAATCATACTGCTGGAGAGAAGTTTCTAGAGAAGCACCACATGCAAGGAGGTAGGCAAAGCAAGTTTTAAAAGTATGCTTAATCAGGGCAGCTAGGTGCCTCAGTGGATAGAGGCTAAGTCTGGAGTCTGGAGAACCTGGGTCCAAATGTGGCTTCAGATTAGGCTCTTCTGCCTTAGAACTGCTACTGCTTGTAAAACAGAAGGTAAGGATGAAAAAAAAAAGAAAAGTATGCACAGTAAGTCCACTTGTTCAGTGTGACTGACCATTCCACCTGCCTTATTTCCACATCCACCTGATGCATATATACAATATTCTTTCACTGATTGTCTCGTCTGGCATACTTCTGTCCCTTCAAAGTACTCCCTAACTTGGGTGCCATTTCCTAATGGAAGTCTTTCCTGATCCCACAGTGTTTCCTCCATGAAATTTTTATTTACCTATTTTGTGTGCATGATCTTATCACTTCACTAGAATTTTGGTTCCTTGAACACATGGAACCTATTGTTTTAGTCTCTGCATTCCCAGCTCCTACCACAGTGTTTAGGAAAAAGGTTGCAACAAACCTGTGAGGGAGGTGCAATTATTTCCCCTATTTTGCGGTAGAAGAAGCTGAGGCTGCCAAGGGTTGTGACTCACTTCTCACCTGGCTCCATTACAATTTCGGACTTCACCTTGGCCCAGGGAGTTCATTAGTGGAATAATATCATTCCGAAAAATCTCATCAGCCTCCATCTAATCACTCCGTCTGCCTCTCAGATTGGAGGGTAGGGTCACGGACGACAAACCTCCATTTAAAGAGAACAGCTCATTTCCTTGTTTTTCACCTGACTAAAGTATTTTGGAACTGCTCTGAGACTTCTCATTTCCCACTCCCAGCCCTTTTCAGTTTCCTTTTATGCTTTGCTTCCCTTGAGGATAAGGACTTTTTTCGTATATATATCCTCAGTGCTTAGCACAGTGCCTGGTACATAGTAGCTTCATAATAAAATTTTACTAACTTATTTTTTTTTGCCCAAGGTCACACAGCTAAGAAGTCTCAGAGGTTGGATTTGAACTTGTCTTCCTGACTTCAAAACCAGCTGCGCCACCTGCCCGAATGGTTTAACACATAGTCGACATAATAAATGCCAGATGAATGAATGTATAAACGAATGCATAAATTCATGCACATAAAAGAATGAATGAATCTCCTCTTCCTTCAAAATGCACCTCTAGAGGAAGGTAGGGGGCCATGCCTTCCACATTAGGGGAAGGTCTCTTTCCTGTCTCTTTCTTTCTATTTCCCGGGGTTCCAGCTGGCAGTGTGGACTGTTACGTAACCCGCAACCTGGAGAGCAGATTGAACTCCGAATTCTCCTCCGAACTCGCGTATCCAGCACCGTGGCTCCATACCCTTCCATGTCTTCCAGCGACCTTAGCGACAGCGTGCGTCAGGAGACGGTGCGGTCTAGCTGACGGGCGTGGCCAGGCTGCGCTCCGCTTCCGTCCGTGGGTGAATGAGCCAGCCCCGCCCCCACGGCCCCCACTCCCCGGGAGACTGAGACGGCGCCAGGAGAGTTAACCTAGCCGCGGTTTCTCCGCCCCACTCCCGCCCAGGTTATAGGAGGCTGGGCCCCGACTGGCCTCTCCCATTGGTCGCGAAGCCGGCACTGCACTGATTGGCCTAGGGCTACCAGAAAGGTTCTTCATCCCGCTCCGAGTGGCCCCTCCTATCTCTCCCTAGAGCACCCTGGTCGGGCCGAGCTGCAGCCGCCAGCAACCCCTGGGTTGGGACGCGAGCCTGAAGACTTAATTCCGGATCCTGAGGGCTCCACCTGATGCTCAAGCTGGTCCATCTCCGCCGCGCCCTGGACCTATTGCTGAGATCTCCGTCCGATCTCCTTCCCCCTTCCCTCCGCGATCTCTCCGGTCAGCCGAGTGTCTCTGACACTCCAGGCTCTCGCGGTCTCCGCCTGTCACTCACGCTCCTCTGGCTTTGGACCCTTCCTGACCTTCCTTCCTCTGAACCCTAGGCCAGCAAGGACCCTTCCTGCAGATAGGTCTCTCCCCAAACCCTTCCCTCTGAATTTTTGCATGCCCTTTCAGACCTTGCTCAAGTGACTTATCAGTCACTATCCCTTTTAAGGTTCCTGGTCCCCAAAGTTTGCTACTTCTGTTTCCCTAACGCTTGAATCCCTTTGGCTTCGTTCCCTGCTGATCTCCAAATTCTAGAACTTCCTGACCCCTTGACTTCTAACGCTAAAGACTCCTTTCCTTCCGTTCCTCTGAACTTGAACCTTTCCTGACATCCACCCTCTCTTCCCCATCCATATTGCTTCCCTCCTCCAGTCCCCAACACTTCTCTGAACCCAGCATCTACCCCCTCTGTCGACTTCTTGACTTCGGGTCCAGCTCCTACAGCCTGCTTGGAGTCATGGACTTCCTGCTGAGTGGCCTGGCTGCCAGTGGGGCCTGTGTATTTACCAACCCCTTGGAGGTGGTGAAAACCCGAATGCAATTGCAGGGCGAGCTCCGAGCACCAGGCTCTTACCAGCGACACTACCGAAATGTCTTCCATGCCTTCTTCACCATTGGGAAAGTGGATGGGGTGGCTGCCCTGCAGAAAGGCCTGGCCCCTGCCTTAGTATACCAGTTCTTAATGAATGGGATAAGGCTGGGGATCTATGGTCTGGTGGAAGCTAAAGGTTTTTTCCTTGACTCCAATGGAAACCACAGCCCTGGCCGTAGTGCTCTTGCCGGGGGAATTGCTGGAGTTATTGGTGCCTACTTAGGGAGTCCCATCTACATGGTAAGGATTAATCTTCAGCCGAGGGAGGACAAAAGTCCTGTCTACCAAATCAAGAGTATACAAAAAGGCCTTGGGAGGTGTGGTAAGGGTGAGGAAAATCATGAAAGTGGTCACAAATTTAGAGGATCTTTCTCTTAAGTCAGGCCCCTATGACGTAAAGTCTACATGAAAGGAGGGCATAGGACATTCTAAGAGAGCATGTAATACCTGGAAGAGAATCTAGTTATCCCTGCAGGTGCTTTAAAATATTTGTTGATTGATTCACATGGTTTTGGATGGAATAGGTGAACATCAGGAGAATAATTCAGGGGGTATGAAGTACCAAAAACTTCACCTAGGCTTCAGCATTGGTTACAAGTACATTCAAAAGAGTTTGGAAAGAATTGAGGATCTTCTGGATAAGTGAATCTGGATTTCAGGCCAGTAAAGGCTATCTTAGGAAAAGAAGTTTGCATTTGACTTCTGGGTTTATGAGGGCTTCTACCATCCAGAAGGCAAACTATAAACATTCAATCCACAAGGAGCCTACAAACTTGTCCCATGTCTACTAGACCTCTCTGGGTCCCTTAAGGTAATCAGAGGCTAAGATCTGGATATTTGGGTTTCTCCTAGCTTGATGTATTCCCTGAATCTTAGCAAACCTAGGCAGTAATTGTACTCTCCACAACAAAGGGAACAGGGTGGTGTAAAAGAAAACGAGGTATCTATTTAGTGCTAGGAGATCTTTTGGGACTAAAGCCAAGGGACACAGAGTCCCATGACCAATTTATTTTGTGGGAACAACAATAATTACCAGATTAAAGGATTTGCTTCCTTAGCTATTCTCATAGGAGAGACTAGGGGCTAAGCACTGGGGTTCCTGAAGAAAAGGAGGGGGAAGGGTGCCTGGGTCTTGGGCAAATGATATCACCTCCTTCTCCCAGGTGAAGACACACCTTCAGGCACAATCAGCTTCTGAGATTGCAGTTGGGCATCAATATAAGCACCAGGTGAGGGATTTACTATCCACCCCCAGTCCATTCTCTGTCACTAGACTTCTTTCTTTCTCCAGCCTTGATTGTCTCTCCACAACACCCCCAAATCAGCTCCTGATCCTTCCTTGTCTTCCTAAGTCCAACCACTGAATCTCCTCATTATACCCCCATCTTCCTTTCCATTGACGTTTTTACACTTTGCCTCCACTCCATCCTCACTTCCGGATTTCTAACACATTCCCTGACTGCAGTCCTCTCTTCTCCCTTGAGAGTTGAGGGGTTGGAGAAGGGAGAATGGTCACCATGAAAACTAAAAGGTTTTCATTTTGGTTCTGGGTCTTGATAGAGCCTGTTTTCCTGGTAACTAACCTCTGGGAAGAGTGGAAGGGTCATTTGTGTTAAAAGGTCTTTGTAAACTCTAAAGACAGAAATGTGTTAGCAGGTCTTGGGAGGTTGCTCTGGTAACTGAATCCCACTCCATCCCTTCCCTCACCAGGGTATGTTTCAAGCACTGTCTGTGATTGCAAGAAAACATGGCCTATTTGGTTTATGGAGAGGGGCATTGGGAGGACTCCCTCGAGTTATAGTCGGCTCCTCCACTCAGCTCTGCACCTTCTCATCCATCAAAGATCTTGTGGCCCAGTGGGAGGTACCACTTGGTGGGAAATGGGAAGGGTCATTTGGGAAGGGGAGGGAAGACCACTAGTTCACCCCTAACTCCTGAGCAACACCACCAATTTGACCCTGGCCTGTGGGAGACAGATGCTACCTCCCAAATGTGAGGCCACTGGCAGGGACTTAAGGGAAAGGGAGGGAGGGCTGGGTTGCTCTTTTCCACTGCTTTTTATGTACTTCCTCCACCCCTACATCAGGTGTTTCCACCACAGAGCTGGAAACTTGCTCTGGCTTCAGCAATGGTGAGTAGCATGGCTGTGGTCCTCGCCATGACACCCTTCGATGTGATCAGCACCAGGCTCTACAACCAACCCACAGATGCTCATGGAAAGGTGAGGGGTGGGGGACCAGGGTGGGGGAAACAATTACAGTATCATGCAATAAGAGTCTGATGGGAATGGGGATTGTTCAAGCAGGTGGGCACACAGGTGGGGTAAGGGAGAATTTTGTAATATATATCCCACTCCTTTCCATGTCTGCCTCACCCAGGGTCTGATGTATCGGGGGCTACCAGATGCATTGATGCAGACAATTCGGACAGAGGGCATTTGGGGCATGTACAAGGGCGTGGGTGCTTCCTACTTCCGCCTTGGCCCCCACACCATCCTCTCACTCTTCTTCTGGGACCAGCTTCGAATCCTTTACCAGACACACAAACAGTGACCTCCCCCACCCCAAATTCTCCTGCAACACTCTCCATTTGGGAAGGGATGCCCTTATCTCACTCAAGATGATATTTTTTGGACCCTTCCATACTTTTAGGTCTTAATGATTGATAATCATTCACTCACCTCCCCCAACTTCCCTTATTCTCAGGGTTGAATCACTATGTGGGGCACTCCTTTTCATCCTGCCATCACTCCTAGAATCATGCACAGCTTCAAATCTCACCTTTACTCTCAGGGTTGAATTAATCTGAGGGATTTGTCTCCTTTCCCAGACTTCTAGCTTCCAATCCCTATACACAGCTTTAAACTTTATCCCCCCAAACCAAAGGGAATTGAAGGAATTCTTCGTTCTTCATCCCTGCCTCTAGTGTATAAACACTTCTTCCCTCCCCCTTTCACCAGTCACAGAGAGATTGTATTGATATAAAGCAAGTTTATTTCTGCAAAAGTGGTGCCTTATGTCTGTATGTGAAGCAGAGAAGTGATGGAAACTCCAACCATCAACCCCTTGCTTCTGTTGGAGAATCCAGACATCCAGACACCAGGGGCAGAGGGCAGTTCAGATCTTTATCTGGGACCAAAGATGCTGGGGTCAACAAGGGTCAGGGTAGTTACAAGCCTTTCAAAGTCAACCATAGTCCAGGGTGGGTGGTTTTGGCCTGATTCATGGCCATGGCCAGGCCTAGTAGTATTCCCAGGTCTGGAGAAGAGAGGAAAAGGTTCACACAGATCTAATTTCTTTCTCCATAGAAAATAAACATTTTCCCCTCCCAGTGCCACAACCAAACCCTCCTTTTATCTCCACCCGCAAGAATTCTCCCAGTCCTACTCTTCCTTCTTCCTTTCAAAAGACCCAATCATCTAGCCCAGATATTCCACCCCCACCCTCACTTACGTGGGTTCGTTGAAGGTCAGCAGGAGGTCAGTTCCATATTGTGGCAATCGGAATAGGGCCAGGTGTAACATCACATCCTTTTCATTCTGAGGGCAGCAAGAATCAGCTCAGAATTCTGTGCAACCATACAAAGTCAGAGCTGCCCGGGACCCCAAAAATAATTTCACATAATAAATTGAAGCTTCCCTGGTATTGCCCAGGTAGTTCGCAGTGCAGACAGGCCTTCTAAACCCTTTTCTCAGAACTCCATTCCACCTATTCCTTCCACCCACACTTCTCCGCCCCATCCTTCTTTCGACACCTGCCTTCTCCACTGGCTATCCCTACAACCCCAAGACTTAACAGCTC
Source organism: Monodelphis domestica (assembly GCF_027887165.1). NCBI lineage: Eukaryota > Metazoa > Chordata > Mammalia > Didelphimorphia > Didelphidae > Monodelphis > Monodelphis domestica. Next base: position 257,838,339 of record NC_077228.1, read on the forward strand.
ACCACCTCATTTTCCTTGGCCATGCGCTGCCGACCGCAGAGGACCCAGGCATCCCGGCAAGCTCGAAGGGACAGATTTTGCAAGGAGAGAGGCTGCACAGCTTCCACTTGCTCGTCCCCTGACCCCTGCACTCCTCCTAGGGCCTCGAAATGGTACCTAGAGGAGGAGGGGGAGAAGAAGGGCAAGGGAAGGGGGGCGCAGCAGCTTCAGACACACCCTCTAGCAGAGGATGCCCGCGGCCACGCCCCCTCCGACCGGAATTCGTATTGCCTTCCTATTGGCCAAAAAGGAGCCCGCACCAGACCGTTCCCGCCCTTGGCGGAGATTTCCGCTCACCGCGCTGCCGCTTCTCCTTGCACGTGCGCCTGCAGCTCCAAAAGCTCAACAATGAGACTCTGCTCCGTCCCGCGGTGGCAGAAAACTTCCTGGTTGTCCGGGACCGGCCGGAAATCACTGAAAGACAGAATAGGAAGGCTAAACTTCACCGGTTCTCCTCCTAGGCCTCCCCCAGTCTCCCGCCCCCGCCATACCCGAAAGTGACCCCTGACCTCACGTCCAGAGCCCCCGGGGGAAGGGTGATGGAGAAAGCTCCCCCGAACAGCGGATGGTTGCGTTTGGGCTCCATGGACGGGCCTGTGTAGGGGAAGTGAGAAAAAAGAAAGGGTTTGTGGAAGAGTGATGCATTCCCCCACCCCTGCCCCTCTTCCTCCACCCCTGCCCCTCTTCCTCCACCAGCGTCCTTAGTCATGAGGGCGGGAGGAGGTGTTGGGGGCGCCACATGTTCTATCTTATTCAGGACTATCTGTTCTTTTCTTACCTAGTTCTTGGTTTCGGGGCCCTTTAAGGTCTGGCCCCGCCCCCGACCGCGCCACCCAATGGGCGCCTTGGGGCTGCCCCCTCGAGTTCTGCCGAACGAAACTTAACTGCCTAAAAGATGGAGGAGATGGCGGGGTCAAATAGCTTGAGCAGCCCAATGACCAATGGGAGGGAAAAGCGGGTCGTCGGTTTTGTGACGTATACGGCAGGCCCCTGGGCTTGCTACTCACTGCCTGACCCTAGTATCTTCTTAAAGAGGCTGTTCCGCTGAGCGGGGATGGGTAGGCCAGAGAAAAGTTACGAAGCAGTTAGACAGGATGCATTCCTGTGTTCGGTGTTTCTTCTCCAGTTGGTTGAGGAGTGGACACTGGTGCCCCCCTCCCTCAATCCTCTCCTCCCCGGTGGAAAAAATATCTAATTTTATCAATCTCCTGGGTTTAGTTGTGGGATTAGAAAAACAATGGAACCAGGTGCCTGCCCCTATCCAACACTCCAAACACACACACCCCTTCCTTGTTCCTGGAACCTGAGACCCCGACCTAGTAAGTACTTGGATAACCTAATTAATGCCTCCAAGTTCCTTTCCAGGGAATGGGGTAGGGAGGTGTGGGGAAGGGTGGGAAGGTGCAGATCAGGGCTGCAGGGCTGCATTCCTTGGACTTGGGATCAAGAACACCGGAATCCCAAGAGTTGGGACCTAAGACTTCGAAGTCGTCTAGTCCCACCCCAATTTGAAAGGAAAGAGTCTCTTCTACAACATTACGGATTCTTTTCCAGCTTGATACTGTGAGCACTAATGCTCAATTTGGAGTCAAAGGAGACCTAAATTTTAATTCTTGGTCTCCCACTTAGATGGGGTGAGACTCAAAGGTTATAGCTACAAAGCAGTCATCGTATTATGAAATTTCCAATTCTTTCGACCATCGGTTTAAATAACCTTGAGTTAACTTAGATCTCAGAGTTTTTTTCGTGGGTTAAGTTTCTAAGGATTCCCTTACTTTAAATCAATGATGATTTACATTAAAACAATTTAAATTTAAACATTATAATCTTTGTACAACTCTGGGATTTGGAGCTAGGACACCAGAGTCAAACCTCATCCCTGCCATTAACCATTTGTGGGACAAGGCTTCTCATTTTTCCTTCTCTACGATTTGAAGGCTTGGAATTTTAGGATCACATTCCATCTACTTCCCTCATTTTGCAGATGAGGAAATTAAGGCTGAAGATTAAATAATATGCCCAGGGTGACCTAGCTAGTGTCAGAACTGGCATTTGCTCCCAGATCTTCCTGATTCCAAGTACAGCACTTTTCCCACCCCCTTTCAGCTCAAAAATCCTAGGTTCTAAGATTATTAGGAAATTTTTCTTTATATGAAACTAAAAATTTGCCTTTCTTTTACATCTTGCTCCTAGATTTTAAATCTTTTAAATATAATTATATTTAAGTATATATAGTCTATTTCCCCCTCTGTTTGGGGTGTTTGAATTGAGACAGGAATTACATAACAATCTCCTGCATCCCCTTCTCTCCCCAAAATACTTTTTGTCATCTCTCATTAGGGAAATATCCAAGACCTAATCTTCCTCTGCCCAAGAGATGGCTTCCCCTTCTCTGACTCTTAACTTCTTTACTTCTCTTCTTGAGGCCCAGAAGTGCCCTGCTTCTGAGTCATTATTTGAATAAAATTTTTGTGTGCATAACTGGAGACTTGGTATGAAAATTGTACCACTTTCCTTCTACCAGGATGTCTTCCCCCAATCAATTCCCATCCCTAGAGGTTGTAAGGGTTAATTATAATCCACATAGGCATCCCAAAACTATGAGATGTAAATCTGAGGAAATATGATATTGAGGTGGCCTTTAAAAGCTATGCCAATGAAGTAAAGAACTTGGCTTCCAGCTGGCCCAACAATGGATTTTCATGGGCCATCATGATGAATTTTATAGTGAGTTGTGAGACTAATTAAAGCTTGGGAGGAGTACCCATGAATTGAATCCTTGAAGTATTTTTAAAAATCCACTGTAAAATGCCTTTACATTTTATCAGAAGTATAGGGGAGGGGGTGCAGCTGGGTAGCTCAGTGAATTGAGAGCCAGGCCTAGACAAGGGAGGTCCTACGTTCAAATCTGGCCTCAGACACTTCCCAGCTATGTGTCCCTGGACAAGTCACTTAACCCCCCCAGTGCCTAGCCTTTACCACTCTTCTGCCTTGGAACCAATACACAGTATTGATTCCAAGATTGAAGGTAAGGGTTTAGCAAAAAAAGAAGTATCAGGGACAGTTATGTCCCTGTGAGTTGAGAGCCAGGTCTAGAGACAAGGAGGTCCTGGGTTCCAATCTGGCCTCAAACACTGCCTACCTGTGTGACCAGGGACAAGTCACTTAACCCCAATTGCCTAGCCCTTATCATTTTTTTTAAACCCCCCCTTACATGTAAAAAGTTTCCAATATTTTCAAAGAATACCAAATCTCAAATTCTCTCCCTCCTAACCTCCTACCTGCTTTGAGATGGTAAGCAATCTCATATAGATTTTATATGTGCAATCGTATAAAATATTTTCCTCACTTCTTTTATGGAAGGAAAATGAAATAGGAAAAAAAAATTTTAATGAAAAAAGTTTCCTTTGGTCTGGATTCAGACTTGATTTTTTTCCTCTAGAAAGTAGATGGCTTTTTTTTTTTATCATGAGGCCTTTAGAATAGTTTTGAATATTATATTGCTGAGAATAGCTATTATTCACAGTTGTTCATTATATTCCTGTCACTGTACAATGTTCTTCTGGTTCTGCTTATTTCACTGCTTCAGTTCATGTAAGTCTTTCTAGGTTTTTCTGAGCTCCTGCTGCTTGTCAGTATTTATTTAGTCATTCCCCAATTGGTGGATATCCCTTCACTTTCCAAATAGTTGCCCCCCTAAAAATAGCTGCTTTAAATATTTTTGTACATATAGGTCCTTCCTCTTTTTGTTTTTTCTCTTGGGGATACAGTAATGTTATTGCAGGGTCAAAGAGTACTGTTTTTATAGCCTTTGGGACATAGATCCAAATTGCTCTCCTGAATGATTGAATCAGTTCATGACTCTCCAAACAATGCATTCATGTCCTAGCTTTCCCACGTCCTCTCCAAGTTTTGTCATTTTTCTTTTTTGTCATCACAGCCAATTTGATAGGGTAGTACCTCAGAGTTATTTTAATTTGCATTTCTCTAAATAATAGTGACTTAGTGCATTTTTTGCATGACCATAGAGAGCTTTAATTACTTTGAGAACTATTTGTCATATCTTTTGACCATTTATAATTGGGGAATGATTTGTATTATTATATATTCAAATCATATCCCTATTTGAGAAATGAGGTTTTTATTAGAGACCTGTAAAAAATTTTTGCACCATTATGATTTTCCATTCTATTTACCTTTGTTTAGTTTTTTACTTCTACCTCTCTTAATTTGCCCTCTTTTATATCAGTTCTACCCCACCTTCTCTTATCCCCTTCTCCTGTTTCCTTTAGAGTAATTTAACTTTTTATACCCAGTCAATTGTGTTGTATGTTCTTCCCTCATTGAGACAATTCTGTAAGAATAAGGTTCACATGCTCTCCCCACCTCCCATATTTCCCCTCCACTGTGAACACTCTTTCATGCCTCTTTTATGTATAATAATTTACCCCATTCAATTTTCCCCTTCCCCCTCCTCCCAGTACCTTAATTTTATTTTTTATTTTTATTTTATGTTGAGTTTCTGTTCTTGGTCCTTCTATGTTGGTATGATGTAAGAAGAGGTATGTTTAATACTCTCCAGGCCTGTGCTCTAGTCTATGAGTAACTTCAAGCACTCCTTTACCTCTTATTACTATAATCCCTGTGGCCACAATGTGAGACAGTGGCCCCAGTACTGCTTCCTGATCTAAGTTTGGGCAATGCAAGTCTTGTACTGAGAGCCAACAAAGGGACTTTTGTTATCTCTTCTGAGCAATTGTCTTGGTGAGTCCCCCCCTTATGGTTTTTGTCTGAGAGCTCTGGAAATCTTTGCTGCTTCAGCTCAGACCGACCCAGTGTCCGAGTGGGGCCTGCCCTTGTGCACTGCTTTGGGCTGAAAAATTACTTTACCTTTTCTATTTATGAGTTAGTATGCTGCTCCAGAATTGGTTTTGAGGCATTATATCATTGCTTTTGGGAGGGTAGAATTAGATGGGACCCTGTACCTTCTCCACCATCTTAGCCCACTCCTCCCCCTTCCTCTTTACTATTCTTCTGCCTTGGGAACCCATACACAGTAATGATTCTAAGATGGAAGGTGGAGGTTTAAAAAAAATGTCTAGCTCCCAGCAGATTTACTTCTAGGTTGGCTACTTACTTTGCCTATCTATCCCTGATCTGGCTCTGAAATGTAGGATTAGTGGTAGGTAATAGGCATCACTGTCTCCTCCACCCCAATCTTGACTTTTTATCCACTTTCCCAGAATGAAGAAAGAGTAGAGGCCTCCCCCAGAGTGCCTCTGCCTTGTACCAGTCAGCTCTAGTCCTAACTAGAGTTCTTTGGAAATAGCTTGATAAATTAGAACTGTGAAGTAAATGCTGATGATGGTTTTCTGGACTGAAGGGCTTGAGGGTGGAGAATAGAGAGCTTGTTCAGAGCCCATGTCCTATTCTCTTCTCATTAGCTTCTAATTTCAGGAATCTAACTTTATGGGACAGAAAGGGAGAATGAAGGATCCAGACAATCAGGCAAAGATGAAACTGGAAAGGGGAGGATGAGGAAGGTAGAGGACAAGTCATCCTTCCTCCCCAACTCCCTCCCCCACAGTCTATCAGCTTAGCAGTTGAGGATGGGAGTCAGTTCCATGGATTGCAATCTGAGGATAGTCAGTTATTGTATCAAATCAACAAGTGTAAAATCATCCTTTATTTAATGCCTACAACAGTGTTCTGTGAACTGTGTGAGGTATTATAGAATAATACAAAATCAATTTAAAAAACTGTTATCCTTACAAGAAACAGCCAATCTACCTCATGAGACAAGATGCTCATCAATTCAGTGTAACACTAACACCTACCTCAGGTCTGGGATAGTACTCACCGATAATATTGGTCCAAAGCAAAAGTGACAAGAAAACATCTGCAATGCACATGTAGGATGGATACTCTCCCACACTCCATCAGTGGAATGCAAAATTCACAAATAGACAACAGGTAGAGAGGTTGTGTGGCCATGGCTGGGGCTTTGCAAGTTGGCCAGTATCCTGTGGTGATGTCATCACACTCATTTAGATCATGTAGGAAATAGGATGTAGGACAAAGATGACAAATTTTTCAGTTTGATGGTGAGAAAGATAGAGCTAGATCTTGCCCTAAAAAAAATCTTGTCTTGTGGAGAGGGCCACAGAAGGAAACAAAAAGGATCTTCCTAACTGTACTCTGTGCCTCTTGGTTTGGAGGATGGCTAAACCCTTACACATATCTTTACTAAAGTTTGTCCCATTCAAGTTTATTCAGCAAACCTACTGAGGAGGAACAATGGGAATGTTTATTACTTGAGAAGAGCTATTTTATCCAGTTGGAGAATTATTAATCCCCCTCCCCACATTGGGGTGAAAGAAGAGACAGTCACAGCAGTCAGATGATATTGGGCAATCCAATATTAAAGGGGGAAAAAATTGGAAAATGACTACTATGTGATCATAATGACTGGGCTTGGCCCTAAGGCTAAAAGTGAGCAACTACCACTCAGTACCAAGAACTATGCTAAGTGAAAATAGAGATATGAAGAAAAGGCAAAAAAACCCAAAATCAAACCAGTTCCTCTCAAGGAACTGACAGTCTAGGAGGAGACAACATGCAAGCAACTATGTGCAGAATTACAAGATATAAATGTATATATAGTTATAGACATATTAAATATGTGGCATACGTGGTATATAGGAGATAAATCACACAGGATAAAAGTATATGAAGCATAGTAGAGCAATATGTGGAGGGGAAGGCTTAAAAAAAGATTTGGTCATTAAGAGGTTTCTGAAAATGAACAATATGGAAATGTTTTGCATGATTATACATGTATAACCCCGATCAAATTGCTTACCATCTCCAGAAGTGGGGAGGGAAGTGAGAGAGACAGTTTGGATCATATAACTTCAGAAAACTTATGTGAAAAATTATTACATGTGATTAGTAAAATAAAATCAGTATTGTAAAAAAAATCTGATAATTTTGGAGAGAAGTTCTAATTAAATTATGAGGTCAGAAGTCAGATTAGAGTTAAGATTGAGAGGAAAGGAAGTAGAAGGACCAATTATAGATTTCTCAAGGAATTTATCCATATAGGACAATAGCTAATAGGGATAGAAAGGAAGATCAAATGAAGGGGATGGAGGAGAGAGGCATGTTTGTAGACAGTAGAGAAGTGGCCAGGGAGAGAGAGTGAGGATGATGGGGCAATCTGCTGAAGAAGATGGGAAGGGATGGGATCACTAGTAAAGAGACCATGAGAGAAAGAGATGATGGTATAGTGTAGGAAGGCATTTGAGAGATACAAGATGAGGGAGAGGACAGAAGAGGATCTCTCACCAAATGGCCTCACTTTTTTCAATGTACTTTTGAGGCTAGGTTCTCAAGGTGGTGGGCAGGGCTGCCATGGTAAATTTGAAGGAGGAATAAAAAGATATGAAAGAGTTGTTATAATAAGGGGAAAAGTAAGATAATTAGGATTGCTTGACAGTAATGAGGTCCCAGTTGAGGTTATATAACAAATTTGTAATGAACTTAGTCATCAGTGTGTGATTTTTTCCCGTTTCATTCTGAAGCATGTGAGTAGGAGGGAAGGCACTTCAAAACAAAACAAAACAAACAAAAAAACTTACTTCCTGTCTTAGAAGTGATACCAAGTGTCAATTCCAAAGCAGAAGAGTGCTAAGGGATAGATAGGCAACTGGGTTTAAGTGATTTGCCCAGAATCACACAGCTAGGAAGTGTCTGAGGTCACATTTGATCCCAGGACCTGCTATCTCTAGACCTGGCTCACAATCCACTTGAGCCACCTCACTACTTCTTGTTTATCAAGAAGAGGGGAGGAAAGAGAGGAGAAAGTAGAAGAGAACAGTTCACAGTAATAACTGTGAATGTGAAGAAATCACCCAGTAGAATGGAGTTACAAAAGCAGAATCCCATAGTATGATGGGATTCTATAGGATATAGGCCACATATTTATAAGAAAAGCAGATTTACAGTTAAAATGAAGGAGATGGTGCAAAATCCATTATGCTTCAACTGAACAAAACAAAAGGATGAAGAGTAATCATTTCAGATGATGTTACAATAAATATAAATGTAACACTGACTAACTCAAAATTTAAGATCTCTTAATTCAAATTCTCATGCTCCAGCTTCCATCAATGGCTTTCTCTTAAGTGTACTTCAGTTCCATTTAACTGATGATAGTCATATTAGCTTTGACAAAGAAATACATCAGAAAATATAATTGAACAAGCCATCAAAGAACTCCCTAAGAAAAAATCCCCAGGTCCAGATGGATTCACAAATGAATTCTATCAAACATTCAAAGAACAACTAATCCCAATATTATACAAACTATTTGACAGAATAGCAAAGAAAGAGTTCTACCAAATTCCTTTTATGACACAAATATGGTACTGATCCAAAAACCAGGCAGGTCAAAAACAGAGAAAGAAAACTACAGACCAATCTCCTTAATGAATATAGATGCAAAAATCTTAAATAGGATACTAGCAAAAAGACTCCAGCAAGTCATTACAAGGGTTATTCACTATGACCAGGTAGGATTCATACCAGGAATGCAAGGATGGTTCAATATTAGGAAAACCATCCACATAATTGACCGTATTAACAAGCAAACTGACAAAAATCACATGATTATCTCAATAGATGCAGAAATAGCCTTTGATAAAATACAACACCCATTCCTACTGAAAACACTAGAAAGTATAGGAATAGAAGGGCCTTTCCTAAAATGAATAAACAGTATATATCTAAAACCATCAGCAAACATCATCTGCAATGGGGACAAACTAGAAAGAAGCCTTCTCAGTAAGATCAGGAGTGAAACAAGGATGCCCATTATCGCCTCTATTATTTAACATTGTAGCAATAGCAATTAAAGAAGAAAAAGAAATTGAAGGTACTAAAATTGGCAATGAAGAGACCAAGCTATCATTCTTTGCGGATGATATGATGATTTACTTAAAGAATCCTAGAGAATCAACCAAAAAGGTAGTCAAAACAATCAACAATTTTAGCAAAGTTGCAGAATACAAAATAAACCACATAAGTCAGCAGCATTTCTATATATTTCCAACACAGCTCAGCAGCAAGAACTAGAAAGAGAAATCCCATTCAAAATCACCTTAGACAAAATAAAATACTTAGGAATCTATCTCCCAAAACAAACACAGGAACTATATGAACACAACTACAAAACACTCTTCACACAACTAAAACTAGACTTGAACAATTGGAAGAACATTAACTGCTCATGGGTAGGATGAGCCAATATAATAAAAATGACCATCCTACTCAAACTCATTTATCTATTTAGTGCCATACCCATTGAACTTCCAAAAATTTTTTTTTACTGATTTAGAAAAAACCATAACAAAGTTCATTTGGAAGAACAAAGGATCAAGGATATCCAGGGAAACAATGAAAAAAAAATACAAAGGAAGGGGGCCTTGCAGTCCTAGATCTCAGACTATATTATAAAGCAGCGGTCATCAAAACAATTTGGTACTGGCTAAGAGACAGAAAGGAGGATCAGTGGAATAGACTCGGGGTAAGTGACCTCAGCACAATAGTATATGACAAACCCAGAGAACCCAGCTTTTGCGATAAAAATACACTATTTCATAAAAACTGCTGGGAAAATTGGAGGATAGTGTGGGAAAGATTAGGTTTAGATCAACACCTCACACCCTACACCAAAATAAATTCAAAATGGGTGAATGACTTGAACATAAAGAAGGAAACCATAAGAAAATTAGGCAAACAAAGAATAGTATACATGACAGACCTTTGGGAAGGGAAAGATTTTAAAACCAAGCAAGACTTAGAAAGAGTCACAAAATGCAAAATAAGTAATTTGGAATACATCAAATTAAAAAGTTTTTGAACAAACAAAACCAATGTAACTAAAATCAGATGGAAAGCAACAAATTGGGAAGCAATCTTCATAAAAACTCTGACAAGGGTTTAATTACTAAAATTTATAAAGAACTAAATCAATTGTACAAAAAATCAAGCCATTCTCCAATTGACAAATGGGCAAGGGACATGAACAGGCAATTCACAGCCAAAGAAATCAAAACTATTAATAAGCACATGAAAAAGTGCTCTACATCTCTTATAATCAGAGAGATGCAAATCAAAACAACTCTGAGGTATCATCTCACACCTAGCAGATTGGCTAACATGACAGCTATGCAAAGTAATGAATGCTGGAGGGGATGTGGCAAAGTGGGGACATTGATTAATTGCTGGTGGAGTTGTGAATTGATCCAACCATTCTGGAGGGCAATTTGGAACTATGTCCAAAGGGCGATAAAAGACTGTCTGCCCTTTGATCCAGCCATAGCACTGCTGGGCTTGTACCCCAAAGAGATAATGGACAAAAAGACTTGTACAAAAATATTCATAGCTGCGCTCTTTGTGGTGGCCAAAAATTGGAAAACGAGGGGATGCCCTTCAATTGGGGAATGGCTGAACAAATTGTGGTATATGTTGGTGATGGAATACTATTGTGCTAAAAGGAATAATAAAGTGGAGAAGTTCCATGGAGACTGGAACAACCTCCAGGAAGTAATGCAGAGCGAGAGGAGCAGAACCAGGAAAACATTGTACACAGAGACTGATACATTGTGGTACAATCGAAGGTGATGGACTTCTCCATTAGTATCAATGCAATCCCTGAACAATCTGCAGGGATCTAAAAAAAAAATACTACCCACAAGCAGAGGATAAACTGTGGGAGTAAAAACACCGCTGAAAAGCAACTGCTTGACTACAGGGTTGGAGGAGATAAGACTGAGGAGAGACTCTAAATGAACACTATAATGCAAACTCCAACAACAGGGAAATGGGTTCGAGTCAAGAACACATGTGATAACCAGTGGAATCATGCGTCGGCTATGGGAGAGGGAAAGGCGGGGGGGGCTGGGGGAGGGGAGGGGAGGAAAAGAAAACAATCTTTGTTTCCAGTGAATAATGTATGAAAACGACCAAATAAAATAATATTAAAATTAAAAAAAAAAAACTCTGACAAAGGTTTAATTACTCAAATTTACAAAGAGATAAATCAATTGTACAAAAAATCAAGCCATTCTCCAATTGATAAATGGGCAAGGGACATGAACAGGCAGTTCTCAGCCAAAGAAATCAAAACTATTAATAAGCACATGAAAAAGTGCTCTACATCTCTTATAATCAGAGAGATGCAAATCAAAACAACTCTGAGGTATCACCTCACACCTAGCAGATTGGCTAACAGGACAGCTATGGAAAGTAATGAATGCTGGAGGGGATGTGGCAAAGTAGGGACACTAATTAATTGCTGGTGGAGTTGTGAATTGATCCAACCATTCTGGAGGGCAATTTGGAACTATGTCCAAAGGGTGATAAAAGACTGCCTGCCCTTTGATCCAGCCATAGCACTGCTGGATTTGTACCCCAAAGAGATAATAAGGAAAAAAACTTGTACAAGAATATTCATAACTGCACTCTTTGTGGTGGCCAATGAGGGGCTGCCCTTCAATTGGGGAATGGCTGAACAAATTGTGGTGTATGTTGGTGATGGAATACTATTGTGCTAAAAGGAATAATAAAGTGGAAGAATTCCATGGAGACAATCTTTTATTTAACCTCCAGGAAGTGATGCAGAGCAAAAGGAGCAGAACCGGGAAATCACTGTACACAGAGACTGATACACTGTGGTACAATCGAAGGTAATGGACTTCTCCATTAGGGATAATGCAATGTCCCGGAACAAACTGCAGGGATCTAAAAAACACTATCCACAAGCAGAGGATAAACTGTGAGAGTAAAAACACTGAAGAAAAGCAACTGCTTGACTACAGGGGTTGAGGGGATATGACTGAGGAGAGACTCTAAATGAACACTCTAGTGCAAATACCAACAACACGGAAATGGGTTCGAGTCAAGAACACATGTGATACCCAGTGGAATCATGCATCAGCTATGGGAGAGGTGGGGGGGGGGGAGAAAAGAAAATGATTTTTGTTTCCAATGAATAATGTTTGGAAATGACCAAATAAAATAACGTTAAAAAAAAGAAATAATTTTGGTATATAGCATAAATGCATAGTATTTAGAATAAGATGAAATAAACAATTATTTCAAATATTAAAAAAAAATCACCCTAGACAATATAAAATACTTGGGAATCTATCTGCCAAGACAAACACAGGAACTATATGAACACAACTATAAAACACTCTCAATTAAAACTAGATCTAAACAATTGGAAAAACGTTGATTGCTCATGGGTGGAACAAGCTAACATAATAAAAATGACAATCCTACCCAAATTAATTTACTTATTTAGTGCCATACCCATTGAACTACCAAAAAACTTTTTTGCTGAATTAGAAAAAAACCTAACAAAGTTCATTTGGAAGAACAAAAGATCAAGGATATCCATGGAAATCATGGAAAAAAAAATGCAAAGGAAGGTGGCCTTGCAGTCCCAGATCTCAAACTATACTATAAAGTAGTGGTCATCAAAACAATTTGGTACTGGCTAAGAGACAGAAAGGAGGATCAGTGGAATAGACTTGGGGTAAATTACCTCAGCAAGACAGTCTATGATAAACCCAAAGATCCCAGTTTTGGGGACCAAAACCCACTATTTGATAAAAACTGCTGGGAAAATTGGAAGACAGTATGGGAGAGATTAGGTTTGGATCAACATCTCACACCCTACAACAAGATAAATTCAGAATGGGTGAATGACCTGAATATAAAGAAGGAAACTATAAGCAAATTAGGTGAACACAGAATAGTATACATGTCAGATCATTGGGAAAGGAAAGACTTTAAAACCAAGCAAGAGCTAGAAAAAAAAATCACAAAATGTAAAACCAATAATTTTGATTACATCAAATTAAAAAAGTTTTGTACAAACAAAACTAATGCATCCAAAATTAGAAGGGAAGCAACAAATTGGGAAACAATCTTCATTACAAAAATCTCTGACAAAGGTCTAATTACTCAAATTTATAAAGAGCTAAACCAGTTGTACAAAAAAATCAACTCACTGATAAATGGGCAAGGGACATGAATAGGCAATTTTCAGTTAAAGAAATCAAAACTATTAATAAGCACATGAAAAAGTGTTCTAAATCTCTTATCAGAGAAATGCAAATCAAAACTCTGAGGTATAACCTCACATCTAGCAGATTGGCTAACATGACAGCAAAGGAAAGTAATGAATGCTGGGGGATGTGGCAAAGTAGGGACACTAATTAATTGCTGGTGGAGTTGTGAATTGATCCAACCATTGTGGAGGGCAATTTGGAACTATGCCCAAAGGGCGATAAAAGACTGCCTGCCCTTTGATCCAGCCATAGCACTGCTGGGTTTGTACCCCAAAGAGATAAGGAAAAAGACATGTACAAAAATATTCATAGCTGCGCTCTTTGTTGGTGGCAAAAAATTGGAAAATGAGGGGCTGCCCTTCAATTGGGGAATGGCTGAACAAATTGTGGTGTATGTTGGTGATGGAATACTATTGTGCTAAAAGTAATAATAAAGTGGAGGAATTCCATGGAGACTGGAACAACCTCCAGGAAGTGATGCAGAGGGAAAGGAGCAGAACCAGGAGAACATTGTACACAGAGACTGATACACTGTGGTACAATTGAATGTAATGGACTTCTCCACTAGTAGCAATGCAGTGATCCTGAACAACCCAGAGGGTTATAGGAGAAAAACCACTATCCATATCCAGAGGAAACACAGTGGGAGGAAAAACACCGAAGAAAAGCAACTGCTTGAGTACATGGGTGGAAAGGATATGGCTGGGGATGTAGACTCTAAATGAACATCCTAGTGTAAACAACAACATAGAAATAGGTTCTGATCAAGGACACAAGTAATACCCAATGAAATTGCGGATTGGTTGTGGGAAGAGTGGGTGGAGAGGAGGGAGGGAAATGTGATTATTGTAACCAAGGAATAATGTTCTAAATTGACTAAATAAATTAATTTAAATGGGGAAAAAAAAATATATATATATATAACAAGTTTATTCCCCCAGCTCATGGGAGTCAATGCCTCCTTTATACCACCTCATTTTCTGGGAAAGTGAAAATTAGGTTCATAATAGCTCAGCTCATAATAGCTCATATAGAGCTCAGCCCATTTGAAATCCCTTCTCTTCTTTTCCTTCCCTTCCTTTCCCTTCCTCTCCTCCCAAGGGGAGCCAGATACTCTGGCTTTTCCAAACTCCCATGCTGACTTGCCATAAATCCTCAGCCTCAAGGTCACCATGTCTCAAATTTCTTAGTACAGTGGAGGTCACCTCTAGAGCCTGAAACAAGATAAACAACACAGCAGAAACAAGTTCCCCTAAGCTCATTTCCAGGACCAGGGTAAAAAATTAAAAGGAATACTGACTATAATTATTTATTGGATTTGCTTAAGTCTTCATTCCTCCCCTCCCCCCTTCCTGATACTTAATAATCCTTTGTGACTACAAACTAAGCTTGAGAAAGAAGGACCACCAGGATTCCGGACTGGATTGTTCCAACTGAACCTAGAATAGCCCTTTTTCTTCCTAATTTTGAAGCAATAAAAAGACAGCTAATTCCTTTATCCAATGGGCTTCTCTCCTAAGGAGAGGAGTTCCTGTATTAATGCAGCTGAGAATATAGTTAACATGCCCTTTGCCTCTAAGAAATAGAGACACCACATAGAGAAGACACTAGAAAGAAAAGTGTCTTTCTTACTCAGGTTGGACTCCTGTCTGTGGGGAACCCAGGAAAGTAGTGGGTTCATCAGAGTAAAAGAAAAAAAAAGGGAAAAAGAGAGGGAGCAGGGAAAGGAAGTCATTCTTTCATCAGTTCAGTTCACGACCCTCATGCTGTGGGTAAACTGTGATTTTTCACCCTCTGTATGCAGAAAAGAGCACCACAGAAAGATAGGTAGGAAAGAACAATCCTTACTCTCCAGTTTTAAAGCTTCAAGAAGCCAATTAGAAGATACCTCCATCTTTGTGATAGGAAATAAAAGGCCTTCACTGGAAATAGGTGTTCCCAGACCAATCCTGGTTACACACAGGTAAGACTTAAGCAGAATTCCATTATACTATAGACATAGAGAAAAGAAAAAAGTACTTTCCTCCTTACTTTGGAGAGGTGAGACCTTGTATATAGGCCACTGTACATACTATCAATCCTGACATATGGCTTACCTACCACTTTTGTCCCTTTTTATTGTGACTGGTTGATAGCATTTCTTATGGATGGCATATTGTGGGATTTGAGCTTGTAATCCACCCTGCCATTCTCTTCAGTTTAGGAATTTTATGATTGTCTACAAGAAACACATTTAAAGCAGGGAGACACATAATAAAGAGCTAGAATAGAATCTATTATGCTTCAGCAAAAATTATAAAGCAGGGATAGCAATTATCTTAGACTGATTGTATTGGAATATTAGTAGTAGTAGTCTCTCGGTAACCGAGAATGACGATTGTCTTTGTGCGTTTTCATCTATGGTGTGCCCTCATATGACTTTGAAGTCCAAAGACTGAGGCGCAGAGTTTGTGGCACATGGGGCATGGGACGCCAGTTGTTACGGGAGGTGTGGTTATGGCCTGGTGTCGGCGTTCACATGCAGCGGCAAGACGTCAACGTTGTTCTTCAAAGGTGGTGGCGGCATGACTGATGTAGATATGCCAGCTGCTTCTGACAGACACAGCAAGTTCTAGTTGCCTTGGTGTAATGCCAGCCCACTTCAAATTTGACTTTAGCTGATCCTTGTATCTTTTCTTTGGTCGGCCTTGCTTCCTGAGTCCAGCTGACAGTTCATCATAGAATACCTGTCTTGGTATTCTCTGTGGGTCCATGCAGATGACGTGTCCAGACTATCGTAGCTGGGTTTTGAGGACCATTACTTCAGTGCTGGTGGAGTTGGCTCTGTCGAGGACTTCCTGGTTGGTGATTCAGTCCTGCCATCGGATCCTCATGATTGATTGGAGAGAACATTGGTGGAATTGCTCCAGCTGTTTCATGTGCTTCTGGTAGTCCATGTCTCACGACTGTACAGGAGCAAGCTGAGGACCACTGCGTTATATACTTTGAGCTTCATTGCAGGGCTTACACCGCTGTGTTGGAGGACTTTGGAGTGCAGCCACCCAAGTGCCTGGCTGGCCTTTTGGATCTTAGCATTGATCTCGTGGTCTAGGGACCCGTCGTTGGTGATGGTGCTGCCCAGATACTTGATAGTGCTGACGTTAGAAAGCTGTGTGCCATCGACTGTAATGCACGGCTGGTTGGTTAGCCTCCCTGGTGCGGGTTGGAATAGCACCTCTGTTTTGTTGAGGCTGATAGTCAGGCCAAACAGTTTTGTTGCAGTAGAGAACCTGTCCACAATGGTTTGGAGATGATTTTCTTGGTGGGCCATGAGAGCACAGTCATCTGCGAAGAGAGCTTCCAGGATGAGTTTCTCTGTTGTCTTTGTTTTTGCAGTCAGGCGGTGAAGGTCGAATAGTGAGTCATCCAGATGGTATTTGATATAAAAACGCCCAGGTTTAGATCCATCACTGCTTGTCGTAATACATGGGTGAAGTATAGGTTGAATAGTACTGGAGCGAGGATGCAGCCTTGTTTCACGCCATTGGAGATGTTGAAGCAATTGGAAGTCTCTCCACCAGATAGGACTTCCCCTGTCACATTGACATGAAAGAGCTGGATCAGTTTGACGAATTTTGCTGGGCAGCCGAGCTTGCTAAGGATCACCCACAATGCATCCCTGTTTACTGTGTCAAACACTTTAGTTAGGTCTATGAAGACAATGTAGAGACTCAGGTTCTGCTCAAGGCATTTTTCCTGCATTTGCCTCACCTTGAAGACCATGTCGATGGTGCTGCGATCTGGTCGGAAACCACATTGTGATTCAGGCAGGTTCTGCTCTGAAACAGATGACAAGAGTCTGTTGAGTATAACATGGGCGAAGATCTTTCCAGCAGTGGAGAGTAGTGAGATGCCTCAGTAATTGTCACAGGCTGCTCATGCGCCTTTGTTCTTGTATAGGGCTATGATGGAGGCATCTCTGAGTTCTGGGGGCATGTCTTCCTCTTCCCATATGCTGGTCAGCACTATGTGGAATGCCTGAAGCGCCTTTCCCTTTAAGGCCTTGTACACCTTGGTTGGGATCCTGTCTTTACCGGGTGCCTTGCCTATACTCATTTGTTTAATGGCTTTTTGGACTTCTTCTATTGAAGGAGGGACATCAAGTTGTTTGATGATGCAGTTTTGGGGGATCTGGTCAAGGGCGCTTTGGTCAACTGAAGAAGGTAGGTTGAGAAGCTGACTGAAGTGTTCTTTCCACCTGTTGCTGATACCTTTTTTATCTTTTATGAGAGTGTCACTGTCAGAGGATAGTAAGGGGGAGGTGGCGGGCCCATAGACAGTCTTGAGGGCACTGAAAAATTGTTTGTAGTTTTTCGTATCAGCAAAGCGCTGGATTTCTTCTGCCTTTTTTTCCCACCATCAGTCTTGCATCTTCCTGATCTCACACTGCGCTGTAGCTTGGAGAGACTTGAGTCTCTTCTTTTTAGGAGCAGAGTTTGGATTATTTTGCCATTCCATAAAGACTTTGTTCTTTTTGTTCAACAGATCTTCAATAGCAGTGTTGTTCTCATCAAACCAGTCCTGGTGGTTGTGTTGCTTGGGGCCTAGGACTGCCTTTGATGTTTCCATCACCGCATCTCTGAACTGGTTCCATTTCTCGATTGGACTTCCAGTGAGTGGTCCCTTGACAGACAGCTTGTCATCCAGGCAGGACTGGAATGTTTGCAGATAAAATGGATCTCTGAGACGACTCACGTTGTAAAATGTGCAGATTGTCTGGGCGCATTTTGGATGACGAGGCGCAATACGTATTTCAAGAGTTGTTCTAACCAATCAGTGGTCTGTTCAGTATTCAGCTCCTCTCATGGCTCTGGTAATCTGTACGTCCTGGATGTCTCACTGGCGTACAGTGATGTAGTCAATGAGATGCCACTGTTTTGATCGTGGATGCATCCATGTTGTTTTATATTTGTTCACCATTCTAAACACAATGTTCGTGATGGTGAGTTTGAACTCTGAGCATTTGCTGAGTAGCAGTAGGCCGTTGTTGTTCATTTTGCCCACGCCATGTTTGCCGAGCACTCCTTCCCATCTTTCATGGTCCTGGCCAACGTGGGCATTAAAATCTCCCAGTAGTATCAGCTTGTCATTGGTGGGCACTGAGTGCAGCATGGCACTCAGGTCAGAATAGAACTGCTCGATGGTCTCCTCTGTGCTGGTCAGTGTAGGGGCATATGCGCTAATGATTGTGGCGTACCGGTCTTTGCTGAGAGGCAAACGTTTCTTCATGAGCCTCTCGCTGATGCCCACAGACAAGTCTGACAGCTGTTTGAGCAAGCTGGTTTTGATAGCCAGGCCAACACTGTGGATTTTGTCTTTACTTGTGGCTCTACCTTTCCAGAAGAAGGTGCATCCAGTGGTGGGTTCGATGAGTGATCCCTCTTCTGGTAAGCGTGTTTCGCTTAGGGCTGCGATGTTGATGTTATATCGCGCCAGTTCTACCGATTAGAACTGTTCTTCTCTCAGGTCTTGCGGTATTCTCTCTGTCAAGTAATGTTCTGATGTTCCATGCTCCTAGTAGGAGTTTCTTTGTATTTTGTTTGGACCAGAAATTGGAATATTAGTGTGCCATAAAAATGGCAAACAAGATGATCACAAAATATATAGTAACAGCAATAACATACAATTATCAACTGAAGGACTTAACTATTCTCAGCAATGCAAGGATCCAAGCCAACTCCAAGGGACCTATGATGAAAAAGGCTATTCACTGCTATAGAAGAAAATGAGGAAATCTGAATGCAGATTGGATCATGCCATTCTTTACTTTATTTCTTCCATGAATTTTTCTCTAATGTAAGCAAGGTGTATTTCACATGATGAACATGGAAATATGCATTATAACAACATCTTGATATCATATTACCTCCTTAGAAATGGGAGAGAACATGGGCCTAAAAATGATACCAACCTGTAATGGGGGAGGGGGGGTGCAAAACAGAGAATGTCTGAATTGACTGGATAGATCCTATTTTGTTGGCAGAGGATACCCCTGGGCACAGAGAGCTGAATTTGATAGAGATCAATTAAATTTGAAGAATTTGAAGAATTCACAGCCTAGCCCCTAGCCTATTAACCTACATTTAATCACCTCTTTTCTATGGTTCAGTGGAAGTTCCACTTCCCAGATTATGTCTGCTTTGATTAAAGAACCTTATGATTTACATTGATCTGCACTTTTTCAAAGTCAATATTCAAGAGATATCTGATGCCTTGCAGAGGTGAAAGGATTCATCTGGAAATGAAAGTGATGTAAAAACAAAAGATGTCAATAAAAAAAATCTCGATTAAGCACTTACTGTATTAAAATTATTCAAAAACAAAAATGAAAGTTATATCCTACAGGTAGAAAAATAACACAATTCAGAATGAATTTCATGGATTCTCTGAATTAAATCTAGCAACTTTCAAATTAATTCTCTTGCTCTTTTAGGATGGCGAGAGCCTGTTTCAATGAGTGTTATACTTTGAATATAGTAGTAGACCATCCAAGTCACTTAGCTTCTCTGGGTCTCTTCAGTTTTCTCAGCTGTAAAAATGTATTACTGGAATAAATGACCCAAGAAGCCTCATTAGCCCTAAATTGATGCTCCTACAATTCTGAAAGGAGGGGATCCTGATGAGAACAAGCTGTTTCTGAGGCCAGAGATCCCTAGTTCTCTTCAGGTGCTGGTGAAAGGCCTCATTCTGAAACTCAAAACTTGTGATCAGGCCCAGAGATGGGAGGTCCTGGGTTCAAATTTGGCCAGTCTTCTTAGACTGTGTGACTGAGCAAATCTCTTCACTCTCCCCTCCCCACCCCACCCCCATTGACTTAGCCTTTACAGTTCTTCTGCCATGGAACCAATACATAGTATTGATTCTAAGATGGAAGGTGTTTTTTTTTTAAGTTCCAATAAATTGTGACACATTCGACAGGTTTCCTTCCCTCCTTTGGACATCCTGTGTCTTGATGCACAACCTAGGCACACCATCACTCATTTTGTAAATACCCCAAAGAGAAAAGGAAAAATACTTGTACAAAAATATTCAGTCGCACTTTTTGTGGTGGCAAAAAATTGGAAAAGGGTTGTCCCTTGATTGAGGAATGCCTGAACAAATTGTGGTATATGATGGTGATGGAATACTATTGTGCTCAAAGGAATGATCTGGAGGACTTTTATGTGAACTGGGAAAACCTCAATGAACTGATGCAAAATGAGCAGAACCAGAACATTGTGCACATAAAGTAAAACATTGAGGAACAATCCAATTTAATGGACTTTGCTACTAGTAGCAATGCAATAAGCCAGGACACTCTTGAAGGACTTCTGGGAAAGAAAGCTATGCACACTGAGAGAAAGAACTATGAGAGTAGAAATGCAAAAGCAAAACATGATATCACATCACATGTATATGTAAGGTATGTGATTTGAGGCCAATGAAAATAGGTATCAAGTGATACCTATTGTACAACCCAGTGGAACTGGATAACATTTGTACAACCCAGTGGAACTGCTCATCACCTCGGGGATGGGGGGAAAGAAATGAATCACATAAATATGGAAAAATATTTTTAAAATTTTAAAGTAAATAAAGTAAAAAGGGGTATATGGTGATTCTTCATTTTTGCTCTCCAGAGAGCTAGGTGGCACAGTGGATATTGTCAAAAAGACTCACCCTCTGAGTCTGAATCTGGCCTCAAAGTTCCTGCCTATTGTGTAGACTGGCAAACTAGTTACTATGTATATTTTGGTGTATGAAGTACGATGGCACTTAAAATGTGAAAGGAAAGAACAAAATAAATGTTTTATTCACAATCAAGAGAACATACAGTGTGGTCAAAACAGGTAAGTGCATTCACAAACTTCACAAAGAAGTTTAAAAGCAGTGATTAACTATCTTTGTTTCAAAAACACTTCCATTCCATGTGTTCTTTTAAAATAAAATACATTTTGTTTACTGTCTCTACAGTTAATCTGAAAAAAAAAATCTGGTCTCACACTGTTGTGACCCTAAGCAAGTCACTTAATGACAATTTGCCTCAGATTCCTTATCTGTAAAGCTAAGGACTAAAAAACAGCAACTTTCTAGGCTCTCTGCAATCCATTCAGATACTCTGGATCTAGACTCAATGTATACATCCTTTTTGGGTGGATCTTCCCTTTTTTCTTTTTTCTCTCCCCTACCTAGAGAATCAAAGGGTTGAGAGTAATTACAAAAATGGAAAATGGCAATATAGCCAGCTGTTCTGAGCAGTCTTTAAAAAGACTTTATTATAATGGAGAAATTGATGGCCCAGTAAAGACTACTAGTGGGGCTGAAGCTTAACCAGAGGCAGAGAAGCTGTTGCAGGAGCTGCCTGACATTTCCTCACACTTTCAAATTCCATTTGAATATATATGTAAAACACCTATGTATGATCTATATTAAATAGCTGAAGGGGAGAGAGAATTTGGAACTCAAAAAAATTTTAAAAGGAATGTTCTAGGGGCAGCTGGGTGGCTCAGTGGATTGAGTCAGGCCTAGAGATGGGAGGTCCTGGGTTCAAATGTGGTCGCAAACACTTCCTAGCTGGGCAAATCACTTAACCCCCATTGCCTAGCCCATACTGCTCTTCTGCCTTGGAACCAATACACAGTATTAATTCTGAGACATAAGGTAAGGGTTTAAAAAAAAAAAGGAATGTTGTGAAGATTTTCACATGTAATTGATAAGAAAAAAATAAAGAAAATAAGAGCAAGCCAAAAGGTATCTTATTCTTCCTTCTGTTCTTAGCAGCCTTCTTGGCACCACTGTCGGGCATTAATGAAAAGTTGCAGCCAAGGTGAAGTAGGTAGACTGTCAAATGGAGGTGGTTGCCATGCCCACTGCCAGGGCCGCACAACTCTTTCAGGGTGGGGCATGAGTGCCAAATGTCGGCCGTCCTGGGAGCAAACACCAGCCACACCACCCGGAGAGCCGTTAGGATTTAAAGGGTAGCGATCAGTAGGGTTCCCATCATCATCTACCCAATGGAGTGGGATCAAGCCTTTTGCTTCCAGTTGAGCCTGGAGTCCAGGGGATGAGAAAGCCATATAACCTGTGGGAACCAGGGGCAAGTGTCAGTGCAGAGTCCCTTCATCTGCTGATAACCTTGGATTTCAATCTAGCCCTGTCCCTTTTTGGGGTTTCTTCATGCTTGGCCCTTTGCCCTCCCAGCTTCACTGATTCTGGTTCCAGGCCTTACTTTCTCATTATTCCTTTCCCCAATCCAGCTCCCATCTTCTGTCTCCATTTCTTAATACCAATAAGACTTTCCACCAGTCTTCCCTTCCTATCAACACTTCAAGCTTCTGTCTAGATTGTCCCTTTCTACCAGTCCTAATCATTACCCTCACCATAGTCATGAAAAATCACCTTATGGACCACTCACTTCTGATTACTTTTACCTTCTCCATGGGCACTCCATACTGGCAGCACTCCACCCTCCATTCCCCGAAGCATAAGAGCTGGTCCAGGCCCTACACGCACTGTAGCCCATCTTGACTCAAAGCGACCAGAAATGTTAGACCGAAGGAGAAGGCCAGGCTGAGTGTCGGAAGTATTAGGGGTAGGGTCTTTCTCATTCTCATTAGGGTCTCTCCCAACCCAGCCAAGCAGAGCTAATAGCTGGCAACCATTACAAACACCCAGGCTAAAAGTATCTGTTCGCTGACGAAAGCGTCGCAATTCTGTTCCTGCATGGACATTGAAGTTCACAGCTGCTGCCCAGCCTGGGGATGGAGAGGGAGAAAGACAAGCATTAGGGAAAGGAGATGGAAGCTTTATATAAATAAATATTCATGTTTGCTGTTTGTCAAATTCATAATATAATTTAAAAAAAGAAATATGGTGATTTATCACTTGTTTATTTGGGTATGTGGTGTTTGGGGGTTTTGGTTCTATAAGATTATTTGCTTACGAAAATGAATAACATGGAAATAGGTTCATGTGACTTAGCTAGGTGACTCAGTAGATTTAGAGTCAGGCCTAGAAACAGGAGGTCCTGGGTTCAAATCTGAACTCAGGTACTTCTTAGTTATGTGACCAAGGGCAAGCCACTTAACTCCCATTGCCTAGCCTTTACCACTTTTCTGCCTTGGAACCAATATACAGTATTGATTCCAAGATGGAAGGTAAGGGTTTATGTTAAAAAACAAAAAGAAAGAAATACAGAAGGTCACCAAAGACAGGGAATGTTTATGAATTAGGAAGTATCATAAATAGGAGGGACAAAACAGAGACAGGAATCTTTAATGGTTTAGGGATGATTTAGGATTGACTTTATTTCCAGTATATTTACTGCTACTCTTGACATCTACCACCACTTACTGAGAGCAGGTAGAAGCAAAGACATGAATTTATCAGTTCAATTACTAGACTTGTCTTCACCTTTATCCGGCTTAAGTAGATAAGGTTAAAGACTAAATCTGACTCCAAGGAAGATTGGGACATTTTACTAAAGAAAGGAATCTGGGGATCTCAGTAGAAGGGAGATTAAATAAACTGACCTTTTGCAGACCCAAGGACATCTGCATAGCTAAAACCACCAACAAAGGCCACACCTTGGAATGTGTCCAGTCCAATGGCCCCTGAGCAAAGATCCTGCATTGTCACATCCCAAACCTGAAGTTGGAAGGATAAGAGTCACCTCAGAAACTGGGTTCTTTATTCTCTTACAACAATGACCAATAAGGAAGAATGTTTTTCATGATAATACATAATAACCCAGAACAAATTGCTTACCACCTGGGCAGGAGACTATTTAAATCTTATAATTTCAGAAAACTTTTATGTTGAAAATTGAAATTTAATTGAAAATTGAAAATTACATATAATTAGGAAAATAAAATCAATTATCTTTTAAAAATAAATAAGTTGACTTAAAAGAAATTGGATTCCTAGGGTTGGCACCTCTAATTTCCAGCTCTTTCTTTTAGGAGTTAAATATTTCATTTCTTGGCCTACCTCAAACCCAGCCATATGGAAGGCATCTGCCATCTCTCGGTCTCCATTGCTTCCTTCCTCCCGAAGTATGGCAACTCGAGGGGCAGGGCCTCCTGGATAAAGAGACAGAAACAAACTCAAAGACTGATTAAGGAATCTGGCTATCATTGCCCTCCCCCTATCTCCACCTCAACTCAACAGGCCAAGCATCTATCCTTTATCCCCCAGATCTCCCATTCTGGTTCCCCCCTCCCCAGGAATTTAGGTATTCAGATTCTAATCTCACCAGGTACATGGGGAACAGAGGTTTTAGTAGAAAAAGACAGTGGTAAGCTGTAGCGGGGTCCTTTCCGTTCTCTCAATGCAGCCTCCTCCTGATTTACACAGCTTGGCTCAGCTTGCAATCGCTCCAACTGAAAACTTGTTTCCTCCCATAATGCACGTAACTGCCCCACTGTCTCCTTCACAACAACTGTTCCATTCACTGCCACCTGAACCTAGGGAGGAGAGAGACAGAAATGGTAATGGCTATTGAGGCCATGATGGGGGCCCAAGCCCTAAAACCTCCAGCTTGCCCAGCTCCTTCCCAATTACTTACCACAGCATGGGGGCCATCTCCAGCTGTGTGGCCTATGGAAAGGCAGGTGAGGCCAGCATCCTGATAGCGCTTCTGGACCTGGGCTTCATCTAGCTCTTGTACCTCAAGTACCAAACCCAATTCCTCTGCAAAAAGCACTGGCAACACTGGTAATAGATGCAGGAAACCAATGGGGTAAGGGAATGGAAGCAAATGGGGAACAAAAGGGTCAATGGAACAGAAGCTGAGCATAAGATAACTGGAAAAGGAACAAGGGTTGGGCCACTTAAAAGCTCAAATTCCAGAAAGGGACTGAGAAGAGAAATGGGAAGAGTTGGGAGCTAAACTTTTAGACACTTGAGGTTCTCACCATCAGTCCCAGGAAAGGGCAAGTCCACTTCTATCCCACAATTCCCAGCAAATGCCATCTCCAGGATGCAAGTGATGAGACCTCCGTCACTGACATCATGGCCAGAACTCAAGAGATGGTCTAGGGAAGAAAGGGTAAGAGGCCATCTGTCTCAGGCTCATTTGGTTTCTTCCTAACACCTCACCACCACAGAGAAAAAGTCAGGAAATGACAGAATAGAAGAGATAAAGATGTAACAGAAAGACCCTCAAGAGTAAGTCTTCTTATCCTCATTAAGCTAAGGGTCAGGCCCTCAGTGCTGTGTCCTGGACTCACCTTTCAGCAGCCCTTGAGTAACATTGAAGGCCAAAACAAGGTTCTCTGGAATATCCAAGTCGGGAGGCTCTGTCCCAAGCTGGGAGAAGCACTGAGCCAGGGCTGTGCCCCCCAGTCGGTGTTGTCCAGGGCTCAGTGGCACATATAAAAGACGTCCTAAAAAATTAAGGAAGTCTGAGGGCAGGAAACAATAGAAATCTAAAGAAGGAGAGGGATAGTGGGCTGGACTTGTGATTTAATCTGTATAGACAACTTCCTGATGAGGACATTTCTTTACCAATGCACATCAGCACTTTCTCTGTGACCCAGTCTTTTTTTTTTTAATCTCTTACCCTCTGTCTTAGAATAAAGTATCAGTTACAGGGCAGAAGAACAATAAGAGCTAGGCAAATGTGCCTGGGGTCACACAGGTATAGGAAAGTATC
The DNA here is from genome assembly GCF_027887165.1 of Monodelphis domestica. Lineage (NCBI taxonomy): Eukaryota > Metazoa > Chordata > Mammalia > Didelphimorphia > Didelphidae > Monodelphis > Monodelphis domestica. Next base: position 257,864,193 of record NC_077228.1, read on the forward strand.
TGCGGCCACATCTGAACTGAAGACCTCCTAGCTCCAGGCCTGACTCTCTTTCCATTGAGCCACCTAGTTGTTCCATGACCTAGAGTCTTAAAAGAATAGCCTAGCAATTTGGAACAATGCCCAAAGGGCGATAAAAGACTGCCTGCCCTTTGATCCAGCCACAGCACTGCTGGGTTTGTACCCCAAAGAGATAATAAGGAAAAAGACTTGTACAAGAATATTCATAGCTGCGCTCTTTGTGGTGGCCAAAAATTGGAAAACGAGGGGATGCCCATCAATTGGGGAATGGCTGAACAAATTGTGGTATATGTTGGTGATGGAATACTATTGTGCAAAAAGGAATAATAAAGTGGAGGAATTCCATGGAGACTGGAACAACCTCCAGGAAGTGATGCAGAGCGAAAGGAGAACCAGGAAATCATTGTACACAGAGACTGATACACTGTGGTACAATCGAACGTAATGGACTTCTCCATTAGTGGCAATGTAATGTCCCTGAACAATCTGCAGGGATCTGGGAGAAAAACACTATCCACGAGCAGAGGACAAACCGTGGGAGTAAAAACACTAAGGAAAAGCAACTGCTTGACTACAGTGGTTGAGGGTATATGATTGAGGAGAGACTCTAAATGAACACTCTAATGCAAATACTAACAACATGGCAATGGGTTCGAATCAAGAACACATGTGATACCCAGTGGAATCACGCTCGGCTAGGGAGGGGGGAGGAAAAGAAAATGATCTTTGTCTCTAATGAATAATGCTTGGAAATGATCAAATAAAATATTATTTAAAAATTAAAAAAAAAAAGAATAGCCTAGAATGTTGAAAGGTAAGTGACCAGATCATATAGCTACATGGGTCAGAAGTAGGACCAACACTCAGGTCTTCATGGCCCCAAAGTCAGCTCTCTATCGATATACTGAGCCATTTGGCCCTGAACTCACTGTAACTCCAGTATAGGACAATACTGTCAATATAAATGAGGATTCCCCAAAGGCCACAACTCTAAGCATGTACCCCTTCCCCATTTTCCAGGTGTAGAAGTCAAGGGTTCTTAAAAAGAGAAGGGTGACCTACTTGACCTTTAGGCTTCCAGGAAAAAGGGTAATACCTTGCCCTCCAGTGTTCTTGAGATCTGGGGTCACGGTAGCCGTTATGTCAGGGCAAACAGCATAGGCTGAAATGACTAAAGATCCTAATATAAGAAAAGACATAAATAAGTTGAGTTCAGCTTCTCACAAAATCACTTCCTCCCTCCCCCCTTCCATATGGGGTTCTCTTCTCTGTTTTACTCATTTTCCTAGGCTTTTGAGCTCTTCCCACTTCCCCTTACTTTGCATTTTCCTATTAAGGCCATCTCACCAGGAGCCCTCACAGTTTCATTTCCGACACGAGCAGCCATGCTAAGGGAGTCTTTGCCACCATCCACAGCTACCCCCAGGGCACACATGACAGCTGCCATGGCCATGCAGGCATCTGCCAGAGTTACTCCATCGCCAGGAAGCTTAGCTGGCCACATCCAGTTTCCACTGCATTTCACATCCTGAGTACGACAAGGAATAACATGTAAGGCTTAAAGAAAACTAGGATATGAGGGAAGAAAGAAAAGGTAGTGAGCTGGGACAAGGATAATTATGTGAATGGAAACTGTTTAGGTATAAGATTCAGGGAAATTAGGAAACTGGTATTTGTAGGGAAACATCTAGTGGGGACTGAAATGCCAGTGAGGTGTTAAAAGTTAAATTGAAAACACCAGGTTCTTAGTTTTCCATAGTTTATTAATAATCACTTGAAATAAAGAAAGCAGATAGGTATAGGTTTAAAGCCTATTTTCTAACTTAATTCCCTGGCCACATGATTGGTTCATCAGCATGGTTCTCGGAATACTGCACAGCCACCATTCAAGGAAAGAGAGACCATACGTGCCCTGCACCACACCCCTTTTATTCTCCATGCCCACACATCAGGCAACACAGACACCCAAATGGGATGTGGGAAGTAAGTTGACAACCCTGGAAAGGGAGAGGGGTGAGGGGAGAGGAAGGGAATTCCTTTTATACAGAGGAAAAAGACTGAGGAATAGAAGGTAGGACAGGATGATTATAGATTATAGATTATATAGCTTATATAGCTATATAATTATATAGTTTATAGATTATAGAGCTGAGAACCTCACCCGAAGATCAGTAATCTGCGCAAACACCAGGTTGGTAAGGGCTTCTGCCACAGCCAGGCGAGCAGCCACCTTGGGGTCCAGCAGGCTCTTGATTGGCTGTTCCCCTATAGCTGTGGCTGCCCCCACCAGATCCCTGTGACTCAATGCCACCACTGCCACATCAGCCAGAGGTGTGTGTAGTGGTCCCACGCATTGCTGTTGAGCCACCAGGCCACCCACTGACCGGTCTACCTGTGGGACAGGATGAGCTATTAAAAGACAAGTCAAAGACATCCAGGAAGAGACAAAAGTGATTCATGAGGGGTGGGGAGAAGGGAGTTAGGAAGCTCTGAAGTGAGTAAAAAAACCTTCAAAAGGGGCAAGCAGAGAGAACTTAAGAACAGAGGCCTCCAAACCTCTGGAAGGAGTGAGAGGGAAAGAAGAAATGACCCCAACTAAACTGGTACAACCCTTTATCAAACCCCTGGTGCTTGAAGGCTAAGATCAGTCACATGGGCCCTAAGAGTGGGATGAAAGCACTTGCAAGATGTTCCTCTGCTAAAAATCCCACCACTGATCATCCTCCTCATACCATCTCCTCCCCCTTGCCTGGAAGAAGGCCTAGAGCTCTGAAGTTGTAGAGAATTGGGCAAAGCTCACAGTTCTCCTATAAGGCCCCTTCAAAGCTGGCCCTGAAATGCAGGAAGTACCTTATTAGTAAGGTAGCGCTTACTGGCCACAGCTGGTAGCCGAAGGACCCGATCCAGAGCCTGAAGGACACGTAACCCAGGGGGCAAAACCAAGGGCTGCAGAACACAGGGGACTCTCTCAAGGAAGAACTCCTGGAAGGGAGAAATATGGAGGTCAGGAAATAAGGCAAGAGTTCAAAAACTTGAAAGGGGAGTCAGATGGGTGTAAGGAGGACGGGAGGTCAGGGTTATAGGCAGGGAGACAGCCTCAGGGATTTCCAGGTAATGCTGTCAACTATTCTCAACTCAGCACCTTTTGGGGCATCTTCCCCAGCACCCAGTCCAGTTTCAAGTCCACAGGGGTTGAGGGAAGTGCATCCCCATGATTCTGTTTCCCCACAAGACATTTCCGGTCTTCTACTAACACAATCTAGACAGAGAGAAAATAGAAGATCAACATACTGAACTCCACAAAGGATCAGACTTCTTTTACCCACTAAATCCATATTCTACCTCCATCATCCATTCTATTCTCTCCTCTTATTCTTTGCTTCCCTCATACTTGTTTAGGAAACAAGCATTTCCCATGTAATAATTGCTAGCATTTATATGCAGCACATAAACTTTGAAGGCTGCAAAGAGCCACACGTTTTATTTCATTTGATCCTCACAACAACTCTGTGATGTAGGTTCTATTGCTATTGTCCTCATTTTACAGATGAGAAAACTAAGGTGATGTGTCTTGTCTCCCTGATGTAGGTCCAACATTTTTCTCCCTACCCCAGTTGCTACAATTGTCACTGTGCTTTTTATTCTAGGTTGACCCATCCCATCCAGCTTGAGACTCTAATCCATCCTTCCTTACAAGCAATCCACCCCACCCCACCCCAATTCATCCCCACTGCTAGCTGTCCAGGCTTCTTACCCGTCCATCCCCTGTGATGGTTCCAACATAGCAGACAGGACATCGTTCTCGAGAGCAGACTTGGTTCATGAAATCCTGATGAGAAGATCTCATCAACAGGGCATTTGACTCCTGGTACTCAGCTCCCCAGATTTCCAGTGCATTCAATGTTGGGTCCCCCAACTATAAAACCAAAAGTTGGTCAGGTGGAACTAAAGGGCTAAAGAAAGTAAAGGTTGTTTCTTCTCCTCACACCCCCTCAGATTTCTTTCAATTTCTGGGGTTGGGGACCTGGAACAATTGTAGGGGGTATATAAATATATAACATGGTAATGGAACTTCAAATTTTGTAAAGGCCTAAGATGGGCCTCTAGGGTCCATTTGACATACCTGAAAGCAACTGGTATAGATCCTGGCTCCAGCTGGATCACTCAACTCCTTTAAAACATTTCCTAAAAGAATGGAAGGCTCAGACAACAGGCACTCAAGTATACAGACATCCAGATTAAGGGTCTCAATAGCAAATCTAATTTTACTTACCTAACCTTAATTTCCATTTTTCCCTGCTCATTTCCATATTCTCTACCTTTCTCATCCCTCCACAACTACAACCATAGTTAAATTGCTAGCATTTGTATAATACTTTAAGGTTTGCAGAGAGGCATATATTCCCTTTACTGGCTTAAAATTTTTATCTGCAAGGAAGGAAAGACAAAAAAGTTGGGTGGCAATATTGGGAGAAAGGGCTCTGAGCTTCATACTCCACTCCATAATTCCTCACCATTGCCACCAGCTCCTTGGTCATGGAGGCTACAAATAGGATTCCTTCCAGGAGCTTCTACACAGGCTCGGATTACCCGGTTCATTTTCTGTTCCATCTCAGGGTCACCCCGTTGCACTGCTCCCAGATCTAGGTCACTAGCATTGTCCCCTTGAACCTATGTGGGGGCAAGGTCAAAGATTTCAATCCCTGTGCACCCTGACATCCAATCCACAGCTTTTACCTTTTCCTACTCACCTGGATGGATGAAGCAGCTCCACCTCCAAGCCCAATCCTGTAGACAGGCCCCCCAATTTTCACAACATCCATGCCTGTGAACAAGGAAAATGAGATGAGCCAGGGTTAGAGAACAGAGATATACCAAGGTATATCTGTCAAGATGGGGAATCCAAGTTAAGTCCTTCCTCCAGCCCAGGAACAAAGGAGAAAAGAACTAAGGTTGTGGGCTAGAAAAGGACTAGGCAGGTAATAAGTAAAAAACTGGGGAATGGGGAGTGAGTAGGTGACTACACTTATAATTATGTCAACAGAGGGAATTCCTAAGTAATTTCCTCTACCAATGCAGACCAGCACTTTCTCTTGAACTTACAGTCATAATAGAGAAGTTAAGTGCCATATGTCAGAGGAAAGATTTGAACCCAGTTCTTGCTAGTTTTCGGTCCACTATCCCATGCTTTCCCTTCACTGACACAATGAAGGCAAAGGAAAGGGAAAACAAGAAGAGGAAGAAAGAGAATATGTAACGAAAGTGGTACCTTTCCACAAGAATGTAACAGAGGTGAGCAAAAGATGATGATTCCCCTGAGCTCTTAGACTTTGACCCTAAAAGACCCCACTTCATTTAGGAGATAGGACTCTAACGTGTGTGTATGTGTGTGAGTGAAATCTTTTCTTCCTTAAGACCTATACTCTATAGAGGTAGACACAAAAGGAAGACCTCACCTGGTTTAGGAGATTCCTTGTTCACATGCTCAGCATTTATGGATCCAATACCACCAGTAAACATGATTGGTTTGATCCATTCCCGCCTCTGCCCGTTTGGGAGACAGAGCCCCAGGGACCGGGCAAAGCCTAGATGGAACAAGAGACATCTGGAGGAGAATGAAGACTGCCTAGCTCCCACACTCCTCAGCAGCACAAATTAAAAGCCCTCAGTCCTCTCAAGGATGTAAAGGGATCATGATCATGGCACAATGGAAACAATACTTCCAAGTCAGTAAGACTAGGACCTCATTCCTGCCTCCATCTACTTATTAGCTGTATTACCTTGGGTCAGGCACTTAATCTTGCTAATAATAATAAGGCCTTTACCTCATCTTATCTGTAAAATGGGGACAATTAATTCATATAGCTCCTCACAGGTTAGCTGTGAGGACCAAATGAAAAAGGCATGGAAAATAAATTGTGAACCTTAAAATGCCATTTAAATTCTATAACCACATAATACATTCCTGGCTCTTCCCATTCAAACTTGGTGGACAAACAATCTGGCTACCACTTCCCATTCCTCCATCCTTAAGCTACGAATCTAGCTCTCTTACTTTACCCAATATTCATCTAAGTAATGAGTAAGACCAACCCATCAGCCTTACCTGCCAGCACTGGTTCCCCAAACTTGTTCCCATAGTCAGAGGCCCCATTGCTTGCTTCAATTGCAACTTCAAGAGGGTGGGCAAAGTTCCTTGGATACTGGAAATTTGGATCTTCCCAGGGTAAACTATAGCCTGGAAGGGTTACAGAGGAAGAAAGAATACCTGTGACACTAGACTGGCAGAGGCTTCCCATCTAGGGAATAGTAAAGAATCAGCTGGGTCAGAAAGATCCACCACTACACTTCAGAGTATTTGTAGACTCTAAGGGTCATGTGCAGAGCCTGGTCGATTGAAGAGAGAAGGAAAAGTATAGGGATATCACTTGTGTGTTGACCACTCTACCTCATTTTAATCTCCCTAGTACATTTGGAAGGAGAACTGAAAATCACAATTTTCTCATTAAGATAATTCTCCTACTTAGAAGAGAGAATATGGATTTGAGCCATAGGCTGTTGATATAACACAAAGTCCAAAGTCTTAGTGCAATCTTAAAGTTATTAAAGTTTTAATTTAATATTAGTACACAATATGATAAAGTACTAATTTGATATTTGCTTTAATGTTAAAGCTAATATATAATAGCTTAGAACTGCACTAAGATTTTTGGGACACACTGTATTACTGAACTCCACATGCCCCTCTACAGAATAAATACCACCAGTAACGGAAAGCCAATCCACTACAGGACTTTCCCATGAAACTTGGCAAGGGACAAACCATTCTCTTTTGCTAAAGGAGAACAGACCTATGTCTACCAGAACAGAGGAACTATTAAGTACAATAAGGAATTTTTATCTCTAAGAGACCTGGGATGTGAAGATTGCCAAAGCAATAGCCAGCAGTGCCAGCCACGACATGGGCTCCTTGGCCTGTACATTGTACATCACGAATCCGGCCACCAGTTCCTGTGGTGGCACCACTGAAAGGAGCAACACCTAGAGCATGGGAGAGACAAAGAAGAAATATAGGGGCCAGTCTTCCAGGGAATTCGGAGTCTAGTTTTCTAGTTCTTCTTTTCTTTATACAGTGATCTCTCTCTTTAGGAAATAATATATCCCAAATGGCAAATCATCCCACCCAACTCATGCTTCTCTCTAAAGGACCCAGGACTGAACATCCCTAAGGTTCTCAGCTCACCAGTGGGAAAATTGTGGGTCTCTGCTGTGAAGATGACATGTCTTATCCCTGTCTTCTCCTGAAAACAGCTGGGTTTGGAAGGGTCCTCAGGGCACAGGGATTGTACTTCTTGACCCTGGATAGCACTGACAATTAAGGAAGCATCAGACACAGTCCTCAATTGGATACTGAGACAAAAGCATCCTTTGTCTCAAAAAAATCCTCCCTGTTCTCAGGTTGGAAGTTCTGGTTTTCCCCAGTTTTGACCCTTACCTGCTGTTGTCACAAAATTTAATGACATTGTTGGGGTTAGAAGTTGCCTGGGTACTCATTATGGCATCAAATAATGAATGCTCCAGCTCTTGCCCATCTACCCAAAGTCGACCCTTGAAGAACCAGTGACGGCTATGTTCACTAGAAAAGAGAGAACATGGGGAGGAGGGGCAAAACAATGAAGAATTTGAACAGTCTGCAGACACTTTCCAATTAAAATCCTTCTTAAGGTTTCATTTTTCTACTGTGAAATTTGAGACATCCCATTAGCCTAATCAAATATAAAGGGGTTAAACATTCAACATGGTTTTTTTGCTGTTATTTTTCATTTCGTATATCATCTCCAACCCCCTCCCCAATTTAACATGACTTCAAAGAATGCTTATACTAGAATATATTTCTGAGGATATCCTTAATTAGTGAAGAGAACACCTTATCCACATATTCTCAGAGAATGCCATTCTTTTTTGGGTTCTCCTCCAGATCCACCATTAGTGTAGACTGAGAGGGGGTGCCTTATAGGAAGGATTCTCTGAGAGCCTGATTCCTTAATATAATATTCCATAACTTGGAGATGGAATACCAATACCAGACCCCACCCTTCCTTTCTGAACTACAACTGCCTCAGCTCATTTTACCTATTTGACTGAGCCAGGTCAAAGGCCTCCACCATGCTGGGGTTACGTTTCAGCTCCTGAAAGCGACGGGTGTAAAAATCCAGGTCCCAGGAGTCCATGGCCAAGCCTAGGGATCAGACCAGACTGCTAACCCCTGGAGCCCAAATCTTCCTGTCCACCCTCCCCAGGTATTTCATCCTTCTCTCTCCCTCTTCCCCAATGGCACCTCTGGATGTCCCAATACTCAGATCCCACCTAATATACAAACCTAGCTCTTTATTGGCTTTCTCCAAAGCAGTTCTTCCCTCAGTCAGGATGTCAATGAGATCATTGCAGGGAGCAGGGGGATTTCCTGTAGAGAAGGTCTGAATAGGCTGGGAGAAGTACTGTTCTGTCATCGGATCATGGATAGTAGCTAATGCAACAGCCTTCTCCTCAGCTGAAGGGGCAGAGGTAAACTAAAGGAAAACCAAAGAGAGAATAGGATAAACAATGAGAGGGGGACAGAAAGGGATACAGGCACAGACATACACACACAAGCGCGCATGAATAAGGTAGGAAGAGAAATAAATAGTAGAGGATGTACCTTCTCCCCTCAAATCCTTCAAGTCAGGCTTGCTCTCTACTACAGCAAATTATTTCAATAAAATATAACTTTGTTTATCTTATTCTCATAATCCTTTTCTCCCAATTCCCTTTACTAGTCCTTCTTCCAAAGCTATTATTTCCTTACAGTGAGCCGGTAACGTCGAGTAGTCTCCACGCGATCCACAGTTCTCAGCCCAGCTGCCCAGCACACAGACACAATGTTGGTAGATGCTGGGCTAGAAAAGTTCAACCTGAGAGAAGTTGAGAAGGACAATGAAACAGTACCAAGGTCAAGTATCTCTGGGTTCCCCCTGAAGAATCTGAAACCTTTATAAGAAGGATGCTACAACCCTTGCCAAGTCAATCTGACAATTTTTGACCTTGTCATCACTATCTTCAGAGTTTATTAAAGCAACATCATAATATACTCTAGGCATATACACTGAAGTTAAATTCTAACAAGTAATCTACTTAGGGCTAAAAATTCACCAATTTAAAACAATCCTCCAAAACCACAGCCCATCCTCCCTTCTATCAAATTAGATGGTTCCCATTATTCCCTGGGAATCAAAAGTTGATTATTATTTAAATACAAATACCAGAAGTGTCACAAAAAATTATTTGGATAAGCAAAGTGGCCAAGATTATTGAGAGGGGTAGGAATATGACACAAAGAACACTCCTGCCACATTTCTCCCAATTGTCCATTCCTTCCAAGGGTAACTATACTTAACTACTCTACCACAGGGAGAAAGATTAATTTTAATACTGTAATATTTGCTTTCTACTATTAACCTGTAACAATGCTTTTCCTAAATTCAAAGAACTTTTGTTCAGTCTTAGAAATATCTTTTCATTCCTTGTTCCAGAGCATCTTCTAAAATAGGAAAAACTGGGATTAATGTCTTTCCTACTGTTTTTATAGACAGAACTTTGTAAATTTGTACACTGGCTCCAGACAATTATGTCCAGATATTGCCTACGTCCTTGGGTTTTCCTCCATTAAAATGAGTTATGGACGTCAAAACTTAATCATCTCTTAACTCAATCTTTCTATCTGGATTATCTGGGACATTAGAATCTTGTGACCAAGCAAATGACTTCCCCACCACCATGAAATAACTGAGGTAGGTCTGGAAAATATCAGTCTACCTCCTCATTACATATCTACCAATTAGAGGAGTCTTTTGCTGTCTGGGGGAGGTTTAAATAATGAGCTTTCAGTATTTTTAAATGATCTAAGACTGATTTGACTCTGATCAGTGAAGGAGATTTCTGACCATTAATTTGTTGATTATTGCTAGCCTAATCAATAAATTGATTTTTTTTATCTAGAACCCAATCGCTTGGCATTTTATTTATCACATTTAGAATAGAGATGTCTCTAAATTCATCCATCTGACATTTCTTCTGAGCTATTGCGATTCAGCTTTGATCATAGAACATAGGGCCTTCTTTGATGTAGGAAGGCAATGCTGAACAATCTTGTGCCAGTGTCTCCTATGTCTTATAATCAATACAAAAAGTTCTTCAGAGAGATCTTTAGAGTGTCCTTGTTGCTTTTTCTGATCTCCAGGTAAGCTTTTGCCTTATGAGAGATCTCCATAAGCATTTATGTACATTTGGCATTCTAACAATATGGTCAGTTTTAGTGGTTCCCACAGACATGATTCATGGCATGGAAACCCCAATTCATAATAACTAATAAAGAAATTAATCATACATAAGAAAAATATATATAAACTGTAATGCTAATTCATTTATTTCAAAAGGATCAAAATGGTGCATAGTGTGAACCTTAAAAATTCTCAGACCCTACTTCATAAGGTTAGGTTAAGACCATTCCCCATTTTAAACAATGAAGGAACTTAGATCAGGAATGTGAGACCTCTACTTAGATCAGGAATGTGAAGACCTCTACTCCACCCCTAATTAAGCCTGCTTTAGGGGAATATGTCATTCATTGTTCAGTGTCCCTTGGTTACTTTGGATTGTTGTTTTATACATACATACATACATACATACATACATACATACACACACACACACAAATATGTTGGAGTATACATATATACACATTTTAAGTGGAGGGATTGTTGGTGTATGATTCTTGTTCACAGATGATTGTGTACTCAGTGTACCCCTTGAGGCTGAGATCACAACATTGACAATCAACACCAAGAAAACAGGGGTAACTCCACCAGCCAGCATAGCACCATTCATACATGTAACCACTAGTTACAGCAAATGGAGTATACTTTCCCGGGATGTACACGCAAGATGATGAGGCTGATATGCACATTGACAGAATTAGTTCAGTGATTGGGAGGCTCTGAAGCAAAATGTGGGAGAGAAGAGGAATTAGGTTGCCTATCCAAATGAAGGTCTACAGAGCCACTGTGCTGACCTCATTGTTACATGCCTGAGAAACCTGAACAGTACACCAACACCATGTCAGGAAAGTGAATTGCTTCCATTTGAATTGTCTTAGGAAGATGTTTGGCAAGATACTAGGTACTAGACACTGAGGTCCTTTCTCAGCTTTCTCACTGCCAAGCTTTTAAACTCTATTGCAGAGAGGGCAACTCCTATGGTCTGGCCATGCTGTCAGAATTCCAAACTCACATTTTTCTAAAAGACCATTTTATGGAGAAGTTGCACAACGTAAGTGCTCACATGGAGGTCAGAAGATGCAATACAAGAATACTCTGAAGAACTCTGGTACTGATTGTGAGACATGGGAGACACTGGCACGAGCCTGCCCACATGGCATGCCCACATCAAAGAAAGTGCTGTCTTCTATGAACAAAATAGAATTGCAGAAGCTCAAAAGAAACATGAGACACACAAATGTAAAGATATCTTTATCCCAAATGTTCATATAGGCTGTTTGTACCTAACTAGTAATAGAGCCTTCTGAGCTTATCAGTCTGATCAGTCAGTTGGACACATTATACATTGACCCAAAACAATGATGTCATTTTGGCACTCTTCAATATATCCTAAGATATTTATTTCTTATCTCCTTCAACAGAGCATAAGCTCTTGGAGTACAAGAGTTTCACTTTTGTCTTTATGACCCCAGCACCTGAGTTCCTATTGATGTCTTATACTAGTTGGAAGTCATCTAACTTCTCCAAGACTCAATTTCTTCATCTCTAAAATGTGAATGTGAAAATCAAGTCGGATGAACTGGGTAAAGTAGTTTGTCCTACCCCGCGCATACCATTTTATGTGCTAGATCCCATTTTATGTGTGTGATGGAGGGGGACAGAAGTAAAAGGTGTGGTGCAAGAGGGGAGGTCTCTCTCTGGTGATCTTGAGCCAAAGCTCTGGTGCCTGTTATGCACTCAAGGGCTTAGGTGGCTTGGTGGGCTTCCTGATTCAACTCAGGGTATTATTTTAGATAGGTAATATTTTCTGTCCCTTTCCTATATTTCCTTATATCTCCATTTTTATTAAAAAACTTCATTGTTAAGAGCTACTAACAGACGCCTGACTTGGGAGTTAATTTTATAAATGGTACCACACTCATTAAAAAAATTAATTAGATTTAATTAATTAAAATTAGATTTAATCATTTTACTTTCATTTATTACAGTTCTCAGTGCTTACTTCTACACTTTGAAAATTTTGTTGTTTGGTCACATCCAACTCTTTGTAACCCTATTTGGAGTTTTCTTGACAGATATATTGGAGTAGTTTTCCATTTCCTTCTGCAGCTCATTTTACAGATGAGGAAACCAAGACAAAGAGCATTTAAGTGATCTGCTCAGGATCACACAGTTATAAAGTGTCTGAAGTCATATCTAAACTTCAGGAACAGGAACCTACCTGACCTTAGGCCTGATACTCTATGCACTACGCCACCAAGTTTTCCCCATAACTTGCACATAGTTAGTATTTTTAAAATATATGATCAACTTAACCTACTCCTAGCTCACTATTTCTTAAAGACTGATGACTTCTGGCCTAGAGTCAATGGAAGCCAATGCCCATGGGAGCTCATAAGAGCTGTTATTAGTAATAGTCCTTCCTCCTCAGTTTCTTCCTGAAGATGTAGGTGGTGGTAGATGGTAGACTAGGAAAAGTTTGGATATCTTCCCCAGAGAGTAATGGGAGAAAAAGAAATAAGATAAAAATTATACCAAGATACAGAAGCAGAGAAAGTGAGAGCTGGGTAATTAAAGAGGCAGGGTACTTTACAAAATAGACCATTTACACATGGGTTAAACTCACCTAGGTCCCACCTCAAGCAGTAAGTCATTGGGACCTGACAAAAGCCAAGACTCTCTTGCCACATCATTTGACTCCAAGGGACATCCAAACAGCCATTCCAGCTTCTTTGTCTCCTGGAGGCTTGGGAGAGTCTCACCTATGGAAAAAATGAAGGCAGAGCCTCAGGAAGGAATTCTAACCCTGGGGCTCCGGTATTGTCTCAGCATTTAATTTCCAATTTTGTCCGTTTACTTCTTAATAATTAAAATTTTACTGTTAAATATTATAACACAGATCGTTAAAACCAAGCTTTATTTTAATTTATGGAAAGAAATATAGTTAAATAAATAGAAGTGGTTAAGTATAGAACTCTTTTTGCCCTCAAAGTAACAACACCAAGAAGACAGAGCAGTGCTTCAATTTTTTTTTTAAAACCCTTACCTTCTGCCTTGGAATCAATATTATGTACTGATTCCAAGGCATAAGAGTGGTAAGGGCTATGCAATGGGGGTCAAGTGAAGTGTCTAAGGTCAGATCTGAACCTAGGACCTCTCTTCTCTAGGCCTGGCTCTCAATCTACTGAGCTACCCAGCTGCCTCATTCAGAGCAGTCCTTTAAAAACAAACAAACAATAAAATGGGGATTAATTAGGCTTGTGATTTCATTGGCAGAAGAAACTCCAGGATGAAGAAATTTGTTCTAACAAGGCAGGTCAGCTCTGCACTTTGAGAGAATAAGTCATAGAAAGACAACTGCCAAGGGCCAAATGTTTGTTTACCCTATCTAGTTTCATTGTCATACCCTATTCTAACTTTCTATTCATTCTATAAATGAGAACAGGGATAAGTTGACCAAGAAAATCTAGTTCCAGTTTTGTCTATTCTACTGGTAATATGAATGCATATTGTGTTTGCACACCTGCATTTTATTGTCTGCTATCCTGAAGAAATCACAGAATATACGTAATACAGAATCACAAGGAGAATGTGCTTTTAGAATCATAAACCAAGTTTGCTGTTGCTTAATGATACTAGTAGCTTATTAGAAACTTATTAGAAAGCTTATTAGTAGCTTATTAGAAACAAATATGATGCATGAAGTTTGCATAGCAAAGAACCCATAAAAATGCTCTGTACAGAAAAAATTTTTAAAAGTGAATGTCATTTTTGTAAGCAAATGAAATTGTTTGGGTAAAGCAAATAGGCTCCCAACTTTAAAAAAAAAAAATTACAGGGCTGGGATAAAGACTCACTATTTTGACAAAAACTGCCAGGAAAATTGAAAATGGCAGAAATTAGGTAGAAACCAACATTTCATACCAGATATATGATACCCTCCAAACGCATGCATGATTTAGATATTAAAAAGTCATTGCAGAAGCAAATTGGAAGAGCAAACAAGAAATTACCTTTTAGATCTATGGACAGAAATATGGATAACACTCAAGTGATAGTATAGCCAAGCTATAGACAATATGAAACAATGCTACAAAAATTACTAACAATTAGAAAAAGGTGAATCAAAGCATTTTAGGATTCCACCTTATATCCATTAAAGAAAATGGAAGTGTTGGAGTAGCTAGGGGTAGTGAAGCACACTGGTTTCAACTGACGGTGAAATCATGATTAATCTGGAAAGAAATCTGGGTAAATCTTTTCTGGATAGCAATCTGGAACTACGTCAAATGGCTATAAAATTGCGCGTAACTTTTGATCCAGCAAAGACCACTAGGTCTCCCCATGGAGAAGGATCTATTTGTACAAAAATATTTATAGCAGCTCTTTTTGCAGTAGCAAAGAATTGGTAATGGGGGGAGGGGGGAAGAATGCCCTTCAATTAGGGAATTACTAAACAAGTTATGGCACATGGTTGTAATGGAATATTATTGTACTATAAGAAATGATGTGCAGGACAATTTCAGACTTACACAAACTGATACAAAGGGAAGTGAGCAGAACCAGAAGAACAGTGTACACAGTAACAGCAATAACAATATTGTATGATGAACAATTGTGAATGACTTAGCTATTCTCAGCAATACAATGATACAAGAACTGATAGTCTGAATGTGTACTGAAGCATACCATGTTTCATTTAATTTTCTTCATGACTTTTGTAATGTGACTTTTTCCATAACATTATGAGGACATGCTCATATATAGCCAATATCAAATTGCTTACCATCTTGGGGAGGGGAAGGGAGAGGGAGAGAATTTGGAAATTAAAATGTTAGAGAAAAAATTCCAAAAATTGTTTTTATATGCAATTGGGAAAGAATAAAACATTTCTTAAAGGAAAAAAAAATATTAATTTAATTTTTTAAAAGTTTGGGGTTTTTAGAACATAGATTTCCAAGGAAACACTGTATACCAAATCAGCAATATTGTTTGAATAACTGAGAATATTCATCACCAAAAAAAGAATTGATAAAAAAATGCATATATACATGCGTGCACATAAACAGGTCAAATGGTGCCTTCTCTAAGTCTCTAGTTCAAGATGGAAAGGGAGGAAAGGAGACAGAAATAAATTAAATTAAATTAAAAAAGAAAAAAAAGAAATTTGGAAAATTGTCCAAAAACTTACCATACTATTTCATGACCTAGCTATGCCACTGCTAGGTCTATACTCCAAAGAGATCAAAAGAAAAAGATCTCTTAATATCAAAATATTTATAGAAACTTTTGTTAGTAGCAAAAAACCCTGGAAACTAAGTGGGTGCCCATCTATTTGGGAATGTCTAGAGAAATTATGGCATGAAAGTACTGGAATAATATCGTGCCATAAGAAATGACAAAATTGTCAGTTTCAAAGGAAAATACCTTTATGAAATGACAAAGTGAGCAGACTAACTATATTATAAAGAAAAACACTTTAGTGCTCTGATCAATGCAATGATAAAGAAGAACAAAGATGAAAAATGCCACTCATTTTTCAGAGGTGGAGGACTTAAAATGCAGAATAAGATATTCATTGTTGGGATATGGCTAATAAAGGCTAGACTATTTGTTATGAAGGTTCTATTTTTAGCTTTGTTGTTGATCAATGGGAAAAGGGCCAACAAGGAAGGGGAATATAATGTTTGCCAAAAAAAAAAATTCTGTAAGCCCCAGACTTTGTTTTTAATTAGGCTTGCGTATTGGTATGGTTGGATCTCTCCAGAATTCATATACTTGATGCTTTTAACATCCATTGGATGATTTCTTTCCAACCATCTGGGTACCTAGGTTCAAGCCTTGGCTCTATAGCTTTCTTGGTTTCCTCCTCTGTAAAATGTGGAGGATGGGCTGAATGCCCTTTAAGATGTCTTCCAGTTCTAATTCTATAATCCTTTCATCCAGATCCATCCCTCCTCCCTGCTCACAACCCAGGCAAGTATTCAGATCTTTTACCTGTCCAGTTCACATTGTAGCATAGCTCTGTCTCCACAACCTGTAGCTGAGTGAGCTTCTCCTTGAGTTTCCTCTTGGTGTGACTAGAAGCTGCTCCCTCATGACCAGAAAAACAGACATAGAATCGAAGCACCTGGGCCATCTGCACAGGTATACCTGAAAATCAGTTACAAAACAAAAGTGTACGAAAAGTTGATTATCCCCCTTGTAATTTCTTTTTTTAATTTTAGGGCAAGTTCCTCAAAGAAAAGTTTCAGAAGCAGACAGGTTGAATACATTACAGCAGAAGGTCAGGGAAGGGCTAGAGAAATCATTTAAAAATTTTAAGCTCTAGAGGCAGCTAGGTGGTACAGTGGATAAAGAGCCACGCCTGGAGTAGAGAGGACCTGGTTAAAATATACCTCAGATATACCTAGCTATGTGAACCTGGGCAAATTACTTAATACATTATGGCAGCTTCCTTTTCTTACCTCAAATAGCACCAAATACCACTTACTGGGTACACACTACAGGATTTTTGAGCTACATTTTGAGCTAAAATGAATTACTTCAGAGGGCATCTAATCCATTCCCTCTCATTTTAATGATGAGGAAATGACTTGCTCAAGGTCAGGAGCAAAGTCAACATTTAAACCCAAAGTCAGGTAATTAACTTTGGTATGTTTTTCACTTTCTCAAAGAACTAAGATCTTTAGAAAATTCGAAAGGGACTATAGATGTGTAACACTGCATACATTGCTGGGAGTACTTAGGAGGGATGGCCTTTTCTTATTTTTCACAGAATCCACAAGATAACCATTTTATGGATACAATCACATTATTCTTCTACTTTAAAATGTGGGTGCCTCCCATGCACCTACAAATATTTCATATAATTGCTTACATTTTTACCCTTTAAGATTTGCAAAGTGCTTTACTGAATGTTATCTCAATTTTTACCTTTTTACCTTATCCACAACTCTGGAAAGGTAGCTGCTATTATTATCTATATTTTTTCAGATGAGGAAACTGAGGCTGACAAGAGACTTGCCCAGGTCTCTACCTGGTTTACTCAAGGTAGTCTGAACCTAGCACCATTATAGCCAACTTTATTTCTTATCTTTTTTTTTTAACCCTTACTTTCTGTTTTACAATAGACACTAAGTATGGGTTCCAAGGCAGAAAAGCTGTTAGGGCTGGCAACTGGGGTTAAGTGACTTGCCTGGGGCCAAACCGCTAGAAAGTGTCTAAGGTAACATTTGAACCCAGACCCATCCATCTAAGAGTCTGATTTTCTCCACTAAATCACCAAGTTGCCTCTGCCTTACTATCTTTTCAAAGTAACTACCTTCCCACCTTACATTCCGCACCCCAACCAAACTGTACACAGCTCACTTCTCACAACCCCTCTCACCCACACCATTAATTCTGAGTTCTGACAGAGCCCTAAAGATCACATCTGGTAGAAGCCTACGGGGACTCTAGCCGTCTAGCCTTTCCCTCAGCACATCCCACGTCATCACATCCCGCCAGCGAACTAAGAAAAAGACGTAGACACCATGAAGGGAGGGGCCACGTCTATTCATTCAGCGCAATTCTATTACGACCAGAGTGGTCCCGGAGCGCCACACAGACCCGGCGGGGCAAGCACGTGGGGTGAAGGCACACTTACTGGAACCGAGCAGGGGAGAGCACGTGGGCGGAAGGGGCTGGGTAAAATGTTTCCGAAGAGTAGACTGCAGCTATTTATGCCCTCAGGGCAGGAAAACCGGAATTATAACCTAGTCTGGATCACTTCCAATCTGGGTGCCCCTTGGGCCAGTCACTTGACCTCCGATTGCCCAACAAAAGAATACACTCGAGGAGCAAGCGACAAACTCCTCCAGGATCCCTGCCCAGAAAACCCCGCGGTCCATGAGGTCACGCAGATGGACGTGACTGAACCACTGAATATCAACCAAAAGAGTAAAGATACCCGACCACGACCGGGGGAAGCCTCAGGAATGGAGAGTGGAGGAAGACAAAACAAAGTTTTTACTCACGGGGAGTCAAGAACTGCAAATGAGGACCGAGCAGGTTCCGGAGCTCGGGATGGAAGGGGACAGCGGTGGAGGGGCCTGAGAAGCGCGAAGTTTATGTGTCTCGCGACAGGTCCCGTGGCCCCGCCCCCTGCTGTCTCCACCCCACCACCACCACCCTGACCCCTTTGGAGCGGCATTTCTCTGTGTGCGGAGTGGAATCTCTGTATTTTTCAAGTCTTGATTAGTTCTGAGTATTTTTTTTCCTGTTGGGTAATCATTTATATCGCGCTTTAACTTTACAGAACGCTTTACAAATAGCTATTTTTTTCATTCTTACAATTACTCTGAGAGTGCTATTACCCATTGTACTTATGGGGAGACTGAGGCAGACGGAAATTAAAGTGACTTGCCCGGGTGCTTCACAAATTTTCAATTTTTAAAAATTCTCAAGGCAACCCTAAAAGCGCTATTATCTCTCATTATACAGATGGGGAAACAGGAGCAGACAGAGGTTAAGCGACTTCCCCACAACTAGTTAGTGTGAGGGAGGATTTGAACAATTGTGATCTCACTCCATTCTCTGCTCCACCTAGCCACACACCCAGTTTTAAGGTAATTGGGGAGATGCTCATTTTATACAGAGGTAATAGAAATAACTAACAGTTATACAGAGCTTTAAATGCTCTCATTTGAACCTGCAAACAACCTTATGAGTTAGAAACTGCAGGTATTATCTTTCCTGTACAAAGGAGACAGCTGAGGCTTAGACTAGTGTTATAACTTCGGGGTCACACAGCCAGTGTCAAGGGCAGGACTTTGTAGTGGCTAACGACTGGAAAAAAGGTGCTAATTCATAAGAGACATATGACAAACACTGCTCTATCAAGTCTGTTATTATACTTATAAGGAATAATGAATATAAAACAGAAGCCTGAGAAAACAGACAATAGAATGAATGAATAAAGCATTTTTACTATCTAAGCAAATGACTATCCTAAGTCTGGGGATATAAATGAAGACAGTCTACTCTCTAAGAGTTCACATTCTAAGAAGATATATGACATCATGTTTGAAGTCAGCATAGGTAATGAAAGAATGTCAATATTGAATGATAGAATAAATGAATAAAGACCAAAATTGCATCTAAGTACTTGAAGGAAAAATTAATTGAATTAAAAGTAGAAAAAGCAAAACTAATAGTTGAGAACCAAAATGTGCCACTTTTGAAACTGGGCAAAAATAAATAAATTAAGGGCCTGAAAAGAATAGATATGACTGCCCTCTGGCTATTACTGTGAATATACATAATTCTCAGTGGTGCACAGCACTTTTACAAAAAAAATAAAAATCAAAAGGCATTTGAAGAAAAGTTTCAAACAAATTGTCAACATGGCATCTAGGAATCCCAAACTTGTGGCCTAGTGAGATCTGATGAACACCAAGTTTTGGGACTAGCTTATAGGTTGGAGACCCCAAAGCTTATCCTTGTTCCCTTTTCCCTTGGGAATCTACCCTGAAGGGAATCCCAGACTTGCAGTTTCAAACTGAGTGGGAAACTCTCTGGGGAATGGCAATCCTTTTTGTGTGAGATAAACATATGCACTTTTGCACTTGTTTTCAATTTTTTTTGTGCTCTAATATATGTTCAATTTTTGTGAATGTACCACGTGCTGCTGAAAAGGTGTGTTCCTTTTTGTCCCTATTTATTTTTCTCCACATGTCTACTAACTCTAATTTTTCTAAGATTTGATTCTCTTCTCTCACCTCTTTCTAATTTATTTTTTGGTTTCATTTCTCTAATTCGGATAGAGGGAGGTCCAGATCTTCCACTAGTATAGTTTTTCTGTCTATTTCATCCTTGAGCTCCACTAGTTTCTCCTTTAGAAATTTCGATGCTATGCCATTTGGTGCATACATTTTGCCTACTGATATTTCCTCATTGTCTATACTGCCCTTTATCAGGATGTAATTACCTTCCCTAGCTCTTTTAACTGTATTTATTTTTACTTTGGCTTTGTTAGATATCATGATTGTGACTCCTGCCTTCTTTTTATCAGTTGATGCCCAATAGATTTGGCTCCATCCTCTTACTTTCAACCTATGCGTATCTACCATCCTCATGTCTGTTTCTTGCAGACAGCATATGGTAGGGTTTTGGATTCTAATCCACTCTGCTATTGACTTTTGTTTCATGGGTGAGTTCATTCCATTCACATTCAGAGTTATGATTACTAGCTGTGTATTTTCCAGGGGTGTTCAGGGAGGGGTAATATCTCTGGTATGGAGGGCTTGTTGTGCCCTTCTAGGGCAGCTCTCCAGCCTCTGACCCCCACCTGACACCCAGCTCTCACTTGTGGCTCCTAGTAGCAGCTAGCATGCCGCAGCGGCTACACCCTGTGTAATGTCTTCGACAGGCCGGCTAAACTTTGTGAGAGTAGCCATTGGGTCGTAGACCCCTGGTCAACCAGGGCCTTGCTCACCCAGGATGTGAAGACTGCTTCAGTTGAACAGACGGAAGAAACCAATAAGAAGGTTCAACGGCTGAGAGGGCGACACAGCAAAGCACTGTGGAGTGCTTAGGGCGTGTTGGAGCACAAAAGACAACATGGCCATCCAATGCAGCTGAGGAAGTCTCCAGGTGTAACTACTTTTCGTGCCATTGGACCCAGGCTTCCAATGCAGAGTGGGACTGTCTCTGTGCATCGACTTTCCCACTTAAATCTCCTTCACACACAAGTGTCTTTGTGCACACTCATCTATCATAGATGAAAATGTACAAACACAATCTTCATCCTCGGTTACCAAAAGACTACTACTAAACATATGCTAAGGACCCTCTTTGTTTTAGGTTGTCTCCCCTATTTTATCAGACCCTTTCCCAAGAAGACCCATACCTGGGCAGGAACCATCCTTTAGTAACCATTGTTAGTAGCCCCTTCTCTTACACACTAGCCTCTAGCTATGATTCCTTTCCCTAATTTGATTGTAACCTGTCAATGTAGTTTGAACTGTCAACATGGAAATCTAGAGATCCCCTGTTTTATTTAGTTTGAGTGTAGAAACCCCAGGTTTTGACCTTGTCACAGGAGAGGTTTCCCCCTGAGGGAAGGTCCCTCTTCACCAGACAGTGAACTTCCTGGTAGTTTGGGTGGGAACAGCTAATCCCATCCAATATTGAACATCCCTTTTGTCCCAATGGTTTCTCCCCCTAGGCTAAGGTCCATGACCAAGGTGACCCAGCCCTGGGCTGAGTCTTTCCCTTTTGTGTCCTTTGTGGGGCATCAACCCCTCACTATTATTCCTGTCTAGAACTCCTCATTTTCCTTTCTTACCATTGTAAAGTCAATCAACTGTCCCTCTAATCCTAAACCCCCCAGGTCATCTAGAGTGGTATATAGGTTCCCCAAGTTCTTTTGTTCCTTGGAGTCCATCCTGAGTCGGTGGCACTCCCAGGGGCTGGTGACCAGGGCATCTTGACTCTGTGCAATCTTGGAAAGCAGCTCTGTTGTCGTAGTAGTAGCGCTAACCCCTTTTCCCTTGATTAAAGAGTGATTTTGACTATTTAATAGTTCTGTGTTTTTTCTAGTTGACACTACTGCTAGTGTTTCTAGTACAATATTAAATAATAAAGGTGATAATGGGCATCCTTGTTTGATTCCTGATCTTATTGGGAAGGCTTTGAGTTTTTCCCCATTGTAGATGATGTTTGCTGATGGTTTTAGGTATATACTGTTTATTATTTTTAGGAAAGGCCCTTCTATTCCTATACTTTCTAGTGTTTTCAATAGGAATGGGTGTTGTATTTTGTCAAAGGCTTTTTCTGCATCTATTGAGATAATCATGTGATTAGTTCTGTGTTTTTTCTAGTTGACAGAACCCTCCCATTTTCTTTGTAGTTATAGTGATGTCAATCATTTTTCTTTGTCCCTGGACTCCCCAAATGGTATATAGGTTCCCCAAATTCTTTTGTTCCCAGAAGTCCATCTAGCTTAGTGGCACTCCCAGGGGTCAGTGAGTTTAATCCTCACACTCTGTGTAGTAGTCTGTGGCACGTAGTTCTGTTGCCGAGGCCTACTAGCGCTGAACCCCTTTTGCCCATGATTAAAGAGTGATTTTGACTATTTAATAGTTCTCTGTTTTTTCCAATCAACATTAATGTTGACATCCATGTTGACAAAATCAAACTAAATTCAATCTGAAGGGATGGATAGATCAAAGAACACATAAAAACAATGAATAATTTCATCAAACTAATAAAAGTGAGACAACACAGCACAATTTTTGGAATGCAGCTAAAGCAATCCTTAGGAAAAAATTTGTATCTCTAATTTCACTGTAAAAGGAGAGATTGTCAACATGGAATCTAGGAACCCCAAACTTGTGGCCTAGTGGGATCTGGTGAACCCCAGGTCTCAGGACTAACTTATAGGTTTGAGACACCAAAGTTCATACTATTCTTGTGGGAATACACCCTGAAGGGAATCCCAAGCTAACAGTTTCAGACTGAGTGGCAGACCCTCAGGTGAATGACAATCCTAGTTGGGTGGGACTAGTTAGTAGTCTCTAAGTAAAGATTGTCTTTGTGCGTTTTCATCTATGGATAGATGAGTGTGCACAAAGACACTTGTGTGTGAAGGAGATTTAAGTGGGAAAGTCGATGTACAGAGACAGTCCCACTCTGCATTGGAAGCCTGGGTCCAATGGCACGAAAAGTAGTTACACCTGGAGACTTCCTCAGCTGCATTGGATGGCCATGTTGTCTTTTGTGTTCCAACACACCCTAAGCACTCCACAGTGCTTTGCTGTGTCGCCCTCTCAGCCGTTGAACCTTCTTATTGGTTTCTTCCACCAAAGCAGTCTTCACATCCTGGGTGAGCAAAGCCCTGGTTCACCAGGGGTCTACGACCCAATGGCTACTCTCACAAGGTTTAGCCAGCCTGTCTAAGCCGTTGCCCGGGGTGGGGCCACTGCGGCATGCTAGCATAGGAGCCACAAGTGAGAGCTGGGTGTCAGGTGGGGGTCAGAGGCTGGAGAGCTGCCCTAAGAGGGCACAACAAGCCCTCCATACCAGAGATACTACTCCTCCCTGAGCACCCCATACACCCCTAAGCTTTTATTAAATGGTTATTATGTACCAGGCCCAGTGCTAAGCACTGAGAATACAAATTGTTGTTGTCCATCTTTTCTTTGGAAGAAGACTGCCAACATGGAATCTAGAAACCCCAAAATTGTAGCCTAGTCAGATCTGATGAACCCCAAGTTCTAGGACTAGTTGATAATCTGGAGACTCTGAAGCTTAGACTGGTTCCCAATTTCCCAGGAGAATCCACCTAGAAGAGAATCTCAGGCTAGCAGTTTCAGACTGAATAAGGGACCCTCAAGTAAATAACAATTCCAGTTAGGTAGGCTAAGCAAATGCTAAGTACTCTTTTTGTCTTAGGTAGTCTTCCCCACAGTATCAGAGACCCTTTGCCCTCCAAGATGAACACCTTTTATATTCTGACCCTGGCCCCCTGGATATTCCCCCCCATGTGCGACCATGGGTGGACTCCATTCCTAAGGTCTGGGCAGAACTTTCCGGAGTGGGGCTGGCCATAAACCAACCCCCCATTATCATCCCCCTCAAGAGTGGGGCCACTCCTATACGGATTAAACAATACCTGATGTCAGCCGAGGCCAGAAAAGGCATTCAACCTCACATTAAGTGCCTTCTGGCCTCCGGGATCCTTACACCTTGCAAATCTCCATGGAACACCCCACTCCTCCCTGTCTGTAAACCAGGCACAGGGGATTACAGACCCGTTCAAGACCTACGGGAAGTCAACAAGCGTATTGAGGATGTCCACCCCACCATCCCAAACCCGTATACTCTCCTTAGCAATCTACATCCTTCCCTGACCTGGTATACTACTTTAGACTTAAAGGATGCCTTCTTCACCCTCCCACTGGCCGCTGTTAGTCAGCCCATCTTTGCCTTTGAGTGGTTCTCCCCTGAAACCCACTCGACTATCCAACTCACCTGGACTCGACTTCCCCAGGGGCTAAAACTGAGCCCGACCATCTTTAGCAATGCTTTGGCGGAAGATTTGAAACCTTTTCGCCAGCTACACCCCACTGTGACTCTTTTGCAGTATGTAGACGACTTGCTGATCGCCTCCCCTACAGAGGAATCCTGCAAGGAGGCTACAAGGGACCTCTTGCTCTGCCTCGAGGCTGCTGGCTACCATGTCAGTGCCAAGAAAGCACACATAGCCCGCCGGGAGGTCACCTTCCTTGGCTATCGCCTGCACGATGGCCTCCACTGGCTCACCCCAGCCATGACCCAGGCCATCCTTTCCATCCCCACCCCCTCCTCGCCTCGGCAGGTACGGGAATTCCTGGGATCTGTGGGATACTGTCGCCTTTGGGTGCCCAACTTTGCAGAGACAGCAAAACCCCTCTATGCTGCCGCCTGGGAAACCTCAGACTGGGTTTGGATGGAGAACGTGGAAACAGCCTTCCAAGACCTCCGAAAGGCTATGCTGCAAGCACCGGCCCTAGCCCTTCCTGACCCAGAGAAACCCTATCAGCTGTTCGTTGATGAGCGTCAGGGGGTGGCAAAAGGGGTCCTTACTCAGAAACTGGGACCCTGGGACCGGCCGGTGGCCTACCTCTCCAAACGGCTCAACCCGGTCTCGGCAGGATGGCCTTCCTGTCTCCGCATTATCGCAGCAGTGGCCCTCCTGGTCAAGGATGCTGACAAACTCACACATAGCCAGCCGCTTCTCATCGCCACCTCGCACGCCATTGAGAGTGTCCTCCGCCAACCTCCGGTGAGCTGGCTGTCCCACGCCCGGCTGACCCACTACCAGTCACTCCTCCTGAATGAGGCTCGGCTGTCCTTCCGGGTAGTGTCCACCCTGAATCCTGCCACGCTTCTCCCCACCGGGGATGACAACACCGAGACGCACTCCTGCCAAGAGATCCTTGTGGAATCGATATCTGCACGCCCTGACCTCAAGGATGTCCCTCTGGCCAGTCCGGACCTCATCTTCTTCACCGATGGCAGCAGCTTCATGTCCCCACAAGGTAGGAGAGCCGGAGCCGCGGTAGTAGATCACACTGGCCAGATCATTTGGGATGCCTCCCCTCCCGAGGGGACGTCAGCACAGAAAGCTGAACTGGTTGCTTTGGCAGCAGCCTTGCGGGCAGCAAAGGACAAGCGAGTCACTATATACACTGACAGTCGCTACGCCTTCGCGACCCTGCATGTGCATGCACCAATATACCGGGAAAGGGGGTTTGTCACTTCAGCTGGGAAGTCGGTGGCCCACCTCGAGGACATCCAAGATCTCCTTGCAGCCGTCTGGGAGCCCCGTGCAGTTGCCGTTGTCCACACTCCTGGACACCAAAGTGGCTCGTTCCTCCCCACTATGGGAAATCGCTGGGCAGACGAGGAGGCTAAGGTGGTGGCAACGCGGGATCGGGCCCATACCCTAGTGCTGCCCATCCAGGCCAGCCCAGAGCCACCAAGCCCCCCATCCCTCATCCCAAACCCCCCAAGCCCCCCATCCCTCATCCCAAACCCCCCACCGGACCCTCCACAATATTCGGACAGTGACCACTGATGGATAAAAGGGAAGGAAGGACGGCCATTTGGGTCCTTCTTCCAGGATCCTGCAGGTAACCTGCTTCTACCTAGAATCGCTGGCCAACTTTTGACCACCCACCTCCACCATCTCACGCACCTGGGTGCTAACAAACTCCATGAACTACTCTGGAAAGGACGGATTCGCTTCCAAGGCTCTCGGTCCTTCCTAACAGAATTGGTTGACAAGTGCACCGCCTGCCAGCTGACCTGGCCGGCAAACCCAAATTCGCACTTTGGAACCCACCTCCGCGGCACCCTACCCTGTGAACACTGGGAACTTGATTTCACTGAAGTACGGCCTGGCAAATTTGAATTCCGGTACCTCCTAGTTCTTGTAGACACCTTCACAGGGTGGCCTGAAGCCTTTGCAACAAAGACTGAGACCGCCCAGGCAGTCGCTAAAATCTTGCTGGAAGAAATAATCCCTCGGTTCGGGGTGCCCTCCTCTCTAGGCTTGGACAATGGCCCTGCATTTGTGGCCAAGACCTTACAGGCGCTGGCAGGGGGTCTCGGGGTCAAATGGAAATTACACTGTGAGTATAACCCTCAGAGTTCAGGGCAGGTAGAAAGATTGAATCGGACCCTAAAAGAGACCCTTACTAAACTCTCTTTGGAGACTGGCCGGGACTGGGTGACGCTCCTTCCCCTAGCCCTTTTTAAAGCTCGCAATACCCCTGGGCCCCTCTCTCTCACCCCTTATGAAAACCTTTATGGTTCCATTCCCCCTGTCCTCTCTGCCTTCCCGGATGCGACCCCCAGTAGCCCCCCACTGCGGTACTTTGTTCTCTCTCTCTCCCAGATTCAGTCTGACCTCTGGCCGAGGCTCCAGGCATGGTTCCAACCTCCTCCCCATGACCCTCACCCCTTCAAACCTGGGGACTGGGTCTGGGTTAAGCGACACTGCAAGGCCAACCTTCAGCTGCAGTGGAAGGGGCTCTATGTAACCCTCTTTGTCACCCCTTCAGCCCTTAAGGTCGACGGAATTGGCCCTTGGATCCACCACTCCCACGTGAGAGCCGCAGAACCGCCAAAGACCACCGAAGTCTGGACAGCCACATCCCATCCTGACACTCCTTTGAAGCTTAAACTTCACCGAACAGCATAAGCCCTCCCCCCCCCCCACCCCCACCCCGCGAGATTTTGTTTTTTCTCTTTCCCAGGTGCATGCCGAATTGTGGCTACGTCCTCGAGCCCAGTTTCAACCACCACCCCACACAGGTTAGCCACAGCACCAAACCCAGGGTGGGAAGTCAAGGCCCATCTGAACACCTAATGGCCAGCCCCTGTTCCCTATCCTTTTGGCAATAATGGTACTGAACAGCGGTCCGTGCACTGGGGATCAGATCCCCGGGCTGTTGTGTGCAAGAGGTAATACTCTTGTACTCATCCGTGACTCTTCAACTTGCCCCCCGACCACGAGGACCCTGAGCACACCAACGACGCCCACTCCAGTAGACCAGGTAACGACGCCCACTCCAGTAGACCAGGTCACCAGCACCAGCGATGACGCCATCTCGACCACTACGACTGCCGCCAACCCTGCCTTGACCCCTGAGGTTTCCACCTCAGCCAAAACCCTTTCCCCAGCCCCTTCACTACCCCGGGTTCCGCGAGCCATATCTGCGCCACTTGCCGGTAGCCAGCACTAGCCGTGGAAATGGACCCTGACACCCGTGGAATCCCCGCAAGCAGCACAAACCGTGTTGGGTAGCCGAGGACCCACCTTCTCAGTCCCCAGCTGCACGCTGATAATAGGCGAGCATTGTGCCGGGGCCGGAAAGAGCACGGGACTCACCTCAGGACCAGTCTCATCAAAGGAACTAGGGGAGATGGCCTTATTGGGACTGTGTGACTCTTGCGAAGGACGAGTCTGTTCCCTGGACCGTGAAAAAGGACCAGTTCCTAGAGTTGAAATTGACCATCAACACAGGATGTACATGGGACTGGCTTCTCCACTCCCCGGTTTCTAAACGGGTCCGCTGTACCCAGCTAGACCTGACTGTCCTACGTCCAGATGATCCGGGGTGGCTCTTGGGACGCACCTGGGGAGTCCGCAGACACGAGTCTGGATATGATAAAGGGGGATTTTTTACCATCCGTAAGGAACCGGCCACCACCCCAGTGGCCTTGGGGCCCAACCTCGTACTTAACCCGAACCCCCCTGCCCTGCCAAACCGAACCCCCCTGCTCCTGCAGTCCTCATCCCTGCCAAACCAAACCCCCCTGCCCCTGCAGCCCCCATCCCTGCCAAACCAAACCCCCCTGCTCCTGCAGCCCCTGCAGACCCCATCCCCTTCAACTCCCCCCAAGACTAACCCCTATCTCCCTTTGCTACGAGCCTCCTTTTCAGCCCTTAACCATTCCTCCCCCAGCCTCACCAAGCACTGCTGGCTCTGCCTAGTTGCATCCCCGCCCTATTATGAGGCCTTCAGCCTAAATGTCTCCCACAACATCTCACAGGAAGACAACCTGCTGCAGTGCTTAAGAGGGCGACAGGGACAGGGGTGGGCATTGCCGCCCTTACCTTGCATACACAGGGACACACCCACCTGCGCAAGGCAGTGGACGAGGACATAGCCAGGCTTGAATCCTCTATCAACTTCCTTGAGAAGTCTCATGCCTCCCTAGCCGAAGTAGCCCTCCAAAATCGGTGAGGTTTGGACCTCCTCTTCCTTAAGGAAGGAGGACTCTGTGCAGCCTTAGGTGAGGAATGCTGCTTTTATGTTAACCATTCAGGGATCATCAGGGACTCCCTGAGCAAACTGCGGGAGGGGCTAGAAGCCCTGCGGAGGGAGAGAGCAGCTATTAGCCCCTGGTACGCCAACCTTTTTAACACCTCCCCCTGTCTCACTACCCTGGTCTCGTCCATCATAGGACCCCTCACCATCCTAATCCTACTCTTAACATTCGGCCCCTGTATTCTCAACTGCCTTGTCCGGTTCGTGAAGAAACGCCTGGATACGGTCCAGGTATTGGCCCTCCGACAACAGTACCAACCCCTGGCCACTATCGAGCTCCAAGCCGAGGGCTTCGAGATGGCCCCACAGGCAGGCTCTCCCTTTGACCCTTGAGAGAAAAAGAGTAGGGAATGAGGGGTCCCCAAGCAGGGAGCTACTCAACACAACACATATCACTGTAGAACATCTGGCCAGCAGACCCCAGTCAGGAGACATGAACATATCAACACCCAACACGTAGATTCCAGGAGAAACTAGTACTGACGTCCAAAACATAGATTCCAGGAGAACTTGTAGGCCACGTATGGTGGTTAGTGATATGCTGACAGGCTCGGGTATAAAAGACTCTGCACTCACAACTGCAGGCGGAACTCTTGTGCTGAGCTTCCCCTGGCGTGGACCAGAATAAAGGACCCTTCTGCTTGATTGCATTGTCTGTGGGTTTTTCCTTGGTGGTGGGTGACGCACTGGACCCTAACAGTATCAGAGGTCACTTTAGCTATATTTCTGAGTGCATGGAGTAAAGGATTGATTGAGGCCAAAAAAAGAGTTTAGTTTTGTACTAGAGGCAATGGAAACTCCCTGGAGGTGTTTGAGTAGGAAAGACACATGTTCAGATTTGTGTTTTAGGGAAATTACTTTCATAGTAATGTCTAGGGGGGACTAGAGAAGTAATAGGCTTACACAAGATCTATGTAGGTGCTATTGAAATTAAACAGGTAAAAGGTGATGAGAGCCCAAACTAAGGTTATATCTATGGGTAAAGAAAACAGGAAGAGGGAAGAAATGCTATGAAGCTAGGAAACATTAAGATTAGGTAATTGATTGGATATGTCAAATGAATCCAGAATAAGAGACTCTGGTAGGATAGTGTTGCCTTCAACAGTAATAGGGAAATTGATTACATTAAATTAAAAAGGCTTTGTACAAACAAAACCCATGCAACCAAGATTAGAAAAGAAAGAACAAATTGGGAAAAATTATTATTTTATCTGTATATTTATGTTAAAAATACATCAGTGATAACCACACATATTTTATTGTATTATTTATTAATTTATTATTTATATTTACACATTAGTAAAAATTTGTCTCTGACAAAGGTCTCATTACTCACTTATATAGAGAACTTAGTCAAATTTATAAGAATAGAAGGCATTCCCAATTGAGACAAAGGATATGAATAGACAATTCGCAAAAGAAGAAATTAAAACTTTCTTTAGTCATGTTGTAAGGTTTAAATTAATATTCATAACTCCAACTATTATATTTTGTAAGATTTCTTAATAATCACTTGAAGTAGAAGAAATAAAAAAAATAAAAGTACAAAGCTTTTACTTCAGTAAACTTTCATGCCAAGCTCTCTCCCCAGTCTCCACAACTAAGTTCCAGGAAGAAGAGAGAGAGGGGCATGGTTACACTAAAATATATCCTCCCAACCTTATCAGGTAAGTAAACACCAGGTTAGGTAAGGATGCGAATAGGATGCTAGGTAAGATAGTTCTGGGTAGCAATATGAAAAAATATTCAAAATCATTATTGATAAGAGAAATGCAAATAACAACTCTGAGAAACTACCTCATACCTATCAGATAGGCTAATATGACCAAAAAAGAAAATAACAAATGTTGGAGGGGATGTGGCAAAATTGGGACACTATACACTTTTGGTGGAACTGTGAACTGATACAACCATTCTAGAGAGTGATGTGGAACCATACCCAAAAGACCATAAAATTATATACATGCTCTTTGACTCAGTAATACCCCTACTGGGTCTGTATCAGAGATAGGGGGAAATGACCTACTTGCACAAAAATATTTTTAGCAGTCCTTTTTATAGTGGCAAAGAATTGGAACCTGGGGGGATGTTCATCAGTTGGGGAATAACTGAACAAATTGTGGTACATAGTTGGAATGGAATATTATTGTGCCATGAGAAAAAATGAACAAGATGAGTTCAGAAAAACCTTGACTTATATGAACTGATGCAAAGTGAAGTAAGCAGAACCAGAAGAACACTATATACATTAACAAAAACAGTCTATGATGATCAACTGTAAAGGACTAAGTATCAGTAAGACAAAGTTCTAAGGTAATCCTAAGGTTCTCATGATAAAAAATCTAACCAAAGCCAAAGAAGCAATTGTTGGAAGTCTGATTGGAGATCAGAGCATGCCATCTTTTACTGTATTTCCTTGGTGAGTTTTTTTTTAATTGTATATGTGATAAGTATCTTCTATTTTGGCATGAGGAATATGGAAATATGTATCACATGAATGCACTGGTATAGCCTATATCAGATTATTTGGTGGGGGAGTAGGGAGAGAGGGAGAGAATTTGAATTGCAAAATGTCAGAAAACAATTATAAAAAATTGTTTCTCTACATAATTGGGGGGAAATGTTAAAAAAAAACCTAATAGGGAACATCAGAAAAAGGATGTTTGGGGAATAGAAGGGTTCAGTTTTAGACATGTTTAAGACATATCCAGGACATCTAGTTTTGAAGTGTCCAGCAAACAGTTGTTTAGGGATTGAAGATTGGAGGGAAGAAAGTGATATGGATCTATAACTCTGGTAGTTATCTGCAGAGACTTAGAATAGTTAAACTCCAGAGACCTGATGAGGCCATTAAGAGTTATAGAAGGATGGCTAGCATTTTAGTATTCTAAAGCTTGAGAAGCACTTTACAGTTATCTCATTTTGTCCTCATAACAGCACTGGGAGGCAGGGGATATTATACCCCACCCTTCTACAGATGAGGAAACTGAGACAAATTGTCTTGCTAAGAAATGTCTGAGGCTATATTATATTTGAATTTCCCAATTCAGACGCAACTCGCTTATCCGGGTACTACTTGATTGCGAACCGGCACCATTCATCAATTCCAATATCTATGTATAGAATAGGGAAGTTGGAAGGCGGAGGGGGCGGGACGGAGCTATGCTAAAACTGTAGAAGCGGGTGGGTATAGAATCCGAATGCCAAGAAGGACCCGGATGTTGATGAACCCGCGCTAAAGTAGGAGTTGAGGGGGACGGGTAACCAAGGGAGACGTCAGACATGCGCAGATCCCAACATTAGCTCTCTACCGAGAAACTGCCTTTTGGCTCTGGAAGGAAGGAGGCGGACTCCTCGAGCCTAACGTTACAAAGGGCGGAGTGGGTTGAGGTGTGGGATCTGCCGCCTTCCCTCGGTATTACTTTCTTTTCTAATCCCCTTCCCCTTCCCGGAGGTGCTCCGCCCCGCTCCGCCCCCCACCTTTTTTTTTTGAGAGAGATTGAGAGCGAGAGCGGGAAATCTGCGACGGCGCGCCTGTGCTGGAAGCTCATAGTGAGAAACTTCCGGATGGGATTCCAAACTGGAGCTGGCTGTGATGGCTGTGGAGGATTCCTCGTCTTCGGGTTCCGTGAGTTTTCCCTTCTATCTAGTCATTCATCGTGGTTTTCTCTTTATAGTCCTTCCTTTCCGTGTCTTCTTCCGCCATTTTCCCTCCCTTACCCACTCCTCCACCTCTGATGCACTTCTGAACCGATCCCGAAGTGCACGAGAACTCGAACCCAAGGTATAACCGAGAGTACCCACTCCTCCCCCAATTCCGGCACAGAGGCATCCCTGACTGGCGCATGACTGGCGCACCAGGGTGATGCTGTGCTTAAGAGTCCGGAAACTCGAGTTCAAATCCAGCCTCAGACGTATGCTTACTGTGACCCTGGACAAGTCATATACCAAATGTGTACACATATGCACACATTTATATACATGTACATGTAATTTGTTCAGCCATTCACCAATTAATTGATGGACACCTCCTTTAAGATAAACATTTTTGTACATGTACATTTCCTCTTTATTAAAAAAAATATCTTTGGGGGATAAGCCTGTTAGTAGTATTGTTAGACTAAAGAGTATTTTACAATTTAGTGACCTTGGGGCCTTTTTATTTTCCCTTCTCGATACCTCCTCTAAAGTTCTTGGTTGAAGAAAGAGTGATTAACCTAAGTGCTTCCCATTTTTTTCATTTCCCCTAGGAGCAAGCTTGGCTGCAGGTTGTCCATACCTTTATCCAGAAAAACCTGTGTTCAACTAGCAAAGACCCTTGTATCCATTTAGTAGAAGCAGTAGTTGACTGTGTGAAGGCTATCTGGGCATCCTCAGGAGGAACTGGTGGTCTCTACCTGCCTCTCAGCTACAGGTAAGGAGGATAGGGCAGGAGTCCCGAACTGAATTAGAGAGAGCCATCTGTGCCAATAAATCTAAGTGAAATGGATGAATATTTACAAAAACATAAATTTCCCAGAGTAACAAGAGAAAATGGAATATTTAAATAATCCTATCCTAGAAAAAGAAATTGAACAAGCCATCAACGAACTCCATAAGAAAAAGTCCCCAAGATTCACAAGTGAATTCTACAAAACATTTAAAGAACAATTAATTGCAATACTATATGAACCATTAGGGAAAATAGGTAAAGGATTCCTACCAATTTCCTTTTACAACACAAATATGGTACTGATACCTCAGTCAGAAAGAGAAAAAACAGAAAACTATAGGCCAATCTTCCTAATGAATATTTAAAATTTTTAAATTTAGTTTTAAATAAAATACTAGTAAGGTGATTATAGCAATAGTATGACCAAGTGGGTTTTTTACTAGGAATTAAGGACTGGTTCAGTGTTAAGAAAACTACTATCAATTATCATTGGCCATATCAGTAACAAAACTAACAGAAATTATCAATAGATGCAAAAAAGCTTTTGATTAAGAAAAAAAAAGTCACAGTTGAGACAGTAGGAAGGGGAAGGGTGACAAGGAATGAATTTAGGGAAGGGAAGATCAGGGCACAATTGCTCTCTTCTAGGAATGTACCTTGAAGAAAAAATACTTTTTTTGGTGGGGAGGAGGGCTCCCTATGAGGAGGAGAAGAAAAAGGACAGTTGGGTTCTCTACACATGTTAAAAATGCTACTTAATGGGGCAGCTAGGTAGCACAGGATTACCATTCCTGGAGTCTGGATGTTCAAATCTGACCTTAAACACTTCTTAATTGTGTGATCCTGGGCAAATCATTTACCTGATTGCCTAGCCTTTGCCACTCTTTCTTAGAATTGATATTGACAGAAGATAAGGGTTCAAAGACCAAAATAAAAAATACTAACTACTACTACTACTACTACTACTATTAATTCCTATTATTTCTAGTTAACATTTCCATTGCACTGTACTAAGGAAGCGCTTTACATTTATTATCTCTTTGGATCCTCACAACAATCCTGGGAGGTAGGTGCTATTATTATCCTCATTTTACAGGTGAGGAAACTTAGGCAAACAAAGACTAAGTCACTTGTCCAAGGGTCACACAACTGGTAGGTATCTGAGATTGAATTTAAGTTAAGGCCTTCCAGATTCTAGGCCTGGTACAATGTCTAGATTTTACACCCAAGATCTTTGATTCTCACATGAAGAGGTATCACTGTTGCCATTTCATGTATGAGGAAACTGAGGAGGTTCAGAGATTTGCTTAAGGTCATGTGTGTGACTTAGTGGTGCAGATCCACGCTGTCATTTACTAGGCATCCAGTATAGACTCTTGGTTGCCATTTAAATCCCTTCACAGAAAATGAAAACCAGAAAAACCTAAAAAGCCTATCCCAAATTGATCCCATTTTGCCTTTCCATTCTAATGATACATTATTCTCCTTCATATACATTGTGGGTCAGTCAGATTGGCTCCCTTAGTGTTCTGTATTTTGGAGGTCGTGTCACTCATCTTGGTGACTGTAGCAGTCCAGCCCAAATGTATATTTAAGAGGCAAGGATTGTGTGTGGGCACATGGCCATTCTGCGCATGGCAATGAACTCTGTTCCCAGCATGGCTAAGGTTAGGGCGAGAAACCTTGCTTCTCTTTGTCTTACTCATCTGGGATAAAACCCCACCTTCACCTTGTTGCAATTTGCAATTATCCAATGGCAATACACTATGTAACTTATCAATATGTATTGAGTACATTTGTGTATCAAAGAGATTAAAAAGGGAGCAGCAGCCCTCTCTATCCTTCTCTTGATCCTTCTCTTGGAGATCTGACAGGATTGCTTAACACTGTCTTTCCACCTTTCTCTCTCCTCTCTATCTTTACCTGAAACCTAGCCTTTGGCCGGGTGTCTTTTCCTTTTCCAATGCTAATACCTAGTA
Source organism: Monodelphis domestica (assembly GCF_027887165.1). NCBI lineage: Eukaryota > Metazoa > Chordata > Mammalia > Didelphimorphia > Didelphidae > Monodelphis > Monodelphis domestica. Next base: position 257,899,300 of record NC_077228.1, read on the forward strand.
CTCTCTAATTCTTCCTACTATCCTCTGTTCATTCTCCTAGCTAAGCTATATCATCCTCTGACCGGTGAAGTGTTAAATTGGGATCTTTGGACGGGAATTAGCCTTTCAGAGACGTCCACTGATCGGGGCATAGCTGTGGTTCCAAGATATTAATAAGACCTGATCTCTGACTCATTTCTGACATCTCGAACTTGGCTCCAACACGCCTTCGCGGTATCCAAAACTTCTATCCTTTTTCTATCTTCCTACCTTGTGGCTTCTCGCGGGTCCGGGAAGCTATAGTGACTCTTCATCTCTGCCTCTTGGATATATTGTTTCCTTCAAAATTTGGCTTGAGTCCCACTCTGTATGAAGCCTCCCTGCAGCTAATGCCTTCCTCATAATACTGTCCCTTTTTTCATGTGGGTTTTGTGTATTACCATTTACATAGTGCTTTAAGGTTTGTAAAATACTTTACAAATCTTTCATTTTATCTTCACAACAATCCTAGGAGTAAGGTGTAGATGCTGTTATTATTCCCCATTTTACAGAGGATGGTTAAGTGACTTGTCTAAGACCACACAATGAGTAAGAGTCTGAGGCTGGATGTGATCTCAGGTCTTCACTTCAGCCAGGTGCTCTCCCTATTGTTCTCCCAATTGCTTATACACCTGTGTATGTCCATGCTGTCACTCTGGGCTAGATTATAAGATCCTAAAAGACAAAGACTGATTCACTTGTCTTGGTGTCCCCAAAACCTAATAGTGCTTGACAAGTAGCAGGTCGTTAGTAAAAGTTTATTGATTAATATATTACAAATAACAGCTTGGTTCAGTTCAACTCACTTTTTTTTTAAACCCATACCTTCTGTCTTTGAATTGATACTAAGCATCAATTCCAAGGCAGAAGAGCTAAAAGGTCTAGGCAATTGGGTAAAAGTGACTTGCTCAGGGTCACAAAACTAGGAAGTATCTGAGGCCAGATTTGAACCCAGGACCACCTGTCTCCAGGCCCAACTATACATTGAACCACCTAGCTTCACTTTTAAACATTGGTAGCATAAAGCTTGATTCATTAAGTATCATATTGACCATATTGTATCCATTTAAGAGAAAGAATAGGCAGCAGCATCAAGTACAGAAAGCTTGTCTTGAAGCCAGGAAGACCTGTATTTTAGTCTCATCTCTTGTGACAAGGAAATCACTTTCTGTCCTGCCAAACTGCCAAAACTCAATACTTCTATTACCATCCAAAGGTGGGGTTGGGTTAGTGTTGGTTTATTTATATTAGGGACTGGAGTCTTTAGACAGATAGGTAAGGATTAGATTAGCTCAAATCTGTGAAGACTCAGTGACAAGACATTTAGATCTGGGGGAGGTTTAGGTAGTTATTAGTTTAGGATTATCCAAATTCCCTTTTCACCTTCCTTGTCATAATAAATCCAACATCCATCCCTGATATATAGTGGTCTGTGTTTGTTATCTCAGGATAGGCTTTGCCTGGACTGGGTCTGTTAACATGTCAAGCCACAGTCAATCTACTGACACTGCCTTCTCAAATCAGTTAAATCTTCTGATACTGACCTTATCTGAACCATGTAATTCCATCCCCAAACCACCCTCCGTTACACATGTTGAGTTGGAAGTGCCTGTAGGATATCTGATTTCTTCTCTCTAGAGAGAGACATGGGCTGGATAGATAAATCTATGTGAGTCATTTGCATAAAGATGAAAATTAAACCCATGGGAACTAATGAAATCACCAAATAAGGGAATGTTGAGTGAGATGGAGAACCCAGGACAGACTCTTGGGACACCCACAATGTCCACTCATAGAGGAGGTGATAGGGATATTAAACCAGCAGAGGAGATTAAAAAAGCATTGATTATAACAACCAGAAGACAACCAAGAGAGCAGAATTAGGAAATGGGGAGAGCACCCAGAAGAAGAGCAGTATCTGCTCCTGAGAGACTGAGAAGGATGAAGATCAAAGAAGACCATCAGATTAGGTCATTTTGAGATCAGTAGGAACATTGAAGAGAGCAGTTTCAATTGAGTGATGGGATCAGAGGCTATATTGCAGAAGGTGGAAATGGGAGATTTTTTTTGTTTTTTTTTTTTTGGAAGGGAACACTTCTGAACTGCCTCAGCTCTGCTAGCTGCTACACCTAAATTCTAGTTGCAACCTGCTGTCTCACTATTCTCTAACCCACTCCTTGGTTGGCTAGACTTTTCTACCTTGCCATTCATTACTTTGTACTAATTTCCATTAGGGGAGTGTTTTTTTTTTTTAACTTTCATACCTGACTCTCTTTATTTTTTTCTTATTTGTACACTCAATGCTAGCATAGTCCATGGCATATAGTAGGTGTGTAATCAATACTTAATTTATTGATTGTTAAATTCTTACTCATTTCCTGAAAGCTAAATGAAATTTCTCCCCTTCTCTTTCTTTGATCTGGACTTCTATTTGACCAAATTATTGGGAAATTATTTACTCTCCCTTTTTAAGACAAAACAAAAACAACCAAATATATGCATTATTTTAGCAAATGTTCAGGGCTAACATGCTAAGTCAAGGCTCCTATGATACTGTGGTAAAGATCCTTCCTTGCATCCATCTAGTTGTTAAAGTGTCCTATTGGCAGTCATTGCTCTTGGCAGTTCCTAAGTGAGAGTAAGGTGGTCAATTGTCTCTTAGAACTTGATTTCTCACTTTAGGTGTGATCTGAAACTACATAAAAGCAGGGCAGTAATTCTCAGCTATTAAGGACTAGAATACTGAGTTTGGGGTGAAAACTTTTTATTTTATTTTATTTTTATTTTATTTAGTCAATTTAGAATATTTTTCCTTGGTTACAAGAGTCATGTTCTTTTCTTCTCCTACCCCCAACCCCTCCTGTAGCTGAAGCGCAATTCCACTGGGTTTTACATGTGTCCTTGATCAAAACCTATTTCCATATTGTTATGTTTGCATTCAGATGATTGTTTAGAGTCTAAATCTTGGGGTGAAGACTTAAAGATACTCTGTTGCTTTCTCTCATGACTTTGGGGAAGCCACTTGGATCTTTGGCTCTTCAATTTTTTGTAAAAAAAGACTTGACTAGATCATTTCTGAGGTCCTTTTCATCACTAAATTTGGCATTTCTTGAACATGAAATAGTTTTCAGGCATCTCTTTCCCCTTCTTAAGCATGCTGTAGTAGCTTTTGTTAGTATCTATGCTTGAAAAAAAAAATGTAATAGCAAAAAACTTCAATGAATTATATAATTACTTTGTATTTTATTCATTAATCATAGTATCTATATACATTTAAAAATAATAACATATAGGCAAGATAAATTGCCAATTCTGTCTATATAAGATATGTTTGCTTATTTCTGGCATCAGAATACCCAGACCATGAGAGATCTGTAACTCAGTTTCTGAGAACCATTGCTATACTGAATGTATCCAACTCTGAATGTATTGGTTCCAAGACAGAAGAGCAATAAGGGCTAGGCAATTGGAGTGAAGTGATTTGCCCAAGATCACACAGGCCAGATTTGAACCCTCCAGACTTTAGCCCTGGTGCTCTATTCTGTGCTACCTTGCTTCAAGATTTTTTTTTTAGGTACTTGTCTGACATAACTACTCTAAGACAGATATGGGTCTTAGAAGTGAAGACTTTCTTTTTCCTTCCATTAATGAACAGAACTCAAGGCTAATGATCTAAAGCCTTGCAGGAAAGAGAAGAGCATATGGTTTTCAAGACTGATCGATGAATTTGGTGACAAGTTAAATAATGTTAAGCTAACAGTACAGTTCAGAAATTCAGTATGACCTTGCCACTTATGTAGGCATTTTTTATATTTTTTCTCTAGGATTGTGAAAGAGAATTCTTTATTCTATTGTCTATCTTGAGTTAACACTAACTTAAGTACCCCTACTTAGTACCTCACTAGACTGAATCAACAAAAAAAAACTCTACTTAGAACTAGGTGATATAAGTGTGTATATATATATATATATATATATATATGATAAATAGGTGATGTAAAAATTAAATTTAGTCTCTAGTAATAAAAGTATTATATTTTTTAAGGTTTATTAAGGATTATTAGAAATCAAGGAATAAAGAAAATACAAAATAATAAAACCACATGCCTAGGGCTGATTAGCACATTCAAAGCTTACTACATCTTGCAAATGGCTGAGCAGATAGAGGAGGAGGTAGGTGTAACTGCCAGTTTAAATGACTAATTGTGATCTCGCCCAGGTGGAGACTCAGGTGAGATTATAGGGAATTTTGAGAAATACCAAGGACTTCTGGGGCTTGAAGTCTAGGGTTCAAATCTTCATTTTAAATCTCCACCCCCAGGCCTGAGGAAGACTAGTCTCTCTGCTGGGTCTTGTAAACATACCAACTTTACAAGACCCAGTGGAGAGGCTAGTCTTCCTCGGGTCTTGTAAACATACCAACTTTGAAATTACAATAATTTGAGGATAAGAGGAAAAGAGAACAAAACCAATAATTGCATTGACAAAAAGCCAGTTAGGGGGCAGTCCCCTTTGGCATGAAAATATACATACAAATAAATGTTCAATCAACCACACCCAAAGTTCATTCTTGATCTTCTTGTGCAGCTTGTGGTCTGTGGAGGCATCAAGGACTTCTTCAAACAGTTCAGTTTCTGGATTCGGAGAGGTAGCATGTTTCTTAACCTAAAATTTCTCTCAAAGAATTTAAATTTTGCAATTTAAAATAATAATTCTACATTCCCCCCCCTGAAGAGGGTGATTGAAAAACACAGGGATCACTTAGGGATGAATGGCTAAGTTATGAAGTATATGAATGAATTGGTAAGAGAAATCAAAAACATTTTTAAAAATCCAAATAAAAAAAGACAATTTCTGGATGAAATATATACTATCAGAATCTTATGTGTAAAAATTCTAAGTAAAGGAAAAATAAATCTATAACAGGTCCTTGAATCAGGGCCCAATTAAAATGTTGTAAGCAATTAAACATTTACCCAGTCAGTAGCCAGGACTACAGAAAGTTGCCACACTATGAAAGACAGAAAAGGTACTAGATTATAGGTGCTAGGTAGGAGCCAAATTTAAGATACTTGTCTGTAAGCATTTTCACAAAGAGTATGGATACTTGGAAGGCCTACATCTTAATGTATGTCAAGTGTCAAAACCTCGAGTCTCACACTAGGTTCAGGTCCTTTGTATTGGCTTAGAATTTTCATCAACCCCTTTGGGATTGGTTGGTCTCTGACCTTGTGCTCGACTGGCACTGTGCAATGGCTCTTTTTGCATTTTCTTGTCCTGGAATCAGACAGAATCATTAAGCAAAGTCCCATAATGTTTATCAATAAATGGCATCATTTTTTATAGTCTCAAGCTTTTGGGGCATGCATTGATATTATAGCAAATATATTTTAAACTTATATTACTGCAAATCAAAAAAGTTAAAGAAAATCTTAATACTGGTGACGTGCTTCAAATATAAAAAGGAGAGAAAAATAAAAAACTGAAATAGTATATTGCACATGCAAGCAAAATATAATAATAAAAGAGTTTTTAAATTCAAAAATATAGCTTATAATCATTGACATTGTGTCAGCTAAGGAAATGTAGAATATAAGGCTTTCTCACCAAAAATGAGATCCATTTCCTCTTCATATCTGACCATGATCCACTGTGAGTACAAGCAAATGATTTTTACAAAGCAACAGTTTTTATAAAGAACAGTAGTTCAAAATCCCCAAAATTCACAATAGCCTAGTTAATTACAATAGCAAACAAACCCACTATCATATTTTACATAAGTTGTTGTATGACATTTAAAGAACCTATGAACTGATGGATATTTGTCACAATTTTTACAGAAGTAGCAAACATTTCAACCATGGCAAACATTTTTAAACAAAGTAAAACTTATTTGGGTCTAGAACATCATCAAGAAATCTAGAGATCATTCCAAAAATGTGGAAGTAAAGTGAGCTGAAGAATTATAAATGAGAGAGCTCCTCTTTTGGGAGTCATCCAGGTGTATAATGCCCTGGGATTAACTTCCCAGCTCCTTTAGTATGAGACTGTGATGTCCCATTCGTTCACATTTTTATAAATGTGGGAGGTGGGGGTTATAATTGTATTTCACTTCAGCTACTAAAATGTACCTTACCTCCTGTTAGAAACAGGCAAAATGACCAGAGTTGCTGGGAAAAAAATCTAAAAATCATGTTTAAAGACCCCTTAAAATCAATTTGAGATATTTAGCTAAAATTTATTAAATTTTCCAAAAGTTATAGAATTATAACCAGTTTTTATGAAGTCTATCTATCCTTTTGGTGATAATTTACAAAGTCAAAAATAGAAAAAGGCTGTTTTTATATGGGCTTATTCAATAATATTCATTCAGTATAGTTATAGGGGGAAAGCAACAGAATATAACAGTAGTTAAAACCCAGTACATTAAAATGATTCAGTGTAACAGAATAGTATTGAATGCATTAGTATATGAACTTAAAACCAACAAAATTAAATCTTAAAACAACCAGTAAAATGCAATAAAATACAGAGGTTTTTATAAAACTTTGGAGTCTGAAATGCCTTAAAAATATAACCTCCAGTCTCTTAAAGTTCATTTTTTAAAAATCCTTTTAGATGCTTATTGTCAGAAGGCAGAAGATTGGTAAGGGGTAGGCAATGGGGTTCAAGCCCAGGGTCACACAGCTAGGAAGTGTCCAAGGCCAAATTAGAACCCAGGACCTCCTGTCTCTAGGCCTGGCTCTCAATCCACTGAGCTGCCCCCCCCCCCCCCCCCCCCCGGGGAGGGTGGGTTTTTGGAATCTCAAATTGGGCCAAAGAGTTGCAGGGAGATGAAATTCTCTCGTGAATCTCAGGTGAGATAAATAAAAGAATCAGTGCAGTCAAAAGATATTCTTTGAAATACACCATGCTTGTAATCAACTTCCTATTTGGAAAAGTCTCCCCCCCACCCCCCCCCCCCCATGGTTCCCTGCCACTGTGGAGGTTAATTGCAGCCTAAGGAAAGATCACCCCTGTTTTTACCAGCTGGTTTTTGATTCCAAAGACACAAGGGGCAGCTACCAGCAGTCTGGGTCCTGGGGCTGGGCCTGGCGCGATGATCGATCTGGCTCTGAGGCCAGAGTTGCTGGGTCTGGGTCTGGGTCTGGGTCTGGCGTTGGGCCAGGTGAGCAGGATGACTGGAGCGCAGAAGCAGGCAGCAGGAGTGAGTTGAATCAGAAGCTCTGCTGAAAAGCCTTGGAGAAACGTGGCTTAAAAAATTATCTAGGCAGTTGTTCCTTAAAAATAAGCTATTAAAAGCTGAACTTATGGATAGTCACAGTAGAGAAAAGGTTTAGTAAAGTTAAGAAGATTGAGGGTATTTCGTCATAACTGACGTGGTCAACCAAAACTGTAAAAATTAAATTTAGTCTCTAGTAATAAAAGTATATTTTAAAAGGCTTATTAAGGAGTATTAGAAATCAAGGAATAAAGAAAATACAAAATAATAAAACCACGTGCCTAGGGCTGATTAGCACATTCAAAGCTTACTTACTACATCTTGCAAATGGAAGGATGAGGTAGGTGTTACTGCCAGTTTAAATACTAATTGTGATTTCACACAGGTGGTGAAATTATAGGGAATTTTGGGAAATACCAAGGACTTCTGGGTATTGAAGTCTAGGGTTCAAATCTCCATTTTACAGTGAGAAGCTAGCAAGGTACTTAGAGAATTCATACCCTTAGGAATTCAATCAATGTGGAAACTGAACCTTTTTTTTTTTATAAATTTAGATTGTATTTTTTATTTTTTTGGATATCTTTTTTTTTTAATTTTTTAAATTAATTTATTTAGTCAATTTAGAACATTATTCCTTGGCTACAATAATTAAATAATTACATTATTTCCCTCCCTCCCCTCCAATCACCCTTCCTGCATGTGAACCTTTTTGATGAGAACTTAACCTTCCAAAGGTAAGAAGTGCCCCCTGGCCAGTGGTAGACAATTTGGAAACTGATTGGCCCTTGTGAAAAGGGGAAGATACAAGAAGTCACCATAAAAGCAAGCCCCAAACTCTTTCAGCTCAGATTGTCATTGAGAAGATAGTCTGAAGAGATTATTCTGGAGATAGTCTTCTTCAAGGCAGACCCAGAGCAAAACATGTTGGTTGATAGGATAGATAACTTCTCTATCCCCCTCATGTTTTTCTTTATTGTTTCCTCTCTATTTGTAAATAAATTTCAGACTCAAGATATAATAAATACTGGCAATCACATAATTTCATGTAGTCATCAGCCAACCATTAATTTTAACCTTTACAGGAGGCATAGAGAAGTTTTTGTCTTACTAAATTCTTTTCCATATACTTACAAATTATTTTTTGTGGAGGTAGAAGTAATTCATTTTTTTGTAATTCTATTCCTTTCCAATTCAGTATTCAGATGTTTCTTTGTTTTAAATTCCTTATTCTGTGAGGGAAATAGGCAGGTCCTTCATTGCTACATGCTGTCCTAACGTAATTAAAAAAAATATTTTATTTTTTCCCTAGTAACATGTAAAAACAATTTTTAACATTCATTTTTTAAAAAGCCATGAGTTCCAAATTCTCTTCCTTTCCTTCCTGCCCTCCCCCCTTCCCTGACATAGTAAGCAGTATGATATAGTGGAGGAATGACCACCTACTCAAAAGAATCTTGAACTTGGTGTCAGTGTGTCAAAGTCTCACAAGCCAGTGTTAAAAGAGTTTTACAGCTAGCAAACAAGTACAAAGTATGGGAGCAGGCAGCTTTTAATCCTAGTCCCTGATGCAAAGATTGTCCAGCCCCTCATTCATCACTGGCTGGTTAGTTGAGAGTTATCTTAATTATTCTAATATATCCTAATTATTCAAAGGGGTCTTAACCAATCAACTCAAGGACTGTTTCAATCCTATGTATGTGCATGTCTTATACTTGAAACAAGGACTGTTTCAATCCAATTTATCTGTATATTCCATAGCATTTTATCCAATCAGCACAAGGACTTGTTTGTCTGAAATAGGACTTAGGTTTGGAACACAAAACATTTTTTTCTTTTTCTTTCCTTTTTTGTTTTGCAAATGGCTAATGGTGGAAATATAATTTGTCTGACTTTATATGTATAATGGGTATTGTTTTTCTTGCTTTCTCAGCGGGTTGGGAAGGGAAGAATTTGGAACTGAAAATAAAAATTAAAAAACCAAATAAACTTAAGTATTGCCTGTTCAGGAGAATCATGTTTTCCAGTTACTCTGACCTTAATGCTGTAGTTTCTTTTTTATTGACTGTGTAAGATAAAAAATGTGACCCACTCACTTAAATTAAAAAAAAAAAATCCTGGAGTCAGAGAATGAAAGTAGAAGAGAAAGAAGTTCTTTTTTTTTTTTACTCATGAGGAAAGGCAGATGACCTGGTGGCAAATTGCAGATGCCTGGGTGCAAATACAGGCATTTTATAGGTTTGTGACAAGAGATCCCCTCACCCCTTTGTCTAGAGGCCAGGACTTACAATCTAGATGTGGTCTATCCCAAAATAGCAAGATACATGAGCATGAGCTCATCATGTGGGAGAGGGTAAGAGTATTACCTTAAATTTTCAAGGGAAAAAAGAGATAAAAGAGCTAGCTGTAGCTGGACTGAGTGTCCTTGTCCTTGTTCTTGTTTCTTGAGCCCTGATGATGCCCTTGAAGTGATATAAAAAAGATAACTAAACATCCTCGAAACTGAAAACAGACATTTCATTTCTGGTGGTGGGGGTGTTGTAAACTGGATGCTTTACCTTGAGAATATTGGGGTGTGAACTAAGTGCTTTACTTTGAGAATTATACACTTAATTCTTAATTCATTGATCTAAAATAAAGTAAAATAGAATTTTAAAACAATATTAATGAGTCTGTCACTTGTTAACATGTAAAATATTCAAAACTTGTTTGTATTTTTAGTCTGCCTTTATTGCCTTTTGTGAGATTATTTAATTGTCTACTGTGTAAAAACAGTAGTCATTTTACATTTGACTTTTTAAAATTTCATTTGTCCAGTACCAAGAAGCATGAATTCCCCTTTCCCTTATTTCTAGTACTCTAGGGTTTGCTTAAAACTCTTGTGTTTAGCCTTTTTGAACCTATTTCCTACTTTGATTTTCTTCTTGATTTTTCCATATGAAGAGCCCAATGTTAGTCCATTCTCTTTATGGAAGTTGATTGATTTACCCTGTAGCATCCCAAGCATATTCACATCTATGAAATATAAATGACTGTATGGCTACTGTGTCTCCAAGCATAAGGTTATACCAATGAGGCTTATGAATGTAACTTTGAACTGGCCATGAGGCCCTTGGCTAAGACAAACTCATTAACATGCTTGGACTCAATTCTCCAGGAAAGCTCGGTTTGCAATCTACACTCCCAAAGGTGTTCCCTCTACCTTGCCACCCAATCTTAATTGTCTATACTTTGTGATGTGGCTACTAGTGCTTGGGAGTACCGCCCAAGCAGGACAGGATTAAATTCAGAGGCAAACCCATGAACTTCCTCTTGGCTTTCTCTCCCCTTTCAAGTAGCTCCACTGGCTCCTTAATAACTATGTCTCTCTCTCCTCTTAACCTTCTCCTTCCCCGAGGCTGTAACCATCTCTAACCATCTCGGCCTGCATTCCCTATCTTAATCTCCTCCTCCACCTCGTGTTCCTTTGTACTCATACTTTCCTATTAAAGGGAGTATCATAGGGGTTGCCTGCCCTATACAAACACTGACTTGTCCCTGTCTTTCATTCTCCACCCTGGTTCTCGCTTCCTATCTCTCCTCAGTCCCATCACAAAGGTGAGCCCCTTCCCTTGTGGGACCCTGCTGGTCAGGGAAGTCCATTAAGGAAAACCCCACATACCCAGTAGATCATTAGTTTCCTTTCTTGGTGGTTCTTTCTTAGTAGCTCTTCTGGTTTGGAGCAATCAGAACTTCTTAAGGTCAAGGTACTGCTTTCATTTTTTTTAAACCTTTTTTTAAACCTTTACCTTAGATCATCTCCAAAATAGACAAGCAGTAAGGGCTAAGCAGTTGGGGTTAAGTGATTTGCCCAGGGTCACATAACTAAGAAGTGTCTAAGGCCAGATTTGAACCTTCCAGACTTCAGGCCCAGTGGTCTATTTACTGTGCTATCTTGCTTCCCCTTGGGAGATTTTTTAAAGGTTTATAATGTATTTTTTTCTTTTTTTTAAAATTTCTTTTTTCAGTTACATGTAGAAACATTTTTTCCATTTAATTTAACTTATTTTTCTCCAATAGCATGTAAAAATAGTTTCTAACATTTTTCAAATTATCTCCCTTCCCACACTCCTCAACTCCCTCCCCCATTGAGATGGTAAGTAATCTCATATTTTACATGTGCAATCATGTGAAATATTTTTCCACATTAATCCTTTCATGGAAGGAAACTGGAACCAAAAAAAAAATAAGAAAAAGTGGAAAAAAATTTTCTTTGGTCTGGATTCAGAGTCTGTTAGTTCTTTTTCTCTGTAAGCAAATGATTTATCATGAGTTCTTTGGGATAGTTTTATATCATTGTATTGCTGAGAATAGCTAAGTTATTCATAGTTGTTTATTGTATAGTATTCTTGTTACTGTGTACAGTGTTCTCCTGGTTCTGCTTATTTTACTGTGCTTCAACTCATGAAAGTCTTTAAGGGTTTTTCTGAGCTTTTCCTGCTTGCCTTTTTTTTTTAAACCCTTACCTTCCATCTTAGAATCAATACTGTGCTTTATAACTTGCCCAGGATCATGTAGCTAGGAAGTATCTGAAGTCAGATTTGAACCCAGGACCTCCCATCTTTAGGCTTGACTTTAAATCCACTGAGCAATTTAACGGTTCCACCCCTTCCCCTTCTCCCCCCCCCCATCATATCTTACAGTACAATAGTATTCCATTACAATCATATACTATAACTTAATCAGCCATTTCCCAAGTGTATCTCCCACTTTCCAGTTCTTTGCCCTCCACAAAAAGCTGCTTTAAATATTTTTTAGTATATTGGGGCTTTTAAAAAAAAATTCTTTGGGATACAAAACTATATATACAATATACCTATACAATACAAAATAGTATTGATGAGTCAAAGAATATGTATTGTCTTATTGCACTTTGGGCATAGGCAATTGTTCTCCAGAATGACTGAATCAGTTTATAATTCCTTCAACAGGGGCATTTGTGCCATACATAGTTTTCCTACATCCCCTTCAAGCTTTTTTATTTTCTTTTTCTGTCATCATAACCGATTGTTTTAATCTGCATTTCTCTAGTAAATAGTGATTTAGAGCATGTTTTGTATGGTATGGAGAACTTTAATTATTTTGTCTAAGAACTGCTTGTTCATGTTCTTTGATCATTTATTAGTTGGGGAATGACGTATTATAGATTCAATTCATTTCTCTGTGTATTTGTGAATTGAGGCCCTTTTTTAGAAACTTGTAAAAATTTTTGCACCATTATGTTTACTGTGTATTACTTTTTATCATGTTTCCCTCTGTTGAGTTTCTGACCACCACCTTCCCCAATTTGCTCTCTTTTCTATCAGTCCCACCTCCCATTCTCTTATCCCACCCCTTTCTATTTTCCTATAGGATAAGATTTCTATATCAAATTGATTGTATATGTTCTTCCCTGTTGAGCCCATTCTGATGAGGGTAAGGTTCACATACTCCCCTTCCAACCTCCCCAATCTTCCCCTCCTCTCAATACATGCCTCTTTCAGGACTTAATTTAATTTTTTTTATATTATCTCATGTTTAATTTATACCTTTGCCCTCAGCCTATGTATACTCCTTCTAACTGCCCAAAAAAAAGACAAAGTTCTTTGGAGTTACAAGAATCATCTCCCCAGATAAAGTTGTACACAGTTTAACAATATTGAATGTCTTTTGATTTCTCCTTTCTGTTTTACCTTTTTATGCTTTTCCTGCGACTTATATTTGAGAGTCAAATTTTTCATTCAGCTCTGGTCTTTTCATCAGGAATGTTTGAAAGTTCTTTAATTCATTTAATACCCATTTTCCCTCCTGAAGGATTCTGCTCAGTTTTGCTGGGTAAGGGATTCTTGGTTGAAATCCTATCTTCTTTGCCCTCTATAGTATTATATTCTGAGCCCTCTGATTCTTTAATATTTATGCTGTTCAGTCTTGTGTTATCCTGACTATGACTCCATGATATTTGAATTGTTTCTTTTTGGCTACTTGCAAAATTATCTTCTTGACCTGGGAATTCTGGAATTTGGCCTATAGTATTCCTGGGAGTTATCCTTTTGGGATCTTTTTCAGGAGGTGATCAGTGGATTCTTTCAATTTATATTTTGTCTTCTGATTCTATCATGTCAAGGCAGTTTCCTTGCTAATTACCTTAAAAAATTTTTTGGTTATTTATTGAAAAATAATTTTTAAGCTGTTTTTTTAAAATTGGGGCTTTCAAGTAGTCCAATAATTCTTAAATTATCTCTCCTGAATTTATTTTCTAGATAATTTATTTTTCCCATGAGGTAGTTCACATTTTCTCCAATTTTTTTCATTCATTTGACCTTGATTTAGTGTACTTGCCCAATCCAATTGTTAAGGCATGATTTATCTTTTTTCCATTTGGCCAGTTTGCTTTTTAAGATGTTCTTCTCTTCAATGGATTTTTGTGCCTCTTACCAATTGGCCTGTTTTTTTTTTTTTTTTAAGCCCTTACCTTCTGTCTTGAAATCAATATTGTATAATGGTAAGGACTAAGCAATTGGGGTTAAGTGATTTGACCAGGGTCACATAGCTGGGCAGTGTCTTAAGCCAGCTTTGAACCCAGAACCTCTCATCTCTGGACTTGGCTCTCAGTCTATTGAGCCACTGAGCTGCCTCTCTCTTGCTCTGTTTTTTATGATACTAATTTCTTTTGTATTTTTTTGTGCTTCCTTTACCAAACTGTCAATGTTTTTCATAATCTTTCTATATCACTCATTTCTGTTCCCAATTTTTCTTCTACTTTTTAAATTTGATTTTTAAAATCCTTTTAGAGCTCATCCATTAATTCTTTTTGGGCTTGGGAACAATTCTTTTTTTTTTTAATTGGAGATTTTGGATGTAGCAATATTGATTTCATTGTTTGTGTTCGTTTTTGTTGTGTTTCATTGTGGCCAGTTCTGTTTTTCTCTCTTGTGCTATATTGCTTCCTATGTATACATAGAAATAAATGCAAAATATGTTATTTAGTCTTAAACATTTTTAGGAGGTGAATTTTTAAAAAAACCCTTATGTTCCATCTTGGAATTAATATTGAATATTGGTTCAAAGGCAAAAAGAGTGATAAAGTCTAGGCATTTGGGGTTCAATAAGTTGCCCAGGTGAGGAAGTGTCTACTGCCAGGTTTGAATCCAGGATCTCTAGTCTTTAGGCCTGACTCCTGATGTACTGAGCCACCTACCTGCCCTGCTGAATTCTTTTTAAAAAATAAATTTAAATTTTATTTTAATTAAAAAAAATTTTTTTAATTGGTAGCTTTTGTGTCTTTCATTTTTCCAAATGAATTTTATTTTATTAAATTCTTTAAGTTGTCCTTTGGATAATTTGACTGGTATAACCTTAAACTATAAATTAACTTTGGTAGTATTGTCATTTTTATTACATCAACAAAATCTGGCATAAACACTAAAATATTTCTTCAGCTACTTTACTTTTTTAAAATTTCTTTTAGCAATTCTTTGTAATTGAATCTATATGAGTATTTTGTGTATTTTAGTAGATTGATTAGCAAAGTACTGTTTCAGTTCATGAACTTGTATGATATTTGGAAACAAAACAGGAAGAAAACACAGTGGGTAGAGCTTCTTGGTCCTTTACTGACTTGGTTACTTTCCTTTACCTTTGGTATCCCCTACTTTCTGTCAACTCTGCTCCTTCTGGGATGGGGATGACTTTGTGAGCATCTTAAATATTAGTTTCAGAGGAGGAATCCCTGACCTCCTTTCTTCACAGTTTTGTCTCTGTGCAGGAGCTTAGAACCCATCAACATCTTCCATGCTGTAGCCATCTGGCTTGGAGCAGTACTGAATACCAGACTTGGGCTAACAAAGCTGGACTGGATAGAGTTCCTTTGCCAAGGGAAAGGTTGATACTGGTGGGGACACTGACTGACCTGCCAGGGGATTTGGATCCAGAATTAAGGGATGGAAGCCTTTATGTGAAGGACAACAGTGGGACATTAGACTGTGAGGTGAGCTGGACCTCCAGTAGTAAGCCCAGATATATTTAAGTCCATAAAAATTCTTTGTGGTGGGGTATTTGGATCTATGGTAAAGGGAAGGAATGCCTGGGTTCCAGCTGACTTGATTTTACTTTGATTTTTCTAGCTCTTGGACCTTAACCTCTCATGGCTGGGCCACCTCTTCCTTTTCCCTAGTTGGAGTTATATCCCTTCTGCTTGGCAACGGAGCTTATCAGGAAGTGGGCATTTGGAACTGTTGTGTCCCCCAGTACCTGTGTTGCCTCTAGGCTTCAACCATGACCCTGAAACCCCCATAAGAGTTCTCTACCCAGAGATTGCATTCCACCTGCTCCAGCACAGGTAGTTCTTCCCCATGTGGCAGAGGAACCACCACTGTGAGAGTTCTGTGTTTGGGAGCAGGAGACTCTACAAGAGAGGGAAGAAAGAATGAACTCTAGATTCCCTGAAGGGTGTGGGGTGGAGGAGAAGCTGAAATACACTGTTCTGAGGGGAACGGGAGTATAGGTACTAATAAGGTTAAAATCATGTACTTTTAAGAAGTGGGAATAAGGGGAATAATATGGGGGAAATTCCATTATCAGAGGTGGGTTGTATACCCAAGGAAAATGTTCTGCTTTTAATGGAGGTGGAGATAGAATGGGAGGACCTTTTGGGAAATCTCGCTAACCATGTGGTGAGGGTGGTGTGTTACTGCTATGTGATGGGCTGAATGGAGAATATTCTTCTGAAGGAAAAGGGCAGGGGGGGATAAGATTGTGGCACTCTTCTACACCATTCCTCTTTCCTTTCTTCTCCTTCACTCTTCAGAAGCAAATTTCGAAGGCGGCAGTTACACCTTGCAGGGCAGCTGGTACGATTGAGTACACTGGTAAAGACCCATGGAAAGACCTATTTCATCTTGTCACTGGGAGGCCCCTCTTCAGCCACCACCCCAGTGCCCATCATTGTGCAGGTACAGGAGGAAATTGTTAAAATGAATGAGGAAGAATGGAAAGGATGGATTTTTAGAGATCAGGTCTCTGGGATCATAAGGTTTAAAACTGGAAGGTTCACCATGTTGCTTTAGACTAGAGCTTATCTAGTCCAACCACCTCATTTTATTAGTTGGGAAATTGAGACCCAGAAAGAGTAAATAACTTGCCTGAAGTCACACAGATATTAATAATGATTGACATCTATATAACTTTAAGGTTTGCAGATCACTTCATGTACCTTAGCTCATTTAAGTCTCAGAATGACTGTGTAGTGTGTAGCAGTGTTATAATTTGAACTACATGGTGAATTAGATGGCCTTAGTTGGTTCTATCTTCTTTTAAAGTTATGCTCTGGATTTGGGAATAGGAGCCAGAAAAGTAGTTAAGGTGTTATTAATAGGACTGGAATGTGGAGGGGCAGGGACAATGTAGGGACAATATGGGAGAAGAAATTGATAGGATAGCTTGGTAAGGTGGTTGTGATGGAGGGTGGGAGAAATTTGGTTTAAGATCTGGTGAGGTGGTTCTCCTGGCAGTGGGGAAACTCCATTGAGAACTGTCCTTCTGACCTTTCTCCCCAGATCCCCAGCCAGTTGGTGTGGCATCATGCTCTGCGGCCTGGCCATTCATACGTACTAACAAATCTGCAGATATCTGTTATCCGTGGTTTCTCTAATCGTATCTGGGCAACTGGCCCCTCTTCCCATTTGATGCCCCTTGAGCCTGAGCATGTACAGGAGTTTAATGTGGAAGAACTTATTTTGGAGACTATCCCTAATCTTCTCCCTGTACCTAGCAGCTCCCAGGAACATCATAACTCCATCAGGGAAGTAAGGATGCTGTCATACAAGGTAAGAAAGGAGCTGGAGGACTGGAGAGTCAGAAACTTGGTGGGTCTCTAGAGGGAGTGGGATATGGAGAAGAAACTGTCAACTGAGTTCTTTAGAAAAGCAGGAGCAGAAGAAATTAGAAAAGTGAGTAAATCACCTGCTCTCTCTTTAGGGGACAGTTACCAAAGTGCTAAATGACTCTGCTAGCCTCTATGAACTGGATGGACAACTATGTCTCTGCCTTGCCTATCAGCAGCTTCCTAATAATGGTCGAGCAATCAGGCCAGGAGCACAGCTAGAGGTAGGTGGGGGGTGTGGTGTTGGGGGGGAGAGACAGAGAGAGAGAGAGAGATTGATTTTGCACGGCGCAAAGGATTATATCCCTGGAAAAAGTACTGTACGTGAGCTATGCCACCACTGATCCTCTCTCTCACTGACCACCAATGAAAGAGGCGCTCTTTCCAGAAATGGCCTGGGGCAGGGTGGGGGTGGGTGGGCTGCATGTGGCCCGGGGACTGTAGTTTGGGGACCCCTGGCCTCGACTTACTGCTCTTCTGCCTTGGAAGTATTGACTTAGAATTGGTTCTGAAACAGAATGTAGGGCTTAAAAAAAAATGATTTAGGTTTGCCCTTGGGGAAGAACTTTCTAGGAGGGTGGTATCAAATCTATACCTCTAACCTTGATTTCTTTCCTGAACTCATCCACATATAGCTTCCTGTAGATATCTTCACCTGTATTCCAGATAATATTTCAAATTCAATGAATAATAGATCTGAAGTAGAGAAACCTGTCTTTAATATTGCTAATAGGACATTAGTTTATTTTTTTGGAAATTTTATTTTTTACTTTTAAGATGTTTACAAGTTTTATTGAGGTAAAGACAGAAATACATAGAAAAACCGGAACATCATTCCAAGCTAATATAAGAGCTTTGTGTGATTATGGGATGTAGTTGGTATAAATACCTTTTTAAATGTTTAGAAAGAATGTTTTTAAAAGAAGTCTTTAGTGATGTCACTAGGTGACTTGATTCCTATGCTTTTAATAAATGTAGTTTCCTCTACAAATTTTAAAATTTTATTTATTTCTAAAAGTATTTTCCATGGTTACAGGATTCATGGTCTTCTTCCTTTCCCTTCCCAGAGCTGACAAACAATCCCACTGGGTTATATATGTATTATCACTGAGAACCTATTTCCATATCATTCATTTTTGAAGTAGAGCAATCTTCTAAAACCAAAACCCCAAATCTTACCTGTATAAACAATTTGTATAGATCTCATGTTTTTCTTCTGCATTTCTACTCCCAGATTTTTCTCTTCATTCTTTCTCATAAATTCCTTGGGATTGTCCTGGATCATTGTATTGCTATTAGTAGCAAAGTTACATTTGATCATGCCACAATGCTTCATTAACTGTGTACAATGTTCTCCTGGGACTGTTCATTTTACTCCACTTCAGTTCATTGAGGTCTTTCCAGTTCATATAGAAATCAAGCAGTTTTTCATTTCTTATAGCACACTAGTATTCCATCACCATCATATACCAACAATTTGTTCAGTCATTTCCCAATTGAGGGACAACCTTTCATTTTCAATTTTTTACCACCATAAAGATTTTTGTGCAAACTTTTTTTTATCTCTTTGGAGTATTAAAAAAAAAAAGAGCATGCAGTCTTTTAAAGCCCTTGGGCAGAATTCCAAATTGCCTTCCAGAGGACATTAGTTTAAATGATGACTACAGGAGGCCTTGAGGAGGCCTTACAGGAGGACTTTCTGACCCTGACAAGTCACTTCTCTTTGGCTCTTGGCTTCTTCATTATAAAATATGTTGGTTAGACTAAATGATTTTTAAGTCCCTTCTTGCTCTAACATTCAATGATCCTTTTTT
Source organism: Monodelphis domestica (assembly GCF_027887165.1). Lineage (NCBI taxonomy): Eukaryota > Metazoa > Chordata > Mammalia > Didelphimorphia > Didelphidae > Monodelphis > Monodelphis domestica. Next base: position 257,918,249 of record NC_077228.1, read on the forward strand.
CAAAAGTGGGTAATTGCACAGTTTATTTTTAATTTGTATTGATATTTTTTGTTTTACATCAGCTCCATTTCCTACTATTCTTCCTCCTCAAATTCAGCCTATCTAAAGCAGAGCTCATTATTTCTCCCACCTCCTGATTAAACACTCAGCCCTCAAAGTTTCTTCTTTTGTTATTGTCACCCAAATTTGTTGGCCCAGAATCTAAGCCTTGAACTTTCTATCTCCTCTTTCTTGCCTAACCCTGCATCCCCTATAGCCAATCAGTTGCGAAGTCCTCTTAATTCTCTTTCTACACCACTTTATGCTTCTGTCTTTTCTTTCCACCAACATGATCACCATTCTAGTTCAGGGTCTTTTCACCTCTCACATGGACTTTTTTTTTAGTAGCTGTCTAATTAGTCTTTCTACTACTCTCATTCTCTCTCAAGCAGTCTTCTACACAGTTGCTAAATTAATTCTTTGAAAACATGCATCTGACTATGTCATTCCTATATTCAAAAACATTTTTTACTGCTTTTTTGTTTTTGTTATGATTAAAATTATTTTGAGAGACTGATTTTGGGTAAGAATATTAGTTTATTGATTAGGTTGGCATCATAATCAATAAAGTGACATAAGTCACTCTTTATGACCAAAGATGACAATGGACTGGATCAGGTACCATACACTTTTGGGAGAACATTTATTCAACTCCTCCTTTGAACATCCCAAGACATTTCTAATTGTTACACAGTCAATTGGGAGGTGGTCCATCTAAACATCCACCCCCTCTTTATCTCCATGTTATGGGGTTTGTGAACACAGAAAAAGAATCATAAAACATTCTGAGTAGCCAGACTTTGTGAAAGGAATACATTCCTAAGGACAAAGAAAATGCAAAAATCTGTAGACTGGATGGTGCCTGAGAGGTCCAAGTCTTAGGTTTAGTAATTCTTTCTAATATACAGAGATTGGGGCCATTCTAAACCAGATCCTGATATATGAAAAAGGAATTCTCTAATAAAATAGACTCTTTAGCCTTACATTTAAGCCCTTCACAATCTGCCTACTATCTATCTTTTAAAACATGTTATTATATTAATGCATTCTTATTATATTGCTGTTCTTCATAGACTGTATTCCAGACCACCAACTGATCTACCAGCTGTTGCCAGAACTTGGCATTCTATCTTCCTTTTTCCGTGCTTGAATTCCTTCTTCCTTCCCTTCTTCACCATTCCCTCAGATCCCTCATGTAAACCTTAAAATTTCTTAACTTGTGAATGTTGGAAATTTCACCATTGGAAGGTTTCATGCTTGTAGGGAATTTCCTAGTGATAGTGGGAACTCTATTGGAATGTGAACCCCATTGGCATGGGAGGTTCCTCCTCCCTTCTTAAGATTACTTTAGGACAGAAACCTTTTGCTGAACAATGGAAAGGGCTTTGATGTACCTTCTACTTTGGAAAACCTTTCCTTACATTACCAGTTGTTAAAGAGTTCTTTCCCTCTTCAAATTATCTTGTATTTACTTATCAGTTTACAAAGGATATTTCCCTCTCTAGAATATAATTTCCTTGAAGGCAAAGACTGCTTTCAGTTTTTATCTTTGTATTCTCAGGCAAGGTCTTAGTGCCTTGTACATAATAGGAACTTAATAAATATTGAATTAAATTGAGGTAGAGGAGCTCTGGACTACTTCCTAGGAGAACTGCTATTTACTAGGGGCTGTAGAGGGGGCTGGCTAGAACCAAGAGAGGTTGATCTCAGCTGAGAGGCCTGCATGGTTGTTACTCACAAACACATGGCTTCCAGGCTTCACTAGAACTAAAGAATAATAGATAGGAGGTAGAGGTGAAAGTTGAGAAAACATACCTTGCTTGATTTTTGTCTGACTTTTTGGTACCCCACTGGGTTTTTTGTTTGTTTGTTTTGGCAAAGATAACTGGAATGGTTTGACATTTTCTTGCTCATTTCTAGCTCATTTTATAGATGAAGAAACTGAGGCAAGCAGGGTTAAGTGATATGCCCAGAGTTATACAGCTAGTAACTGTCTGAGGCCAAATTTAAACTGTCTCTTCACAGCCACGCTATATTCTTAGATTTACACAGGATTCAGTCTTGAATTTTTGTTGTTCTTTATATTTTTTGGTAGTCTTTGTGTATACTGTTTTCCTAGTTCTTGCTTCATTTGGCATCTGTTCACAGAAGTCTTTTCCAGTTTCCGTATATTATTCATATTTGTCATTTTTCAGTAGCAATGGTATTCCCTTATATTTGTATGCTAAAATTTGTTTTGGCCAAACAACTTGCAGTGGGATTTCATAGAATTATAGGTTTAGAGATGGAAGGGACCTTAGAGGTTATCTAGTCCAATATCCTTAGTTTTTATCTAAGGAAACACCAGGTGATTTGCCTAATGATACTAGACACAAGATTTGAATCTTAAGCCCCACTGTTTAATGAATTTACAGTGGGGTTTGATGGTAAGATATTAATGATACTATTTCAAAAGAGCAATTGGGTAGCCTTATGTAATATATGCCCATATAGGAGAGACTCTACTTTTTTGCTTTGAACTTGGAAATTTAAGGGCTCTTAAGTTATTAACTATTAAGTTATGTTATTATATAACTATTAAATATAATTATATAATATAAGAATATTATATAACTATAAATATAACTATTAAGTTATTAACTATTAAGTTATCTGTAGCTGTCTTCTTCATCTCTTTCTACCAGCTCCAAGATGTTCACTTCTTCCAGTCAGTGGGTGGAGTTCCCACACTGGCCCCTTGCCTCCGAGGAGCTGTCTTGCTTCAGGGCTTTTCTCAACAAGAATCCCTAAAGCAGTCTCCCCACTCATTCTGTGGGGTTGTCTTGCATCTGCGGCTGTTATTAGAGCGTCACATGGGACTTCCTCTCTACCTGTGGACAGCCAGAGCTCTGGAGGAGATAACTAGCAAGTAAGAGTAGAGAGGGGAAGGGTCAGAGAAGTAAAAAAAGTTGCCTCTCTTTCTCTTTTCCCCCTACCTCCTTGGGATAAGACAAGGACAGCTTTTGCTTGGAGTTGGGTTTGGGGATGGTAGGGCTATCTGGGGGAAGAGGAGGAAGAGGAAGTCTGGGAAAGCCAGGCACTAGAGGGGTAAATATCTGTGACTCCAAGGTCAGTGAATCAATCTTCCTTGTCTGGCCAAGGCTATGTCCTCATTTGCTGAAGCATCATCAGTTACTAAAAAGTTCAGCTTCTGGTACAGCTGGACTTGGGGAGTTGCTCCTGGCTCCCACATTGGATGTTCTAGCTCCACCTGGGAGATCCATCCGGAATGTATATCAAGAAATTGTAGAAGATCCACATCACTGTCCCCTTCAGGAGGTATGAGAGTGTATAAAGGATAGGTGGGTAGAAATGCTGAGATCCAAGGTGCAGGTGATAAGATTCCAGAAGTCTTCTTTCTCTTCTTTCCAATGTAGTACTCTCTGCTACAACCTCCATGCTCTTTCCCAACTTTGGCTGCCCTGAAGGAGGATGCGCAATGCAGGGCCTGGGCAACCTTTGATCCCATGACTCTGTTACCTTTGACTGAAGTCAATCACCTACCCAGTTATGTGCTCAATGCCCGTTTGGCCTGGTCCTGGGTTTGCTTATCACCCACCTTTTTCCAACCACCTCCGGTAAGTGAGATTATTTCTTCTTGTAAGTCTTATCCACTGCACTCATTCCCTAACTATTTGCCTCCTCTTCTTTCCTTTTGAGGGGAGATTGTTGGTCTACTCTGCTTTTTTTTTTTCCCTAGGTACTCCTGGGGGTCCTGGTGGCTTCATCTCATCGTGGATGGCTGCAGCTTCGAGACCAAAGTGGTTCCCTACCCTGTCTGCCCTTGCCTGAGCCATCTCAGGCATTTATTGATCCCCGACTCATAGGTACAGGAGCTATACAGATTGATGTGCTCTGTGTGTTGAGAGGACGTAGCAACTGGGATTTACTAGAAGGGACTGGGTTAATAAACAGAGACTTGAGAGATCTAATTTATTAGATGATGAAAAAGAACAGTGTTGTTCCTGGCCTAAACTACAACTCCAGGTATGTTTATTACTCTATAACCAAAAAAAGGGGAAGCCATTATCTTTTCCTAAAGGACTTCTTGGGGTTTGGTCGTTGAGTAAGAGTTTTGATTTGGTAATTAGTGTTAAGAAATGTAAGAAGTTAAAATCTGAACATATTAGACCAGGGAAGAGAACTCTATAGAGGGAGAGTAATAGATACAAGGCCTGGGAAAACAAGGATAGATTTGGCATGTTGGTAGAATCTCTATTTGGATATTACCCCCAAGTTCAAATCCTGTTTCAGATACTAGCTGTATGACCCTAGGCAATTCTTTTTGCCTCAGTTTTGCTTATCTATAAAGTGGGAATAATAATAGCACCTACTATGAGAGAATATCTGTGAATTGCTTAGCACAGTGCCTGGCACATGGTAAATGCTATATAAATGTCAGCTGCTCTTATAATTGTTGCTTAAAGGGGGTCACAGGGTGTGGGGTCTTTCTGATTTGAATAGCCTCTGCCATTTGGAATGAAAAGAAGCCAGAGATAGTTGATGAAATGGTGGTGTTGGAAAGAGCCTAAGACTGGGGCAAAGACCTGGTTTGCTACTGTGCCCTACTATAGCTAGCTGCATGTCTTTGGGAAGGTCACTTCATCTCTTTGTTCCCCGTTTCCTTTGAAATGGGGCAATAACACTGGTGTTATGTACCTCATAAAAGTCCTTTGCCTCAGAATAGCATAGAGTTAACCTTGACCCCAAGTTCTCAGAAAACTGCAAATAGAGTATAATTTGACTGAAGATTTCCAGTATGGTTCCAGTAACAAATTATTTGCTTTGCGAGGGCCAGCTGTTCTACATAGAGAGCGACTCTTCAAGCATATGATGTACAGGGGCATCTAGGTGGCATGGTGGCTAGAAAACCAGGCCTGGAGGTCCTGGATTCAAATTTGTCCTCAGACACATTCTAGCTATGTGACCCTGGGCAAGTCACATAACCCTATTTGCTTAGCCCTTGCCCTTTTGTCTTAGAGTTGTTACTAAGATAGAAAGTAAGAGTTAAAAAAAAAAAGTATGGGGGCTAGTTGGTAATGAATTCTTTGGCCATGTCAGCTCTTGAAGCAAGGTACATAAAATGGCCTTTGGTCCTGTGTAGGTCCTATTTCTGCTTCTGCAGTGATGGTAGCGGGGTGCTATAAAAGGATAGAGACTGCTGAGAATTACATAATGCTTAGATTGTCTATAAATATTGATTTTTTTCTTATTTAAAAAATTTTAAATTTAATAGACATCACCTGAAAAGCCTCTATTACATATAATTATTATATTATTGTATAATATATTAAGAAATATTAATTATATAGTTGTTACACATAATAATGCTATTAGAGCTGAGTTAATATAATAAACATAAAATAAAATTTTAATTAATGTGATAATTATTACATATATGCTATCCATATTGCACATATATACTAAATATATGCATATGTGTGTATATATACACATACACACACATACTGTATGTAATGTGTATGTTTATATGGATAATAGAACAGAGAGGTTGTATATGAAACTGAATCTCTTATGTACAGCAGAGGTGTCAAACACAGCCTGCAGGCCACATTGTAGCTGGCAGCACTCCTGAGTGTAGCCCAAAACAAATTAAAGTATACTTTGGAAATATTTAACAAAAATACAGGGGAACATAGATGATGTTAATATATGGTTTTCTAAGTCAATATGTGACCCAGAGGGATCTTTGTGGTATGGTTTAGTGGCCCTTGCTTCTATCTGGATTTGACACCACTGATAAATAGCTCACTTTTTTGTTTTTAGTATATAATAAATTACCTTCAAAACTGTTTTGCTTGTCTGTGATTCCTTCTAGCTTTTTCTGTCAATCAATGATCCATTATGATTTATTCTTTTTCTTTAACCTTATCTTTCTCTAGCTCCTCTTTCCTTCCCCTTTCTCTTTTCTCCAACTGAAAAAAAAAATCTTTGTAGCAAATATGCATAATCAAGTAAAACAAATTGCTACATTACTGTGTTTGAGAATAAATGTCTTCATTCTGAAACTTGAATCCGTTACCACTGTCATATTTTTCAGAGAAAAAAATTTTAATACTAAATAATGTACCTTGTAATTTAGGCTCAAATTTGCTAGGAAACCTCCCCCCTCCCCTCAATAATTTAACATTAATCTAAATCCAAACCATTTTTAGCTTGGAGAGAGGACTACCCATTCTGGGATAGATCCCCATACTCTGATATGATTATGCCAAGAAAATTTTTGGTAATATAGGACTCTTGAAGAAGGAAAAGATATAGTTGTAGGCTAGACTAAGATTCCATTACTCCTAAACTCTAAATGTGTAATCTTTGTCCCTCAGCTAGTAGGTAAATACATTACTAGAATAGTCAAGTCACATCACCCTTGACATTTATGTTAAAAATGGAACCCAAATGCAAAAGAGCAGTTAAGTGGAAGCTTGGTTTACTAGTCTTCCTTGGAGAAGTCACTAAATTTAGATTATTTTAAGTGTTGAAAGACAATAAGATATTTAGTTGTCTATTACTTCCCCATAATGATGAACATTTCAAAAAGACCATTGTGAAGATAATGTGTTATTTGTTGAAATGGTAGAGAAATTCTACAAATAAATGAGAAGAGACCTTGAAATAAAATATTCGAAAAGCCAAGTTATATACTTACCCTGAAAAGTTAAGCATAAATCCTATTAAATGAAAAATGAACTTTTAGTGTAATAAAGAACCTTTAAGCTTTTCTGATGAAAAGACTAAAGCTTTCTAGGAACTTTGACCTTCAAGTACCAGAAATTCCAGAGAAGCCTTAAAAAGACAAAACACACAAGCACTATATGATGATGTAGAGCTGAATAAGAAGTGTGTCTCTTCAAAATCTTAATGTCTTCAAAGAATATGGAAGGAGAAAAACATGCCATGGGGTGAATTGTTTTTTGCCTGAGAATTTTTTAATAGGAGAAAAGATAAGAGAAGGTAAAAGGAGACAAAACACTAATTTTAAAAAGAAGGAAGAGGGTTAGTAGAACTTGTTTATCACAAATGGGCTGTTAGCAGAGTTTACAACATGGAAGAAGAATCAGAAAGAGTAGGGTTCAGATGAATCTCTTAAATGGAAAAAAGTCATATCTACACTCAATTCTACCACAGTATCTTGGGGTAGAAATACATCAAACTTGACAGGGAAAAAATTTGGAGATAATACACAAGAAGGGTGTAGTTAAGATAATACTGAAAAAGAACAGTTATAAGCAAAACCAACTTCCTGATTCTGAATTTAGGGGAGGAGAGAAAAGCAAAGAACTAGATCCCATAGAGATTCCTAAGATTCTCTTAACCATTTGGTGAAAGATTAGATAAATTTTGGTATATGAAATGATGAAAGAATTTCAGACACTCCTAGTAGTATGCATTAATAATGAAGTAAGCAAAACCAAGAGAATAATTATACAAGAACAATATCATGGTAAAGAAAAAACAACTTTGAAAGACTTAAAAAGTCTGATTAAGGAAATGAGAAATCATGTCACCAGAAGAGCAATGATAAAGCATGTTACCTGACAAAGAGGTACAGAAAGATTATATTTTTATTATCTATTTATATCCACACACATACACAGCTACTTTGGATTTATTTTGTTTTTTTGTTGTTATGAGGGGCTCTTTCTCTCTTTGGGGCTTTTAGTTAGGGAATATGTCAAGGGAAGGGTATTAGCCATAGTGATACCCAAAAAAGATCATTGTAATTTTCTTTAGTACTCAAAAGAGAGCAAAGGGCAGTCTTGAAAGTAATGCAGAATTTTTAACATTTTAAAAAAGTAAGCAATATGAAATGGAAATTCCCAGTCTCATCCTGAATCATCTTTTTTTGTGTTTTGCAACACACACACACACACACACACACACACACACACACACACGGAAATGCCTTTTTTTTTTTTGAGTAGTTGATTTCAGAATAAGAAAATTAATAATAGAAGCAAAGAAAGCCAAAGGCTTATATATATAGACTACATAGAAGCTTTATACCTATAGATTATGATTACTTTCTTCAAGTGTCAGTAGGCAGTGGATATTGCTAGTCCTTGATAATATTACCCCTCAAAATGTGTCTTAGCAGATAAACTCCCAAGCATTTTATATTGTCTGTAATTATTTTAAATGGCATTTTTCTATCTTTACCTGATGGATTTTGTTGCTAATATATAGAAATGCTGTTAAATTATGTGAATTTATTTTATGTCTTTTTAGTGCTTTTAATTCTTGACTTAAGAATTCTTCTTTTAAAAATGTATATAAATATCTTTTATTTTTATTGTTTCCTAATATATTTCTTATACCCCATTCCCAGAGAGCCATCTCTTTGTAACAGTTTTTTAAAAAACAGTTCAACCAAACATGTTGAATAAAGTCTGACATCTATAGTAATCGACACCTTTAGTTTTTCACCTTTACAAAAAAGAGAAGTATTTTCTCTCTTCTTGGAGGTGAAACTTGGTTATTATAATTTCATAATGTTACCTTTCAAATGTTTGGGTGATGGTCTTTCAACTTAAATTTTAGTCATTGGATATATTATTTTCTTGGTTCTATTTACATCACTGCATCAGCTCATAGAAGTCTTATGCTTCTGTATTCATGATACTTGTTTCTTATAAAAATGTACCCCCATACTAATATAATACAGCCTGTTCATTCATTCCCCAGTCAGTGGGCATCTACTCTCATAGACCCATCTTTTTTTTTAACACTGTTGTTCTCTCAGTATGACTTCAAATCATTAAAAAAACATTCTTTAAAGAATTAAAGTTGTGGGTCACCCAAAAGTAAGCAGAAAAACATTTTATAGGAGAAATGGCATAAAAATTATCAATAAATAAAATACTGTGGGCAGGCACTAGTGATACAAAATTAAAAAAAAAAGTGCCGGCCTTCAGAGACCCTAAATTCAAAAGATATGTGTTTAGAGGATTAATACAGGGTAGTTTAGAGAGTAAGGTCACTGTTAGTTGTGGAGGATCAGGAAAGACTTTATAGAGAAGTTTGTGCCTGAGCTGAATCTTTTTTTTTTTCTGAACTGAATCTTGAAGGAAATAAGGTAGTGATGAGAGAGAACATTTTAGGCATGGGCAATGATGAATGCAAAGGCATAGAGAGGTGATGGAAAGTCATGTAGAACATCAAGAAGGTCAGTTTAGGGGCAGCTGTGTGGCTCAGTAGATTGAGAGCCAGGCCTAGAGATAGGTTTTAAATTTGGCCTTCCAAAATTTCCAAAAGCACTTCTAGCTGTGTGACCCTGGGCAAATCACTTGACTCCCATTGCCTAGCCTTTACCACTCTTCTGCCTTGTAATCAATATTTAGTAGGTCAAAGGCAAGGGTTGGGGGGGAGTAGGGCACAGAGGAGGCCAATTTGCCTAGTATGCAAAGTGCAGGAAGGGGAGTAACTTTATAATAAGGCTGGAGAGGTAGTTTGAAGTCTGAGAGTATGAAGTTCTTACCATCAAAGCATGGGTGGGTCAGTCATGAGGTAAGAGGAAAGAATAAAGTCTGGATAGCTCATGTGATCCCTTGGGTACCTAGTTAATAACAAGAAATCTAGAGGAAGGCTGTCAGCATACTAGATGCACCCCCTTTGGAAGATAAATAGGAAGATATAGATGCAGCATTGAAAGGAATGTCCACATTGGTGAAGTCACAGATCTAATTGATGGTTCTACCATCTAATTGTTGCTATAAAGCTCTTTGTCATTGTTCATGAGAGCTGTTAGGGTAGTTCATTATGCCATTGACTTAACTGTTAAATATGTCCACCTTTCTTTACATACTCCTCTAGGCTCCTTGGTACGACTAGAAAGGTTCCAACTGGTGGTAGAGAGAGAAGTGAAGAGCACCTTTCCTTCCTGGAAGGAGCTGGGGATACCAGGATTCATCCAGGAGCGTCGTACCAAGTCAGTACCTCCCTGTTCAGGTCCTGGTTCCCTGAAGGGCACAAGATATCCAGGGGTCTAAGAAACATTGTCATCCCTTTTTGCCCTCTAGCATCTATGTCCTCTTCTCCCTGGCTGATGCTCTGATCCTGCCCATCCACAGTCCATCCAGTCATCATCCTTCCCCCAGGGGGCCTCCTCAAGCAAAATTTCCCCGATTGGAGGGGCCCCCTAAAGGTCAGAGTCGGCTATTGCTGCTGTCTCATAAGGAATGTCTGATGAAGCGGAACTATCAGTCCTCTCAAGGAGCTGATCCTTTGCCTCCCAAGCCCACTCTTAGCTTCCATGCATCAGGCACCTGGCTAGGAGGGATCCAGAGAAAGGAAGGAAATGACTGGGGTCTGCCAGAGCCCCTTGGAGATGAGAGCCAAGATCAAAAGGTAAGATTATATTCCTAGAAGTCTTTAAACTTGTTTTCTTTTCCCCTCACAAGAACTCAGGCTTTTTCTTGCTTTTGTTTTCCTTAGGTTTTTCTCCTCTTCTTTGGCCAGTCTGTCCGATGGTTTGAGTTCTTGCACCCAGGGCAGCAGTATAGGCTCATCATCCATGATTCTACTGTGAGTCCCCCATTCTGTCATACCCACTTGTTGCTTTTATGAAGATGGGAGGAAAGAGGACAGCCATGTTATGGAAAAAAATATACAGTTTTGAAAGTCAAGAAACCCAAGGTCCAGCCCTAGATCTACCTCTTACTGATTTTGTTGCTTTGGGGGCATGTCACTTGACCATTATGACTTTTAGTTTCTTCATTGATAGAATAAAGGGGATGAACTGGATGTTCCCGTAGCTCATTTTCAGCTCTTGGTTTCTGTGATTTTGTAATTCTAAATAAATAACTTCAATTATATGGTTATATAGTTCAGTTATATAGATCAAAAGGTTCTACTGTAAATGGGTTTTGGGCTAGACCTAGGAGGATAGAGGAACATATGACCTCTCTCTGGGTAGGGGAAATTCAAACAAATTTGCTTATAGTAAGGGTTTTGATAATATTCCAGGGACTCTTATCCCATTTCATTTCCTGAACTCTTCTTAATTTCCCAGCAGTTCCCAGGTCTGTTAAAGGAGGGGGATTCATCCCCTCTTTCCCAGAGGATCCTGGAATCAACTGGCTTTACCTCTTGCCTCATTGTCCAGGATGACTGGATCCTGGAGCCTGGGAACCCCCAGGGCATTCCAGGTATGCTGGGGATTAGCCAGGGACTCTCTGAATCCTCCCTGACAGAGATTCTCAATGGAAGGTAAGCACTATATCCTTATCCCCTTAGTCTGGCCCAATTTCTTCTTTCTTCCCCATGGTCAACATGTTGGATAAACCTAGGTTCTTCTCCTTCCCTCTGACTCTGTCTCTCTTCTGCCTTAGTCCCCTTCTAAAGTCATATTTCTGATTCCTTAGCTCCCCAGGCTCATTTGTCTCCTTCTCTGCTGAAATTTTGTCCAGGACACGATGTGTGTCACTTTCAGGCACAACCCAGCAAGGTGAGAAAACCCAGCTGCTAGTGGGAATTCGGAGCCTAGGGGACACATGAAGTTCTGGCAGCTTGTTGACCCCATTTCCTCTCTTCTATAGGAAATTCCCAGACCTCTAGATATGGGGTGAAGCTGACTGTGGCCTTGGATGCTGCTGATGTAGCCTCTCCCATTCCCATAGATGTCTATATAGAGGCTCCACATTCACCCTTGCCTCTAGGGCTGCTTCCAGGTGCTCGAGTCTATTTCCAGCACTTGGAAAAAAAAGTCTCCAGGTGAGGATTTTGTATGATCCAGCCTCCTTTCATTCTTTTCCTAGTCTTGGTATGGAACACCTTATTTCAACCCATAATCTACTAATTGTGGTATAGTCCAGAAGACTGCTCCTGCCATTCCTCATTCTCTCCCCTCTATCCCAATAGATGATGCTTATATTGCCTTAGTTTTAGACCATCTTCCTTTTGGATGCAACCCAACCTCTCTTGGTTAATGGGAAATTCCATGGCCATTCTCCTCCAGATCCCTCACTCTCTCATTTCCCTTTTCTTTCTCTCCACCTGCAGGTTCCAGAATGTTTATTGTCGTTTCTTGCCATCCAGCTACCTGCGAATCCTTAGTTTCCCAACTGAGGCTCCAGTCAGGTCAGTGCCCTGATCCCTCTTTTCCTAAGAACTCCTCTGTCCTTCTATTCTAGGCTGAATCCTGTACATGCTTAGTTGAGGCCTTAAGATTTTCCTACCAAGGCTGAATGAGGTAGTAGAAAGAAAATAGGACTGTGAGTCATTTAATAGCTCTTTGACCTTGGGCAAGTCAGCAAGTCACTTAACCTCTGTACCTTTGATTTTCTGTAAAATGGGAATAATCATAATTCTGGATTTACTCCAAGGAATATAGTGAGGAAATAGTCTTATAAACTCTAAGGACCCATGCAGATGGGAAGCATTATGAAACAAAGTTTATCACTCTGATGTAGAGTCATTCCTTTTATTTGAAGAATCCTCCAGATATATCCTTGGGCAGTGTCATATCTTAAACTTTTGTCACGTAACATGGTTAGATGTTAGTAATTACAGAATTATACAGTTGGAGGAGAGACATCTAGTCCAGCCTCTTCCTGATGGTGTGGTCATCCAACCTCTACTGCATCCCAGAGCAGCTGCATTTTTCCTTATATGAATCCTAAAGAGACCTCTTTGTCAGTTGTCTCCATTGCTCCAGGAAAACCAGAAACCCTTGAGAGCCAAGCAGACCTCTTTCCCCTCTTCTCTGTGATGGCCATTTGACTTTTAAACACTTATTTTTATGTTCCTCTGAGTCTTCTCTATATTGATCTCATTATCTTTATTTTTTTTTAAACCCTTACCTTCCATCTTGAAATCAATACTGGGTATTGGTTCTAAGGCAGAAGAGTGGTAAGGACTAGGCAATAGGGGTTAAATGACTTGCCCAGTGTCACACAGCTAGAAAGTGTCTTGAGGCCAGATTTTAACCTGGGACCTCCCATCTCTGGGCCTGACTTTCAATCCACTGAGCTACCCACCTGCCCCCATCCTCATTATCTTTAGCCAGTCCTCTTACTTAGGACATGATTTTGAAATCCTTCACCATCCTGTTTGCCTTCCTCTGGACCTTTTCCAGATTGTCAATTGGTCTGATCCAGATGAGGCACAACAGTCCTGGACCTTTTGCCTCAGTTCAGCCCAAGGCTACCTTACTCTTTCTTGTTGCCATATTGTCCTGACTCCTTCTGTGTATCTATGTTGTCATGCCTCTGGAGGACAAGCAACCACCCCATCTAAGGGTCTATAGTTCCCCCTTCTTCAGGAAGACTCTCCTATTTGTCCCAGGTATTTGTTCCTTTTCTTCTCTCCATCACATTCTTCCACATTCGCTCTCCTGTCTCAGGTCAGGTTTCATCTCTGCCTTTTCAGACCTATTTAAACTATTTTATTTTTAAATTTTTCTTTATTTTATTCCAGTAACAAATTCACATGTAAGTTTTCCAAGGTTACATGATTCATGCTGTCTCCCTCTCCTCTTCCTACTTCCCGAGTTGACAAGCAATTCCACTGGGTTTTACATGTATTATCACTCAAGATATAGTTCCATATTGTTCATTTTTGTAATAATTAATCTTTTAAAACCTAAACTCCAAATCATATGCTGAAATAAGTGATAAATCATGTTTTCTTCTGCATTTCTATTCCATGAGTTCCCTCTCTGGAGGGATCATTGTATTGTTGTTAGTAGCAAAGTCTATTACATTTGATTGGCCCACAATGTTTCAGTTTCTTTGTACAATGTTCTTCTGATTCTGCATATTTAACTTCACATCAGTTTATGGAGGTCTTTCCAGTTCATATAGAAATCCATGGATTAATCATCATCATTCCTTATAGCACGACAATATTCTATCACCATCATGTATCACAATTTGTTCAGCCATTCCCCAATTGAGGGACATCCCCATAGTTTCCAATTTTTTGCCACCGCAAAAAGCACAGGTATGAATACTTTTGTACAAACAGGTTCATTCCCATTTTTAAAAATTTCTTTGGGATACACCCAGTAGTGGTATTGCTGGATCAAAAGGGGCATGCATTCTTTTAAAACCCTTTGTGTAAAATTCTAAATTGCCTTCCAAAATGGTTGGATCAATTCACAGCTCCACCAGCAATACATTAATGTCCCAATTTTGCCACATCCCCATCAACATTGATTATTTTCCTTTACTGTCATATTGGCCAGTTTGCTTAGCTATAAGGTGGTAACTCAGAGTTGTTTTGATTTTCATTTCTCTAATCAGGAGGAATTTAGAACATTTTTTCATACTATTATTTATAGTTTTGATTTCTTCCTCTGAATACTGCTTTTTTCATATCCCTTGATCATTTGTCAATTGGGGAATAGCTTGGTTTCTTATAAATTTGACTTAGTTCTTTATATGTATTTGAGAAATTAGACCTTTATCAGAGATATTTGTTTATACTTTTAATCTATTTTAGCTTTATTTTCATATTGAAGCCCTTTTGTTTTTTAAAAGATCAAGTACTTCATTCTGAATTCCTGATATCTTGGAAAAGAAATAGTCCCTTAATCTTTTCTTCTAGAAAGTATATCAACCTGACCTTTGAGCATAAATAAGAAATACTTGGTTATAAGCAGAAACATTCCCTTTCCCAGCCATACTTTCAAAGATTCTCAATCTTTTTGTCATTCTTGCTATGTTGGTCTTGTGACTAATTCTCCTGAAAAATTCCCCTCACCTTGTGCTTTTTTATCTCATTTATCCACTTTCCCCTGCTTTTAATTGAGTCCCTCCATATTATTCTCGATGAAATTTTTCAAATTACCCCTCCCCAAATTCAGTCTTTGGCCTTCACAATTCCAAAACCATGTAAATCCTCACAAAAATTCCTTCTTTAGATCAAACTTCCTCCTGCTTCTCCTCTCAAGCCAAACCATCTCTCACTGAAGCTGTAAGTAAAATTTTAGGAACATAAGGGATTAATTAAAAACTATCTGAGAAATAAAAAAAAAAAGGAAGGGGATGAGGAAATTAATGGTGGCTAGAATAAAACAATTAGCCCATGCTATAAAAAAAAAAAACTATCTGAGACCACCCAGTTCTTGTAGGAGTAAGTGGAAAGACAATTCTAGGAGAGTAGTTATACAAGAACTGGTCCTTTCCTATCCTCTACTTTCCAGTGGATTCCAATAATTGACCCTACGTTCCCTTTGTTCTTTCCCTTGACCTGGTCTCAGTCCTATTCCCATTTCCCTATTATCTTGTTCCCCACCTTATTTTACCTCCTCCCTTTCTCTACCCCCGTCCTGTTTTTTCTGGCCACTCTGAATTTGCCATATTTCTTCTTATATCTTTCATAGCTCCAGCTTGCCCCACATCTACTTGGCAGAACTACAGGGGGATTCCCTAGGGCCTTCCCCAGCCAGTGCTTCCTGTCATGTGGTATCTGTCCTCAGTGTCCAGCTACTCTGGATCTGTGCACATTGTACCAGTATCTGTGTTCAGGTAAAACCACTTATAAAATGGTAAAATTCAGAGCTAGAAGCAATTGATAACTGTGTCACCATAATTAGAGAGTGGTGGTTCTGTGGTGGGAGTAGAGGGGCAGCAGTTCCTATCCATAGCTCTAAGGAAGCCACTAGCTTTTTCATTCTATGGCTTTCTGTAAAGCAGCATATAAAAACAGGGAGCTGGTCATTCTTAAATTAGCCCTTTGACAGGAACAAGATGGAGGGTGCCTAGTGAGAGGCCTCCTCTTAAGGACAGAGTAGTCTAGTAGCCTGGGTGGATTTTCTTGTTCTTGGGTACTCCTGTCCAAGAAACAAACTGTTCTTTTTGTTACCTGAGATCTTGGGTAAAGAATTTAACACAGGGTTGGGTGATAGTTATGACTGTAGATTGAAAAGTTGGTGACAACTATGTTCTTGGAGCAAGATCTAGGTACTTCCCTGTTCTCTTGGGCATGCCTGTGTTGGAAGCGGAAGAACCACAGTACAGTACATTCCCTAAATGGAAGGGGAAAGAGGGTTATTTAAGGTATTAAGCCACATGGGTGTAGGCTTGTAGGATTAGGGGAAAACATGGTGAGACAAGAATTTTTGAGTCATTTTCTTCCTCTTAGGGGCAGTGTAGTCGACAGGGTCCCCCATGTCCCACTCAGGCTTCGGTGAGCCAGGCTAACATCAGGTAAGAGAAGGGTTGGGTGTTAGAACATGGAGAAGTAGAGACTTGGGTTACACAGGTAGCCCTCTGACAAGTAGTCACAATAACAACCCTTTTTATTTAGTAATAACCTCACATTATAGTATAATAATATATATATACACAACATGTCCTATACCACTGTTGTCATACCCACATACACACATTCTCTCTCTTTCTCTCTCATTGCGAAAAGCCAGTTTCTCGTCTTGGCTTTTCTGTTTGGTAGCAGTGGAACCTTTGGCAAGCCTCTTCACCTAATTTGGCTTCTATTTCCTTCCCTGTAAAACGGGTTGAACCAAGCTAGCTCTTAAAAACCTCTCTAACAGGAAACTCTGCTCCCCCAGGCTTCTGGTAGAAGATGGGACTGCAGAAGCTGTAGTGACCTGCACCAACCAGCAGGTGGCAGTAGCCCTAGGCCTTTGTCCTTCTGAGTGGGATTCCCTGATGGAGCTGGTCAGGATACCTGGGAAAGTTGCCCTTCACACTACCAGAGCTGGGGCCCAGTCTGAGGTCAGATTTGCTGGGGAATTTGGGGCCCAGTGGGAGGAATTAGAAATTTTAAAAAGGGAGGGTAGGCTGTGGTGGCAATGGAATAACTTGGAACTTGAATGTCTGGTCCTGAATGATTAGGCTGTGTCCTTCTCCAGGTTACCAGCAAAACAGATGATCCCCTGATGTTCTTCCTCCAGACACTCTGTTCCAGTCCCTCTGTCCTCCGACCTGTTTTTTTTACTTTTGAACTTAAGAGGAAACCCACCAGAGTCATGCCATTAGGTGAGGGCATATCATGGTTCAGACACTAAGGTCTCTAAGAAAAGGGGATGGAAGCCCTCCATTGGGTATTGAAGGGAATGATCCAGTATCTAAGTGTGGAAAGGGGAATTGAAGAATGAGAATTGAGCCCCCCACCTTCTTTTCTTAGAACCCCCTCGGCTACATCGGTTCCAGTTCGGTGAGATTCCTGTCTTGACTCGTGTGGTTCCCAGACTCAGTCTCTCCTGCCTTTCTCTCAGAGACCCTGAGCCCCCTGACATCTTAAGTTCCTGAGACACCTGGGATCCTTCTTAACAGCAGTACATCAAGGATCTGAATTCATTCAGTGATAGGGTTCCAATAATACAGATAACAACTCCATTGTAAGCTATTAAGATAGCTAGTTTTCTAATCAATCAACAAATATTTATTCCCCTGAAGAGCTGAAGCTCCCAGGGAAGCTACGTCCAGCCCTACTGAATGCTGTGTCCTCCTAACAGGGTCCAGTGGACCCCACTCTTCCTTTACTTAAGTGAATATAGGCATTTGGATTCCTGGTTCTCCAATCAGTCTACCTCATTTATTTCATCTCCATCCTGAAGCCCAGGGACCCTACAATCAGTTTCCAGTTTGACTGGATTTGTTGAAAGAGAAAAATCCCACTTCTGCCTTAATTTATCATTCTTGCCTCATTCTGGTGCCTTATTCCTCTGCTCTGTGCCTAAGGTGTGAAGAGTAGCATTGACCTGTTTCTGCAGTGACTATGCAAGCACTTTATCCTCAATAAAGCTTAATAAAGCTCTCTCATTTGAGACTTGTTTTAATGTTTCTCAATATATACTGGGGGTGGGGGGGTAAGAGGAAGGGGGCAGGGAAGCAAGACCTGGGAGTCAGATCAGGCAGGGAAAGAGGCATCCAGACCTCTAGCAAGCAGGTTCTGCATATCTCACCTTTTACCCATCATTCCGTTTAGTTGTAACCTCAAGACTCGAAGTTTTACAAATAGGAGGGTGAGACAAGACAGCTCCCATTCTTAGGTAGCAAAGGCTTGTTCACAAAGAAGTTTAATACCAGCTATTGTGATGGTAGCAGAACACCCAGCAAAATGCCCTGTCCAGGAAAGAGAACATAGAGGCTGTAATCCCAGAGCTGGTATCAATATTTGTTAAGCATCTAATAAATTCAGGTTGCTCTGCTGGGGATATAAAGATAAAAATGAAACTTCCTGCCTACTCACCTGTGTAGGAGCTTACAAATTACATAAAATAATATATTAAGGTTGTGTGCAACACAGGGCCCTTTGGAAAGGGTGGGCATTAGGAGCAGGGGGTCATTAAAAAAGCTTGTAATGGGTGGTGTTTGAGCTGTTTTGCAAACATGGGAAATCTAAGGGAACTGGAAGGAGAGAATACTAGGAGATACTTGAGGTACTGAATCACTGGAATTATTAAAGAGACCCACTATTTAGGAAAACCCTTGGCATCTATGTGGGCAAATGATTAGAAAGGGAAGAAATGAGGCAGGGAGACCTAGTAAGAGGGCTGTTATGGAAGGTGAACCAGCAAGGGATACTGAGGACATGTCAGGTATTTCTGAGTCTAGTCAATGTCAAATACAGCAGCAAGAGCATGAGGATTGAGAAAAATGCCATCATTTTATGATTAAATTAGATCTTTGATTGCTTGAGGGAGCATTTGGAAAAAAAACCAAACAAACCAGAATGAGGATTGTGGCAGGTGTGTATACAATATTTTTTAAAAGGAGTTTGAAAGGGAGAAGACTTGATAATGCCAGACGGAACCGCATGGTGTGATCTAGAGAGAGTGGTGTTTCTTTTTAAAGAAGGCACGGCTGGGTGTAGGAAAGGAACCGGTAGAAAGAGAATGGAAATTGGGTTTAATTATGGGAGCAATTTGCAGACGATGAATGGAAGAGGTGGTGGTGAGAAGGGCCACCTCTCAGATTTTGCATGATGTATTATGGTCGTTGGCTAATGAATCCTATTTTCCCCACTTTGTGAGTTCATGAAGTGTGTGTTATTTTCCTCGATCCTTAACATAGAATCTTTCTGCTGGTTCCTTGTCTGTTTTTCAGGATATTGTTTTGAAAACTAGTGGTCGTGACTTCATTTCCCTCTGCAGTATAGTGAGTGTTAGTGTGTGCGGGATGGGGGAGGGGGTAAGAATTAACTCGGCTTTGCTCTGGGTTCATTGTCACGACTCAGATCCCTTAGGACTGCCTTCACTGTCGTGACCCCCTTCCGTTTGTCTTATCACAACCATCACCTGAGAGCTTCCCATAGGTAGAACACGTGACTGGCAAGAGAGGAGGACCACGATGAAACCCAAGATCAGGCAGTGATGGCGGATGCACAGGCAGGATTCAACATCTATGAGACAAAGGCAGGATTAGGAGTAACGAGACTGAGTTTAGACGGGCAGATCAGCGGTGGGCGTGGAGACCCCAGGCTCAGCTTTGGCCGGCGTCACGCAAGTTGGCTTAACCTTCTGAGCCATTTCTTTCTCCATCTGTCAAAAGGAGATAATAGTTGCACAGGCACAGGACACCCAGCCCTGCAACCTTTTGAGAAAAGAGAGATGCGCGTAGGAGGACGAATAGATGCTTGGGTTCCGGGAAACATTGTTTAGGGTTTGGTAATGACGAAGGCTCCTTGGGACTGAAGGAAGCAGACTGGAAGGCAGTCAGTTTCGTAGGGTGCAGGCAGCACCCACGCTGCTGAGGACCTGCACGATTTCCATTTCTTTTGTCACTTAGGGGAGAGAGCTTTAGGGAATAATCAGCTCCAGTCTTCAGAGCATTGAGTTCTTTAATTTCAGAGTTCATCATTGTAAGGTGATACCAAATAAGCTATTCTCCAAGCAGCCCAACCGTGGGCCGGTTAGCTCAGTTGGTTAGAGCGTGGTGCTAATAACGCCAAGGTCGCGGGTTCGATCCCCGTACGGGCCACTAGTTTTACTTTTGGATTATCCGTGGAGGTTTAGACAAACCCCATTTGCTTTTCGAAAGTTTCCTCTCAACTCCCTCCAAAAAATAAATAAAAGCAGGCTTTCTGAACTCTACGCTCATGGCCTCAGAGCCTGGGAAGGAAGTTCTGCAACGCGAGGAGGGGTTTGGCGCTGCGGCTAGTCGGTAGAATGAGCGCAGTGGAAGCTCACGCCACGCAAGGAGAGAAGCAAAAAGAGAAGAGGGTGGAGGCCCGGAATTCCTGGTGCTTCCCTGCATTTGGATGTGGGCGTCGTCATGTTGAAGCCTCAGAAAGGCAGGGGAGAGATAAGAGGGCCTATGGTAGTCGTGGCCGAGTGGTTAAGGCGATGGACTAGAAATCCATTGGGGTCTCCCCGCGCAGGTTCGAATCCTGCCGACTACGTGTTTTCCTTTTCTCCTTTAACCTGTTTGGGTAGTGCCTTCCGTGGCTCTGCTTGCGATTATTACCGCTCTGACCCTGTCTTTGGAGATTCCTGGCTTCAGCAGCAGCCTCTGTCCTATCCATGGTCTTTTAAGAGTAGAAAGGGTTAAAATGGCTTCTTGAAGAAGGGGGAGGGAGAAAAGGGAAGCCTCAGAAGAGATAGACGAAAACTCGGGGTTTGGACCGAGAAACATCCAGCAGCTGGTCGGTCTCCGCTGCGGAGTATAAAGAAATAAAAGCAACTGGTTAGCAAACGTGAATCCTTTGTATGGATTTTCTAGAAATGGTTCTTCAGTTCCTGGCGCCGTGGCTTAGTTGGTTAAAGCGCCTGTCTAGTAAACAGGAGATCCTGGGTTCGAATCCCAGCGGTGCCTTTGCTGACGAGGTTTTTGTCTCCAAATTTCAGCGTTTCTCCAAATTCTTGCACCTTGTTATCTTCGTTCTCTCTTCATTTCTCCTACCCTTTCACTACCTCTCGTTCTCTGTTTTTTAACTTAGGAAAGAAGCCCAAACTCCTTACAAACCGAGAGCCTCGTTTCCGACAGAACTGGATGTTTGGGGTTGCTGTCTTCTCCCAAATTCAGTCCATGGGATCGACAATTTTGACAATTGGGGAAGGGGCGTGTGTGTTTGTGTGTGCGCGCGCGCGTTTCTGTCTCACTTTGTGTCTGCTTCCGTATCTCCATTGTTTCGTTTCTAATAAAAGTATAATTATGGTCCTGTAAAGTTTTGCAGAATACTTTAAAACTAATCGCTTCCCAACAATTCTTCTTAAAAGTGAGGAAACAATCTTCATAGGTTACAGAAATAATAAGCGCCAGGGTCCGGACTTGAACTTAGGTCTATCCTGACTCCAGGCCTGGCGCTTTACCCGCTACACCACCCAGCTGACTGCTGTAAGAAGGTGCCTGTCTCCCTCTCTTCTGTATCTGTTTCTGTACTTATATCTCCCACCTAGAGGTTTCCACTCAGATCACTCCAAAAACAATCCAGCGATGACTACATACAAACAAGCTAGAGACAGAGTAAATTGGGGGAAATCTCTGAGGGAAACACCTTAGTTAGGACTAAGGAAGACCTGGAAAGGCTTCTTGCAGAAGGTAGGACTTTAGCTGAAAATTGGAGGGGAAAAAAAAGGGAAGCTGAGAGGCAGAGAAGAGAGAAACAAGGGGGATAGAGTCAAGGAAAATGCTCAGTCAGGGGGAAGTTAGGTAGTCATGGCTTAACTGTGTGACCCTGGACAAGTCACTTGAATTCAGGGTGTGCCATGGTCAGACCTGCAGGGAAGCCCAGCGGTAAGCTATTGCAATAATTTAGATGGCAGGTGATGAGGGGTGGCAGTGTCAGAGAGAAGAGGGTGTATATGAGAAATGTTGGGAAGGTAGAATAACAGCTTGACCCCAGGCTGCATATGATGGATGGACGAGGGAGAGTGAGAATTTGAGAATAACACTTTGGTTTCAAGCCTGGGTGACTTGGAGGATGTTGGCAATAGGGAAATTAGGAAGAAGTTGGAGGGTGTTGGTAGAGGAGGGTGTTAGGAAGAAGAGAAGAGTTTTTTTGGAAAGATAATAAGCTCAATTTTGGACATTTTGAGGCCAAAATATTTATCTAGATATCTAGTTGGAGATATCCAATTTGCAATTGTAGATGCATTCATTCAATTTTAACAATTCATTAATTTTACAGAATTTACAGTGTACAGAAGTTGAAAGAAAACAAAATTTTAAATAAGCCAGGATATGCTGGAGTAATTATATAGAAATGATACCAAAGAGTAGCTGTAGCACCTGAAGGGGAGAACCATTTCCCCCTGAAAACTCCTGAAAATTTACCTTCCTCTCCTCTCCCTCGAGGAAGACTATAAAAGAGGTGCAAAGGAAGGGTGTCATTCAATGGTTAGAAAATTGAAAAAGATTTCACAAGGAAAGGTGTCCATTGAGTTGGACAGTCAATTCATTAAGTAGAAGGGGAGGGGGCAGCTGGGTGGCTCAGTGGATTGAGAGCCAGGCCTAGAGAGGGGAGGTGCCAGGTTAAAATCTGACCTCAGACTTCCCAGCTGTGTGACCCTGGACAAGTCACTTGACCCCCATTGCCTGCCCTTACCACTCTTCTGCCTTGGAGCCAATATACTGTATCAACTCCAAGACGGATGGTAAGGGTTTAAAAACAAAACAAAACAAGTAGAAGGGGAAACAGAAGAAGATGGAAGGCAGAGTGAAATCTCAGTCAAGTTGAGCCGTATTCTAGAACAATGCATTAATGGTACATTTTGGTTGGAGAGCAGAATGTAGTAGTAGTAGTAGTAGTAGTAGTAGTAGTAGTAGTAGTAGTAGTCGGCGTCTCTGGGTAACCGAGGATGACGATTGTCTTTGTGCGTTTTCATCTATGACAGATGAGTGTGCACAAAGACACTTGTGCGTGAAGGAGATTTAAGTGGAAAAGTCGATGCACAGAGACAGTCCCACTCTCTCGGCATTGGAAGCCTGGGTCCAGTGGCATGAAGTCGTTACACCTGGAGACTTCCTCAGCTGCATTGGATGGCTGTGTTGTCCTTTGTGCTCCAACACGCCTGAAGTCTAGGTTAACTCAAGATTCCTACAGTCATCTTCAATGGATGTGGAGAAGGGGGCCCACTTTTCCTGATACTACCACCTTCTCCCTTTTGCTATTCTTGTGTTTCTGTACTTGACTATATGTTTATACTTTTTCAATCTTTTTCTTGTTCATATTAAAACAAGATTCAAGTGGATCCTACCCATTCCTCCATTTAATATTTTAATCCTTTGAGAACATGGTATCATAAAAGGAGTTTGTTAGCATTACTCTCCATCCCCACTCCATTTTTGTAAATTGTTTTAGTATTAGAATTATTTTTTCTTTGAATGTTTGATAGAATGCACATGTAAATCCATCTAGATCTAGGGATTTTCAAAGAACAAAGAAGAGAGAAAGTTCATTTATGTTTAATCACCACCCCAAGTGTGAATCTGGGTATTTTTTGTAACGATTTCATCTAAATTATCTGATTTGTTAACATATGAAAAATGAAAATATTTTGGGTGATTTCCTTTATTTCATATGTATTCAATTATTTTCTTTTGAATATTGGCAATTTGCTTTTCCCATTTCTTAAAAAATAAAACTAACTTTGGAAAACTTATGTGGAAATTTGTTATTATATTTAATTGGTAAAAAATAAAGCATACTAGCTTTTTAAATTTTTTCAAAACATTTTTATTTCCATATTTTGTTTTTTACATTGCTATACTTTCCCTCAGTATTCTCCTTCTGCCTCCCAGAAAGTCATCCCTTATAAGCATTTTTTATAAAAAACAAAAAAAAAGGGGAACAGAA
Organism: Monodelphis domestica; assembly: GCF_027887165.1. Taxonomy (NCBI): domain Eukaryota; kingdom Metazoa; phylum Chordata; class Mammalia; order Didelphimorphia; family Didelphidae; genus Monodelphis; species Monodelphis domestica. The sequence goes on from NC_077228.1 coordinate 257,942,051, forward strand.
TCAAAATAGCTGGTCCACACTATGGAAGTCTGGAAAGAAAATATAAAACCTTTGTGGACCTCCCACTTCTTTAAAGGGGTGGGATGGAAGTGACTTCCTATGTCACTTCTTTTAAATTATACGTTTTTTTTAATCCTTACCTTTTGTCTGAGAATCACTTAGGCAGAAGAGTGGTAAGGACTAGAGAATGGGAATGAAGTGATTTGCCCTAAGTCAAACAGCTAGGAAGTGTCTGAGGTTAGATTTAAACCTAGGGCCTCTTATCTCTAGCTCTGGTTCTCAAACCAATGAGCCACCTTGCTGCCCCCATACTTATTCTTTATAGTTTTGCAACACTTTTGATTTTTTTATATAAGTTGTTGAATCATGTTTCTACAGTTTTTCTTTCAATACTAATTCTTTAAGATTAATGTCAATCTCTAATTTTTAATGCTTTCCTCAAAAGCCTTTGTTAAATATTTTATTTCATTAGTCAGTAAAGGATATGTTTAACATTTCCACTTTTTATCTGTAGTTGCTTTTGAAGATTTTAAAGGTGTCACATGTGTGTTACATATACATTGTAAACCTTAAAATTTCTTAGACTTATAAATGTTGGAAATTTCACCATTGGGAAATTTCATACTTGGAAAATTTCATACTGATAGTCTATTGGAATGTGAACCCCATTGGCATGGGTTGTTCCTCCTCCTCCCTTCTTAAGATTACTTTAGGACAGAAACCTTTTGCTGAACAATGGAAAGGGCTTTGACCTATGCTTAAGCATAGAACAGGAAGTTCTTTGAGTCTTGATTGATTTTAGAATTGATACAATAGAGATACTTGGAATGACAGAACCAGGTCTTGGAAAATACAATTTCCACCCCACTCAGTCCTAACAGGATTTAGAAAGGGCTGCAGCAAAGGATCAAGATTTAATTATTTGAGAATATGACCTTCAACAGACATGTGCAAAGCCACAGACCTCTGGGCGGTCCTGGGTTAAGCTAGAGCCACCATTGGCACAGGGAAGACATGGACAGTGATTGGTAGATGTGAGAACTGAGGGGAGGGAACTTGGATGTTTTCCTTAAAGATAGGAAAGATAAAGGTGGTAGGTTGGAGAGGTTTGGCTTTGAGAGGTTGTGCTCTGAGAAGCTTGCTCTGAAGGAAGCTGGAGGTGGAGGCCCCTGAGACTGTTTCTCCATTTTGGTCACGTGAGTGATAGGGACTGATCTCTTTTCTTTGCCTCAGCTATCTAAGGGCTTGGGCCTCTTGGCCCAGCCTAAACAGAAGGGGTATTTAAGCCCTATTCCCTTCTCTCCCCTTTCTCTCTCTCTCTCTCTAATACCTTTCTTCCTCCTGTTTGTAATTAAACTCCATAAAAGGTTGACTGCTGACTTGAGTTTTCATTTAAGAATTACATAGCTGAATTCCTTGGCGACCTTAAATTAATATATATCAGTCTTTTAAAGTGATTTCCTTGTCACAACATATATATACATATACACACACACATACTCCTTTCTATTCCCATTCAATAGTTCCCAGAGACCCATCACACATAAAACTTCTAAAGAATTCTTGTCCTTAATGTCTTTATCTTTTTGTTAGATTTGAAAGGGTTACATTGAGGTTCTCAACTTTTGTTTTATTATCCAATCTTCTCCATAAACCAACTTTTCATTTAATTAACTAGATGCTTCATATTCATTACATGATATTGATTCACTTTTAATGGTGTAGTTTCCAGCTTAACAATTTTGAATCCTCTATATTTATTCTTGCTTTATCTGAAATTATAATTGCTACTTTCCCTTTATTTCACTTGAGTTTCTTATAAACAAAATATTGTTGGATTTTGCTTGTTAATACAATATACTATTCTTTTCCACTTTATAGGTGATTTCATTCCATTCATATTCATGATTGTGTATTTGCATCCATCCATCATATAACGCATTTGGCAGTGCCTAGCACATATTAAACACGTTAGCTATTATCTTATCCTTTTGTTCCTTTTCTTTTTTCCTTCTTAAAGTTGTGAGAGAACTATGGTCTACACATTGACATAATAGACAATAATTGGAACATGCTTCCATCCTTTTTTCTCTTGCATAGACTCTAATCATAACTTACCCTTTTTATATCTCCCCTTCATTCATTATCCATTTCCAAAAATTAGAGATTATATTATTTTGCTAATCATTAATCCTCCACTGACTCTACCCTACTTTTTAACCTTAACTCCCCATCCCCTCTCCCTGGTCTCACCTAAATAGGTGATTAAACCTCTTAGATTTAATGTGTTTGCATGTTCAACCCTTTTTTGTCTGATTCTGAGGAAAGTGATGTTGATGTGACCCATTTCACTCACTCCTTCATCTATGTTTAAATTTTTAATTTTTTAAGATCATCCAAATAGAACAAAGTCACTCCTAGGATCAGTTTATTTCCCTCTATGACTCTTGAAAACACTAGGATTCTGAGGGGACACTGCATTTTTGCATAGTCCCTTTCAGTTGTTCATATGTATTTACTTTTTTCTGTTTATTTTTGACTCCTGATAGATGGCACTTTGGATAGTGCTAGACCTAAAGATGAGTCAGTTTGAGTTCAAATATGACCTCAGATATTACCTAACTGTATGACCCAGGGCAAGTCACTTAAACCCATTTGCTTTAGTTCCTTATTTTTAAAATGAGCTGAAGAAGGAAACCACTCCAGTAGCTTTGCCAAGAAAATTCCAAATGGGGTCATGAAGAGTTGGAGATGACTAAACAACAAAAAACTTAGTCTTTTTTTTTTTTTTAAATCAGGAATGATTCTAGAAGTCCTCTATTTCATTAAAGACTCATTCTCCCAGCTCCCTTCCTCCCCCCCAGATAATAATCAATTCCAATCTCCCATCTTTCTTATATTGTTAGCTTCCAAGTTTTGTGTGGTCCTGACTATAATTCCTTGGTATTAAAAACTTTTATATCTGGCTTCTTGCAGTATTTCTTCTTTGATCTGTAAGCTATGGATTTGGGCTGTAACATTCCTGAGCATTTTTATTTGGATGATTCTTTCAGGGATTGAACAGTAGATTTTCATTTTGACTTTGGGTTTTAATAGGTTCTAATAGAACCTGTCACTGCAGGTTCCTAATTGTCCCCAGAGTTTCCTCTCTAGAGCACTTTGATCTTTTTGCTTGGAATAACAATGCCTCAGGTTCCTGGTGTCCTAGGAGCACTTGATAGACTCTGTATGGACTCAAGCTCCTCTGGTTATCTCCTCACACCCCATGTTTATGAGCTTCTGGGTATCCTTGTGTTAATCTGCATTAGATTTATCTTAGTTTCTTTTCGTATTTCTTAAATCTAATGCTCTTTCCCACCCGCACCCCACCTTTGTTGGAATACATGTGTGGGAACTGTTCTCCTATTTACTCAGGATCTAGACATTAGTGGCATTTAGAGGATATACTTGTTGCCGTATGTCCTATACAAACAGATCGACAAAAGATAGACAACTGAAAATAAAATTCTAATGAAACTCCACTGGATTAAAAAACAACAACCTTATCTTCTATCTTAGAACCAAATACTGAGCCACCTAGATGCCTCCCAAATTCATAAGGATCTCTCTTCAAACAGCCTTAGAAGCTACTGTTGGAGCAGCTAGGTAGCACAGTGGATAGAGCACCAAGCTTAGATAGGAGATCCTGGGTTCAAATTTGACCTCAGACACTTCTCCTTACTGTGTGACCCTGGGCAAGTCACTTAGCCCCCATTGCCTAGTCCTTATTGCTCTTCCACTTTGGAACCAACACATAGTATTGATTCCAAGATGGAGGGTAAGGGTTAAAAAATAGAAGCTAATGTCACTTGCCTTTGTCAGGAACACCTCTGATTAATTTTTGAGATTTTAAGCATTTGAGATAGGAGAAAAGGATATGTAGTGTTACTAAGAAAATGAACTGTCATTATTGTGTCTGCAGTGGATATTGGAAAAAGAAATGTCCTAATTACTTAAATTTTATATACAAATGATATATGAGATTCTAACATTAGATTAGGATCTCTTTGTGGGCAAGGACTGTCTTTTGCCCCTTTTTGTATCTCTTGGGAGTTAACATAGTGATGATATGTAGCAAGCATTGATGTTTATTGGTAGATTCACTAGGTCCCCACATTAAGCCTATCCATTGGTCAACAATTCCAACTACCCCCTCCTCTAACGTAAACTTCCATCTAACATTAGTTAGGACAGTCTGAGCATTGGTGGCATCATCTACTCCCTACTTTCATCCACATGTCACTGGTTCCTTTGTTTCTTACAAACCAAATGGAAAAAGGAGCTAATCCACATTCAGGAAATGCACTCAGGATTTTCCTAATACCCTTCTATACTCTGAGGTTAGGATATCTAATAAAATTATTCCTCATCTTGTTTTATAACTGTTTCATGGAGCTCTATTTGGGACCAATATGCTTTCCCTTAAGTCTTTCTTCACCAATACAATGTTCAGCTCAGACTATGAAGTAAATTTTTGTTCAATAATAATAGATGTCCTATGCAGAGATAAAAAGAATAAGCCTTACAAACACAGCCCATTTAGCCAATCATCACCACAGAATCCCTGGGAACCAGAAACTGAAAGGCAAATGACTGCCTTTGTTGGCAAAACCCAGAGTTTTGAATTGGCCACTTTGTTTTTTCTCCTTCCCCCAACACACACCTCTTAATAAACCAATAACCATTTCCATTGCCAACACAGGTGCTGGCATCCTCTAATTCCATCCTTTACTAGCTGATTTGAGACTAATGACTAAGAAAAAAGAATTGTTGGCCAAGTGTCCTTTATAGTCAGCCCAGCCCTCCATGGGATAAAGCTCCCTGGGTTTGATCTCGCTTGGCATACTATGGAATGGTTTAAGTGGATGACTGAAGCAATTCTAAGAGATTTGATTGCTCTAACCTTCCTTTCAATGACCCAACAATATTTCATGAGATGCTCTATTTATAAAGCCTAAAATGTGGGAAATGTGCACTTCAAGGCAAAAAGGGAAGATCAGATGCTAACACGTGTAGCTTTTATAAACAGATGTTATACAGATGCCAAAATGGCATTGGACAGCTATTGGCTGAATATATTTAAGATGGATAGTTAAAGCCTGGGCAGCCAGGTGGTGAAGTGGATAATTTATAATCAGGAAGATCAATATATTTTTAAAATTCTTACCTTCTATCAGTTCTAAGAAGGAAGAGAAGGAAGGGTTAGGCAATCAGGATTAAATGATTTGTCCAGAATCACACAGCTAAAAAGGGTATGAGGTTAATTTGAACCCAGGTCTTCTCAGCTCTATCCCTTGTGCTGTCTACCTGCCCCACGGAAGACTCATTTTAATGAGTTCAAATCCATCCTCAGACACTTGTTAGCTGGGCAAGTCTCTTACTCGTTTGCCTTGGTTTCCTCATTTATAAAATATGTTAGTGAAGGAAATGGCAACTCACTCTGGTATGTTTGCCAGGAAAATCCCAAATGGAGTCATGAAGAGTTGGAAATAATTGAAACAAGTGAATAAAAACAACAACGTTGAAGACTATCCCAGGAAAAAAGCAGATACTTGTTGTGGTTAACAAAATAAAACACTTGAAAGAATTAATATCCTTCTATTGATAAAAAGGAAGTGTAGCTCTCTATTAACAGTGCTAGAGATATACCTTTGGGGACAAAATATAGCCGAAATCAACAAAGCATTATAGATAGATCATTTTCACTGCCCCATCACCCTGAGTCCAGAAAGGCAGCAAACGAATCACAAAATGGAATTCTTAGCCTCAGAATAAAGACCCAGGCTTAGGTCCTCCCTCTGACACATAACATCTGGGTGATCAGCAAAAAGCTGCTTATCCTCTTAGGGTCCTAGGCATGTGCTAAGACTAAAGTTTCAGAAGAGTTACAGCAGAAGCCATTTCTCACCAGAGATTCTTACATACATGAAGGTAGGTATAGCTAATCCCCTCCACCCCCCAATTAAAAAGTAGCTGAAATTCATGCTGAAACTATTAAGTGAAACCTTACACTAACTAGATTAGCAAAGATGCCAAAGGAGGAAAATTACAGATACTGGAGGGGCTGCTGATCTACTCATTCTAGAATGCAGTTTGGAAATATGCTCTGGAGGTCACTGGGCTTACTTTTTGATCCCACACTAAAGAGAGAACAAAAGGACCCATAAGAACAAAAATATTTATAGCATGTCTGTTCGTAATGGTAAAAAAAACCTAGACATTTAGGGGGTGCTCACCTATTGGGGAATGGTTAGGCAAGTTTTGGTAAGGCATTAAAACTTTCCATAAGGGGCAGCTAGGTGACTAGAGAAGAGTGCCAGGCCTGAAGACAGGAGGTCCTGGATTCAAATCTGACTTCAGATACTTTCTAGCTGAATGACATTGCTCAAGTCACTTAACCCCAATTGCCTTATCCTTGCCAGGTCTTCTGTCTTAGAATGGACACTGAGGGGAAAAATTTTTTTATAGCAAATATTTCCAACAAAGGCCTCATTTCTCAAATTTATGGAGAAGTGAGTCAAATTTTTAATATAAAACATTTCCCAATTGATAAATGGTCAAATGATATGAACAAGCAATTCTCAAAAGAAGAAATTAAAACTACCTAAATGCTGAAAAATGCTCCAAATCACCACTGATTTAGAGAAATGTAAATTAAAACCTGAGATACTACCTCATACCTCTCAGATTAGCTAATATGACCAAAAAGGGAAAATAATATATATTGTTGGGACTATGGGAAAATTGGAACACTAATACACTGATGGTGGAACTGTGAACTGATAAAACCATTTTGGAGAGCAATATGGAACTATGCTCACAGAGTCATAAAACTAGGTATATCCTCTGACTCAGCAATACCATTGCAGGATCTATATCCCAGAAAGATCAGAGAAAATGGGAAAGGAACTACCTGTACAAAATATTCTTAGCAGCTCTTTTCTTGGTGGCAAAGAATTGGAAACTGAGAGGTGGTCATGAATTGGGGAATGACTGAACAAGTTAAGTTGTGGATTATGGCTGTAATGCTCTTATGCCATAAGAAATGATGAAGAAGATGAGTTCAGAAAAGTCTGGAAAAATATGCAAATGCAAAGTGAGATGAGCAGAACCAGAACACTGTATACAGTAAAAGAAATATTATACAATGATTAACTCTGAAGGACTAAACTATTATTAGCAAAGCAAGTTTCAAGATATCTACAAGGTCTCATAATGAAAAATGTTATCCACAGCCAAAGAAGTAACTGTTGGAGTCTGATTGCAGATAAAAACCTGTCATCTTCCACTTTGTTTCCTTCATGAGTTTTTCATTGTCTGTGATGTATCTTCTGTCACAGCATGAGTAATATGAAAATACACATTGCATAAAAGCACTGGTATAATCTACATCTGATTACTGCCTCAGGGAGGGTAATGTGAAGAAAGGAGAGAATGTGAATCCTAAAAGTCAGAAAAAAATTGTCAAAAATAGTTTCTACATGAAATTGGAAAATAAAGTAAAAAAAAAAAGAATTGATACTTACTATCTATCCTAAGATAGAAAAGTTAAAAAAAAAAATCAGCTTTTCACAGAAGTGTACAATTTGTTTTGACCAGAGAAAAGATGCTATTCCATTCTATCAAGTGGATCCCCATGAAGGATCCCTAACAAAAACCCTCATTGGAATGTTGCAAAAGGGCCTATATTAAATGCACCTCACTACCACCTTTTCAATAAAATTCAAGTCCTGACAACTTACACTCACACTTATCTCTGCAAGAAGACTCCAATTCTGCTGTAAACTTGGTCTTATCTCTTGATGATGCTGAATTACATTCTGTCTTGTATTATAATTGTGTGTCAAGGTCATTCTTCCTCTACTAGACCTGTGGGTAGGGATTCTAACTTTTTTATTGCTCACAGCACATAGTCAGCACTGAAAATAATTTCTGCACTCAATAACTGTGTTAACTATTGATTTCAAGGAGAGGACTGGGAGTCAGGGATACAGATGATGGAAGCTAAATGTGAGAGAAAGTGTGAGGTGACATAGAGCTAGACTATGGTGGGATAATAGGTAATGAAACAAAAGATGAAAGTTTGAATGATACCATGGAAAGGCTCTTTCTTCAGTTTAAGAAAGAGTGTCATTCATCTGTAAAAAATTAGGGTTCTTAGAGCCTTGAAGAAAGTTACAGTGGCAGAACTGCTATGGGAACATGCTAGGTATTAGCAAATAATTTATATATATATGTAAAAGGATTTTCAAACAGTATTGAGAATCCAGTTGAAATTAATATGATTATACAGGGTACCAAATCTATATGGTTATATGACTTTCCCCATATTTGCTGGGCATGAGAATGGAAGAAAAAATGTTTGGTGGTGGTAATAACTCAAGTTTAGAACTGACACAAAAGCTCTAGATTTTAGAGGTTTTTTTGAGGGTAACATTGAGTGGTTAGCTATGGAATCCAATTCTTTGATTCTGGCTTATACAGATCCTTTTTTAATTTTTTCAGAGTAAACCATTGACAAGATGGGGCGTCAATTCTCTCATTTCATGATCAGTCACCAATCTCCATACATACAAAAAACATTTAAGCCTTTATTAAATAGTCTCTGAGGTTAGAGGAGATAATGATGAAAAGGAAAGAAGCCAAGTTATCTATCCTCTCACTTCATTTCCTTTCAACATACAAAAAGCAAATAAATCTATACATGAAATAGGATTCAGTGGGCAGGTTGGGGTGAGCAAGGGGGAAGCACTCTCCGGGAGTGGGTCTGCACCCAGGGGTGCTCCAAGACCTGAGTGAGGGGAAGTCGCTCAGAGGGGTTATGCCGGAGCAGCTTAGAGATCAGGTCCTGGGCTCCAGAAGGCATAGATGAAGGGAATTTCAGGTCCACCTTTTAAAGTGGAAAAGGAAAGGGAGAATGAGATATCATTCAAACCAACAGATCTTTATCAGACACCCACACCATTGGAGGAATTAAAAGAAATTCCACAAGACTATCCACTTTTGCCCAATCCAGAATTTATATAACTACAAAAAAGATTTCATCGAATCTTTCCCATTCTCCACTCCCACCTCCTCCCAAGTCATGTGCCACTTTCATCCATACCTTGGTGATCCGTCTATAGGTCTCACTGTGAGAGGAACTTTCGAAAGGAGGATTTCCCACTAGTAGCTCATAGCACAGTACTCCAATGCACCAAAGATCCACCTTCTCATCATGTGTACGTCCTTCAATCATCTCAGGGGGAAGGTAGTCTAAGGTCCCACACATTGTCTTCCTCCTACATTGGGGAAGATGTTGGGCAGTGGTCCCAGAAACAGATGACCATTTTCCTAACCCTTGGCTAAAGCAATGAGGTCATAAAACAAGCACACCTCAAAGGTGTGCTTATCAAAGAGGATAAGAAGAGTTACTACCCTATACCCATATGCTACCTAAGACATATATTCCTGTCCCAGTGTGATTCCTAGTCCCCTTTTCTCTGGTCATACCTAAGAGAGGGGGCATGGACAGACCAGCCAAAGTCAGCAATCTTGAGTTCTCCTCGAAGTCCCATGAGAAGATTCTCAGGTTTAATGTCTCTGTGAATCACTTTCTTCTTGTGGCAGTAGATTAAGGCATCCGCAAGCTCCTCCATGATCTAGGAGCAGATGAGAGAACAGATCAGACAAGAAATCTAACTCATATCCCCACCCCTAGTCCTGAGCTGTGCCTAATACCCATCCTTAATTGCCCCTCAGGAATAACCACATCCTGCCCCCCCAGCACTCCTGGACCGTGGCTGTGCGTAGCTGGTCAAAGGTATGGCTCTTTTGAAGCTCCTTGTAGAGTTCTCCCCGAGGCGCATATTCCAGAATCAGATAAACCCGACGACGATCATGGAAGTAATTATAGAGGCGAAGGATATTGGGGTGCCTGAGAGAAAAGAAGTTAATAATACCAATAATATTTACGTAATGTTAAAGACTCCAGATCATCTTTTTCACCTAGTACTCACTCTTGGGTACATTCCTCCTCTCTCAATCCCACTTTTTAGCTCCTTTCTATGTGTTGTCTTTTCCTACTATAATGTAAGCTCCTTGAAGGCAAAGACTGCCTTTCTTCTTGCTTGTATTTGTATTCCCAGTGTTTAGGATAATGCTTGGTATATAATAAGTGCATAATACATATTTTCTGCTTATCTATCTATCTATCTATCTATCTATCTATCTATCTATCTATCTATCTATCCATCTATCCAGCCATCCATGCTTCGATTTCCTTGACTATAAAATGAAAAGGTTGAACTAGATGATCTCCAAAGTCCTTTTCAGTTCTAAACTCATCATTCATCATCTCCTTTTCTTTTTTACTATACCACACTAGATGGCAGGAAACAAGATATCTAACACAGGGACTAGATCATGTGAGTAATGGGATAAAAGCATTTTCCAATGGTTGATCCCATATTGGGAAAACTTCACTCACTATTGGGACAAATTGATAACAGATTAGTCCACAAACTTATAGGAAAGAGAGAAGAATACAGCAGGACCAATAGAACAGAGCCAAAGACAGGTCCTTAAAGAGAACTATCAGGGTGGAGGAGTAGTAACTGCTAGAAAAATATGGAATAGGTAGATAAAGTGGGATTCAAGGAATAGACTAGGTATGGAGAGGATGAAAAGGAAGAAATAGGGGTACTAGTTCGAAAAAGGAAGATGGGAAAAGGGACAATTTGTAACAGAGAAGGGAAGGTAGTTTTAGTTAAGAAGCCATCCATACCGAAGATGGGACTGGATCTCAATCTCTCTTCGAAGCTGGTGTTCTACACCCTCCTTTTCCATCTGAGATTTGAAGAGAACCTTCAATGCAACAATGAATTGGCTGTTCTTTTCCCGAGCAAGGTACACATTCCCAAACTTGCCCTTGCCTAGGGGCCGCCCAATTTCAAAGTCTTCAATTTTTAAATGACGCCTGATAGAGCAGAGGAATAAAATCAGGTTAGAGGGAGAAGTAGTTGTCTAACCTTCCAAGTCCATCTTCCCTACTGTAACCAGGCCTCTCTCTCATCACAAGGCTCAGAAACTTTTGTCCTCAGCATCCAAGATATACTATCCCTAGATTCTCCAGAGGTTTTATCTCTATCCCCTCAGTGGTGTCCCCTGATCCTGCCCCCCACCACCCCAAGTGTATGAATTCATCCATACTTAAGGATTCAGGCCTCCAACCCTTAGGCTTGGCATACTCACACTGTTTGGTTCGACTTCACATTGCTATTATCCAGTCCTATCCTGCCAGGTAAAGCTGTGAAGATAAAAAGTTCAATAGCCTTTTCCCCACCCTTTTTCTTTTTTGGGCATGAACATCCTCTGTCCAATTGCAAACATCTCACATTGTAGGATTGTGTCCTCCCCCAGCTTGTCACCTTGCACCTTCCCCAAACCCCAAGGTACCTGCTGGCTGGGCACCTGAAAGCTCTAGAAGACCTCTGGAACGATGCATGAGGAGGGTTGCGGAGGGAGTTGCTATCTCTTTCCGGAATATATTCAGGGGCAGGGTATTCAGGCTGGACTGAGGCTGAAGGAAAGGAAAATAAGATTGGGTTTGGGGAATGGGTTAAGAGTGAGATGGTATGTGTTAAGGCAGTTATATACCATCATTCCCCATTACCAGAAGAAAACATACAGAAAAGACAGCATTCTGGTCACTGCAACCTCTATGTGTTCTCTCCTTCCTTCCTTTTTTTTTTTTTTGAAACTCTTACCTTCCGTCTTAGTATAAGTCCTAAGACAGAAGAGCAACAAGGGCTAGGCACTGGGGTTAAATGACTTGCCCGGGATCACACAGCTAGGAAGTGTCTTAAGGACAGAATTGAACTCAGGTCCTCCCACCTCCAGACCTGGCACTCTATCCACTGTGAGCCTTAGCGGCCCTTCCTTTCTTATTTATTAAGATATTCTACAACTCATCCCTGATCTAAAACAGACTTCCCTACCTACCACTAACAATCTTTAACATAGTGACTGGGTAAATAAACACTTTTGTGAGGATTTGAGTTATGCTTTGGGTAGAAGCTGAACTAGATGACTTCAAGACCCCTGTCAACCCTTCAATTCTATAACTAAGATTTAAAGCTGCTGTTCATAACACAATACTTATTTAGATTACATATTTAGCAGGTTAGTTTCATTCTATATAAATAAATAAATATATGTATATATATATTTTAAACCCTTACCTTCTGTCTTGGAACCAATACATCGTATTGGTTCCAAGGCAGAAGAGTGCTAAGGGCTAGGCAATGGGGGTTAAATGACTTGCCCAGGGTCACACAGCTGGGAAGTGTCTGAGGCCAGATTTGAACCTAGGACCTCCCATCTCTAGGCCTGGCTCTCAATCCACTGAGCAAACCAGCTACCCAGCTGCCCCATATTCTATATTTCTTAAAGACAAAATGAAGATATTCTTGGAGAGGCAAATCAAGGAATGAGTTTAGTTGGTTTTATCCTGTGTCCAAAGGCAATAAGAACATCAATTTGTGATAGATCTGCTCATTTCATGTTATTGTGCTCATATGAGCATCTATAAGACCATAAAAACTGTAGCTTATGTGCTAATATTTGTTGCTGAGAATGATATGGTAAAGAAATTCTACAAAGAACTCCAAATTAAATCAATAGGTACTAGAATACTTGGTGACATCAGAGTAAAGGTAATATATCACAAGACGGCAAAAAATTATTTTGGAAAACACGGATCAAGCATATGAAACAAGAATCTCCAATGGGCTAGAACCTTTACTGAAGCCTCACATCTATACATTATGGGTAATGTTTTCAAGAAGAGAGTGAATAGATATTGAACACCGTAAACACCAAATCACATCACAAAGGCGAGCTGCTTATTATGTGGTGGGAGCCATAGTGTGAAAATGTGACCTTTGACTCCACAGTTAATGTAAATTACCTTTAATATAAATAGCAAAAGAAGCTCTAACTATCCCATTGGAAAACTTGCATGTGGCCCTAGGCCAAGCTTGGCATTATGCCTTCTTAATTCTCTTTTTATATAATATTTGGTCTGGCCTAAGGTTGATGTGGAGATGGATCACTGACCTCTTGCTGCCAAGAACTGAGCATTGTGAAGGAAACCCCCATTCCCAATAAAATCTATTTATTTTCATGTTGGCATAGACAGCCACTCTTTCTTCAGTATCTATCTCAGTGTTCTCGCATTATGGTGAGGCTGTCCCTCTGGAGGATCTGCCACTCTACACTTGGCATGATCTGGGCAGAATGGATCTGCTATCTTAACATTTACATGTTAACAGGAAAGGAGTAGTTGCCAACTGGAGCCATTTCTGAATCAACTGTATACAGTTGGAACAAAAATCAGAAAGATGTGACATATAATGTAAGTTATGATACTTCCAACCAGATCTATTAAAAAAAATTATTGGAAAATGAATAAAAGAGAAGTTTCTATACCAATAAAGCTTTGATTTTGTTCATGAAGGTATGCCCTTCACTGATGCACATCCATGTGCACATTTATAAATTTGCCACAGGGGCATAAGGAAGTTTACTAATGTAAATAAAATACAAGGAGATCAAAAGAAGCAAGGGACCACTGCAGCCAGGTTTGAAAAACCTTTGTGAGGAAAATGACAAAATATCATGAGAACTGCTTCATCTAAAGAAAAAGGCACAGTATAGAAAAAAAATTGTAGAAAGCTTGATAAGAGGTCCAATTATGTTAGGTTTAGAGTGCTTAGGGATGAAAGAGGAAGGGCCACAGACAAAAATATTAAAGGTCTGTCAAGATTTCTATTATAAACTATTTTTTTCATCAGTAACAATGAAGCCACTACATTTGGAACTAATACTACAGTCCCCAATGTGTTGTATGTAGAAATAGAAACAGCACTAAAGAAAACCATAGTGGGTAGAGTAGCTACACTAGAAAATCTGCATACATAATAAGAATATCATTGATGAAGAGAACCCAAACAAGCTTTTTTAGAGTCTACTGTAAATATTACCTTCACAGTCATGCAAAATTAGTCAAAGGTGCAGAAAATACAAAATTCCACCCATGATTCAGTAAAGCAAAATGTAGTCTTAAAGATTGTCTACCACCGAGTCATGTATTTTTCTCATGAGATTTTTTCAAAAATAGAAAAACAATGAATTTTGTTTTACCTTTTGATTATCAGTAACTGAACAAAACATAAAATAGAGAAACTCTCAATAAAGATGTTTGTCACTGACATGGAAAATGTCCATTGCAGAGTTGAAATGGAAGGCGAGATTTCCTATAGATGGTGAAGTCATCAAAATGCTTCTTTTTGCAAACTGCATCAAGATCTGGAATACTGCAAACCCTTTAAATGAGATCATTTTAGAATACAGTCTATCTATACACACAATGAATTCACCAAATGAATGAAGACTGTTCATTGTCCAATAATGAATAGATGAAAAAACATTTTTTAAGCATTACTATATATGTGCATACAAATAGAAAAGGAAGATAATCCCTGCTCCAAAGGAACTCCCAATCTAAGTGGTGGAGAGTTTAGCTGAAAGGTGGTAGACAGAAAGACCTGACAGACCTTAAGCAAAACCAAAAGGGCAGAGTGTAATGCCATGGGAAGTCTGTAGAAGAATTCAGTAGGGTAGATGTAAGGCCTGCCACTATCATATGCAGTTAGTTAGACTATACAGCTGATCCTTCAAGGCACACACACCTTTATGAATTGTCCCAAGGACTGAGTAGAAGGAGGACAGTAAACTGATTGTCATTGAGAAATTGTATAGACCTCTTAATGATACTAGGCTTATTTGTTGGAGAAAAAAAGCTTCATCAAAATTCTTCCAATTATGCTCTATAACTGTGAGTCATGGAATACCCTGGTCTTTAAGTAATAAAAGTTAAGTTAATAAAAAAGTTAAGTAATAAAAGTTGAGTTAAAGAGCCAAGGCAATGTGCAATGTAGACACAAATAGGCTGCAATACATTAACAGGAGAAATTATGTTAAGAGAAGAGGTGTAAAAGATTTCAGAGAGATATATAACTAGAAAAGGAAGTAGACCAGTCATGTAGCACAAGATAAAAGATACCAATAGCCTATGCACTGCATTGGCATCCACCAAGGAAGGTAGACTCCTTATGAAGGATCTAGAGCAGGGTTTCCTCACATGGAGTCTATGTATTTTTTTTTAATAGTCTGAAAACTGTATTTCAATTGAATTTGCTTTCTTTGTAATTCTATATATTTTATTGTATTTATTAAAAATAAAAGGAGTCCATAGGGTTCACAAGACTGCCAAAGGGTTTCATGACACTAAAAGGTTACCAACCCTAATTCAGAGAAAAAGCTGGATATGAGTCTCACAAAATGAGAACTAAGAGTTAGGTGAACTGTGAGTTGTATCACCGATCCACTGAAGTATTGCAGTAAGTTCCTACCCCTAACCAACATGCCCCATCCCCAAGCCCCATATCTGTAAATGAAATAGACAAGTAAGGATACCACAAACTCAGATTCTTAAAAAAGAAAGCCGAAAGACAGAACTAAGAAACATTTGCTTTGTAGATTGTCTCAAAGTGATGAAACTTCATTAAAGTAGGCTCTAAAACCCTACATAACCTTTTCAATGAATTTACATTGTACCTAATGACTTAAAGCAACATCAAACACACAAAGAAATACAGATTTCTGGAATTATTGAAAACCCAGAGCTATTCCCCAACTGACTTTTATATGTAAATGTGACCCCTTCAAAATCATGAGTACCCTCTTCTACTAACAGGATAGTATGCATGGTTCTTTTTGGGGTACAGAACTCACATGGGGAGTTCTATAAACCAAGGTCTTATATCTAGTCTTCATTCTTCAAACATATAGCCCTTCAGCCGGTGTGTAAAAGGACAAGTAGACTTTTCACAACATTTGGGCCAATGGCTCTGGTGAATGGGAGGAAGTCTTGTGTTGAGATCATCTCTCTTTTGTCTCCTTACCAATTTAGGGTTCCTGAGAACAAATTATAACCTAGATCTGACTGATGGTTCATTTAACCCAATATTCTTACAGTACTAAGGGATGTCTTGTAAGAAAACCCTTTAAAACATCAAAAATGTTACCTTGAAGGTGAAGACTGTTTTTGTATTTTTGTTTTTTTATTCCCAACAGTACAATGGCTTATATACAGGAGGTACTAAAAAAAAGAAATGATTTAGCTTGTAGTGCCTCTTGTCATATCCTACATACATTCACCTATGTCTGAGTTACAGGCAAAGATCAGAGTTCAACTGCAGAGCTGGATGTTACAAGTTCACCTACATCAGAATGTTCCAACAGGTTGATTTTAACTGGGCAGTTCATTGCAAAGCCTGACCCAGTCAGTTATAGACTAGGAGATACTGCCACACTTTCCCTTTCCCACAGCTTGCTGGCATTTCAAAGCAATAAGCCTTGTTGTGATTTAATCCTTAGACTTGATTGGGGACCCAACTGTTTACATCACATTTTTATTTTAAAAAATCAAATTAAATAAGATTTCCTGAGGCCTTTGAGAGTAGCCCAAGAGTTAGAAAACACTACTCTAGATAACACTACTCTCAGATGTCATATAACTTCCCACAAGTTCCCCTTACCAAGGATGTGCTGTAAGATCCTAGATGGACATTCTCCTTCTCTGACATCTTGTAAAGGAAAAAGGGGTGGAGGGAATTCTGGGTAGGAGAAAGAGATAGAAAATATAATGGATTCAGGAAATCTATATTCCATCTCAGACTTATCCTAACAAGAGTATGACCTTGTAAAAATAATTTCTACTTTTTGGGTCTCAATTTTCTCATCTATCAAAAGAGGGGACAAGATTAGAAAATGATCTTCAAGGTTCCTTCCAACTTTATCATTCTACGATCTATAAACCAAGCCAACTAGTCTTAATAACAATGACATTTACATAGCATTGTACAGGTTAGCAACACACCTTAAATAAACCTTAAATGTTTTCATTTGAACCATCTAACAACTTTATGGCATAAATACTACAAGTTTACAGATTAAGAAACTCAAACTCAAAGTTTAAGTGATCTTTCTACAGACATATAAAACAACTATTAGGAGGGTGGATCCAAAACCAAGTCTCTTATTACACCAAGTACCTCGATTTTTTCATTATCAGACATTGCCTGTTCATTGGGACTGGGGAAAGTCCAGTACTAATGTATATATCCATCTTTCCCTTGGATGGTTCTTTATCCCCACCTTTACTATAGGTAAGAGTATGTAATGTTCCTGGAAGGATGTAAATATTTATTAAGTACCTACCAGGACAGATGCTATTATGATTCCCCACTTTACAGTTAATGTCATTGAGTTAATGTCAACGGAGACTAAGTGACTTGCTATTACACACACACTATTTAATAAAATAAATTATAAATTTAATGGCTATCACTTAACTATTAAATGTTTGAGGCCAAAATTAAACTCAGGTTTTCCTGACTCCAGGTCCAGCTCTATCAATCCATCTAGCTTCCAGAGATGGGAGTGGGGGTGGGGAGGAAAGAATTCCTTTCTCCGGAAGTGTGCCCCACAACCATCTGGGATTAAAGCAAATTCACATCACTAACGACTGTGTGGGTAAAACTGGGCTTTTCTTGAGTCAGAATAGTCGAGAATAGGAAATTCAAAACCTAACCTGGGGCGGAAATGGGCAAACCTGAACCTGGTTCTCCAGGAAGAAAATAATAATAATGAAGAGTAGACGGAGAGAGAGGGAAGGGAGGTGAGGGGAAAGAAGAATGGAAAGAGGTGATAGAGACATGGAAAGAGGAGAGGGGAGGGAGAAAAGGAGAGGAGACAGGCGAAAGAGGAGAAAGAAGGAAGGGGAAGGAGAGGAGAGGGGAGAAGAGGAAGGGGAAAAAAGGGCAGTTGGCATGGCATGGAATGGCCAAATGCAAGTCTCGAGGAACTGCTTTGGAGTGGGGAGAGAGAAGGGCTCTAGGGGCGAGGCCATTGTCCCCTCCTGCTGTTCCCCTCGAAGAAGGGTTGCCTGTCCCCGGACCCCTGGAAAGAGCTCTCCTTGCCTTGGCCTCCATTGCCGCTTTCTCTTCGGGACTCCCGCGCGAGCCGCGAGTCTGTGCCAGGAAAGAGTCCAACGCGCGCTAGGTGTGCGCGCAGCCGGGTCAACAGCCTCTAAGGTCCCGCGCTCTGCTGCCACCCACTTCCCACGCCCTGCCAACGCCAACCCCAACCCCGTCCACGCATGCACACGCACACGCCCACCGTACCGTAGGACTACCTAGAGTACAGGACCAGTCCTCAAAATTAGAGCCACCGCAGTCTGCAAAATCCAGACCAGTCCCAAAGTCGACTCTTTCGAATATCCCACCCTAGCCGTATTGGCTGAGCCTGCAGCCTCTGCTCCGCGCTCATTGGCTGGATCATACAAGGCTCGAAAGCAAAAGAAGAACCCGCCTCCTGGGGGAATAGCTACCCAATGGAGGAGACTGGAGTTCGAAATTGGACTGAGTGACGGAAAAATCAGCCAATTAGAAAAAAACAGACTGGAGTCATTGCCCAAGTTTACCCTTTTCTCTGGATTAACGCTTTAAAAGAAGAGGGAACAACTAGGAAGTTTTATTGTTTCCCAAAAATCTTTCTTAGGGTATGGGTGAGGTTGATAGGACTGAGCTGGTGCTTGTCAAACTATGCTTCTTATCGTGTACAAACGACAGCATTGTAAAGATAAACAACTGTGAAAGAGCTATTCGGATCAATACGATGATCCACGACTATTTTTTAAAAAGCTGTAAAGGACTTATGCAGATTGAAGCATTTTATTTCACTTTATTTTTCTTGTTTCTCCCTGTCCTCACTGCTAATACAGTAATATGTCTTGCGTGACTTCATAATATATATGTATTTGTAGATACATAGTATATATACAGATATAACAGTTATCGTTATATATTTCTTGCCTTCTCAAAGGGGGTGGAGTGGAGAGTGGGAGAAAATTTGGAATTGAAAATTAAAAAATGAAATGAAAGCAAAAATTAAAATCTTCTAAAAATAGTTTTTCCAAGTTATTTTTCTCTAAAAGAAAAAAAAAAGTTTATTCCCATCTCATTTGTTCTGTCCCACCCCCATCCCCCAAAGGTGTTTATGAAAATATGAACAGACTCTTTGGATCTATCACTTTCTAGCAATGTTTTACAATTTAAGGCGTAAGAGAGAATGTTCTGAACTACATTTCCCATGATGCTTTGGGATAGGGGACATATTTCATTTAAGAGAAGCCACCAGGTGTGAGAACCCCCGAAGTTTGAAAAAAACAAGAGATGACAAAGTACAGGAGGTGAAAGGGAACAGAAAGAAACAGTCCCTTTGGGATTTCCCATTCTGGTTTGAAGACGACGGAGTATTGAGTAGAGCAGGCAGTTGAATCCAGCTGATAAAAATAAGGAGGGACAAATGGCCTACGAACATTGCAGAAGCAGCCAGAGGAATAACTAAGGTTTTCCAAGACAATTGGTCATCAGCATAGTCAAGAATTGTTGAGAAATTCTTTACCTTTCCCCTGAATGACTTGAGCGAGTCCTTGTCTTTCAATTTGAGTGGCACAGGAACTAATAAGGAGGCAGCAAAACTGTCTGGGTTCTTTTACCATTATGCTGTAGAGAATCTGGACAGATTCAATTCTAGCTGGTTGAGGATGCATTTGGGACTGATGTGAAAGTGATAGTGAGAGCCCTTTAATATGTTATCTGTTACAATACAATAATTATGTATTCCCTTTGTTGATGAAACCCACAATTGTTTAAAAAGATCTCAAGGGAATCTCAGAAACTGTGGGGGACCTATCAGAGGATCAAAGAATCTTTGGAGAACCTATTTAGAATGATAGAGAATCCCTGGGCTAAAGCAGACTTTCAAGAGAGCTTGATTTTTTGGAGGGTGGGTTTCTATGGCCTTGAGGAAAGGAAAGCCCTTTGGTGGGGCACTAGACAAAGGTTGTGGAAAGGTAAGAACAAGATTCCATTGGTCATAGCCCAGAGAATGAAAAGAGATGATACTCTTGCTATGTGGTGTTCAGTTATATCTGACTTTGTGACCCCATTTGGGGTTTTCTTGGCAAAAATACTGGAGTGGTTTGCCATTCTTTCTCCAGCTCATTTTATAGATGAGGAAACTGAGGTAAATATGGTTAACTGACTTCTCTGAGGTCACACAACTAGTGTTTAAGGCTGAATTTGAATTCAAGTCCATTGCTTTACCATCTAGCTTTCCCCTTATAAGAGTGTGACTGGTGCCAAACTAGCTATTATAGTAAAGTCCACTCAATTCTACTTTTGTTTCCTTTGGTTTTCTCAATGAATGCTAGGAAAATCTCTACCTACAGTTGCAGTAACCTCCTTGGAATACTTAGAGTAGGATGGTAGAGGGTAAAAAAGAAGTGACCTTAACTGAAATCCCTATTACTAATCCCTGTACCTTTTAAAAAAACTTTTATCTACATTTTGATATTATTTATTCCTTCTTTTAAATTAAATGGTCATTCCTCCAGGAACTGATGCAGAGTGAGAGGAGCAGAACCAGGAGAACATTATATACAGAGACTGATACACTGTGGTACAATCGAATGTAGTGGACTTATCTACTAGAAGCAATGTAATGATCCAGGACAATTCTTTTTTTTTTTTTTAATTTAAATTAAACATTATTTCTTGGTTACAAGAATCATATTTTTTCCCTCCCTCTCCTACCCCCACCCTTCCCATAGCTGATGTGCAATTTCACTGGGTATTATATGTGTCCTTGATCAAAACCTATTTCCATGTTGTTGGTGTTTACATTAGGATGTTTATTTGGAGTCTATATCCCCAACCATATCCCCTCGACCCATATATTCAAGCAGTTGTTTCTTCTGTGTTTCTGCTCCCACAGTTTTTCCTCTGAATGTGGATAGTGTTTTTTCTTGTAGATTGCTCCAAGTTGTTCAGGATCACTGCATTGCTACTAATGGTGAAGTCCATTACATTCAATTGTACCACAGTGTATCAGTTTCTGTGTACAATGTTCTCCTGATCCAGGACAATTCTGAGGGATTTATGAGAAAGAACGCTATCCACATTCAGAGGAAGATCTGTGGGAATAGAAACACAGAAGAAAAACAGCTGCTTGATCACATGAGTTGATGGGGATATGATTGGGGATGTAGACTCTAAATGAACATCCTAGTGCAAACACCAATAACATGGAAATAGGTCTTGATCAATGACACATGTAAAACCCAGTGAAAAGTCAGCTACAGGAGGGGGATGGGGAGAGGGGAGGGAAAGAACATGAATCTTATAACCATGGAAAAATATTCTAAATTAATTAAATAAAAATTTCCAAAAATCTAAAAAAAACCAAATGGTTGTTAATAGTAATTTTGTCTGCCTATAAGTTTGCAGTTTAAGATTGAGAGAAGAGAAGATACCCAATTGGAGAAAAGAATTCCCTCACTTTCCAACATTAGAGCAAGTCAATTAGAAAATTTCTCCAAGTTTAGCAGTTTTCTGAGAATATTCTAGCACATAGTAAATAGCTATTGAACCCAGAGAGAAACTAGATAAAGAGATGTCAAAAATAGAGAGATATTGGCATTAACACAAATATTCCTGAGTTCATCTGAGAAGCACTACTTACATCTCATAGGACTTTGTTCTTGTTTTCACGATAATGGATTTTCATGTCATAAGCAAGAGGGTGGTGCAATGGAGGAGTCAGGAAATCTTGAGAAGGAGTCAGGGAATCCTGAGTGTGAAACCTGACTAGCTATATGATCTCGGATGAGTCAAATAACCTCTCTGAAGCTATTTCCTCATCTATAAAATGGGGATATAGCATGGTACCTATGTCATAGGGTTGTTATGAGGACCAAATAAGATAACATAAATAAAGAACTCTGAAAATCTTACAGGGCTATCTAACATTTATTTATATTATTTATTAGTGATATTAGCTATCATTTATAGTGAAACTGCTTAATTTTTTAGGTATGAATTTAGAGTAAGAATGAAGTTCAGCAGATTGAACAAAAACTGAATAGACTTATTATGACACATATATAGATCTTCGCTCCACTGATAAAAATTGAAACCCACTCACCCACTTACTCTATGCCTTCTCATTTTTGAGAATTTTGTCTATGCCCTCTTGTAAGTCTCCCATCTTTCTCTAAGATCTCCAATTATCCCCAACTCTCACCACAAAACCAGCCCACCTCTCTTTATGGTTGGATATCTCTAATGATATATTTTTGCAATTTCTTACAATTGTTTTGGTAATATGCTATAACTCATTTTCAACCTTTGTGAATCTCTCCACTGCCTAGGTGACTCACAATTGTGATTCTTAAAAAAAAAGGCAGAAAGAAAGTGAAATATAGCATGTTTCAGTCTACATTCAGATTCCATCTGCTTTTTCTTGGAGGGCAGTTGGTATTTTCCATCATGAATCTCTAGGATTTTCTTGGATCACTGCATTGCTGAGAATAACTAGACCATTCACAATTTTTTGTCAAAAATTTTGTCACCACTGTATACATGTTCTTCTGTTTCTGCTTATTTCACTTTGCATCAGTTCATGTAAGTCTTTCCAGATTTTTCTGAAATCATTATTTTTCAAATTTCTTATAGCACAATAGCATTTCATCACAACCATATAACAGAGCTTCTTCAACCATTCCCCAATTGATGGACAACCCCTCAATTTCAAATTCTTTGCTACCACAAAAAGAGCTTCAATAAATATTTTTGTACAAATAAGTCATTTTCCCTTTTTAAAAAAATCTCTTTGGAAGAGATGTAGAAGCATATATAATGATATATTATCTCTATGTATAATGTATTTACATATAATGTATATGTGATATATAACACATATATGTAAACTTTAAAGCACCATATAAGTAGCTTTTTTAAGTAAATGGTTCACTTTATAAATAGTTTAATTCATTAAAGTGCTATATAGTTTTAATTGTTAAAATTAAATTATTATTTATAATAAGTTATTATCATTACATTCTATTGGGGAAAGCTGAGGATTGATAATGAGAAATATGCTGAATTCTCTTCCTAGCTATGTGATCTGGGTCATTCACACTTTTGTGGAGAATATTGAACATGGAGCCAGAAGAATTTTAGTTGAATCCTGATCTAGCAGGTTCATGAGCTTGTTACAATCTGTAAGGATGATATTAGAATATAAGTATTGTTTTATTAGTTTAGGGATAAAAAGTAAAGTGGCTGACTTGAGAAAGAATTGGATTTTGAAGCAGAGCTGAGAGAACATGTTAATTTCAAATGCTGACAGTTATAACCACTTTTCTGGGTCAATTACTCACTCTGGCAGTTAGGAGTTGGACTCTGGCAACAGGCAGAGACACACTCTCAGAGACTCTTTCTCAGGGCTGGAGGAGGTAATATCTTTGCCTCTCTCTCTGTCTGAGGGAAAGACCTGAAGGAGCTTAGTGTTTTCCTTTCCCAACTTGGAAACATTATTGACTATCTATTGCAGTTTTTATAGATTGATTTAACTCTGAGAAGACAAAAGAAAAGCCTGTTTTTTGATTTGGACTTTGAGTCTGTTAAGCCTCAGAGTCCTAACTTGATTCTTGTTGAGACTCAATCAGCTAGCCTTTGCTATTTTATAATTGAAAGGTGAAGTTAAGAATTATAAGGATAATAGTGGTGGTGGTGGTGGTAGTAGTCTCTCAGAAGCCGAGAATGAAGATTGTCTTTGTGCATGTGTGCACAAAGATACTTGTGCATGAAAGAGATTTAAGTGGAAAAGTCGATGCACAGAGACAGTCCCACTCTCTTGGCGTTGGAAGCCTGGGTCCAGTGGCACGAATAGTTTTATTTATATAGTATAAATTTGGGTTAGTCAGATCAGAGAGGATTAGTGTAGCCTGTGAAACACAGGAGAAGCGGTTCCTTGCAGAACCAGGGAGTTTATTTGGGTGGATTTAGAATCCCTTAGAATTAGAAATCCTTTTTTATCCTTATATATTTCAATAAATATTTTATTTTTATAACACCAATTTATTTGGTACAATGTCATAATACCTCAGTACTTTTAATTTCCTTGACTGTAAAATGAAAGGGTTCAACTTCAAGGCTCCTTGTAAGCTCTAAAAATATAGTTATGAAATATGAGAGAAACACATATGTCCTAGGTTGTACCAATAAGGGAATGATTTTGCATAATTTTGATGCTACTGATTTATGACAACAAAATTTCTTCATACAAACAATAACAGTAACTATAACTCCCTAACTCCTATATAGCTATATAAAATTTATATATACGTACATATCAATGTATATTCCTACGTAAACACGTGTACTTATATTTGTATGTGTGTTGGATTTGGATAATGGATTTGGATAATCCAAACAGTTGTTTGTACTACCGTTATAACCTTTATCATATACCATATGCATCTCTTCTCCCCCAAACAGACCGTCAGTCCCATAAGGTTTGCCTTCAATCATTTTTGCATGAGTCCCTGACAGCGAACATGTGCTGGAATAAGAGGAAGTCATCCTTCGGAATGGGTCTCGATTAGGGCCTCAACACCTCCCTTTCGGTCTCTGCACTCTTCAGTCAACTCCAGGAAAGGGTATTTTTTGTTAGACTCACTAGTCCCCATTCTTCTCCGGAGAAGTAGACAGTCAGTCTAAGAAAACCCGAGCAGTGCTAGGAGCATCGGCAATAGACCCCCAAGCTGGGATCATGGCAAGGGGCTAGAATGGAAGGACAGAGGTAGCTGGGGTTCAGGAAAGGGGACTTTGACACTGGGACCCCAGGCTAAGGAAGGTTGCTTGTATCGTGTCCGGGGACTGATTAGGACGTCTCAGGACGCTAAATAGGTCAAGAAGAAGTGCACCAGCGAGATCAGAGTTTAGGGGGACGACCCAGAGGGAAAGAGAAAGCGCTCAATTGAGGGGAACTCGGGGAGGAGTTGAGGATCCCTCCCCTCCTTCCAACTTCCCTAACGCTATTTCCTGGGAGGAGCTGCAATCTAGAGACGGAGTTTAAGAGCCTGATGTCCTCACTAAGAATTCCCTGGCGCTGAAACATTGGCCTTATCCAAAAACCTTAGAAACACATTCCCCCAGCTAAAGCATGCATACCACACGCAGCCTCAGAAGTTTCTCTAAGGACCCACCATTTTGTCGGCTCGTTGGTCTAGGGGTATGATTCTCGCTTCGGGTGCGAGAGGTCCCGGGTTCAAATCCCGGACGAGCCCACTTTTGAGATTTTACTTTTTAATAGACTCAAGAGAAACTGAAAAAGTCTACTTTACCGTGAACACTAAAAAAAGGAGAGGGGAGGGCAATGACACTCACTAAGTACACATTTGAGTTTAGTGGCCCCTCGAATACAAATATATGAAAATAAGTAAGAGATGTGGGTAGGAATGGGGAAACGTTTTTAGCATTAGCAAAGTCAGGGAGGTAGAAATCTAAGTGACCTCTCCAGAGATAGTGAGGGGCAGAGAATTACAGAGGTCCTGGAATAGTAAAAGATAAAGTTGGATAAGTTACCTGAAGTCAGATTGTGATTAAGTCCTAAATGTCAGACTAAGGCTATTGGGCTTTACTTATTCTCTGGTTGTAGAACCAATTGGACATTAAAAACAAAACAAAACCCTTACCTTTGAATGGATACTGTGTACTGGTTTCATGGCAGAAGTGGGATAAAGGCTAGGAAATGGAGGTTAAATGCTAGAGTCACATAGTTAGGAACTGTCTTAGGTCAAATTTGAACCTAAGACTTTCAGTCTCTGAGCTGGCTCTCAATCTACCTAGCTGCCCTCCAATTGGACATTTTTAAACCAAAAGGATAATATATGAAATCAACATTTTAGGAAGATTAATCCAGATAGTTCAAGATCTCACCATCCTTCACCTTACATATTCTATCTTCTTGACTTTTATTTTTTTTATTGTTTTTAAAACTATTATCTTCCGTCTTAGAATCAATATTAAGTATTGGTTCCAAGGCATAAGAGCAGTAAAGGCTATGAAATTGGTGTTAGGACATAGGACCATACAGAGAGGAAGTGGCTGAGGATATATTTAAACTCAGGAAAATGAGGTCTTTCTGATTTCAGATCACTGTGCCACCACTGTTTTAGAATACTTTTTTTGTAGAGGAGGTTAGGTGGCATAGTTGATTTGGAGTCAGGAAAACTTCAGATTGTGCCTTTGCTTCTTACTAACTGGGGAGCCCTGGGCAAGTTACTTAACCTCTGTCTGCCTCAGTTTCATTATGTGTAAGATGGGTAATTTCTCAGAGTTTTAAAGCTCTTTGCAGACTTTAAGGCATATAAATGCTATCATTAATATCTATTCATGCAGACTATTGTTAATCAGCTATTATTAAATTTCTATCCATAGAGTCATTTTTAGTTCACAATGCTTATATCAAAGATAACATGGTTTTCAGTGTTAGGCAGAGAAGAATTTCAGGCATTCTTCCCCAACCACTATCACCACAGGAGTCCAGTAACTGGCTGTCCTTTACCCCACATCATACACATTCAACCCTGTACTCTGTTTTGCCCCACCTCTCCTTACCCGACAAACTTAAAAAATATTTTATTCTATTTTCTTTTCAGTACCTAATTCTCTCCTTCACCCACTGAGAAGGTAAGAAAAATAATTACAAATAAGGTCATGCAAATATAGTCATGCAAAACAAATTTCCACATTAGCTGTGTTCCAAATAAAGAAGAAAAAAAAGAAGTAGAAGAAAAGATATTTCAATCTATATGGTGAGTCCATCAATTCTCTATCCAGAACTGTATAGAATTTTTAAAGCATTATGAGTTCTTTGGAAGTCTGTTTGGTCATTGTGCTGACTAGAATTACTATGTCTTTTTAAGCTGGTTTTCTTTATAATAATTCTACTACTGTATAAATTGTGTTTCTGATTTTGCTTCTATCACTTCTATCACTTTGTATCAGTTCATACAAGTTGTCCCAAAATCATTCCAATCATTAACCTGAGCTTATGTAGAAGTACCTAATTTTAGTTGGATGTCAGGAGGAAATGTTTTGATTAACATAATCCACACCCTTCATTTGATTTTTTAAAAATAATAAATCTCAGATTAGTGGAATTCATAGGGAAATTTTTTGGGGGGGCAGTGCTTCTATGTGTCCCTTACTTTCCTTTATAACATAGAACAACAAATGTCAACAACTTGTTTTCTAACTCTTGAAAATTTGACTATTTCTGCTTTTGCAGTAAGGTAAGGAGGATCAATTAAGAAGGATTTAATTTCCAGAGATTTAGAAATT
The DNA here is from genome assembly GCF_027887165.1 of Monodelphis domestica. Lineage (NCBI taxonomy): Eukaryota > Metazoa > Chordata > Mammalia > Didelphimorphia > Didelphidae > Monodelphis > Monodelphis domestica. The sequence goes on from NC_077228.1 coordinate 257,969,452, forward strand.
GAAAGAGAAACTGTTCAGAGACACTGTGGGTAGCAAGAAAACAGAGAAGGACCAAGGGCCTGTCAAATCTAGTGCCAGGGAGAGTTAAAAATAGTATAGTAGTAGTCTCTCTGTGACCCAGAATGACAATTGTCTTTGTGCGTTTTCATCTACGGTGTACCCTCATATGGCTTTGAAGTCCAAAGACTGAGGCACAAAGTTTGTGGCACATGGGGCATGGGACGCCAGTTGTTACGGGAGGTGCAGTTGTGGCCTGGTGTCGGCGTTCATGCACAGTGGCAACACGTCGACGTCATTCATCTTCAAAACCATGGCATGGTTAATGTGGGTTCACCAGCTGCTTCTGACAGAGGCAGCGAGTTCTAGTTGCTTTGGTGTAATGCCAGCCCACTTCAAGTTTGACTTTAGCTGATCCTTGAATCTTTTCTTTGGTCGGCCTTGTTTCCTGAGTCCAGCTGACAGTTCACCATAGAATACCTGTCTTGGTATTCGCTGTGGGTCCATGCAGATGACGTGTCCAGACCATCGTAGCTGGGTTTTGAGGACCATGACTTCGATGCTGGTGGAGTTGGCTCTGTCGAGGACTTCCTAGTTGGTGATTCGGTCCTGCCATCGGATCCTCATGATTGACTGGAGAGAGCGTTGGTGGAATTGCTCCAGCTGTTTCATGTGCTTTCGTACAGTGTCCATGTCTCGCAACCTTACAGGAGCGAGCTGAGGACCACTGCGTTGTACACTTTGAGCTTCGTTGCAGTGCTTACACCTCTGTGTTGGAGGACTTTGGAGCGTAGCCGCCCGAGTGCCTGGCTGGCCTTTTGGATCCTGGCATTAATTTCGTGGTCTAAGGACCCGTCGTTGGCGATGGTGCTGCCCAGGTACTTGAAAGTGTTGACATTAGAAAGCTGTGTGCAGTCAATAGTTATGCATGACTGGTTAGTTGGCCTCCCTGGTGCAGGTTGGAACAGCACCTCTGTTTTGCTGAGGCTGATAGTCAGGCCAAACAGTTTTGTTGCTGTGGAGAACCTGTCCACAATGGTTTGAAGATGATTTTCTTGGTGGGCCATGAGAGCACAGTCATCTGTGAAGAGAGCTTCCAGGATGAGTCTCTCTGTTGTCTTTGTTTTTGCAGTCAGGCGGCGAAGGTCGAATAGTGAGCCATCCAGTCGGTATTTGATGTAGATGCCCAGATTTAGATCCATCACAGCATGTCATAATACTTGGGTGAAGTATAGGTTGAATAGTACCGAAGCGAGGACACAGCCTTGTTTCATGCCATTGGAGATGCTGAAGCGATCGGAAGTCTCTCCACCAGATAGGACTTCCCCAGTCATGTCGACAGGAAAGAGCTGGATCAGTTTGACAAATTTTGCAGGGCAACCGAGCTTGCTAAGGATCACCCACAATGCGTCCCTCTTCACTGTGTCGAATGCCTTCCTCAGGTCTATGAAGACAATGTAGAGACTCAGGTTCTGCTCAAGGCATTTTTCCTGCATTTGCCTCACCATGAAGACCATGTCTATGGTGCTGCGATCTGTTTGGAAGCCACATTGTGATTCAGGCAGGTTCTGCTCTGAAACAGATGACAGGAGCCTGTTGAGTATAACATGGGTGAGGATCTTTCCAGTAGTGGAGAGTAGTGAGATGCCTCTCTTTAAGAAATTTTATATCTTTTAACATTCCCTCCCTTTCTTTTTCTCTCTCCCTCCCTCCCATGTTTTGGCTTTCAAAACCTTTGCTATTTTCCCTCAATTCAGCATAAAGTATTTCAAGTAATAATGACAAATTAATCAATTAATTAATATTTAATAAGTGCCTCCTATGTGCCAGTCACTGTGCTGGGTACCAGGAAAATTTAAATAAAAAGGCAAAAGATAGTACTTATCTATTCAGTCTAATACGGGAGTTAATATACAAATATATCACCCTCACCAGTGAAGTACTTTCATCCCAAATCTAATAGCCAAACATTTAATTAAGTAAAAAAAAAGGTAATAATTCAACCTATAACCATTCTTTGTTTCCCATATGCAAATTTTTACAACCTCTTGTAAAACTCTAGAAAGATTCAAATCTAATCCCTCCAGCAATTGGAGTATCTCTGAACTCTTGTTTTAAAAACATTTTGAGTTCAGTGTCCTTTGCTTCATGGAGTTCTGGGGGCAGGTAGAGATCTCTTTAGATTCATGGAAGATTCTTGCTCAGATCTTGGTATTTCTGCAATTCAGGAGTGAAAACAGTATTATTTAATAATCCATGCATTCTATTATCTAACTACTGCCAATCTCATCTGGGAATTACCTTCCTTTTCCACCCTTTCTGGGCACCCAGCATGTTAATTACGATTTTCTTCAGATTTCTAGCCAGTCAGTCTGGTGACACAGTCCTAAGGCCAGATCAAAGTCTCTTGGTAAATAGAGGCCTTGAAAGTTATTCTAATTTATTCTGATGTGCCCAGGACATTAATTTATATATATACATATATATATATGCATATATATATTTTTTTAAATTTATTGATAAATTTTGGAGTTTTTTTCTCCTTTTCTAGTTTTTCTTTTAAAATATTATTATTATGTGGGATGGCTTTCAGAGAAGGGAGGTGAGATACTGAGGAAATTTTTGATGAAGTAAAAAAACCCGAAAGCTATCAACAAAAATGTATTGTAAAAAATAAATTGAGTATTGTTAAACCATAAAAAAAACAAGCAGTCCCAAAGAAGAGATGGGGAAGACATCTTTCCTACTCCTTTTGTGGTCACTGGATGTGAAACATAGTATATGCCAGATTTTTTGATGAGTTTATTGGTTTTGCTGAATTTTTTTCTCCCATTTAAAAAAAAAAATCTTTTTTTGTTGTTTAATGAGGGTTGACTCTCTGAGAGAGAGGAGGAAGGGATACAGGATGAAATCTAGGCAAAAACAAATGAATAAAAATCTCTTTATAAAAAAAGGAATTGGCTCAGGAGACTAAAGGCTCCAGTCATTGACATAACTTCCCTCCACCCCCACCTCCCACCCCCAAAGCCAGAGGAAGTTCCAGCTGCTTCCCCATTGTGGACAATCCAAGAGGCAGGAAATCAAATAAAGTCCGTATATTTGTTGAGAATCTTTTTCTTGAGTATTTCTTTTTTGGTAGTGTCAAATGATCTATGAGTGTTTCATTTTGTTCCAGTTTTAGCCCTGAGTAACTGTTTCTGGCCTGAGCTACCACCTTCCAGCACAGACCTCACAAGGCTGTTGTGAAGATCAAGCCAGATGATATTTGTAAAGTGCTTTTTAGTACAGTGCCTGCCACTTGTCTGTAGAAATGCTTATTCTTTTCCTCCCTCTCCTCCAACCTAACTTTTAAAAATAATTTCCATATTCTGATTTTTCGCTTCAGTTTGAATTTGGAGTTAGTTACATTTTTCAATGTAAAAAAAAATTAACTTTTTCTTTCACATTACATTTTCAAATATGTTCCCAATTCCAGTCATTCATTCTAACAAAGAATATAAAAGGAGGGAAAAAAGCAGTTCAACAAAAATTATGGCTACATTAATAGAATCTGTCAGTATATTCATGTTCCACAGCCATGCTCTCCCACTTCTGAAAGAAGAGAAGGAAGTACTTTTTAAATATACAGTTTAAAATAATTTACCTGATTTGTAGTTAGAGAAAATGATGGGATGGGGATTAGATAATCTCTGAGGTTCCTCCCAGTTCTGGTTTGCTGTGGCCCCCTTTTGTCTTCTCAGACTCAGACCTTCCCTGTGTAGGGAAGAAGTGATTTGTATAGTACCCAATAAACCCTCTAGCAAGATCACAATATCACAGATTTAGAATGAGAGTCTCTGCTCCTTGAAATCTTGAACCTTGAAAATATATAGCTGAAAAAGAAGTTGGGGCCAGGCATGTTTAATTATGCTGGTACCCAGGAAAAGTAAACTGAATTATAGGAAGGCCTACTACATCATATTAGGTGCTCTAGAAGGATTTATGAGAGGACATAATGGGTTATCATTGTACAGACAGAGACAACCCTGTTGCTGGTTTGTATATAATATAGTGAGTGCACAGTATAACCCCAATCTCCAGCTCTCTCCAGGCTCTCTTCCTGGAGTGAAGATGCTTTGATTACCCCACCTCTATCCACACTGGCAGACTGGAATAGTTCCATAGGTGGGGAGAGTGGTCATTCAGTTATGACTCACTCTCAGGGTGCAACATTATGAAAGGAAAGAGGAGAAGACATATTTATTGGTCATTACTAAGGATCCTAAATTTTCCAATGGTATCCTTCCTATTTAATCAAGTCAACCAAGATAACTTCAGCAACTTTTTTTTTAAACACTCACCCTCTGTCTTAGAAACCCCAGGTCATATAGCTAGAAAGTGTCTGAAGTCATATTTGAACCCAGGACCTCCCTAGACTGGCTCTCTATCCACTGAGACACTTTGCTACCCTCACTCCACCCCACCACTAACATTTTTATTTGAATCTTTACCTTTTGTCTTAGAATAGACACTAAGTATCAATTCCAAGGTAGAAGAGCAGTAAGGGCTAGGCAATGGAGGTTAAGTGACTTGCCCAGGGTCACATGGCTAGAGAGTGTCCGGTGTAAAATTTGGACACAGAACTTTCCATCTCTAGTCTGGCTCTCAATTCCCTGAGTCATCTAGCTGGCATCCAACCCCACCCCCTACCACATAAACTAGGGGTGGGGGAGGAGTCATAATATGCTGAGGTGAGTGGGCATAAATATTTATAGAAATCTAGCAGTGAGTCACAAGAGCAAAAGAAATTCTTGTCTTCAGGGCATCTCTCAAGTTAGTTTAGGGAACAGTATGTATTTTCAATGAAAAAGTTTCCACTTAATTGTATAATAACACATGTATGACCTATATTATATTGCCTGTGTTCTTGGGAAGTAGGAATGGAGAGGTGGAAGGGAGAGAACATGGATTGAAAAATGTCTGAAAAGAATTATTAAAAATTGTATGAATACAACAACAAAAAGTTTCCACTTAAACTGGGTTCTGAAAAGTTATCCAAACCAGCTCTGTGGTTTTGAGGAATTTCTTTCTCTGGAACCACAGAGGAGAGGGCTGCAAGTGGTGCTGGGATGGAAGGGTGCAGGGGACTGGGGAAGGGGGGGAGGAGAGGTTCATTTTTAAAAGCTGTGGGTGGCACCAAAGAGAAAGGCAGTTTCTCTAGGATTCTATTTTCTCTAATCAGCAGCCAGCATCAAAGCTTTCCTCCAATGAAATCAGTTCTCAGCACTAATTGAGGAGGTTAAACAACTATCAGTTGGGGGATGCTTATCTGTGCTTCTCACTGCCATTGGTTTCAGTGCTCTGTATATTCTGTTCTTTGGAGAGAATGCCTACCCAGATGAGAGAGCACCCAAGATGGAATTGCTTGCCAGGGCTGAGAGAGCCAAGAGAAGGATGTGTGTGAGAGAGACAAGTTGGATCATATAACTTAGAAAAACATGTGTGGAAATTTGTTATAACATGTAATAATAAATAAACTAAATTTTTTTAAATTAAAAATTAAATTAAAAAAAAGAAGAGGATGACAAGCAGCATCAAAAGCTGCAGAGAGGACAAGAAGGATGGAGATTAAGAAAAGGTTTAAAATTAAGATAGTAAAGCTACTCCCTCTTGGATGACCTTCCTGAGGGTAGAGCCACCCTTTTCTAGGATTTACTTTCATTGAACCTCAGAAGTTTGACTTTATCTTAGTTCTTTTTTTTTTTTTTGTTCTTAGAAAGGGGTAGCTAGATGACAGAGTGCTGGTCCTGAAGCCAGGAAGATCTGAGTACAAATTTAGAGTCTCAGAAGCTCCCTAGCTGCGTGACCCTGGCAAGTCACTTAACTTCTGATTGCATGAGAAAAAGATCCAGAGGAGAGAGAAATTGCAAACCTATTCCGTTATCCTTGCCAAGAAAACTATGAGTAGCTTCAGTTTACACTGTCTATATCTTATTCGTGCTACAAAGTAACTGTCTGTATGTTGTCTCTTTCACTGTGTGAGTTCCTTGAGAACAAGGAATAGTTTTTATTTGTTTGTTTGGTTTTTTTCTTTCTTTGCATCTCCAACAGTTAGTATAGTACTTGGAACCTAGTAGACTTTTAGTAAATACTCGGTGCCTGACTGACTGAAGAACTCCCCCCCTCCCCCCTACTCGGTCTAGCCTTTCCCTGCTGCCATCAGCTCCCTAATTTTTGTTTTCTCTGCAGAAATAATCACAACTTCTAACTTTCCCTGTTTCTTTTCTTCACTTTATTTTCCAGGCACTCTCCTCCCCTCTTTGAAGTCAGGTGCTGGAACCACTGCGGGCTACTGAGAATAGTATATTTTGGTCATTCTCATCCGACGTTTTTAAAAGGAGGATTAGAATTTGTGATCCGTTCCTAAAATGGCCCGGAGGACCAGGAAAGGAGGGGATGGCAATCAGCTGCTGCACACACGAGCACGCACTGGCGTGCACGACTCTTTTTCCCAAGGCTGAGCCTAGAAGGTCGACAGGGCTGGGAGATTCGCAGCGGGGACAGTGTCCCTCTAGGGGTAGAGCTTTCGTTACAGAGGCGCTAGTGCACGCGTGGGTCCCCTTTATAGCAGTACCTACTGGACTTCGATTAAATAAAGAGCCTAGATCAGATGAAGCAGGACTTGAGAAATTCCACACCCAGACCTATGAACGCTTACTCTCTCTTTCCATATACTTGAATGAGAGAAGGAGCCGCTGTGGCCTCGTGGCGCAACGGTAGCGCGTCTGACTCCAGATCAGAAGGTTGCGTGTTCAAATCACGTCGGGGTCAAAATTTTTGGCCAGACTTACTTTCTCCCAAAGTTAGGTTTCTTTCTTCCTTGTTATTTGTTTGGAGGGCTTCTGAGCCCTTTGAAATTAAACCTCCTGCCTAATAGGTTATGATGCTGCATATAAGATAGAAAGGTGCAACCAAATTTACTCTTCTGAATCCAGTTCTTTCCCCTTTCTCTTTTTGAGATTGAATAGATATTTATTAAGCCCCCTACTGCTTGCCAGACATTATGCTATGCGTAGAGTTCCTTCCTTGAATGTCACTTTAAAAAAATACCTTGTAAGATGACTGTCAAAGCATCACAGTCATTTCTGAACACACCTCATATTCCACCCCATGTGTCCTATGTACCCTTTCTGAATCTTCTCTTGTAACAAAGCAAAACAGTTCAGCAAAATACAACCAATAAAACAACAGCTTCTTTTGATCATTGTTTAACCACTCTATCTTCCTGGACATTTTTCCCCGGGCTTGCCAGACTTTGCTCTCCCTTGGCTCACGTCCTACTTATCTGACTTCTTTTCCTTCTCCTTTGCCGAATCTTCATTGGTATTCTACCTCCTAATTATGGCAGTGTCAGATAGGTTTTTTCCTGGGCTCTCTTCTAATTTCCCTTTGTATTCTTTCCCTTTGTAACTTTAATAGCTCCCAAGGGTTCAATTTGTATCACTAAACAGATGATTGCCAGATCTGTTTATCCAGCCACAGCCTCTACCCCTAGCTGGAGACTGCCTGTTGGACATTCCAAACTGGTCCCGTGGGGGTCTCAAATTAAGCATGTCCAAAACTCATTATTTTCCCTTTCCCCTGAACCTCCCTATTTTTGGTCAGGATGCCATTATCCTTCCCCCAAATTCAAAGTTGTGTTCAATTGGTCACTCACTCTTACTTCATATATATCTTGGAAACAGTTGGATGGTGCAGGGGATAAAGCATTAGCCCTAGAGTCAGGAAGACCTGCCTCAGATACTTACTAACTTTCTGATCTTGAACAAATTACTTAACCTCTGTTTGCCTAGTGTAAGGGAATCAACTAGGTAGCTCAGCAGATAGAAAGCTGAACCTAGAGACAGGAAGATCTGAGCTCAAATCCTTGCAGGAGTGTGACCCTGAGCAAGTCACTTAACTTTTGTTTGACTTAATCCACTGGAGAAGGAAATGGCAAACCACTCCACTATTTTTGCTCAGAAAATCTTAAAGGCAATATTAGTGTGATATAATCTACCAGTTCACAGAAGTCACATATACAACTGAACAATAGTCATGAACTGGGAATGAGGATCTAGTCAAAGACTTACATGTTAGCTTCTTCCCTATGGAGTGGTAGAGTGAAGAGGATTTGGATCCTGAAGACTGAGTCTGTTTTCTCTTCTGCTTTCACCAACTCTATCCCACTCCTTATGCAGGCACAAGGCATCAATCTTCACCAGTGAGGGGAAAGGCCTCCCATATAAATGGGTGTTGGGACGTGGGTTACATTTAATAATGCCAAAAGAGAAATAATAATAATATCTCAGGTACTCATATATAGAACAAGTGTAACAATAATAAATATATCATACTACCTACATAAACTTGGGCCATATTCTCCCACTTGAAAGGGTTAAAAATAAAAAGGTTGGACTAAATATATAAAAATGTGGTTGTCAGAAATTATTACTCAAGTCAGAATTACTTTATAGCTATTTATTTGTAAAATAGAGGAAAAGAGTGAAAGTTGAAGTGCCCCATAAATTGATCCCAAAGATGAAACAATAACCAACAATGTAACACACAAGAGGGAGTTTATTTAAGCAAACTGCAGTTTGGGTTCAGCACTAAAAATGGCTGGCCCCGAGTCTGGGACTTGCAGGCTTTTTATACACTTTTGTGGTAGAGAGTTCAGAGGAATTCCTGCGGTGGGGGGAGTGAACAGGAACTCCTGGGGCTGGGGTCTTTATCAGTTAGGGTCCTTATCAGTTCCTGGAGGGGGGGGTTCAGGAACTCCTAGGGCTGGGGTGTTAATCAGTTCCTAGCACATTCCAGGGTGCGGTAACTGATTCTTCAGTAACTTGACTGCAAGGGCTCTAGGGGGTCAGGGAAGGGGTAAAAAGGGGTTTGGGAGCTGGCTCTTCAAAGTAAGGAAATGGGAGAGAGTAGATAATTACTGTGGCCTGGTTTGAACCAGGCAGGGCTTCAGAGGCCCCAGCAAAGGGGACCCAGAGGCAAATTAAACAAGGGTTTTAGCCACAAGGTCTCCTCCAAGATGAGGAGTCTCTCTGGAGGCTAGTATCTCCAGAAAAGCCAGGTAAGGGAGTCAGCCTTTTTCACTCACCCACGTGGTAGTTCTAAGGGAAAATTGAAGAGCAGTCTGAGGTCCCAAGCTGGAACTCCTTCAAGGTCAAGTTCCAAGGTGAAAGAGCTGGTCACAAGAAGTTCTTGCCACTTTTAAAGATCCTTTCTTTCATTACTTCCTGTGCCTTCCTTCTACTTTACATGGATCAATTACAGCTAAAGCTTTGCTTAGGACTGCCCAGGGATCAACCAGTCGATTCTGATTTGTCACTTGCTATAGCACATGTGAGTCACAGACCTCTCCATCCTTAAGAATAAATGGGTTGGATCCAGCCATAGCACTGCTGGGTTTGTACCCCAAAGAGATAATAAGGAAAAAGACTTGTACAAGAATATTCATAGCTGCGCTCTTTGTGGTGGCCAAAAATTGGAAAACGAGGGGATGCCCATCAATTGGGGAATGGCTGAACAAATTGTGGTATATGTTGGTGATGGAATATTATTGTGCAAAAAGAAATAATAAAGTGGAGGAATTCCATGGAGACTGGAACAACCTCCAGGAAGTGATGCAGAACGAGAGGAGCAGAACCAGGAGAACATTGTACACAGAGACTAATACACTGTGGTATAATCGAACGTAATGGACTTCTCCATTAGTGGCGGTGTAATGTCCCTGAACAATCTACAGGGATCTAGGAGAAAAAACACTATCCATAAGCAGAGGACAAACTGTGGGAGTAGAAACACCGAGGAAAAGCAACTGCCTGACTATAGCGGTTGAGGGGACATGACAGAGGAGAGACTCTAAACGAACACTCTAATGCAAATATTAACAACATGGCAATGGGTTCGAATCAAGAACACATGTGATACCCAGTGGAATCACGTGTCGGCTACGGGGGGGTGGGGGGGAGGAAAAGAAAATGATCTTTGTCTTTAATGAATAATGCATGGAAATGATCAAATAAAATACTATAAAATTAAAAAAAAATAAATATTATATGGATAGGTTAAAAAAAAAGAATAAATGGGTTGGATAAGCTTCTGGTGAATAAATCTAAAAAAGGGGTAGTAAAAACTAAAAAAGAGTTAATCCCATCTTTACACACTAGCATATTCAGTGTCTGTGAAGGAGAGTGGGAAAACACAGAGACCTGCTAAAAAGACACATGAGTAAGGGAAATCCATATACTCAGAGTAACTCACCGTTCTAGAAATATAAACTTCAGTGTTTTCTTTTTGTCTGATAACTATTCATAAAAGTGTTGTAATGTATGTAGCCCTCTGCTGACTTGTCCTCTGCTTGCTGTGTATGACATCTCAGCCAAACTAGTTGATTGATTAGGTGACTTCTCTGATTCTTGATTCTCTACTTTTAAGCTAATGTCTCTCCTCTTATCTTACTCAGTTCAGACTCTAGGTCATTTCTGTGAATGACTTCACCTTAATTTGTGGTTAATGTACTCATTCTCATCTTCAATACAGAATCAGATAAACTACACTTGCCCCATGATCAGAGAACATTTTTGGTGTTCTCTGCATATTACTGCAGTATATTGCAACTTGTCACATTTAAAATTTAGCAACAACTGTGTTCTAAATTAGAGCAACTGTTTGTCTTAGAACTTTAAACAGACAAATAAATGCCATAGCAGACTACTCAGCAACAAAGATCTCCATATAAAATGACAGTACATTAAAAAGACGTTATGGAATAACTAGGTAGCCTAATGGATAAAGCCAAGGCCTGGAGTCAGGAAAATTTGACCTCAGATACTTCCTATGTGACCCAGGGCAAGTTACTTGACCCCAATTGTCTAGTCCTTTGCTGCTCTTCTATCTTAGAACTGATACTAAGACAGAAAATAAGATTTTTAACAAAACAAACAGATCAGTCACAAAAAGACATTACCATACATACCTTTTACTCCCATTTAGACAGATAGTCAACAATCACTTGCTTTGTACCAGCTACTGTGCCAAACCATAGAAAAAAGTATAAACAAACAGAAAAATATTCATTGCTTTCAAGAAGTTTACATTCTAATTAGGACAGAAAAGAATGAAAAGGAAGTTTAAAAGGAAGGAGAGGAAGGAATGGTATCTAGCCATGATGAAGAAGTCCAGAAAAGTGCAGCCTAGTAGGAAATGAAGGGATGGCTACTCTGGGGACCTCCTTAAATGGAGGTTCTGAGAAGAGTCCTCTACCCTCCAAAAAGAAGGAGAGGATACTTCCCAGATGAGTGTTCTTAGTCTGAAATGATCTTCCAGGATGCACTCAATGGTTCCGTTACACTGGCCTTGCTGTACCTCATACAGGATACTTCTGTCTCCCTAAATACGTTTCTAACCCTAAATACATTAGGGTATTTAGCCAGACAACTTCCCACCTGGAATGATCACAGAAAAATAACACCTTTCTTTTAGGCTGTAAATTGTGAGTTCTGACTGACAGGGTTCTGACACAAGAGGCAATATGAGACTGGAGTAGGGCGATTCAGCAAGGTTTATTAAGTGCAGCAAAGGCAAAGAAGCAAAACCAATTGCCAAGAGAGTTAGCAAAGGGCCTTGATTGGGTAGGGGAGACATAAGTTTTTATGGGGTTTGGGAAAGAAAGATGGGGTGTTGGGGATTAGGTAGTCTTGTTCTTACCTCATTGGCGTTTTGAGGGCTGGGAAGCTGGTTTCCACGATTCTTAGTTCTTAGCATGGTATAGAGTCTATAGTATAGTATAGTATAGTATAGTATAGTATAGTATAGTATAGTATAGTATAGTATAGTATAGTATAGTATAGTATAGTATAGTATAGTATAGTATAGTTTATATAGACTAGACTATACTATACTATAGACAGTATATGTTGAGAATAGCAATTTATCTGGAATCTGCCAGGTCAAGGCATGAGAAACAAGAAAGAGCTGCTTTGTTCCATTATTCCAGTAGGTGCAGGGGAAGTGGGGTTTTTAGCCTCAATTGGGATAGGGAAGAAAAGGGGGCTCAGACCTGTCAGAAATATCTGGAATGTAATAGGTATAATCTTAATCTAATACCCCTTCTTGAAGGTAGAAAAAAAGGAAGCAGTGATTGCTCAGTCACCAGCCATATTCTAATTTTTCAGAAGGGCAGAAATGAAATGTCCTTTGGAGATATGAAATATGGCAGATTCCAGATCATGTCTATCTACAAGTTCCTGTTACAAACTGACTTCCTGGTCTTTTGACACATGGTTCAAACCCCTAATAGATAAAGGATAAAGAAAATCTGGAAGGGCAAGGCATTCAGGAACTTGTTAGAAGATAGAAAATTGTTCTACACTGCTTAAATAACTAGACTTCTTTCTGCTGTTCTTATGTGAACGTGCTGATTGAAATAGAGAGATTTCTTTGCTGATTGGCTGGAGAAAGCCTAAAGTTGTTGCTGAATGCTAAATGGAAGAGAGCTGAACTTCCACTGTCGCTGTCAAGAGTTGTCCAGGCTCTGGTTCTGGTTCTATCCAGGTTCTGGAAGGCCATCTATAGTTCCAGAAAGGTGGAACTTTCTCTGGAATGTCTGCGTTGTTCTATACTGCCTTCTGTGGTGAAAGACAGATAGACTAAAAGAGATAATAACAGCTGCAGAAACAGAGACAAACTTTCCATCTATCTTACTGTGACAGCATTGCTATCAGAAGAGGTTTGGAGGTGGTTGGACAAAACGGAACTGCTTGATATTCGAGGACTGAAGAACTTTGTAGTTTTCTTGCTTAACTATTTGACACCAAAATTAGCCTAACATTATCTCAGTGCTCTGTGATCTAAAGAGCTGGATATTGCTTTATCAACTTTAGAGAAGGATAGAAGCAATCTTTGGTCAACAGAAAATTCACGTGGGGTATGTGTTTTTAGAAGGAACCAAAGACATCAAGACTTCATTCAGAGAATGCAGTTTCAAGTTGTCTCAGGCATATGGGTTTCCCCACTTATACTAGGTTTTGTACAAATAAAAAAAATGATAATGGCGAGCTAAACAAAATAGATAGGAAAATTGTTCAAAACTGTTCAGATACTTTTGATAGATGTAATCAAAAGTATCCTTGGTGATGAAGTGAACTTCCCTTCAGGGCCAGGTGCAAGGATGCTAAAGAGACTCTTATTATAAAAATAAAATATTTATTGAAATATATAAGGATAAATAAAGGATTTGTAATTCTAAGGGATTCTAAATCCACCCAAATAAACTCCCAGGTTCCACAAGGAACCATTTTGCTACACTACTCCTCCCTGATCTGACTAACCTAAATTTATACTATAATTAAAAATCTGTTACCCTAAAAAAGAACTACATTTCTTGGGAGCCCACTGACTTCCTGTCATTACATACTTCCTGTAGACAGGGCATAAATATTCAGGGGGCAGTCCTACTCAGCCTCTTTGGCGTGTAGCCAGTGTGGTGATGGTGGTGAGTGGGGATTTTGAAAATGGCTAATCAGCCATGGGCACATGGCCTTTTTTTTGTATTCTCTTTATTCCTTGATTTCTAATGATCATTTAATACATCTCCTAAATTATAATATTTTATTAAGATTTAATTTAAAATTTTACAATACTATCTAAATAAAAACTGCCACTATTATCCTTATACATCTAAACTTCGCCTTCAAACTATAAAATAGCAAAGGCTAACTGATTGAGTCTAACAAGAATTAAATTAGGTTTTTGATTTTTAACACTCAGAGTTCAAACCAAAGACCAGGTTTTTCTTCTGTCTTCTCAGAGTTGAACAATTTATAAAAAAACACAATAAATAGTCAATAGTGTTTCCCAAGTTGGGAAATGAAAACACTAAGCTACTTTAGGTCTTCCCTCAGACAGAGAGAGAGGCAAAGATATTACCTCCTTCGGCCCTGAAAAAGAGTCTCTGAGAGTGTGTCTCTGCCTATTGCCAGAGACCAACTTCCAACTGCCAGAGAGAGCAGTTGACATAGAAAACCGGTTATAACTGTCACATCTGAAATTAACATGCTCTCTCAGCTCTACTTCAAACTACAGTTCTTTTCTCAAGCCAGCCACTTTACTTCTTATCCCTAAACTAATAAAACAATACTTATTTTCTAATATCATCCTTACAGTTTCTTTAAGTAGGCCCATTCTCTCACTTTATTCATTAATAGAGAGTATGATCTAGGTTTACAGGTACATTGTGATGTTTTATTTCTGCTTTTGCCTCCTATTGAATAAATGTTGTGATGATTATTCTTGCATCTGCTATATTGTTTAGGAAATATTTTTGATTTATTAGCAGTGTTATGATAATTGGTTTTATGTAATAGAAATCACATGCAGTGGGAGGAATATACCTCTCTACACCAGGAGTATCCCTAGGATTCTGAGAGAAAGTTGTAAATAATGTAAAAATGGAGATTTGAACCCCAGACTTCAATCCCCAGAAGTCCTTGCGAGTTTCCAAATTGCCTTCTAATCTCCCTGAGTCTCCCTGAGTTCGAGATCACAAATTATTATTTAGAGGGACTCTGCCGACTGCTCTCTCTTCCTACTTCCACTTCTGAGCACACACGACTCTCTACCTAGCAGGCAAGACGTGAGTGGTTGTGAATGGGCTCTCTGGGCCTAGACATGTGCTTTCTTATTTTGTATTTTCTTCAATTCTTAATCTTTTTTTTTTTTTGGAATTCTTTTTTTTTTTTTTAAAGTTTTAATATTATTTTATTTGGTCGTTTTCATACATTATTCACTGGAAACAAAGATCGTTTTCTTTTCCTCCCCTCCCCCCCCCCCCCCCCCCCCCGCCTTTCCCTCTCCCATAGCCGACGCATGATTCCACTGGTTATCACATGTGTTCTTGACTCGAACCCTTTTCCCTGTTGTTGGAGTTTGCATTATAGTGTTCATTTAGAGTCTCTCCTCAGTCTTATCTCCTCCAACCCTGTGGTCGAGCAGTTGCTTTTCAGCGGTGTTTTTACTCCCACAGTTTATCCTCTGCTTGTGGGTAGTATTTTTTTTTTTTAGATCCCTGCAGATTGTTCAGGGAAATTGCATTGATACTTATGGAGAAGTCCATCACCTTCGATTGTACCACAATGTATCAGTCTCTGTGTATAATGTTTTCCTGGTTCTGCTCCTTTCGCTCTGCATCACTTCCTGGAGGTTGTTCCAGTTCACATGGAATTCCTCCACTTTATTATTCCTTTTAGCACAATAATATTCAATCACCAACATATACCACAATTTGTTTAGCCATTCCCCAATTGAGGGGCATCCCCTCATTTTCCAATTTTTGGCCACCACAAAGAGCGCAGCTATGAATATTTTTGTACAAGTCTTTTTGTCCATTATCTCTTTGGGGTACAAGCCCAGCAGTGCTATGGCTGGATCAAAGGGCAGACAGTCTTTTATCGCCCTTTGGGCATAGTTCCAAATTGCCCTCCAGAATGGTTGGATCAATTCACAACTCCACCAGCAATGAATTAATGTCCCCACTTTGCCACATCCCCTCCAGCATTCATTACTTTGCATAGCTGTCATGTTAGCCAATCTGCTAGGTGTGAGATGATACCTCAGAGTTGTTTTGATTTGCATCTCTCTGATTATAAGAGATGTAGAGCACTTTTTCATGTGCTTATTAATAGTTTTGATTTCTTTGGCTGAGAATTGCCTGTTCATGTCCCTTGCCCATTTGTCAATTGGAGAATGGCTTGATTTTTTGTACAATTGATTTAGTTCTTTATAAATTTTAGTAATTAAACCCTTGTCAGAGGTTTTTATGAAGATTGTTTCCCAATTTGTTGCTACCCTTCTGATTTTGGTTACATTGGTTTTGTTTGTACAAAAACTTTTTAATTTGATGTAATCCAGATTATTTATTTTGCATTTTGTAATTCTTTCTAATTCTTGCTTGGTTTTGAAGTATTTCCCTTCCCAAAGGTCTGACATGTATACTATTCTGTGTTCGCCTAATTTTCTTATAGTTTCTTTCTTTATGTTCAAGTCATTCATCCATTTTGAATTTATCTTGGTGTAGGGTGTGAGGTGTTGATCTAAGCCTAATCTTTCCCACACTGTCCTCCAATTTTCCCAACAGTTTTTATGAAATAGTGGGTTTTTGTCCCAAAAGCTGGGATCTTTGGGTTTGTCATATACTGTCTTGCTGAGGTTGCTTGCCCCCAGTCTATTCCACTGATCCTCCTTTCTGTCTCTTAGCCAGTACCAAATTGTTTTGATGACCGCTGCTTTATAATATAGTCTGAGATCTGGGACTGCAAGACCCCCTTCCTTTGTATTTTTTTTCATTAATTCCCTGGGTATCCTTGATCTTTTGTTTTTCCAAATGAACTTTGTTATGTTTTTTTCTAAATCAGTAAAAAAAATTTTTGGGAGTTCCATGGGTATGGCACTAAATAGATAGATGAGTTTGGGTAGGATGGTCATTTTTATTATATTGGCTCGTCCTACCCATGAGCAGTTAATGTTCTTCCAATTGTTCAAGTCTAGTTTTAGTTGTGTGGAAAGTGTTTTGTAGTTGTGTTCATATAGATCCTGTGTTTGTCTCGGGAGATAGATTCCTAAGTATTTTATTTTGTCTTGGGTAATTTTGAATGGGATTTCTCTTTCTAGTTCTTGCTGCTGAGCTGTGTTGGAATTATATAGAAATGCTGATGACTTATGTGGGTTTATTTTGTATCCTGCAACTTTGCTAAAGTTGTTGATTATTTCAATTAGCTTTTTGGTTGAATCTCTAGGATTCTTTAAGTAGACCATCATGTCATCTGCAAAGAGTGATAATTTGGTCTCCTCCTTGCCTATTTTGATGCCTTCAATTTCTTTTTCTTCTCTAATTGCTACTGCTAGTGTTTCTAATACAATGTCAAATAATAGAGGTGATAATGGGCATCCTTGTTTCACTCCTGATCTTAATGGGAATGGATTTAGTTTATCCCCATTGCAGATGATATTAGCTGATGGTTTTAGATATATACTGTTTATTATTTTTAGGAATGACCCTTCTATTCCTATGCTTTCTAGTGTTTTTAGTAGGAATGGGTGTTGTATTTTATCAAAGGCTTTTTCTGCATCTATTGAGATAATCATGTGATTCTTGTTGGTTTGCTTGTTGATGTGGTCAATTATGTGGATAGTTTTCCTAATGTTGAACCAGCCCTGCATCCCTGGTATGAATCCTACTTGATCATGGTGGATGACCCTTCTAATCACTTGCTGGAGTCTTTTTGCTAGTATCCTATTTAAGATTTTTGCATCTATATTCATTAGGGAGATTGGCCTATAGTTTTCTTTCTCTGTTTTTGGCGTGCCTGGCTTTGGAATTAGTACCATGCTTGTGTCATAAAAGGAGTTTGGTAGGACTCCCTCTTTGCTTATTATGTCGAATAGTTTGTGTAATATTGGGGTTAACTGTTCTCTGAATGTTTGATAGAATTCACTGGTGAATCCATCAGGCCCTGGGGATTTTTTCTTAGGCAGTTCTTTGATGGCTTGATGGATTTCAATTTCTGATATGGGATTATTTAAGAAAACTATTTCTTCTTCTGTTAGTCTAGGCAATTTATATTTTTGTAAATATTCATCCATATCACCTAGATTGGTAAATTTATTGCCATATAGTTGGGCAAAGTAGTTTTTAATGATTGCCTTAATTTCCTCTTCATTTGAGGTGAGATCCCCCTTTTCATCCTTGATGCTATTAATTTGCCTTTCTTCTTTCCTTTTTTTAATTAAATTAACCAGTACTTTGTCTATTTTGTCTGTTTTTTCAAAGTACCAGCTTCTAGTCTTGTTTATTAGCTCAATAGTTCTGTCACTTTCTATTTTATTAATTTCTCCCTTAATTTTTAGGATCTCTAGTATGGTTTTCTTCTGGGGGTTTTTAATTTGTTCATTCTCAAGTTTTTTGATTTGCATTTCCAATTCCTTGGTCTCTGTCCTCCCTAATTTGTTAATATATGCACTCAGGGATATGAATTTTCCTCTAAGTACTGCCTTGGCTGCATCCCATAAGGTTTGAAAGGATGTTTCGCCGTTGTCATTTTCTTCAACGAAATTGTTAATTGTTTCTATGATTTCTTCTCTAACTAAATGATTTTGGAGTATCATGTTATTTAATTTCCAATTAATTTTTGATTTGGGTCTCCATGTACCCTTGCCGATCAATATTTTAATTGCCTTGTGATCTGAAAAGGCTGCAGTTAATATTTCTGCTTTTCTGCATTTAAGTGCCATGTTTCTATGACCTAGTGTATGATCTATTTTTGTGAATGTGCCATGTGGTGCTGAAAAGAAGGTGTATTCTTTTTTGTCCCTATTTATTTTTCTCCATATGTCTATTAATTCTAATTTTTCTAAGATTTCATTCACCTCTTTTACCTCTTTCTTATTTATTTTTTGATTTGATTTATCTAAATTTGATAGTGGTTGGTTCAAGTCTCCCACTAATATGGTTTTACTGTCTAATTCCTCCTTCAATTCTCCTAGTTTCTCTATTAAAAATTTGGATGCTATACCATTTGGTGCATACATGTTGATTAGTGATATTTCCTCATTGTCTATACTTCCTTTTAGCAGAATATATTTACCTTCCCTGTCCCTTTTGATCAGGTCTATTTGTACTTTGGCTTTGTCAGATATCATGATTGCAACTCCTGCCTTCTTTCTATCGGTTGAGGCCCAAAAGGTCTTACTCCAACCTTTAATTCTAACCTTGTGAGTGTCAACCCGTCTCATATGTGTTTCTTGAAGACAACATATGGTAGGGTTTTGTGTTCTAATCCAGTCTGCTATTTGTCTGCGTTTTATGGGTGAGTTCATCCCATTCACGTTCAAAGTTATGATTGTTATTTGTGGATTCGCTGGCATTTTGATGTCTTCCCCTAGTTCTGACCTTTCTTCTTTAGCTTTCTCCTTTTGAACCAGTGATTTACTTTAGGTCGGTCCCCCTAGTCCCCTCCCTTGAGATGCTTCCCTTTCTAGCCCGTCCCTTTTTATGCTCCCTTCCCCTCCCCCCTCTCCTTCCCTCCCTTTTTGTGCTCCCTCCCCCCTCCCCCTCCTTAATTTTCCTTTCTTTCTTGCCCTAATGGATAAGATAGAAATCAGGATCCCACTGGATCTAGATGTTCTTCCCTCTCAGATTTGGTTTCACTGAGAGTAAGGTTTAAGTACTTCCACTTCACGCTCTCTTCCTCTCCTTCTCATATGAGAGTTCTTCCCCTCCCCTTCCCATGTGTATCTTTATATGGGAAAGTTTATTCTATTGATTCCCCCCCTATTTCTTGAAGTTAATCTTAGTATTATCACGGTTCCCCCCTCCCTTTTCCTTTTTTTGCCCCAACTTTCCCCAAATCTTCTTGATTCCCCAATCTTTCCCTATGCATGTTTCTTCTAACTACTCTTATGATGATACAATTTATGAGAGTTACACAAAACATTTTCCCCACATATTAATATATATAATTAGATGTAAATGTAGTCCTTATAGAAGAGAGTTTGACTTAAAGAGAAAGATAAGATTTATCTCCTTTTCCCTTTCTTTCATATTTACCTTTTCATGTTTCTCTTGCTTTCTGTGCTTGGATATCGAACTTTCCACAGAGCTCTGGTCTTTTCTTAGCAAATGCTTGGAAATCTTCTATTTTGTTGAATGCCCATACTTTCCCCTGGAAGTATATAGTCAGTTTTGCTGGGTAGTTGATTCTTGGTTGGAGACCCAGCTCTCTTGCCTTTCTAAATATCGTGTTCCATGCTTTGCGGTCTCTTAGTGTGTTAGCCGCTAAGTCATGTGTGATCCTTATGGGAGCCCCCTTATATCTGAAGCTCTTCTTCTTGGCTTCTTGTAGGATTTTCTCCTTTACTTGGAAACTCTTGAATTTGGCAATTACATTCCTAGGCGTTGTCTTTTGGGGATTTAGTATAGAAGGTGTTCTATGAATCCTTTCTATTTCTATTTTGCCCCCTTGCTCCAGAACGTGGGGGCAATTTTCTTTTATAATCTCCTCTAGAATAAAATCCAATTTGTTGTTTACCTCTGGTTTTTCTGGGAGACCGATGATACGGAGATTTTCTCGTCTTCCTCTGTTCTCCAGGTCCGTGACCTTCTCAGTGAGATATTTTCTGTTTTCTTCCAATTCATTAATTGTTTGGGTTTGCTTTATTGATTCTTGCTGTTTTATCATCTCACTTTCTTCGAGGTCCTTAATTCTGGTCATTAGGGACTGGATTTGCTTTTCAGCCTTGTCTGCCCTTGTATTGGCTGCTTCGAGTTCTTTTTCCAATTGAGCAGTCTTATCTGTCAGACAGCTGATCTCTTTCTCCCATTTTTCTTTCCAGAAGGTTTCCATCTTTTGGATAAGTTCCAGTTTGAGATCTTCCAGAGCTTGTTGATAGTTTCCATTTTGGGAGGCGTGTTCTGAATTTTTTTGGATTTCCTCTTCATTCTCCTCTTTCCCTTGGGTACTTCCACCATAAAAGTTTTCAATAGTCACTTTTTTCCCTTTCTTTCTGGAGGCTTGATTTTGGGCCATGTGAGCCATCCCTTTGGTGGTTTTATTTCCCTTTCCTTTTTGGTCTGGGGTCTGGGTTATAAGAGTGGTTTTTCTGTGAATTTAGGTTGCTTCAGACTAGTTCTTCCCAGCCTCCGAGCCCAGGTATTCAGCTCCGCCCAGATAATCCCTGCGCCTTGTTCAGCGCAGCCCGCCCGAAGTCCGCTGGCTTCTCCAGTGAAAGCGCCCTGAGACGTTTTTTCCTGGCAGTCCCCGGATCCCAAGGACCCTGGAGTGCCCCCCCAGACAGAGACGCTCCCCACTCACTCGCTGTCCTGGTGAGCGCTCAGGTAGCTCACTCTGGTTTAGTGGGGGAGGTGGGGTGGGGGAAGGGCGGCTCAGTTCACTTTTCTGTGCAAGCTTTTCCTTCTTATTTTAGTGTGGAAATGTTCAAGCCCCACGTACCTTTGCCTCTGTGGGGTACTGGGGAGTCCTTCTGTTCCTCCAAAGGTGATTTTATGCTCCTTTGATGTAGTCTATTTCGTTCGGTGCTGGGGAGAGGAAACGTGCCGCGTCTAGATTGCAGCCATGATTACCCGGAAGTCCTCAATTCTTAATCTTTAATAAACCTCTAAAAAATATAATACTTCTAGCAGAGAAAGTAATTTTAACTGCTACAGTTTTGGCGACCACAAAGGGATATTCAGGAATATTAGAGGGCAATTTGGGAACTCATTTACTTTGTTTAAAAATATGTTTACCAAGGTTGAAAGATTTGCTATGTTTGTAAAAATTGTGAAAAATATCCCTCAGTTAATAGGCTTAAAAAAATGCCATACAGCAACTTATGTGAAATATGATAGTGTGTTTGCTATTGTAATTAACTGAGCTATTGAAAATTTTGGGGATACTGATTCCTACATATTTGTACTACTGTTCAATTCATTTGCTTATACTCACAGTGGATCATGGCCAGATATGAAGAGGAAATGGATCTCATTTTGGTGAGAAAGCCTTGTATTCTGTATTTTCTTAGCTGACACAAAGTGTCAATGATTATAAGCTACATTTTTGAATTTTTAAAAAACTCTTTTATTATATTTTTCTTACATGTGCAATATACTATTTCCGTTTTTTATTTTTTCTCTCCTTTTTATATTTGAAGCACATGTCACCAGCATTAAGATTTTCTTTAACTTTTTTGATTTTGCAGTAATATAAGTTTAAAATACATTTACTATAATGTCAATGCATGCCCCCCAAAAGCTTGAGACTATAAAAATGATGCCACTAATTGTTAAAAAAAATTTTATGGGACTTTACTTAATAATTCTGTATGGGGGGCAGCTGGGTAGCTCAGTGGATTGAGAACCAGGCCTAGAAACAGGAGGTCCTAGGTTCAAAATCTGGCCTCAGCCACTTCCTAGCTGTGTGACCCTGGGCAAGTCACTTGACCCCCATTGCCTAGCCCTTACCACTCTTCTACCTTGGAGCCAATACACAGTATTGACTCCAAGACTGAAGGTAAGGGTTTTAAAAAAATAATAATAATTCTGTCTGATTCCAGGACAAGATATACACAAAAGAGCCATTGCATAGGGCCAAAGATAAACCAATCCAGGATGGATTGATGCACTTCTAAGCCAATACAAAGGTCTTGAACCTAGTGTGAAGACTTAGGGTTTCAATGTTTAACATTTGTTAAGACATAGGCCTTCCTTGTGTCCACACTCACTCTGAAAATACAGATGAGTATCCCCAAACTTGGCTCCTACTTGGCTCCTATAATCTGGTCCCTTTTCTGTCTTTCATAGTGTGGCAACTTTCTATAGTCCTGGCTACTGACTGGGTAAATGCTTACTTGCTTAGATCATTTTACTTGGGCCCTGATTCAAGGATCTGTTATAGATTTACTTTTCCTTTACTTGGAATTTTTACACTTTGATAGTCTATATTTTCATCCAGAAATTTTCTTTTTTATCTGGATTTTTCTGATGTCTTTTCGATTTCTCTTGCAAATTGATTCATATACCGCATAAGTCAGCCATGCATCCCTAAGTGATCCCTAAATTTTTCAATCACCCTTTTAATAGGGAAATGTAAAAATATTATTATTTTAAATTGCAAAGTTTAAATTCCTTTTGAGAAGAATTTTAGGTAAAGAAAGATGATACCTCTCTGAATCCAGAAACTGAACTGTTGGAGAAGATTCCATGAAGAAGCCTCCAGACCACAAGCTGCACAAGAAGATCAAGAATGGACTTTGGGTGTGGTTGATTGAACATTTATTTGTATGTATACTTTCATGCCAAAGGGGACTGCCCCCTAACTGGCTTTTTGTCAATGCATCTAGCAATTATTGGCTTTGTTCTTTTTTCCTCTTACTCTCAAATTATTGTAATCTTTAAGTTGATTATGTTTTCATGATCCTTTGGGGAAATTCTTCTTCTCAAACGATCATATGGTGAAATGTAAAAATGGAGATTTGAACCCTGGACTTCAATCCCCAGAAGTCCTTGCAAGTTTCCAAATTGCCCTCTAATCTCCCTGAATCTCCCTGAGTTTGAGATCACAAATTATTATTTAAAGGGACTCTGCCGACTGCTCTCTCTTCCTACTTCCACTTCTGAGCACATGCGACTCTCTACCTAGCAGGCAAGACGTGAGTGGTTGTGAATGGGCTCTCTGGGCCTAGACATGTGCTTTCTTATTTTGTATTTTCTTCAATTCTTAATCTTTAATAAACCTCTAAAAGTAGAATACTTCTAGCAGAGAAACTAATTTTAACTGCTATAGTCATATCCATGTGACATACCTCCCTCTAGGAAATCCAGCTGATCTCAGAATGTGGTGAGTCAATTCAAAGGGAGTTGATGGAGGAAAAGGGAAAAGATGGAGGACTATACATCATGTCCATCCTATACTTATTTGTATACATGTTATCTATGATAATAGAACATAAGCTCCTTCAGGGAAGGAACTGTTTACCTTTTTGCTCTCTAAACCCAAGCATAGTACTATTTCTCTAGATCCCAACATAGTATTTTTTCATATACCACCTCAGTTTCCTCAACTACAAAATAAAAAGAGTTAGATGAGATGACTTCAGAGATCCTTTCCAGCTCTAAATCTATGATTGGTTAATTAACTGATTGATTTTGACAAGGATAAACTTGAAGGTTGTGCTAAAAAAGTCTAAGATACTTCTGCTATCTACTTATACACAATAAAGGCAGGAAATGAGGCTAATTAGGGGGAAGATTAAAGAAAAGATCTTGCCCCTTATTTTTATTCCACTATCTTTTCCCTTCCCACTTATTTGCATGGGAGAGAAAAAAATTGTTACTGAGAAACTGGGGCACCTTAAACTAGAAGTTTACTGACATAGACATCTACATGACTGATTACTAGGAATACTTTAGCTACAAGAAATTTAAAATGGGACATATAATCTGCCGGCCCGCGGCTATTATAAAAAGAATTTTCCTTTGTGGGTTGGGGCTCAAGAAGGAGCAAGAAGTCTGAGAAAATGGGTGAAGAATGAAGGTACACAGACAAGTCAATATTTTTGATAGGGCAGGCGTGAATCCCTATGACATTTTCCTTGGAAGAAGAATTAAAGGAAAATGTGAGAAGTTTGCAGACACTGGAAGTAAGGATTCCGAGATAGAAAGCACGTGGCCAAGAGAGGGCTTAGGAAAGATAAAGAGAAAGATGTAAACCTTAAAATTTCTTAGACTTATAAATGTTGGAAATTTCACCATTGGGAAATTTCATACTTGAAAAATTTCCTATTGATAGTGGGTCTTGGCTATTGGAATGTGAACCCCATTGGCATGGGAGGTTCCTCCTCCTCCCTTCTTAAGATTACTTTAGGACAGAAACCTTTTGCTGAACAATGGAAAGGACTTTGACCTATGCTTAAGCATAGAACAGGAAGTTCTTTGAGTCATGATTGATTTTAGAATTGATACAATAGAGATACTTGGAATGACAGAACCAAGTCTTGGAAAATACAATTTCCACCCTACTCAGTCCTAACAGGATTTAGGAAGGGCTGCAGCATAGATCAAAATTTAATTATTCCAATCTCTACCCTACTCAGGGTAACAGGATTTAGGAAGGGCTGTAGCAAAAGATCAAGATTTAATTATTTGAGAATATGACCTCCAACAGACATGTGCAAAGCCACAGACCTTTGGGCGGTCCTGGGTTAAGCTAGAGCCACCATTGGCACAGGGAAAATGATGGACAGTGATTGATAGATGTGAGAACGGAGGGGAGGGAACTTGGATGGTTTCCTTAAAGATAGAGGGGTCTGAGGACTGAGGGGTTGGTTGGAGAGTTTTGGCTCTGAGTGGTTGGAGAGGTGCTCTGAGAAGCTTGCTCTGAAGGAAGCTGGAGGTGGAGGCCCTTGAGACTGTTTCTCCATTTTGGTCACGTGAGTAATAGGGACTGATCTCCTTTCTTTGCCCCAGCTATCTAAGGGCTTGGGCCTTTTGGCCCAGCCTAAACAGAAGGGGTATTTAAGCCCTATTCCCTTCTCTCCCCTTTCTCTCTCTCTCTCTCTCTCTCTCTCTCTCTCTCTCTCTCTCTCTCTCTCTCTCTCTCTCTAATTCCTTTCTTCCTCCTGTTTGTAATTAAACTCTATAAAAGGCTGACGGCTGACTTGAGTTTTCATTTAGGAATTACATAGCTGAATTCCTTGGCGACCTTAAATTAATATATATCAGTCTTTTAAAGTGATTTCCTTGTCACAAAGACAGTAGTGAGAACTTCAAGGTTGCAGGAACAAGAAGAGGAGGAATCATGCCTTCACCCCAGGCTTTATTGAGAATTGCCAGGATCAATGAATATGTAACAAAGCATAGTTGATTCTCATTGGTAGCATAGATAATGACAAGATCAGAGTAGGTGGGGATACACCTGATATGCTCTCTTCAGAGGAATGAGGTTTTGACAAGGTAAGGGCAAAGCTTAGGCCCTGTGGCTTAGGCCCAGGAATTCTCTTGCCCTTAGTACTGCCTATACATTGATCATTAACTGCTCTGATCACGTATTTAATACATCAACCATACTTCCATGCCTGGTATGCTACATATCCCCTCTTTGTTTAAAAATTAAAATCAAGGGTGTGTGATATAAAAATATATAGAAGTTCCATATTTGCTAGCCCTAAGCTAAAGAGAAGTGTCCAGTAGAGACCCAACCCTATTAACCAAAGAATGTAATAAAAAAAGAAAAACTAAAATTAGGTCTAAGCCTTCCTAGCTGCCAGGTCAGGAAAATTACAATAAAGAATCACTTCCTGGACAGTGCATTCATTATAGCTGAGGCTCTGAAAAATATATAAATTGTTATTTTTTTAATAACATAAAGTTCTGAATTTAAATGCACCAAAAAGCATATATATGTATATATATATATATATATCACAAAAAGATCATTCATATCCATTTCATTGCTATATTATGATGTTGCTAATTCCTTCTTAAAATTCCTGCATGTCTGTGCTTCCTTCTAACCTTTCTTTTGTTCTCTTCTGTGCATTTTTTTAGAAAAAAAGTGAAAATGGCTCACTTTTGGGTATTATTCCTCTCTAAAAATTGAGCAAAAGAAAAAAACATAAAAAAGAAATATCATGCCCCAAAAGGTGCACCTTGTGTCCATCACTTCTCTGTCAACTAGGTTTACCTATTGATTTGTGCTCTGTAGTTTCAGAAAGTGGATCTGTAGAGACTTAAAGCCAGTATGTGGCTTGACTGAGAGATAGACTAAAGAAAGATTATCAATTAGCTGTGGCCTAAGCTCAGAATATCCCTGGTAGAAACAAGGTGCACTAAATTTGCTACAAGATTTCCTTCCACTCAGGTGATAGAAGTCTGCCAACAAATCTTATTGTTCAAGGAATGCACAAGAAGGAAGACTATTGCAAGGCTTGTTTTTTCAGTTATTCAGTAGTGTCTGAGTCTTCATGACCCCACTGACCAAAGCTATCCATAGGGTTGATAAAGATTAGAGTGATTTTCCATTTCCTCCTTCAATTGGGAATATAGTCTAGATGGAATGATTGAAATTTGCCTGTTTCCAAAATAGCCAAAGAGAATGCTCAGAGATCTACAAAGACAATTCAGTGAAAACACCAATTTCCTATTAAGGATTTGTTCAGATTTTTTGAGGTGAAAATTATGTACCATCAACTAAACAGAATCTGAGTAGAAAAGCATCCTTGCCTGTTTATATGGAGACTGTCACAGTTAGATGATATCTCAGAAGATGTTTCTGCTGATGGCATAATTAGGGATTAGTAGTTAACAGGGAGTCAGGCAACTCAACCCATGGTTGAAACTCTAGGCCAACCCAGAGGTAGCTTCTGTCCTACTTAATATTCCAGTTATGGAGGCCACTAGGGAAAAGTGGGTAGCCACAGGGGCTGTGACATGATGGGCAGCCCGAGCCATCAACAACCTCAGGATTGAGCCAGAAGTCCAACATATGGATAGTGACTGACAGCAGGTCCTGGTAGTAATTCTAAAATTATTCAGCTAATGACTGAACTAGCTTATGATCTAAAAAAAAAAAATAGGAGAGGTGGCTACTCTATAGCCAATGCCCAGAAACCTTATTTCATTAATGAGAAGGTGGTGGTGATCTGTTTGTTGGTATGTGAAGCTCTGCCAGTATTACCAATGTATGGTTCTGTGATGTGTATTCTAGGGTGTAATCTTATATACACTATTTGTATTTCTGCATGTGTCATATACTAAGTCTCTATATGTGATTCTTTTATGTAGTCTATGTATCATATATGACATGAGACTTTTGTAGTCTATATTGTAAGTGCTGTAATTTAGGCACTTGCATTGAGTTTAATTGTTTTAGCCACATTAACTATGCAAACTATGTGATGTGTTAATTTGACATTCACACATAGAGTACTCCAGGTTGATTTGCAGAGACTGAAGATTTTTCATGTAGGGGAAGAACATGAGACTGAAAGCTCACTTTAGGCTTTGAGTGGTTCATAACTTGAATGATCTTTTATAAAATTGCAAAACTGAAAAAATTTCAGAGAGATATTTTATACTACATTATTCCTTTAGGAGAAATAAAGCTCTTTAGTCAACACGAGAGGAAGGATTACAGGGCTTTGTCCATTGACTGAAAAGATCACTCATATCCCTTGGGCCAATTTTTTAAAAAGCAAACTCTCTACCTCTTGCTTGGTCATAAATTCTTCCCTTCTCCAAAGATCTGCCAGGCAAAACTATTCTGTGTTCTATAAAGATTAAAATTTAGGAAAACTGAAGCGTGAAGAAATTAGTTTCTCTCTGCAAGGAGTATTATATTTTTAGAGGTTTATTAAAGGTTAAGGATTAAAGAAAATCCAGAATAAGAAAGCACGTGTCTAGGCCTCTGGCCTAGACAACCTGACCTACATTATGAAAAAGAGCCGTGTCTCTTTCAAGAGGAAACAGGAAAGAGAAAGAGCATATTCACAACCAGGTTAAATACCCCATCTCACTCTCAGCCCAGGTGAAGTTTCAGTGAGATTGGAGGGCATTCTGGGAAAGTGGAGCAAGGACTTCTGGGGATTGAAGTCCTGGATTCAAGTCTTCATTTTTACAATTCTCCATTTGATTGTTATTGGGGAAAGAAGTTTCCCCAAAAAGGATCATGAAAACATAACCAACTTAAACATTACAACAATTTGAGGATAAGAGGGGGAAAAACAAACAGACAAACAAAAAAACAATAATTGCTAGATGCATTGACAAAAAGCCAGTTAGGGGGCAGTCCCCTTTGGCATGAAAGTATACATACAAATAAATGTTCAATCAACCACACCCAAAGTTCATTCTTGTGCAGCTTGTGGTCTGGAGGCTTCTTCATGGTGTCTTCTCCAACATTTCAGTTTCTGGATTCAGGGAAGTAGCATCTTTCTTTACCTAAAATTCTTCTCAAAGGAATTTAAACTTTGCAATTTAAATAATGATATTTTTTACATTCCCCCGTTAAAAGGTGATTGAAAAAACACAGGATCACTTAGGGATGCATGGCTGAGGTATGAGGTATATGAATCAATTGGCAAGAGAAATTAAAAAGATATCAGAAAAATCCAAATAAAAAAGAAAATACTGGATGAAAATATAGACTATCAAAGTCTTATGTGTATAAAAATTCCAAGTAAGAGAAAAATAAATCTATAACAGATCCTTGAATCAGGGCCCAATCAAAATGATCTAAGCAATGATGCATTTACCCAGTCAGTAGCCAGGACTACAGAAAGTTACCACACTATGAAAGGCAGAAAAGGGGACTAGATTATATGAACCAAGGTTTCGGGGATACTTGTCTATGAGTATTTTGTGACAAGGAAATCACTTTAAAAGACTGATATATATTAATTTAAGGTCACCAAGGAATTCAGCTATGTAATTCCTAAATGAAAACTCAAGTCAGCAGTCAACCTTTTATGGAGTTTAATTACAAACAGGAGAAAGAAAGGTATTAGAGAGAGAGAGAGGGAGAGAGAGAGAGAGAAAAAAAAGGGAGAAAAGGGAATAGGGCTTAAATACCCCCCTTCTGTTTAGGCTGGGCCAAAAGGCCCAAGCCCTTAGATAGCTGAGGCAAAGAAAAGAGATCAGTCCCTATCACTCACGTGACCAAAATGGAGAAACAGTCTCAGGGGCCTCCACCTCCAGCTTCCTTCAGAGCAAACTTCTCAAAGCACCACCTCTCAGAGCAAAAACCTCTCCAATCAACCACCTCTCAGTCCTCAGACCCCTCTATCTTTAAGGAAACCATCCAAGTTCCCTCCCCTTAGTTCTCACATCTACCAATCACTGTCCATGTCTTCCCTGTGCCAATGGTGGCTCTAGCTTAACCCAGGACCGCCCAAAGGTCTGTGGCTTTGCACATGTCTGTTGAAGGTCATATTCTCAAATAATTAAATCTTGATCCTTTGCTGCAGCCCTTCCTAAATCCTGTTAGGACCGAGTGGGGTGGAAATTGTATTTTCCAAGACCTGGTTCTGTCATTCCAAGTATCTCTATTGTATCAATTCTAAAATCAATCATGACTCAAAGAACTTCCTGTTCTATGCTTAAGCATAGGTCAAAGCCCTTTCCATTGTTCAGCAAAAGGTTTCTGTCCTAAAGTAATCTTAAGAAGGGAGGAGGAGGAACCTCCCATGCCAATGGGGTTCACATTCCAATAGAGTTCCCACTATCAATAGGAAATTTTTCAAGTATGAAATTTCCCAATGGTGACATTTCCAACATTTATAAGTCTAAGAAATTTTAAGGTTTACAATTTCCAGAGTGAGTGTGGACACAAGGAAAGCCTATGTCTAGCAATGATAAACAGAGTAACCTCAAGTCTTCACACTAGGTTCAAAATCTTTGCATTGGCCTAGAAGTGCATCAATCCATCCTGGACTGAGTTTTCTTTGGCCCTGTGCAATGGCTCTTTTGTGTATATCTTGTCCTGGAATCAGACAGAATCATTAAGCAAAGTCCCATAATTTAAAAAAATAATTAGTGGCATCATTTTTATAGTCTCTAACTTTTTAGGGCATGCATTGACAAATGTATTTTGAACTTATATTACTGCAAAATCAAAAAAGTTACAGAAAATCTTAATACTGGTGACATGTGCTTCAAATATAAAAAGGAGAAAAAAATAAAAAAACTGAAATAGTATATTGCACATACAAGAAAATATAATAAAAGTCTTTTAAAAATTCAAAAATGTAGCTTATAATCATTGACACACTGTGTCAGCTAAGAAAATATAGTTATCAAAATCTCCAAAATTCTCACTAGCCCAATTAATTACAATAGCAAACAAACACTCATATTTCACATAAGTTGCTGTATGGCATTTTTAAAACATATGAATTGGTAGATATTTGTCACAAGTTTTTACAATCATAGCAAATCTTTCAACCTTGGTATTTAAACATATTTTTGAACAAAGTAAAACTCATCTTGGGTTAAGAACATAATCAAGAAATCTATATATCATTCTGGTGGAAGTAAAATAGTGAGCTGAAGAGTATAAATGAGAGATGCTCCTTTTTTGGAGGCTTTTTTAGGGGTACAAATGCCCTGAGATTAACTGCCTCAACTTCCATTCATATATTTAGAAATGCGGGAAGGTTGGGGGTTATAATTGTATTTCACTTCAGCTACTAGAATTGGCCTTACACCTTGTGGTAGGGGCAAGCAAAATAACCAGAGATTGTTAAAAAAAATTCTAAAAATCATGTTTAAAAAACCCTTAAAATCAATTGAGATATTAGCACATTAAATTTTCAAAAAAAAACCCAAAATTGTTATAGCAATTGTAACCAGTTCTGAAGTCCATGTATCATCTATTGAGACTGATTGTCTGTATCCTATATATGCATTGGAGGTAACTATCCATTGACAAGTGGAACTGTTTGCAGAAAGATATCTAAACCCTTTCACTACAGGAAGATCCAGAATGAACCTTGGGGTGTGGTTGATTGAACATTTTTTTGAATGTACACTCCTATGCCAAAGGGGACTGCTCCCTAATTGACTTTTGTCAATGCGCCCAGCAAAACATTGGTTTGCTGTCTTTCTCTCTCCTCTATTTCTCCTAATCTATAACTATTGTAGTTTTCCTCTTAGTGGGTAAAGTTTTGTATACACTTGCAGTTAGAATTTTTCAGGGTGCAGGACGCTTATGTTTAGTGATCAATTGGGGAGACTAGTTCCCCAATCATCATCAGGGGGGATTGTGAATTTTAAAATCTCCATCTTGATTGGTCTAGCACCAAAAATTGTGCACACCCACACTACACGGACATGTGCTAGTCAATGACAAATCAGAAATAACTAACTGCCCACCTGGGCTGTCCTAAGCCAAGCTTGAGCCACCATTGGTACTTGTGAGGCACAGGAAGTGAGATAGGGAACAGCCTCTGGAATTCACTCACTTCCTGTGGACAGAACTAGACGAGAGTTCGTGCTAGGAACTGGAGCTGAGAGGAGGCCCGCAGACAGCTTTCCTTCAGATCGGTCACCTGAGTCAAGGACTGATTCTCCTTTCTACGTTGGCCTTAGGGCCTAATCTCCCTCTGGCTCTGCCAGAAGGTTGAGTTAACCTTTTTCCCTTTCCTCCTCTCTCCTTCACTCCCTGTTCTTTTTTCTTACTCCCATTGTGATTAAACCACCATAAACTCCATTATAACTTGAGTGTTTCATTTTAGGAATTTCATAAGTAAATTCCTTGGCCACCATAAATTAATATTATAACAATCTTAAAAGGTGATTTTTCACCATAACAGTTCCCCTAATTTAGTTGTGATATCATCCTTTATATCTAAATCATACATCCATTTTGACCTTATCTTGGTACAGGGTGTGAGATATTGGTCTATACCTGGCTTCTGCCATACCATTTTCTAATTTTTCCAGTAGTTTTTGTTAAAGAGTGAGTTTTATTTCAAAAGCTGGGATCTTTGAGTTTATCAAACACTAGGTTACTAAGGTCATATACCCATATATATGATGTATCAAATCTGCTCTGTCTGTCCATCTACCATTATTTCCTTAGCCAGTACCAAATTGTTATTTTTAAAACCCTTACCTTCCCTCTTGGAGTCAATACTGTGTATTGGCTCCAAGGCAGAAGAGTGGTAAGGGCTAGGCACTGGGGGGTTAAGTGACCTGCCCAGGATCACACAGCTGGGAAGTGTCTGAGGCCAGATTTGACCCTAGGACCTCCTATCTCTAGGCCTGGCTCTCAATTCACCGAGCCACCCAGCTGTACCCCTCAGTATTGATTCTAAGATAGAATGTAAGGATTTTCAAAAAAAGAAATGATGAATGTGATAGCAGGCAAATATGAAAATAGCTACATGAAGTGATACAGAGGGAAAGAAAACAGAAATCATAGCCAAGAAAACAATATGCACAATGTTTACAACAATGTAAATGGAAAGAACAACCACACACAATCAAAAGTAAATTTTGCAAAATGAAAAAGAACAAGCATAGCTCAAAAGAGGAAATAAAAGAAAACACTCCCATCCCACTCCTTTACAGCAGAGGAAGGACCACAACTATTGCACATTACACATATTTTTGGATTTTTTTTTATACTTTGATGACTTATACTGTTCCCCCCCCTTTTTCATTTTGTCTTTAAAAACATGATGTTATCTGGACCCAAGCCAACATCTAGACCCTGAGACCCTGCTTAAGAACATCCAGTTGTGCAACCCAATGAACACCTGGTAAAATTTAAGCAAGCCTAAAGTAAGATCCAGAACTCCAACACAAGATAGTCTATATTGCATATCTAATCTATGTAACCCCAGAGCAAGGTAAGGAGACTCAACCCAAGCTTGTAGTGAGGACCTACATTCCAGTTTGAGGTAATCTGTGTAGCATTCCTAGTCAGTATAAACTCAGAATTAGGCACCCAGATCCCTTGTCAAAATAGTCCCCAGTGTGCTGGCCTATGAGAGCCCAGACCTAGCTAGCCCTTACCAAAGTTCAAAGCAGAGCCCTTGAGCAAAGCAGTCTATGATGTGCCTGCCCTGATAAAACCCAGAGTGAGACCAAAAATGCCTGCCCAAACCAGAGGCTAGCTTTCAGAGCTCTTGGCCCACAGGCCATCATACCACCTTGGAAGAACTGAAACTTGAGGAAACCCAGGAATAAGACTAAGGGTAGCATCATAATATTAATAAATTATCAAAGAAAATTGCCCTAATATTCTTGAACAAGAGAGTAAAATAGAAGTGAAAAGAATTCACAGATCACCTCCAGAAAGAAATCCCCAAATGAAAACTTCCAGGAATATAAACTAAATTCAAGAGCCTCCAAGCCAAGGAAAAAATACTGCAAGCATTCAGAAAGAAACAATTAAAATACCATGGAGCTACAGTCAGGATTAAATAGGACTTGGCATCCTCCATTTTAAAGGATTGGGAGGAATAGAGTATGATATTCCAGAAGGCTAAAGGTCTGGGCTTACAACTGAGAATCTCTTATCCAGCAAAAATGAGTATATTCTTTCAGGAGAAAAAAATGGTCATTCAATAAAATAGATTTCCAAGCATTCCTGATGAAAAGACCAGACCTGAACAGAAAATGTGATGTACTAACATAAGACCCAAGAGAAGCCTAAAAAGACAAATAAGATAGAGAAAATTTAAGGGACTCAATAAGGTCAAACTGTATGTATTCCTACATGGAAAGAGTATATTTGTAATTCTTAAAAAATTTTAACAGTAGTAGAGCAGTTAGAAGGAGTAATGCTTAAGCTTTGCTTTCATTGTAACTGGTTCAGAGAGAGAATAACAACCTTACTCATTGGGGTACAGAATCCTATCTTACTATATAGAGAAGGAGGAGAGGAAGAGAGAAGTACAGGGTGAGTGGCAATAGGAGGGAGGGGGAAAAACACCAGTGAGGAGGGACAGAGTGAAAGGAAATAGGGAAAAGAAGATAGAAGAGAATACAGCTGGTAAGCATAATTGTGAATGTGAATAGGATGAACTAATGCATAAAATTGAAGCAGAGAGAAGAGTGGATTAAAAACCAGAATCCTACTATATGTTTATAAGAAACACATTTGAGGCAATATGACACACACAGAGTAAAGGTAAGGGGCTGGATCGGAATTTATTGCACATCATCTGAAGTAAAAAAAGCCAAAGTAGCAATCATGATCTCAGACACAGCTAAAGCAAAAATAGAACTGATTAAAAGAGACAAGGAAGGAAATCACATCTTGCTAAAAGATACTACAAATAATGAATAATCTGGAATACTATTGTGCAAAAAGGAATAATAAAGTGGAGGAATTCCATGGAAACTGGAACAACCTCCAGGAAGTGATGCAGAGTGAGAGGAGCAGAACCAGAAGAACATTGTACACAGAGACTGAAACACTGTGGTTCAATTGAAGGTAATGGACTTCTCCATTAATGGCAATACAATGTCCCTGAACAATCTGCAGGGATCTATGAGAAAAAAAACAACTATTCTCAATCAGAGGACAAACTGTGGGAGTAAAAACACAGAGGAAAAGCAACTGTTTGACTATAGGGGTAGAGGGGATATGATTGAGGAGAGACGATAAATGAGCACTGTAATACAAATACCAACAACAAGGAAATGGGTTCAGAGCAAGGACACATGTGATACCCAGTGGAATCGCGCATTGGCTAGGGGAGGGGTGGTGGGAGGAGTGGGGGAGGAAAAGAAAATTATCTCTGTTTCCAATGAATAATGTATGAAAATGACCACATAAAATAAAGAAAGAAAGAAAGGAGTGAAATAAAGGAAGTGAATGAAATCTTTAAAAAGTTAGAACTAATAGATCTCTGGAGAGAATTGAATGGGAATAGAAAGGAATATACCTTAGATAAAACTGTATGTGTACAATAAGGTTATCAAATGCATTCTTTTGCTTCAGTCTCTGTAACAGAATGATTCCCCATACTTCTCACTCACCCTCATGGCTACTGATCAGTATGAGTCAGGCGGGTGTGATTGACTTCCTAGTAATTGTAAGAAGATGAAGTAGCTAAAGAACCCCATTGGATTGGTAGCCCATTAAATTATTCCCAATAGTACATATATCTTGGACAGGCTTCAAATTGAAGACAAACATATGAAAGTGATCTGGGAAATTGTGAGGTATTTTCAATTATTACAAATTTCTTCTTATCAACCCACAAATATAAAGCAACAATCATCAGAACAATTTGGGGTGGAGGGGTCAGCTGGGTGGTGTTACAAGGGAATCACTTTAAAAGACTGATATATATTAATTTAAGGTCGCCAAGGAATCAGCTATGTAATTCCTAAATGAAAACTTAAATCAGCCGTCAATCTTTTATGGAGTTTAATTACAATAGGAGGAAGTAATTAGAGATAGAGAGAGAGAAAAGGGAGAGAAGGAAATAGGGCTTAAATACCCCTTCTGTTTAGGCTGGGCCAAAAGGCCCAAGCCCTTAGATAGCTGGGGCAAAGAAAAGAGATCAGTCCCTATTACTCACGTGACCAAAATGGAGAAACAGTCTCAGAGGCCCCCACCTTCAGCTTCCTCCAGAGCAAGCTTCTCAGAGCCCACACGAACCACCCCGATCAACTACTCAACCCTCCTCCTCTCTTCAGACCCTCCTATCTTTTAGGAAACCATCCAAGTTCCTCCCCTCAGTTCTCCCATCTACCAATCACTGTTCATCAATTTCCCTGTGCCAATGGAGGCTCTAGCTTAACCCAGGACCGCCCAGAGGTTTCTGGCTTTTGCACAGGTCTGTTGAAGGTCATATTTTCAAATGATTAAATCTTTGCTCCTTTGCTACAGCCCTTTCTAAATCCTGTTAACCTGAGTAGGGTAGAGATTGGAATAATTAAATTTTGATCTAGGCTGCAGCCCTTAATCCTGTTAGGACTGAATAGGGTGGAGATTTATTCCAAGTATCTCCATTGTATCAATTCTAAAATCAATCATGACTCAAAGAAATTCCTGTTCTATGCTTAAGCATAGGTCAAAATCCTTTCCATTGTTCAGCAAAGGGTTTCTGTCCTAAAGTAATCTTAAGAAGGGAAGAGAAGGAACCTCCCATGCCAATGGGGTTCCCATTCCAATAGACTATCAGTAAGAAATTTTCCAAGTATGAAATATCCCAATGGTGAAATTTCCAACATTTATAAGTCTAAGGAAATTTGAGGTTTACAGTGGCTCAGTGAATTGAGAGCCAGGCCTAGAGATAGGAGGTCCTAGGGTCAAATCTGGCCTCAGACACTTCCCAACTGTGTGACCCTGAGCAAGTCACTTAACCCCCAGTGCCTAGCCCTTACCACTCTTCTGCCTTGGAGCCAATACACAGTATTGACTCCAAGAGGGAAGGTAAGGGTTTTAAAAATAACAATTTGGTACTGGCTAAGGAAATAATGGTAGATGGACAGACAGAGCAGATTTGATACATCATATATATGGGTATATGACCTTAGTAACCTAGTGTTTGATAAACTCAAAGATCCCAGCTTTTGAAATAAAACTCACTCTTTAACAAAAACTACTGGAAAAATTAGAAAATGGTATGGCAGAAGCCAGGTATAGACCAATATCTCACACCCTATACCAAGATAAGGTCAAAATGGATGTATGATTTAGATATAAAGGATGATATCATAACTAAATTAGGGGAACACAGAATAGTTTTGCCTGGCAGATCTTTGGAGAAGGGAAGAATTTATGACCAAGCAAGAGGTAGGGAGTATTATAAGATGTAAAATGAATAATTTTGATTATATTAAGTAAAAAAAAAACTTTTGTACAAACAAAATTAATGTAACCAAGACTAGAAAGGAAAAAAAAACTAGGAAAAATTTTATAATAAACATTTCTGATAAAGGTTTAATTTCTTACATGTATAAAGAACT
Source organism: Monodelphis domestica (assembly GCF_027887165.1). Classification (NCBI taxonomy): domain Eukaryota; kingdom Metazoa; phylum Chordata; class Mammalia; order Didelphimorphia; family Didelphidae; genus Monodelphis; species Monodelphis domestica. Next base: position 258,006,461 of record NC_077228.1, read on the forward strand.
AAATCAAATTTATAAGAATATAAGTCATTCCCCAACTGGCAAATGGTCAAAGTATATGAATAAGCAATTTTCAGATGAAGAAATCAAAGCCATCAACAATCTTATGAAAAATGTTCTAAATCTCTCTTGATTAGAGAAATGTAAATTAAAATAACTCTGAGGTACCACTTTGCATCCATCAGATTGGCCTATATGGGGGAGTAAAGGAAAGTGGTATATGTTGGAGATGTGGCAAATTGGGACACTAATGCATTGTTGGTGGAGTTGTGAAATGATCCAGCCATTCTGGAGGGCAATTTGGAACTATATATAAGGGCTATACCATTTGATCTGGTAATGCCACTATTGTGTCTATAACCCAAGAAATAATAAAAAAGGGGAAAGAATCTACTTTTACAGAAATATTTATAGCTAATCTTTTTGTGGTGGCAAAGAACTGGAAATTCAGGAGATATCCATCAATTGAGGAATAGTTGAACAAATTGTGGTACCTGTTGGTAATGGAATACTATTATGCTAAAATAAATGATAAGCAAGAGGATTTCAGAAAAAGTTGGAAAGATCTGCATGAACTGATGCAGAGTGAAATAAGCAGAACTAGGAGAACATTGAATACAATAACATCAATATTGGATAGTGCTTTTCCTTATTTCACTTCTCAAGAGAGAAGGCTTGGTCAGGGAAGCAATTATGGCCTATAAAAATAGACTCGAATACAGGACTACAATACCCACAAGCCTTTGCTCCACTTCCCCAGAATGCCTTGTAATCTCATCTGGGCTGAGATCGAGAAGGTATTTAAGCTGATTCAAAGGCTTTTGAGGGCTCTCTCTCTTGGCTCTTTTTGGACTTCCGTTTTGGAGCAGGCGGTCTGTTGCGTGATGTGAGGTTATTTTGTCTAGGCCTCTGGCCTAGGCACATGTTTCTTACTTGTATATTCTTTAATCTTTAACCTTTAATAAACCTCTAAAAAATATAATACTCCTTGCAGAGAGAAACTAATTTCTACCTGCCTTCACCTGTCTCAGTCCCCCCAGTCTCCCCTAAATTTTAATCTTTACAGGCCATACCCCAAATGTCAGTTTGAGTGTAGCAGCAGTACCAACATGAATGAACAGCACTTGGCTGTAGCCTCTCCCTTTTTCTTTCTCCTTTTCTTCTCCTAACTTGAAGTCTTACAAAGGGCAAATAAAGGTGAACTTGAGGACTGGGGAATCTTTATGCCATTTAATTAATTTAGATTTTCTTCTATGTCTCCAGTTTTTAGTATCTTATCCATTTATTTTTCTGTCAGATTCTGAGAGTAAAAGGGAGATTGTAACTCTGCTACACAAGGGGAGATTGTTGGAAGAAGAAATGGATAAGAATTATACAGGATAAATCAAAATGGATAGGTGGAAATTCCTACTGGTGACCTTAGATAAGTTACTTAACCAAGGCCTCAGGTTTTGCATTCATAAAAAAGTGAGGTCACTAGATGATTTTTTTTGTTCCTTTTAAACCCTAAATTTATGATTCTATGCAGGACTAGTCATAGGATTAAGAATTTGGATCTATCATAGCACTGAAATAACTAAAAATCAGCTATATTTTAAAACACTTATCTAGAAAAGCTTTGAGAAAATACACCACCATCCCTTCCTGGCAGTCAAAGTCTTGATGTTTTTTTTTTAAACATTATTTTATTTAGTCATTTTCATACATTGTTCATTGGAAACAGATCATTTTCTTTTCCTCCCTCCCCCTCCCCCCCCCCCACACCCCTTCCCTAGCCAACACCCAATTCTACTGGGTATCACATGTGTCCTTGCTCTGAACCCATTTCCTTGTTGTTGGTATTTGCATTACAGTGCTCATTTATCGTCTCTCCTCAATCATATCCCCTCAACCTCTGTAGTCAAGTAGTTGCTTTTCCTTGGTGTTTTTACTCCCACAGTTTGTCTTCTGCTTGAGTGATAGTTTGTTTTGTTTTTTTTTCTTGTAGATCACTGCAGGTTGTTCAGGGACATTGTAAAGCCATTACTGGAGAAGTCCTTTACTTTCTCTTGTACCACAGTGTGTTTGTCTCTGTGTACAATGTTCTCCTGATTCTGCTCCTCTCACTCTGCATCACTTCCTGGAGGTTGTTCCAGTTTCCATGGAATTCCTCCACTTTATTATTCCTTTTTGCACAATAGTATTCCATCACCAACATATATCTCAATTTGTTCAGCCATTCTCCAATTGAAGGGCATCCCCTCATTTTCCAATTTTTGGCCACCACAAAGAGCGCAGCTATGAATATTCTTGTACAAGTCTTTTTCCTTATTATCTCTTTGGGGTACAAACCCAGCAGTGCTATGGCTGGATCAAAGGGCAGACAGTCTTTTATCGCCCTTTGGGCATAGTTCCAAATTGCCCTCCAGAATGGTTGGATCAATTCACAACTCCACCAGCAATTAATTAGTGTCCCTACTTTGCCACATCCCCTCCAGCATTCATTACTTTCCATAGCTGTCCTGTTAGCCAATCTGCTAGGTGTGAGGTGATACCTCAGAGTTGTTTTGATTTGCATCTCTCTGATTATAAGAGATCTAGAACACTTTTTTATGTGCTTATTAATAGTCTTGATTTCTTTAACTGAAAATTGCCCATTCATGTCCCTTGCCCATTTTTCAATTGGAGAATGGCTTGATTTTTTGTACAACTGGTTTAGTTCTTTATAGATTTGAGTAATTAGACCTTTGTCAGAGGTTTTTGTTATGAAGATTGTTTCCCAATTTGTTGCTTTCCTTCTAATTTTAGTTACATTGGTTTTGTTTGTACAAAACCTTTTTAATTTGATGTAGTCAAAATTATTTATTTTGCATTTTGTGACTCTTTCTAAGTCTTGCTTTGTTTTAAAATCTTTCCCTTCCCAAAGGTCTGACATGTATACTATTCTGTGTTCACCTAATTTACTTATAGTTTCCTTCTTTATATTCAATTTATTCACCCATTCTGAGTTCATCTTGGTGTAGGGTGTGAGGTGTTGATCCAAACTTAATCTCTCCCACACTGTCTTCCAATTTTCCCAGCAGTTTTTGTCAAATACTGGATTTTTGTCCCAAAATCTGGGGTCTTTGGGTTTGTCAAAGACTGTCTTACTGAGGTCATTTACCCCAAGTCTATTCCACTGATCCTCCTTTCTGTCTCTTAGCCAGTACCAAATTGTTTTGATGACCGCTGCTTTGTAATATAGTTTGAGATCTGGGACTGCAAGGCCACCTTCCTTTGAATTTTTTTTTCATTATTTCCCTGGATATCCTTGATCCTTTATTCTTCCAAATGAACTTTGTTATGGTTTTCTCTAATTCAGTAAAATAGTTTTTTGGTAGTTCAATGGGTATGGCACTAAATAGATATATATAAGTTTGGGTAGGATGGTCATTTTTATTATGTTAGCTAGCTCGTCCCACCCATGAGCAATCAATGTTTTTCCAATTGTTTAGATCTAGTTTTAATTATGTGGAGAGTGTTTTGTAGTTGTGTTCATATAGTTCCTGTGTTTGTCTCAGCAGATAGATTCCTAAGTATTTTATATTGTCTCGGGTGACTTTAAATGGAATTTCTCTTTCTAATTCTTGCTGCTGAACTGGGTTGGAGATATATAGAAATGCTGATGACTTATGTGGGTTTATTTTGTATCCTGTGAATCTTGAAATTTCTCAGACTTGTGAATGTTAAAAGATTCTCAGACTTTACCTTAGAACATTTGGTTAAGACCATTCCCCATTTTAAACAATGAAACTACTTAGATCTAAAATGTGAGAACTCTACTTAGATCAGAAATGGGAAGACCTCTACTCCACCCCTACTTAAGATTGCTTTAGGGAAGAAAACTCCTTGCAGAACAATGAAAAATACTTAAACCCATACTTAATACCTATTTTTAGAATTATTACAAAGGGGTGCTAAGTACCTATAAAGGTCAGGCAACTTGTGAACTTAAAAGGAGCAAAGAGGAAAAAACTTACACAGAGATTCTAACCTACTCGGGTGTGGATTACTAAAAGGATCAATCTACTCAGGTGTGAATTCAGAATGGGCTGTCCTTTGGAAAACGTCTACTGTGATTGGTAGATGGAAGAACTTAGGGGAGGTAACATAGGAGAAAACCCAATATATAAGAAAAAGGACAGGCTGCTGAAAGGAAGAAGCAGCTGGGAAAGGCTGCCTTGAAGGGTCTCTCTCGGAACTCATTCTGAAACATTCAGATTGAGGATTGAGCTGGTGGAGGCAGCTGAGATAACAGCTGGCCTGGTGTCACTAGAATCCTTGCTTGGACAGATCTTGTGGTGAGTGATTAAGGACTGACTGATCTTTTCTTTTAGGGCTTAGGCCTGGGTTGGCCAGGGCTGCCTGGGCCGGCCTATTCTTTTCTCATTTTATTCCCTTTTCTCTCTCTCTTTTTCTTTGATTCCTCATTGTATTATTAATTAAATTCTCTATAAAACCCAGTTGACTTGGGTATATTCATAATTGGGAATATTTCCCTGGCGACCACCTTATATTTGATTTAAAACAAGACACTGTAGTGAAAACATATTTTCTATGGTCACAATATACTCACCCACTCTTATATTTATCACAATTTATATCTTCAACCATTTTAACTATTACAATCCTATAACTTTGCTAAAGTTGTTGATTATTTCGATTAGCTTTTTGGTTGATTCCCTAGGATTCTTTAAGTAAATTATCATATCATCTGCAAAGAGTGACAGCTTGGTCTCCTCATTGCCAATTTTAATACCTTCAATTTCTTTTTCTTCTCTAATTGCTACTGTCAACATGGAAATCTAGAGATCCCCAGTTTATTTAGTTGGAGTGTAGAAACCCCAGGTTTTGACCTTGTCTCAGGAGAGGTTTCCCCCTGAGGGAAGGTCCCTCTTCACCAGACAGTGAACTTCCTGGTAGTCTGGGTGGGAACAGCTAATCCCATCCAATATTAAACATCCCTTTTGTCCCAATGGTTTCTTCCCCCTAGGCTAAGGTCCATGACCAAGGTGACCAAGCCCTAGGCTTGGTCTTTCCCTTTTGTGTCCATTGTAGGGCCCCAGCCCCTCACTATTATTCCTGTCTGGAACTCTTCATTTTCCTTTCTTACCATTGTAAAGTCAATCAACTGTCCCTCTAATCCTAACCCCCCCAGGTCATCTAGAGTGGTATATAGGTTCCCCAAGTTCTTTTGTTCCTTGGAGTCCATCCTGAGTTGGTGGCACTCCCAGGGGCTGGTGACCAGGGCATCTTGACTCAGTGCAGTCTTGGAAAGTAGCTCTGTTGTTGTATTAGTAGCGCTAACCCCTTTTCCCTTGATTAAAGAGTAATTTTGACTATTTAATAGTTCTGTGTTTTTTCTAGTTGACACTACTGCTAGTGTTTCTAGTACAATATTAAATAATAAAGGTGATAATGGGCATCCTTGTTTGACTCTTGATCTTATTGGGAAGGCTTTGAGTTTTTCCCCATTGCAGATGATGTTTGCTGATGGTTTTAGGTATATACTGTTTATTATTTTTAGGAAAGGCCCTTCTATTTTTATACTTTCTAGTGTTTTCAATAGGAATGGGTGTTGTATTTTGTCAAAGGCTTTTTCTGCATCTATTGAGATAATCATGTGATTTAGCTATAATTTATGTTTTGGTTCATTTTGTTGAACTGAATTTTTCTCTCTCTTTCTTTGTAAAACCTTTGTGATAAGGAAATGTCTTAAGAGGGAGGGGAAGAGGAGAGAGGTGATTTAAAAACAAAATATATCAATAAGATAGTTTTTTACCTTACCTGTGATTTTCTTGGAATGTGGAACTTCCCATGAAGAAACTCCCTCTACCAGTGAATGTCTGATTCTCTTTTGGAATTGATAATCTTAGAATGTAGCCTGGAGTGTTAAGAGGTTAAGTAACTTGCCCACATTCACACAACTAGCATATCAGTGATATAACCCGAATATAGGTCTTCCTGACTTTGAGATTAATTCTTACCAATCTCTGTCTCTCATCTATATAGGGGGCAGAAAAATTATTTTGTCAATAAAAATAAGGACTGAGTTCTGTCTCTCACATCAATAAAAAATGTAAAAGTAAAATAACAGCTGGGCAACTATTTTTTGAAAAACCTTTACCTGCTGTCTTACAATCAGTTCTAAGATAGAGAAACAGCAAGGGCTAGGCAATTGGAGTTAAGGGACTTGCCCAGGGTCACATAGCTAGGAAGTATCTAAGGTCAAATTGAACCCAGGTCCTCCAAACTCTTGGCCTTAAGTTCTATGCCGCATGCTACCTAGTTGTCCTTAGGAAATTATTTTTAAAGAAGGGAGACAATGTACCAACATGCAGACAATCTATCTGGAGAATCAGATGGGATATAATTCACAAAGTATCCCTCCCTATCTTGCCTCCACAGTAAGTTTTAGCCCTTTAATAGATACACAATAGCCTTATAATCACTCTGTGCAAGGACACTGGTTTATGCAGAAGAGAAACAAAGCAGGGCCTATAAGATAATGTATAGTTGAATTAATTACAATGATCCCGAAGATAATGAATAAAGTACTTGTGAGGAACAGAGATAATATAATTCAAAGTTTTGTAAAAAAAGGCAATAAAAGAAACAAATGCTTCTAAGATCAGAAGAATGAGAAACAAGAACAAAGAACTTTTATATACCCCTGGGCAGGAGAAAGAAGGGATGTTGAGATTCTAGTAAAAGTAGCTTTTTGACCTTTTGGTACTCATTCTATGGCCTCCCTAAGCTAATGAGTGAAAGAAACTACTTGGCAATATAGCTTTATTGTGGTCTCTGTCCCCTCAGTCCTCAGCACAATGGTTTTGACCATAGTTTCATGTCTCAACAGGATTTCTGTACGCTTTCATATCCATGAACAGTGGAGGTGTCTTTTTCCATGAAACCCATACAAGAATCTCTATGTATGAGGTGTCAACTAGAAAAAACACAGAACTATTAAATAGTCAAAATTACTCTTTAATCAAGGGAAAAGGGGTTAGCGCTACTAATACAACAACAGAGCTACTTTCCAAGACTGCACTGAGTCAAGATGCCCTGGTCACCAGCCCCTGGGAGTGCCACCAACTCAGGATGGACTCCAAGGAACAAAAGAACTTGGGGAACCTATATACCACTCTAGATGACCTGGGGGGGTTAGGATTAGAGGGACAGTTGATTGACTTTACAATGGTAAGAAAGGAAAATGAAGAGTTCCAGACAGGAATAATAGTGAGGGGCTGGGGCCCTACAATGGACACAAAAGGGAAAGACCAAGCCTAGGGCTTGGTCACCTTGGTCATGGACCTTAGCCTAGGGGGAAGAAACCATTGGGACAAAAGGGATGTTTAATATTGGATGGGATTAGCTGTTCCCACCCAGACTACCAGGAAGTTCACTGTCTGGTGAAGAGGGACCTTCCCTCAGGGGGAAACCTCTCCTGAGACAAGGTCAAAACCTGGGGTTTCTACACTCCAACTAAATAAACTGGGGATCTCTAGATTTCCATGTTGACAGAGGATATTCCATAGAGTTGAAGTTGAGTTTTCTTGGATATACTTACATTCTCTTTTTCTAGCCTCTACCTACAAACAATTATTTATTTATCAAATAAATGTGCTTTTAGGAGACAGCTAAGTGGCTCAGTAGATTGACAGCCAAACCTAGAGATGAGAGGTCCTATGTTCAAATCTGACCTCAGATACATCCTAGCTGTGTGACCCTGGGCAAGTCACTTAACCCCAATTTCCTAGGCTTAGACCCAAAGAAGAAATATAAGATACTTTCTCCCATTTCTTTGCAGAATTAGGGAACTTTAGATGTGGAATATTGCATATAATGTCAGGCTTTTTCAGTATGATTGTTGAGTACTTTTACTTTAAAACTTTTTTTTTGTTTATAAGGAAATACTCTCTGAGAAAGGGATGAGAGACACATTGAAAATGTAGGTAAAGTAAAAACAAAATATCAGCAAATATTTGCTTGAAAAAATAGTTTCATAAAGAGAAAAATTATTGAAAGTAGTGTTACATTGACATTTCCTTAAAGTTATTGCCTCATTTTCCCTTTTTCAAGGAAGTGATTTCAGTTTTTTTCTGCCATTAGAAATAGAACAACTTTAAAAATAAGTCTTCAGGGGGAAGCTGGGTAGCTCAGTGGATTGAGAGCCAGACCTAGAGACGGGAGGTCCTAGGTTCAAATCCGACCTCAGATGCTTCCCAGCTGTATGACCCTGGGCAAGTCACTTGACCCCCATTGCCTAGCCCTTACCACTCTTCTGCCTTGGAGCCAATACACGGTATTGACTCCAAGACGGAAGGTAAGGGTTTAAAAAAAAAGAAGTCTTCAATAATTTCTTGTTGTCATCATCATTTCAACAATATCTGACTCTTAATGACTCCATTTGTTTTTTTTCTTGGCAAAGACACTGGAGTAGCAAAGCTATTTATTTCCTTCTCCAGCTCATTCTACAGATGAGGAACTGAGGCAATTATACATTTGATCCAGCTCAGATGCTTGCCAAGCAATTCTGTCACACTCAACCCAAACTTTTGGATCCTCTCCAGGAGAAAGAGTTCTATTCTGAAAGAATTCCTGAGAACCAGGATATTTTTGGATGTAGGAAATCTACACTTTGCACTAACCAGGAGGTGAGACATCTTTTTCTGATTTAGGCATGCTTCTTGTTTTTTCTATTAGCAAGCCCTCACTGTCCATTAAGGTTTCTTATTGTTTAATTAACTTCTTATTCTTGGGGGAGGAGGGTCTGGAAATATATTTATAAGTACTATGTCTGATCATCAGTGCCATCCATACTATTTGAAATTTTTGAATGATTAACTGAGTTTGGAAATTCACAAAATATAAACTGAGTTTTTATGTTAGTTTTTATTTTCTCTTGGTCTGACTCTGGTGTAAATCATCATACTTCTTGTTGTTCAATCATATCTGACTCATTTTGACTCCATTTTGGTTTTCTTGGTGTGAATTTCAAAACTACTCAACCCTATTCAGACCATTCTTTAGATCTGGTTTAGCTATTTCCTGATCAATAACAATAGAGATACTTGGAATAACAGAATCAGGTCTTGGAAACTACAATCTCCACCCTACTCAGGGTAACAAGATCAGGAAGGGCTGCAGCAAAACTCAAAATTTAATTATTTGAGAATATGGCCTTCAACAGACATGTGCAAAAAGGACAGACCTCTGGGCGGTCCTAGGTCAAGCTAGAGTCACCATTGACACATGTGAGAGACAGGAAGTGAGGTAGAGGACAGCTCAGGAGTTTGGGGACTTCCTGTGTGGAAGGGGAAGGGGTTGGAGCCTGGTTCTTGGAGTGGAGGAGCCCACAGACTGTTTCTGCATTTTGGTCAAGTGAGTGATAGGGACTGATCTCTTTTCTTTGCCTTGGCTATCCAAGGCCTTCGGCCTTTTGGCTCAGCCTAAGCATAGTGGGTATTTAAGCCCTATTTCCTTCTCTCCCCTTTCCCTCTCTCTCTCTCTCTCTCTCTCTCCCTCTAACACTTTTCTTCCTCCTGTGTGTAATTAAAACACCATAAAAAGGTTGACTGCTGACTTGAGTTTTCATTTAGGAATTACATAGCTGAATTCCTTGGCGACCTTAAATTAATATATATCAGTCTTTTAAAGTGATTTCCATATCACATTGGCAAAAACTCTAAAATGATTTGCCATTTCCTTTTCCAGATAAATTTTTTTAATAGATGAGGAAACTAAGGCAACCAAGGTTAAGTATTTTGTCCAGGGTCACAGCTATTAAATATCTAAGTCTAGATTTGAACTCAGGAAGATGAATCTTTGTGACTCCAGACCTGATACTCTATCACCATGCTATTTAGCTGCTCCCACAAATCATTATATATCTACCCACAATTCCTTTCCAACAATTTTCTTGTCTTAAAAGGAAAAAAAAACCAACAACCTTACCTTCTGTCTTAGAATTGATACTAAGTATCAGTTCCAAGGCAGAAGAGCAGTAAGGGCTAGGCAATTGGAATTAAGTGACCTACCCAGGGTCACACAGCTAGAGAGTAATCTGAGGCCAGATTTGAACCCAGGAACTCCCATTTCCAGGTCTGGCTTTCTATCTATTGAGTCACCTAACTGCCCTCAATAATTTTCAGTGGTCTTATTTTTTTAACCCTTATTTTCTGTCTTAGTAACAATTCTAAGACTTTAGAACAAGGGCTAGGCAAACTGGATTAAGTGACTTGCCCAGGGTCATAAACTAGGAAGTGTATGAAGCATTATTTTTCATTCTGACTCCACATAGCTCTAGGCCTCTGTCAAAATATTTATCAAATAAGTCAGCCTTCATTATTTTCAAGCAATCACAATTAGTATTGTATTCCATGAACCAGTAATTACAAAATTAAGTAACTGTACAACATTATAAAATAATGATAATATGTAATAACATGCAGCAAAAAGGAGACTAAGATAAGTGTGCAAATGAATGGCATAGCAAAATGACATGCATATTTGAAGGTCCTATTATATATATAATATATATATATATATATATATATGCTAACAATTAGTATATCAGTAGGTAAACAATATCCACTAAATATATATAATATTTTTATAATGATAAGTGTCATCTTATCAAATATTATAAGAGACTTTCCAGATTGTGGGAGGGCTGGACTCCTAACCCTTGTGATGTGGAAGAGATACCCATATTTCAACAGATGAATAGGAGACTTTTCCAGGAGTATAGAATGGCATGGATAAAGGATCAGAGATGGGACAGTTCAGAATATAAGCTCAAGGTATTGGGGATGAAGGTATTTCAATGAGTACCATTTGGTTGTGTCTTTTAGAGGTAGAGCAACCAAGAGAATTCCAGTTGTAACTATGATTCTGTGGGGTAATTCTCCCTATTGTCAACTATCTGTGTTGAATTTATGGATTAGACATAAAGAAGATGAGAATAAACTTCTTTCTTGTTAGCACTATCTTAACTGTTAGTTTGTAAAGAAATATTATAGAGATTTTATGAGGAGTTTAGAGAGAATTTAAGAATCTCTTACCTATATCTCAGGGAAGTGAAAAGAAAAGAAAAAGGTCCTATATGTACAGAAATATTTATAATAGTTCCTTTGGGAAGACAAAGAACTATAAACCACGGGAATTGCCATGAAATAGAGAGTGGCTGAACAAATTATAGTATATGGATATAATAGAATACTATTTCTGCTATAAGAAATTAACAGAGACTTTCAGAGAAACCTGGGAAGATTTCTGTGGACTAATAGAATGTTGAAATCAGAAGAACCAGGGGAATAATTTATATCATAACTTCAACTTTGCTAAAACAAACAAAAAAGCAATTTCAAAAGACTTAAAAACTCAAAAATCAGTCAACCATGATTATTAATGACTGAGTGAATGAAGGCCATCCACCTGCTGACAGAGGTGATGCAGGATAAGACATTTTTGGACATTGCTTTGTTAGACTATGTTTATTTGTTTTTTGTCACTCCAGTTTTCTTATCTCCCTCCCATTCCCCCCCCATGCTGTGATGAGGAAGTGGGAGGGAACAAAATAAATATTTTACCATTGAAAAATATATTTAATTTTTTAAAGTAAAGCCTTGAGAGAGGAATTGAATATTTTCCTGTCATGTATTGAGACACATTGAAGGAGAGAAGATGGAGCTATTATCTTTCCTTATAAAATTATTGTAACTTTTTATGCTGAGAGGATAATGAAGAGAATTTTTGTGAAGAAAATGTAAATTACGATCCTAAATGAACTAAATGGTATTAGATTTTGGTTTCAGGAGTAAAGCCATTTGCCATTACACTGAGGACTAGGGATTGGATGATCTCAGGCTAGGGCCTGGGGACATATGTGTAATGAGAATAAGAAGGACAACCTCCAATGTATAATAGAATTACAATGAATTACACCTTGTTTACAAGTCAAGCCTCATATTGTTCCTTGACTGACTCACACTTTTAATCTTATCATCTCAAGATCTAATATAATCCAGGTATTTGCTTTTCTTTTATTCCTTATTAATGAGGAAATAGAATTCTAAATTAATATTACTACAATTTTAATATAATTATCAATAAACTAAACCGAGCTTCTATCAAATATTATTTGTAATGATAAACAAGAGAAACCTTTCCTAAGGATAGAAGCATTCTAATCTCACTATATATATATTTATATATATATAAAATCCCTTTATCTCCTAGAATTGAAAAGTGACTTTACTGAATACATAATCTTAGTATAACTCCAGTCCCAAAGCCCATTCATATGGGACTCTCTTCTTATTGGTGGAGATCAAGGCCTGCATCAGGATCAGGGTTGGCTCTTCAGTTTTCTTGGGACCCTCAGAATATGAGAATGTCTCTTCAGGTTCTGCATCACTTTGGGAACTTCAGGCTTCCAGCAAAGATGCCAACTCTACTCCAGGATGCTAAAGGAAAAGATGATGAAAAGAAATTAGCAAGAGAAGAGTTAGAAGTCCTGATCATGTCCCTATCCTAAATTTGCCAGAGACTTCATGGAACTTCCGCTTGGGTGAGATCTAGGACTCTATTAATTAAGCTGAATTACCTCACACTTTTCCAAATAATGAAACAGTAAGTAGAAGTTAACTTGAACCTATAAATAATATCCTCTCAATTAATAATATTTATATAAAAATAGATTTCTAGCCTGGTACCCTCTCTCTTGGTAGTGTATAATTAAAATTTGAACCCTAGAACTACTATTCACAGCATCCCATGTTCCTTCTCATGTTAAAATGCTAATGTAGATAGGATATAAATTTTGGGTAGCCTTGTTTCTCATTCTCACTTCTTGTGATCCCTAGTTTTTGGTGAAAGGTGAGAGAACACGTGGTTTTATTTTTGTTAGATAATTAGGTTTGTATTCCCTTTATTTCAAGTGATTATTAATTGTTGGGATCCAGGCCAAATATTATAGGTCTACTCAAAAGCTGACTATAAGCCCGAGGGCACTACAAAATATTCTTTTTGAGGGTGAGCACCTAAAAGGGAAGCTAAAGACTGCAGGAAAATGGGTGAAGGGGGTTTAAGGATTAAGAGAGAGACGACATGAGGAAGGAAGAAAGAAAAGAGACAAATGGTTCAGCAGCATGAGATTCAATCTGTGGTTCTCCTCTGATGGTAAAGAGAGTCACACATGGACCCAGTTTTTATTGCAGAATCAAGGAATGGGGAATGAGAGGTAGCTAATGATCATGTGACACGACAGAGAATTTAACACTGGCTCAGTTAACAACCACAAGATCAAAGAGGTGGAGGTTAAGTTATGTAAAAGTTAGTACCCCGGCCCAGAGATCCATTCAACCTTTGACTGAAAGCTTGAGGAGTGGTCGGCATGCCATAAGATCAGAATTTCACTTTGTTACAAGGATCAAGAAATCAATCATGTGAAATATAAGAATTATAGTCAGCTTTTGGGTACATCTATAATATTTATATGATTTGGTTATGCCTGGATTCCAACACTTCCAGAAAAGAATATGGAAAAATATTTTACATAATTTCACATGTAAAATCTATATGAGATTGCTTACCAATCATCAAGGTAAAAAAAGATTTAGAAGTTTCTTTTAGGATCAAGGTGGTATTTACTTATGAAAACGAGTATGCCCACATATTATGCCCATAGTAGGCATCTCTGGTTTTATAGCCACAATAGGTGCCTCTGGCTTATCTTTAAGTGTCCTCCTATGAGTCAATATAGTGGGATAATTTTGAAAATACTAGTCAATTAGTTATAGGATCAGTTATAGATGCCCAGAAAAAAATATATCCTGGGCAGATTCATTCTCATACTCGCTATTACTGTCATTTCCACAAAATAATATCAAGGTATGATCAGAAAAGCAGGAATTTTCTATTACTTGGAGTTATTGGATATTAATTTAAAACTTACAGTATTATGTATAGTATTGTGAGAGAAATATGGAAGTGAATGCAAGTATGTATATATTATATTAATTATATGATATGTGTTATATATTAATTATGCATTTTATATTATGAATATTATATTTGCATTTTAAAAAATCCTTATCTTCCCACTTAGAATCAATACTATGCATTGGTTCTAAGGCAGAAGAGTAGTAAGGGCTAGGCAAAGGAGGTTAAATGACTTGTCCAGGGTCACACAGTTAGGAAGTATCTGTGGTCAAATTTGAACCCAGGACCTCTCATCTCTAGGCTTAACTTTCTGTCCATGGAGCCACTCATTTACCCCCTGTCTGCAAAATCAAGCTGAGACAACTATAGCCCTAGTGTTAACAAATTATTTTCTGTTCTAGCTATCTGCAATTTGAGTTTGAGATATTAATTATAGGTCTTTTTAAAAAAGATTTTTCTCATAAAAGAACAACTTCTTACATTTGTTTTTTTTTTATTTTAAGTTCTAAATTCTCTTCCTTTTTCTCTTCTCCCCATCCCTGAGACAGTAAGCAATTTTATATAGATTATATATGTACAATGATGCAAAACAAATTTATATATTAATCATGTGGGGAAAAAAAAGATTAAAAAATGGTCCCCAAACAAAACAAAACAAAAAAAGGAAGTAAAATACAGTCTGTTTTGACCTGCATTCAAATTCCCTTAGTTCTTTCTTTGGAGGTGGGTGGTGTTTTTCATTCAGTGGACCAGTATATTTGAATTGTGGATCAGTATAATGATGAAAATAGCTGTTATTCACAGTTGATCATCATACAGTACTGCTATTAATAAGTACAATGTTCTCATTCTTCTCACTCCATTTTGTATTAGTTCATGTAAACTTTTCCAGGTTTTTCTGAAATCATCCCACTCATCATTTCTTATAAAACAAAATATCCCATTACAGGCATATACCACAACTTGTCCAGTCCCCAGCTGATGGACACCTCCTTAGTTTCCAATTCTTTACCACTACAAAAAGAGTTAACTATAAATATTTTTGTACAAATAGGCCCTTTCCCCTTTTTTATTGATCTCTTTGGGGTACAGACCTAGTAGTTGCTAAGGTAAAAGGGATGTACAGTTGTAGAGCTCTTTGGACATAGCTCCAAATTGCTCTCCAGAATAGTTGGATAGTTTAAAACTCCATTCAATTTTACCACATTCTCTCTAACATTTATCATTTCCCTTTTCTTGCCATGTTAGCCAATCTTCCAGGTGTGAAGTAGTACCCCAGAGTTGTAATAATGTACATTTCTCTAATGAATAGTGATTTAGCCTGTTCATAGCCTTTGACTATTTATCAACTGGGGAATGATTTGTGTTTTTATCAGTTTGACTCCATTCTCTAAATATTTGAGAAATGAGGTCTTTATCAGAGACTGGATTTTAAAATTTATATTGTTGTAAAAATTTTCTCCTTTTCTTTTGATCTTGACTGCATTGATCTTGTTTATGTAAACTCTTTAAAATATAATATAATAAAATTTATCCATTTTATATCTTGTAATGTTCTCTATTGCTTTTTTAGGCATAATTCCATTCCTTATCAACATACACCTGACAGGTAAACTATTCCATTCTCCCTTAATTTGCTTATGATATCAACCTTTATGTCTAAATCATGTACCCATTTTGACCTTATCTTGGTATATGAATTGAGATGTTGATCTATACCTAGGTTCTGCCATAGCTTTCTAGTTTTCCCAGCAGTTTTTATCAAATAATGAGTTCTTGTCTGAGCTTAGATCCTTATCTAATACTAGACTGCTATTGTCATTTGCTACCTAATATATTCTACTAATCCAACTTTCTGTTTTTTTTAGCCACTATCAGATTGTTTTGATGATTATCACTTTATTATAGTTTGATATCTAATACAGCTAGGTCATCTTCACATTCCCTCCCCCCCCCAATTAATTCCCTTGATATTCTTGATGTTTTGTTGTTTCAGATGAATTTTGTTATTACTTTTTCTACCTCTATAAAATATTTTTGATAGTTTTAAGTGTTATGGCACTGAATATGTAAATTAATTTAAGAAAAATTTTATTAAGTTGGCTCAGTCCATCCATGAGCAACAATTATTTTTCCAATTATTTAGATATGACTTTAATTGTGTGAAAGGTATTTTATCATTGTTTTCATGTAGTTCCTGGGTTTGATTTATCAGGTAGACTCCAAAGTATTTCATATAATTATTTTAATGGAATTTCTCATGCTATGTCTTATTGCTGGATTTGTTGATAATATATAGACATGCTGATGATTTGTGTGGATTTATTATATATATTCTACAACCTTGTTAAATTTGTCAATCACTTCAACTAGTTTCTTTATTGATTGTCTGGGATTCTCTAAGGATACTATCATATCATCTGCAAAGTGATAATTTTGTTTATTATTATTAATTGCCTTCCATTTCTTTCTCTTCTCTTACTGCTATGACTGGCATTTCTAGTATAATATTGAATAATAATAGTGATAATTAGCATCCTTGCTTTACCCTGGATCTTATTGGGAAGGCTTCTGGCTTGTTCCCATTAAAGATAATGCTTGCTAATGGTTTTAGATAGATGCTATTTATCATTTTAAAGGAAAGTTCCGTTTATTTTTTTGCACTCAAGTGTTTTTAATATGGATGTCATAAAATTTATTAAAATTTTTTCCTGCATCTATGGAAATAATAATATAACATGTGGCCTTTATTAGAGAAGGGGAGAAGATGGAGGCACTGCTCTGAATGGTTGATCCAAAGCAATGTCCAAGGTTATACAAGTGAACTCAGAATTCATACAAAACTAACACAATGTTTCTCTTTTGTCATCCACACTACCTATGTAAGATACAATGTTTGTGTATGTTATATTTTCTTTATCTTCTCCTACTTTTCTCGTTTCCCAGTGTTCTTAAACTCATGGGAGCATTTCTTAAATTTGCAATTTCTAAGTTGTCAGA
This sequence comes from Monodelphis domestica, assembly GCF_027887165.1. Taxonomy (NCBI): domain Eukaryota; kingdom Metazoa; phylum Chordata; class Mammalia; order Didelphimorphia; family Didelphidae; genus Monodelphis; species Monodelphis domestica. The sequence goes on from NC_077228.1 coordinate 258,023,423, forward strand.
GTTTAGACAAGGGCAAAGTCTTTCGTATTGAAACATTTGAAATGGTGGTGGTGGTGAAGATTGTAGCTGTAATTTAGGACTTTCCATCACCAGTTTCTAACCTCTTTAATCTTTTGAATGCTGATTGTTAGAGCTATTAGGAATCCATAATAAGAAAAAAGGGAAAAGGGAGAAAATAGGGGTTTGGGCCATATTAGAAAAGAGTGCTAAATAGGATAATTAAAGATATCTATCTATCTATCTATCTATCTATCTATCTATCTATCTATCTATCTATCTGCTTGGGGAGGGGGATTTCTCTACTTTTCATAAGGATAGATAGGTATCTCACTTCTGAAAGGCATCTAACTTTCACTAATTTTCTATAGGAAATTGCCAATCTAAAATTAAATGATTTTCCAGAGCAGAAGGAAAAGTAAGTCATCTGCCATTACAGGGAAAGTTTGAGGTAATGCTGGTTGTGATTTTTCTTACATCTAATATATTGTAAATAATTATATATAATATATATCATAGATTTCATTTATTAATAAATTATATTTCTAGTATTTAAATATTACTTAATATTTATTTAATAGCTAGGCTTTATATACCAATTTAAGGTTAGCAATGTGCTTTACAAATATTAACTCATTCTCACAACCCAGGGAGAGAATTACTATTATTATTCATAATTTACTGGGGGCATAATAACAGTAGTATGTGAGATGGAATTAAATTAATTAATAACAAATTAATTAAATAAATAAAAAATAGAATGTATGATTCTTGAAGTAAAATATTTGGCTTACTTGCCCACCCCAATATTCTCAGGGCAAAAGTTCCTAGTTGGCTTTCCTAGAGGAAACATTTAGCATGTTGTTAATGTTAATATTAAATTCACAAAGAATATTTATTGCTTATCTAAAAAATCCCAGTGAGAAGCTTTAGAAAATGTGGGAGGTTTCTTACTCAAAATTATTGAACAGCATAAGCAGCTCAGATTGCTTGTCATCTTGTGAGAAAGTTGGGGGACTATAAGTCTTGTTGGGGAGATGAAAATCTTGTTGGGGGTATGCAATTTTTTGTACACTGAAACCTAGATCACGTGCTCAAGACTGTACATCACAGCCCTCCCCACCTCCCCCAACAAGAGAGCTGGACTAGAGGAGGGAGGGAAAATCTTATGTTATGGATACTATAAAAAGGCCTGTTTTACACATAGGCTTTGGCATTTGTAACTAGGACAAATTTCCCTTTCCAAAGGTAAACTGAAACTGCTACCATTTCAAGACTACTTTTTGAATCCAGTTTATTTTGTAATAATATTTTGTAAGTGGGGAATTCTCCAGTGCTTGTTTCATCCCACTCAGTAGGAGGAAACTGAAGAAGATAGAGGTTAAGTGACTTTCCCAGGGCCACATAGCTATAAAGTCTCTAAGGCTGGATTTAAAACAGGTTTTTCTGATTTTAGGTCCATTTTTCTATGACTTCTGTCATAAAATGAAGGAATCTAATATAATTGCTTTGGGAGAAAGAATTTTGTCCAGTTTGTTAAACTGATATGAGGCTCTATCTGATTAATGAGAAAGAAGTTGCAATTTTGTTATTAAATAAGAAAATATACAGAAATACTCCTAGACTGCCCTAAAATGCCAGATGATTAAAAGTGTGCAATTTGAATGTTACCCTAAAAACTACTATCCCCAGAAAAACTAGGATTCCAGCACCCTACTCTCTTCCTGTCCTTATCTACTGATGTAGACAGGAGATAAATTTGGTGGAGTTTGGTCTCTAGGCCTCTTTTTTTCTTCCTATGCTGGCTTTGGTGGAGCGGGCTTTTTTTGAGCAAGTAGAAAACTTAGTCACATGGTTCTGTTTTGTTAGATAACAAATTTTATAAAAATAATACTTGAAGTATTGGACATTAATTTAAATCCTACAAAAGCATGGAATCAAATCAAGTAGTAGGACATACAAATGATTGTAATTAACTCTGTGAACCTTGCTACAGAATTAAAACAGTTCTCACAGGAAAGAAAAGTTGCTTTCCTTTCTATTTTTTGTCTTTTCCATAGTATCAAAGATCAAAACACACTGAACCCATAGGGAGAAGAACTTCATCTAATAGTACTGTAATTCTTGGTTTCTATGTTCTTAAAGAGAAAGCAACAGTTTCAATAAGCCTTAATGGGAAGACATTTTTGAAACAAGTATTACACATATACAGCACTTTACAAACTTCAATAGGTTATAAATTATTATTATGGGTTAAAAAGGATGGTATTCATTCCCATGTGAAGGAAGTTGGAGAGAAGACACAACCTCATGTGTAGCAAGGTTTTTAGGGTCAAATTCACTTACAGGTCACCCAAATCTTACGCTGCCATTTGATTAGCTGTTAAATTGTTACTTTTATACTCCAGAGTTCTATATTAATCCGGGGCAGTGATTCTCACTTTTTTGTTCTCTTTACACTTTTATATTCTTAGAATTTACTGAGGACACCAAAGACCTTTTGTTTATGTGGTTATAGCTGCCAATATTTACATTAGAAATTAAAAACGAATACATTTAAAAATATTTTTATTCATTTGAAATAATAAACTCATTACAAGTTAACATAAATAATATTTTTATGAAAAATAACTATACTTTTCAAAATTAAAAAAATCAAGAAGAGTGGCACTATTTCATATTTTTGCAAATAGATTGCTAATTGTTTTTGCTCTTTAAAAACAGCGGTTTTCTTTACGTCATAGTCAAGTGCCTCTTTGGCCCCATTCCTTGCTCCTTCCCTTCTCCTTGCCCATGTGCACTGAACTGCCCAATCAAATCCGCCTCTTCTTGGAGTCTTTTTTCTGTAGCCAATCAGTGTGTCCTTATTATTGTCAAACCTTAAGAATAAACGCCCCAATACTTCCGCCTCTAAAAGGTATTGCCTACTGTATCTTCTAGTAAGCTGGAAGTTCGATTTCATAGGCTCTGATGGAGCCTGGCCCCTCCCCTCGGGCTCATCATGGAGTCTGCCCCTGGGAAGCCTGGGTTAGAGTCCAGACCACCCACTTTCCGTCTGTTCCCGGAACCTGCAGCTCGGACCCAGGCCCGAAGAGCCTCTTTCTCTTCCGCCCCCAGGCCTCGAATCGGGTGAGAACCTTTAAACGGAGCCCGGACTAGGCCCATCTGGGAGGGACCCGGAAGACTGCAAGCCCGCCAGCCTATGAAACACCCGGGCCCCGCGGAACTCCACCCGGAGCTGGGGTGGCCCGAGACTCTCGTGAAGCTTCCTGTACGAGCCCTCGGCCCGAGAGCCGACCTGTCTCTGTGTCCTCAGGGGCGAAGCGGACGCGGGGAGGCTGCGCGCACGGAGGAGCTCGGGGAAACAGCGGGATGAACCCGGAGGAGGAGGAGGAGGAGGAGGAGCGCGAGGCAGGAAAAGGGGGCCGCCCGTTTGCCGGGCGCCTCCAGGACAGCCGCAGTTTAGACGGGCTGAGCGGAGCGTGCAGTGGCTGGGGGTCGGGCGGGACCGCTCCGCCCGGCGGCCCCGAGCCGGGGGCGGGCGGGGGCCGCAGAGCCACCATCTCCAGCGCCCTAGAGCTGGAGGGTACGGTCAGCCGACACGGGGACCTCACCCATTTTGTGGCTAACAACCTGCAGCTCAAGATCCGCCTGAGCGGGAATCCGCAGCCGCTTCCGCCGCCTCCCTCGGCCCGACCGGCCCCGGCTCCCGCACCAACCATCCCGCCTATAGATCCGGAGGTGCTACGAGACCTGGAGCGGCTGAGCCGGGAACTGGGTGCCCGTGTAGAACGGCTGCTTCGCGGGCTCGGCGGCGCAGTGCAGGAGCTGACGGCGTTGAGCGTAGGCTGCATCCAGACTTATCGAGACGCCGTGGACTCTTTGGGAGAGGCGGTGGACATGAGTATCAAGGGCATGTACACACTACTGGCTAGATGCGAGGAGCTAGAGCGGGCCCTGCAGCCAGTCCAGGGACTGGCCCGACAAATCCGGGACATCCGCCGCACCCTAGAAGTGCTGGAGGCTCTCTGCAAATGACTGGCACCCTACACTTAGGGAAAGGGTGGTTTGGTATATGATGGTGCGACAAGACCACCAGGGTACCCTCTGCAATCTCCTGTATCTCCCAACCTCAATCCCTTAAGAAATCGGAGAGGGAGTAGACGACAGTTGCCGGGAGGGAAAGGAGAAAAATAACTTCTTACATGTATCCAGTGGTCTTCTTCCCATTGTATGGGATTTCTTGGGTGTTCCAGATGAGCTCCTCTTACAGATATGTTGCAGGAAAGCTTTCTTGTGTGTTGGGGGTGGGAATGTCTTCCAGATGAGACCCAAGTCCTTTTTAGAGTGGTAGTCCAGTTCTACCCTGCCCTGCCCCTGAAGTGCCACTCCTAGCTGAAGCATCATCCCCTAGGGAGCTAGATGAAAACCTTAGGTATGCTTTGGCACCATGTTCCAAGGTAAAAAAGATGTGGTTGTGAGAGGGGAACAAAAAAGAAACTTTAGCCTCAGCTGTAACTAACCATATTGCTGCAGCTAACTGGAGGGGCTGACTGACAGTTGGTGAAACTTGATGTCCCCAGTTAAACTTGTATTTAATGGCAAGGAATGCCCCAGGCTTTCCACTGTACCCCCAAATTTTGTCTTTACCCATATAAGATGTGCTTCCAACAAGGGTGAAGAGAGAAGTTTACTGGATCCTGAATATTTGGGTTCCTGCAGGGAGTAAGGCCTAGGTGTTGAACTTGGGTTAATTTCTTTAGAATTCATATGAGAACTGTTGATTGTTTTGAACCTGCTGTGAAGTTTTCTGATCTTGGCCTATGAGTCAACATTTTTGACTTTCTGAGTTGTGTGGAATTAAAGTGCTGCTGCTGTTAAAAATTAAGCTGTATCTCTATTGGGTGTGGTGGGAGGAGTAAAATGCCCAGCATTTAAAGTGTGTGTATGTATATGTATACATATATATGTTGATGGGAGAAAACAGGACATAGGGGACAAGAGAAAATTAGATGACCATATCTGCCCCCAAGGGACGGGGAAGGAGTCACTCGAGTTCTGAGTTTGGGAATTGAACACCTGGGCTCAAGTCAGGAGGGAGAGGACTGAACATTTCAGCCTCCTGCAGGAAAGGACTCAGTTTTCCATAATCTAGTTAAAAAAAAAAAAGCCAGCATTGTTAACATTCAGAAACTTTAATTCTCCCCAGTCCTGGAAATCCTATGCCACTCATAGATCACCTGGATGAATTCTGGAGTCTCTACCTACTCCTAGGAAACACTTATTCACAGAAAAGAGCTAAATTGACTCTAGGGGCATGGATACTGATTTGAATACATATCCTTGGATGAATATAAGAGATGGATCCTGCCAAAAAATAGGGGACATTTAAATACGGTGACGAAATTAAAACTCCATACTTCCCCGTTCTAGAACCAGATCTAATAACTGACAAACTTTTAATTAACTACACTAATCGGTTCACAGAAAGTTCAGGAATGACTTATGCTAGATTTTGGAAAGTAGGAAAATTAGGCTTCATATCCCCCTGAAGTGGGCGGGGCTAGAGATAAAGAGCAAGATGTGGAAATCTGAATACCTCGATTCCTAAAGAGAATGGAAAGTAAGGAGGAAAGATTCAAGTTTGGAGGACGAGGTTCCTGGAACTTGGGGAACAACTGAATAGAGAGAATGGGGTTGGGAATTCAGAAGCCTGCAGGTCTAGGGGGAGAGGATACTCCTTTTCCTAGTTTCTCACAGACCCCTTTTATGCACCGAATCCCTCCCCTTTCTGCTGCTCTTCCTTGTCTCAAACCTTTTCCATTCTTAAACCCCCTGGAATATGGCCCTGCTGGCTGATTCCAGGAGTTAATCCAGAGTCAAGGGGCTGTAGCATTGATAATAAGCAGACAGGACATCTGGATTGGTTCCTACACTTGAAAAAAGAAAAGGGAGTGGAACGAAAAGAACACCTCTAGGCACCGCTGGGAGTCGAACCCAGGATCTCCTGTTTACTAGACAGGCGCTTTAACCAACTAAGCCACGGCGCCATCCGTTTTAAGCAAAGTTTTGTAACTACTTTTGGATCTAGAACAACATCGGTGTTAAGAAGGGTGACATGTCAAGAAACAATTCTCAAGTAATCTTTTGGTCAATGGCTATGAAGACAAAGATAAAGGAAGACAAGAAACTACATCCTGTAATAGGTGTGAAAACTACCGCTTTAATAATTGTTCACCTTTTTAAAAAGATATTGCTAGCCACCACTACCGGTGAGGATTCGAACTTACTTGTGCACAGAATAATTTACTAGAAATGCGCCGCCTTAGCCACTCGGCCATCTCGTCTTCGGCGTGCACAGTCGATCTCTACTCTCTGGAGTCTGAGAAATCCTTTCTGGAAAAGGGAACGGGAGGGACTTTTTTCTTTTTCTATTATTCCCAGTGTGCTCTGAGAGCGAAATGTCCGCCTCTGTTTCGGCAAGGAAAGAATTTCTTAGCAACCCGTTAGGGTGGGAAGGGCCGTGAACCCCGGTGGGAATGACTCACAAAGAAAAATAAAGAATTCACCTGAACCATCAGTCTTTCCTAGCTCGTACACAAGATAGTTTGCAGAAAAATAAGGAAATTATCCCATTTCCTCTTCCGTGCCAGGAGGAGGACCATAAAACTAGGGCTGGAAGGGGACTCCAGAGGCCATCTAAGTCCAACCCATTTTACAGATAAAGAAACTGAGGCCCAGAGGGGTTAAGCAAATTGTCCAAGATCACAGAGAAAATAAGCGCCAAAGATTGTATTTGATCTTAACTTCTGACTCACGAAACCAGTTTGGATACTTTCTAAATGCTTCTGACTCACCGAGAGTGCATGCAGTCCAATGGCTCAGCCCTCGGATTTTCTCAAGGCCTCGGGGACCCTTCTTTCCTCCTCTTTCTTGTCCTTCAGCAACCAAGTTCTCCTAACATCTAGCCTCCGAGCGAGATTGCAAAATAGAACTGCTGGTTCAGTCCTCCTGGACCAGGTAAAGGGTGAAAGAGAGGGGAAAAAAAACCCAAAACACCACACAGTGTGACCCCGACGTGATTTGAACACGCAACCTTCTGATCTGGAGTCAGACGCGCTACCGTTGCGCCACGAGGTCATCCGGCTATGATGTTAGACCTGTCAGCTTATGACTATCTAGCGGCTAGAATGGCTGAGTTGCCACTGGAGGAAGAGAGAGTTGGGATTGGTGGATCAGGTGCATTCGGCCACACTGATAGATAATCCGGAACAAAAACTTCCTGCCCACTCTGTGCCAAGGTGAGTGGAGACTGGAAGTTTCCAAGTACTTGGAAATCCCCAGAAACCCTCTTACCTGCGTCCTCAGATCCTATTTCCCCACCCCTCTGTACACCAAAGGACTCTCTTTTATCTTTTCTTCTCATACTTTCTGCCTTCTGCTCAGAAAGCAAAGGAATCGATCTCCCAGAATCTCTCTCTGTAGAACGAGAAACAGGACTCCTCAGAGGTTTTACCAGCGGGTAGTGAGTTTCCTGAGAGGCAACGTCACTCCCTTCCCACCAAAGAATTTAGAGCGTCCTGATAAAGATGGAGGACGCTGGAACGGTGGGTTTAAAAGAGGGGCTGCAAAGTCCTCGAAAGGAGATCTTAGGAGGAATAGCTGCTGTTCCGAAAGAGGACCCTGAACATTCCTCAGTTCCTGGTGCCAGAATTTGAGAGACCAGCCTGCAGCTTCCCAATTCTATACTTTAAATGACCTTAATACAGAGAAGGAATCAGTGGATAAGGAGAGATTGAAATTTTAGGTAGAGAGATTGAGGTGGGATCGAACAAGGGCAAGAGACCCGTGGAAGGAGCCACGCAATTGGTATTTGCAAAAACTACCACCTATTCCTTTGAGATTGGAGCCAAGGAAGGGAGAAGCAGTGGGGAGAGGTGACATCGAGGTGATTTTAAGTATATAAATCGAGAGGGAAAAAGAATATACAGGGATTGTGGAATAATCCACACCTTTTACCAAAATTGAGACCCCAGGACCGTGAACAATATGGCTGCACCATCCTAAATTAATTTTTGTGTAGACAAGAGAAAGAGAATTAGAAGACTTCCCTGACCACTCAGGACCATTTCAGTCTCTTTCCTCTGAATGTATTTCACTATTGCCTTACTATATAATCCTTTATGAGCTACCTGGTCCTACAGCCGTGTAGGTTGGTTTTTACAAAAACAAACAAACAAAAACTTCGTATTTTTCTTTAACTTGTCAAGTATGTACTCTGGGTTGCTCAGCCTTGGAGCATATGTGGAAATGGACCTATAGAGACCTTCCCAGAGGGCACTGAGCTCTTCTGACAACTTTTAGGGTAACTGGTTCAAAGATGACTGGATTGTCACTAGGATGACACAGCAAACTGTGGATGGTCTCTGAGCTCTTCTTTTCTCTCCTAGAAGTCTGGGAAAGGAATGGGAGGTGCGGGAGAGATGTTATATCAGTCAAAATGGAGAACATTTCCTTAACCTCCCTTGCTTTATACCTCTACAGGATGGGTGACAAATAACTCTCCTATGAGAGCCATAATACACAATTTTATTTAATGCATGTATCAGTTGAGCACTGTCTCCTGACAGGCTGTATTATAAAATCAGAGATTTTGAGCTAGAAGGTAGGTTCCTCCAAGGTCATCCAATCCAACTCCCTCCCATTACAGTTCAGGAAAATGAGAATTAGAGATAATTGAGTGAATTACCCAGAGTTTATCTTGAGGTCTTCTCTCATCAATAATAAATCAGCAAGCATTTATGAATCACCTCTTATGTGAAGGTGTTAGGGTCCAGTTCCTTGCCCACTACCAAGGAAGACCTGTAGACAATTTAATCAAGCAAAAGGGTCTTTATTGATCTGGTGCACACCAGAGGGAGCTCAGCAGAAGAGTTCTGTCTGTGGCTTGTGAGTGCAGGGGTTTTTATACCCATCGCCTGCCAGAATATCACCCCTCAGCATACATGGCCCACAAGTTCTTCCTGGAATGGGCTAGGGCATCGACACATTTACGATCTCTGCCGTGGGTCTGTTTGTCAGATGTTCTACAATGATGTGTGCTGCCATGACTGAGCAGTTCCCTGCTTGGGCCTCCTTCAAAGGCATTGTGATAGGTGCTAAGATTTAGTTATATGAAATATAAGAACTCCTGTTCTAGAAATTACCTTATACTAACACGATTTGCATTAAAACTACAAATTGAGAAGAGATTGTTTATCAAACAAGAGAAGAAAACAAGTCAAAAGTATATTTATGATATAATATAACAGCTTCAAGGACTCTAAAATGAGATAAAACAGTTACAAATTGTGAAGATCTAAGCAAACAGCAAAATGATGGGATTGGGTCTAAATGTAGCTAGTCACCCAACTTTTGCTAGTTCTCAAAGTCCCCTACCTCTGCAAAGAATGTGGGGAGGTAACTTTTTTCTGCTTTGGGATCAAGCTTGATCATCATAATTTCACTACTTTCAATTGTGATAGTTTTACAGTTTTGTTCATTTACATTATTATGTATTGTGTATACTATTTTCTTGGTTCAACATACTTCATTTCATATAAGTTCATATGTCTTCCTATGTTTCTCTCATATTAATTGTTTCTTACAGCACAGTAGCACTCCATTTCATTCATGCAACACAAATTGTTTGCTTGTTCTCCAATCAATGGGCATATACTTTGTTTCCTGTTCTTGGTTACTTCAAACCAGAGTCTTAAATACCTTGTTAAGACTCCTTTTTATGGTTCTAGTTTTTCTCACCAGCCTGAGATCACTGCAGATGTTAGCGAAGCCAGATACTTTTAGAGACCATGCCACATTTTTCATTTATTCCATCTGCCCTTGCTTCCATTCTGTGGCTAAGTATATTTTAAAATCTGAGTGGGTTGGTGAATCCTCAGTTCATCAACATCTGCAACAACTTGAGTTTTTCTTCCTTATCAGAAATGTTTCAAGGTTCAAATCTGACCTCAGACACTTCCCAGCTGTGTGACCCTGGGCAAGTCACTTGATCCCCATTGCCTAGCCCTTACCACTCTTCTGCCTTGGAGCCAATACACAGTATTGACTCCAAGACTGAAGGTAAGGGTTTAAAAAAAAAAAGAAATGTTTCAATTTTTACCTTCAATATTTCATTCTTGAATTTCAATCCTATCTATCTCTTCAGTTTTTTCCCTTGTAGAATTTTAATTCTTGGATCCTACTTATCTTTTCTCTTTGAAATATGCTTTCCCCAAATTTAGGATTCATATCTATATGTATATGTATATTCATACCTATTCATAAGCTATGAAAGCTGTCTTTCCAATCTAAGAGACAGTGATCAGTTCTTTGTGAGATTCCCATCATTTCTACCACACACCCTTCTTCACTATTAATGAAAATAAAATCTAGAATATAATTTTTCTTTTTTGGTTCCTCCATCTTTTGGAGAATGTAATAAACAATAGCTTAGATCAATAAGTTATAAACTACTCTGCTAAGAATGGAAAAGGACAAACACAGAGGCCAAGCCATATGGCCTCTGTAATTAGGATTTTGCTCCCCAGGGACTCTCTTTTCCAGCATCCCAGTTACATATCTACATAATGTAACTAACATAGGGAAGATATAAGTTTTGTGTAGCTATTCCCTCATTCTCTTCTCCCAGAAACATGGCTGTGGAGGTTGGGGAATAATCAGGCAGAAGAATTTTTCCCATGTGTTTTTTACTTAGGTTTTCTAATTTTGTTTCTTTTATTTTTTTTACTTAAAGTGATTATTAATATACTTTATAAAATATAATACTTGGAGTAAGGACAGGAAGTAGATTATTATGGAAAAAACTGCATTTCCTTTCTGCCAGAGATTTTCACCCTCCCCCTCCAGGAGACTCTCTTCAGTGGTGGGGACCTGCCCAGGAGAGGAGCCAAGCCTGCCTCCCACATATCACATCTCTTGAATACATTAGCTGGGGGTCCTGTGGATGGGAAAGTATAAATTCCCTTTTCCCTTATAGTACTAGCAGCTGAGCTGGCACTGGTCCCCTTCCTTTCACAGCCCCAAAACCCTGTGAGTTCAGCAGCACTGGTTTTCTGTTGGTTTGGAGCCAGGACAGCTTTTAGGCTTTTAGACCAGCAGTGCAGCAAATGGAAGAGCAGTCCCTTACATGCTGCTAACCCCACCCCCCTTCTAAATTCCAAGCTGATTTTAAGCTGACCCTGGAGGTTTTCATACTCCTGGCTGAGAGTGTAGAAACTGAGGGGTTAACCTACCGTGGGATCTCCCATGCCATCCTCTAGACCCTTAAACCCAGCACAGCAAGGGGGCAGCTAGCAATTCATTGGATTGCCAGATTTTTAGAAATTAGGCTCTGGTCTCCTGATCCAAACATCAGGTATAGGCTGTATTCTATACTTAAACACTCTTTTGTTCTCCCTAGCATTTTTGCCCCTGGGGAGAAGGGGAGGAAGGTTACTCTTCCAAACCTCTTAACTTTACTCCTAGCCAATACATATTAGGGTAGCACCACCTCCAAAGAGGAAGTAGAATTGCAAGCATGGACTAGTTTCCTGTCTATCTCATAAAGCTCCTGTTCCCAAAGAGCATTACCCAGCCTGCACAGCTCAAAGTGTTAGGATGTCTTTTCTTTCTACTGTTCCTGGGTGCATGTGTCCTTGCTGTTAGCTTGAGTAATCTCAAGATTCAGAAGGGAGATTCATTCCCCTTAACTATCTAAGTATGCCTAACCTCTGCAACACATTCAATATGGGGTTTGTCCACACTATGCTCAGTGCAGAAATCCACCCCTGTATGGGGAACACCAGAAGTGTGACCAAAGTAATCAAGATGGATGATGATACTCAGGATGGAAAAGAACCTTAAAGAGTCTGGAGATGAATTTTAAGCCTTTTCAGACTCCATTTGCCTTATTGATGTTAACTGTTTTAATTTGTTCCCCTCCAAATAATGAAGAAGTCTCTGTAATATAACTATTAGAATTGGAGAAAAGGACTCTTGAATTCATTGCTCACATCCTGTCACATGTATTATATTTGCTGATTGTTTACTTTAAAATTCAATTTTGTTTTTTAAGTTCATATATTAATCTAATATAATATCATCTGTTACACTATGTCATTTTCAGCTACTGTGTTCTGGCCATTAGCTATATGTTCTGTTACATTGTCTTTATTTATACCTTCCCCATATGACTGGACTGGAGAAAATGCCATTATAAAAGTCCATAAACAACTTGGACAAACCCTTTTCCGAGGCAAAACTATAGGTCCTTATGGATGCTGGGTTTGTCACCAGATCCACCGAGGTCACATGTTGTCTTAATGGCCTTTTGTTCCTTTTTGCCTTTGTTAATTGTCACATAGATGATGATGGATGGACTCCCTCAAACCGGTTACAGCCTGTATACAACATTTGGCGAATTTAATGAGCTAAAAATTTCAGTTGATTTTTAAGGAGTCATCAGAAGTGATTTTCAGATATCTAGTAGCACCACTACTTCTGACTGATCATTTGCCTACCTTTGAGTTGTTCGTAACAAGAGGTAAGGGTTCATTTAGTAGTTGAAGTGAAGTGCAATAGCACTATTGTATTCCCCACCTCTGCATTTATAAAAATGTAATAGATGATATTGGAAGTGATTTTCACTATTGTACTCCTTGCTCCACATTGCAATGGATGGGACATATGCCATTTACTGTTCTTAAAGTCTCATACCAGAGGAAGGGGATTTCCCAAGGAGCTTAGTTACCCCATGATGGGTTATAATCTCATTCAGGAAGTTGGAAAGATTTTCCTAGAGGGCTTGGTAACCCCTGGATGTCTCCTGGAGGGAAAATTTTCCTATGGAATCTAGTGACTCTTTATATTTGTGACTCTTCAACTTACTCTATCCTTCCACCAGAATGATCTAATTCTTTTTTTAAATAAACCCTTACCTTCTGTCTTGGAGTCAATACTCTGTATTGGCTCCAAGGCAGAAGAGTGGTAAGGGCTACGCAATGGGGGTCAAGTGACTTGCCCAGAATCACACAGCTGGGAAGTGTCTGAGGCCAGATTTGAACCTATGACCTCCTGTCTCTAGGCCTGACTCTCAATCCACTGAGCCACTCAACTTCCCTCTCCATATTCTTAATAACATTTTAGACCCAAAAGGTTTTCATCAGCAATAGAGTCCCCCGGCCCCCCCCCCCCCCGTTTCTCCTGCCACATTTCAGAATTATGGCAGTAATAGACTTTGTTAGAAATATCTTTGCCAAGGTTGAAAGATTGCTTAGATCTGGAGAACTTGTGACAAGTATCCATGAGCTCATAGGTTGTTTAAAAAAAAAAAATTTAAACCTTTAACTTCCGTCTTGGAATCAATACTAAGTATTGGTTTCAAGGCAGAAGAGTGGTAAGGGCTAGGCAATGAGGGTCAAGTGATTTGCCCAGGGTCACATAGCTGGGAAGTGTATGAGGCCACATTTGAACCTAGGACCTCCAATCTCTAGGCCTGGCTCTCAATCCACTGAGCTACCCAGCTGCCCCCTCATAGGTTTTTTTTTTTTAAATATTACACAGGAATTTGCTATAGAGATTCATGTGAATCCTAATAATAGCAGGCTTGTTTGCTATTGTTCTTAAATGGGTTCTTATGATTTTGGGGATTTTGGTACTCTTTGAATGTGCATAGCTGCTGTACTACCATTTTAAAAAGCTGTTAATTGGTGAAAATCATATGCACTAACACTGTGGATCATGGACAAGTTAAAAGGGAAATGGATCTCCTTTTTGAGTGAGAAACCTTTGTATTGTGCCTCTCCTTGGCTAACACAGTGTTTTTAAATTTTTATTATTGTTTTTCCTTGTATGTGCAATATAGTACTTGAGTTTTCTTTTTTCTCTCATTTTTTGTACTTGAAGCACACTACCAGTATTAATGCTTGTTTGTTTTTTTCACTAGTATAAGTTTAAAATGTCCATTAGCCCTAATGTCAATGCATACTCAAAAGCTTTAGACTATGAAAACCTGCCATTGATTGTTAAATATTATGGGACTTTGATTAATGATTATGTCTAATTCCAAGAGAAGGGATCACAAAAGAGTTACTACGGAGTGCCAAAGAGCACAAAGTGCCAAGGAGCACAAGGTCAAGGAGATAAACCAATCCCTGTGGGACTGATGAGATTCTGCATCAAGACAGGGGACTTGAACTTATTTGGGGGTTTGAGGAAGCAGTTGTTTGACACCCTCAGACTCAGGATTCCCTTGTGCCAGATTCAGACTTCAACTAAGTACCTCAGTTTGGCTGCCATTTTGGCTCCCCTATCTCTGATAGGAAAGGTAAAATCAGACCAGGGAATGATATTTCTCTTCTGATTCAAAATACAATCCCTTTTCTCTCTTTCATAGTGTGGCAATTTTTTTGTAGTTCTGGCTGCTGATTGGGTAAGTGCATAATTGCTACTACAGGCTTGTGAGACATAAATCACTTTAATTGGGCCCTGATTCAAGGACCTGTTATGGGCTTATTCTTCTGTACTTAGAATTTTTACATATGAGACTTTAATATTTTATATTTCAACCAAAAGTTACTATATTCTCTTTTATTTTTATTTGTGTGTGTGTGTTTTATTTTCTTTTGGCAATTGATTCATATACCTCATAACTTAACCATGTATCCCAGGGTGACCCATGTGTTGGTCAATACCCTACTCGGGGGGATTGTATTATTATCCTATAATACAAAGTTTAAATTTATTTGAGAGTAATTTTAGGATAAGAAATTTACTACCTACTGTGAATCTTAAAAATTCTCAGACCCTACTTCATAAGATTTGGTTAAGACCATTCCCCATTTAAACAATGAAGGTACTTAATCAGGAATGTGGGAACTCTATTTCACCCATACCTTAGGGGATGCCTTAGGGGAAGATAAAATTGTAAACTCCTTGCTGAACAATGAAAAATACTTAACCCATACTTATAGTAAGGCAAAAGCTCTTAAGCTGTGCCTTTAGATCTAATACAAAAGGGTGCTAAGTACCTATAAAGGTCAGGCAACTTTTAAACTTGCAAGTTGCAAAGAGGTGAGAACTTACTCAGAGGTTTTAGTCTACTCAGGTGTGAATTACTCAAAAGTTTAGTCTACTCAGGTGTGAATTAAGAATGGTCTGTCCTTTGGAAAACGTCTACTGTGATTGGTAGATGTGAGAACTTAGGGGAGGTGACATAGGAGAAAATTCTCTTTAAAAGGAGGACTCTCTCTGAGAGAAGGAGGCTGAATAAGATTGAGCTGGCCAAAGCTGAACTGGTGTCTCTCTGAACACTAGAATCTTGCTTGGGACAAATCTTATGGTGAGTGGATTAAAGACTGACTGATCTCTCTTAGGGCTTGGGCCGAAGCTGGCCTAGGCTGGCCTGGGCTGACCTACCCCTTTTCTCATGATTTCCTCTTACTCTTTCTCTCCCTTTCATTAATTCCTTAATTTGTATTAATTAAAATCTCCATAAAAACCCAGCTGACTTGGGTATATTTCATATTTGGGAATTTTCCCCTGGCGACCACTTTATATTCAAGACGCTGTCTTGAAACCATATTTCTGAGGTCACAATTTAAGCCAACCACTCTTTTAACTGTCACACTACCCAAATCAAGAAAGTGAACTATTTGGAGAAGGCACTATAAAGAAGACTACAGAAACTACACAATGTACCAAAAGACCCAGAATGAACTTTGGGATGTAATGAATTTGAACTGTGGGGGGTTGAACATGTTTATTTTGAATGTACACTCTTATGTCAAAGGGGACTGACCCTAATTGGCTTTTTGTCAATGTACTTAACAATCATTAATTTTGTTCTTTTTTCTCTCTTATTTCTCTCTAATCCCTAAATTATTGTAATTTCCCCTTAGGAAGTGCTTAGACAAGTTGGCCAAAAGCAGATGAGAGAAAGTATTTTGATTTTGCTAGTCCATAAAACTTAGCCTATCTTAGAAAGTGCAGGGAAGACCTTCTGCAGGCTATTAAATAATTTTGTTCTAAGCCTAATGCTTGGAGCAAATTTGATAAAGTGAAACAAGATAAAGATGAGCATCTGGTCACTCATGAGATTAAATCAAGATTCTCAGGAATCTGTGGCACATTTAAGAAGATAATTTCTAAGAGGCAGCAATATACATTTAAAGAATTTTTTCAGGAATTTTCCCCCTAAATATGACACAACATCAATAACTGAGTTGAGGGACATTACAACATACCTATTTGATAGCCAAAAGGAACAACAACAGAAAAAAAAACAGGAATTAAAACAGAAATTACACCACACTGAGGAATCTTTGAAGAAAATCTTTGAAGAAAAAAAGAGATTGAAGAAATTAAAAATTGATTAGGACATACTCTAGACCCTCCTATCAACAACAGAGGTCAAAAAGAGACTAGGAAGTGCTTTTTGTGTCACAGAGTAAGCCACATAGTAAAATATTGTTATCTGAAGGAAAATTATGAGCAAAACAACAAAAATACCAGAAATCAGGGAAGAACTTATTATAGATTCAATACCAACAGATGCTGTGATCATTGCACCCTAAGGAGCTCTGAAACTCCAGATCTCAAGAGTATGCAATTGGTTATACAATCTGAAGCTAAGCTGAGATACTCAGATGTAGTAACTAAGGGAAAATATTCATCATGAAGCCAGGACTCTAAATTGATTGAGAAAAATAAGAGTGGGCATGGGAGAAGGTAATGGAAGAGTATAAAACATAATAAGGGACTTACAGAATCGAAACCTAAAGATAAAAAGGGAGAAGAAATTACATGGGTAGTACATAAAAATGAATTTATAGGGTCTGTGAGAGTTTCCAATGAAGGATCAAACCAAAACATGAGTGAAAAGCAGAGACAAATTAAGGAGATAGAAAAACAGATCAAACATATGGAAGCAGAGATGAGACAAGATATTAAATTCATACAGAAGGAGCATAATAACCAGTCAAGAGAAAACTAAAGAACAAATCAAAACATATCTGGAAAATTTCTTTGAGTGCAGATTGGGTTCAGGGATTGAACAGGAGAGAAGGGAAATTTATAGAAAATTACATCAACAAAATCACAAGTTGATGACAAAAACAAAGAAACAAAACTTCAATTCCCTGTACCAAGAAAATTATGTGAATGCACAGACTAGGGTTACTATTACAGATGTTTCTTTAAAAACTGTATACAGTGTAAACAATCTCATACATGAACAAATCCTCACTTGGACTAATTAAAAGTTCAAAAAACTGTTTGGTGCAGACTCCCTTAGAAAAAAGACCTAACTTGAATCCATAAGCAAAAATTTTTCACCCTGTACAATACAACATGGAAAATTCAAATCTAAATGGTTATGGAGATAAAAATACAGTTGAAATTCATAACCAAATTCAAAATATGGGAAATGTTATAACAGTTAGATTTGAAAATATGAATGGAATGCAGGGCACAACTTCCATGATGGCCACAAGTTTAAGAAACTTCCATGAAGCCAACATTTTGAATGGAGGGGGGAGGTCTGACCCACATGGACCCATGGACTCACAGCGAATACCAAGACAGGTATTCTATGGTGAACTGTTAGAGTCCATCAGGAAACACCAAAGAAAATATACAAGGATCAGCTAAAGTCAAACTTGAAGTGGGCTGGCATTACACCAAAGCAACTAGAACTTGCTGCCTCTGACAGAAGCAGCTGATGTACCTACATTAACTATGCTGCCACCACCTTTGAAGATGAGCGATGTCAAAGTCTTGCCACTGCGCATGAATGCCGACACCAGGCCACAACTGCACCTCCCGTAACAACTGATGCTCCATGCCCCATGTGTCACAAACTTTGCGCCTCAGTCTTTGGACTCCAAAGCCATATGAGGGTACACCGTAGATGAAAACGCACAAAGACAATTGTCATTCTCGGACACCGAGAGACTACTACTAACTAACCAATTCCTGGATGTCTGAATACCTTTTAGGATGGGATTTTTAATGTAAAATCGGGGCAACTCTGCAATGTGAACAATCTGGAAATATATATTTGCATCTACCCAAACATTCCTTAAAGCATTAACCATTGCTATATCTGGAGGAATTTGGAGGAAAAACCTGAGCAAATACAAACATTGACATCGCTGTATGACATTCCTGATGATATACCACAAGGAGTTTTTGCTAAACATAATGATGTGGGTAAAATAAAATCTGCAGCACCAGTAAAAATAGAAGTCAGAGATGGTGTACCTCCTAAGATACCTCAATATAAACTTAGTAAAGAAGCTATTGAAGGCATAACTCCAATTAGTAACAGTTTACTAGAGCAAGGCATTTATATCAAATTGTATTGGAGGGGAATAGTGAGAGATGGGGACTGAATAGATGTTACCCCAGGGAGCAGATTAAGGAAAGGGGGACTTAATTCCAAGACACACCTTCCTTTTGTTCTCCCTGCTAGGCAGCCTAATCAAGTTCTTGCCTACCAGATGGTGAGTCAGCTCCTCCCTCAATCTTCCTTTTGAATATTTAAATTCTCTCCTACTACAAAGTTAAAGACAGCTTCTTATAGTAAAAGATTTAATTTATTCTCTTTTGGAAAAGAGGGGATAGGGAAATTAACAGGATAGAGGGAAAGGGGTTTCCCTAAGCTATAAATCTCCTATCTTTGATAGAAGGCTTCAGTTCAAAAGTCCTTTCTATTCAGTTGAGATCTTCACTGGACAAGACTCTTTCAATTCAGCAGGTCAAGGAGGTTAACAGCCAAACACCTCTTCAGCCTACCTCTTTTCAGAGAGGTTAGCCAGAGAGAAGTGAAGTGAAGTGGTGTAGCAACCAGACCACTCCCAGAAGAAGTGTGTCCAGAAGATCAGCTTTGGTCAACTGCCCCTCCTTTTCCAATATTCCCCCACTGTGGTCTGTAAGGTTCCATCATCTTTCTCTTGAGTTCTTCTTCTTTTGCATTCATTTCTTTTGTCTGTACTCATTTCTCTCAATCACAACATCCCCATTTCTGTTTTCCACAAAAATCAACCAGACATTTTGTACTATATTTCTAATATTTACCTAAATTATTTCCTAATTTATTCTGTTGATTCTATGAAAATATACTATCCTATTCTAACTATGCCACAAATCCCCCAAAATAAAAATCTTAATCTATTTGCACTATCCTAATCTTATGTAAATCCTATTCTAAGATTTGGGATTTTAGGAAACTGGGATAGGTAATAAAATACAAATGCAATACAGAAATATGGTTTTGAACAACAATAACCAATTCAACAATCCAAATAGTTTTGCAACAAAGTAAGCTTTCTTATCTCAATGAACTATAACATCTTCTAAGTAAAGCTTTTATAAACAATATCAATTCCTAAGGTAACTATGTTACTTAAATTAGCATAGCTATAATATCAATCTGTCCCTGATCTACCTCTAGTCTCAGCTTCCTTAACTATTCTTGCTCTGTGTGTTAAATATTAGTAAACTTGGCATCTTAAAATATTTTGTTAGTATGTTAATTCATTAATAATTTACAAATATACCTTGTTCTTTCTGTACAAACTTTACATATGTACATTATGTTCGATTTGCATAAGTTCTGCTCAGAATTCATTCAGACAAGAATTTTTTGTTTGGCTTCCTATCTGCCTGAGTCCTGCAGAACTAAAAAATATGTCAATATGAATCATGTGTGTGTTCTAATTATGCTTATATACATACTTACCCGATTCATGAGTCCTCTTCATGTTGTGCTTATATATAAAACTGTATATGAATGTACCTATGTGTGAAGTTAACAGGTATGACGAATTCTTATGTGACCTCATCACCATTAGTTTTTTTATTTCAAATTCTTTCCGTGTCCCTGGTGTTTATTGTATGACTGGTCCTGAACCTTCTCTGTACTGTGTCACATGTTTCTGTATGTTAAAGATCATGGGACTTCAATCAACGTGAGACGGTAGGCAAACTCCATGGCTGAATGGGAGGGGAAGGAAGGGATAGACCCTAGTCACTTAGAAGACCTGGGGCTAGATAGATGGGCTCCAAAAGCACTCCCATAGCGCTGGGAGTGGCCATAGAGCTGGACTGATTTATTCTAGAGACCGGGGGAAGTCATGCACACTTGTATTAATAGAGACATCTAGGAACTAGCCAAGAATTTCCTCTTAGGAATTTCCTCTTAGGTATTGATCCAAGGTTTTGTATGCCTTACGCTACAGACTACAGGAGGGCCGCCTTAAATTTCGTATCTCGAAGTGTGTCGCTACTTCTCGCGAGATTTCTTGGGTGGCTTAACCAACTGTAAAGGGAAAGGAGAAAAATTCCGCGGTTGCCCTGAGCAACAGGAAGTTGACAGCGCTGTGCAGAAAGGATTGTTGATACTTCGAGTAAGACCCAGGCTCTCGGAATCGATGGGGCGGGTAAATGGGCTGGTGCCTTGCCGTTTTCTGACGTTGCTAGCTCACCTGGTGATCGTTATTACCATCTTCTGGACCCGGGTAAAATGATCCCCATCACAACCTTCCCCCTTTACTTTCTCGGGATCACTCCTCCCCCATCCTCTGTCCCCGGATCTGGGCGGGAGGTGGAATTCGCGCGCGCGCGTATCAGGGCCTTCGAAGTAGCTGCTTTTGCTCTTGCTCTTCCCTTATGCCCACGCCGTAGATGCTCCTGCTCCTGTAACCCCTAGCCATTCCTCTCTCAAGAAAGATTCCTATTGGACCCTTCCTTGCGTCTTACTTTTTCTGCCCTCCCCGGTGCAGTCCACGAGGGCCGCCTCTAAGAGGCAGAGTTGGTGCATCCGGAACCGTGACTGACTGGGAGCCAGGAAATATGGCTTTAAAGTTCTGTTGTGACTTTAGGGATTCTCACCCCATGGATCTCGGTTTCCTTCCCAGCAAAAAGATGATGCCGTCTTGAATGATGAACTGGTGGTCTCTTAAGACCCCTTTCTCTAGCTTCTACACTGTGGCTGAATGGGAGGGGGGGAAAGGGAGAGACCCCAGCTTTCCGGAAACTATCATTTCTGTTCTACCCTAGCTTAAAAACCCTGTTTTACTCCTACTCTGCTCCCTTTTCCCAGGCCAGCAACGTCCAGGCCAGTCTGCCTCCCAATTTCTCTAAAGAAGAGTATGACGAGGAGGACTATTGGTGAGCCAACCTGGGTACGTGGGCGGGTGAGTGTAGGAGGGAGCCCTTCCGCACTCCCACTTTGGGGTGAGGTGAAGAAGTCAAGTTATCCAGGTGGATGACCCCGGAGGAGGGGAAGGGCCCCAGACTGGGAAGGGGAAACTCTAGGACTACTCTATCCCCTAACAGGCTGGTCACTGCTCTCTGCATTACGCTGGGCCTCTTTCTGATAGAGCTGATAGGTTTCTTTTCAGGCGTGACCATGTTCCACAGCACACAGAGCCTCTTCTGTATCCTTTCGGCCTCATGTTTTCCCCGTGGCCAGTGGTGGGACACTCTAGATCAAGGGGTGGTGGGCATCGGAAGGGTGCAGGTTATGAATCTCTGAGATTTAACTTAAGTTTGACACAAAATGGAAGCGCTTCTAACATGAGAGTGACCAAGGAAGGGTCCAGGAAGAGGGAAGTAGGAGAACTGAACTTCTTTGCTCCCCAACTTAAGTTAGTTTGCTGACTGGGGACGAGTATATGTCACCTTCTCTCCCCCACCCTATGGTAGGGTCCTGATTGGGCACTGCCCACCTCCTTCAAGCATTCTGGAAAATGTAGTTCCAATATTTCTTTTCCGTAACTCTGCAGAAGCTATTGGGGTGCACTGCTGCGCAGCTGTGTCTTTGGCCTTCTTTGTCTTTGAGCGTTGGGAGTGCTTCGCCTATTGGTACATCTTCATCTTCTGCAGGTGCGGCACTCTGGGTCACCTCCTGGGCTGCAATGGAGAGGCTGCCCCTGAGAAGGCACCATTATCCCTCTTTCCTGCATTAAGAACTGATCCTGGGTCGGTGTAGGTGCTGGGACTAGGGAATATTTATTACAAGGGAGTGCCTAATTACACCTCTTCCCTCTCACAGTGTCCTCCCAGCTTTCACTGAAGTAGTAATGATGATTTCTGTCTTCGCCTTAAAGAGAAAATCTTTCTGACCATCATTCCACAAACGTGGGGCAGAAGACCTAGAGGACTTTGCAATTGGCCGGAAGTCCTTGGAGAAAAAAAAAAGTGGAAAGACTATCAGCCCCTGGGCTTGAGGGACAATTTTTTTATTCCTCTGAGTTCTTATTCCTCTGAGGTTTGGTTTGATACAATATCAACATTGTATATTTCCTGATAAAAACCCAACTTTCCTACCAAAACCAAAGCTGGTGAAGCCAAGGACAAGGGACATTTGGGGTTGCCCATACACAGAAAGAAGGAAGAACTAGAAAAGAGGAATGGACCAGGTGGAAAGCTGGTGCTTTCCTGTCCACTCCAGACCCTTAGATGCTCTTTTTTTTTTTTTATGATTATGGGCCATATCTCTGGACCGAATGCAAAGAAAGGGGTGAAGTTGATTTATACTAGCATCATCTTCGAGACAATGCACGAATGAGGCTTTCTAAAGAGGCTGCTTATCCTTTACAATGGGTCTTCTGGGGCAAAAATGGATGAAACAGTTCTTCATAATTTGGGGGTTTGTGGAAAGAGGTGATGCAGAGCATCACACCAATGTATCAAAGTTGGAATGTCCTACTCTTGGCTCCTAGAAGATATTCTTTATTATTAATAAGGCATGTCTTGAGTGGATATGACCTATCTCATCTGTAAAATGGGCAATATATACTATTTGAGTTATGTGTTATGGTGAACTAAAAGACTCTTGAACACTTGCTAGCTGTGTGACCTTGGAAAAGTCATTTAACTTTTTGTTTTTAAGCCTCAGTTCCTCATCTATATGTAAAAGGAGATGTTGTGAGGAATTGGGCAGAGAGTATCCTGTTTGAGTTCCTTTTTTATAGTATACCTCAAAAATACACTCTTTCAAACAGGATTATAGGTGGGACATTCCACTTTAGAAGGTAAGAGTAAATGGCATTCCCCTAGAAGAGATGAGTGTTATTGCTTAGTACCTTAATCCAATGAGATATGATCATAAGAAACATTAAATTGGAGTCTGAATTTGTGTTCCAATTCTGTTCCTTGCTATCTTCTAGATTTGGGGTAAATCATCAATATAGGCTCCTTGCCTCATTTGGAGAAGTAAGACATTGGCTGTAAGATTACTTCCAGTTTTAAATTTCTGACTCTTTGGTTTGATATGAAAAAGAAGGTTAAAGCATGGCATTATTCTATCCCTGAATGTTACAAATATTTTTAAAAATAAAAGCAAAAAGAAGTTGGGAACATCTGATTTGAATTTTTTTTTTTGCTGGATTGTACCCCCCTCCTTCAATCTTTTTAGTAAGGAATAGCCATTCCTCATATTCCTGTGTAAGAGGAGAGCAGGGAGGGACACTCTGGGAAACAGAGGTGATATAAAAACAATATTAATTAAAACTTGCTAGTAAAGTTAGTAATCAACAGGCATTTATTCAATATCTACTATGTGCCAGAGTATGAACCTGAAAAAAATGCTAAAATTGATATAGTTCCAGAGTTGTTTCCATATTCTTAAGATAATATCTTATGTTTATATAACACTTCTTTGTACTCATTATTTTTTTGCTCTTCAAGACAACCCTATGAGATAGGATTTATTAGCTCCTGTTTCAAGAATGAGTTTTAAGTGGTTCTGCTAGTAGATGCCTAAGGCAAGACTCCACCCTAGATCTTTCTGGCTCTAAGTCCAAAATGATCTGCTACCCTAAACCACCTCTCCAAGTAGCCTCACCTCTCAAAACTGTTTTCTGTAATGCCTCAGATAGTCACCTGCTTTACCCTCCAAGGGATATAAGCTTTGTGGCAGAAGAGCATTATAGGGGGCAGCTGGGTAGCTCAGTGGATTGGGAGCCAGGCCTAGAGATAGGAGGTCCTAGGTTCAAATATGGCCTCAGACACTTCCCAGCTGTGTGATCCTGGGCAAGTCACTTGACCCCCATTGCCTAGTCCTTACCACTCTTCTGCCTTGGAGCCAATACACGGTGGTATTGACTCCAAGATGGAAGGTAAGGGTTTATTAAAAATAAATAAATAAATAAGTCTCAGCAGTCTGGGCACTAGTTTCTTTGTCTGTAAAAAAAAAGTTAAAGGATTTTTGAGGTGATTCTGACTCTTAATATCCCATGATCTTATAATCATCCCATGATTTTATTTTATTTGTTATCCCCCAGGAATTAACACAGTACCTCTGCACATCATGGACAATAAATACTATTGAATTACACTGAAAGAGGGTAGTGATGTTTCTAGCCTAGGTAGTTGGAAAGTTGCTGATACCATTAACAGAAGTATGGAAGTCATGAAGACTATCATATCTTAATGGGAAGATGCTAAAACAATATATGATATACAGGTAGATCTGTGTCCTGCAGATAGTGGGAAATGTTAAACTGGACATCAAGAAAGAGGTTAGGGATTTAGTAATAGATTTAGGAATTACATATGTATACAAACTAGTGATTTCAGCTCAAAAGAAGAAAGACCTTCTTGTCTATGAGCTAAAAATGGCCCGCTTCAGGTGTCTCATCACTGAGGATATTCAGTGGAGGCTAGATGACCACTTGCCAGAAATATTGTAGACAGAATTCACATAACCAGGTAAGAATAGGATTAGATTACCCTTGAAGTCTGTTCTAGCACTTAGATTCTAGGATGACATAACCAAATCTGAATACGACCATATTCTTTTAAAAGGAAAAAAAAAGTGATAGGCATTTTAAACAATATACTCACATATAGATTGGCACTGAGACTACCATTACCGTTGTCTTAGAATGGATATTAGATATCACTTCCAAGGCAGACAAGTCCTAGGCAGTTGGGGTTAAATGATTTGCCCAGGGTCACAAAGCTAGAAAGTCTCAGAGGCCAGATTTGAACCCATGGAACTCCCATCTTCCATCTCCCATCTATCTAATGAGCCACCTGGCTTCCCCCATCCCCTCAATTTCTTTTCTTTCTTTTTTTTTAAACTCTTACCTTCCATCTTATAATCAATACTGTGTACTGGTTCCAAGGCAGAAGAGTGGTAAGGGCTAGGCCATGGGGGTTAAGTGACTTGCCCAAGGTCATACAGCTGAGAAGTATCTGAGTCCAGATTTGAACCTCCCATCCCTAGGGACTTCCTGTCCCTGGGCCTGACCCTCAATCCACTGAGATACCCAGCTGGCCCCTCAAAGAATAACTTTTCTGAAGGAAAAGAAGAAAAGGAAAAAAATCCAGCAAAAACAATCAACACATTAAAAAAATAACAACAAACCTGGCATTATAGGCAACATTCTACACACATGGACTGAGAGTAAAGGGAAGTGTCTCCTCATAGCTCTTTCTTGGAGACAAACTTTGTTCTTTTAAATTTCATGTTTATTTTCTATTGTAGGATTGTACAGTGGTGTAGTTATTTCAATTAAGCACTTACTACATTCTGTGCTATATGCTAGCCATACAAAGAAAGGGGGAAACAGTCCTTACCCTGAAGAAGCTTGACTTCTACTGGAAGCAGCAACATGCAAGTAAATAGGTACATAGAAAATATATAAGAATAGGTATAAAGTGGGATAGCTAGGTGGCTGAGTGGATAGAATCAGGCCTGGAGTTGGGAAGACCTGGGTTCAAATTCGGCCACATGTTGCATGTGATATACAAATTGCAGAAAGGATCTTTGAAAAAAAAGTCTCCCAAATGCTTATATAAAATAACTTGGAATTTCATTATGTGCAATTAAAAAACATTAAGTACTATAGAAGCATTAAGGCTATCTATTTCTTTTACAAATTAAGAACTAATATTAACAAAGTCTCCTCCTGGTCTAAAATTCTTGGTTTCACTTGAATTAAAGACAATTTCAAGGAGTGATCTTAATTCCCTGAGACTAGCTGTTAAAAGAGAATCCTGGGGGGGGGGGAGGGTGCGAATCTGGGTAGCTCAGTGGATTGAGAGCCAGGCCTAGAGAGGGGAGGTCCTAGGTTTAAATCTGACCTCAGGCACTTCCCAGCTATATGACCCTGGGCAAGTCACTTGACCCCCATTGCCATTGGTCTGTGATAACAAAGTGAGAAGGTAATTTAGTTAATCCAATTAGAGAGGACTTCCTTTATTTACCATTGATCAGTTTGGAAAAAAAAAAACAACCCATCTTCTGAGGGAGTTCTTAGAGGGGCATGTGATCAGACAACCTGGGTGGCTCAATGGGTTGAGAGTCGGCCCAGAGACAGGAGATTATGGGCTGAAATCTAGTCTTAGACACTTCCCAGCTGTGTGACATTGCTTAGCCCTATTTGGTTTTAAAAAGAGAGACAGACAGACAGACACACAGACAGACAGACAGAGACAGAAAAGAGAGAGAGAGAATCAGGATAAGGGTTTAAAAAAAGAAAGAGAGCATGTGAGGAGTTTGTGCAGGGGATCCTTATGAGTAATGGTGCAAAGTGGGGAAGCATTATACTAGGAATATACTTGGGGATACAAGCATAAAAATTGAAACAATTACTATTCTCAGGGAGAGGCAAGTAAGGACAAGTAAGTGTATAAAGAATAAATATAGAGTTCTAAATCTCTCAGAGAAATGCAAATCAAAACATCTCTGAGATACCACCTCACACCTTTGTTGGAGGGGATATGGCAAAATTGGGACATTAATGCTTTGCTGGTGGAGTTGTGAATTGATCCAACCATTCTGGAGGGCACTAAAAGACTGTCTGCCCTTTGATCCAGTCATAGCACTGCTGGGTTTGTACCCCAAAGAGATAATTAGGAAAAAGACATGTACAAAAATATTTATAGCTGCACTCTTTGTGGTGGCCCAAAACTGGAAAATGAGGGGATGCCCTTCAATTGGGGAATGGCTGAACAAATTATGGTATATGCTGATGATGGAATACTATTGTGCTCAAAGGAATAATAAAGTGAAGGAATTCCATGGGGACTGGAACAACCAGAAATTGATGCAGAGTGAAAGGAGCAAAACCAGTAGAACATTGTACACAGAGACTGATTCACTGTGGTACAATCCAATGTAATGGACTTCTCTAGTAGCAGCAATGCAATGATCCAGGACAATTCTGAGAGACTTATGAGAAAGAATGCTTATCCACATTCAGAGGAAGAACTGTGGGAATAAAACACAGAAGAAAAATAAATCTTGATCACATGGGTTGATGGGGATATGATTGGGGTTATAGACTCTAAATGATCACCCTACTGCAAATATAGGTCTTGATCAAGGACACATGTAAAACCCAGTGGAATTGCAAGTCAACTATGGGAGGTGTAATAATTAAAATAGTTGTGGTCATAAACTGTTGTGATTAAAATATTGGAAGACTTAAATTGTAGTAGATAAAGAGTGGATAAGTAAATTGTGACCACAGAAAATATGTTTTCACTACAGTGTTCTGTTTTTAAATCAATATATAAGGTGGTTGCCAGGGAAAAATTCCCAATTATTCAATATACCCAAGTCAACTGGGTTTTATAGAGATTTTAATTAATTCATACAATGAGAAATTAAAGAAGGAGAGAGAGAATAAAAGAGGAATAAGTATGAAGGGCCTTAGCCAACATGGCCTAGACCTGAGTCTTAAGAGAAAGATCAGTCAGTCTTTAATCACTCACCACAAGATCTGTCCAAGCAAGGATTCTAGTGACACCAGGCCAGCATCATCTCAGCTGCCTCCACCAGCTCAATCCTCAATCTGAATGTCTCTCTGAATGAATTTGAGCTCCTATTTAAAGGGCATTTTCTCCAATGTCACCTCCCCTAAGTCCTTATATCTACCAATCACAGTGTTTTTCAAAGGACAGACCATTCTTGGTTCACACCTAAAAAGCTGTAAATTTTTGAGTAATTTACACCAGGAAAGCTCTGAGTAAGTTTTCTCACCTCTTTGTTCCTTGTAAATTCACAAGTTGCTTGACCTTTATAGGTACTTATCACCCTTTTGTCCCAATTATTCAATAAACCCAAAATAGGCATAGCTTAAGAACTTTTGTCCTACTATAAGTATGGGTTTAAGTATCTTTCATTGTTCAGCAAGGAGTTTACAACTTTATCTTCCCCTAGGGCAGACTTAAGTAGGGGTGGAGTAGAGGTCTCACATTCCTGATCTAAGTAGAGTTCTCACATTCCTGATCTAAGTTACTTTCACTGCCCAAATGGAGAATGGTCCCAATGGGAAATTTTTAAGGTTCACAATCCTTATGAAGTAGGGTCTGAGAATTTTTTAAGGTTCACAGAGGGGCATGGAGGAGGGAGGAAAAGAACTTGAATCTTGTAACTATGGAAAAATACCTAAATTAATTAAATAAATATTAGTTTAAAAATTTTTTAAAAATTAAAATTAAAAAATTAAAATTAAATAAAAAAAAGAACTATAGAGAATTAATTCAGTTAATGAGGGAGAAAGGATACTACCATTTGAGAAGATCTAGGAAGACTTCATGAAGAAGGTAGTATTTGGATTGTGTCTTGAAAAAAAAATAAAGAGTAGAATTGTATATGACAAACTTGAGGAGATAATACAGAAACAGGAGATTTGAAAGAGACCTAGTTTGGCTGGATTAAGATTTTAGAAGGGGAGTAATAGACACTAAGGTTTTCAAAGAGAGCAAGGTCCTAAAAAAGGTTTAAAATTTATTAGGGAATCACTGGAGTTTATTGAATAAGGGAAGAATACAATGGAATGAAGGAGTCAAGTATAACACTAAGGTAAAAACCTGGAATATTGAAAGACTAGTGCTTCTTTTGATTGAAATAGGGAAGTTTGTAGAGAGGTGGTAGTACTGGTGAAGATAGTGCTTAATTTTTGACAATGAATTTGAGATGTCTTTGGGATATCCAGTTTGAAATCATAGCACTAAAGGCAACTAGGTAGTCTAAAGTAGTTAGAGAACCAGGCCTGATGTCAGGAGGACTTAGGTTCAAATCTAGCCTCAGACAGTTTGTCTCTGGGTGTCTAGAAAGTCTCCCAACCCTTACCACTCTTCTGAGAGAGAGAGAGAGAGAGAGAGAGAGAGAGAGAGAGAGAGAGAGAGAGAGAGAGAGAGAGAATGAAAGAAAGAAAGGATAGTACCTACCTCCTCAGGTTGTGGTGAGGATCAAATAAGCTATTTGTAGAAAGATAGATAAATGATTGGATTTAGAAGACCTGAGTCCCAGACCTGGCTTCACATTTGCATTACTATTGTATTTAATAATAATTTCACACTAATGCAATAATCTGTACAACAGTATATAAAGTGCTTCCCTAAAACATGGTGAAATAATGAAATGATTACTACTTCCACTTCATAGTTCAGATAACTGAAGCCCCAAAATTCAATAATTGCTTGGGACTGTACAATTAGTAGAAAAGGTGGGATTTGAACCTAGGTCTTCTGTCTCTAAGATCTAGGTCTCTGTTCTCTAAGAACTGAGATAACATCTGGTCCCATCATTTCTTGACAATGTAATAATTAAAATAGTTGGTGCCATAAAATGTGGCAGATAAAAGAGTGGTTGGTTAGAATTGTGACAGCAGAAAATATGGTTTCAAGACAGTGTCTTGTTTTAAATCAAATATAAGGTGGTCACCAGGGGAAAATTCCCAAATATTAAATATACCCAAGTCAGCTGGGTTTTATAGAGATTTTAATTAATACAAATGAGGAATTAATGAAAGGGAGAGAGAAAAAGGAAATAATGAGAAAGGGGCTAGACCAGCCTAGGCCAGCATGAGCCAGCCTAGGCTGAAAACCCTAAGAGAGAGATCAGTCAGTCTTTTATCAACTCACCACAAGATTTGTCCAAGCAAGACTCTAGTGTTCAGAGAGACATCAGTTCAGCTTCAGCTAGCTCAATCAAGTTCAGCCATCAAGTCCTTCAAGGCAGCTTTGGCCAGCTGCCTCCTCCAATTCAGCTTTTCCCAACTGAATCTCCAGAGACCTCTTTCTGACCTCCTTTTAAAGGGAATCTTCTCCTGTGTCACCTCCCCTAAGTTCTCACATCTACCAATCACAGTAGATGTTTTCCAAAGGACTGACCATTCTTAATTCACACCTGAGTAGACTAAACTTTTGATTAAGTTCACACCTGAAAAAACCTCTGAGTAAGTTCTCACCTCTTTGCCACTTGTAAGTTTACAAGTTGCCTGACCTTTATAGGTACTTAGCACCCTTTTGTATTAGATCTAAAAATAAGCACAGCTTAAGAGCTTCTGCCTTACTATAAGTATGGTTTAAGTACTTTTTCATTTTTCAGTAAAGAATTTACAACTTTATCTTCCCCTAAAGTATGCTTAAGTAGAGTTCTCACATTCCTGACTAAGTTCCTTCATTGTTTAAAGTAAATATGGTCTTAACCAAGTGTTCTGAAGTAAGGTCTGAGAATTTTTACGATTCAAAACAAATAGAGGGAGAAGAAATGGAAGCAGTGTCAGATTTTATATTCTTGGACTCAAAGATCATTGCAGGCAGTGACAAATTATGAAATTAAAATATGTTTGCTCTGTGCTTGCTCCTTGAGAAGAAAGTTATGGCAAATCTGGACAGCATACTAAAAAAGCAGAGATGTCATCTTGCTATCAAAGTTCAATATAGTCAAAGCTATGGTTTTTCTAGCAGTAAAGTATGGCCTGCATAACAAAAATTGATGCCCAGGGTTAAAATGCAATTTTCCTACTACCAAAATGGTCCTTCCCATAATGATATAATAGAAAAGTGTCTTAGGTCTGAGGTTCTTTTTCCTATGTTAGGGATCATCATCAAGAAGTACTTCTTACTTCTAATTGTGCATAGGATGCTATGCGCTACACAAAGAATATAGTGTCAATATGCTGCTGTTTTGAGTGAATAAATAAGGTCCATAGTTTGTTGTTACCTTTCAAACATTATAGAAATGTGAATTATCAATAGTTAATCTATGTACCTATTTACTTGCATATTGCTGCTTCTTGAAGGTGAGGACTGTTTCCCCCTTTCTTTGTATGGCTAGCATATAGCACAGAATGTAGTAAGTGCTTAATTGAAATAACTACACCACTGTACAATCCTACAATAGAAAATAAACATGAAATTTAAAAGAACAAAGTTTGTCTCCAAGAAAGAGCTATGAGGAGACACTTCCCTTTACTCTCAGTCCATGTGTGTAGAATGTTGCCTATAATGCCAGGTTTGTTGTTATTTTTTTAATGTGTTGATTGTTTTTGCTGGATTTTTTTCCTTTTCTTCTTTTCCTTCAGAAAAGTTATTCTTTGAGGGGCCAGCTGGGTATCTCAGTGGATTGAGGGTCAGGCCCAGGGACAGGAAGTCCCTAGGGATGGGAGGTTCAAATCTGGACTCAGATACTTCTCAGCTGTATGACCTTGGGCAAGTCACTTAACCCCCATGGCCTAGCCCTTACCACTCTTCTGCCTTGGAACCAGTACACAGTATTGATTATAAGATGGAAGGTAAGAGTTTAAAAAAAAAGAAAGAAAAGAAATTGAGGGGATGGGGGAAGCCAGGTGGCTCATTAGATAGATGGGAGATGGAAGATGGGAGTTCCATGGGTTCAAATCTGGCCTCTGAGACTTTCTAGCTTTGTGACCCTGGGCAAATCATTTAACCCCAACTGCTTAGGACTTGTCTGCCTTGGAAGTGATATCTAATATCCATTCTAAGACAAAAGATAAGGGCTTTAAAAAATAAAAGAAATTGAGGGGATGTCCATTAATTGGGGAATGGCTGAACTATGTGATTGTGATGGAAAACTATTGCTCCATAAGATATTATAAACAGGTTAATTTTTTTGAAACTTGGAAAGAACTGCCTGAAATAATGATGAGTGAAATGAGTAGAACCAAGAGAACATTAAATATAGCTGCAGAATTAATATTTAAGAATAACTTGTGAATGTCCACATCTAGAGAAAGAACTGATAAATAAAACCATGAAAGATGCAGTTTATATACATTTTTTGTTGTTGTTAGTTGATACCTTCTATGGTTCTGGGAGAGAAGGGTGGGAGTGAGATGCCTAGGAATTAATTTTTTACAGCATAATAGTTTTTCAAAAACAGAATATAAGCATATAAGCTCCTTAAGGGCAGGAACTATCTTTTATTCCCCCATTTGTATTCCCAGTGCTTAGCACAATGTCTTGCCCACAGTAGGAACTTAAATGTTTATTGACTAAATGTTAAAAAATTAAAATAAAAATGATTCTTTCTCATAAGGGATGGTCCTCTGAGAGGTGGGAGAGGAAGACAAGGAATGGGTGTAATGTAGCAGATGTAAAAAATAAGAGCTAGCAATAAAAATATTTTTAAATCTAGGTAAGAGATTTTAAGGATATTATCTAAGATGGTAGCTGTGTGAGGAGAGAGAGGAGTACAGAGGAAAGCGATATTGTGAACATAGAAATGGCAAAATTGCATCTTTGATTGTAGATATGGGATGAGTAGAGAATAAGACTAATGTTGTTACTGGGGTACTGGAAAAATAATATAGTGCCTTCTACAGAAATAGGAAAGTTTGGAAGAAGGGTGGATTTAGGGGAAAAGATAATTAATTCTGCTTTGAACATGTTGAATTTAAAATGTCTCCAGTATGCCCAGGTGAAATGCCCAGTATTTAAGTGGTAATGCGAGATTGAAGTTCTGGGGAGAAACTAGGGATGAATATATAGATCTATGAGTCATTGATATGGAGATAATCAAACTCATAGAAACTGTAAAAAATAGACTCGAATACAGGACTACAATCCCCATGAGCCTTTGCTCCACTTCCCCAGAATGCCTTGTAATCTCACCTGGGCCGAGATCGAGAAGGTATTTAAGCGGATTCAAAGGCTTTTGAAAGGGGCTTGGCTCTTTTTGGACTTCCGTTTTGGAGCAGGCGGTCTCTTGCGTGATGTGAGGTTATTTTGTCTAGGCCTCTGGCCTAGGCACATGTTTCTTACTTGTATATTCTTTAATCTTTAACCTTTAATAAACCTCTAAAAAATATAATACTCTTTGCAGAGAGAAACTCATTTCTACCTGCCTCAGTCTCCCCATCTCCCCTAAATTTTAACTGTTAAAAAACTCATGATGTTTCTAAGAATAGTGAATACAAAGAAAGGAGTAAAGGACCTAGATCAAAAAATTGCAAACAACCCCCCAGGTAAGGGATGTTGATGGCAATATGGAGAGATCACCAGGCCTGGAATCAAGAAGACTTAAGTTTAAACCTGACCTCAAATATGTATTAGTTGTGTGACCTTGGGCAAGTAAGTCACTTAACCTCTGCTTGCCTCAGTTTCCTCAACTATAAAATGGGAATATCACCTACTTCCCAGGGTTGTTGTTTGGATCACATGAAATAATTGTAAAGTGTTTAGCACAGTGCCTGAAACATAGGAGGCTCTATATAAATGGTTTCTAAAATCTCTTTCAGCTCTAAATTCTCTTGGAGTCAATGTGGTCAGCCACAAGGAATAGGAATCAGAATATAGACACTGAGTTCAGACTTAGAGAAAATTGGATTTACTTTTTCTCTCTGTTCCCCCTTGAAAACAACCTACCTCTTTCTGCCAGGAGTGAGATAATAGTCTTTTTGTTTTGGATATTAGGTCTGGGAGTTGGGGGGTGGAGTTAGACTGTTGAAATTAAGTACTCTAAGACCATGCAATTCAAGGCTGGAGTTTTGAAGGATGGGCTATGTGTGGTTGGGGGTCAGGTGTATTTAGGTGTCCAGGATTGAAGCACTAGGGAAAGCCAGAGATTGGAGTGCTCTAGCTTGGGGAATTATGTGGTTGGGTTGAGTTATGATCTGGAATGGTCATATGTTGGGATTGTAGTGTTGGGGTTAGGGGATATAGTATTAGAATGTGTTTTTAGAGTATGGGATTAGGTATTAAAATGTAGGGCCAATATCAGAAGAATAAACATTGGGAAGGCCAACAAATCCAGTCCAGGTAGAGCCTGTCCTGGGTTAATAAACACAGTCCAGGGAATAACAAGAATAAATGATGGATGATTTATTCTAGGGAAGGTAGAAAAGGGATTTGGATAAATCTAAACTAAGGACAACTACCTAAAACCCACCATATCTTAATATCTTTTCACAGAGATTTCTTCAGAGTGAATTTCCTACTCTAATACTATCTAACTGCCTAAATCCCAGTCCCTGACCTTGACTAAACCTACAACCCCCCTTTGCTGGTTTTAAGGAGAGGATCTGTGTAAGCCTTTGATAGGGCCTTGGGAAGGTTCTAGATCCAAAAGGATCCAGGCCTGGTCTTACAATTTCTGCAGATGGTTCAGGATTACCAGGAATTGCCTAGATGAAATACAGCAACTAAAACAGCAATCAGGACAGGATAGGATTAGTTACTAAAGAAATGCAGTCACCACCTCCAGATATTCTTCAGAGAGCAGCTAACAACCTCAGTCCCGGTCTAGCCCTTCCTTCAAAGTTCCAGAATCTTCCTGCCACTTCTCTCTGAAAACTTACACACTTTCTTACATAACTTAACTAAAAATTTAACTTTTCCTTATAACAGTTCCCCCCTTTGCATAAAGTCAAAACAATATTGTTGAAAACAATATTTTGACATTTGTGCACTAACAAACTTATATCCCACCTAACCTAAATTCTTACCCCAAATAATAAACAGTCTACATTAATCTTATCCTATCTACCACTACCTTACTCTAGGGATTTTAACAAAGGAAAGGAAAAGGGAAAAAATATAAAATGAACAATTACAAAGTTCAAATACAAAGCAAACATATTCAAAAGCAAAACAAGCAAAACATCAAAATAGAAATATAAACATAAAACTTCTTGCAAAACAATAAAATCATAAAAATCTTATTCTTATAAACTAATACAAAAAATCCTACCAAAACTATTGCAAGGCATAAAATAGAAAATTTTGAAAAAGTACAATAAACACATTGCATAAGTTTTTACAAAAATCAAACCAATCCATCAAAACTTACTTATGCAAAATACATTCAAAAATAGATGAAACTTCAAAACAATCTTATTTTAAATTAAAACCTTATTACTATTATACAAAAGTCAAAGTGTTACATAGAACGGTGTTTCTAATTCTTATCTAAAGAACGTAATCAGTATCAAATATTAAGCACATAATTTTACATGTATATACACATAAATATAATATATAAATATTGTAAAGGGTGAAATTATGGTTGAGACTGAAAAAAAAAATCTAAATTTAAGTGGTCGCCAAGGGAAATCCCAAATAATAAAATACCCAAGTCAGCTGCCAAATTTTATGGTGATTTAATTGATAATGGAGAAGATTAAGAAGAAGGAAGAAGAAGTAGGTTTTTTCCTCTCCCTCCCCCCTCCCCCCACCTGATTAGTATTGGGTGGGGAGATAAGGAGATAAGGAGATAAGGGAGTAAGGGTTTGGAGTATGAAGGAGGAAGGAATCAGCCTGACCTCCAAAGGGTCTCAACTAAGATGCCCAAACCTGAAATCAGTTCCAGGGCAAAACTCACCACCCAACACTCCAAGATGTCAGAACACTTAGCACACTGCCAGCCAGTGTCGTCTCTCCAGGGAAAGAGGACGGGCCAGGAAGTGCCATGCCTTGTATGGACGTTTTTACATCATTTTTCTGCGTCTCCTCTGTACAAATAAGGACTTAGCTTGACTTAGGACAGCCCAGAGGTCTGTCCTTTTTTTTGCACATGTCTGTTGAAGGCCATCTCCTCAGATAATTAAATCTTCAGTTTGATGCAGATCTTCAAAATCTTATCAAACTGAGTAGGATGGAGAATGTAGAGTTTCCAAGACCTGGTTCTGTTATTCCAAGTATCTCCATTGTTACTGATCAGAAAATAGCTAAATCACATCTTCTAAAGAATGATCTGATTAGGGTGGAATAGTTTTGAAATTCACAATATACCATATAAATGTATGCTATATGTAATCATACACATAATATTTACATACATGTTATATATACACATATATTTATGTACACATATATTTAGGTTGAAAAAATTATATTATAGGGCATGTACCCTATACAATTACATGTACAATTTTCAACCTAACTATAATACACACTATTTACTTATATTTACATATTTTGTGATGTGTACTATGTACTATGTAGTACATGTTGTAATGTAATTTTCTACCTTATCTCAACTTATCAACCCTAAACTCTAATCTATCTAACTATATCCTTATGTACTTCTTAATATCTTAATGTAATCTCCTAAAAACTAACCCTATCTATCTGTACTACTACTATTATTCTAACCTATCTAAAAACCTAAACAATACCCATATATCTACATGGACACTTATAACTAAATCCTATAACAAGTAACTATCCATTGATTCACTACTTGAATCAATGTATCCTAACCATGTTTATGTTTATATGTTTATGTTGTATCATATTATGTTGTGTTATGTTTCTGTTGTATGCAGAATACTTACCACAACTTCGGATCTTCCATCTTCTCATCTTGTCTGATGAAATCTCTTTTTCTCCAAAGTTCATGGCAGCAATATGTACTGCTGAAAGTATTGTAATAAGAACATGTAATATTACCTAATACAAAATAAATTGTCTATTAATCACTTGATCTTCATTGAAAATTTCTCTTTAAACGTGTAAAAGAGAGAATATACATTCATGCAAAGGATGATGATCTGTCAATCAAAAGGAACATTCCATTTGGAATGTTACCGGGAAAAACAGTTAGAGCTAAGCCAATGGTGAACTGGGCTACTGGACCTTTGGCTTCTGACAGAGTGGGGGAGAAGAAGCTGAGCTTTTGGCTATGTGTGGCTGATGGTGAAGACCTTGAAGCTTTTACTGACTGGCTGCTGAGGTTACCTGGCTGATTAGAAGAAGAAAGAATACAGACAGTGGTCCTCATATTTCTCTGACTGACTCTGTGTCACAGTTGTGACAGAACTGCCATTTCCCCAATATCCTCCAAACCAAGGCTCCTTGTGGAGAATAGGGAAATCTTATCTCCTTTTACCTTATCCTCCATCCTTGTCCTGTCTTCCCCAATAAAATCCTTACTTGAGTTAGAGAAAAGAAAAGAGTATTTTCTCTAAAGTATCATAGTTCACCCTGAGTGTCTTAGAAAAAGGTTGAAGGAAAAGGGGGAGGGGAAGGTGAAGGCTTCTGAAAATAGGGAGGTAAAGGGAGGAGGGTAGGCAAAAACTTGATCCATTAGTTATCTAGAGAATCAATATACACCCTCAGGAATATCTATCTATTACAAAAGTCTCTATGTCCTTGTCCTCTGTAAATCAGTCACTTTCTGCCCAATGTCCTCTGTTGTCTCTGGATCCTCCTCTTCTATAGGGATCTCCTATTCCACAGGAATGGACCTCTCCTTACTGATCTTTCTGACTGCAGACTCAATTTGACTGATGAAATCTCAGCTTTCCATCAACTCTTTTTCTTTTCCTTCAATTTCTTCTTCTCCTTCTACTATTTTCACACTTTCATCATCAATTCTATAAGCTAACTTTACATGAGAATAATGGAACCAAGAATCTGTAAAGATTAAATTTAACTCTCCCCTGATTGTGAAAATTAAGTTAACTCCCCTGTCAATTTTTAGATTTAATCACCAAAAGTGTAAACATACTACTTACAGTTGAGTGGGGAGATCTGCCCATTTTTAGATCTAATCACCAAAAGTGTAAACATCCCACTTAATCATTAAGTGGGGAGGTCTGTGAGCACATGTGCAATAATGAGTGATGAATCAGAA
Organism: Monodelphis domestica; assembly: GCF_027887165.1. Classification (NCBI taxonomy): domain Eukaryota; kingdom Metazoa; phylum Chordata; class Mammalia; order Didelphimorphia; family Didelphidae; genus Monodelphis; species Monodelphis domestica. Next base: position 258,061,305 of record NC_077228.1, read on the forward strand.
TCAAACTGATTGCCCCTTTGGACATCCTAAGCAAAGCTTCAACTTTGTTTGGTAGACGTAAAATTAGGGGAAGACACAGGAAGTGACACAAAAGAAAGTGTCTTTAAAAGGGAGTTACAACTTCCTGAGTGGAGTTCAACTTGGACTTCAGCTTCTTCTGGAATTCTGATTTCGAGTTGGAGGCTGGTGAAGAATCTGCTGACTGAACCTGAGACCCTGTTCCTGATGAGACTGTCCTTGAATCTCTTCCTTTGGACTGACATATGGTGAATGAAAAAGCTAATTCCTTTCCTGGATTTTCTGAAGAGACTAGCCTCAGGAGAGACCTACTTCTTGGGAGAGACTTCCCCAGGTCCTCGGCTTTGCTGAGGCCTCTCCAGCTAAGGACTAACTCTCCCTGCCTGGGTTGAGCCATGAGCCAGGAGTAAATTACTTAGTGCTTAGGCTAGATATCTTACCCTATCCCTCTCTGATTTTCTTACTTATACTCTTTCTATATTTTGTAAATAAATTGTAAATAAATCTCTTTGGAATAAATTAAATTCCTTAAATAATCCAGTTCAACCTTTTTATAAAATCACCCATTTTCCCCTTACAAATCTCTACCTAATACTTTCACTGATACAGGTGAAATAATACAATAGTATAAGGACCAACCCAACTTTCTTGTGTAAATGATGTTTTGGCAAAATTTTTCACATATACCATATCCCCTGGTTTGAGGTAGGAGTTGGGGAGTTGGACTGTCTGAAGTTGGAATCCTGATTGAGTTGGAATATCAGGGTTCTAGTGTTAAGATAAGGATTTGAGCTGTTAATAATTAGGCACTGGAGTGAAATAAAATTGTGGCATGTGAGAGCTGAAGTTTGTATATAGGAAGTTTAAGGTAAAAAAAGGTGGAATTGTTAGAGTCTTGAGAGTCTAGAGTGCTGAGGGTTTGAAGAGTTGTAGATTTAGCATGCTGCATCCTGAGATATTGGAAGATTGGGTGTAAATTTGGGGTGAAGTTGTGTTGGGATGTTGCCAGATTAGGGACTTGAAATTTGGGATTAGGATTAAGGTTTTGTATGTTGGAAATTGGGGACTAAAAGTTTGGTGGATCTGGGGTGTTTAGGTTTTGGGGTGTTGGGATTTGAAGTATTGGAATATTAAAGGATTTTGAAAGTAGAAGTATTAAAGGTTTGGTATCTGAGGTTAGACATTCAAAGCTTAGGGTTAAAGACCCAGGTTTTTTAGGTTAAAGTATTTTGGATTTGAGAAAATTGTAGGGATATTATTGTTGGGATGTTGTAGGTTAGATTTTGGGGTGTTAGGAATGCAGTGTAATGGTTTTGTGGATTTGAGGACTCCTCCAGTCCTCCCCCCTCCGTTGAATTTGGGAGTAGGAGGGTGGAGTTGAATTTGGGGTGTTGAGATGTTGGATGTTTGGAGGTTTGAGGTTAGAGAGTTTGGGGTGCCGAAAGTTCAGGGGTTGGAGATAGGTGGACAACCTAAACATCTTTGTGGCGGGGAGTTGTTTTAGAAAGCCCTGAGTTCCTTCCAGGTCAGGGTCTCAGGAAGGGGGTGGGGAGGGAAGGAGTAGAGCATCCAACATGGCGCCACCTCAACCCCTTCTCCCAACTCCCCCTTCCTTTCCTCCCAACTCCCCCCTCCTCTCCTCCCCACTCCCCCGCCCGGCCTGGTCCACGGGTGCCCGGATGTGGGTGACGTGCGGCCGCCATCTTCCCGTCCCCAGGCTCAGCAGCACCATTCGGAGCCAGAGCGAGCCAGAGCCATCTCCGCTACTGTCCCCGCCCGCCCGCGCGCCCGCCCGCCCCCGCCATGTGAGTCTGCACCGCCCGGCGCCTGGCGCAGTCCCCGGGGCTGCCATGGGCCCCCGTTCACTGCCCGGAGCCACCCTCCCGCTGTCACTCCTTCTTCTTTTTCCTCTTCCTCCTCTTCCTCTTCCTCCTCCCCGCCACCGCCGCCTCAGCTGCAGCCCTCCAGGCCGTCCCCACCCTAGCTGCCCTGGTGTCCTCCGGGAGCTGGGCTCGGCCGTGCCCAAGGGCGATGTGAGCCCGGGGCTGCTGCTTCCCGCGCCGCTGCCGCCGCCCTGGCCCAACCGGCCCTGCAGGCTTAGTCCTGTCCCCTCCAGCCTGGCCTGCCGCGGGGGCGTTGCTTTTGCTTTTAGAGCAGGGGTTGGGCCCGGGCTGTCAGAGCCTCCCGAGAACTGGGGACGAGGAGCTAAAAATACCCAGGGCCCGGGGTGCTCGGGGGCTGCAGAGCCATGGTATGGAGCTGAGACCAAGACGGGGCACCCGGAGCCCAACCAACCCGACCCACCCCTGGAGATGCCTGACATCAGCCGCAGCACAGAGGACCCCGGCGTTTCGGCCTCGCATGCCTGCCCCAGCCGCCCCCCAAAGTCTCTATGGTCCTGGCAGCCTCCACCAACCCACTCTAACCCCCCCAGCCTGAGGATCTGGGGCCTGCCCTCAGTTCCTAGGCTTCCAGGGGCCCTGAGAGGAGGTGAGAAGTCTCACTACTACAGTGCTCGAGCCCATTGCCTCTTTCTTCAGGGGAAAACTGAGGCGTAGAGAGAAATGACTCACTCTCAGAATCTGAGGCTGAAAGGGCTTGCCTGATGTCTTCCTGTGGGGAGAGCTGGGGACCCGGGAGAGGGGGGGGGGCTGGCAGCATCTGCTGTGAAGGGCTGGATGTCCTTGTGTCAAGACATCTTTGCCACTTATACCCTCAGGTCTGCTCCTGCTACTGCCATGCCTCCTGCTGCCCCAGCAGGAGAAGGGGGCCCTCCTGCTGCCCCCCCAAACCTCACTAGCAACAGGAGGCTGCAGCAAACCCAGGCCCAGGTGGATGAGGTGAGCCTAGAGGAAGGAGAGGTGAAAGAAAGGGAAGGGGGGTAAGGAGTGGCTGCCTCGTGATCGGTACCATGGACAGCTCACTGCTGGGTGCCTTGAGGTATATAGCATTTGGGGTGGGAGTTAGGTTAGGGGCAGAGCACCCAGGTTTCCTGTCAGCGGTGTTGGACAGAGACCTGTGCCACTATTGTCATGCCTATGGCCATCTGGTAAGTTAGTTGGCTTTGCTTCTTAGCTTTACCCTTTGAGGTCTGGGCCTGGTGTGTTGGGCTATTGTACACTAGGCATGTTGAAGGTTTGTAGGTAGTGGGTAAGTCTCAATGTTTGTTTTATGCCTTTGTAAATGGGGAGGTTTCTGACCTACACCCAGTGAGTTCCTGGGTTCTGCCAGTATGTCCAAGGCATGTACCTAGATCAGCTTTTGGCATGCCCTTGCTCTGTGTCCCTGATAGGTCCTATCCCAGGTATTACTGTGTGTCAGACAACTCCCATACATCAGGTTATAGTTAGCTCAAGGTTTGTGTCCCAGCATATATCAGATGTATTATGTCCTTGGGGGGTTGTCCTATTTGTGTGATGCTTGAATCTGTTCCAAGGATAGTTTGTGACATATCTTTAATATGTTGCTTTTGTGAATATGTGGCATGAGCTTAAACATGTTGACCCTCTCCCCCTCCATTGTCTAGGTGGTGGATATCATGCGGGTGAATGTGGACAAGGTCCTAGAGCGGGACCAGAAGTTATCAGAACTAGATGACCGTGCAGATGCCCTCCAGGCTGGGGCTTCCCAGTTTGAGACAAGCGCTGCTAAGCTCAAGCGTAAATACTGGTGGAAAAACCTCAAAGTAAGGGGGCTTGAGGAGGGAATGAGGGTGACTTGGCAAGGGGAGGAAATTGGGAGAATGGAGTAAAGTATTCTCTAGGGCTGATTGATACGAAATCAAAACTGTGTGACCTTGGGTGAGTCACTTCTTTTGGGGCTTCAGTTTCTTCCTCTCTAAAATGAAGGAGTTATATTAGGTGATCACTAAGGGATTTCTTTTTAATACCCTGATACATTTTGTTCTTTCAGGAAATGGTTTGGAGGGTGGGAAGTGGCCAGAGCTTGGAGCTCTGACCTTTTCCCCTACTGACCTGATTATCCCCTCCATCCCTCTTCTCATTTTCCTTTTCTTCTTTTTCTGTCTCTCCTTCCTCCTTTCCCTCTTTCCTTTTCTTCTTTTCCTCACCCTCTATCCACCTCCTCATTTCACCTTTTCCTTCTTTCCACTCCTCCCCCTCCTTCTCAGATGATGATCATCCTTGGAGTGATATGCGCCATCATCCTCATCCTCATCATTGGTGAGTAGGGAGTTGAGGGAGGAGGTTCAGAAACTATGGCCCCAATTAGAAGGGAAAGGAACAATCTTTTCTTTCTGCCCTTTGTGGGATCATTGAAGTCCTACTAGCATCTCCAGAGTTTTACTTCCTAAATAGGGCTGATGAAACTCCAGATAAGAGTGGAGGGGGCTAGGTAGAACTGAGGAGGGCTGAGTATAAATGAAAGATTCCCTCCATGGGGAGACATGGACTAACACTCTTTGGGTCTCTCCACAGTTTATTTCAGCACCTAAGTCCACAGCAGGAGCTGCCCCTGCCCGGGAGAGGGGCCCCTCCCCTCCATGGCTCTCCCTCTCTCAGCCATATCTTCCAGCCCCTTCTCCTGTTCCACTTCCGGTGTGTCTGCGTGTGTGTCTCCCACCCCCCACCCCTTGTAAATAGCCAGCTGTTATTTATACATATATAATATTATATATATTTGGTCTGTTTGTAGTTTTATTACTAGAAGATTTTTTCTGGTTGTTCTTAACTTCTCTCCTCTGCCCATCATCCTTTTCTCTCCCCTAACTTTTCACACCTCTCCTTTTCTTTTGACCCATAGTTCCTTCATATGCATCTGCTATGCAACATTCTCTGTTTTCTTTTAATCTTCCTTCTTGCCAGATTTAGCTGTTCATCTCTCCCACCCATCTCTCTCCTCCCAGGAGCCTAGGGCTCCCCCTTATTTATGGACTATCCAATTGTTATGGACTGTGACAAAGATTCCTTTAGCCACCTCTCCCTCCCCAGTGTTTCCTGGGAGCTTTGAGAATTTAAATTAGCATGTCATTTACATAACCACACCCTTTTTGTTTTGCTTTTCAATCATTCCTGTTTCCTTACCTCTGTTGGGTCTCCTTTTACCTATTAAACATACCGAAGGGTCCTCCAATTCTACCCTTATTTGCACGACATTTACATAAGTGAGGGGTTGTTTGCTTTTAACACATGGGGCTGTGGCCTCCCCTACCCCATTCCATTTTTTCACCATCCATTTCCTTATAACTCTTGTCTGTCATCATCCTTTCCTAATTCCTCCTTCCCAGAAATGCCTCCCCAACTCTCAACCCCACAGCTGGTATGTAAGTGTCTTAAAGTTAAATGTTTTGATGGACCAATAATTCTGCCACTTGGGGGTCTCCACATTCCTACTCCCCATATTTGGTAGGGGGGCTCACTGACATTCTCAAAAGGGTCCCCCTCACCTGCCCCTCCCACCCCAGATGGGATGAATTGGGGAACCCTGCTACATTCCGATTCTTATCTAGGAGGGGAGACCACCAGCCAACAGGGGCTGTCACTGCCGTGGGGAGCCTGGTAAGGGGGCTGAGGAACACCTCACAAGTCCTCCATGGACCTCCTCCCCTCTGAGCCAACTCCTTGTGGGGAACAGAGCTGATAGCTCAAGGCCTGTCATTGCCCACCTCCTTTGGCTGCCCCCCTGAATCCAAGGAAGGGGAAAATAGTCACTGCCAGAATGTGGTGTTGGAGGAGGAGGAGACATTTAGTCCTTTCCTCTCCCCAAGGGAAGAAAGGAATGATTCCTGTGAGGTCTGATAGGCTGAAGGGAGTTGGTGGTTAAAGGAGGAGGGTCAAAAAGTCTCTTTAAATGGCACAATTTGGGGGGAAAACAGGGGAAGATATAGTCTTTTAACTTGCCACTAGATCTCCATGTTCCCCTATTCCACTTTCTGGAAGGTTGAGGAGAAAGAGAGCTGCCTACTGGGTTGGGGGTGGTGGAGATATGGGGGTGGGACTCTGTTCTAGACCCCCCATCCCCTATCCCTACCCTGTCCCCTTCAGTGCCCCCAATTCTGTGGCAAATCCAGATTGTGAAAATGTACTATAAATAAATGTGTGATGAGAAACCAGATAGTGTGTGTGTATCTTTGTTCAGGTTGGGACCTGAATTTCCTAAAGTGAGGGGACATGGGTTGGCTATGCATGTGGAGAGAGTAAGGGGGGGGGGTTAGACTCCAAGAAGAAGGAAGGCGGGATGCTGTAGCTTAAGCCTGGGAAAGGAAGCCATTGGGAGAGAAAGCTGGAGAACATGGGCAAAGAAGAAAGAGCAAATAAGGCATTGAAGCTGTGACCTGAGCCAGAAGGAAATGTAGCTTCAAAGCTAGCTACAAGGAGAGGTCATAGAATTATGTAATGAAAAGAATTCCTCACATTTGTAAAGTTTTTTTTCATAGCTATTGACTATTATTAAATGATTTCCCAAATCCACTCTAACAACTTTTGAAGTTTATAGAGCATAATCTCTACTTTGTAGAGAAGGAAATCCCAAAGAGAGGATAGGATTGGCCAATATCATAGAACTGAACAGTGTCAAAACAAGATGCGGAATAATAGACAGGACTTGAAGGGAATTTGGAGATCATTTAATTTACCACTCTCCCTTTATATATGAAGAAACTAAAACTAAAACTAAAACTAATTCATAGATGTGCAATGATTTGTCCAAGGTCACACAGGTGCCCTGTGGCAAAGCAAAGATTCACATTATTTTCTTTTTAAATAAATTCTAAGTTAACAGAAACCTGAAGAAACCATCTTGTCCAATCCACATCAGAACAAGAATTCTCCAGAAGAGATTCTTAACCTTTTTTGTCTCATAGACTTCTTTGGTGAAGCTGTTAAATCCCTTCACAGAATAATGTTTTTAAATGCTTAAAATAAAATGCTTAGGATCCAAAGGAAACCAATTATATTGAAATGTTTATCAAAATATTTTTAACAGTGTCATGGCCTCAGATCAAGAACCCCTGCTCCTCTACAGTATCCTCAAGAACTCCAGGGACGGCAAACTTACTACCTTTTAAGGCAGCCTGTTTCATTTTTGTATAGCTCTAAATTTGGTGATGTTTCCCTTATATAGTGTTGAAATCTACATCTGAAGCTTACACCCATTGTTTCTAGTTCCAAACTAGACTTCTCAATGCCCTGTTCAGTGTTTTTTTCCAATATGTCACAGTGCCTCTTTATGTGATGGGGAGAGAACCACACCCTGCCTCCCCCTTCCCTCCCAAACATACAGGCTCCTTTGTAGAGAAGAGCTGAGGGAGCATAGTTTATAGCCAAATAGTACAGAAAAGGGGTCTGAATTAGGGAACCTGGCCCTTAGGAAACAGTGCAACTACTCCAGAGCTCAATATTAAAATTGTTCTCATTTCCTGGTTCTCAGATCCTTCTCATCTATTCAATCTTCTGTAGTTCTGTAGTTTCTAGATTTTCTTATTGTTCAGTTATTTTCAGTCATGTCAGACTTTTCGTGGTCCCTTTTGGAGGTTTTCTTGCCAAAGATACTGGAGTGGTTTGCCATTTCCTTCTCCAGCTCATTTTGCAGATGAGGAAAGTGAGTAAACAGGACTAAACAACTTGTTCTGGGTCACATAGCTAATGAGTATCTAAGGCCAGACTTGAGCTCAGGAAGATAAATCTTCCTAACTCTAGGCCTGACTCTCTACTTTGCCATCTAGCTGCCCAGTTTCTAGGTTATTGGACCACAATAGATAGATGCCTATTTGTCTATCAATGAATACCACAATTCCATTTAGTTTACCTTTAACAGATACCTATATATGTATTCTGTGAGATTATGGAGTGCAAAAATGAGTAAGACTGACTATTATATTCAAGGGCTTGCTTGTTTCATCAAGGAAGTAAGACAGACCCAACTGACTTCAGTACAAAGAGGAAAGAGCGCTTTTTGCTAGTTGGCTCAGGGAAGGACTCATGGAGAAAGCTGCATCAGAGGAGGTAGGATTGGTAGCATTTTTACAGAGATTTGGGAGGAAGGGATAGAAGACTGGGAAGAACATAACAAAACTAAGTAATAGAGTTAGCAGATTTTTTTCTACCAAGGTAGAAAAATATTAGATTACTTAGTTTTGCAGTCCTATTTTACTAGGGCATAGGACATGGAAAAGGGAGGTCAGAGCTAACTAGTGATGAGCCCTAAATGTCAGTTTAAGGAGTTTAGGTTTCAATCTGTAGGGAATCTAATGTTTTGAATAGTGGAGTGACCTAATGAGCTCTGTGTACAAGGAAAATTAATATATAGGCACCAAAGAATAACATATGAAGGTAGTATTGGATCTGGAGTGAGAAGAGATATGGTTTGGGGAGACATGATTTGGAATCTACATTCTTACACTAACTGTACAAGCAAAGAAATCTCTTAATTTCTTTGATCTTCAATATCTTTATCTGAAAAATGAGGATGCAATCTGTAATAACAGGGTTGTCATGAAGATCAAATATATGTTTTATTAATGTTAGTTATCATTCCATCCTTAGCTCTGCCTCTTAGAATTCTTAGTTTTGTTATGAGAGATTGCTTTTGGAGTGGGGATAATACATAATAAATATTTGTAGTGAAAAAACAAAATATATCGAAAAAACTCTAAAGAAAACAATTCTTAGCTTTCTTCTCCCACTGGAAGCATTTACTGATCCTCCCAATTAGTGTTCTTTTCCTTCAAAAATTAACTTGTATTTACTTATCCAGGTGCATGTGGTATTAATAAGCACATAAATACATATCCATAAAACAAAACTCCTTGAGGGAAGGAACTATTTCTTTTTTTCTTCTTTTTCTTTGTGTCCCTAGCACCTGGCACAGTAATTAGCATTGTGTATGTGCAGTTGAACTAAAATATTGCTCTTTACCTGGAAGTGGTATAGAGGAGGGGAAAGCTGGGAAACAGGAATTCTTCCCTTCTTTTTACCTTATGGCTACCAACCCAGTTCAGGTCTTTTATCACCTTCTGCCTGAACTATTATAGTAGCCTCTTAACTGCTAAGAGCCATAAATTTCAGCTAGAAAATATCTAATTCTAGCCATATCCTTCCCATAGGGGGAAATACTATTACAAGAAAAACACTCCTTATCACAATATAAAAACACAATACAAAAATTCATTATCACAGTACCAAAGACCTCATTCAATCATTAAACATTAAATGTTTACTATAATAAAGGTAATATGTGAGGTTACATATCAAAAACAACAATCCTTACTATTTTGCCATTAAGAAGTTTCATATCCTAGCCAACCTGGTTGCTTTGGTTTTATAATTCTCTACAATGAATAATCTTTTGCCTAGTTCAGGAATCTCATAGCATGTATGATAAAAACATGAATGGTGTGGTGTTTTGAAAATAGGAATGGAAGAGATGAATCAAGGCCCCATTAAAACTCCCTTCATTACAAATATCATAATCCAACTAATCTCCCAAAGCACCCACACAAACAATATGCAAAATGATGCAGGAACTAAGTGGATCTGGAAGAAAATTTCAGGTCCTTGAAGCCTTCCTTTACTTGGTTCAAAGCACTTCTTTTCACTTGCTAATTCACTGTGGAGGTAAGAAAGGGAGCCTGGCATAGACAACTGGATAGATACCAGAGGTTGAATTCTGCCTCAAAACACCATGGTTAGAGAACCAGGTCTGGATCTGGCCTTAGACACTAGCTATGTGATCCAGGACAAGTCACTGTAACAGTTAAAATTTAGGGAAACTGAGGCAGGTAGAAATTAGTTTCTCTCTCTAAAAATTATATTTTTAGAGGTTTATTTAAGATTAAGAACTTAAGAATATACAAGTAAGAAAAGCACGTGTCTAGGCCAGAGAAAGGCCTAGACAACCTCACCTACATCATGAAAGACCCGTCTGCTTGCATGCGGAAACAGGAAAGAAAAAGAGCCCCAGAAGCCTTTCTAATCAGGTTAAATACCCCATCTCGATCTCTGCCCAGGTGAGAATTCAGTGATATTACAAAGCATTCTGGGGAAGTGGAGCAAGGACTTCTGGGGATTGAAGTCCTGAATTCAAATCTCCATTTTTACATCACTTAACTTTATTTGCCTAGACCATTCTCCTCTGTCTTAGAGTTGTTACTAAGACAGAAAGAAAGGGTTTTAAAAAGACAAAACTTCATAGCTGTGTGATTGTCATTTGAATTTTCAGATCCTCAGTTTTGTCATCTGTAAAAATGGAGAAAATACTTGTGCTCCTCTGGGCCTTCATTTCCTCATTTGTAAATTAAAAGACTTAGACTAGATAACCTCCTGATCAGCATTCTCCATAGTTCATGTGACAATACAGAGTCTGAACCCATTTAGATGAGAAATCCCAAGTCTCATAGCATTAAAGATATTATTGTCATGTTTTTTTGGGAGACTGAAAAACTAGGACTTTTGTGTTTAAGTTAAAATGTAAGTGATTTGTCCAAAGTCCCCCAACTAGTCAATGACAAAGCCTAAATTGCAACACAGGTCTTTTGATTCCAAATTCAACTCTTTTTCTCCTGACATTTCAGGATGAAACTATGGAGCTTGTACTAGCTATAAGATTGGTATAGCCTCCAGGGATTCAATAACCATGGCTATAGCTGATTCATGGTTCATGATTCAACTAATAAGAGATCTCAAGTCTCAGGGTATCAAAGGCCAAAGATGCAGGAAGAGAAACCATATCTAATTTGAAGTCTTAAGTAGATTCCTAAGGGCACCCAAAATGCTAGAGAGAAGACCAGCAGAAATGGATTCTACATGGGCCCTTGCCACTTTAGGGATGAGACTCTCACTGAGAATAAATTCAGTCCTCCCTGGGGTACCTATACACCAATGATTTACTGATTCAGAGAATCAAAGCGAATCTCCTTGTGTCTCCTCTGGTCAACTACACCACTAGCTCCCCTGGGTTTGGGGTGACTGACCTTGAAAGCAAATGCTGCCTCTCTGGCATAGGAGCTAGGATCATCATCTAAAGGTGATCTAAAGGCTAGGTTTCCCAGTTAATTGCTACTTCTCCCATTCAGTAGCAAGCAAACTCAAATCTTCTGCTCCCCTTGAATTCAGTTGTTTGATGAAGAGAAAATATCTTCCTGTACTACCTTTTCCTCAACCATCAATCTTATTAATTTAAGCCGTCTTGGTCCATATGCTACTCTGCCAATTGATTCCATTATGCTCTATGGACTTCCCACTATTTTAACACAATCATGTTCATCCTAGATATCTTTTTCATGGTTTTGGGTCTTCTGGCACTAATAGAAACCTAGCTCTTTCTATAGGACATTATATTTTTAATAGAATATAGCTCCTTGAGAGCAGGGACTACTTCATTTTTGGTTTTGTAGTCTTACTCTCTAGTGCAGTGCTCTGCAGATATTGTGTGCTTAACAAATGCTTGTTGATTAATCCTGGGCCACCCTTTCTAGGATTGGATATTCCTCTGATGCTATTTGTCACAATGGGGGCAGGAAGAGGAAAAGTACACTCCTTGTTTTTTACTGCTACTTCCACACTCTTGCCATCACTCAAAAGGCTTCTCCGTTTTGAAATTCATTCCTCTTATCACTCTATCCAGGTCCTCAGCCTAAACATAATAATAGAGAGCATATTTACATAACACTTTGTTTATAAAGTGCTTTATATATGTTATCTCATTTGATCCTTACTTTATTAAATAGGTACCATTAATAAGGAAAATATGTCTGACAAAGGCAATTGAACTCAGATCTATCCTGACTCCTAGTGCAATGTTCTATGAAAGTTAATTAATTACTCACCAGCTTCCAATTCATTCTGAATTTTCTCAAGGATCTTAGTAATTGTTTCACAGTCTTCTTCTTCATCATAACTACTGTTCTAAAACTGATGGACTTCAATATGCATGGTAATGTCCTTTTGCATACCCCAACCTCCCAGCTCATCAGACTCTTCAACTTCTGTAACATAGAGAACTCCTAACCTTTAATGATCTTCTTTTTTTTGTTTGTTTTTACTTTTAAACATTATTTTATTTGTTCATTTTCAAACATTATTCCTTGGAAACAAAGATCATTTTCTTTTCCTCCCCCCCTCCCACCACCCCTCCCATAGCTGACGCGTGATTCCAATGGGTATCACAACCCATTTCCATGTTGTTAGTCTTTGCATTAGGGTGTTCATTTAGCGTCTCTCCTCAGTCATATAACCTTAACCCCTGTAGTCCAGCAGTTACTTTTCCTCTGTGTTTTTACTCCCACAATTTGTCCTCTGCTTGTGGATGGTGTTTTTTCTCCTAGGTCCCTGCAGATTGTTCAGGGACATTGCATTGTCCCTAATGGAGAAGTCCATTACCTTCGATTGTTCCACAGTGTATCAGTCTCTGTGTACAATGTTCTCCTGGTTCTGCTCCTTTTGCTCTGCATCAATTCCTGGAGGTTGTTCCAGTCTCCATGGAATTCCTCCACTTTATTATTCCTTTGAGCACAATAGTATTCCATCACCAACATATACCTCAATTTGTTCAGCCATTCCCCAATTGAAGGGCATCCCCTCATTTTCCAATTTTTGGCCACCACAAAGAGCGCAGCTATGAATATTCTTGTACAGGTCTTTTTCCTTATTATCTCTTTGGGGTACAAACCCAGCAGTGCTATGGCTGGATCAAAGGGCAGACAGTGTGTACCCTTTGGGCATAGTTCCAAATTGCCCTCCAGAATGGTTGGATCAATTCACAACCCCACCAGCAATGAATTAATGTCCCCACTTTGCCACATCCCCTCCAGCATTCATTACTTTCCTTTGCTGTCATGTTAGCCAATCTGCTAGGTGTGAGGTGATACCTCAGAGTTGTTTTGATTTGCATCTCTCTGATTATAAGAGATTTAGAGCACTTTTTCATGTGCTTATTAATAGTTTTGATTTCTTTAACTGAAAACTGCCTGTTCATGTCCCTTGCCCATTTTTCAATTGGAGAATGGCTTGATTTTTTTTGTACAATTGATTTAGCTCTTTATAAATTTGAGTAATTAGACCTTTGTCAGAGGTTTTTGTTATGAAAATAATGATCATCTTTAATGTCACATTAAACACAACTGTGCTACCACCGTGATTTTCTAGTCTCTCATGTTTTCATTTCTACTTCAACTGGCTTTCTCTCCTCATTCAAACTTCCAGTCTCTCTACCCCTCCTCCCAGTCCTATACCCACTCTGGCCTTATTTTATTTCCCTTCATAATCTTAACCATTTTAGCTTAACCATTTAGCATATGCCATCCTCTGCTTTGCAATGCTCCTTCTTCCTATTGATACAACTTGTCCATCCCTAACACTAGGGACCTCCCTCAAACAACTATCATCTCTATTCCTACTTAAAGTGTGAACTCTGCTAAAGAAAATCACACAACTACCCCAAATGGCTTCACTACATATTTGTGTTATCTGATCTTAACTGGGTTCTCATTGCTTTATCAGGAAATATCACATTATATTACTGAAAAAATTTTAGGTCATATGCCATAATTTTCCTCTTTTTCCTTATTTCACATTGCAAAGCCTATCTACATCATACCCCATTCTCTCCTACTTTGCTTTAGTCTCTCATTTTGTCTCTTATCTATAAGCTCCTCCTTGCTGCCTACAAACATCCTATGTATCCCCCATTCTTAAAAAAAATCCCAACAACTTACACTTGCCATGGAATGTCATCTATACAGTAAGACACAGTGTGTTTGTTTTGCTCAGCTGCTTTTCCCCCTTTCTTTTTCTTTTTTCTAATCATTCAGTTTATTTTATTTTTCTCAATCATATGTAAGCAAGCATTAAAAAACAAACAAACCCTTATCTTCCATCTTAGTTCTAAGGTAGAAAAGTGGTAAGGGCTAGGCAATGGGGATTAAGTGACTTGTCCAGGGTCACACAGCTGGAAAGTGTCCGAGGTCAGATTTGAACCTAGGACCTGAGCATAAGAAAACATTTTAAACATTTGTTCTTGTAGCAACTAAAATTATCTCGAGATTGATTTTTCTTAATTTTAAAATCATTTATTAATTGACTGGTCAAGACGTCCTAATTATGGTCAAATGACTCTCTCATCATAAGACAAATAGAAAAACCTAGCCCAGGAACATATATACATTTCTGGGAATTCATAACTCAGCCCCTCCCTTACACATCCCCAAACATCTTTAATTGATGATAGTTAACCAAGAGGTGGTCCATCAGACCTTTAGTCCTTTTCCAGATTAACATAGAAGAATTTATACATCTGCATTATTATACAACTTTTCCTGTTAGCCCAGAGGCTGTGAAAGGACTACATTACTCAGGACAGAGAGAATGTAAAAATCTATGAACTAAATGGAGGCTCAGGAATTCTCCCTAATATAGGATCCTGATGTAAAATAATACAGTATATAAAAAATAATTCTCAAATTCTTTAAAATGTTGATGTTCCAAATTCTTTCCTTCCCTCCCTCCTCCCCCTTCCCTTAGGAGACAAGGAACTTGATTATAGACTATACATGCATGCAGTCATGCAAAACATTCCATATTAGCTATATTGCAAAAGAAAATGCAGACCAAAGTAAACAAAAATAATAAAATTAAAAAGGTATGCTTCAGTCTTCATTCAGACTCCATCAGATCTTTTTCTGGAGGTGACCAGCATTTTTCATCATAAATCCCATGAAATTGTCTTAGGTCATTGTGTTGCTGAGAACAACTATATTCCCAGTTGATCATTATACAATGTTTCTGTTACAATGTTCTCCTGGTTCTATTCCTTTCACTTTGTTTTCAACTTTGTTCTGAAAGCATCCTGCTTGTCATTTCCTTTAGCACAAGGATATTTCATCACAATTCTATATCACAATTTGTTTAGCTATAGGCATCCCCTCAATTACCAATTCTTTGCTACCACAAAAAAAAAAAAAGATGCTAGAGGGACCAGCTGGGTGGCTCAGTGGATTGAGAGCCAGGCCTAGAGATGGGAGGTCCTAGGTTCAAATCTGATTTCAGACACTTCCCAGCTGTGTGACCCTGGGCAAGTCACTTAACCCCCATTGCTTTACTCCAAGATGGAAGGTGGTAGAAGTCTCGATTGTCTTTGTGCGTTTTCATCTATGGTGGGTAGGGTTAAGATAGATGAGTGTGCACAAAGACACTTGTGCGTGAAGATTTAAGTGGAAAAGTCGATGCACAGAGACAGTCCCACTCTCTTGGCATTGGAAGCCTGCGTCCAGTAGCACAAAAAATCATTACACCTGGAAACTTCCTCAGCTGCATTGGATGGCCGTGTTGTCTTTTGTGCTTCAACACACCCTAAGCACTCCACAGTGCTTTGCTGTGTCGCCTTCTCAGCCTTTGAACCTTCTTAATGGTTTCTTCTGTCTGTTCGGCCGAAGCAGTCTTCACATGCTGGGTGAGCAAAGCTCTGGTTCACCAGGGGTCGACGACCTGATAGCTACTCTCACAAGGCTTAGCCAGCCTGTGGAAGCCATTGCCCAGGGTGTGGCTGCTGCTGCATGCTAGCAGCTACTGGGAGCCACAAGTGAGAGCTGGGTGTCAGGTGAGGGTCAGAGGCTGGAGAGCTGCCCTAGGAGGGCACGACAAGCCCTCCATACCAGAGATACTACCCCTCTCTGAACACCCCATACACCCCTGATGGAAGATATGGTAAGGTAAGAAGATGGAAGGTAAGGGTTTTAAAAAAGAGATGCTAGAAATACTTTTTTTTTTTTTGAGAAATAGATCATTTTTCCTTTTAAAAAATATTTTAAAAGGAATTTAAATTTGTTGGGGTACAAAGCTGGAGGGGTTATTACTGGGGCAAGGGAGATGCACGGTTTTATTGCCCTTTGGGTATAGTTCCAAATTGCTCTCCAAAATGGTGTTTTAGTGCAGAACTCCATTAACAATGCTTTAGTGTGCCTATTTTTCCACATTTCCTCCAATATTTGTCATTTTCTTTTTCTGCCATATTAGCTAATCAGAAGTAGTGCCTCAAAGTTGTTTTAGTTTTCATTTTTCTAGTGAATAGTGGTTTAGACCTTTTTTTCCGCTCATAGATAGCTTTGATTTGTTCTTAAAACTGCCTGTTTGACCATTTGACAATTGGGGAAAGACTCATATTCTTATAAATTTGATTCAGTTCTCTATACGGTTCAGAAATGAGACTTTTACCAGAGAAATTTGCCATAAATTTTATTTTAATTTCCTGCTTTCCTTCTAATCCTGGATGCATTGGTTTTGTTTGTGCAAAACGTCTAAATTTTGATATAATAAAAATTATCCATTTTATATCCCATAATGCTCTCTGTTTCTTATCTGGTCACAAATTCTTCCCTTTTCTATAGATCTGACAGGTGCTCCTCTAATTTGATTATGGTATCACCTTTTATGTTTAAATCATGTACCCATTTTGACTTTATCTTGGTATACAGGGTGGTCTATAGGGTTTCTGCCAAACTATCTTGTAATTCTCTCAACAATTGTCAAATAGTGATTTTGTGTCTCAAAATTTTGGATCTTTGGGTTTACCAAACAGTAGATTACTTTGGTGATTTACTACTGTATTGCATAACCAATCTTTTTCTCTTTTATTAAAAAAAAAAAGTTGTTACAAAGGATAGTTTTTTGTAGTTACAGATAAAGGAGAAAGAGACCTATATATTTGGAAAGAATGTATAAAAACAAAAAGTGTTAATATGATAATTAAAAAAACACACAACCCCTTTCTCTGAATTTGCCATTACTGTTCAGCTGTGTGTCCAACACTTCATTACTCCAATTGGACTGATTTTTTGCTCATTTTACACATGAGGAAACTGAGGCAAACAGGGTTAAGTGACTTGCCCAGGGTCACACATCTAGTGATTATCTGAGGACAAATCTGAAGTCAGAAAGATGAGTCAAGGCCAGACACTCTATCCACTGCACCACCTGACTGACCCAAATCTGCCATTACCAAAAGCTATTGTCCTATGTCTCTTTCCCTTTAATTAACGAACTTCTAGAATTCTCTATATTCATTGCCTACATTTCCTCAACTCCAGCTCACTTTTTAATACCTTGCAATCTTGCCTTCCAACTTTACCACTCTTCTGAAACTGCTCACTCTAAACTTAAAAATAATCTCTTTTCTCAGTCTTCATTCTACTTGACTTCTTAGAAGCATTTGGCATTAACATTTACTATTCCTGAGTAATCTCTATTTCCTTGGTTTCAATGGCACTCCTCTCTTGATTTTCCTGGTACCTGATTGCCTGCTCTTACCCTCTTTTGCTGAATAATCATCCACCTCTTGCTACCAAAGGGTTGCTTTTTGGTACATTTTTCTTTGTATGTACTCTCTCAGTGATCTCACTAACTCCCATAATTTCTGAGTCTTTTCTCAACAAGGTTGACTCCTGAATGTATATGTCCAGTTTTCCCCCTATATTTACTCTGTTTCAAACATCAAAAAAATTTCTATGGAGGTCATGACTGTCATTCTAGTTTGCAACGCTGAAGTCATTGCTTTTCTCTCTACTTCACCATGGATATCCAAGAAGTTCTAATGACTTGTAGATTTGACCTCAATGTCTCTCCCTATCTGTTTATTCACCACTCACAGAGCTACCACCCTACATTCAGGTTTTCATCATACCTCACAAATCACCTATAGTCTCTCCTTTCTTTAACCCATCTTCCACATTTCTCCACCTACAAGAGAAATATGATGTAAACCTGTGAAAGGAGACACTGAGGCACTAATCTCCTGACCTAAACTAGTATTAAAAAACTGAGTCAATACTCTACATTTCTTACTTAACCAAGACATTATGAAAGAGGGTAGCATTTCAAACACAAGCACAGAGTCTTAATATCTTGAAGAAAACCCCTCTCTGAGATAGAGCAAGACTGAACTTTTATAACCTGCAAGAAGAAAAAATAAATCAAGTGTAGGTAATACAGAGTTAGTTGGGAAGAAATAAAAACACAAGAGATTGATAAAAGTTTATAATAATGAGTCAGTAAGACTTGGTGACTAAGTGGATTTGGGGGAGATATTTCAAGAAAGTTTTTAAATTTTTAATTATATTTATTTTTAAAATATTTGTTAATTATTCATTTTAATTCATGGATAATTATAGCACATTGATCAGGCACTTTTTAATTTTCTGCCTAGAGACAGGATTTTCTTTCCCATGAAAAAGAAATTTCTCTTACCCATAGTTTCTTCATGTTAGCCATGCCTAGTCTACACATAGGTATTTACAGTTCTATCAGAATCTCTAAAGGCACAACAAAATAAGAGCAGCCAAAATCACTGTTTCTACTCTGAGTATATACATAAGTTTGGAGGAAGGAGATGAATGGATCATATGCAGAAAAGGAGCCTGAAGAGTGGGCAGACAAATACCAGGAAAAATAATACAGGTGCCACAGAAGTTGAAAGCCTTAACTAATACAATAATATCAAAAGTTCTGAGAGGTCAAGTAAAACAAGGGCAGAGAAACGGCAGAATTCAGTAGGTGATATATTCTTCAAGACCTCATCTAGTTGACAGAAGGACTAGTAAGGACATAATGAAGAAGCTCTCTTGATTGTCTTTTTTCAGCTCACTTCTTCCTGACCAATGGCATCAGGTGAGAAATAATAGAAGACTTTGGGATGTCTCTCTTTGCTTTTGTCACTATTTGTTCTATAATTTTAGGTGAAATAAATTGGAGGATCTAACTTGTGAATTTCAAAATGTCAAGATACTGAGTCCATAAGTCTGAGAGGCCAGAAGTTTAGTCCTTGCTAGATTTTGCAGTCAGCCATCAGGATTCACCTTCAGGGATGCAATATTTATATGTGAATTTGATAGAACAAATGCTATGCAGAAACTGGGTTAAGTCTGAATCTGTTCTCCCCAGATACCAACATGGCATAAAGATGAAGTGTATCCTTAAGGAGCCGAGTAGAAATTTTTATACTTCTGTTTTGTATCTTCAAAGTTAATATAGTTTTTAAGCCTTAAGATACCACAAAAGAATTCAAATGGTCATTGATACAGGTCTAACCAGATGATGGGAAGTAATGAGCAGTACCCTTTTACCTTTGAGGACAAATCCCCTCTAGTTTAGAAGATTGACAGATATGGGATCACTCCTTATCATTTTGAGAATGTATTATTATTATTGTGGGCTTTAGGTAAAGATTCCCTGGTGCAGACTGGGTAGAGGCAGTCAACGATACAGAGTTTATAGGAGCAGCTGAGATTTTAAATAAATCTTTTGATTTTATTTTAAAAAGCAATCTTAGCAAGTCATTGGAATTTGGGAAGAAGATTCAAATTGCAAGATGGGGATAAATTCCTCACATTCCCCCATCAGAACAAATGCAAGTCCTCTGGTATATAAGGAGTATGTTCATCAATGTTTTATCTATGAATCTGAGCCAAATGCTACAAATTATTATTAGACATACATTCATTCCTTTAGAATAAACTAACCTGACTTTGAACAAGGTCAAGGGTTTGAGGGGGGAATTTTGTCACCCAAATGCAGATTGACTAAAAGAGGACCAAGGTTGGTGAGGTATTACTGCTACCTGCATAGAGGAAGTGTAGTAGAGCAGCCTAACCTTGGATTTCCATCTAGTGGCTGATGTAGATATAGCATATCCAATAGCTATTTCAACAACCATATCAGTGCCATTATAGAACAGATGCTCCTGTGGATGGACACATTACCCTTTTATATTTATAATAGGTTTTCTGAGTTCTTCATCTATTTCCTCTTTCTGTACCAATGGTCTGTAGCAGACAATGATGGGACTATCATTTCACTTTCTGTCACCATTTATTGATACCTAAATGTTCTTGTTCTTCATCCACTGCTTCTGGGAAGGGCATGATAAGTTCTACTCATACCCTGTCACTGCCTTGACCAAAATTCCCTGCCCTTGATATTATTTCCCTGTGTGTTATATTCCTTGATTGGAATGTAGGTTCCTTGAGGGCAGATTCTGTCTCACTTTTCTCAGTTTGAATCCCACTATCTAGCACAATGCTTTTGATACCTAAAATAAAGGCTTATCTCTGCCATCTTTGGTTCCTGGATTTCCTCATAAATATATATTAATAGTGCTATTCTGTCTCTTCCTTTACATAGCCTACTATTTTGAATAAGGCACAATAATGTCCTTTCAGAACCATATTTTAGACAGGGTTCTACTAAATCTAAGTAATATTTTTTTCAAGTCAGTTTTGCCTTCTTGCATTAGAATATATAATTCTTCTTTCCTATTAACTATTCTTTGTATATATATATATATACATATATATATATATATATATATATTTGATACTGTGGGTTTTATTATTAGCTCCTTTCTTGAATTATGTCATGAATTTCTGTGTGTCTTTAATTTTATGCATTCTACATTGTGGCTTTTCTGTATATCTGTGGACATTAGTAGACAGTCTACTCTTTTTGTCACCTCTCCTTTTCATTGTAAAAATCTCCCCTTGGCTTTTTTCCCAACTTATACTCCCATTCAAGGTTAGTTCCTCATAGGGCAGCTACTACTTGAGGTTATAAAGGATAATACTATATAGACTAAGCTTCTAATGCTATAGCTCACAAATCCCTTCTCATGTGCCTTCTATTAACAATTACTTCTTAGCAAAGACATTTATTCAGATCATATACAAACATTTCTCCTATAAATCTGGGATATATTCTTTTTGTTTTGTAACATTACCTTCCTTCATACTGTGTATTGGTTCCAAGGCAGAAGAGTGGTGAGGCCTAAGCAGTGGGGTTAAGTGACTTGCTCTGGGTCACCATAGCTAAGGAAGTGTCTGAAGTCAATAGTAGTAGTCTCTCGGTAACCGAGGATGATGATTGTCTTTGTGTTTTCATCTATGACAGATGAGAGTGCACAACGACACTTGTGCATGAAGGAGATTTAAGTGGAAAAGTAGATGCACAGAGACAGTCCCACTCTCTCAGCGTTGGAAGCCTGGGTCCAGTGGTAAGAAAAGTCATTACACCTGGAGACTTCCTCAGCTGTATTGGATGGCCGTGTTGTCTTTTGTGCTTCAACACACCCTAAGCACTCCACAGTGCTTTGCTGTGTCGCCTTCTCAGCCTTTGAACCTTCTTATTGATTTCTTCTGTCTGTTCGGCCGAAGCAGTCTTCACATGCTGGGTGAGCAAAGCCCTGGTTCACCAGGGGTCGACAACCTGATGGCTACCCTCACAAGGTTTAGCCGGTCTGTCTAAGCCGTTGCCCGGGGTGTGGCCGCTGCTGCATGCTGGCAGCTACTAGGAGCCACAAGTGAGAGCTGGGTGTCAGGTGAGGGTCAGAGGCTGGAGAGCTGCCTTAGGAGGGCACGACAAGCCCTCCATACCAGAGATATTACTCCTCCCTGAGCACCCCATACACCCCTGAGGCCAATATGAATGCAGTATTTCCCATTGCTAGGCCTGGTTCTCAAACCAGAGCCACTTAGCTTCCCCTGGGTACACTCTTCCACAGATACAGAATTCAAAGGAAGAATGGACTCAGACTTAGAGTATAAGGGCAGTGAGGCACACCTGAAAGATTCACATGTAGCAAGTTTAACTTACAATCCCTTGAAAGGAGTTTCAAGAATTGGAAAGTTTTTCTTTCTTCATAGAGTCCTCATGATGTATTCTGTATAATTGAAAATGTTACCCTAAAAAAGAATTACATTTCCTGGGAGCCCACTGACTTCCTGTCATTACATACTTCCTGTAGACAGGGGCTTTTAGGCCAGGATGTGGAGGGTCCTGCCTCTTTGCTTCCTGTCCCAAGTTTGGTGGTGATAAGGTGGGCATTTGAACTGGCTAATCAGCCATGGGCACATGGTCTTTATTTTGTATCCTCTTTATCCTTGATTTCTAATGATCATTAATAAACCTCCTAAAATATAGTATTTTTATTTATTGAGATTAATTTTAATTTTTACATTGATGGAAACCACTAGTTGGAGAACTTCTCAATTTTTTTAAAGATAGCCTAGATAAATTTTTAAGCCACATTTCTCCTGCCAAGGCTTTTAGCCCACCCTCCAAAACTCAGAACTCCGAACTCTCTTTGGAGCTGCTGCCTTTTTCTTTCTCTACTTTTAGCCCAGTTACTCTCTGGGCTATTTATCCAGGGGACTCTGCTTGAGCTCATGTTCCTCAGTTCCTTACTTGCTGCCTCTGGCAATCTTCCTCCTGATCTCTGGCCCCACTCCTACTCCTGCTCCTGAATCGACCTCTGCTCCAACCCTGACCCTGACCACTGTTGCTGATCCTGCTGGGATGCTGATTGCTGCTGCCAAAAAGCTAGGAGTTCTTGGAGCCATTTTCTGGGCAACTGGTAAAAACTGGGGTGTATTTTCCTTAGGCAACAATTAGCCTCCCAACTCCCTCTCCATGTGACTGGGGAAACAAACTGTTCCCTAGTGTTTTACCTGGGGGAGGGGGGGAGAAGGAAGTTACTCTTCCAAATAGGAAGTAAATTACAAGCATGGCACACTCTTTGAAAGAGTAGTGCATTACCTATTTCAAACAGCTTCCAGCTTTAGGATGTTTTTTCATGAGTGCACTGATCCTTTTACTTATTTATCTTGCCTGAGATTCAGGGGAGAAATTCATCTCCCTACAATCCTTTGCCATTTGGGCCTGCCCAAATTCTAAGATTCATCCAGTTTAGAATTCCTCAAAACCACATTCTCCCTCGCTACGGGAGATCCCAGAAATGTGAAAAAAGGAATCCAAACAGATAGAGAAAAGAACTTTAAAGAGACTGGAGGTGATTTTAAACCTTTTCAGTCTCCATTGTTTTATGAAAGTCTGTATTTTACTGTATTTTGCTGATTGTTTTAAGATTTAATTTTGTTGTTTTAAGTTAACATATTAATGTATTCAATACTATTCTGTTACACTGAATCAGTTTAATCTACTGTGTTTTAACTATTATATTCTGTTACCTTTCCCATAGCTATTTGCTACTGAACAAAATATTGTAAAATATTGTAAAAGCCCATAAACAGCTTTTTTTTTTCCATTTTGTATTTGTTAATTGTCACATAGATGATGGATGAACTAAACTTGGTTAACAACCTTTGAAAAATGTAATGAGCTAAGATTTAAATGGTAATTCTAAAGGGTCTTCAGAAATAACTTTAATTAACTAGTGGTTTCTGAATGATTTTTTTAATATTTATATTATAATGAATGTTGTATTAAAGGTAGAGAAACAAAGAAAGGTTCATACCAAGGTGTTTCTATGAAGCAGGAAACCAAAAAGAGCTCCTGCAAAACTCTTCAGTTTAGTTTACTTCCACTGGAACAATCTAGTTTGCTTGGTGTTGTTCTAGATTCAAATAAGTTTTACTTTGTTTAAAAATATATTTGCCAAGGTTGAAAAATTTGCTACATCTGTAAAAATTGTGAAAAATATCCATCAGTTCATAGGGTTTTTTTTGGTCATACAGCAACTTATATGAAATATGATAGTGAGTTTGTTTGCTATTGTAATTACCTGGTCTATAGTGAATTTTGGGGACTTTGGTACTTCTTTGAATTTGCATTATCTACTGTATTTTTTTATTATTTTATTCTGACAATCATTTGTACTCACACAGTGGTTGTTAAAAAGGAAATGGATTTTTTTTTTTTGTGAGAAACCTTTGTATTCTATCTCTCCTTGGCTGACTTAGTGTGTCACTGATTGTAAGCTATATGTTTTTGATTTTTAAAATTCTTTTTTATTATTGTTTTTCCTTGTATGTGTAATATAGTATCTGAGTTTTATTTTTTCTCTCCTTTTTGTATTTGAAGCACATGTCAACAGTATTGAGATTTTTCTTTTTTTATTTTGCAGTAATATAAGTTTAAAATACATATGTTCTAATATTAATGCATCCCCCCCAAAGCTTTAAACTATAAAAATGATGCCATTGATTGTTTAAAAAAATTATGGGACTTTGCTTAATGATTTTGTCTGATTCCAGGAGAAGGGAATACAGCCATTGCACATTGCCAAAGAACCACAAAGCTAAATTGCAAGGTGCCAATCGAGTACAAGGTCAAAGAGACTAACCAATCCTAATGAAATTGATGACATTTTGAGCCAAGACAAGAGGACTTGAACTTGAGAGACTCGAGGTTGCGGCTGTTTTGACATGTCAAAGGCACATCTTCCTTGTCTCACATTCTACCAAGTATCTCAAATTTGGCTCCTACCTGGCTCCTATAATCTAGTCCCTATTTTGTCTTTTACAGTGTGGCAAAACTTTCTGTAGTCCTGACTGCTGATTGGGTAAATATATAATTTTAATTGGGCCCTGATTCAAGGACCTGTTATAGTTTTATTTTTCCTTTATTAAGAATTTTTACACATAAGACTTTGATAGTCTATATTTCATCCACAAATTATTTTCTCTTTTATTTGGATTTTTTTATGTTTTTGATTTCTCTTACCAATTGATTCATATACCTCATAACTCAGCCATGCATCACTAAGTGATCCCTGTGTTTTTCAACACCCTCTTCAGGGGGGGGATGTATATTATTATTCTAAATTGCAAAGTTTAAATTCTTTTTGAGAGTAATTTTAGGATAAGAAACATGCTACCTCTCTGAATCCAAAAAGTGAACTGTTTGGAGAAGGCACCATGAAGATGCCTACACAGACAACATGTTGCACCAGAAGATCCAGATTGAACTTTGGGATGTGGTGATTTGAACTGTGTGAATTTGTTTTGTATACTCTTATGCCAAAGGGGACTGCCCCCAACTGGCTTCTTGTCAATGTACCTAGCAATCATTGGTTCGGTTCTCTTTTCCCTTTATCCCCAAATTATTGTAATTTCAAAGTTGGTTCTGTTTACAAGATCCATTGGAGAGACTAGGCTTCCACGGATCTCAGAGGGAATGTATAATTGAAAATCTGTTATCCTGAAAAAGAATTCTATTTCCTGGGAGCCCACTGACTTCCTGTCATTACATACTTCCTGTAGTCAAGGGATATTAGGTGGGGATGTGGAGGGTCCTGCCTCTTTACTTCCTGTCCCAAGCTTGGTGGTGGTAAGGTAGGCATTTGAACTGACTGATCAGACATGGGCATATGGTCTTTATTTTGTATCTTCTTTATTCCTTGATTTCTAATGATCATTAATAAATCCCTTAAAATATAATATTTTTATTATTGAGATTTAATTTTAACTTTTACAATTCTCAGTAGAGTTTCTGTCCTCAGCTTGACTCTGCATTGTCAAATTGCTCCTTGAAGCTTGGATGACTGTCTCTCTATATCCCTGTTTGTCTGAAATGTAGTTCTCTGTTTTTTGATAGATGCAGAATTGTTTCCTTCTTGACTTAGAGAGGCCTTATTATCTCCTAAAGGAACCAGGGTAAAAGAAAATCTTTTACAATTAAAACACCTTATTTATACCTTGTGATTACAATTCTGGACCTTCTTTAAATATATTAAAGAGGCACCACTTCCCTTCTCTTTTATATTAGTTTTAAACTCTTTCCATCAGCTGTACAAGAATTTAGGCAATATACTAACATTTGTTAGGTACATCCATTGCTGGCCAAAATCCAATCATTTTTATATTTTAAGTCTTGCTTCATCATCACAAAGCTCCCCAGCTGTACCTGTATACCCTTCATATTCTATTCCATTAATTCCTTGCCACATTATCATAAACCAATCAAGCAAGTATTTGTACATATATTTCTAAATTTGTCATTGTAGCTGGTCCAATCACTCCTTTGATGTAGAAGGAAGTACTGATATACTTCTGAGGTTAATTAGACAGGTACTAGTCTCAGGGCAGTATTAGCATTCCATTTGATTCAGCTGCTGGCAAAATCTAATATGGACTCCAGTATCTAAACCTCTGATGGCTTGCTTAAAAGGTTGAGGGGGCAGCTGGGTGGCTCAGTGGATTGAGAATCAGGCCTAGAGATAGGAGATCCTAGGTCAAAATCTGGCCTCAGACACTTCCCAGCTGTGTGACCCTAGGCAAATCACTTAACCCCCATTGCCTAGCCCTTACCACTCTTCTGCCTTGGAGCCAATACACAGCTGACTCCAAGACAGAAGGTAAGGGTTTTTATTTAAAAAAAAAAAAAAGGTTGTTCAGTTGTGTCAGAATTTTTTGTGTCCCTATTTTGGGGTTCCCCAACAAAGATACTAGAGTGGTTTGCCATTTCCTTTTCCAGGTCATTTTGCAGATGAGGAAATTTGAGGTAAATGAAGTGATTTTCGAGGGTCACAAGCTAATGTCTGGGACCAGATTTGAATTCAAGAAGATAAGTCTTTCTGACTCCAGACTCAGCAATCTATCCACTGTACCATTTAGCTGGCCCCAAAAGGATGTAGCCATCCCCAATACTTCTTCACTTAGGAGGAAACAAAAATAAGCCAGATGCACTTCTGGTTTCTTGGTAGCTCCAAGAAAAGCTTAAAGTTAGCAACCTCCAGCACCTAGAACTGTCATGAAGCTAAGAATCCCAAGCATCTTCCTTGCTCATCAACAGGGAAAGAAAAAATATCAGTTTGGCTAGTTAGTGCCTTTTGTAGAAACACCAAGTATGACTCAGCTTCATATTAGCAGGCTCCTTTTCATCATACAGCAAATGGACAAGAAGCAGTCAGAATAATTCCACATAATCTGGAGGACCTTAGGCAGAACATGTTCTTAAGAACTCAGTCCTCATTGTCCAGCCCCTTCCCCCATATACCTTAAAGAGGCAGAGATGAGAGTGAATCTAGGGATGGAGAAAAGGGTATTTGAAGTCACTGAGGTAGGAACTGGAGTATTGTGAGTGAAGAACTGTAAGTAGGTCAATTTGCCAGAACCTGTGAAAGGAAGTAACTTCGTAAATTTGGAACAGTAGTCTAGAGCCAGATTTCAAAGGGTTTTTAAATGCCAAACAGAAGAATTTGTATATATTAGAGGCAACAGGGAGTCATTGAAGCTTTTTGACCAGAGGAATGATAATGATATGGTTAGACCTGTGTATGCCATTTTGTCAGCTATGTATAGGATGAACTGGAAAGGGGAAAGACCTGAGGCAAGGAGATGAATCACTAAATATTATGTGGGGATTAGGGAGAATAAAGTGACTTCAACACTCCAATCTCCTAATTTTAGTTCATTGACCCTTTGGTCATTATCACAGAGCTTCTGCTCTTTCCAGGTTGCTTACTCTGAATTCCACCACCTCCCTCTCAAACCCAGGTTATCACGCCTTACTTCATCTTAATTATCACTATGCAGAAGTAGCAGGGAAGAGTCAGGAAAGACAGGGTTTAAGACCAGCTTCTGACGAATATTGGCTATGTGACTCCTTAGCACTGTCACACTTGTCTCATGGCTGTTGAGCTATTCTTTAATATTTTATGTTGCAATTAAGTCTCTGTACCTATTAGGTATAAGTAACCTCATTGATGGAGGGAATCCGCTCAAATCAATTATAGGAGATTGATTTTTTTAAAATTGTTACTTGAATTGGAGTCAACTTTCCAAGTCATCAAACTTTCCTAATTATCACACAGCTCTCATTTACCCCCCAATATCCCCCACATCCCATGTACTTCAATGTCATATTTCACTACTTCATTCACATAGCTCTATGCTGTGATGATTGTCAGCCTCTCCAGTCTCAGGGAGTGACACATCATCTCAATAATAGATGGGCTTTAAGGTCTAAAAAGCGCTTAATCTCAAAACTGTGAGACTGCAATAGTGTCATCTCCCCCACTATACATCCTCTCAATCTCGGGTTCTGAGATTATCCCTAAATTATCCTGTACACATCTTATTTGCATATAGTTATTTGCCGTGAGCTGGAACTGTGGTGTACCGATAGGGAGGGTATTAGCTTTCTTCGTACACCCAGCACTTGGCACAGTGCCTAGCACTTAATAAATGCTTGTTCACCGATAGACTGACTGATAGTGACATGCATTAGCACTCCACCATCTGCATGCAAAGCACTTCATGCCTTCCTACTTCCCATCCGACCCAATCCTGTCAGGGGGATCTCTGGTTCCCACTTCAGCCGCAGCCCGAGCCGGGTCTCATGATGGAACCTAGAGGATAGAGAAGCTTCTACGCCCCCCGCCTGTCTTCGCAGCCCATCCCCCGCATCGCTCCCCCCACTACACCCTTCCAATTAAGCCACCTTTCATGTAAACACTTTATGCTCCTCCATCCCTCTACTCCTGTCCCTTCCCCTTGAGGCCGCTCCGGCGCTCATTTCGGTGGCAGTTGGTGCCGATGACGTCACGGAAAAATTCAGACCAGTACTGGTAAACAAGTGTCCGCGTGAGGAGCTCTGCACGTGTCGCCTCCAGCTCCTCCGAAAGATGGCCAATGGGAATGCTCTACGGGAGGGATCTTCTCACGCGGTAAGGGACGAGGCCAGCCCGAGGGAACTTCCATTTGCCAATGGCCATTGAGAAAAAAAAACAACTGCGCAGTTTCTGGTCGGGAAACTAGCAATCAACGCGAAGAGGTGGGGCCCGAGAGCACGTGGAACCTTCGCCTCTCACCGGTTTCAGGACCAATAAGGAGACAGCGGTGCTTAACGAGACCCAATTGGGGTGGTGCGTGGACGGGACCTAGGCGGAGCAGCCGCACGCGGATTGGGGCATGGGTAGGCGCGCCCAGGCCAATGAGCTGCGTCTAGGGAGAGTTGTCTGGGCCGAGGAGGGGTGCTATCCCGCGCCGGTTCGGTTTGGGGCTCTCCTAAGAGGAACGGATCTGGAACCTTGTGGGGAAGGAGTGCTAGGGGTGCTTTAGCTGAACCTTGGAGCCCCGGGACCCGACTAAAGGCTGGGGAGCGGTGAGTGAAACCCAGCATGTGCGTAGAGGTTCCGCAGGTTACACTTACAGGGAGCGCGTCCTTCGTTACATCCCCCGCGGCTTTCGTCCTAGCCACCGGGGGAGGGGGGGGGGGGCGGCGGCGGAGGGACCTCCGGGAGGGATGGCGAGGGTGGCGGCGCAACGAAATTGAGGCACAAAGTAGTTGAATGATCTGTGACTGTGGTCCCAGGGTCGGGATTTGCAAGTTCCTTCCAGTGAGTGACTCCAATTCACCAGAGATGTCATAACATTTGGGAAGGAGGGGGTGGGGGGTCGGTGCTGATAAGATACTTGGCATGAGCTTTCACACGGAATGAGGGTTATGACAGTTAGTTCGAGGGATAATGCTGGGCATTGCCCTGGCAGGGGCCAGGTAGAAGGAGCCATAGAGCAAAGCTGCGGCCCCTACCATCATGAAGTTTGCAGGCCACTTGGATTAGGAAAGCAGGTAATTAATTATAATACAGGGCTAGATGTGAGTGGTGTATGAGAAGGAAAATTAAAGATCGGAAACAGGATTGCCAGGTTCGGAGGAACTTCAAAGAGTAGGTGAATTTTGAGGATAGGATTACTAGCAACATAAGTCCCTACACGATCTTTCCTCCTCTCCCCCACAATAATAATAATTATCGTTATTATATGGGGTTTGGTGATTGAGGTGCATTTTTGTTGTTTGGAGCAATGAGTTAAGTACTTGTCTGTTGAGAGAGGTAGATGTGAATGACTTCGAGTGGCTTGTGAACTAGACAAAAGATTGATCAAAGTGGAGTTTGGAGGAATGGAAGTGGCTTGAACTATTTTGGCAGTCAGATTCCTTCAGATTCTAGATTCCTTTAGCATACTAGAATTTGTGATAATGGTAATAGCTGACTTATGTAACCTTTAAGGATTACAAATGTAAATTTAGTAAAATGAGATATTTGTAAAATTTTGCAAACTTTTCAGGCCACTATATAAATGCTGGGTATTATCACACAGCAACCCTTTTTTTTGTAGGTGCTACAGGAGGTATTATCAGATTCCAGACAATTGGAGGTCTATTCATGAGATGTGTGATTAATTGTGGATCCAGTATTGATGAGTTCTACTATCCAAGCATGAAGGAACTTGAATAAAATTGGGTTCTTGAGAAGGTATCAATCTTGGGTTTGGAGGTAAATAGGAACTCAGGAACTTTTGGACCAAGTAGAGAAAATAGAGATACATGAATAGAGAACCCAGGGGAAATACTCTTTCATATTAAATAACTTTTTGCCCCAAATCCTTTGTTATGGAGAATTTGTAAAGTGAAATGTTGGTATCTAGGGGAAAAAGGTAATAATATGAGAAGAGACTGAACAGCCCAGCTTTGGAATAGAGTGAAGCTTGGTAGAAGGGAGCAAATAATTTCTTGGGTCCTTTAGGCCTGATAAGTGAAAACCAAATACTTTAGGGCCAGATTCTTGAGAAGGATGGAAGAACAGTATCATACTGTACTGTTTCCAGGATGGGAAAAGTGGAGGGAAAAACTGGACACTTAGGTTTTAGGAACTAAGCCAAAAATTAGGCAAATGACAACAAGTTCCAGGTTTATACCAGAGAGACAGATTTGAGAAGTAAGGGATATCTCTTATGGGTACTAGAGCTGAGAGGTTTTGTCAAACAGTATTAAATATGAAGCAGGACCAAAAGCAGAGTAGGATATTCCTTTTTGGCCTTGTACCTGTAGAAATTCACATTGTTGCTATTTATGATAAAGGAATAGAAGTGAGGGATTTAGATCAACATAGTATCTAAGACCCTAGGGTCCTAAATCTTTCCTACAAGCTTTTGGCTTTTCTGCAAACCTTTCTAACTCCCTTTAACTTAGCTTAGTGCCCCACTACTTGTCTTCTTCCGGGTACTTAATTAGAATCAGTTCCTACCTTCTTTTTTAGCTAGAATATTCCATGATCCTATGATCTTTTTTCCAGGACTTTCTAATTGCTTTGTATGCCCTTTGCTTTCGTTTTCTTATCTTTATACCTATGTCCCATAACCTTTGGTTGCCACTGTAACCAAGTGGCGGGCAGGTGGGTGGGTATGTCGTCTGCATTTGGAAGATGAGGAAGCAAACATGTTTGTTAGCTTCATAGGAACCAGGTGTCCAGCTTTCCACACCCTGGCATTTTATGACCACTTGAGGAAATTTGGGATACAATTTAGAGACAGTGATGATAGAATTTGAAGGTCTGAAACTAGTATGGTACACTGAGGGGGGGAAACAATTGCCACCTAGGTCCTTTAGCTGGCCACTCATTTCCTCCAATTCTTTCTCTCCAGGAATGCCTGGCTTTGGGACAGGAATGGGCTCGGGTAGGGGTAGGGAGGGAATGAAGAGTGAGCAGGGCAGGGACAGGACGGTTGCATGTCCTAGGCCGACTGCCAAAAGAACAAGATGTGCTCACTGCTCTGGCCACCGCCCTCCTACTGGCTGCCTTCCAAACCACTGCTTCTGCAGGCTTCCAGGCTCCCTGTCCCACATTCTCCAAACCACTTTGCCCCGCCTGCAACCTGCCTCCTTCCTTTGCTTTGACGTCACTCTGGTTACCCGCCCCTTTTTCTTCCATTGACGGCAGCAAGGCTCCGTTACTGTGGGAACAATGAGACTGAACAGCAGCAAACTGGGCAAGAGGGAGGAAGTGTGGAGGAGGGTAAGGAGGGAGGAAGAGAAGGAGAAGGAATATATTCCAGGTACTATGCTAAGGACTTTACAAATATGAGCTCATTTGATAATAAGGACCAAATGGTTGGGCCACTGAGGGGGCTTTTATAGGGGAGGGGGAGTAGAAATCCAGAGTCTGAAAGGTAGTAAGGACTCCTAAAACCCAAATTGCTGAGGAGACATTTGGATTGGGATAGAAATACCTGGGTCCCGGAAGAAAAGAGGAGTTGGTCAAGAGGAGCAGTAAGGGGGAGTGCTATTGGAGTATTAGGAATTTCTTTAAGAAGAGATCAAACTTCCAGGATTCTGAGTTCTCTTTGTTCGCTTCTGATTCATACAGTTATTTCATAACTACTGAGCCCCCAGTTTTTTCTAAGAGCCCTAAAGACTCTTGTATTCCCCTGCCTCCCTTTATAAAAAGCAAACCATTGCTAAGGAAAGCTGGGCACATGTGACAGGGAGGGAGCAATGCATCCCATGCCTGATTATGTCAGCAGCTCTGGGGCCTTCACATTATGGCTATGTTTCTAGGGAAGTAGGTGGGGTGAAGCCTTTTAGTCCTGAAAAGCAGATTTCATAGCACTTGTACTTCTAAGTTTCTCCCTGTCTCTCCACCTCCAATATCTCACAATCTTCCAAATCTTGAATTTATTCCTAGTACTCAGACATACTTAAAAACAAACAAACATGTTTTCTATTTCTAACATCCAGACTTCTGATCACTTTTTTTCTTTGAGTCCTTAGTCTCTGCTTTTGTAACTTCAGGGACCCTGATGTGTATTTCCCCTGGTTTCCCCCTTCATTTTAAAAAAATTAAATTTTATTGATCTCTTTTTGTTTTCAATGTATTTTGTATTCCTTTCCCTCCCTCCCAAAAAGCTATTCCATATAGCAAAGAATATTTCTAAAAAGTAGAAGAGAAAAAAACAAATCAGTAAAACCAATCAGTACCTTTTTAAAAATCCGAAAAGATGCAATGAGTGCTTTTCACTTCCGGAACACTTTTCAGTCTTCATTCACTCTCTCTGCTCCAGAGCCCCTTCTGGCTTATTTCCCTGCCTGCTCTTAACCTCTCTGGCTGCTTAACCTTGATGTGGTGTCCTGAAGAGCTGGAGAACCGAAGTCATTGAGTGGGTGGCTGGAAAGACCTTTTCCCTGATTGGCCATTGAGGCACTTTCCTTTGATAGTGGGGGTGGAGGACAAGTTTTTTACCACTATATTCTGATTGGTTTTAGGTACCCTCACCATTCACCTTTCCCCACACACACAGTACGTCACACCTTGATTGGTTCTAGCTGCCCTTTTCTACTCTTGATTGATCAGAGATGCCTCCTACATTGTATCTTCTCTGCCCACAGCTGAATACCTGAGTGGGTGTGACTCAGGGGTCTTAGCTAGGGTTATCTCTCCTCCAGGCCTCTCCAGTTCACTGCCCCAGGTGTCTGAGGGGCTGGAAGTGGTAATTAAAATCTCTGGAAAAGGACAGCCTCATTAGCATAACAAGAGATTCCCCTCAATTCAGTAACCTTTCCAACTCTGAATATCTAGTCCCCTTCCCTTCTACCTTTTTCCGGGATCTAGGCTTATAGCTAATCTTACAAAGGCACTGACATTTGCACACACAAATACATACACATGACATTCCTCTCTGCCTTGCTGTATAAAACTATACATTATCTCAATGAACCCATTGGCTGCCTAATGCTTCTGGGCCCTTCCGCCCAAGTGCCAGCACCCAGGTCCACGTGCAGCCGTGTGTGTAACAGCCCTGACCTCAGTGGGGGTGCCTGGCCAACCAGGCACCTTGCCGGAATCCTCAACCAATCAGAGGTAGGGCTTATGCATCAGCAGGCAAGAAGCCAATGATGGCCAATGCCTGTCATTATGCAACCCGCCTTCCTGCTTTTAGAGAAGTTCTTCCCCCAGCGGCAGGGAAAAGGACTGGGCAGGTAGGGGTACTAGACTCACCCAGAAGCACCCTTGCATCTTCCCTTGGGGCCTCTGTTCCCAGGCTTCTGCCAGGAACCTCTTCGAATCCAGGGTTTCTACCTTTCAAGTAAGTCCTGTTTTTTTCTATCTCTTCTCCGAACACCAAATATCCCCTTCCCCAATTCCTGGCAAGCTTTCTTCCAGCCTCCTTTTTTCCAATAGAACTCATGCTTGACGGATCTGTACCTAGCCCTCAGCATCCCTTCCTCCAGTACTATATTACCCCCTCTGACCCTGATGATTCCCCAGATATTCCTCTTAAAGCCATGATATTCATTACCTTCCAGCATCCAGTTACAACTCCTTTTCTTCAGGAATTGTCTCTATCCCCAACTGACTTCTTGATTTTCTCTCCTCTATCCCTCCCCCATCCCCTTCTTCTTCAAGGGCCATCTTCTTGATGACCCTTGTTACCCTGGAGGAAACCCCATATCCCAGGCTCACAACTGCTCTTCTTATCAGAGTCCCAACTTTTTTTAGGACCCTCAGAAGTAGTGTTTCTCCACTGGATTCTTCCCTTCTGCACCCTGTCTTTGTTACCACACCAGGAACTCCCTTTGGCAGTTTCTCCCCCATCCCTGGCCCAGTGCCGGGTGTGATGTCAGCCCAGGCTAAGGGCTAGAACATCCCGTTCCCAGACCTAGTTCTTGCTGTTGGCTGCAGCTTTCTTCCTTCTCCTGCCTCTGGTTTCCAAAATAATTGGGGTTGAGAGAGAATCATGATTAAAATGGGAAAGGGGGGTGGGATGGGCAGAGAGGAAGGCTAGACAAACAAATGGATATTTGCTATATTTCTCTTCACCTTGGAGTTAGTGAAATTTAGTGTCTTGGTTTTTGAAAAGATGGAGAAAAGGAAGGGGGGAAATACATAGAACCTAAGGATATAGGAGCTGGATTTCTAGGAGATAAGGGAAAAGAAAAGAGCCACTAACACATGGGTGTTTGGGATTGAGAGTCTTGTTGAGGAGGGGATAAGGGCTTGGTTGAGTTTCTTGGGACTCCAATATCGATCATATCCCTTCTTCTCTCCTTCCCCTTAACCCCCGTTATTTCTCCTTTTTAGAAATTCAGGCAATACCATCTATCCTAGCTCTTACTCCCCACTTGAAATAGGAAGTGGTTTAGGGATGTGGGAGATAAGGGTTGTGTACAAAGTCCTTACTGTTGGTTAGGAATGCACTGGGGTCTTATCCAAGACTGCATTTGGATCACACTCTCATTTATATTTCTACCCCTTAACATGCTTGGTATCAGAGGCACATGGGTTGAGGTGTGATTTTCCCATAGCCCACAAAATGGAAGGAAAGAGGTAAAAGTGATCACCCTGTTCTTCCTCCTCCCTTCCCTCTTCAATTCCTTCCTCAGGGCCTCTGGGTTCCTCCAGCAACCGCTGAGCTCAGCCACTGACGTAGGTTGCCCCAGCTACAATAGGCCTTTGGCTGAAGTATGTGGCTGGTGTGGTTTACGCATGTGCAGTAGAGGCTGACCTTCTTCCAGCCCCACCCCCAATCTCCTTCCCTCTCCCAAGATAAAATTAGCCCAGGTCCTAAATATAGGAGCTATTTTCCCAGGTTCACTCTCCTTTCAAATAAAGGTGGATTCTTCTCCACAGATGACTTTGTGATTGGCTTAATACCTTAATGAGAATCGAGGAGAGATGCTCACATTCAACTCACTCAGCTGTGCCAGGTTTGCTGGCTCAGGAAACTTATGCAAAAGGATCATAGGATCCCGGATCTAGAGCTGGTAGGGACCTCAGTGATCATCTAGTTCAACTCCCTCATTTGACAAACAAGGAAACTGAGGCTCAGGGAGGTTAATTGACTTGCTGTAAGTTAGTGAAATATTTAAGTGCCTGCTGTCTGCCAGGGATACAAAGAAAAGCAAAAACAATCCTTGTGCTTCAGGAACTCACAATCTAATGTGAGAGACAGCCTGTAAGTGACTGAGTCGATATAAGAGATATACTAAGTAGATCAAAGGTAATATGAGTAGGAAGGAGAGGCCTCCTTCCAGAGGGAAGATTTGAGCTGAGCCTTGGAGGAGGTCAGGGAAACTGAGAAGGAGGTGAACAAGAGTATTCTAGACATGAAGGACAGCTAGTGCATTGGGTCAGGAGATTTCCCTTGCAAGAAACAATAAGTAAGCCAAGGTAGCTGGATCCTAGAGAGGAGTAAAGAAGACTAGAAAGGTAGGAAGGCTAGCTTTCAAAGAATTTTAAATGTTGAATGGAGAAATATATATTTGTTTCAGGAGGTAATAGGGAGGTAGAAGGGCATGGGGTGACATGGTCAGACCTGGAGTGGGGAGAGACATGAGATAACAGGAGTAGTTCAGATGAGCTAGGATGAGTGTGACTGTTGGATGAATGGAGAAAAGGGAACATATATCCAAGATATAGTGAAGAAAAATATTTAGCAACAGATTGGATGTTGCGTGTGCATGCGTGTGCATATGTGTGTGTGTGTAAGTGAATGTGATCAAGCAGTTGAGAGTGATTATGAGGGTTGTGAACCTTGGTAATTGCCCTTGGCACCAAGATCAAGATTGAAAAGAAGGAAAGATTTAGAGAGAGACATCCAGGTTTAAATATGTTAAGAAGTTTGAGATGCCTGCAAGACATTTAGTTCAGGATATCCAAAAAGCAGCAAATGACTGGAGAAAGAGACAGGATATATGAATCTGAGAATCATCTGCAAAGAGATGATACCTGTGGGAACAAATGAGATCTCCAAAAAAGAGGAAGACAGGTTGTTGAAGGATATGGGTGATCTTTGATAGTAATCTGGAGAGTGGTCAGAGGGGAACCAGGGGAGAGCAGTGTCAGGAAGACCTGGAGGAGAAAATACTTCTCCAGTGTCAGTGTCAGCAGATGCAGAGAATGAAGAAGTAAGAGAAATGTTGTTCAGTTAAAAGGTCACACAGAGATGAATCTCAACCCAGCTCCTCCAACTCCAGAGCCACTTTGCACTGTGCATGCAGACTCCTCTCTAACTCCTTGAATCCACCAACTTTTGGCTTCCCTACTCTGTCTCCCTTCAGTCTCAATCTGTTTTGGAAAAAAAAGTTTCTCAAGCATTACTGGAATTCAAGAGCGGATTCAAGAGAGTACTATTCAAATGTTACATTTGAATAGTACTTTAAGGTTTATAAAATAATTATATAGTGAAAATTGTTATTACATGTAATTGGGAAAATAAAATATCTTTTAAAAAACAAAAATTATAGATAGTATCATCTTTATTAAGTCACTAGTTAGTATATAATAGTTTTATCTAGTACTGGATTTAGAGTCAGAAGACCTGGGTTCAGATATCAGCTCAGTTTACTAGTGATATGATCTTGGGCACACTGTTTTAACTCTTCTCCTCTACTTCCTTATCCATAAAATGAGAGTACTGAATTAGCACTTTATTTCTTCCAGCCCTAAAGCCTTTACCTGTGATGAATATGTATATATTTAGGGAAGAACCTTCCTTGGAGGCCAGAGCAGGGTCAGTTGCTATATCAGTAAAGGAAGTAGAGTCAAAGAGGAGAGACTAAGAACTTGGGCCCTAGGTTCACTGAGAGGAATAGATCCCAAGTGGCCTGCAGGCAGCTCCCCAGTTCACCTGGATCTATGTGATAGTAGTGGGAAGAGTGTTCAACAGCCAGAGTAGATGTAGTACCAGAAAAGCCAAGTACTAGAGGGTGAGAAGCCTTCTTTCTCTCCTTTTCCCCTTCTTTCTCCATCCTCCAGGTTCCAGCAGTGATCCCTCCCCACAGTCCTCATTGACTTCACCTTTTGCCGCTTCTTCCCTTCCCTCTCCCCAGCCAAGAAAACTCCTGTCCCAGGGGCCTTGTTGTATTCCCTTGTGGTGGCCTCTCTCCCTTCACTGATTTTGTCCCTCTGTCCTCCCCATGGTACCACCATGAATGGCACCATTGAGGGAGGCAATGGGGCAGGGGGCCCAGGCTCTGGGCCTGGTGAACAGTTTGATTCAGGGGGATCCCAATCCCCTGGACCCCCCGAACACAGACCCTGCCCTGGTCCTGGCCTAGCGGATGATACAGATGCAAACAGCAATGGTTCAAGTGGCAATGAGTCCAATGGACCGGAGTCCCAGGGTACTTCTCAGCATAGTTCTCACAGCTCTTCTTCTGGCCATGGGAAAGACTCTGCCCTTCTGGAAACCACAGAGAGCAGCAAGAGGTAAGAGGAAGGAGAATGGGGTGATGGAACTTAGGAAGGAGAGATGTGAATAATGGATATGGAGGTGGCTTGGGGGTCCATGGACTTGAAAAAATCAGAGAAGCTTAGGAAAATGGGATCAGATTCCTTGGGAGAGGGCAGAAGTTGGCCTTTGCTGGTATGTTCTTGAGACACCAGGATGCTACCTATTCTGTACCATGTGATGATGAGTGACTGAACTCTTATTTCTGTATCTTTATTTTTTTTCCAGCACCAACTCTCAGAGTCCATCCCCTCCAAGCAGCTCCATTGCCTATAGCCTCTTGAGTGCCAGTTCAGAGCAGGACAATCCATCCACCAGTGGCTGCAGGTAATGGTGGAGATGGGTTGAATATTCCTGGGCCTGGAGAACAGTTGCCAGGAGGAAGAGCTTTATATTTACTCCTGGAGGCAGCTGGGTAATGAATACCTAGGAGTTGATATCTCTTATTCTCCTCGACTACTTTTCCCCCTTGCCTCTGCAGCAGTGAGCAGTCAGCCCGGGCACGAACACAGAAGGAGCTAATGACTGCCCTTCGAGAGCTGAAACGTAGACTTCCACCAGAACGAAGAGGGAAAGGCCGATCAGGAACTTTGGCTACCCTGCAATATGCACTTGCCTGTGTTAAACAAGTCCAGGGTGAGCAACAACTTGGGGGGTATTAATGCTAGACTGTAGAGAAGCAATTGCATTGGCAAAATGTCTAAGGCCTTGGAAAGGAATAGGCTACATAAAAGGAAGAGGAGAATGGGCTCAAGAGGGGCCTAGAAGTAGAAGGAAGGAGGTAGATGCAAGGGACAAAGGGAATGAATAGCTAGGCTAGGAGGCAGGTACGTAGCACAGTGGATAGAGCACCATACCTGGAATTGGGAGGACCTGCATTCAAATCTGGGCTCAGGTACTTCTTCTCTGTGTGTTTCTTGATTGCTGCTCTTCTGTCTTAGAATTGATACCAAGATAGAAGGTTAAGGATTTAAAAAAAATAAATTAAAAATAAAAACAAATACAATTAAATTAATATAATTAAATATATAAAATCCAGTATATATAAATAAATATAATTAAAAATAAATAACAAAACAAATAGTGAGGCTAGGTGTGGAATAGAAGAGGCCAGCAGAATTCAAGAGAATAGTGCCTGGTACAAAATAACCTATATATATATATATATATATATATATATATATATATATATATATATATATATATATATATACACACACACACACACATTATGGGGAGCTAGTTGGCACAGTGGATAGAGTGCCTGTTCTGGAGTCAGGAAGACATGAGTTCAAATTTGGCCTCAGACACTTACTAGCTGTATGTTCCTGGGCAAGTCACTTTATCCTGTTTGCCTCAGTTTCCTGTAAAATGGCTGTAAAATGGCAAATCATTCCAAGAAAAGCCCAAATAGAATCATGAAGAGTCAGACACAACTGAAAACAATGAAGAGCAACTACAAAAATATAAATGTTAACTATTATTATTACAAGGGGAAGATAATACTCTTGATCTTAACCCTACTTTCTTTGCAGCCAATCAAGATTACTATCAGCAATGGAACTTAGAGGAAGGGCAGCCTTGTTCCATGGACATGTCCAGCTATACCCTGGAGGAGTTAGAGCACATCACATCTGAGTATACCCTCCGAAATCAGGTCAGCCCTTGACTCATATGTCATTTTCCTTCTCATCCCCTTTCTTCTCCTTTTTTTCTTTCAGTCTTTTTTCCCCTCCCCTCCCCTCATCTTAACTTTAATTTTTTCTTCCCTCTACCTTTCTACTTAACTTGTCTTGACTTCCCCTTTCACATACATTTTAGTCCCTTCCTCTATAGTGTGTCTCTTAAGTGTAAAATGGGGATCATACCACCTCTCAGGGTTGGTTTGAGGACCAAATGAGATACTAGTGATGTGTTTAGCCCAGTGCCTAGCACATAGAAGGTGTTATGTAACTGCTTTTCTTCCTACTTTCTCTTTTCCTTTTTTGTTAGCCCTATTCTCTACATCCCTCTTCCTTCCCTTCCCTGGGCAACACTGTACTGAGGAACAAGCTGGCCAGCTCCTGACTATGGCCTTTTTTGTTTTTGTTCCTTTTTCTTTCCAGGATACTTTCTCTGTGGCTGTCTCTTTTCTCACTGGCCAGATTGTCTACATTTCGGATCAGGCAGCTGTTCTTCTTCGCTGTAAGAGAGAAGTCTTCCGGGGTGCTCGGTTCTCAGAACTCTTGGCCCCCCAGGATGTGGGTGTTTTCTATGGCTCCACTGTCCCCTCTCGCCTGCCCACGTGGGGCTCTCGGGCCTCTGCTGGTGAGAACTGGGGAAATCTTGGAGGTAGGGATGGTGCAAGATGTGAAATAAAATAGCAGAGCAGGGCAAGAAGAAAAGGAAAGAAAAAGAAAAAAAGCAGGATGGAGAATTGAATAGACTCTGAGATTTCTAGTTGGGGAGGTAGGGACCTCAGGAATGAAAGATGGGAAGACTCAACCTCCTCTTGCAATAGAGAAGGGGTCTGGATTTAGAGGTACGATGGTGTGTTGACCCTAGTTCCTTGTCTCTCCCCAGGTTCAGGCCCTATGGATTTCACACAAGAGAAATCAGTCTTCTGCAGGATCCGGTAAGTTGAAAAAAAGAACAGAACAAGATGGACATAAAGAAGTTTATGTTATTATTTAATTGTCAATTGTCACTTTTGACATTCTCTTCATATCTGTCTCTTGGTTTCAGGGGCCATGAGCCTATGATGTCGGTGGTTGGGTTGATAAAGAGTAGAAAGGGAGGAATCTATTCATTCTCCTTATTCCTTCCATGATTTTTTCTGATTTCACCATCTCTTCCAAAACCAGAGGTGGCCCAGATCGGGAATCAAGTCCTAGATACCGGCCATTTCGACTAACCCCCTATGTGACCAAGATCCAGCTCTCAGATGGAGCCCCAGCACAGCCGTGTTGTCTGCTTATTGCTGAAAGAATTCACTCTGGCTATGAGGGTGAGTAGAAAGGAATACTGAAGGAAGTGAGTCAGGGAGGGAAGGAGGCAAAGAGACCTGGGAAATAAAGGAAAAAAATGAATAATAAAGACCAGTGGCATAAAATGTGGCCAAGAAAACTCAGTTCTGTGCAACAAAAGAAAATGCATCAAGTTTCTAATATTGAGAGATGGCAAATTTTACTTCCATTCATTGTTTTTTTTTCCTTAAGAGTCATTGAAATGCTGCCCTAGAAAGTCAAGAGGCCTGGTTTTCTAATCTTCCTTCTATTGCTTATTAGATCTGTGACTGTAGGAAAGTCTGATAACCTCTTGGGCCTTAGTGGTCTCATCTATAAAGTGAGATATAATAAAACTTTCCTAATCAGTCTGGAGGATTGGACTAGATAATCCTTTATTTTCAAATTATAAGATGTGATTCTAGGAGGAAAGCAAAGGCTAGGAAATAATGTAGGTCTTCAGAGACTAGAAAGTAAGAGAAGTTAGAATTAGACTTATTGCCAGAGAAGACTTGAATATCACTTCTGCCTTTTCTAGCTCCCAGGATTCCTCCAGACAAGAGGATCTTCACAACAAGGCACACACCCAGCTGTCTGTTCCAAGATGTAGATGAGAGGTGAGGCCTGAGGAGAGTGTGGAGATCTTTGGAGATATTGTAGATGGGATTAGAGTGATCCCCCGGCTAAGTAGGACTAGACAATGGGGTCTCCTGGGAATATAGAAAGGCAAGGGATTGGAAGCATAAAGCCTTGGGGACTAATTTCTCTTTTGATGATGCTTCACCTTCCAGGGCTGCCCCACTGTTGGGATACTTACCCCAGGACCTGCTAGGTGCACCAGTGCTCCTTTTCTTGCACCCTGAAGATCGACCTCTTATGTTGGCAATCCACAAGAAGAGTAAGTCCTAGAAGGGGGCTGACCTTTTCTTTCTCACTGATAGCACTCTCCCACGTGATACTGTTATTTTGTCCCTTGTCTCCTTTGGGCTTTATTCTCTGACTGTTAGTCTTTGCTCTTTGCTGCCTACCTCTGTGCTTTTTCTTCCTTTTCTTCTTCCAGTAGCTCCTCTCCCAGCCTGCCTCTGCTTCTGCCATGCCTTCTCCCTTAGTACTACATCCCCTAACTCTTCTTACTTTGTCACTTCCATAAACCCATTTCCCCTCTTTATCATCCTACAGTCTTGCAGCTATCAGGTCAACCTTTTGACCACTCCCCCATCCGATTCTGTGCCAGAAATGGGGAATATGTCACCATGGACACCAGTTGGGCTGGATTTGTCCATCCCTGGAGCCGAAAAGTGGCATTTGTTTTGGGCAGACACAAAGTTCGAACGTGAGTATTTTATTATGATGAAGGGATGATGGAGTGAGGAGAGGGAGGGAAGAGAACTGGAGTGGGGCAGTCTAATGACAAGTAGACAGAGGGACCATGAAGTTAGGCTGACTTAAGAGAATTTGAGGAGCAAGTGGTGAGAAGTGGAATCAAGATTGCTTCTCCAGCATTATATTTCTGCAGTCTCTCCACCTTTCCTTGTCTTTCAACCTTTCTAAGCTTATTCTCCAACCTCACTATAACTTTTAGTGAGTATTCCTAATCACTTCCTTAGACTATTATTCTTGTTCTAAACTCTTTTTCTCCTCTTCGAAATCAATTCAACTTTCTTTGATGCTCTCTAATCTTGAATTTATTGTTGTATTTTTATATCATACCTCATCTCTATTTGTCAATTCTGAATAACTCCTGTTATCTGACCTTTCTATTCCTGGATGCTTCATAGACACCAATCCTTGGGCCTCCTCTCTTCTGTGTTGTTTCATTGATTTTAGCAGCTCTCCTGATTTCATCTTTAATCTCTATGTAAAATGACTCCAAATCTTTATATCCAACCCACTTCTCTTTCCTGATCTTCAATCTTGCTTCACTATCATGTATGTTAAACATCTCTACCCAGATCTCTACTTAGCTATCTTCAATTCAACCTCTCCAAAACAGCACTCATTATCTTTCCCTTTAACCTACTTTTCCTCCTAATTTCCATATTTCTGTTGAGGGTACTACCATTCTTGGTTTAGAAATTGCCCCTAATCCCTAACTCCTCTTTCTTTCTTACTCCCTCTCCCTTCCCATATGATCATTTTGCTAAGTGTTCTTGATTCTTTTTCTGTAGCATCTCTTGCATCATTTCCTCTCTACTTAACCACAGCCACCCTAATTCAGACCCTTATCACTTAGATTAAACCTCCTAATTGGTTTCCCTACTTCCAATTTTCCCCCTTTTCAGTCCATTTTCCAAATACCTGTCAGGTGAATATTCCTCAGTTTGAGGGACTGACTGTCACCCCCTGGCTTAAAAAG
The DNA here is from genome assembly GCF_027887165.1 of Monodelphis domestica. Lineage (NCBI taxonomy): Eukaryota > Metazoa > Chordata > Mammalia > Didelphimorphia > Didelphidae > Monodelphis > Monodelphis domestica. The sequence goes on from NC_077228.1 coordinate 258,104,407, forward strand.
TTTGTGACTGTCCATTTCCTAGAGGGTCAAGTACAAACACCTTAGTTTGAACCAAACAAGGCCCTTCATTTCTAAAGCCCTTCACATCCTGGATATGTTTTCTTTACCATGATAATTGGGCATTACTTTCCTTTACATACTCTGTATACTGGTTAGACTAACCTACTTACTATTCCCTAGCATGACATTCTCATCTCCTGCCACTATGCCCAGGCTAATCCCCTTGCCTAGAATTCAATCCCTCCTCATATGTGCCACTTTTCTGTGCCACTCTCTTATGTTTATTTTTATATTTGTGCTATTGTATTTTTTTGCAAACTTGTGTTTCCTCCAGTAGATTCTCTGTTTACTCCTCCACAGGGCTCCCCTAAATGAGGATGTATTCACTCCCCCAGCCCCTGTCCCAATCCCCGCAAGAGGTATGGACCCAGACATCCAGGAGCTATCAGAGCAGATCCACCGGCTACTGCTACAGGTAAGAGGAAATAGATGGAAGTATGATGGGAGGACTGTTTGCTGCTCAGTTCCCCTGGCTTTGTAAATTTTAATCTTTCTTATTACTTTCTTCTCTTTTTCCTCCTTAGCCAGTTCATAGTGTGAGTCCCACAGGACTGTGTGGATTAGGCCCTCCAACCTCTCCAGGTCCCTTCTTAAATCCTGGCTCATCCAGTGACAGTAATGGTGGAGATGCTGATCATCCTGGGCCCCCTGTTCCTGTAAGTGCCTTCCTAATGATGATGATGATGATGAATAAACTAATTGGTATCACCATTCTCATTTGGTCACTCCCTCTTTCTGACCCCTGCTCTTTCTCTTTTCTCAACAGCTACCTCTTTCTGGCTGCCTGTCTCTGTGTCACTCTCTTCTTTCTTCACTGTATTTGTTTTTGTACCCTAAATAATTCCATTTCCCTCCAGGTGACATTCCAGCAGATCTGTAAAGATGTGCATCTTGTGAAGCACCAGGGTCAGCAGCTTTTCATTGACTCTCGCTCCCAATCCACCTGGCCCCCATCCTCAGGTGAGAAAATGGCTAGGCTTAGGAAGACCAGGCCAAAACCAAAGAAGGACAATGCCTAAGAAGAATACCATAATTTTCTACTTTTCTTGTTCCCAGTCCCAGATACTCTTAAGACCACCAGTACCCTCCCAGGAAGACCCTTGGAACCAGCCCCTGGACTGAATCCAGTTCAGCCTCTTGTGGTCAGTACCGCCCCTGATGATTCAGAGAGAAAAGAAGCATCCAATTGTTCCTACCAGCAGATCAATTGCCTGGACAGCATTATCCGGTATGGACACTATATCTCTCAGTGTTTTTAATTTCTTGAAGAGAACTAACCTTTTCCTGTCCTCATCTCTAACCCTCTCGTTATAAATCTTACTGTTCTTTCTCACACATAACTCCAGCCTGCTTCATTTTCTCTCTCCATCCATTCAGGTACCTGGAGAGTTGCAATGTCCCCAACACAGTGAAGAGAAAATGTGCTTCCTCCTCTCACACAGCATCTTCCACCTCTGATGATGACAGACAGAAGGCAGGCCAGGGTTCTGGAGTGGCCAAGAAAGGTGAAGAAGCCATATACCTCAGCTATACCCTTCCCCACATCCATAACCATTCTCTTCCCTCCCCGAGCCTCTCCAACATGGAACTCTTCTTTGGGGGCCCTTCTCTCTTCTTAATGTTTCTCTGTCTTGTCCTTTCTCATCCTTCCCTAACACCCTGCTCTACTCCTCTCCAATTCCTAATTCCATGCTGTGTCTCCGTTTTCTTCCCCTTTTTCTAGCAACACATTGTCTATGATCTGTGGCCATCTTTTTTCTTTCTTTCACTCCTTGCTCCTTACCAATTTCTCTTTCTGCCTCTTGATGCCATTTGCTTTCTATGTGGTGTGGTCTGCTTCTTTTTCCTTCCCCATATGTTCATGTAGATGGTTTTCCCACACTACCTCAAACCCTTTTGGTGGTCTCCTCTACTTTACCATTTTGAGATCTGCTCCCTAGTTCCCTTATTGCCTCTTCCGTAATACCTTTCCTTTGCCCATACCCACTACTTCATCTTACTGCACCTTCTAACTGGTGCTTATCTCTCTGCACAGATCCAGCAGAAGAGCTGTCTCAGGAGGGGTCCCCCCTCCAGAAGGAGCCAGTGGTGGGAGGTCCACTGACCCCGCTCACCCTTGCCAATAAGGCGGAGAGTGTGGTATCCATCACAAGTCAGTGTAGCTTCAGCTCTACTATCGTCCATGTAGGAGACAAGAAGCCCCCGGAGTCGGGTATGGGGGGTGTGGGGTATTGAAAAGGGGTGGGCTGGAGCTGGTTGGCTGGGTGAGTTCTAGGTTTTAATGTTTTAGAGTGTTTGTCCCTCTGTTTTTTCTCCTCCCATGTGGTTTGAAACAATCTCTAATACCATTCTGAATCAATTTATTGGGGAGTTTTTGGTGTCCTAACTGGCATTTTCCCACAACTTTCTGCCTTTTTTGAACCTCTCGGTTAATACTTGCTCTTACTTTCTTCCCATCAGTTTAGAGAGTCTCTCTTTCTTCTTCCTTTCAGCCCCAGAATTTAACCCTGTATGCTGTGGCTTCATATCTGTGGTCTTTCCCTCCTCCCAATCTTTGCTCCTTGCCCATTTTGTTTACTGTTCTATATTTTCATTAATTGATTGTCCATTAAAATTAATGGGATAGAGGACAGGAAAATCAAAGATCAGAGAAATAATAGTGGGTAGGACTCGGGAGCAATAACAGGATAATGATGCCAGAATATCCTCAAATATGACTCTGGAAAAAAAAAAGTATAACCTCCAAAGAAAATGGTTTTCCTGTAGTGAGATGGAAAAAGTAATGCTATAAGGATACCTACTTAATAGGATAAAAACTGCTAGAATGATCCAGAACCTTCTTTCCTAGAGAACTTTGCGTGGGGAAGAAACCTTTCACCCAGTGCTGAACCCAAGGTCCATTGTCTCACATATGACCAATAGAAATACCTCTGTACCGAAATGTTTGGGGGAGGGACGGTGAGGATTCTTGTAAGTGAAAAAGGAGTTAGGATAATGACTTGGAAAAGAGGGTCCTATGAAATAAAGAGGATGGGGCAGAAGTGGGGAAACTGGGACATTTGAGAAATGAGTAGTGTGAGGGTAAAGTCAAAATATGGCGAATGAATGTGTGAGGCATGAATTGTGTTCTAACTCTTCTACTTCTTTTTGCCCTGTTACAGATATTGTCATGATGGAAGAGTTGCCTGGCCTGACCTCTGGTCCAGCTCCCAGTCCAACGATGGCCACTCCTGACCCCACCCCTGATGCCTACCGCCCTGTGGGATTGACCAAAGCTGTACTGTCACTTCATACACAGAAAGAGGAGCAGGCCTTCCTCACCCGATTTCGGGATCTCAGCAAACTCCGGGTCTTTGATACCCCTTCCGTTGGACCTTCACCTCCTAATGATCGAGGTAGTTTCACCCTCAGACCTCTCCCCACAGCCAACTCTTGAATTTACCCCAGAAAGAAATGTTTAAAACAGTAATGTGGCAGGGGACCTCCAGCTCTAGGAGACATCAAGTCTGACAACCTCATTTTCATAGATTGTGATGGGAAAGAGAGACAGGGTGAGCTCATGATAAGAAGAGAGGTGTTAGATGGGTTTAGGAGAAAGGTTAGAGGCTCAGTTTATGAGAATGTGTGGTCTGAAGAGAGCAATCCCACATTTGCATTCTCACTTAGAGGGAAAGGGTCCCAGTCTGCAGCAAGAGACATCCTCTATTAATATAGAGGAAAAACAGGGAGGTGTGTTCCCTAAAAAAAGTGGATTATTTGCCCCTCTTTTTCTCTGTCCTCACTCATCTGGTTTGATAAACAATCTTTAATACTATTCTGGATAAATTGATTGGAATGGGGCTTGTTTGGGATCCCTACTGGCATTTCCCCCAGTTTTCTGCCATATTTGAACCTCTTAGTTAATCCTTGCTTTTACTTTCTTCCCATCAGTTTAGAGAGTTTCACCTTCTTCCTCCTTGGGAGGGGTTCTGATCCCAAGTTAGAAGGAGGGTTATAAGTAAACCTCCTTAGCACTACTTGACTTCAACTCCCAGAGAATACAAAAGAAAGCTCTGGGGAAATGATGCCCCTTCTTGTCTCTGCTAAAGAATATATGCCTCCCCTTCCAACATACACATCCTTTTGCTTTGGAACAATCTTCTCTTAGAGATGGACGATGGATATTACGATTACTGAAAGGCCTTTGTGGTCATAGAGATTGGATTATAAATCTCTTTCATCCCCCAGAATGGGGAGAAGATGGAACTGATGGGTATTGATATTTTACCCACCTCCCTTTTAATCCCTCCCCATTACCAAGGGGTTTGAAGAAAGAGGAACTGAAGAGGTTGAGTTCCCATCCTACAGGAAAGGGAACTTTATTCCCAGTCAGAGAAGAAGCCAGATGTAAGGATGGCCAATGGCAGTTGCCTATTCTGCCCTCCTCTCAATCCATGCTGGGCCCTCTCTGATCCTTGCCTGTTACTTTGATCTTTGTATCCATCTCTGCTCCATATTTTTCCTTTACACCTCATACTCAGTTATTGATTTTTCCCTTTCCCTTTGCCCCCTTTCAGCTCTTTTTCCTCTCTTCAGTTGTAACCTTTTCTGACCTCCTCTTCTTTACTCTTTACTATTTCTTAATAAATCCCCATTCACTTGTCTCTTCCCCGCCTCCTGTGATTCTTCTCCTGAAGCCTTCTTGTATTTCAGCCCCCCTTTTCTCTAGTGTTACTCCTCTCAACCATCCAGACTAGAAAGGGATGGTTCTTTGGACCTTCCTGGGGTTGCATCCCAGTTTGCTTTTATGGCTTTAGATTGTCAGATTAATGGCCACTAGTTGTAGTGTAAAGAACGTGGCTTCAATCTAGGAGACCGGCATCCACATATTAATTGAAGTGTTTTCTAGCTGTGTGACCCAGGGAAGGATATTTAATGCCTCTTAGCTTCCAACTTCACAGGGCTGTTGTGAGGAAAGTGCTTTGTAAACTTTGCAGTGGTACATAAATGCAAGTTATTGTCATTGTGATGATACTGGTGGGTGACAGGTATTTATCAAAGAGGCAGCAAGTCCACTAATCTCACTCTCTCTTGCCTCTTCACAGGCTGTTGCCATGGTCCCATTCCTCCTGGCCGCCGACACCATGGCAAATCAAAAGCCAAACGTTCAAGGCACCATCAGCTCTCTCTGATTGAGACCCCTGGCTATACCTCTCATCCTTCCCCAGTACCTCCTACCACTCCATGGCCTCCTCAACCTAACCCACCGGCCTCTGCTACTTTCCCAACAGTGGTGCAAACCTACCCATTACCCATTTTTTCAACCAGAGGTTGTCCCCAACCTTCAGCACCTACCCCATCTCCTTCACCCTTTTCCTCCCCCTTAGTAACTCCTATGGTGGCTTTGGTCCTACCCAACTATTTGTTTCCTTCTCCTACTACCAGTTACCCCTGTGGGGTACCTCAGTCTCTATCAGACAGGCCTCTTACCCCTGCACCATGTTCACCTTCCCTAACCTTACCTCCTGTGCCACCTAGCCCCACCCAATGTCCAGATTCACCCCTGTTCAACTCACGATGCAGTTCCCCACTCCAACTGAATCTGTTACAACTTGAGGAGACTACCCGGGGGGAAGGGGGAGCAACAGTTGGGGAGCCTGGAAGCAATCCCAGGCCACCCCCTCTAGGAGAAGAGGCTACACAACCAGAGACTGGACTGGTAAGCATCTTCAATCCCCCAGAGACTTTCTTCTTTGCCCTATCCTTTTCTAGTGTTTCCATCTCCTTTCTCTTTGGGTCTTTGTATTTATCTATTGCTTCTATCCCCTTCCAGTTTTTCCCCTTCTACTCTCACATCAGTCTGTCTTCCCTTCACTGTCAGTACACACACACTTCTCTTATGGTTTCCTATCCCTGCCACCCTCATCTCTTTCCTATCTCTTCCCATTTCTGTTTCTTGTCCCTTCATCTTTCCTGCTTAGCCTAACAATCTGGAGGAAATATACTGGAAAGTGTCAATTCCTCAAGACCATGGGCCTTTTCTCTGTGCATCCCCAGTGTCATAGTAGTTGTTTCTTGAATTAGAGAAGCAGCTATTGAGTTTGGGGTCATTTAAGTATTGAGGGAGAGGAGGAGGGCCATGAAGACATTTTGGGGAAAAACTTGACCCACACCCACTGCCAGCCTTGAGTGTGATTCCTGGCCCCATCCTGGTTCCTGCCTAGGTGGAGATGAATGAATCCTCTAACCAGGATGCACTGTCAGGCTCCAGTGATCTATTGGAGCTGTTGCTCCAGGAGGACTCCAGGTCTGGCACTGGATCTGCTGCATCAGGGTCCTTGGCTTCTGGTTCTGGTTCTCATGGAGGGAGCACCTCTGCCAGTATCACCCGTAAGTACCTGGACTAAGGGTTAAAAACAAAAGGGTTGGACTAAATATATCAGTGGCTGCCGAAATTAATATATCTCAAATTAGAATGACTTTTTATGGTAGTTTGTTTACAAAAGGAGAAAGAGTGAAAGTAAGAAAATAGAGAGTAGATAAATACTCTGGCCCAGTCTGAACCAGGCAGGGCTTCACAGGCCCCAGCAAAGGGGGACTCAGAGGTAAATCAAGGGTTCTAGCCACGAGGCTCCCTCCAAGAGGAGGGGCTTTTCAGGAGGCTAAGAGTAATCCAAGGTCCTAAACCAAAGCTCCTTCAAGGTCAGGTTCCAAGATGAAAAGAGCTGGTCACGGGAAGCTCTTGCCATTTTTAAAGACCCTTCCTTTCATCACTTCTTGTACCTTACACTTTACATCGACCAATTACAGCTATAGCTTTGTTTAGGACTGCCCAGGGGCAGTCGGGTTTTCATTCATCACCTACTATAGCACACGTGGGTCATAGACCTCTGTGTACTTAAATTCTGGTATTTAAATCTAAAAATGGGCAGGGGAGAGTTAATCCCATCTTCACACTAGAACCTCTCTTGGAAGCGGGGAACATCATTGGATCATCTTCCTTGAAAATGAACAATTCTGGCTTTCCACCCTTATCCCTCTACTTCCCCTAAAGTCACCTTTCCTTTCCTCTTTAGGAAAAAAAAATTTAACTTCTGACTCTTGTTTTTCTCCTTTCCCTTAGGTAGCAGCCAAAGCAGTCACACCAGCAAGTACTTTGGGAGTATAGACTCCTCTGAGGCTGAGCCAACAGGTGCCCAGGTTGGGGTGGACCCAGGGACGGGACCTGGGGAGCAGGTCATTAAGTATGTTCTGCAGGATCCCATCTGGCTACTCATGGCTAATGCTGACCATAGGGTCATGATGACTTATCAAGTGCCCTCCAGGTAAGAAACCTGAGTAGAGCAAAAGAAGTAGGGGGAAGGTTAGTCTTAGAAGGAGGAGAAGATGGGAAAGAATAAAATGTGAAGAGGGAAAAAGGGGATGGTGAGGTCTTGGGAGTTTTATGGTAGAGAGAGTTGGTAAGGTCATGGGGGAAGAGACAGACCCATATATTTCTAACTATCTGGAAGATGGGGAGGGGTGGGGTCTGGCTTCTAAATCTCTTCTCACAACCTTACTCTGCCCATTCTTTTCCATCCTTGTAGGGATATGGCTTCAGTACTGCAACAGGACCGAGAGAGGCTCCGTGCCATGCAAAAGCAACAGCCTCGTTTTTCAGAAGAGCAGCGGAGAGAACTGGGGGCCGTGCATGCCTGGGTGCGGAAGGGCCAGCTACCTCGAGCACTAGATGTAATGGTGAGGAAGTGGGGTTTCAGAGAGAAGGGATAGCATTTCTAGGGAGGGGAAGTGAAGGGGACTTGTGTGAGAGAGGCTTGAGGAAATCCTGACGCTGTCTTCTTCCTTCTCTAGGCTTGTGTAGATTGTGGCAGCAGCATCCCAGATCCCCAGTATCCAGATGATTCCCTCTTCCCTGAGCTGGATGGACTGGGGCTAGAGCCAATGGAGGAAGATGGAGGTGGGGCCTCCCCAGACACAGCCATGGATGAAGAGGAGCAAGGTGGGGAGTTATCTACTTCCGAATTACCTGCTCTGAAAACCAACAGCTAAACTCTCATCTTGGGGCTACTCTGAGAGAGCCCTGGCTTTACCTCTGTCATTGAAATATGAGAAAGAACAAATGAGAAGCTTCGTCCTCTCAAGACAACAACCAGTTCCAGTTTTGATATTTGCTTTTGCCTTTCAGTCAGCCAGGGACAAATACACCTGAATATTGTTCCTCTCTAATTGGACAATCACAGTCCTACCTCTTTAGAGACAACTGAGGGTAAGCAGTTGGGGCTTCTTAGGGACCAGCCAGAGATAAAGGTCTCCCTCTTCATCCTAAGGAGACAATTCCACATAAAAAGAAGTAAAATCTTAAAAAGTAGGATGACTTCCTAAATTCCAGCTGAGCAGGAACATGGATTGCTGCTTCAGGTGTGGGAACTCTAACAATACTTATTTATTGGGGAATTCCCCCATGTCTTCTCCTTAAAGGCCCGATTCCCTTCTCATTCCCTTGAAGGAAGGGGATGGGAAGGGAAGGGCATTGGGAATGAGGACCAAATCGAGATTCCTAGCTCCCTTGGGTTGGAGAGAGTAGAAGACTATGGGTCCCTGGTGCTGCTGTCTCTTAGGGTGGGACCCAGGTGTCTTCAGCTATGTCTCCCCACCCCTTAGTGATATTTTTGTGTTTTTGATAGTCATGTCTGTCTTTTTTATATATAAAACAGAAAATCTAACTTGATATTGTGGCATGAAGTCTGTTGGGGGTTAACCAGGGCTTTTCTGTCTTCACTTCAGTGGTCTTCATTTCGATTTGACAAAAATTTAAGTATCTATTGGGCCAGTGTTGGTGAACATTTCAAACTGCCTGTGACCTCCTCCCCTCCCCCCATTACCCCAGAAATCGAAGGGAGGAAGTGCTTATATTCAGCTTCTAGGCAGAGGGGCAGGGAATGTGAAAAATGCCCTCAGGTGCTTTGCCAACATGGTACTAGACAGATACTTTAGAGATTATAGTCTAATTTGGGGGAGGGGTACATTCAGGGTTATAATAACCCTGGGGCTGGCAGGGGCTTGTTGAGTTTACAGCTGCCTAGAGAAGAGTATGGGGGTAAAATATGGACCATGGAAAAAACTGGATTATAAATCCTAGTATTTATAGATTGCCAAAACTGGAAAAACCCTGAGATTCTTCTCTCCTCCATTTTATGAATATAGAAACTGAGGCCCAGGGAGTAAGTGATTTGCTGAAGGCAACACAGGAAGAACTGAGATTATAACCTCAGTCCAGTACCCCCTTCCTGACCACACTAAGCATAAACAAGTGACTAGGATCTAGGCTCTTTTCTCTGCTTCTATTGGAATAGGTAGCTAGCATAATTGCAAGCTGGAAGAGAGAGGAGACCTGCCCTCAAGCAACCTCCTACCTTCCTTTCTTAACAGAATCTGAACTTGTACTGTCAGATTTAACATCCATCACATTTTCCCTGAGCCACCAGAAGCCAGGGCCTTTCCATTGCAAGGTGGGCTTTCCTTCTGGGTTCCAAGTCCATTATTGAATCATCCCAATGCTAGGCTACCTTTTTTTCTGAATCCCTCACTCAAACATGAAAATTACGCTGAACTTGCCCTTTCTTACCACCACCACTCTCAGATTGACACCTGCTAACTTTGGAGAGGAGGGTTTCAGCAGGCTGCAAAGGCCTATTGGATTCTGCCCCAGAGTGGGTCAGGAAATCCACTACGAAACAGTCTGTGGTGTGAGCCTTTGAAGACCAGGGCAGGCAGGGAGAGTGGAATTCTCATTTAATGTGATAGTAGATGTAGTCGACAGGGGAACCTATGGAAGAAAAAAGTAGAGGAGAGGGAGGGGGATGGAAGTAATGACCCTATGTCTCATTAAACTGGAAATGAAGCTCTCCCCTACAGAGAGATAGGAGCTTTGCAAAGGGACCAACCTGGTTACCATTATTTGGGTGCAAAAACAGCTTTAGTAAATTCCAGCCATATGTAAGGCACTGTTAAGCTCATTCAAGCTCCTTGGAAACGTCAGCTGCGGTCCTTCCTAAAGATCCAATTTGCAAAATGATTTTTTCCCCTCTATAAGTTGTGGCCAATGTGGCTGCTTAAGAAACAGCAGTTCCAGAATTCGAATTCCGGTGGTGCCTCCGATTTATCACTGTGGAGTAACTGCACCCTGAGGTCAACCTGAGAGGGGCAGGGACCCCTCAACTCCCGCTCTAGTGGGTGGGTTCAGTTCATTTATACTATACAAATCCCATCCTTTTCACGTCCGTGAGGAGCTAAATCTATGAGAATCACAGTCCCAGGCCCAGTGAGGGGAACTAGGGAAAGCGAAGGGCAGGATACAAATTTCTGAGCTTCCGAGGCTGTCCGTTGTCATGGCAATTTTTGCGTTTGCGCGTGCGCGTGCATACATTCCGCCCCACAACAACACCCTCGCTCCTCGTTGTTCCCCTCATTGCCCTGGGAACGCGATGCGGATTGGGGCGCTGAAGGATATTGGAAGTGGTGGGCTGGGCTGGGTGCCTGCAAAGTATTTATGATGAAGCTGAGAGAGGACCACAGGTGCGTGGGGTTCAGTGGGAAATGAAGACGTGCGCCTGCGCAGCGTCCCCTCGAAAAAAACTAAATGAAACTAAAGACTAAGGGCTAGGTGCGATGGGGGGGTGGGAGAGGGGGCGGGGTGCGTTGATAGGCTGGTATATATGGGGAGAGACTTCCCTCACGGAGCTGTGATGGCCGAGTGGTTAAGGCGTTGGACTCGAAATCCAATGGGGTTTCCCCGCGCAGGTTCGAATCCTGCTCACAGCGACTCTTTCATGTTTTAGGAATGAATAGGCGTCCCGCTTTAATCTACTTCTTTTCAAATATATGAAATATTCTTTATTCAGACTGACAAATAATCTGTTGGGCATCTCCTCTTCCATCCTTGTTTCAACGTTTCATGTGTTTCTCTGGCTTCCGTCATGACATACTCAAAGCATATACCTACTTCAACCTCGAAAAAGATAGCGATCTGTTTTTATTAATGCCTTTTGTTTTACTTTCATTTCCAAATATATCCCAGTCACTTCAGCGTTTAAACTTTCCGTTATAACAAGAAAATGTTATGAAAATTCAACTAGAGAATCCCTAAGTAAATGCAATATTTTGCCTCAGTAGCCCACCACCTCTCTGCCAGAAGGGTTATTCATTCAGAGCTCCTGGAAGTGGTTTGTCATATTCCCCTGTGGCCCTAGATACCACACTCCCCACCACCAAAAATAGCAACCTCTTTCTACCCAAATTATGCTCCTTAATGTTACTGTTTCCGATTATAACGGAAAGTTTAAACGCTGAAGTGACTGGGATGGCTCCAGCAACAATGTCAGCCTTGATCTGATTAGAGTTCAGGATCTAGAAGGAGGTGTGATTGTGGTAGGGACAGAGGGTATTTACTGGGCAACAAAACATCTGGTGAGAAAATGGCTAGGGAATAAAGCAGAACATTTGTAAAAACAGACAAACAAAAACCTTGTCAATAATTTTCCATCCTTTCTTCCCACTTCTTGGCTTGTCCTTCATAATCTGTCTTGACTACAGTCACATCTGTGTCAGATAAGTATAAATTGATGCAATATTTTCATTTCTTGGAATTTGGCTTCTTGACAAACTGCTAATCTTAGGAGGTTATTATTAAAGATAAACTGATCTACCACTTTATTAAACCTGTTCAAAGAAAATAAATCAATTTAACCTACCATTGACCCTTAACGAAGTCAGCTTTTAGTGATCACTACTTGTTTCTAAATGCTTGTAAATTATCCCTTTAATAATGTTCTAAAAATTTGCCAGAATTCAATATCAAACTTTTAGATCTTTTTGGTTTCCAAATGACACCTTATTTGCGCTTTTGAATGTTGGGATATTTATGCTTATCCTTACCTAAGCAGTTAGATGGATCTATAATTTGGAAGTCATGAATTTGAATTTGAACACCCCTTATAGATGTGTGATCATGGGCAAGTCACTTATTAATGCTGCCTGACTCAGTTTTCTCATTCCTATAAAATGGGGAAAATAATAACAGTATCTTCCAACTCAGGGTTGGTATGAGGGTAAAATGAGCTATTTGTAAAGTGCTATGCAAACTTTGAAACTACCAGTGGTTCCTCCTTTCAGGGCCTATATTTTCTGCCTTTTAAGCATTTTGAATATAAAGTCTTTAAAACAATTCCTTGCCCTATCACTCTACTTACATTCTTCCAGGTTTCCCTCTTCACTTTCCTCTACCCCACCAGTACCTCCTTGACTTTGATCTCACTCAGACCGTGGGAAACCCTTCTTCAAAGGGGTATTGGTCTCCCCTCCCCCACTGTCAGTATCATCCCTTCCTTTCTTGGGTCCCTTACTTGCCCTTCCCTGCCCCTTGCAAGTTCTTAAATCTCAGGTACCCAAATGCTGAGCTCCCATCCCCCTCAGGCCCTTACCTATAGGAGAGATGGGATGGAGAGCCAAGGTGAGCAGGTCCAGAGCTGTGACCACATTGGAACATAATAGGGGATTGCCATGGGTGAGTGGGGGATTGAGGTGAAGCAGACTGCCACTTTGGGAGCATCCAGGTTTCTGCTGGAATTTCCCTCTGCTTCAATAATCATGTTTTTACATGCCCCAAAACTATTTTCACAGATCCACTTACAAGACAAGACATTTTTGCCTTTCTAAGCCTCCTCACATTCATTTAAATGTAATGAGAAAGAATAGAGTTGCTATAGAAATGTGAATTATTCACATCCCAGCCCACTGGCTCTGAGCAGAAAGGAGGATTTCCTTCACTCCCTTGCTCTATCCCTCATGTGTTTCTCTGTCCTATGGAATCTCACGGGAAGAGGCTACCACAGAGATTTATGGGGAGATCAATAGATGGCCAGAGAGAAGAATCGGAGAATCATGGGGACAGTGGTGTTGGGGAGATTATTCCCAGGTGGCAGTGGAGGGAGGAGCACTTAATCATCTTCACTTTCTAATATTTAAAGGTGTAGCGAATCTCCAGGCAATAAATCTGTGGGTTCCCATCTCTTACCTCCTCTGCCCCCCAGCTCCCAAGACTTTCAGGGAAATTAGGACTCTAGGGACAGAGCAAAAGTAGGTCTTCCCAGTCCTGCATCTCCTCCTTTGAAGAGCCGAAGCAGGAGGAGCAGCCAGGCCTGGGAATTAAAGCCTATAGTTGCTGCACAGCCAGGGAGGGGGAAATCAATGACACCTGACCAGCTGTGCTGCTTCCGTCCTGCAGAGCCCTACGCGTGGAGGACACGAGCTTACAGCCCTCCTCTGCCATTTCCCATTCCCTGGTAACCAAAGACACCCACCAGGTGTCTGGGAGCCTGAGAGGCTGGAATATATCCAGTTCGGTTTGAATGCAAGCTGCTAAAGGAAGAAATCAAGAACTCTGGATGGGCATTTCAGGGTTTGAAAAGGGATCTCAGAGACCATCTAGTTCTCATTAGTCACACACACCCCCCTCCACTGACCCCAAGACAGTGCCCCTCTTCGATCTTAACCCTGCTGGTAGAGACTAAAGGCCGGCCCAGAGTTGAGTCCAGAGCCACTGAATCAGGCATCTCTTGTTCCTGTGCAGGACAAGCTCCAAGTCCAGCTTCTGTGGCCTAATCTGTGGGTTCCTTCCCAGAAAACCTGTCAGGCCTTGTGGCTCCTCTTGCCTAACCCACTTTTCATTTTTCTGTTTCTATTTTTGTTCTATTGGTCTCCTTCCCTTTCATTCCTCTTCTCCTTTTTCTCCCAACTAGTTTGACCCATTTGTTTGTCCCCCATTTGGTGACCTCCCCCTCCACTCTTTCCCCCAACACCCTTCAGCCAAGGGCCTCCTGTTTCACACCTCATGGGCCAAATAACTGTTCTCAAGGAATGGAAAGAGAGGAGTGTGGGGAGGAGGAGCAGCAGCAGTGAAAACAGTCTGTGTGAAAGAAAAGCTGTAGGAAAGAGGGAGACAGTCACAGATACAGAGAGGCACAAGCCCAAGGAGAAGGAGACCAAGACACTGAGAGAGCACGTTCCTCGGCCCTAGTCTCAGCTCCCAGGTCCTCTCCCATTTCTCCCCCAAGGCATGCATGCATGCACTCTCACAAGTGGCCGCTACATCTGGCCCGTGGGCCTGGGGCCCAGGCGCGTGCAGGATCAAAGAGGGCTGGAAAGCAGGGGGTAGAGAAGGTGTCAATAACTCTTCGGTGTCAACCACCTTCCCAGGGAAGCCTAGGGCTGAGAGCCTGGGAGAGCAGAGGGGCTGGAGATAGATACCCGCAGGGAGGGTAGTCAGAGAGATAGACTGGGCACACAGAGAGAAAGAGGAAATGAGAGGCTGAGGCAAAGAGGCAGAAATAGTGGAGACAAAAAGGAGTTAGAGAGGAAAGGAGGAGAGAAAGTAAGAGATGGGAGATAAATCCCTAGAAAAGCAAGAATCAGGAGCCCAGAGCTATCTGGGCCAAGCTCCTCTTTGTCCAAGTTAATCCCTCGGCACCCTGCTCCCATTCTCCCTCTCATATTCCTCTTCCTCTTGCCCCCCTTTTCACTCAGTTGCCCTCTTGCTGGGGATCAGAGGAGATGGCATTTTCTCACAGTCACACCTAAGGAAGGCATGAGGTGAGGGTGGGAGAAGTGGGGAACTGAGCTTGATAAAGAAAAAGGAAGGAAAATAAAGCGATGGAAGAGAAAAAGGAGCAAGGACAAAGACTTTGGGAAGAAGAGATTAAGGTTACAAAATTCTTCACATTTATTATCTCACAATAACCCTGGGAAGCTAGTTACTATTACCATTCCTATTTGACAAACGAGGAAACAGACTCAGAAAAGGTGACTTGTCCAGAGTCACACAGTTTTTAGTGCCTAAGAGATGCTCTATCCATTACACCATACTTTCCTTTTTCAGGAACCTGATAGAAGTTTGGCTTTCAATTAAAAATGTAAGTTTTTCTTTTTTTTTTTAATACTTATAAAAAAAGAGAAGCTACATTCTGAGCAGGAACTGAAGCTGGCTCTCCTTGAAGATAGATCCTAATTGCCTCTCACTGAGCCAAATGCCTACCTGCTGCATACACAACTGACTCCAAATTATCCCAGGGACACTTTGGTTAGAGAGGATCTTCTGGCTAGAGCTAGGCACATGACTCCTGGCTTCCCAGGGGAGAGTAGGGCCAGGGGTTTAAGAAGTGCTTCATTAATTCAATAAACATTAAGGACCTACTATGTGCCAGGAGATACAAAAAGATGCAAAAGATAGTCCTTAGTCTCAAGAATCTTATAATCTAACAGGGAAGACAATATGCAAACAAATGTATTTGAAGCAACTAGATACAGAATATATAGTTTAAGGTTATATCATGTTAAAGTTACAGAATTGAGTTGAAATTAGGTATTCTGAAGCCTTGACTCCATCCTTTTGAGGATGGTCCCAACAGTAGGTAAGGCCTGACAGCAAGGGTCAGAACTGCATCCTAGGTTGCAGACAGGCAGACAGATAGACAGAGGCTTCTGGGCACTTTATGAAGGGCTCTTCTAGTCTGGGAAGGAACTGATGATGGAGTGGGGTGGTGAGAGAGGGAGGAGGGTCCCTTTCCCGGCCACCTCTCAATTCTGGCTGCTCTGGGTCATTAAAGCCATCCCATATGGCCAGGGGTTGGACCCACACCTGGTTGTGAACAGCCTTTCCCTCCTCTACCAGGCCATGGTGAAAAGGAAACCACAAACCTGACCTAAATTCCCAGGGGGGGGGGGATAGGGTCTCAGGCTTCAGCCATACCCCCCCTCAACATCTGTGCTGTCCCATTTGGCCTCACTGGGGAGGCTGAGTCTACATTCCTGGGGGCACCCCACCCTGGTTATACTGGCTGAAATGTTTTCTAGAGGCCAAAATTTCTGCCCTTTGCAGAAATTATAAAACCATAGATAAACCAGAGCACTAGGAAGAGTCTGTGGGAAATTATCTCTACTCTTAAATTCTTTCCTTCTTTCTGAATCTATGTCCCTGTTTGTGTCTATTTTGCCTGTGCTTCTCTTTGAATCTTTCCACCAAACAGAATAAACATTTTTCTTTTTTTCTTTTTTTCTTTTGGACAAAGTTGAGTTGAATGGGTAAGATAGAACAGTCAGAAAGGGCTTTGAACTGGCAGTAAAAAAGAAGTCAAACTGAGTTTGTCTTCTGGTTCTGCCACTTAATAAATTTTGTGACTTTGGCCAAGTCATTGCTCCTTTTTGGTGAGCCTCAGTTTCCTCATGTATAAAATTATCAATTTGGACTAAACTCCCAAATCTCCTCCAGCTCTGATATTCTATATGTATTGTCTCTAGGTAGTGCAGGGCCTGCAGTCAGAAGACCTGCGTTCAAATCTAGTCTTAGACACTTTACTAGCTTACTAGTGATACCAGGCAAGCCACTTAACTTCTGTTTGCCTCAGTTTTCTCATCTGTAAAATGAGGATTAAAAATAGTACCTACCTCCCAGGGTGGTTGTGAGGGTTCAAATGAGATGGAAATTATAAAACTCTTAGCCCGGGGCCTGCCATATAGTAAGTGCTAATATAAATTTTAGCTGTCATTGTTCCTATCAACTGGCATATGCACAGAGTAAGGTAGTCACTTCTGATATCATCTTAAAGATTTGGAATCAAATTCCACCAGCATTTAAGTGTAAGAGGAAATAAGCCAGGGTCAGGTTCAGTAAGATAGTCCCTGCCCTCAAAGAACTTATAGTTTGGGTACTACAGGTAACTAGACATTATCAGACAAGCAAAGACAAAAGCCTTACTGCTCTCCCCCCCAATACCCAAAGCAGGTCTCCATCAGGTCCTATGTGAGGAGAGTGGATTAATTACTAATGGGAAAACTAGGGATGAAATATTTTTGAAGAATGGGAGTGGGAAGCAATGATTTGGAGACACTTGGTTTGTAAACTATAAAGCACTCTATTAAATGTGAGCTTTAGGGAAAAGATCTAGAAAAAAAACATGAAAAGAAGGGAAGCAGGGAAAGAGATAGGTTTTTCCAAGGCTAGGGAACAGGTACCAGAAAAGGCTGGGATAAAGAATATGGGAAAAGGAAGGCTGATTTTTTTTTTATCAGGGTTAGTGTGGATACAGGTACTCCTGAGCACTGGTAGAAGGGCATGGGAAGGTGGCACCCACCTCTGTCTACACTTAGACACTCTGTTCCCTCTTAGTTCCATCATCTGCAAGTGAACATGTAAATACTTTAATTACCTGCTTCATAGTGTTGTTGGGAGGACATTGACATCAAAATATGAAGTATTATGTGAATCATATATTAATATGTATGTAAATTACTGGTATCAGGAGCTTCCAATTAAGTACTCCCTCTACCAAAAATAAAACAGCATTCAGTTGTTCTGTTCAGGATCCCATAAGCCACATGGGCAGGAGTAGAATCCAGAATTTTTTAATTTCAAGCCTAGCTCAAACCACCCTGAATAACTTCATCCTATAACTTCACTAATAGTCTAATACCAAGAGAACTTTTTCTGTAATATGTGACCCTGGAGGAAGATATGGCCACATAGTGACTGACAGCTACTATTGATAGAAAGAAGGAACTTCAAGGCACATTCTCAGGGTCCTTAGCCTCGTTCTCTGGCCATTACAGCAAGCTGCCTCTCACACAAACATCACTACTGTTAAACAGAAAAGAATAATAGTAGGATTTAGAAGAGTTCTTTTCTTTCTGAACTCCAACTAAAGATGGGATAAAAATAATGGTACTTGCCAACATCCATCCTTCACTGCAACCATAACTCCACCCTGGGACAAATTTGTGAAACTAAGACTTTCTGAATGTAACCTCAACCCTAGTGGCACCTCACAAATTCTCTTTGGGGAAACACCAGCCCCCAACAATAGGCCTTTCCCCTTTCAGCTAAGTTTGCCTGCCCTTACTCACACCTCCCCCTTCCGGTAGCCTCGTGTCCTTAGTCTGGGGGGCCTTGAGCTGGCTGTTCACACCTAGCCTGTCGCTATAGGCTGTGGCAGCAGGGGTGTTGAGGGGGTCCTGGAGGCGGTGCTGGAGGGAGGAGGTGTCCAGGAACCCTCTGCCTTGATATAAAGCACTGGGCAGGCACTGACCAGCTCCATTCCAAGGTCCAGATGCGAGATGGTGACCAGGGATCGAGCAGAGAACAGGGATAGTCCCAAGGTAAGAGGAAGAGGGGGAAGGAAGGAGGTACCCAAGCCTTGAGAAAAAGAAATAGAAGAGAGACAGGGAGAGGAAAAGTTCTCTACTTTGGGAAAATTTTGGGATGGAGGGGCCAGAAGGAAGAAAAAGAGAAGGTAAAGTGATCATAGAGATAGAAGTCAAGTAATGGAGGTGGAAAAAAGAAAGGGGACAGAGGAGAAAGACAGGAAAGAAAGAGGGGAGCAGAGAGGAATAGAAAGTGAGTAAGTAAGACCGGAAAATCCCCTGGAGGGTTATATGTGAAGGGAAAGGGAGGAAGAAGAAGGAAGGAAAGAATCAAAGCTAGAAAACAGAAGGTGGGAAGGGTAGAAAAGGATGATGGCTAGAGAGAGTGAGTAGAGGGTCCAGGTGAGAAGAGGGAATTGGGATCAGGGAGATGGGAAACTAGGAATAAGTTTTAGAGAAAGATGGAAGAGAAGGGGACTCCTAGAAGAGGTGAAAGGGTTGTAGAAAGAGAAGTTCTGCTAATCAATAAATTAGGAGGAAAAATAGGAGAAAAAGTTGTTCATGGAATAGGCTCTTGCCTGATGGAGACATGCATATAGAGTAAGGAGAAGGAAGAAGAGGAAGAAAGGTATCCATATTTTAAGGAAGGAAAAGATAAATGGAGGAGAAAAAAAAGTTCAGATAGACACAGAAAGACATGCTGAAAAAAAATAGAATAAAAAAAAAACCCTAGAGAAACAAGACTAAGTCCTGAACTCTCAGTGGGAGAGAAACCTTGGGGGAGGCAAATGGACAAGGCATTAGAAAGCCTAGGGAAGTGGGAGGACCTCTGGGCCCGGAGGAGTTTCGGAGCGGGTAGCTGGGACAGCAGGTCTGTGGTTGAGTCTTGGGTATGGCTCGGTCCGGCCTCCCCCCCCCCCCTTCCCCTCCACAGATGCTGAAGCCACTGGTGGAGAAGCGGCGCCGAGATCGTATCAATCGGAGCTTAGAAGAGCTTAGACTGCTACTGCTGGAGAGGACCCGGGACCAGGTCAGTGAAGTCCCCTACCCCTTATCCCCTTCGGGGCCCAGTCATGAGGGGAGAGGGGAGGCAAGTCTCTAAGAGCCTCAGGGACCCAGGTGTCTTGTTTCTAGCCGGGCCTCAAAAACCTTCAAGGATTCACGTGTCCGATCCTTAGCCCTAGTATTATAGATTTCCAAGGACCTAAAGGTCTGGCGCCCAGTCTTCAAGATCTTCTAGGGACCTAGGAGTCCGTCCTTCCAGGCTCTCAAGGAACCCCCAACTGTGTCCCACCAATCCCCAATTTCCTTGGTAGCCCATCCATTAGGCCCTCCAGTTCCGGTATTACCACTTTATTCTCTCTTGGGGGAGATCAATTATTCCGCTCCCCCCAATCCCACCCCAGAGAAACACTAAATCCCCCTCCCCTTAGTTTCGGAATCCCAATCTCCGGACCTCCCTTGCCCCCCCCCCCGCCCCCTTCACGTGTCCCTTCCCTTCCTTCTCCCTTCCCTCCTCCTCCTCGTCCTCCTCCTCCTCCCCCCTCTTCCCTCCCATCCCCTCCCTCTGCTCTGCTGCAGTGAAGATCGCCCCGGTGGAATGAATGAATTCCTGTTCCTGGGCCCTGCTTCTCTCTTCCCCCTCCCACTTTCCCCCCTCTCTTTCCCCTCCCTGTCTCTCTCCCCTTGCTCCATCCTGCCTCTAGAATCTGCGGAACCCGAAAGTGGAGAAGGCCGAGATCCTGGAATTCGCCGTAGGCTACTTGAGGGAGCGGAGCCGGGTCGAGCCCCCGGGTACAGCGCGTGGGGCTGGGGCCGCGGGGGCGGGGAGGGCAGAGTGGGATGGGAACGTGAGAGAAGCAGAGATGGGGAGAACAAATAGGGAATTGGGAGGTTAGTGGGTGAGAAAGGAGGCAGAAGAGTGTAGCAGGGGAAGTAAGGACTGAGGGATGGGGAGGTGGTGTGTCCCCCAAAAGCTCCCCCTTCCAGATGCATTTCTTGAAGATAATAACGCACGTGTGTATCTGTCTCTGTGTCTCGCTCTCGCGGTCTCTGTCTATGTGTCTCACTGCCATCGATCCACTGGACTCCTGGTGCCCTCCTCTATCCATCTGGTCGGCCTGGTTTTCCCTTCTCCATGATCCAATTCCCCCTCTCCTCCGTCTCCACCTCCCTACTATGTCCCCTCGGTTTCCCTGACCCAATACCACCTATTTGTGTCGATCTTTCCATTCTCATCTTACCCACTATCCTCTCTATTCTACCTATCGCCTGCCTCTACGCCCCCGTGTTCTTTTTATTGCCTTGTCTCCGTGCTCCCCCCGCCCATCTTCTGCATGCGCCCCCCATCTGTCTACACGCTCCCCTCAACATCCATCTTTATATCTCTGCGTGGCGTCTGCCTCATTTTTCCCATTCCCATTTCTCCTTGCTCCCTTTCTGCCTCCCAATTCTCACGTCACTACGCGTCCCCTTGCCCCGTGCCCCCCCCCCCCAATGCTTGCGCCACCTCCCTGCCCTGATTCTCCCTCTCCCTTGCTCCTCCCGTCCGCGGCTCCAGGCGCCCCTCGAGCCCCCACTCAGGACTCCGAGGCACTGACCAGCTGCTACCTGTCCGGCTTCCGCGAGTGCCTCCTCCGCCTGGCAGCCTACGTCCATGAAGCCAGCCCGGCAGCCAGAGCGCAGCTCCTCTCTACCCTCCACAGCTACCTCCGGCCCAAGCTAAACCAGCCTGAGCCCGGCGCTGGGGAGCCCCGCTGCCCGCCTCCTCGCCCCGCGCTGGACCCCGCCGCCCCGCCGCCAGGCTCGATGCCTGCCCCTGCCCACCACCACCCTCTCCTGCCCCCCACCAGTCCCCAATCCGCCTGGTCCTCAACGCTCAGCACGACCTGGCCGAGGCACCTGGGCGCACGGGCGCCGCACACAGGACTGCGCCCGCTTCAGAGACAAGAGAGGGTGCCACCGCGGGGGAAGTCCCCGCCGGCCCCACCGCCAGCCTTCTGGAGACCTTGGCCTTGAGTTTTTTGGGGAGGGAGGGTAGGGCACTGGGGGCCGGAGGAGGGAGCCAGGAGTGGAGGAGTTCAGGAAGGTGGCGGGGAGGGCGGGGCGAGAGAGGAGAGAGAAAAAGACTCCGTTTTGGAGGGCGGGGGCGGGGCTCGCGTCCGGGGCCCCAGGAGGAGGATGCTTCCCAGGACCCAGGCGTCGGGGGCGGGAAGGCGGGCTGCCTGGGGACAGAGGGTGCAGGGTGGGAGAGTCGGGGACAATGGGTGCTGTGGTCGTGTTGAGATTCTTGTTTATATATAGTATCTATATAAATATATATTTCCCCTTGTCCCTTTCCTCCCTTCCCTCTGATCTTCACACCAGCCCCTCCGAGCCCCTAAGCTTTCCACCCCTTCTCCTCTGCCCGGCCCTGCACCCCCGGCCTAGCTGGTGCATGGAATAAAGTGGTGATCGAATCCCTTTTTCTCCGAGTCCTTTCCCCTCCGCTCCCCCCTTACCTCTCCCTGGGCGGCGCCGCGAGCTGACAGGTAAGTAAGGAGAGCTAGAGCTGTACTGCAAACCTGGAGACAGAACGGGCGGAAGGATAGTTGGGGGTGGGGTGGGAGGCATTTGGGAGTGGGAGACCATTTTAATAGGCCTCCCAGTTCCTCACTCACCTAGACTGCCAATGACCAAGGGAAGAGGGGGGAAAAAAATAAAGCGACTCTGGTGGGATTCGAACCCACAACCTTTGAATTACTCTCTCGTCACTAGAAGTCCAATGCGCTATCCATTGCGCCACAGAGCCACCTGCCGGGGCTCTGCAGCTCGTGCCCTACAGCCGCCACCATCGCCGCCTAAGGAATGGGCAAGAGGGAGGGGAAGAAGCAAAGGCTGCGAAGAAATGAGGGAGGAACAGGAGAGGAAGGGGGCGGGGTGGGTCGAGCAGAGCCTGACTCCTACTAGAGAGCTGGAGTTGGTGGCTTAGGAAGGGTGTGTGTGTGCGTGTGCGGTATATATAAGTGTAGGTTATGTGTGTGTGTAGGAATGGATTGTGTGGGGGTCGGGTATGTGGTGTGTCTGGATCCGCGTATCTGCGTGAAGGTGGTGTGTGTTTGAGTTGTGTCTGTGTCGGTGTGTGTAGGTATAGGTTGTAGGGGGGGTGTAGATTTCGGTGGTATAGACCTGTGTAGGTATGGGTTGGGTGTAAGATGTGTCTGTGTGTCTTGGTTATGTGTGTGTTGTTTTTCTGTGTGCGGTATAGGAGCCTGTCTGTGCATGTGATGTATGCGTGTCTGCGCGAGTGTCTGCGTGTTCGCCTGTGCGTGCGTCTGCGCGCCTGTCTGTGCGTGTCTACGTGTGTCTGTGAACGTGTTGGTTTGTATTCCGAGTGCCTAGTTAGTCCTTCGGTAGGTCGCTGGAGCTGACGACGTTGGCAATGGAAGCTACTTAGCTCGGAGTCTTTAGGGATTCTCTCACCTCCCCCATCTTACCCTAGGCCACGCAGGCGCGCTAGGGCAGTGCCTGCCTTTGTCTCCTCCCTTTCTCTCTTCAATCTCCCTCCCTATCTCTTTACACTGTCGACTAGCCCTGGGTCTGTGTGCGCGGATATAACCCCTTCCCCTACGTATCAAATTTGCTTCCTGCTCCCTCCCCTTCCAATAAATTGTTTTAATTTTTAACTTTTTGAACGTATCTGGTTTTATTTCCGGGACTCGAAGATCCGATTTTTAGCCCTCAGTTTTCCTTCTCCGGCTCTTAATTATATTTATAGCTCAGATGATTTACACAATATCAAATTAAAAGGAACAATCTTACAATATTGATTCTTTCGAACAACTCTCCTGGAATATCCCTAGGAAGCCACTAAGACAGAGATATGAACGCCCAGGTAGCGTGGCCGAGCGGTCTAAGGCGCTGGATTTAGGCTCCAGTCTCCTCGGAGGCGTGGGTTCGAATCCCACCGCTGCCACGGCAGGTGTAATTTTGCTAAATAAATGTTTATTACGTTGTTCTACCCCTGGGCTTCATTACCTTTCACCCCACTATTCCTTTATTCTACTGTAAGAGTAAGGACTTTTGGGGTATATGTTACTTTCCAGGATTTCTATAATTCAAGGCTGAAGGTTCCTCCGTCAAGGTTCTTTCTGCCTGAAATATTTGAGGTAGGCAATGGTAATAAATGGTCCAATAAATGATCATCTCCATCTACTTCAAATTTGTACCCTTCAATAACCTATTTATTAAAATGCTGTTACGAGCAGAGTCCTGGGCTCTACCAAAGGAACTTGCAATCAAGGAGAGGGTGATTAAAAACTCATGAGGTTTAGAGCAGGAAGACATGAAAAGATACAACAAACACTTATACAAATTTTAAAGAAAAAGAAATCTCTGCCTTCCAAGAATTCACAGAATATCAGAGTTGGAAAAGACTACAGAAGCCATCTAATTAAAATCCATCCCTGAACACCAGAGCATCCTCTCCCTTCTCCCACTTCCACCATGTGGTTACTTAATAATTTTGAAGTTGGAGTTAATTGAAGTGATCATCCATCCTCTACTGGAGTACCTCCACTTATCTCCTAAGGGAACTCATTCACTTTTGAATATTCCCAACTACAGAATTCTGAAATATTTTTCTTACAAGTCGAATTATTAATTAATTAATTAATTAATGTTATTTCTGATTATGGCTGTCATTGTGTCCTCTAGGACCTAGTGAAGCAAATCTAAATCCCTCTTCCAGGGAAGTCCTCCCTCAAATACTTGAAAAAATAACCAAACCAAACAAAACTATTCTATCCTCAATACGTCTCCGACAAGGTAAATACTCTAGTAAATACTTTCTAGTTCTTTCAGTCATTCCTCATCTTATTTTACTTTTCTAGTCTTTCTCCTCTGGAGGTGTTCCAGATTCACTTTCCTTCCTAAGTCTCATTTACTGGCTTTCCTAACACATAAGCTCAATGCAAAATATGACTTTCCAGATGTGACTAGACAAGGCCATAGTCCATTCTGTAGTCCTGGAAGAGACTCTATTTGTTTCTGGGGGCAGCCATATTCCACAAATGACTTCATAGCGGTCTACTAAACCCTAACTATCTTTCAGACAACCTGAAGTCTAGCTTCATCTTCTCCATTTAAAAAGTTGGTTTAAGGTCAGTTGTTAGATTTGTCATCTATTCCTTTCATATTTAATTTGACTAATTTTGGGTTACAGCAAGTTCTTGGGAATCCTGGCTTTGTCCCCCAAGCCTTGTGTCAATTCTGGATTTTACAGGGATGCTAGATGTACCTTTATTCAAGTCACTGATAAAAATAGCAAATGCTATAAAGCCAGAGTTCTTAAGAACACTCATTGTGCCATTGGGCAAAAATCTTCCAAGAGGGTGCAGAATCATCCATCTGGAGAGGGGTCTGGCCATTATACTGATTCTGAATCCATCCACCACTGTTATCACTATTGCTTTTTTCTCTTAACTATTTCCATTTTATCTTACAGTTTGTTTGTACATAGTTGTTTGCATGTCATCATCTACCCCATTAGACCTCGAGCTCCTTGACAGCAGAGATTGTCTTTTGTCTTTCTTTTTTTTTCCTCAGCATTTAGCATAGTAGCACCTGGCACATAGTAGGCACTTAATAAATGTTTATTGACTGAATGACAGAAAGAAGAAAATAGAACTAACTATAAGAACACCATACAGAATTACAACATGAATGGAAATGCTAAAAGCACTAAAAGTATGTGATCTCTGATCAACTTATAATGAATAATCTCAGTCCTAGAAAATGTACAAGAACCTTCTCTCAGTAGAAAGATGAGGACTGTGGTATTGGGAGTTCTGTTGATTCTTTTAGAGGAGGTAGATGAATTGTCTTTGCTTAAGTCTTTTTTTCCTTGTTAGAAGGAATGAGTCAATGATGGAAGAGGGGAAGTGATAAACTTTATTCCCCTACCATGTGCCCCTGACTTCTCTTATTTTTATGTTTCTTTTTCTTATGAATTTTCTTATGAATTCTTTATGAGTTCTTATTCAATCACAACCTTATGTGATTGAATGAGTATTCTGAGATGGGAGTGCCTGAGTGACTGGTGAGACTTGGAGATCTAGCAAGGCCATCCGAAGTCCCACTGACAAATGGAGTCCCATAATTTGTAGCAGTAGCAATTAAAAAAAACAGTTTTTCATAGTTTTAAGCAGGAGGTTGACACCTCCTCTTTTCCCCAACCTAGACATCAAATCACAGAAGGAGCCAGCAAGGAAGAAAAGGATTTCTCAAAAGAATTCATTCTCCAAATGGCATCTCTGAGAAGAAAGAGAGAAAAGATCTCTGGGAGCTAGGAAATTAAGGGTACCCTCCTGTCTCTTGTGTTATATAAGCATGTGCCTTGCCAGTATACTAAGTTCACGATCATTCTTTCCTCCTCACAAACTCTATTTGCAGAGATAGGAGGGACAGAGTGTGCCTCCAGCTTGGGACAAATCTTCTGTTCCAACTAACTCTAAGCCTGAGCCCACACTCCTCTGGGATCTTGTGCAAAGGTAAGGATCTTTTGTTAGGGAGATGTTTCTGTAACTTCTGTTCTTGTTTTGCTAATTGATGTCAACTGATTGATTTATATAAGGGAATCACATGGAATGGGGGCTCATTAACAATTATACTGGAAGCCAAGATCCCTCAAAGACAGTCCCAGAACTCTGAGGTCTACTCTCTGGGGACTCAACTGCCAATGTAGGAGGAGAGGGGGAGAGTAATTTCATAGGGGATGCTACAAATGCAAAAGAAAGTGCCCTGTGAGGTCTAAGGGGGAAGGGCTTCCTAGATGAGCTGGCATTTGACTTGGTTATTTAAGGAAAGATAAGAATGACTTTCGTTCAACCCTCTAATTGAGTTCCTACCATATGAGACCTTCTCAAATTAAATGGTCTCCAAAGTGAGGTTTATTCACTCTCAGAAGTGGTATAGGAAAAAAAAAAAGAAAATTGAGTTGAGCTGTGGTAGGAGTTGTGGGGGGGGGGGGCACTGAGGAAGGGGCTACTGGGCTACATTCTTCCCCATGCAGCTAAGTTTGCTCACTCTTCCTCTAATGCAGCAACAGTAACCCACAGACCTTATATCCCAGGCTTGGGATCCCCCCAGCTTAAGGGCAGTGGAGGAGAATGAGATGGATGAGATGTGTTTCCTGCCCACCTAACTCCACCCCCAGGACATCCACCCAGGCAATAATGGGGACAGACAGACCCTACTTCTCCACCCTCTTGGGAGGATGGATGGGATGGGTGGGGGCTTCCTGGGTACTTTTCGGGAGACTCTTGGGACAGACGCTCCTGAGACAATGAACACAATACCCAGATCACCGTGGAACACAGGTTGCAATGGGTATAAAGTGACTCTTACCCTCAAGAGAGGAAGGATTGAATGTGTACTGTATAACATGGAACAGTCATGGAACATATTCATCAGAATGAGGAGGGAGTTCTACTTGGGCTCAAGCAGGCAGGTTGGTCCAAGAGATTCTTCTGGAGAATGGGGGCTCACTGATGCTATTTTTTCTCTGGTCTCTTCCCTTGGAAGCTGAGAAATGCATGAGCTGTTTGAGGGAGGAACTGTAGCAAAGATAGCTTAAAAGGAGCAGCCATAGCACTGACAGCCAAAGGGAATGGGAGCAAACAACAGCAGCAGCAAACAAGAGGAGAGAAGTAATAATGGCATCTGCTGCTGGTGGCTTGAGGCCTTAATAGTCAATCAAACAACTTTCTCAGATCTACAGACCTGTTTCCCTGAAGTCTTCGGACAGCTTGAAAGAAAATGAAGATTATCCACCCCCAGGAAACTACAGCCTACCCAGGTATCTTGCTCTGCCCTGGTGCTGAAACCTCTGCATACCTGTAACAGGTATGGAACTCCTATAACCCTGAACTCCAAAGGCTTTGCCTTCCTCTTGTTCCCACCTCCTGCCAACACACACATTGGGGAGAAATTGAAGTTGGTAGCTAAATTTCAACAACAGCAACAAAACCCTAATAATTGGTTGACTGAGTTGAATAAACTTAGCCAATTATCTTCTACTTTGACTTGGATCTGTGTTTCTTTTTCAGCTACAACAACTGTTAAAGACAGGTATCAAAACAAACTAAAACTGAATTTTTCTGATAGTTATATCATAAAGTGTTAAAGCGAGATTTGCAAAAATAATAAAGATATCAATCACATTGTTCCCCTTAAAAGATAGTTTTTTTTTATATGAGAACAAAATGCCCTGTTATAAAACTATAAAATAATTATTTTTTATGTTTAGCTAAACTTTCTGTTGTGTATATGTTGTAACATATATGTAGTGGAGGTTTATTCCTAGGAGAATTTGAAGGCTGCTCTTCAAATTGCCTGCTGGAAATCTGAGTGGAGGCTTAATAAACTTCTGGAAACTCATAATGGGAGAAGTTATCCTTTGACTTTCTTTGGTCAGTTTACAACAATATGACATATGGCCTTTTAAGTGACTGCTGAAACTGGGTGCATTCAAAAGTCACCAACATATAAAATCTCTCTCTCTCTCTCTGCTTCTGAATGCTATAAGGCACTGGGTTCAAAGAGAGGTAGTAGTCATAGCTACTAGTTGGCTTATCTGTGGGGCCATGAACCCATTGTCACCTCTGTTTCTTTTATTGCTGCTGTATAATATCTTTCATGATATTAAGTGAATAAGCAACAGAAGTAGGATAAACCAGATTATGATTAAGCCAACCATGAGAAGCATCCTTTAGAAGCCATCACAGCTGGGAGTGGACTCAGAAGCTGGGGCACTGTGTTCTACAAGCAAGGGAGACACCACTTTCACCAGGGCTTGCTCCTCTGCAGGCCTTGCTGCTGTGACTACCTGTAAATTCTGCTATGGATTCCCTCAGTGGGTTTCTCTGGGCTCTTTTGGCCTTTCAAAGCTTACAAGTTTATAACCTGTTCTATTTCATCTCCACTCTGAAGAGAGTTGGTTCAAAGGGAAACTTCTCCAAAAAGGGAGAAAAGATTTCCTGGGGCACCAGGTATTCTGTTATTCTTTTGCTACATGGGGGTGTTTTGCCACCCTTTTCTTTTTCTCCAAATTTGAGCCCATGGAGACTGGGTGTATTTGTGGGAGAGAATCCTAGGCTTGGGAAGGAAAGTTGTTCTTGCATATAAAAGCCATTTTATTCTACCAAATAATTGTTAAAGGAAAACACATTGATGAGGGTTCAGAACTTACTGTGTTGGTATATCACTCCACAGGGTTACTTCTGGGACTGAAGGTAGCAGCCACCTTTTGGGAACTTCAAACCAGTAGTTGGAGTACAAGCAGGGAGAGCCAGCCCAGAGCAGTTGCTATGTGAAATCTGATCGTGCCATTCTCTTATTTAATCCATAACCTCTACTGGCACTCTTTTGCCTCTAAGATAAGATCTAAACCCCTCCATTTTGCCTTCAGTCTGTCTTTCCAACATTCTTGTATATTTTCTTCCCCAGGACTCTGTGATAGATTCAAGGGATCTTCTCTCTATGTCATGGTTTTCTCCTTGCCTGCAATGACCTCATGTCCCACTGCCTCATTGAATCACTGTCTTCCTTCAAGACTTAGCTCAGCCCTCTCCTTCTATTACATTTCCTGATCTTCTCAACTCCTAATGCCCTTCTTTCCAAACGTCTTTATAGTTAACCACTTTGTATTATTTCTAGAAATCTCTGGGTTAGAATGTACACTCTGAGAGTAGGGTTGTTTCATTGTAATTTCAGGGCCCAGTATGTAGTAGGCAATTAAGAAATGTTTGCTTTAAAATAAATAACTGCGTGGAAGGATGATGGATTCCAAATTTCTCAAATTAAAAAATTCCCAAACCAATTTTTAGGTTTCATATCCAAACTTCATCAAATTTCAAAATTCTTCAAGAAACTTGTTTCTTCTGGGCAATCATTTCAATTTCAATGAAATTCAATTCAACCGAATTCAGTTTAAGAAAGTCTTTTCCTAAAGCTTTTCGCTGAAAGGAAAATTTTTCTTTTTTAAATTTTGGGATGTGAGAAATATTTTTTTTAAAATGCGGAACCAGCCGGTATTGAAAACCTGAACCACGTAGTGCAAAACAGGTTCCACCGAGATTTGAACTCGGATCGCTGGATTCAGAGTCCAGAGTGCTAACCATTACACCATGGAACCACCTTCGGAGATTTTCTTTTTCAGATCCCTTTTATACTTACTTTGTCTTCTGCTGTTTCTTCTTTCCTTTGCTTTCCCCCAATTTTTCTTTCCTATCCCCTCCTCCTATTTCCTACTCTTCTTCGGAGATGAATCCAAGCGCTTTTTTGGGGGGCAACAAAATGCCCTTCCGAATCCAATTTTTCCTCTTTCCTAAAAAGAAATCACTTGCTTTGAAAAACACCGACAGAAAAATATTTTTCTAGACTATGAAAAACTTACAGAAGTTTTGTTTTTCTTTTTTGTTTCCCAGAGGAGAAAGAGGAAGAGAAAATAAATGCTTATTAGATGGAGAAAAAAAGAAAGTGTACTTAAATTTTTAAAATTGTCAACATCAATGTTTTAATCTTTATTATTTTCAATGACAAATACCAAAGAAAGAGGGGGAAAAAAAGCAGCGCCCGAACAGGGACTTGAACCCTGGACCCTCAGATTAAAAGTCTGATGCTCTACCGACTGAGCTATCCGGGCCCTGAAACAAAGCTTCGCCAGGCGTCTACTAGAAGCTGCGCTTGCGTAGATTTGTCTAAAGAAATGTTACAGAGGAAGGGGGAGGGTGCGGCAAACAAAGAATTGCGCCTGCGCAAAACACTGAGTCTTGGTACCTGTGTCTGTACTTTTGTTCCAGCTTTTTTCAGGACTCTGCAATCGGTCACCTCCAATGGGAGATCTTCCAGCATTCCTGCCCACTTGGGTGCAGGCCCTGTGCGCTCGTAGATGGGCCAGAGCTATATGGAACTCATAGGGAGAGAGCTCTGCAGCAAGCTCCTGGGAGCGAGACTGCAGTGCCCAGTAGTACCACAAGAGGGCGCCGCAAACCAACTCGTCTTTCTCTCCTATGTTGGCTTCTGCAGAGCTCGAGCCTGTTGGTTCATTCTCTGGGCGGGAGAGGCTAAGATTGACAACCTATAGAATTGAGGCGAGGTGTAGGAGAAAGAACCCGCAGATAGGATTAGGGCCCGAAACCTAGTGCAAGATCTGTTCATTATTAGCCTGGGCACCTCACAGCTTTTCCGGGCTTCAGGAAAAGGCGAGGATTGAACTGGATCTTTTGGGTCTCTCCCAGTTTGGGCGTTCTGAGAGTCCTGTGACTTTGGGGTTCTCTCACGGGAGGACCTAGAGGGAAGGTGGGAGAAGATGGGAGGGAGGGAGACTATGAGGATAGAATCTCCCGAGGAGGCTAGGGCATCGTAAGGATTACCAGGAGATCCAGTTTTCTTCTTTCTTAGCTCCCTTGGATGTTATGAACTGAAGGAGCTGGACCAGATGAACTCCATTCCAACCCCACAGTTCTATGACAATTTCTCATTATGCTGGTCCTAGTCTGTGTGCCTTAATCTGAAATTTCATTTATTTTTACTTCTCTTTTCTTCCCTCCTCTTCTCTCTCCTTTGCTCTTCTATTTTCCTCTCTTCTGCTCCGTCTTGTCTTTGGGTTGTCTGTCTGTCTCTCTCTCTGTCTGTGTCTGTGTCTGTGTCTGTGTCTGTGTCTGTCTTGCTCTCTCTCCTTCCCACTCCAATGCATGCCCTAGATGTCTCACATCAAGTCACAGGCTCCTTGCCTCTGTCATTTCACTGATAACCATCACTACATCACTACCCTGCCCATAATGGGGTGGGACTCCCTCCGGCAGGCAGAGAGCAAAACAAGTGTCAGGAAACTAAACAGGTGGGTGTGGAGGAGTTATCCGGAGAGGACTAAAGAAGGGAGACAGACTTGGAAATCCAAGTGCACTTTTCCCGGAGCACTCCAAGGAAACGAATTCAAATTTCAACTTTAATCCCAACTTCAAAGCAACCCCCAACATCAATCCTATACCTTGTTCCTAAACCCAACCACAATCTATCCTGCTCTCCATCTCCAAGCTCTCCTTGAATCATGGTTGTATATCGTATCTGCGTGGCCACAGGCCACTACTTCTTGGCTGGGACCCTGGATTCCATCTCTGTCACTCTGGTTGGAACAAATGCTGAGAGCCCCAAGCAGCGGTTGGATCATATTGGCAGGGACTTCACTCGAGGGGCTGTAAGTACGGAGGGCTCAGGAGGTTGGACTGGTGGTGGCGTTGGGAGGAAAGGGGAGAATGCCTCCAGGATTTTCATCAAATTTTCTGTGGAAATAATTTTATCGAATAATAATCTGGCTCTAAAATTTACTCTATAATTATTATTTTTTACTCCCCATTCTTAACCCTGCTCTTCGTTTTTAACCTCACATCTGCGACGGAACTCCTTGCTTGCCCTCTCCTTAACACTGATCCTATCTCTGCATGAACTCATCTTCTGCTCCTAACACTGACCCCTCCAAAACCCCATCTGTACAGGACCACTTACCCGGCTCTTGTCTGTGCCTGGCCTCATTCTGAACACTGACCCTGATTCTGATTTTCCCTCTGCCTCCCCACAGGTTCAAAAATACAAGGTAAACTGTTTCTGTGAACTAGGAGAACTCCTTCTGGTTCGGATACACAAAGAGCGATATTCCTTCTTCCCTAAAGACTCTTGGTATTGCAGCTACATCACTGTCACTGACCCGGATGAAGTGGTCACCTGCTTTCCCTGCTACCAGTGGATTGAGGGCTACTGCACAGTGGAGCTCCGTCCAGGCACAGGTGAGCAAAGAGAAGGGGTGGGGGGACTGGAAGATAATTGCCAAGGTGATTTTCCTGAAGCTCAGGTCCCATATCATTTCTCGTGAACACCAGTGGTTCCCTATTTTTCCAGGATAAAATATAATCTCTATGTGGCTTTTAATCAATCAATCACTAAAAATTTATTAAGTACTTACTATGTACCAGGCACTGTGGGATGCAATAAGAGGCAAAAGACTATCTCTGCCTTCAAGGAGCTTACACTCTAATGGGGAAGACAACAGACAAATATACACAAGTGAGCAATATACAGGATAAGGTAGAAATAATTAAAATAGGGGAGGCATTAGAATGAAGAGGAATTGGGAAAGGTTTCTTGTAGAAGGTGGGATTTTATCTGGAGTTTTACTGGAGCCAGCAGGCCTCTCAGAGAGGAAGAGGAAAAGCATCTAGGAATGGGTGACAGCCAGAAAAAATGGCAGGAGTATCTTGTTCTTGGAATAACAAAGAAGCTAGTGTCACTGGATCAAAGAGTCAGTGAGTAAGGTATAAGAAGAATGGAGAGGTAGGAGGGGGCACAGGGCTATGAATACCAAACAGATTTTATATCTGATCCTGGAGGTGATAAGGAGCCAATGGAATTTATTGAGTTCTGGGGGTGACATGGTCAGATTTAGATTTTAGGGAAATCAATTTAAGTCGTTGAATGGAGGATGAATTGATTTGGGGACAGACAAAGCAAGCTGTCCATGTGGGAGGTGAGGGCCTGCACCAGAATGGTGGCAGGGTCAGAGGAGAGAAGAAAGCATCTTCTAGAGATGTTGCAACAATAATTAGACTTTGGCAACAGATTGGATATTGGGGGGGGGGGTGAGAAGAAGTAAAGAGTTGACGGTCTAGGTTTTGAGTCTGAGTGTCTGGGAAGTTGATAGTTGCCCCAAATAGTTGAAGGGAAAATAGGAGGTAGAGGGGGTTTGGGCAGGAGAGGTAATGAGTTCTATTTTAGACATGTTGATTTTTAGATGTCTAGTGGACATCCAGTTTGAGATGTCTGAAAGACATTTGGAGATGTGAGATTGAGGTCAGCAGAATTATCAGCATAGAGATGGTAACTAAATGTATTTTAATTGGTGTTTAAAATAGAACTGATAGATCACCAACTAAAGTAGTATAGAGGGAGAAGAGGATCCAGGATGGAGTCCTGTGGAACACCTACAGTTAGAGGCCATGATTCTGTTTGAAAATCCATCACGGGGGGGGGGGGGACAGAAAAGGATCTGTCATATAGGTCATAGGAGAGATTGCTGTCCCAGAAACCTCCAGAGAAGAGAAGAGATGATGATTAATAGTGTCAAGGGCTGCAAAGAGGTCAGGGTCCCTCCCATCTACCTTTCCAGCCTCATTATACATTACACCTCTTCTCCTACATTATTATAGTCAAGCCATTCAGGCCTTTTATCCATGGCCCTCCATCTCCTGTTTCTGTGCCCCTGCTTTGACTATTCCCCCTATTCCTGGAATTCTTTCCTTCATCACCACATCCTCTTAGATCCCACTCCTTCTTTCAAGGCTCAGCTCAAGCACCATCTTCCACATGGCATTTTCTGATCCTGCAATTACTATTAACTTTCCTCCCTGAAGGTTTATTTTAATTTTATTTGGGCTAGGTTTACATATATATGTATATATACATATATATATATATTTATATATATATATATATATATATATATATATGTTTTCTCTCTCAACTGAATTGAAAGCAGGACATTTTCATCTTTGTATCTATGTCCTGGCACCAGCAGTCGCACATAATAGGCCCTGAATAAGTGATTGGTGATTGATTGGTTAAGGGATTAAGTTAGGGACAGGATTAGGATTGGGGGACAAAATTAATAACATCAGTATGGCTTAGTGTTAGAACAGTTAGAAACTCTGGGTCCCTAAGGAGACATCTTCAGAAAGGACATTTTAAATCTTTTATTAATCAAAAGATAGCTAGAAAAGCTAACCTCCCTGAAAGGGGTGGGAGTAATTGTATGCACACACACTTTTAAATTTAATCTGCTTTATTAGCACTCTTAAGTCTAGACAACCAACAAAACATTAAATTAAGCTTGATTTGTAGGGACTGTAGATTTCTGAGTTGTAATTCTTTGGGATGAAAATTTAACTAGATTGAGAGCCAGACCTAGAGATGGGAGATCCTGGGTTCAAATCTGGCCTCAGACACTTCCCAGCTGTGTGACTCTGGGCAAGTCATTTAACCCCTATTGCCTAGCCCTTAGCACTCTTCTGCCTTGGAACCAATACCTAGTATTGATTCTAAGACAAAGATAAGGGTTAAAAAAAAAAAGAAATTTAACAATCCTTTTTGCAGGTTCCACAAAACCCCTGATTCCCTAAAGAGGGAGTAGGGAGAGGGACTTGATTCCTCATTCTGGCTCTGGTGTGTTCTACTTTGCCTTTTGCTCTTTTCCAGAATAGACTAAAGCTCCATGAGGAATTACACTGAATTTTATGTCTTTAGCAGGTGGTAATTGCCTGTCCATTTACAGAGGATTTAGTTGACATAAACATTGTGCATCCATTCAGTTCGATGATGTTTTCAAGGTGAATCATTCTGTAGAACGTCATAAGCTTGGACAAGTTGTTCTATGAGGCACATGAGTGTGTATGAGCTAGATGACCTTGGACAAGTTACCATCCCTCTCTGGACCAGGGAAAATAAATGAGGGACTTGAACTAAATGACTGATAAGCTCTCACCCACCTGCCACCCAACTGTGTGTAAGGGTCCTCTATGGAATAAGCAGCGCTATGTTCTGACCATTTAAGACTGCTGAAATGGTGGGTAAAAGTTCAGGTTAGGGATAAGCCTGGGAAAAGGACTGGTCAGTTTAGACTTGGGTGGCGGAGTGAAATGATGTTATAGTTTGGTCTTCATGTTCATGTTAGAAGTGGGTTTATTTCATTGACTCGAAACTCTTGATTTCTGATATCTTCAGGAAAAACCATCTGCCATGACTCCCTCCCTTTGCTCTTGGACCATCGGAAAAAGGAGCTCAGGGCCAGACAAGAGTGTTACCGGTGAGAACAGGCTTCCCTCTAACGTCAGTGTGACCTGGAATCCTCATGTCCATCTCTGATCCTTAATCTTGGCCTTAGTTTTTACCTAATTCTGATTCCAATCTCAATCCCTATTTCTGAACCCAAACTCAACTCTGGCATTGAAATCTAACCCTAACTTTTGCTTACCTTGATTCTGACGTAGAATTTGACCAAATCCTCAGCCTCATTCCAAACTGGCCTTCATTCCAACCCTGACAAAGTCCTTCTAGAGTCTTGACCCTCACCTTGAAGCCAAAGCTGGGTCTAGTCAGAAGTCCAATGCTAACCACTACTCTGATCTAAATACTTAGTCCCTTCGTGGGGAAAAACTTCCTCAGGAGAAAGGGGCCTTATTCTGGGGAAGGGAAATGGGGTCTTTCTCCTGTGAATTGTGTTCACAAATCTCTTTACCACCACGGAGCCTTGGTCTTCACTAATGGCAGGAGCAGAGTGTACCTCTCCTGTATTTTGATATGTTTTGGGGAAGGATGAATATTATAATGCTGAGATTCCTCATTATCCTAAGTTGGACCCTTAATTCTTCACCCATCTTTATTTTCTGGACAGTTGGAAAATCTATGCCCCTGGTTTTCCCAGAATGGTGGATGTCAACAGTTTTGAGGAGATGGAATCAGACAGAAAATTTGCTCTGACAAAGATGACACCCTCTGCAGACCAGGATTTCAGGTAAAAGGAGCAGTAATAGGGCTGGTGGAGATCCGTAAGTAGTTAGTCCTGGACTCAATCCCCTACTAGGGGACGGAGGAGTCATATGTAGGTTACAGATAAGAGTCACAGAGTTAATTATAGTGGAAATGATGACAGAGTGTGAGCACTGAGGGGATTCAGAGCAAAGTAGTGACGACAGCAGGGTGGGGTCAGCTAGGGAGGAATTTGGGGATGAGCCAGACTGAGAGGGGCAAGGGAAAGGGATGACAATGATTGGAAACTAGGAGGGAGATGGGACACTGGTTTTCAAATAGGGGGAGATTGGGTTAAGGCTAGGGTTAGTGTTAGAGGAAACAGCCTAAGTAGAGATGGGAAAGGGAAGAAAGGAGTTCCTGAGGGATTGGGGGGGGGAGGGAAATAGGAAGGATTTGGGGACACAAACCCTTATGACCCATCTTCTTTCTTCTTGCCTCTCTAGTGGGAATCGCTACCTGCCAGGCTTCACCTTCAAGATAGACATCCCATCCCTGTCCCACATGGATCCAAATATCCGATACTCATTCACCAAGACGGCATCTCTACTCTCCAATGCTATACCTCCGTGAGGCTTTAGTTCCCTCATCACCATCTTTCAGTCATCCTTCTCCCTGTCCCTTGGCACCTGTCTTTCCCATTTCCCCTCAATTTCCCTTCACTTTGTCTCTCAATTTCTCCCTGGTTTTTTTTCTTTCTGCCCTTTCACTTTCCTCTTTCTGTTCCCTCAACTTCTCTCTTTTTCTCTCAATTGTTCTTTCCATCTGGTTTTCCTTCTCATTGTCCCTCTATCTCTTTGTGACCTGAAGTCTCCCCCTCCCTTTTTTCTTAGTTATCCTTATTTAATTTTTAAACAGTTTTATTTTTCTGATGAACAAAAAATCCACTTTCTCTCCCTCCCAGTTCCCCTGCATCTCCTCCTTTGGAAAAGAAAAAAAGAAAACCCAAAATCCTTGTTAAAAAAAACAGAAATAGTCAAGTAAGACAAATTCCCAAATTGGCCCTGTACATACATACATTTTTGTGATTTATATGTGTATGGGGGTATATGCATATATGTATCTCTCTGTATAAATGCACACATATGTTTATATATATACACATTTATATGTTTCTATCTGTCCCATGAACCCACCACCCCTGTGACAGGAAGTAAATAGCATGTTTCATCTTGAATCCTCTGGAATGGTAGTTGGTCATTACATTGATCAGAAGAAGCTAAGTGGTGCATTGGATAGAGTGTCAGACTTGGAGTCAAGAAGACTCATGTTCCTGAGTTCAAAATATTCACCAGCTGTATGACTTAAATCACAACCCTGTTGGCCTCAATTTCCTTATCTGTAAAATGAGCTGGAAAAGGAAATGGCAAACGACTCCAGTATCTTTGCCTAGAAACCACCCCCAAATGGGATTATGAAAAATTTGACATGACTGAAAATAAGTAAATAATTACATTGATCAGAATTTCTTTCTCACTGTTTAGACAAAAGAAGAGGATCATAAAAGAGGAGTGGGCAAAGCACTAGATTTTATGCAGTCTTCTTCTGTTCTCCTGCTTCTTTCCTGGCCTAAAGCCCAGTCACAAGTTCTTATCCTTTATTTAAAATACATCTTTTTGATCCATACTCTTTGACTACAGTTTGTTTTACCTAGGATTAATTTCTTCTTTTTGTTCTTCTTCCCTCTCCCCTTTTCCTCCCATTTCCCTATTGAGTGAAATGTATTTTCATCTATGTGTGTGTTTGTTTAAAATCTTCCTTCCTTTAACCAGTTAAAATGAAAGTGAGATTGAAATATCATACATCCCTCAACTCCTTCCTGCTTGCTTGTATGTCTTCTATTTGCCCATTCGTGTTATGTAAGATGATTCCCTACTTCATCTCGGGCTTCCCCCACCAGACGTATTCCTTTCCCTTCTCTCTCTTTTCTTCCAAGATCACAAAACATCTCTCTCTCTCTTTTTTTTAATCCACTCCTGGATCCTATTAGAGTCTTTGACCTCTGATAGAGTTCTAAGGGGACACTTGTATCCTCTCTTCATATTTGGATGTAAATAGTTCATTCTTGTTTAATCATTTATGTTGCTCACTCATATTTATTCTTTTCTATTTACTATTATCTTGCATTTAAAAGTTTCAATTCAACTCCATTCTTTCCATTAGAAATGGTTGGAAATCCTCTATCTCATTAAAAATCCACTTAGGATTTTTACCTGTTAGGATTATACTCAGTTTTTCTGGGTAAGTTATTTTAAATTATAAACCTATATCTTTTTGTCTTCTGGAACATCATATTCCAAATTCCTTTACTGTGGTGGTTTCTAAATCTTGTGAGATTCTAACAGTGGCTCCTTTTCCAATGTTTTCTCCCTAGCACACTAATTTCTTTTCCAATTGTTTCCTTTAGCTCTCTCATTCCATTTATAAAATCAATTTTAACTCTTTAAAGAAATAAAAACAAATCTTGCTTCTAGGAATTCTAGTTCAACTCGTAACTAAGTTGTGCTTCTATTTGAGATTTTGTAGGTGTAAAGGAGTCATTCTCTTCTTCTGGGTTTGTGTCTTGAGAGTTCTTGCCATCATGACAGCTTTTTATGGTGAAATTTTTTGTTTGTTCATTCTTTTAATTTTATTTCCTGACTTTGGACTTTATTTTATTTTTTTAAACCCTTGCCTTCCATCTTGGAATTAGTACTATGTATTGGTTCCAAGACAGAAGAGCACCAAGGGCTGGGCAATGGGGGTTGCCAAGGGTCACACAGCTAGTGGACTTTATTTTAGAACCAGGCCCTGTGTATGTCTGTAAGGAATGGCTGGGTCCAGGTTTGGTTTTATTTTGTATCATCTCTGGTCTTTCTTAGTGCATTGAATGTTGTATCATTCCAGGATCTCAGAGACAGCCCAGTTTGGAGGCCAAAGTGGTAGACGAACTCTGCAAGTTCTTGACCTCATTTTGGGTTGGAAGCAACACAGCTATGGACTTTTCCCTGGCAGGAGCTCCAGTAAATTGCTGCTGGACTCAGATATCAGCTGGAAACACTACAGATTCAGAGTGACAGAATCACAGTCTTCCTTTTGGTTTGGGCTTCCTACCTTGGTTATTCCACTTTAGATTTCAGACTGGACTGGAAGCTGGATCTGAAACCTAACTCCACTGCCTGGGTCAGAGCCACACAGCTGCTTCTGTATTGGGCTTTTAAACAGCCCAGAATCATCACTTTGTGAGAGAAAGAAATATAATATAGACTCAATCTCAAACTCATGGTCTAGCCGAAGATACCCACATGCATGAAAAGTTAATAACATGGGCTAGGGGTAAAGGGGGGTAGTGAAGCTAGGTAGCTCAGTGGATAGAAGGCCAGGCCTGGGGCAGAAGGTTCTGGATTCAAATCTAGTCTCAGATACTTCCTAGTTGTGTGACCTTGGGCAAGTCACTTAATCCCAATTGCTTAGCCCCTACTGCTCTTCTGCCTTGGAACCAATTTTAGGACAGAAGGTAAGGGTTAAAAAATAGTAATAATTTATGGCATGGGGTATCTAGGTGGCTCAGTGGATAGAGTGCCAGACTCGAAATCAGGAGGACTTGTGTTCAAATGTGGCCTCAGACACTTCTTAGCTGTGTGACCCTGGGCAAATCACTTAACCTCATTTGCCTGGCCCTTGTCTATCTGTCTTAGAATTGTTACCAGAATAGAAAGTAAGGTGTTTTTTTTTAAAGTTAATAATAGCATGAGGTTTAGACTAACAGTTCAAGGCAGCAAGAGAGGTGACAATTCCATTTAATTTAGTAAGGATGGATGGATTAAGCCTCCACCATGTGAAAAGAACAGAGGAGTATGGAATAAGAGCCTCAGAGCCAGGGACACATATTGGCTGCAAAGATGGCTAGGTCACTGAACCTCTGAACCTCTCAATGCCCTTAGGAACCCTCGAACCCTATAAATTGCAGAGCAAAGCAGATATGCATTGGGAATGGGAGTTCCCTTTACCAATGAAATTAAAGGTCTTGTAAAAAAACAAAACCAACACCAAAATAACCCAACTCCAAACCAAGCACATTTCTGTGCCAGTCAACTGAAAAGTCCCTGCTCTCAAGGACTTATATTTGGAGGGTGTGTCATCTGTATGGAGATGTGGATGTGGATTTGGATAATGGATATTGATGGAAATGTATAATATATGGATAATGAAGTGCAAAGTAATTGAAGGCAGGAGAGAGATTATGTGCTGAGGATGAGGGTGGAAAGGAAGGAGAGCTGGCAAGATTTTTCTTAGAAGGAGGCACCTCAGCTGAACTTGAGATAAAACTAAAGCTTAGAAGAAGCCCAAAGGTGGCTCAGTAGATTGAGAGTCAGATCCAGAGATGGGTTCAAATCTGGCCTCAGACACTTCCTAGCTAGATGATCTTGGGCAGGTCACTTAACCCTGAATTCGTGCCTTTTCCTTACCACTTTTCTGCCTTGTAACAAATACTTGGTTCTAAGCCAGAAAGTAAGGGTTTAAGAAAAAAAAGAAGCTATTGGAAAGGGGATAGCAGGTTGTATAAAGGTATGGAGATGGGATTGTGGAACTGAGGCCAAGGAATAACATGGAATAAATCTGCAAGGTTAGACCAAAACTCAGTTTTGAAGGGCTTTAAAAATGCCAGACTGAGACAGCTAGATAGTGCAGTGGATAGAGGGCCAGGCCTGGAGTTGGGAGGTCCTGGGTTCAAATGAGACCTCAGCTATTTCCTAACTGGGTGACCTTGGGCAAGCCACTTAATTCGGATTGCCTAGCCCTTATTGCTCTTTTGTCTTGGAATTGATACTAAGAAGAAAAAGAAAAGAATTAATACTAAGACAGAAGGTAAGGATTATTTTAAATAAATATGTGTGTGTGTGTCTGTGTGTCTGAGTGTGTGTGTATGCCAGGCTGAATATTTTGTGTTATCTTGGAAGCAAAAGAAAGCCATAGAAAAGGCTTGAGCAGGGGAAAATAGTTAATTCATGGCCCAATGGATGGCAGAGACAAAAAAGTGCCAGAGGAAGCTCAGAGTATTGATTCATACTCAGGAGTGTGATCAGGTCTGAACTGGGTCTTGAAGAACAGTAGGCTTTGGAGAGGGGAGGAGAGCATTCCAGATGGTAGAGAGAGTAAAGAAGGAATGGCATGAGTAAAATTGTTCTCAGAAAGCCCAGGTATTTTCAAGAGTTGGTCAGTTTGAGTGAAGGTTTGTGTAATAAGAATAACTAAAATTTCTTTGATATTATTATATGAAAAGTACTCTACATATTAATCTCAATATGTCACAACAATGCTGTGAGGGAGCTACATTTATCTCCATTTTACAGAGGAAGAAACTGAGTCAGAGAGAGGCTAAGCTGACTTGCCAAGGTGTCATACAGCTCCTTCTACCCTTTCTATTACTCCACCCAATTACCCATAAGGAATAAGTAAGGCATAAAGCTGGAAAAGCAGGTTGGGGAAAATTGTGGAGGGTGTGGAATGCCAAACTAAGGAGTGTGGACCTAATTCTGTAGTCATAGGAGAACCATTGAAGGTTCTGAGCAATTAAAATGAATTGAACTGGAGCAATACAGTGAGGATGAAGGAGATTCTTCTGACAGGGTTGTATGGGGTTCATTGAAGGATAATGCTAGAGGCAGGAAAAATAGATGGGAGGGTCTCAAATAGAGTGGTGATAAAGGGAAATGTCATCAGGGGAGTAGGGTCAAAAGACATTTTGAAAAAATAACTTTTACAGGCTTCTGTGAGTGTTTGAATGTTTGAGGTGAAGGAGGTGAAGAGTGAAGACTTAGCTCTCCAAGGTTTTCAGTAGAGGTCCCTGGGAGAATATCAATACCTTCCTGAGAAATAGGGAAGTCAGAAGAAGGAGCAGGTTTGGAGAATGGGGAGATAAAATGAATAAGCATGCTGATTTTGAAATGTTAGAGGGATAGCCAAATGATGAGGGGCAGCAAGAATCTGGAAATTTGGTACTGAAGAGCAGGAGATTTGAGTCACTGAGTCTAGATCCTGAGGACATTTGGAGGCCAAACTCCTACCCTCTTATAGTTGGGGAAACTGAGATCCAAGCAGTAAATTTCACAATAGTAACACATTAGATAGGGAGTATCACAGATGAAATTTGAATGTCTGTCCTCTGACTCCTAATTCAGCGTTCTTCCCAACATACCATAGTGCCTCCAGTGGAGTATTATTAGAAGTAACAGTTGAAATCATGTCCCTTTCTATTTCCATTTTCAGTTTAACATTCCACACCAACCCCCATCCTTCAGCTCTCTTGTCCTCAGACTTCCTACTTTTGG
Organism: Monodelphis domestica; assembly: GCF_027887165.1. Lineage (NCBI taxonomy): Eukaryota > Metazoa > Chordata > Mammalia > Didelphimorphia > Didelphidae > Monodelphis > Monodelphis domestica. Next base: position 258,146,559 of record NC_077228.1, read on the forward strand.
TCCCCGAGTCTCCCTTTTCTCTGTCTCTCACTGTCCCTCCCTTCTCTCTCCTTTACTTTCTCTTTCTCTCTGTCCTTCTGGGTCTCCTGCCTTTTCCCAAGTCTCCCTTCTCTATTTTTCACTCCCTCCTTTCTCTATCCTTCAGTCTTCTACTGACTCCCTCCTCTCTTTCCCTTACTCTTATTTCTCTCTTCTTTATTCTCTAATCCATCTTTTAGTCTCCCTCTCTCTCCTTTGGCCTCTCCTCTTTCTATCTCTCAGACTTTCTGTAGGCTTTTCCTTACTCAATCCCCCTATATTTGCACAGTAATAAAACCTTCCACCAGGAAAGGCAAGTCTCCAATAAGAGGCAGGATTTTTAATACCATAGCAAGGAGGGGGTGATATATCCCCCAAATATGTGTTGGCTAACCTATGGTCTGGGTGCAAGAGGGGACATTTCTTACATCACCTACTCCTCTGCCCAGCAGCCCAATGGGAATACTCCTTTTTCCCTTCCCTGTCTGGGGGCTCACATGTGGTGTGAGGGTGTAGTTTGGACACTCAGTCTCTAAAAGGTTTGGCATCACTACCCCAGATCATACTAGACCACACTCTAGTCTATTTGTAGCTCCTTGAAAACTTCTGCCTCCCAGAGATTTCACCAGTTCCCACCCTCACTTTTCTTCCCACTCCTAAACTTTCATATTCTCCTTATATCTATCTGTTTGTCCTTAGATCCTTGGGTATGAAGCTTCGTGGTCTCTTAAACCGGCAGGGTTCTTGGAA